>NC_080570.1:84795498-86164236 GCF_030247185.1 Malaya genurostris
AAACCCTAAAATTTCCTGCAAAGGTAATCCCAACAACGCAATCGTATGTACTAGTACCATTTCATTGAGGCAGCCGAAATAGTGCGAGCGCACTATGAACCACAGCTCGTCTCCAGAAACAGCCGGTTTATTGCTTCAAGAGACATTGATGAGACAGCCGGCTTGCGACAGCCCTTCGTAACAGTAATTCCCTAAAAATCAAAGGATGTCTTCGATTTTCTAAGGCTGTCCCCGTAACATTTTATGCGAATGAGCGAACAGAAAGAAACAGGATACAAACAGCCCGTTCGGTTTGACTACTCTCCGGATAGAATACTCTCATCAAACTGGTGAGTTGAAACTGTCTCAGTGACAGCATTCATTTAGGCATGCGAGCGCTGTTGCCATTACAGTTCGGCATATGCTTGCACACATATTGTAGACTGGGCTTTCGACTTTGCGCTCCGACAGTTCATGCTATCTCGTGGCGGATGTCATTGAAAAGCAGTACTGCTGGGAAGCCTGCTCACTGTTTCCCGTTCTGCGTACAAGAAGGAATTCTAACAAAGGTGATGTGAAAAATAGCATTTAAGTTAAAGCAGCTACTCTGAACGTACGGGACGATGACAGCGAAAACCGGGTGAAAGGAAGCCGAAAATTCCAGCAAGCAAGGCCCATTCAAATAGCACTTTTAAGTGCTAAAAATAATCATAAAGAACTAGTTGAATTTTGTCGCTTTCCTATCATTTTTCGAGCAACTGTTGCCGAAACAACGAGAAGTTGAATTAATTTGCACCGTCACTAACACATTTAATTACGAACGGCAATGCGAAAGTAGAAGTGATGATGTTGAATACATCTTTATACTAGTATACAAATATGCCGTGCGAAAGAGTTGCCACGTACAGATCAATATGTGTTTCTTTTTGTCGTGAATTCTTTATTTTGCCGTGAATTCTTTAGGATGGGGCGCTTTTTGGTCGTGATATCTAACACATTCAATTACGACAGTAACGCTGTTTCGCAATACGAAAAAGAAAATTTTGTGTTAGAAACATCTTTATACAAGTATGGGTGTCGTCTCGAAATATGCCGTGCGAAATAAGGTTTCCACATATACAGATTTCTCCTGAACAATACAGACTTAAATGTTGCGAAAAGAAAATAATTCTTAACACCGTACCCTCTAAGAGAGAAAGAGAGATAAGTTTTTAACTTGAGTAATTAATACATAGTGCTGAACTCCAGCGTTGCCAGGTTGCCAGATTTATCTGGCAAATGCCAGATTTTTCTCGCTTCGCCACACACTCAAACTCACCAGATCTTTTACCAGATTTTCCAAATTTTCCCAGATTTTCCAAATTTTCCTAGATTTTGTCAGATCTCGCAAGATCTTTACGATTTTGGCCTCGATACGACAGGTGGTGAGAATGAAGCCCGGTCAAAAGTTCTTGTATATAGTAGATCCAGACAAATCCAGATAAATTTTTGAGTCAGAGACAGTTTTTTGAAAAAATAACCTGACAACTCTGCTGAACTCTTTAACTAAAGGCAAAAAGCGATTCCTCATTCTGGATACAGCTTTCATTGAAAGTGCTTGTTATGGCGCGATCACGGTATCTTCAGGCAAAATACCTTGCTAACCATCGCAAGAGGAAGCGACAGGTGCCTCCATCGGAACCTACTGAAGAAGAACCGAGTCGTCTTTTGAGACGAGTGCGTCAGGAAGGAGCAGTGTCCAGTGATGGCCTGGAAGCGCCAATCGAGTCGTTGAGTGCTGGAGTGAGCGGGATTCAAAATCCGGTTTCGATTGGAAGCCGATCTGGTATGTTTATGTTAAATTTTACTATCATGTCTGGCATATTTTCTAATATAGTTATTGATTATAACGGTTTGTTTACTTATCTTGAATATACTTCTGATGTGTTGTTTTTAATCATTGTTAGTTTCTCTCTATTTTGAATTCGTGCCAGATTTTTCAATACTAATTATGAAGTGCTAGTGATAATATTACGGATAGCGGAGTTAAAGTGCTTGATATATTGCAATAATTTTCTATCTTGGTGATTAGCTTGATTCTGTGCTGAAGAATCGATATTTCGAATGATTGATTTTATTATTTTAAAATTTATGAAATATGTTAATTATTATTAGTATTATTACATAATAATAATAATAATAATAATAATAATTGGCTCTTACTGAAGAGTCAAAAGTCTTCTTACTTAAAAGTTTTCGAAAAATAAACTACAAATTTGTTGTACCTAGCCTATATTAGAATATTAAAAAGAAATAGTTTCAAGTTCAGAACATACAGTTTCGGAATAGTATCAAAGTGAAATGTATGATAATTTGTGTGTGTGTGTGTGTGTGTGTGTGTGTGTGTGTGTGCGTGTGTGTGTGCGTGTGTGTGTGAATGTGTGAATGTGCGTATGTGTGTACGTAACGTTACGTGCGTTAACTTTTCTCGGAGATGGCTGAACCGATTTTCACAAAGTTAGGTCTTGTGGTCCCATACATAATTCCTGAATTTCATCTGGATCCGGAAATATAGGGTAAAGTGTGTTAAAAATTTTATACCATCACTGAAAAGGGCGAAAAACCGTAAAAAAGTTTTCTAAATCGACTTCAAAACTTCGATAGTTTTTATCAGTAGCCGGTCAAACAAATCGAAGGAAATTATTTTGAAGAATACCACAGTATTATATATGATAGTATGATTGATATGAGAAAGGCATCATTACACCACTAGGTGGATTAAAACAGGTTTTTTTTTATTTCTTTATAGATATGATGTGTATTTATGAAAGGGCTGATCGTGAGTTCAAAAAGCGATTTACTGATAATGAGTTTGGTGTAGTGTGTAGCGTTTGCGATCGATTATGGTTTCGAAATGATTTGAAAACTATTAACAGAGATGAGGAAAATTTGCTTATCACATTGGCTTCTTTTGAATCCACAGATAACTTTAGAGCATGTCAAACATGCCGAAGCAGTTTGAAACGTGGGGTTATACCAAACCTAGCGAAAACGAATGGTTTTGTATATCCCACTCGTCCGCTAGATCTACCTCCACTTGATCCCATAAGTGAGAGACTCATCTCACCAAGGATACCTTTCATGCAAATTCGCCGTTTGCGTCACGCAGCAGGTAGTCATTCAATTATGGGACAAATTATTAATGTCCCAGTAGATGTTTCTGAAATGGTTCGCGTGCTTCCTAGAAACATTGATGATGATTATGCATTCAATGTTAGCATTAAGAAGCATTCGATTCATAAATCATCCTATTTGAATGGATTCGTTAAAAAAGTTACTGTGAAAAAGTGGCTTATGTATCTTGTTGATACTCCATTATACCGTCGTTACAATATAGTAATTAATCAAGATCAATTAAACCAGTTTGGTGACTCCTCGTCAGTAATACTTGATCATGACAACGAGCTTGAATCTATTGATTCTCAAAGTGATTTTGAGCTTTTGATTGGGCAACAACAAACGCTCCTTTGGAATGAAGACCAGTGTTTGGAAATTGCGCCTGCTCAGAATAGAATTCCTCTGTCAATAATATATGACGAGTTTGCGGAAGAACTCTCATTTCCAGATATTTATTTTGGACATCCACGCACTTTCAGGACTGATCTTCATGTTACACCATTTATGATGGCTACAAGTGAACTCAGGCGCCAGGATAGGCGAGGTGCCAAACCGAAACACCTATTGTATATGGCGGCAAAAATTATGCGACTTCGTGTTTCAGAAGGTTTGCACAGCACTTTTAAGTGCATGGGAACTGCGAATATAACTCGCGAAATGTTGAAGAACCGAGAGTTCTTGGAGACTTGCATTGAACGTAATTTATCGTTTCTCAAGTCTATCCCGAATTCAGTTCAATATTGGCAACAACGTAAGCATGATGTTTTCGCTATGATTAGACAACTTGGAAGACCAACAATATTCATGACTTTGAGTGCCAATGAAACTCGATGGCCCGAATTGTTAAAAATTTTATATAGACTTTCTGATGAACATATCGCTAATTTAGCAAACCCAGTAGATCAACTGACTGCTTTGCAGCGAGCTACACTCGTTAGTGAGGATCCAGTCACTTGTTGCATTTATTTCAATAAACTTGTTGATACCTTGCTCAACATATTATCTTCGTCAAGATTTAGTTCCTTTGGCGAATATTATGTGGTCGATTATTTCAAAAGAATAGAGTTTCAGCATCGTGGCAGTCCACATGCACACATTTTGCTGTGGTTGAACAATGATCCTAAAGAAACAATTTCAGAGGACATACCCGCCACAGTTGAGGTACATAAGCATACATTTACCTGTTACAAACGGAACGAAAAGCGTTGTCGATTTAACATCCCATATTGGCCCATGGAACAAACTAGAATTATTTTGCCAATGCCATCGAATGACTCCCGTCGTAATCGGTTGATGAAAAAAGGTGAAGAAATGCGCGAAAATTTGAATATAAAAATTTATGCGACATTAGATGAATACCTTCGCGATTGTAATTGTTCATACGATGACTACTTGGATGTAATTCGTGCCTCCACACCAAGACCTATAATTCTTTTGAAACGTTCCATGGAAGAACTTTGGATCAACCCGTATAATCAATGGGTTGCAAACAAATTACTGTCAAACATGAATCTTCAATTTATTCTAGATGAATATTCATGTGCTGCATATGTTGTTGAATATGTTAATAAAACGAACAGAGGTATTAGTAACTTACATCTCGAATTAGTTAAGTTACAAGAAGAATACCCTGATCATGATTATGCTTCATTGCTGAAAAAAGTTAGTATTAAAATGCTAAATTCAGTAGAAATGTGTGCCCAAGAAGCTGCTTGGTACTTACTACGTCAACCAATGTCAGAAGCCAGCCGGAAAGTACAATTTATACCCACCATGTGGCCACATGAACGTATAAAATCTAGGAAGCATACTAAACAAATGGACGAGGAAGGTATTGATGATGATTCTACCGATGTTTGGACGCTGAACATAGTGCAAAAATATGATAAGCGTGCAGATCTCGATGACATTTGTTTAGCTGACTTCGTAGCGTGTTACACGAAGGATAACAGTAACACGAATTCGTATAAGAAGCGAAATGCACCTCGCATAGTGCGATGGTTGAAATATAAAATATCTGAATTAAATGATCACAAGCGTGAAATGGTTCTTCTGTTTCTACCATTTCGAAATGAAGCTTGTGATATTCTTGATCGTAACAAGTTCATTGATTTGTATGATCAAAATAAAACTATCATATTCGACAAGTTAAAGGAATATGATTGTGATATTAAGTTGGAACAGATCGTCGAAGAATATCTTCGTGTTGCAGAAGAAAATGGAAGTGATGATCAACAAAAATCCAACGATAAACACAATGAATACGTACGGGCCATAACTATGGAGCCCAACGATGATCATATAGAACAGTTGCCTACTGGTGCTCTGTCAGCTGTCATCAAAAAACGTACCAATGTCATGAGCAAACATGATTATTGTGCTATGGTCAGGGCCACAAATGTAGATCAAAGAAAATTGATTTTACATTTGATTGATATTTTGCACGCCTACGACGGAAAGAACACGCCTTTGCAAATATTTTTCACTGGTCCCGCAGGATGTGGTAAAACGTTTACTCTGAGAATATTGATGGAGACTTATAATCGTTTTAGTCAAGGGCACAATTTGCTTAAAAACGCATATGTTGCCTGTGCATCAACAGGGAAAGCAGCGGTAGCTATTGGAGGCACTACAGTTCATTCTGCTTTTCGAATTTCAATGGCACGTAGAAGTAGTTCAAAACTTGGGTTCGAAGCACTTCAACTGTATCGCAATGCTTTTTCAGGCGTTAAAGCGATTATTATCGACGAAGTAAGCATGATTGGCGCAGATATGCTTAATATTATTCACACTCGGTTGCAAGACATCACTGGGAACTATGATGATCCTTTTGGCGGAATTCATATAATATTCTGTGGTGATCTTCGCCAACTGCCACCTGTGAACGCACGGCCAGTTTTCAAGCCATGTAAAAACTCTATTCTTGGACCTGTACTTTGGCAATCACTTAATTTCTTCCCATTAGTTCAAGTTATGCGACAAGCTGATATTGAATTTTCTTCCATACTTACTAAAATTGGTAATGGTATGCCACTTACTGATTCTGAAAATGAGCGTATTGAAAGCCGCTTCCGAACAGCTGAGTGGTGTAAACAAAATGTTCCGAATGCTATACGTCTCTTCCATCGCAATATGGATGTTGAAAGATATAATACGGAAGCATTGCGTGAACGAGAGGGCTATGATTTTATTGTCAACGATGTTTTCACAGGTTATCGAAATGCGGAACAACTAGCTAGTGCTAGATTAAAGATGCATAAGATGAGCGTAGTGGAAACAGGCGGTCTACCTTATCTATTACGGTTGACGCTTGGAATGTCCTATATGATCTCAACTAACATTGATGTCGAAGATGGGCTAGTTAACGGGGCCATAGGAGAGCTTAAATTTATCGAACATGATGATGATAATCCTGATGAGCGCATTCTTCGATTATGGCTAAAATTTGAAAGTAATATTATCGGTGCCAGCTTAAAGATCAAATCTAGACCTTTGGTGTATTCTAATCCAGGTCAACTGCAATTTGATTGGGTACCTATATTAAAACGATCAGCCAATATTAAGCTTGGCAGCATCAACTGTAAAAAAATTCAATTTCCGATAGTTAGTGCATGTGCACTCACGGTTCATAAATCGCAAGGAGGTACATTTTCTGAAATTATACTTGACTACGATAAATCTTTGGAACAACAACTAGTATATGTTGGATTGTCACGGGTGACAACAATGGATGGGCTTTACTTAACTAACCAAAAGAACATCTTCAAATTTTGGCACTCAAAGGGTAGTGATTCGCCCAGAATGATGGAACTGAGAACAGAATTAAACCGACTATCCAGTCATAAACTATCCACAATCAGTGATGTACTGTTGGATTTTATCGATATGACGAATCATGGTTTTAGCTTAATCAGTTTCAATGTTCAAAGCTTAAATGATCATGCTTCAGATATTTCAACTGACAATATACTAACCAAAGGTAATATTTTAGCATTTAGCGAAACTTGGTTAGACAATTGTACTGCAGTGAATATAACAGGTTACAATTGCATCGCCGAATATAAACGTTCTAATTGTAGAGCTGGTGGTGTTGCGTTTTACCTTAAGGACAGTGCGTCTTTGATTGCTACTGTTCATAAACTCGAACAGCTTAGTGAACAATATGACGAAAATTTGTTGTTGGCGGACAATTTCGGTGACATATGTGCAATTGATATTACGCTAAATGGTATAAAAGTATTGTTGGTTGTTCTATATATTTCGCCAGATACAACCTACAAAGAGAAGCAATTTTTCATCACGCGTAATTTATTTTTATATTCACATAAAATTACGCCGATGATAGTTGTGGGGGATTTCAATATAGATGCCTCAAAACAAGATAATATTAAATTCATTGATTTCATGAGCAACTATATGAAGTTGGATATGGAATCTGCTCCTTCACAAGCTACTACCCTTGGAGGCACATGTATTGATCTCGTATTTGCTAGGAACATCAATGTAGAAAGCCGTAGATATATATCATACTTTTCATATCACAGGCCTATTGTATCATTGATCAATCCAGCGAATTAATGTTTCCTTCATTGGAAGATTATAATCGATTGTGAACGCTACACCTACACCAACCATATCAGTATCGCACCCACGGACAACAGTTCAGCCTGGAATTAGATGACGGAAGTCAGCGGCATCCATCGAAATTCGAATTCAACTCATCACTCTCCATCACAAACGCTTTCATAAAAAGTTCTTTTCAGAGCCACCATTATTTTATTGTAAAGAACTATTCTGGATATTTCATAATATTTGTGTTTCAGAATGTTTAATGTAACTAATCTGTACTTTAGTTTAGGTGCATCGTTTCAAATTCTAGTAGTGAAAAAGGGGCGTGCTTAGACAATTCATACAATTGATCAACTAATTGATATTCGGAAGTGTTAAGGAACATGTCAGTTGTTTTCGAATTCACGACATCCAGTTATGTCTCTGACATTACCCACCCGCCTTTTTTCTAAAGTTTTCAAATTGTTTACATCACTTCGATTGAAGTGTATTAGGTGAAGTTCATAGGTAATTCCAGAGCGTGGTTTAGAAGTACTATTCGCTCTTTTTTCATAAGTATTACTTCGGAAGAGGCAAAACCAAGCAATTCTTTTAGTTCATTTTTAATTTTATCAGTACTTTGACATTTGATAAGCCTTTCAAGACAGCCTTGAAGGGTCTGTCTGATTTTATATCATATGAATAAAATTTATGAAGTTTCTCCGACAAATATCGGATAAGACGTTCATAATCTTCCAATCCATCGACCAAAACTCGCCATTCTTCTCTTCGTCCGATTTGAAATGATACTTTTACTTCCGGGAGAAAGGTAGAAAGCTCAGTACGGAATGCTTTAAAGTCGGAAATCATCACCGTCACTGGTGGTAGTTGTTTCTTCCCAGAACGACAAGCGTCCATTTTGGGAATTTTTGAAGAATTTTCTTCTATGTCGCTACAATCGGATTCAGGAAGAATCTCGTAAATATTGTTAGACGACATAGAATCAACGGAAGGGAAATCCGTCCGTTGTCTTTTATTTTTACATTCAGATTCTTTTTAGCCTTAGACTTGTTGCCTTTCCGGTTGGACGCAGGCATTTTTGAAATGAATGAAATTTTAAATTAAATTAACTAGCCTAATTAACTAGACTCCTAGTTTGGAAAAGTCTTGATAAAGACTGATTTTGTAGTAGTCTTAATAAAGACTGATTAGTTCGATGAATAGTTCTTTGAACAGCTAGCCTTTAAAAAGGCTGATTAATTTCTTAGTCTTGAAAAAGACTGATTATATTAGAATATCACTCTTTGTATAGCCTTGAAAAAGGCTGGCTAATTGTTAGTCTTTAAAAAGACCGTTAGTGATTCAGGTAGCCTTGAAAAAACTGAAGCCTTGAATCAATGGAACTCTAGGTAGCCAGAAAAAAATTCCGGGAGCCAAAAGTACCGCGTACGGTGCGAACGACTGTTCAACACCTAGAATAATACATTAACGAATTTCGGAAAAGAGCATATAGATTACTGAACAATCAGTACAATGTCGTACTACCGATTTAATTCGGTATTTTATTATGCCGAGCTCAAGAATCTGTTTTAAGTGTGTAAGGTGAGCCAGAATACCTCTTACCCTACATACATAAGACGCGTAAATTGAGGGTTTGGTGTACTTGTACTGACTAAAAAATATTAGTTGATCTCGTTGGTTGCACATTGTGTTTGGTTACGATTTTGAGCATAGAATCAGGTTTGCTAAACAGCAAGTCAAACTAAAATGAGTAGTTTTAGGTATATTTCTCTCTCTCTCTCTCTCGCATGATTGATGAATTACACTCGGTTATTGGTGGGAGGAGTTATTTGATTCGACTACTAATTGATTCGATGTAGGTAACAATTATAGAAAATAATTTGCCTCAATAATGTTCAGCGAAACAAGCTTTGCATAATATTTTTCCAAGCCGGCAAAAGAACGCGCTCTACCGAGATATCAGAATAATACATTTTTTTAATAACTATTTATTGGAATATGAGTTAAAATTAAATTAATAAGATTTAAATTGAGTGTTTAGCCCCAAGTGGTGACTTTTCAACCCTATTATATACATGATTTGGTTATTACCATGAAGACATCATTTGCTTCCGCAATTCTGAGATTTTTGTGTAGGGAAAATTCTAAACCTACCTGTATTGTGTAATGGGGAAAAGGAAATTATATACTACCTTACTAACTAATACAGAGAGCGAATCGATTCAATTGAAGATTGCATCGATTTTTGTCGGAATTTGCTTATAATATTATGTGACATTACATATAATGGTTCTATATTTGTGAGTCTGTGTAACTCATTTGTACTAAACCAGGGAGGACGCTTCAAAATCATTTTCAGAATTTTATTCTGAATCCTTTGAAGCGTTTTATTCCTGGTGGCCCAACAACTTGACCAAATAGGTACTGCATAAAGCATGGCTGGTATGGAAATGTGTTTAAAAATTAACAATTTGTTTTTAGACAAAGCTTAGAACTTCTGTTTATATAAATATAAACATTTAATATATTTATTACAGTTTGCCTGGATTCCTTCAATGTGATCCTTGAAAGTGAGTTTTTTGTCATTGTTAAACCTAAGTATTTTGCTTGATCAGACCATGTCAATTCCAAGCCTTTCAATTTGAGAATGTGATTATTGTTTGGTTTAAGAAAAGAAGCTCTTGGCTTATGAGGAAATATAATTAATTGCGTTTTGCTGCATTTGGTTTAATTTTCCATTTTGACAGATAATCACTGAAAATATTTAAACTTCTTTGTAGGCGACTGCGGATCACTCTTAGATTTCTACCTGTGGCTAACAAACTTGTGTTGTCACAGAATAGCGATTTCTGACAACCTTCTGATTTGAAAGATCAGAAGTGAAAATATTATACAAGATTGGAGCTACGCTCGAACCCTGCGGAACATTAAAGATTCCATCATTACCAGGAGCCTTCATGTTTTTAAATTTCCTAATAATTGACCTAATGTAATTAAAATTCGTCTCAATAATATCATCTTGTAATAACACTTAAGTTGAAATATGATCATATTTCAGTGAGATTTCATTTGCAATAGGACTCACAACGTTCAAATTAAAACTGTGGACACTCTCGAACTGCTGAGCAAGCTTTTGAGCTCTTTCGCCATTTGTAAGAAGTATTTGATTTCCTTCCTCGAGAGCAGGAATTGGTTTCTGAGGTTTCTTAAGAACCTTAGACAGTTTCCAGAAGGGTTTAGAATATGGTTTGATTTGTTCAACTTCTTTAGCGAAATTTTCATTTCGCAAAAGATTTAATCTATGTTTAATTTGTTTATGTAAATCCTTAACGATATTTTTCATAGCAGGACCACGCGAACGATGATATTGTCGTCGACGAACATTCTTCAACCGAATGAGCAGTTGAAGATTGTCATCGATGATAGGAGAATTTAATTTAGTTTGAGCTTTGGGAACTGAAAGATTTCTAGTTTCGATAATGTAATGATTCAAATGATCAATTGTTGTCCGCAGAATTTCCTAAACTAGTTTCATGATCCACATGATTTTCAATGTGAGATCTGTAATCCAACCAATTAGTTCTATGATAGTTGAATATAGAACTAATTGTATTAATTATAGCTTCGTAGAAAGTCTGAATGTTACAGGAAGATGATCTGAGTCAAAGTCAGCATGTGTAATCGGTTCACTACAAATGTGACTGATCTTTTAGAACCAGATCAATCGTAGACAGGTTTTTCACAGAAACAAGTCGGATTACTGGGATGAAGAACTGTGAAGTAACCAGCTGAGAATTGATTATGAATTATTTTACCATTACTTATCGCCTTTAAAGAAATTTAATTGTTCGCCGGTGCATTGGAATGGCAAATATGCTCTAGCGATGAAATATATTCCATGAATGGTTTTAACTTCGATTCCCAAGCTTTCAATAAAGGAGGTAAAATTCGATGTTTAATTTGCCGTTGGACAAAAATGGCAACTCCACCACCCATTCCAGTAAACCTGTCAAATCCACATAATGTGGATTGCCTTTCAATTTGAAATTTGGTTTAAGAAAACTTTCTGTCACAATGGCAATATGAATTTTGCAAACTTTGAGAAAATTATGAAATTCATTTTCACTCGATTTTAAAGATAGAGCATTCCAATTTAAAATATTCAAATAATTATTTTACATCACTGTTTAATTTTAAATTTATTATAATATTATTTGCAAATTCTCATACGATTTGAAATGCTTCAAAAAGTGAGGAAGTCGAATTCATTCGGATGATCATTTGAAAAAGTTGATCTTGTAGGTAGATCATTTTATTTTCAGTTGTTGTTTATAAATTAATAAATGCAGTTAATAAATTGTGTTCGTTAGAAGATGAACTAGAAGGTGTTTTTTTTTTTTGATTATTTACATTAGAATAATTAAGATGTATTTGTCTACCTGTTACCAACGCGTAACTGTCATTAGAAGAAGATGATGACGAGGTCGATCTACCTGTCAATAAATTGTTTTCGTTAAAAGACGAATTGGAAGGCGTACCTGTTTTTTGTTCCAAATTAGAAGAAATAAGTGCCTTAGAAAAATTAGGCGTGGCATTTGTAGCGGTTTTTTTTTTATTTTCAGGTATGTTCTGTAAATTTAAAGTCGTTGATTTGACATGTTGTCTAAGCGAACGAGCGTATAAAATTTTCTCCCTGACAGAACATTTCAAATAATTGGATATGTGATTTCCATCGCAATTTAAACATAAAAATTTATCAGTGGTTTCATTCATTGGACAAACGTCTTTCGAATGCGATTTACCACAATTCAAACACCGTATATCCATATGACAATTTTTGGTTCCATGGCCTAAGCCTTGGCAACGACGACATTGCGTTAAGTTTGCAATACGATTATGCCATTTATAATATTCCCAATGAATTTTAATGTGGGAAATGAAACGTACATTTTCTAAAGTTTTTAAATTGTTTACATCACTTCGATTGAAGTGTATTAGATAAAGTTCATAGGTAATTCCAGAGCGTTGTTCAGAAGTACTATTCGCTCTTTTTTTCATAAGTATTACTTCGGAAGGGGTAAAATCAAGTAATTCTTTTAGTTCATTTTTAATTTTATCAGTACTTTGATCATTTGATAAGCCTTCCAAGACAGCCTTGAAGGGTCTGTCTGATTTTATATCATATGAATAAAATTTATGAAGTTTCTCCGACAAATATCGGATAAGACGTTCATAATCTTCCAATCCATCGACCAAGACTCGACATTCTCCACTTCGTCCGATTTGAAATGAGACTTTTACTTCCGGGAGAAAAGTAGAAAGCTCAGTACGGAATGCTTTAAAGTCGGAAATCATCACCGTCACTGGTAGTAGTTGTTTCTTCCCAGAACGACAAGCGTCCATTTTGGGAATTTTTGAAGAATTTTCTTCTATGTCGCTACAATCGGATTCAGGAAGAATCTCGTAAATATAGTTAGACGGCATAGAATCAACGGAAGGGAAATCCGTCCGTTGTCTTTTATTTTTACATTCAGATTCTATAAGATCGTGTATGTTATTAGAAAAATGTTGAATAACGGATTGTGATTTATTCCGTATTGAATTATTTTTAGCCTTAGGCTTGTTGCCTTTCCGGTTGGACGCAGGCATTTTTGAAATGAATAAAATTTTAAATTTAATTAACTAGGCTAAATTAGTCTTCGATTAGACTCCTAGTTTGGAAAAGTCTGGATAAAGACTGATTTTGCAGTAGTCTTAATAAAGACTGATTAGTTCGATGAATAGTTCTTTGAAAAGCTAGCCTTAAAAATGGCAGATTAATTTCTTAGTCTTGAAAAAGACTGATTATATTAGAATATCACTCTTTTTATAGCCTTGAAAAAGGCTGGCTAATTGTTAGTCTTTAAAAAGACCGTTAGTGATTCAGGTAGCCTTGAAAAAAAAACTGAAGCCTTGAATCAATGGAACTCTAGGTAGCCAGAAAAAAATTCCAGGAGCCAAAAGTTATACGCGTACGGTGCGAACGACTGTTCGACACCTAGAATAATACATTAACGAATTTCGGAAAAGAGCATATAGATTACTGAACAATCAGTACAATGTCGTGATGCCGATTTAATTCGGTATTTCATTATGCCGAGCTCAAGAATCTGTTTTAAGTGTGTAAGGTGAGCCAAAATACCTCTTACCCTACATACATAAGACGCGTAAATTGAGGGTTTGGTGTACTTGTACTGACTAAAAAATATTAGTTGATCTCGTTGGTTGCACATTGTGTTTGGTTACGATTTTGAGCGCAGGATCAGGTTTGCTAAACAGCAAGTCAAACTAAAATGAGTAGTTTCAGGTATATTTCTCTCTCTCTCGCATGATTGATGAATTACACTCGGTTATTGGTGGGAGGAGTTATTTGATTCGACTACTAATTGATTCGATGTAGGTTAAATATAGAAAACAATTTATAACTTATTTGCTTCAATAATGTTCAGCGAAACTAAGCAGGCGACAGAATGACGCAGTATGGTATAGAAAAATCTAAAAATCACCCTGCTGCAATGTCTGTGTGAATGCGTATCAACATGTGGCAAAATATCCAACGTTGGAGGTGAAACTTGCACCTTTTTGCTTTTAATATACAGATAAGCTAAGCCTGTGAAATATTATATTTAAATTCAGTACAGTAAAATCATCGCATAAATTTTATGAAAGTGGACTCTTAAATTATACTCAAAATTGGAATACTAACGAGTATTTCATAATAATCAATAAATAATTGTACAACCATAGATAAAAGTTGTTTTTTTTTATAAGGTTTATTAGTTAACCATTTCAAAACCGAGTTACAATAAAATACATAAATTAGTATCTGATATAATGAGAGTGGGTTTTTAAATTTTTTGTGAAACCTCCGATGTGTGTTCCTATCTGGGCTTCAATGCCGTGATGTTACAGTTGTATTCCTCAGAAAATTTTGTATCGTTATCATTGCTCAGAAAATTTTGTATCGCTATCATTGCCGGAATGTTCATAGTACCAAGTATATCCCGAACTGGGAGGTCTGTTACATGACGGATGTTGTTGAGTTCGTTTTTTTAAATTTTCCTTGAATCATCCAATCGTCTGCACCTCCAAACTAGATGATCTATATCAGCAAAACCATTTTCGCAATCGCAAAGGTTTGTATTTGTTATGTTAATTCTGAAAAGATGGGCATTTTTAGTATAGTGGTTGAAAACCAAGAAACGTTCAAACCAGCCAGTGGAAGGGCGCTCTACCAAGCACCGCTCTATCGTAGTCAACATAGCTTCTCAGCAGAGGACTGGTTCAAACGCTGCGCAAAACCCTGCATTCGCGCTAAATAGCAATTAAATGGGTTTAATTTAGTTCAGAACAACAGAATAAATCAATTCTGGAATTAAAACCAAGTCTTTTGTCTCTATAATCAATATTCGAAATGTCTGATTATTTTCGGGGATCATGGCTGATTTTTTATGTCTTGAGAATGATAATGCCAATACTGGTCTTCACAATGTGTATCATCGATTCTTGAGACTAACCATAGATTTTTTACACAAGCCTCGCAAAATTTCAATGTTGGAGCGAATACAATACCTTCTTTATAACATGAAATCATAATCATAAAAATTCTGAACATTTCATTCCAACTTTTTATATTTTTCTCCTAGGTATGGTTCAAAAACCGCCGAGCTAAATGGCGAAAGCAGAAACGAGAAGAGCAGGAGCAGTTTACAAACTTTGAAATCAACAATAAAATTCGAAAATTTATGAGTACGTCATCATCTTCACAAGAGAAACATAGACAATTTGAATCCGATGAAATCTCGAAAAATAATTTGGAAAGCCGATTTGGAGATGGTATTAGTAGCGATGATGCTTCAGATGTCGAAGTCGTGTGATGAGTCTTACTTTAAGCAGCAACTCAATTTAAAACGTGGGCGATAGCAAAGTTTTATAAACGATATCAATGTAAATAAATTACCTGAATTTGTAACATGTATTCCATACACTGGCGTTCTATATATCATTTTTAGAGCAGTTTTATGTAGAAGATGGATAACACGGTGTGACACTGAAAATACTTTCGAGAAATAACATAGTGGATATAACATATATAGTCGAGTACTGCACCATCATTTATTTGTTATATGTTTTGTACCCTACGAATTGATTTTATTGAAAAAATCGTATTTTTAAGTATATAATAGAATTTTTAGCGATATTTTAAATCGAATACGGTTTTGAGAGCAGTATGTCAGGTATACAGGTATGTTTGAGTCTATTGTGAGTTAAGCAAAACTGAAAAAAAACAATTTTTTTTTAATATTTTAAAATCGACCATTGTTTATTGCAAAGTTTGACCAAGTGTTTTTTCTAGCTCAGTAAAAATCAGTGAATGCATTTATTGATGAACAAATTGTTATATCAGCGGAAGTTAAGCTTTTTTTTTCGTAAATAGAAAATACGGCTTAGCAAGTGTATTAGAGTGCTAATAAAAATGGATGACAAGATTAAAACATAGACATAACTGGATGACGTGAATACGAATAAAACTTTACACTTCTGATTATTTTAAATCGTTCAAAGTTGATATATTGTGTGAATAGTGCAAGGTTCGATTTCATTACTTCTAGAAATGTACCGGTACTCCTTTTCTAAAGTACGACGAATTCACGACATACTTTTTTTTTTCAAATAAAATTTTTATTAGGCTCATTTGCTTTAGCTTAATGGGCCGATTGTCTTGTTGTTAGGGAGAGAGAAAGGGATGCCGTATTACGGGGCGGCATACTCCCCAGTTAGTAAGGGGACATAGGGAGGGTGGGACCTACACAGTATTGAATTGAAATTTGAATACATCATTGGTTTGTGGCATACATCTTTTAGACACATTTTGCGTTCGATGAATCTTCATGTTTTTCAGCTTGTAGCAATGAAGAGATTATTCTGGATTGGGATGCTTCGTTGGTGTGTTCTGACGTTGATGTGACGTTTTTGGGTAGCTTCCAGCAACTCAGTCAGTTCAAGGCAGGTGCATGCTCCGAAGCATCGTTTACACAGGCCATACTTCCAGCAACGTAAAGAAGAGTGCGGTAGAGCTGTAGACGAGAAAGAGATAGGGAGAGCACTAAATTTGAGCATTGATAGTTTTCAAGAAGTTATAGATGAGAGTCATATAAGGAAGATTTCGAGTTGCCAAGACGTCGCGGACTGGTACGAAGGGTGGTATACCTCGGGCCCGAAGGGAACCTATGAGTTGGGACCTGGCATCACAATACTCGACACATGTCCAAACAACATGTTCGATGTCATGATAACCCTCACCGCAAACGCAGACACCACTCTCAGCGAGCCCCACACGACGGAGATGCGCGCTGAACATATAATGATTAGACATGAGCCTTGACATTACACGAATAAAGTCTCGGCTCACGTCTAACCCCCGGAACCAAGCTTTCGTCGATACCTGTGGGATTATTGAGTGTAACCATCGTCCCAGAGTTCCACTATTCCATGTATTCTGCCAGCTAGCTAGAGTTTTCTGACGACAGCAACTGAAAAATTCATTGAAGCAGATTGGTCTTTCATAGATATCACCTTCTAGTGCGCCCACCTTGGCTAACGAGTCCGCCCTCTCATTGCCCCGTATGGAACAATGTGAGGGGACCCAAACCAAGGTAATCTGGTATGATTTTGCAGATAAAGCACTCAATTGTTCCCGTATTTTCCCCAGGAAATACGGTGAGTGCTTTCCAGGCTTCACTGAACGGAGAGCCTCAATGGAACTGAGACTGTCCGATACAATGAAGTAGTGATCTGTGGGCAGAGTGTCAATGATCTCAAGGGTATACTGAATTGCAGCTAGTTCTGCGACGTAAACTGAAGCTGGATCACTGAGTTTATAGGAAGCGGTGAAATTTACATTGAATATACCGAAGCCAGTGGACCCGTCTAGATATGATCCGTCAGTGTAAAACATTTTATTACAGTCGACTTCTTTAAATTTATTATTAAAAATTTTTGGGATCTCTTTAGGGCGTACAGGATCCGGGATTCCACGAATTTCTTCTTTCATGGATGTGTCGAAAAACACAGTAGAATTAGAAGTATCCACAAAATGAACACGATTGGGAACAAACGAAGAAGGATTTATATTCTGAGCCATGTAGTCAAAATACAAGGACATAAAACGGGTTTGTGAATTAAGCTCGACGAGCTTTTCAAAGTTTTCTATCACCATCGGATTCAAAATGTCGCATCGGATTAGCAGTCGATATGAGAGATCCCAGAACCTGTTTTTCAACGGTAAGACGCCCGCCAGCACTTCAAGACTCATCGTATGGGTTGATTGCATGCAACCCAAGGCAATACGTAAACAACGATACTGAATTCTTTCCAGTTTAATGAAATGAATATTCGTAGCGGAGCGGAAACAGAAACATCCATATTCCATTACTGACAATATCGTCGTTTTGTACAACCTGATCAGGTCTCCTGGGTGAGAGCCCCACCAAGTTCCGGTTATTGTACGAAGGAAATTGATTCTCTGTAGGCATTTTCGTTTCAAATACCTAATGTGACATCCCCAGGTACCTTTGGAATCGAACCAGACCCCGAGATATTTAAATGTGAAAACCTGAGCTATGGTTTCACCCCCTAGTTGAAGCTGTAATTGCGCAGGTTCTCGCTTCCTTGAAAATACAACCAGCTCAGTTTTCTCCGTAGAGAACTCGATACCCATTTGAATAGCCCATGTCGACAAGTTGTCGAGGGTATCTTGCAATGGTCCTTGGAGATCGGCAGCTTTGGGTCCTATAATAGACACAACACTGTCGTCGGCAAGTTGTCTTAGCGTGCAAGATGTGTTGATACATTCATCAATGTTATTTACGTAAAAGTTGTATAAAAGGGGGCTTAAGCATGAGCCCTGAGGAAGACCCATGTAACTGAATCGCTTTGTCGTCAAATCACCATGCTCAAAATGCATGTGTTTCTCGGACAATAGATTATATAAAAAGTTGTTCAAAACTGGTGAAAGACCATGCTGATGCAACTTCTCAGATAGAACGTTAATGGAAACTGAATCGAATGCCCCCTTGATGTCGAGGAAAACTGATGCCATTTGTTCTTTACGAGCAAATGCCATTTGAATTTCTGTTGAGAGCAACGCTAGACAATCGTTCGTTCCTTTGCCCCTGCGGAACCTAAATTGTGTACCTGAAAGCAATCCATTTGTTTCGACCCAATTGTCTAGACGGAAGAGAATCATTTTCTCCAACAATTTCCGAATACAGGAAAGCATAGCAATCGGCCGATACGAATTGTGATCGGAGGCTGGTTTTCCAGGTTTTTGAATAGTAATAACTCTCACTTCTCTCCATTTGTGTGGGACAATATTACCCTCGAGGAACTTGTTGAATAAATTCAACAAGCGCCTTTTGGCAGAGTCGGGCAGGTTTTTCAACAAGTTGAATTTAATTCTGTCTAACCCCGGGGCTCTATTGTTACACGACAAGAGCGCAAGTGAGAACTCTACCATCGAAAACGGTGTTTCGTTTGTATTCAATGTCGCGACGCGGGATATCTTCTGTTCCGGAACAGAATCAGGACATACTTTCTTAGCGAAATCAAATATCCAGCGGTTAGAATATTCCTCGCTTTCGTTCGCGTGATTTCGATTGCGCATGCGACGGGCCGTATTCCAAAGAGTGCTCATTGCTGTTTCTCTCGTTAATCCGTCAACAAACCTTCGCCAGTAACCGCGTTTCTTAGCTTTAATCAGACTTTTCATTTGAAATTCTAACGCCGCGTATTTCCGATAATTATCTGGAGTTCCGTTCCTTCTAAACGATATGAAGGCTGAAGCTTTTTTCGTTTTCAGCTCTGAGCACTCTTTGTCCCACAATGGGTTGGGAGAACGCATACTAGTTTGCGCGCTAGGTACTCGTTTCGTCTGAGCTTGAATTGCGGTGTCAACAATCAAGCCAGCCAAAAATGTATACTCTTCCTCCGGAGGAAGCTCCTGTGATGTTTCTAGTTTCTCAGATATCGAGCTCGCGTAACGCTTCCAATCAATGTTTCGTGTGAAATCGTACGAAACATTGATTGTTTCCGATAGTCTTCCACGGTTGGTGATAGAAACTATGATCGGCAAGTGATCGCTACCGTGAGGATCACAGATTACCTTCCACTTGCAATCTAACTGTAGCGAAGTCGAGCAAAGGGATAAATCCAGCGCACTTGGTTGTGCTGGTGGTCTAGGGTTCCGTGTCATTTCTCCCGTGTTTAGAATTGTCAAATTGAAGTTGTCACACAGATCTTGAATTAACGAAGAACGATTATCATCATATAAGCAGCCCCATCCTGTACCATGCGAGTTAAAGTCCCCTAAAACCAGCCGCGGTGAAGGAAGAAGTTCTATGATGTCTGCAAGCCGACGATGCCCTATCGAGACTCTGGGAGGAATGTAGATAGAAGCTATACATAGATCTTTGCCTTTAATATTAATTTGGCAAGCAACAACTTCAATTCCCGGTGTCGAGGGGAGGTTAATACGATAAAATGAATAGCACTTTTTAATCCCTAAAAGTACCCCTCCATAAGAGTCTTCTCGGTCCAGGCGGATTATGTTAAAATTATGGAAGTCGAGGTTGATGTTAGAAGTAAGCCAAGTTTCACTCAAGGAGAATACATCGCAATTATGAGTATGTATTAAGTGTTTGAAAGAATCAAGTTTTGGGATGATACTTCTGCAATTCCACTGAAGCACAATGATCATATCTTCGATTCTCAGTGGTAAATTATCCATCAAAAGATACGATCGTCGCTGCAAGGAGGGGCCATTGTTTAGTCAACTGTTTTAAAAATGTCCTTACTGTTGGCAGTAGAGCAGTTAGGAAGCTTTTCAGAGGATCAGTAATATTGAAGGCTGTTAATATCCAGTCCACGATATCAGAAAATTTCAATAATCCAGCGTTTGTTGGATTTTCTGGTTGTGCTTTGGGGTCATTCGGGTTTTTTGATGCCCCAGGAAGTGCTGGGTACTCCTTATCATCCCTAAGTTTTTTGAACCCAGGAGGTGTTTGCTTCGGTTTTGAGTCAGCACTTTTTGTTTCCGTTTGGTTCTTTTGTGACGAAGAGGACAGTCTGAGGCCTTTACGAGGAAGCTTGAAAGAAGCCAGATTTTGTCTTTTCCTGCTTCCTTCAACCTGTGTGTAGGAAGGTCCTTCGCCTGGGTCGTCAGAGGTATCCTCTTCAACTGGCAAGATTGCAAACGGGTTCTCAGGGGTCGATGGAGTGGTTCTTTTTAAGATTTCCGCATAAGAACGTTTGGAACGTTCTTTCACGGATCGCTTCAATTTCTCCGCACGCTGTATGTACGTAGGGCACACCGAAAGATCATGAGGATTCTCCCCGCAGTAGCAACACTTTTCCACTGCTCTTCTGCAGAGATCGTCCTCATGGGCCTCTCCGCATTTGCCGCATCGCAGTTTGTTGCAACAATAGGTTGCCGTATGACCTAGCTGTTTGCAGCTTGTACAATGCATTACCCGCGGTACATACAGCCGAACAGGTAGACGAACTCCACTCACTACCAAATAATTTGGAAGTGCAGATCCGGCAAAAGTCACGCGAAATGAGTCCGATTGGTAAAATTTACCATCTATCGATTTGGAGTGCAATTGCTTGCACTCCAAAATTTTCACTGGTTGAAGGTCGGGGTTTTTGAAACGGCCTACCCCGTCCTTCATCAGATCTTCGATTGTCAGACTTTCGTCACGGACCACGCCGTCGATCTCCACCACATGAGACGGGACGTACACGCGGTACTCCTTCGTGAACAACTCGTTGGTAGCAATCCCGTTTGCTTGCTTCAGGTCGGACACAACAACGCGTAACTTGTTTGGCGAAATTGTTTTTATTGCCGAGTAATGTTTTTCCAGGTCCCGAGCAATATTTAAAACTCTGAGAGACTTTAATTTGGGCCGGAAGTATACCACCCACGGACCCCCCGAGCCATCGTCTTGGTAAACTTTTTGGCGAGCAGGCAATATCTTAAAGGGAGATGGAGGCATCGGAGAGGGAAATGGCATCGGAGAGGGAGATGGTATCGGAGAGGGAGATGGTATCGGAGGGGGAGATGGTATAGGAGGGGTAGATGGCATCTCGGAAGCAAACTCAGCCTCTAAATGTTCTTCGTTCATTCGTTCAGCTTCGCCCTCCTCCGAGACACCCCCACTGTCATCAATATTCATATTTAAAGTGCGGGAGTAAAGAAGTCTCCCGCACTTGAAATGAGAAAGAAAGAAATAAAATGAAAAGAAAATATATGAATAGTAAAAGTTGAAAGAAAAAGTTTGAGAAAATACTTAACAGTATGTCACGGTAAGCTGTTAGGTGAGTTGCTCCTTCACTCCTTCGTTGTGCTTCAGCGTGACCTTGAGTCCGGATTTGGCTGCTGCGATGCGGGTAGCAAACAATAGAAATAACTGCTGCCCGAGGATAGCACAATAGCGTCTACTGTCGATACCGATACAAATCCGGTGCACAGACAGAACTCACTTGCGGGGATGCTACTTTTTATCACTTTTATTTAATGCCTATACTACAGCCTCTGCTGTGATAGGCACCTTCGTCTTACCGATGTCGATTGTTAAAAAACGCGTGTGCTCACTTCGAACATTCGGTTACGAATGACGACATACTTATTCTAACACACAAATTAATATGTTAAGAAAGGTAAAAGAGTAAAAATTGTTTGCCTGCAGGAGTACACACGGTACGAATTACAATTATTTCAGCGGAAGAAAAGATCTAAAAGTCAGGGTTTGGAATATTCTTTCACCGGCGAATTAACATACAGTTTCCATTAGTTTTTGCACGAACATAACATAACCTTACAAAAATTAACAAAATGAATCAATTTTGACAGCTATCAGTGGTTTGTTTATGTGTTCATTACGTTCATTCTAATTTGAATACGTGTAATAGATATGTAAACAAACCACTGATAGCTGTCAAAAGGTGAACTTGATTCTTCGGCAGTTCATTGGTAGTTCATCCGAGTGGTCATCGTGCAAAACCTAATTGCATTATGAGCGAAAAATTCCACCGCTCACACAGCCATAAAAACCGACACAAACAAAGGGCTTGTGGAAGCAAATATATTCCTCATGTACAACACAGTACAGTACAGCTGGTATTAGAGTCGTTATGAAGCCCAGAGGCCGTGAATATGATTTTTTCTCTCGTGGTATGAACGTCGTTCTGTCCCGGGTTGGCGGTTCAATGCATAGGACGCTGGTCTTACAAGCCAGTTGTCGTATGTTCGAGCCCCGACCTGGAAGGATTCTTAGTATCAGTAGGATCCATAGTACTAGCCATGCAATGATTCTGTACACTAAGAATCGGCTGCGAAGTCTGTTGAAACAGAAAGGCCAAATTCCACAAAAGGATTGTAATGCCAAGACTTTGCTTTGCTTTGCTTTTTATGAACGTCGTTCCTCTCACAAAATAGTTCATAGCAAGAAACTATCTTCACGATGCTCGATAGTGCTGAAGATTAAATATTCAGTTTTCGTCAATAGACTGATGACTGGCTCTTAAATGTCGAATGCTTCTGTGAACTTCGATTGCTAACTGCTCTCAATGATGACTTTATGTCACAAAAACTGCTGCGTATCACTTACTTAATTCGGGACAAATAGAGGGTAAGAGTTCTCAGTTATACTTGAATGTTATGAACAGAAATAGCACTTCTATACTTCTATAAATCCAATTGCTGCCAAATAGCTTTAGCTGAGTTTAATCGAAATAGTGCATGAGAGTGAATAAACCAACCAACTCAACTGTAACATGGCTACTATTTAACGTACTGAGTATTATTCGTGGTACTTTTGTGAATGCGATTTTGTAACTGTCCCGCATTGACGCTACTCATTTCTGTATTTAAGGTAGCGCTTCGCCGTGGTCAGGTCGAAGCGAGACAACTCACTGCTTCCTCTTGCTTTGTCGCCGAAATTTCACGCAAAATTGCAAATTTCTTCAATACTAGCCCGATTCACGAAAAATCAAAAACATACGATTGTAGGTAAATGATCTTACTATGCATTTGGCGAAAAATACCAGCTATAAAGCTTTTCTTTCGCGAGATTTCGTGCGAGTTTTGTTAAACATTTTGTTTTCTTTTTTTCCTTTTCTCCCTATAAACAACTCGCATATGTAGGGATGTGCTACGTTTTCAACGAAGCGTCAAAGCTAGTAGCGATGAAAATCATTGCTGATTTCTGGTTCTACTGAAACATGAATAGAAATTATTTTACAAAGTAGTAACACTTAGTTACATTTTCTACTCATCTATATTCAACATTTACGCAGAGAGAACGGACAACGAAAACAAAAGAAATGTTCTTAGCGTCTACCGCATGTGGCATTTTACACATCCCAATGCATGCCTTGACATTGTGTGCGTGCGAAAGAATATGGAAAAACTCATTTAATTTTTAAAACTCGCACGAAATCTTTCGATAAAAACGTTTATCAGGCACAATTTATATACGAATCGATAGAAAAAATTAATTATCTAGAATCGTATGTTCTTGGAATTTCTGTTTTCTTCCCCGTTTTCTCACAATTTTGGGTAAAGTGCGTGAAACCCCGGGATAGGCAGCGAACTCCCGTGACCACGGCGAAGCGCTACCTTAAGTCCGGTCATCGTTGTAATTGTAATAATTATCGTTCCATATCGACATTGTCCGTCTTCAACGAAATTAAAAAAAAACATTCACCAGATTTCTTGAATTTTAAAACAAACATAGCGTTTTTTAACAATTTCAAAACGGTTTCAGACAACGTTCTGGCACACAAACTGCTATTATAGAACTAATTGACAAGATAATTAGTGGGATAGATAGTAAGAATCTAAGACAAGCCCTGACAACTGGCTTCGTTTTGTTCCTTCCGAATCATCCTTCGCCCTGTGGAATAAATACTAACGTATCGGATACAGTGTAGCCATATTTAAATATTTTTTAATAACTTTAAATAAGGCATAAGAGTGGGATTTTCGTAGTGCATTTAACGATAAAGAAAACCTTCAAAAACCGCAAAACAATCCGTTATTTGTAAAAAATGTTATTAAATGAAAACCGACACAAGGTCCGGATGGCTCATTCCTTAATATATCTAGCGCCACTGCTGCTAATGGTGGTAATGTGATTTTGCGTTCTTTTATTACTAACGGTTGATCGGAGTCACTTGATGTCTATTCGCGATGTTACTCAGCTTAGTATGAAAATTCTTTTTAAGTGACAAACCATGCTACCGCAAAGACCCAAAAAGTCATGTAAATTATGTTTGTGTTCGCATAAAATAGTATCGTATGTATTTTCTGAACTATTTGAGATAGAGAGTTTATATCTTCGGCAAATTCATTTAATTTGAGTTATTCTAAAATATTGTAGAAGATTCCAGAAACCTGTTTTTTTCAATTTAAAAATGTAAAATTTGTCTTTACAGTGATTTTTTTGGTGTGAAGTGAATTTCTCCATACTAAACCACATACACACTGCAAACCTCCGGCGCGAAAATATAGTTTCGGTCTGGGGACGTGCAGCAAGCTCTCATCTGAAAAAAATTACAAATTCTTCTGAATAAGAGCCGTAAAACCACATTTAATAGACCTCTGCTGTTCTCTATGTTTTTGTTGTACTCCGACTAAGCTCATAACGCGCTCTAACAGCTTGCTTATGTGACATGCAAACCTTGTTGTTCGTTCATGACACTTTTCATGCCACGACATATTGTAACATACAGTTTTCAACTCAAAACAGTTTTCAATTTGTACGCGATTCACCGTAATCACAACTTGAAATGCATTCGAACAACCACTACTCTGAGCCAAAAGTGAATTCTGTTTTTAGTCCTACAAAAATTAATGCACTCCCCTGACATACAATAAATCGATATACATACCATATTTGAATCTAGACTGAAGCACTACTTTAGGCTTGAAACTTTTTTTCAATAAGCGTAAAGTTTGAACCAGCGTATTCCATCTGTGTATCAATGTTAGATAAACGTCAGCAGTATTATATTATCTAATTTTATATATTTAACGTGGATCCCTTAAAAAGAAATTTTGTTCTGAGATTCTGAGATTCCACACTAGTTAATCGTTAATAAGTTAATTGCACATCCTAGAATAAATTGTTTGAAATCTCAGTTTCTTTTGTATTTTGTTAGTATTAATATTGCCAGTGTTTAACAACTGAGATTAGATGAGTCCATTACCAGGGGGCTCCTTACGGAACTTTTCGGTATGGGGAGTGTTTTGAACAATTAAGAAAATTGCATAAATTCTGTAGTGAATTTAAAAAATTTTAATAGATTGTTCGGCATCCTTTATGGGGTACCAAATGTACTCCTGCTCATAACTATTGCGGATAATTCAGCATTTTTTCGAGAACGCAAAATGGTATCTTTTTTATAAAATCTCCAAATTATTTCGTGGGTTGAAGGTTTTATTATATGGCACCTGCAGATCGTTCAGCATCCTTCCTGGGGTGCAGTACGATTTATTTCTTTTAGTTTTGTACTGTTTTCCTACCTCACCAGCAACACAATTCCACCAATTTGTTCGTTTTCCTGATTCCTGAAGGTGCCAATAAAAATGAGCCTTCTCTAATTCCAGTATGATTTAGCTAAAATTAGGCCCAAGGATATTTTTTGAGATGCTTCTTTGTTCGGACACTATCGCTCTACTAAATTAGAGTTGAGCCTTTTCTATTTATACTCTAAGGCATATTCTGGGCCAGATTTTCTATTTACGAAAAAATACAATAACTTCCGAAATTTTAGTTTGATTCTTACAAATGATACATTGATTTGTTTAGCTATAAATAGAGTCTCTGAATATTTCAAAACTTGAGAAATACTGCAATAAACAGATAAAATTAAAAAACGAAAAAATTGCACTTTTTTATTTGGTTTCAATGAAAACTCACTAAATGTGAGTTTTCATTGAAAATTTTAAATATCTAAAGATAGTTTGAACAAAAGACTCAAACACTTAACATTTAAAGATCTAAAAATGCTAGTTTAAAAAGGTGTTAGAGCCATAATACTGTTATTGCGTCCTTTATCATTATCATTTGTGTATCATGATTGCGTCACTGATTAGATATTTAAAAATGCCTTACTTTTCTCAAAAAATGCAAAAATAGCCGCGTAACCTTTTGCTGCAATCAGTGTTGATGATTGCCGAAAATTTGACAGAAGCTGCTATATTGCTATCTATATTGTATACAACATTTTCAATCCGGTAGAAGATGCTGCAAGAACTCGAGTCTCTCAATGCATGAACCTTGAGAGAATTTTGCTACATTTCTTCGCTCCACTTCATACTCTGAGTATTTCACGCCCTTAAAAAAAATTTGAAGTCTGATAATGATCGTTGCTGTGTGGAATTTCCCAAGAGAGAATCGCAAGTTGACAATTATCGCAGAAAATCGAATCGATGATTCAACTTGACGATTCTCATACTAGGTTGTAATATTTCAAAATCCTTATGTGAAGCATTCACAGACATTTTCATAGAAATAACTTATACAAAGGTTATATGCACATAGTTAGAATAAGCGGCAAGAGTAAAATGATTCTATCGCAATTATCCACTGCCCATCGGATCGCAAAACGAGAATAAGCGAACGTTTGTTGCTTCAGAGAGAATCCCCACAGCAGCGTGCTAACCTTTGATTCTCAGAAATGTCATCGAGAGAAATTCGCTCTCGCCCTGGTGACGATTCTATGTTAAATGAGCCATGCCGGGTTTTTGTTTTTTTTTTTCATAAATACGTTTATTTCATAGGCAATATACATAAGTTTTTCTTCGCCGTGGCATCCACAATACATAGTAGTTTAAACCTAATACATTTCGAATATCATATTAGTATGTTGGTACTCATTAGTTAATCTAAACACTGTTTTTATCAAGCGAGTTGCTATTTTAATTACATTAAATAAAATACATTTATTTTGTACATGATCTTATAACTATTTCAGGATTGTTTGTATCAGTTCACCACTTATATTCAATATCCTATAGTTGGCTATTGGTTGAACTCATGGAAGAGAAAACAGTTTAACATAAAATAAAATTTAAATTGGAACTCCAATGGATTTAATGAAATGATAAAGAAGTTTCATGTATGGAAGGTCACGACAAGCAAGAATGTCGCGAACTGGGACATTGGATAGTCTACCTTGGGTACGCAAGGAATTTATTAGTTGAGATCTGACATCACGAAACTCCACGCATGTCCAAACAACATGGTCAATATCGCGGTAACCTTCGCCGCAAGCACAATGATTAGTCTCGGAAAGTCCAATTCGAAGGAGATGTGCATCTAACGTGTAGTGATTGGACATGAGTCTGGACATCACACGAATGAAATCTCTACTCACATCCAGTCCCCTGAACCATGCCTTTGTCGATATTTTAGGAATAATTGAGTGCATCCACCGACCCAGATCATCTTTATCCCAAGAAGCTTGCCAGCTGGCAAGTGTTCTTTGGCGAGACGCGCTATAGAATTCGTTGAAAGCAATCGGTCTCTCATAAGTTTCACCCTCAATAGCACCACGTTTGGCTAAAATATCGGCTCTTTCATTGCCTGGAATGGAGCAATGAGCCGGAACCCAAACTATTGTGATTAGATAATTATTATTCAATATGTCGTTCAGACACTGTTTTATTTTACCCAAGAAAAACGGTTCATTTTTGCCAGCAGCGTTTGAGCGAATGGCTTCAATTGCACTCAGACTATCTGTGAAGAGGAAATAATGGTTTGGAGATAATGTGACGATTACATTCAAGCTATAATGAACTGCTGCTAACTCTGCTATATAAACAGATGCAGGTTCTTGAAGCTTGAATGAGGCCGAAACATTATTGTTGAACATACCAAACCCTGTCGCTTCTTCAATTCGCGATCCGTCCGTATAAAACATTTTCTCAGAGTCAATATGCCTGAACTTACTTGAAAATATTTTTGGGATTTCCGTCGAGCGTAGATGATCCGGGATTCCACGCACTTCACGCTGCATGGATGTATCGAAAAATAAAGTTGAGTCAGGGGCACTTAGGATGCTGACACGGATAGGAATATATCTTGAAGGGTTGATTTCCTGTGACATATGGTTAAAATATACTGTCATGAATTTTGTTTGAGATCGAAGCTCGACTAGTCGTTCGAAATTATTAATTACCATGGGATTCAGCACATCACATCTTATTAGCAGGCGTGATGAAAGCTCCCAAAATCGATCTTTTAATGGAAGAACTCCCGCCAGAACTTCAAGACTCATTGTATGTGTCGAATGCATGCAGCCTAAAGCAATTCGCAAACAACGGTACTGAATTCGCTCAAGTTTGATAATATGAGAATTTGCAGCGGAACGAAAACAAACGCATCCATATTCCATCACTGAAAGTATCGTTGTCTGATACAATTTTATTAGATCTTGCGGATGAGCACCCCACCAAGACCCTGTTATTGTTCGAAGAAAATTTACTCTTTGTTGGCATTTCGTTATCAGATACCTAATGTGTCCTCCCCACGTGCATTTGGAATCAAACCACACCCCGAGGTATTTGAAAGTCAAAACCTGTTCGATTATTCTTCCCATCATATGAAGCTGAAGTTGCGCGGGATCATGCTTTTTTGAAAAGACGACCAGCTCTGTTTTCTCCGCAGAGAATTCGATACCAAGATGAACAGCCCAAACGGACAATTTATCTAAGGTATCTTGCAATGGTTTTTGCAGATCAATAGCTTTGGATCCAGTAACTGAAACCACGCCATCATCTGCCAATTGTCTTAGTGTACATGGGGTTACTAGACAGCTGTCAATGTCATTCACGTAAAAATTATAGAGGAGCGGACTGAGGCATGAGCCTTGCGGGAGACCCATGTAGCTAATTCTGATTGTTGCCAAATCGCCATGTGAAAAATGCATGCGTTTCTCTGACAAAAGGTTGTGCAAATAATTATTTATAACCGCTGGGAGTCCATGTTGGTGGAGCTTGTCTGAAAGAACATCAATGGAAACTGAATCAAATGCTCCTTTAATGTCTAAAAATACAGATGCCATTTGTTGCTTTTGAGCGAAGGCAATTTGGATGTCAGACGAAAGTAATGCAAGGCAATCATTCGTCCCTTTATTTCTACGGAAGCCAAACTGAGTATCTGACAACAAACCGTTCGTCTCGACCCAAGTGTCGAGACGTCGTAGAATAATTTTTTCGAACAATTTTCTGATGCAGGACAACATCGCAATGGGTCTATATGAGTTGTGATTGGAAGCTGGTTTCCCCGGCTTTTGAATGGCGATAACTTTCACTTGTCTCCAGTCAGGTGGAACAATATTTTGCTCAAGAAACTTGTTGAACAATTCCAACAAACGTCTTTTTGCGAGGTCGGGCAGATTCTTCACCAAGTTGAATTTAATTCTGTCCAATCCAGGAGCGTTATTGTTACAAGACATGAGTGCTATGGAAAATTCCATCATTGAAAAGGGGCTATCAATGGAATCATCATTTGAAGAAGACTCCCTAACAATGCTATGCGTAGGAACGGAATCTGGACAAACTTTCCTCGCAAAATCAAATATCCATCGATTCGAGTACTCCTCACTCTCATTTCCTACGTTACGATTCCTCATTCGTCTGGCCGTATTCCAAAGAGTGCTCATTGAGGTTTCTCTTGACAAACCTTCCACAAAATGTCTCCAATAGCTGCATTTCTTAACCCGAAGTATGTTCTTGTACTTGGTTTCTAAAACCAAGAATTTTTCAAAATTCTGAGGAGTTCCTCCTCCTCGTTTTAAAAACGTCTTGAAAGCATTTTGTTTCGCGTGTTTAGCATCTGAGCACTCTTTGTCCCACCAAGGATTTGGAGGTCTTCTGTTAGACGATGGACCAAGAAATCGTTTGGTTTGGGCTTGTTCTGCGGCCTCCAGAATCGAACAAACGAGGAAGTCATATTCTTCAAGTGGGGGAAGCTCTTCCATTGAAGTTAAGACACTTGAAATATTACTTTGGTATTTAATCCAGTCAATATTTTTTGTCAAATCATATGGAATATTAACTGAATTAGCAATGCCTTTGTTACTGCTAATTGAGATGATGATTGGTAAATGATCGCTACCATGTAAATCAGGAAATACTTTCCAGGTGCAATCTAGTCGAATTGAAGTCGAACAAAGAGATAAATCTAATGCACTTGGACGTGCAGGAGGTCTTGGGATCCGTGTCATGCTACCCATATTTAGTACCGTCATGCTAAAATTGTCGCAAATATTATATATTAGAGATGATCTGCTATCATTGTAAACGGAACCCCACATCATTCCGTGCGAATTGAAATCTCCTAAAATCAAACGTGGAGCAGGAAGGGCTTCGACAATTTCATTAAGCTGTCGTTGTCCAACTTGAGCTCTTGGAGGAATATATACCGAAGCAATGCAAATGTCCTTTCCTTTAATGTTTATTTGACAAGCAACAACTTCTATACTAGAAGTCGAAGGAATGTTTAATCTATAAAAGGAATAACATTTCTTAATTCCTAAAAGCACTCCACCATACGGGGAGTCTCTGTCGAGACGTATAATGTTAAAGTCATTAAAATTTAAGGCTATGTTTGATGTAAGCCATGTTTCGCACAAAGCAAATACATCACATTTTTGACTATGCAACAAAACTTTAAATGAATCAAGTTTTGGCATGATGCTTCGACAATTCCACTGCAGGACAGTGATTGAATCATTTGCGGCGGATGATAAATTATCCATCAAATGATACAAAACCTGAAAGAGCTGGCCATTGAGCTGATAACTGTTTCAAAAAAGTTCTAGCTATTGGAAGGAATGCTGTTATGATGGTCTTTAGAGGTTCAGAAATATTGAATGCAGCGAAAATCCATTCTACAATTTCCGAAAATTTCAGTAATCCTGTTGGTGAATGTGAAATGGAGCCCACTGGATTATTGTCTTTTCTTGAGCTAGTTCCTGGATTGGTTTGTGAATTTGACAAACCAGGAGGCACAGTTTTTGGTTTTAAATTTGGCTTTTTAGCTTTAACACGGGGATCTTTTTTTGAAGGTATAATTTTAGGTGTCTTTTTTGGTATTTTGTGGTTTGTTAATCTCCTCTTAACAGACCCTTGAGGAGTGACAAACGAGGTATCTTCACTATTTCCGTCAGAGTCAGATTCCTCTGGCTCCGCAAGATTTGAAAAACCGTTTTCGGTTTCCAAAGGGGAGACATGTATGACCGTTTTGAGCATTTCTGCATATGTGCGCTTAGACCGTGCTTTTAAAGAAAGCTTCATTTTGTCTTTACGCAGCTTAAATGCAGCGCACACTGAAAGATCATCATGAGGGCTTTCCCCACAATAAACACATTTTTCAACATCTTTATCGCAAAGATTATCCTTATGAGGCCCTTGACATTTGATACATTTGGACTTATTACTACAGTAAGTAGCTGTATGTCCGAATTTTTTACAGTTCGTGCAATTCATAACATGCGGTACGAAAAGCCGAACAGGAAGACGAATTTTATCGATATAGACATGGCTAGGCAATGCAGATCCGGCAAATGTTACGCGAAACGAATCTGAGGGACGATAAGACTTTTTTCCATCGACAATAGATGCTGAGTACAATTGTTTGCACTCGAGTATCTTAACTCCCTCAAGCATGGAGTTTTTAAAACGGCCAACTCCATTTTTAAGTAAATCATCTGCTGTCAGACTTGCTTCAGTCACAACACCGTCAATTTCTACCTCCTTCGATGGAATGTAAACTCGATATTCAATAGCAAATAATTTACAGGTTACAATATCGTTTGCCTGTTTCAAGTCGTTAACTACAACTCGAATTTTATCTCTATTAACCTTACAGATTTCTTTAACTTCAGAGAAATGTGATGTCAAATCCTTTGTAATTTGCATCAAGTTTAAAATCTTTTCTTTTTTTCGAAGATAGACTATCCATGGCCCAGTGGTACCCTGTGGATAATGTTTAGCCCTCGGAGTATTTAAACTTTTACTAGTATCCGGAATCGGATTCGGATGATCTTCCATGAGATCATCCATTACATTAAATTTTTTTTGTAAATTAATAATACCAAAATAAAAACTTATGTTTAGTAAAATTTCAGATATAAGAAATAAAAAATAAATTAAATTAAATCTACCTTGTAGCTGATGTCTCTGTTCCTTTATCGTGAAGAACGACGTGAAGCTCTTCCAACGATTTCCAATTGGCAGTCTTTTGCTGTTTCCAATTGGCAGTCTTCTGTCGTTTACTGCTATCTCAGTTGCTCTGCCGTCGTTGTGAACACCACTGCACTTGCTGTACCTGACCCCAGGTACAGTGCTTTTGCTCTTGGTGGCGATCAAATGCGATGCTTGCAGTGTAGCACCTCGCGATATATGCCGTCTCTTTTGATCCTACGCAGCGTACAAATTCTGGTACCTGGTAGATCAGCACTGGGTTGCTTTAGCACCTCTGTGCCTTTGCACCCCTTCGTCTTCGCACCTTTATGCGATGGCACCTCTGTGACTCGTCACTTCTATGCTCTCGCACCTCTGTGTCTCTACACCTCTGTGCGTATGAACGGGATGGCCTTCGTTGCTAGCTTTCCAGTCGGGAAACGCCCCGAATATTGCGTTTGCTATGGGCAGTTTAACTACCTGAAGCTTAGAATTGTCTCGGTAGCAGCCGTTAACTCACGAGCCAGTACAATCGAAACACAACCTCTTCGCTTGAATGGTTTTTACTGAATGACCGGGTTTTTGTTGTTGCGATTTATTTAAAAAATATTTTTTATTCAGGCCTATTTGCGTACAAGCTTTACGTGGCCGATTAAGCCGATTTTTGAAATATTTTTTTTTTTGAGTTGGATCTCGTTATCACCCTTTTTCTAGGAGGGAATTGAGCCCCTCCTGCGAGAATTGAGGGGCACTTCGTTCGTGGTTCGTCTCGTCATCCATTGCCACATTGATGGTATTGTTGTTGGTTTCATTACTAGTTGCTGGAGATGAGCCTTGTTGTACATTGTTTGCAGTTGCTGGTTGGTTGGAGGGTAAGTTGTTCACTGCAGCTAATGCACTTTGTTCTGTTACAGGTGTAATGAGGTTGCTTTGGATTGGTGTGAAGGAAGCACCGTTGTCCTTTGGTGTGGTTGTCTCCTTGTCCAGTTTATCACATGGCTTACCGTAGTGAACAACTTTTTGACAACATTGACATGTGGCCATCTGATTGTCATAGGTTACAAGTGATTTGCACGGAATTCTTGTATCTTGACCGAAAATCACATAGGTATAGGCTTCTTCAAGTGTATGCGTAATAAACGTACGCCATTTAGAATACCGGGGAAAAAATTCTTCCACTTTTCTTTTTCGATAGAGAGAATCTCTCCGTATTGGGACATAGTTTTGCGAATATAAGAATCGGTGACGCTTGAGTGAAGATCATGCACACGCACTTCTATAGCACTATCATCCATATATACTGGAATGTTGTACCTAATGTTCTCGTGCTCCACATAGTGCACATTGTTATTGTCTTTTGCGAATTGAATTGCATCCAACTCTTTATATAACTGGATGTAAACAACATTATTCGTCTTATTGCATTGAAGTAAATGCACACGTTTAATGTCAAGCTGCTTTTGCTCCTTAAGCAAACCTTCAAGTTCTCGTATCGAAGGTCGAATTTTGCACTGCCTGAAGTCAACAACAATTGTATTCTTCCGTGTCGGCGGTAGCTTTTGTTCGTTTAGTTCACTCATTTTCGAGGTCTTTTGTTCACTACACAATACTGTACTTGGTTTCTTCTGTTTCCAACTTAAGCGGTTTTGTTTAATCGACTGACTTGGATGAGATGTAAAACCGAACTGATTTGTTGTTGCGATGATTTCCGTTTCTCTTTGAAGGCACTGATTTAATCGTTGAAGAGTTGCTAGTGAACGATCTTTGATACGATAAAAGCCATCCTTGGCTGCAATAATTGTGTACGTTTATAACTCAGTCATTTGTTGATGGATTTATATAACTTATCTATCAATCGATTGGAAAACATTTGGATTAAACATATAAAGCAACATAGCTTAAGTATTTCAAAAGCATACTACTGAAAAATCGATTTGAATTGACCTATGTTTTCACGAGAAAATCACCGCTTGCCATAATTATGTTCTCCTTTGCACAGAATTTTTCACTACACGGGGCTGGTTTTCAATAAAAAAAAATACTAAAATAGCCTTACTTTTCACAAAAAATGCAAAAAATAGCAGCGTTACCTTTTCCTGTCATAATTTTGTACGCAGTCATTTGTTGATGGATTTATATAACTTAATTATCAATCGATTGGTTAACAATTGCATTAAACATATAGAGCAACGTGTTTAAGTATTTCAATAGCATACTGTAGAAAACTCGATTTCAATTGACCTCTGTTTTCACGAGAAAATAAACGCTTGTCATAATTATGTTCTCGTCTGGACCGTTTTGCATAGCAGTGCTGGTATTTCATCGCTAGTGTAAGATGTATGTCTACACAGGGGATGCAGGAAGCGTACATCACACAAAAAGGAAAGCGCACTTCTTTTCATTGTCGAATAGACATAATTTGAGTATGTGCTTGTGGTTAAAGCAACTGGTGCGAGTGAAACACATTCTCTTTGCATGAATCGCTCTCACGCGCTCTCGCCTGAGTACACCCAAGTGACCACTGGTGTGTGCTAGTGAGCGAACACTTCTGTGATTAAGGGGCGGGTAGGGTCTAACACTTTTGCAAAATCATTTATTATTTTTGTTAAATTTTTTTCGGAGTAACGAACGCGGTGAACTGGTATTAAGTCTGGATTAATTTCGGTCGATAAATTGGTACGATAAGCCTTAGAGATGTGATTTGTTTGATGGTTTATATTCAACTAACGATAAAAAGATCGATTCTGGCTGTCCTATATCTCATATATATGATCAGTACAGATTCAGGTAGAAATCAAAAAACAATAAAAAGCTCACTATTCTATTGTGTTTGATGGTGAGAGATAAGAGTGATAAAGTAGGTACAATTTTTTTGGTGATAAAGCGAATAGAGTAATTCAGTTTATATTTGTGTAAATATAATATCCACTTTGTAGTTGCTATGATTGTTGTTCAGTATCCAAAACTGTTGCACAAGCTGCCAAATCCATTCGTCTGGTCGATCGTCGATTGCTGCTCTTCCTCCAGTTCATCGGTTAATCATTGCAGTTGGCGATCAGCTCGAACGTTTCTTCGACCAACATGACATGTCCATCGGTGTCATAATGATCGATAAAAAACTAGGTGCTCATGGTTGTGGGCTGAAACACGACATTAAATCCAGCAGCCACAATGGAAGACAAAAAATTCAATTAACTTTTTGAAAATTCATTGAAACAAAAAACTCACATGGTTGCACAGTACAGCCACTGTGATGGCAGAGTCACTCGTGATTAGTCATCTGGGTGTCATCAGCCGTAGGTAACGATGCTTCGCGTATGAGTAACACGCATAGTCCTTCGGTATTCTCGGTCCTGTGTTTTCACCAAACCGAAAATTGCCGTCGTCGGCCTTGAAAATATGAACCACTCTTCCAATGCGCCATTTAAGTGCTGGTAAGTTTTCCTCCTTTACCAACACCATGGTACCAATAGCGATAGTATCCGTCTGACGGGTCCATTTTGTTCGAGTCGGCAATCCGAACAAGTACTCGGTGCTCCTGCGTGCATATAAAAGAAATTGTTTTTGAACAGATTCGGCGCGTTCTTCGTGAATAATATTGTATGGGTTCCATACTAGGCTGCAATATTCCAAAATAGGTCTGACATATGTACTGTATAATATTTTAATTGTGTATGGGTCTTGAAAGTTTTGACTGAAGCGTTTAATAAAGCCCAGCATGCTATTGATTATGGTATTGTAGTGTTCCACAAAAGTGAGCTTGGAGTCTAAGATTACGCCTAAATCTCATACAATTTTACATTTTTCTACAAGTTGATTTCCTAGATGTATGTTTATAGATATAGTTTCATTTTTCCTACTGAAAGTTATTGAGTTACATTTTTTTACATTGAGTTGGAGTAGACTTTTGCAACACCAAATGTGGAATAGATTGATTTCGTTCTAGAATATTACAGTGTCGTTGATATTTTTAATTTCCATGAAAAGTTTCATGTCGTCTGCACATATAAGCACTTTCAGATTTTTGAGTTTGAAGGAAATGTCGTTTATATTTAAAATGAAAAGGAGAGGCCCTAAGTGAGAACCCTGAGGTACGCCAGAAGTTACATTAATTGGTTCAGACAGTATGTTTTGGAAGCGGACTACCTGTACACGATTCGTTAAGTATGATTTGAGCCATTCCAGAAGGCTATGTTCTATGCCATATTTTTGTAGTTTGTGTAGAGGTAATGGTAAAGGTAGTTGCCAGCGTCCATTGCATTCAGAGTGAATGTCATGAATTCTAAGAGATTTGTTGAAGTTGAGCCATGTTTAAAAAAGCCATGTTGTTTGTTTGTTATTACATTTTTAAGTTGATGAAAAAGTTTTTCGTATACAATTCTTTCAAATAATTTTGGAATGCTTGAGAAAATAGCAACAAAATATAAAATTCTGCCATTGTAACATCAAAGCAAGAGCAAAACATTCATAGAAGACGAATTTTTCAGTAATTTGATTTTCTAGCATTGCGAATAGTATATCATAGGAATTTCTCTTATCTGATTCTGATGCAGTTTATTCAATTGTATTCCATTTGAAAAAGGAATCACTGGACCAATTGTACTTAATTGGTATGCATCATCACCTACGACCTCCAAGAAGTCGAGGAGGTGTAAAGCCGGTTGAAAAATAATAAGGCCGCTGGCGTTGACCAACTATCAAGCGAGCTACTAAAACACGGTGGTAATGCACTAGTGCAATCGATGCACTGGGTCGTTACCAAGATATGTGAGAACGAGATTTTACCGGAGGAATGCATAGAGGGAATAATGTGTCCCATCTACCAAAAGAGTGACAAGCTGGATTGCTGCAATTACCGCGCGATAACTCTGCTGAACCGCGCCTACAAGGTACTCTCCCAAATCTTATGCCGCAGACTTTGACTGATTGCAAACGAATTCGTGGGACAATATCAGGCAGAATTTATGGGCGATCGTGCTACCACAGTGTTAGCCATCCGCCATGTGTTGCAAAAGTGCCGCGAATACAATGTGCCCACACATCACTTATTCATCGATTTCAAATCAGCCTACGACACAATCGATCGAGATCAGCTATGGAAAATCATGCACGACTACGGATTATCGGACAAACTGATACCATTGGTCAAGGCTACGAGTTGGGTTGTTCGAGTATCGGGGATAAACTCCAGTCCCTTCGAAACTCGCAGAGAGCTACGGCAAAGTGATGGCCTTTCATGTCTGCTGTTCAACGTTGCTTTGGAGGGTTTGATAAGAAGATCGAGGATAGACACTAGTGGCACGATTTTCCGAAAGTCCGTCCAGCTACTTGGTTTCGCTGATGATATTGACATTATAGCACGTAATTTTGAGAGGATGGAAGATACGTACATCGGACTAAAAGCTGAGGCCAAGCGGACCGGACTAGACATCAATGTGTCAAAAACAAAGTATATAAAAAGCAGGAGCTCGAGAGAAGATAATGTCAGCCACCCATTCCGCGTTCTGATTGGTGGTGATGAAACCGAAATGGTTGACGAGTTCGTGTACTTGGGCTCACTGGTGACTGCCGCTAATGACACCAGCAGAGAAATTCAGAGACGCATGTTGTCAGGAAATCGTGCTTACTTTGGACTGCGCAGGACGCTTCAATTGAGCAAAATTTGCCTTCGTACGAAGTTAACTATCTACAAAACGCTGATTAGAGCGGTTATCCTCTACAGGGACGAGTCCTGGACAATGCTTGCGGAGGATCAATGCGCACTGGGTGTTTTTGAACGGAAGGTGTTGCAAACCATCTTTAACGGAGTGCGGATGGAAAACCGTACGTGGAGAAAGCGAATGAACCATGAACTGCACCAGTTGCTGGGAGGACCAACCCTTGTCATAACGGCCAAGGTCGGGTGGTTTCGGTGGGCCGGGAATGTTGTTAGAATGTCGGAGAACAACCCGGTTGAAATGATCCTCGATAATGATCCGACCGGTATAAGAAGAAGAGGCGCGCAGCGGGCAAGATGGATCGATCAAATTGAAGACGACCTGCGGACCCTTCGCAGCTACCGAGACTGGCGGCGAACAGCCATGAATCGAGTTGAATGGAGACGCCTCCTGTATACAGCAGAGACCCGCGTGGTTTACGACTGATAGAGTAAGAGTAAGTAAGTATGTTGAAACTACGTAAACCGTGCCGTAACGAAACCGGTATTTTCCACAACTCTGTTGATAAGGAGTGTTAAAAGAGCATTTCCCAAAGATACAAAATTGACAATGTTCCATGATTTTGGAAAAGTCTCATTGACACACGTTATCCTTAGTTACAAATTCCAGTAGGATTGCTGTTGTTACTAATTTTCACACCCCTCAGCGGGGGATCAACGATTTCAGAAAAAGATCATGTCATGTCTCATCTTGATCATATGTGGTTTTCCTCCACCAAGATCAAAGATGATCGAATCATCTAATGATTGAATGATACATGAATCAAGAATCATTTTAACTCAAAATCACTACCGATTTTGTGTTACGGAATAACAGTACCGATTTTGATTGATGTGGTTTAAAGACCACAGGTCAACTGATCTTGAAAAGATCAGATCAGAAGTGATCTTTATTGGCAAAGATCACAAACGATCTTCTTCGGCAGTGATCTCGATTTGATGAGGTTTTGATCTTTATTTTCTCAGCCCTGTATGCTACACTAATGAAATATTACACCTTAGCTAAAGGAATAATATATCTGTGTACCCCTAGGAGGATTAAAACAGATGATTTAAATGTTTCATCAATTCCAATCAAATACTTTTGTTAAATAATATAGTTAACACTCCAAATACCAAGCCTCAAAAAAAGTTGGAACGGTAACTTTGAGCTGTCATAGCTCAGCTGTTTTTCAACGAATCTCAATAAGTTTTACACCCTCAAATTTTTATGAAGTTTGTAGATTGATTCCAAAACTTTGTAGCAGACGTTTGGTAAAGGAAAACCCGTTCCAAGTTTTTTTCACGCGCTCAATATGCTCTATCTGCTTTCCAATTTTCTTTCCTTTAGCATAAATGTCGCATAGAAAATATTGAATACTTCAACTTTACCGAGTCATAACTGTGTTGTTAGTCAACCGATCTTCAAAATTTGTTCACCATTGGAAACCCTCTCAGCAGGCCGTTCAATTTTGTTGGTTTTTGAGCGCTTGTTGAACGACATATTGCACGAAATATTCGTTCAATTTGCTGGAACGGTTTGTTGTTGTTTTTTGTCTTGCAAAAATAGTATGAAAATTAAGTGTTATCTTCACATAGAAAAAAAATTGTTGTTATTTTACGTGAAGTAGAAGTATTGTGCAGGTATGTATTGTTAGTTTAAACAAATAAGTGGAAAAAACTTCAGAAATTCTGCAGTAAAACTAGTCCAACGGGGCTACAACTCCTCATGTTAAAAATGGCTCAACAATGGACCTCTGTCTGCCGGGTTTGTTGTACGAAAAAATGGCATTCGGTTCAACGGTCTGTTTCAAAATCGGCAAACGAAGGTCCCGTATTGGCTTCCCGTTGAACGATTGATTGGACTTTCATTGGACCAATGATCCAACGTATTGGACCAATGAAGGACCACCGTTGAACGTTTTTTTCTAAGTGGGAAGGTACTACATCCAGAAATAAAATGCACTGAAAAAAACGAAAAATAGGGTTGTTTACCCAAAGTTATAATGAAAACACTAGATAGATGACCTAAGAAAAGATGAGACTTTTTACAATGATCGTATGAATATCTCGAAATTCAAAGCGATGACCTATATATTTCTACACATCATTCGATTGCTAATGATACCAGCTACAATTTTCGCTCAACTACCATTCCTGCAGAATCAAAAGAAAACATTCAAAAATTCATTTTATTAACATTTAAAGGAGGCTTACAAATGTGTTGCCAGTAGTGCTTAAAGCCTGTATCTGAAAACATGTAGCATACAAAAAAAAATTAAACAAAATTTGTCGGAAGGCTCGCATTTGATACCGAATACTTTAAAAACCATGCAAAGAGTTTTAAATGCTGACAGTATTTCCGGTCCTATGGGAATTATTACATCTCTCCAAACTAATGAGCAGTTTCCTTCGCCAAATCCTTCAGACATCACTACCAACAGCGGCGTTTCCGGATGCGACCTTGAGTCGAGCTGGAAATACGAAAATAAAAATAAATTTATATATACATACAGATTTCTGGTTTACATATACGGTATTGTTCAAATAAACTTACTTTGATCCATTGAATTATTCCATGCATTGGGTTATTTTTTCGCATATCCCCCAAAGTTTTGTCTCGAGGACGCTTTGAGTCCCGAGTTGTTTTTTTTTTTCTTTTATAATCCCGAGTGCTCTGATAAAGTCGAATTGCAAGTGGTTCCACGCTTCTTCGAAGATTATCCATTTTTTCACTAGAGAATTTCATCAGAAAATAATCGCGCAATGCGAAGCGAAAATGTTACGCGGCAATAAATGACAGCTGTTGTGCTGAATCTCGGCAACAGCTAGCGCATATTCCGAAATCTCGACAAATGTCGCTGCTGATGTCGGCATATCTGTTGTTTACTGATAAATTCAGCAATCAATTATGCCAAATTTCGGCAAAGTGAAGCATTTTACCGAAATATCAGTGAATGCATTTAACGAAGTTCAGAAACATGCGTATTAATTACTGAGCAATCAGCAAATTTACGTGTTGCTGATGAGTTTCGGCATTTTTGCCGAGCTCAAGAAATGGTTTTAAGTGTGTATATGAATTTTTCATTTTTTTCACATGTTTGTATATAACTCAAAAATTAAAGCAATGTACATTTTTTTTATTTAAAATATTGGAATCATTACCAGAAACAATGTATTGATGATAAAAATTATATATCCGTTCAAAGAATCTCAAGAAATTTATTACAAATACAGAGAATTTCTATTATTGAGAAAATTTTGCAAAAAAAAAAAAACAAATCAAAACTTTGAAATTTTATGACATATATTATTTTATTATTTTAGTTGGAAATTTATTATGAACAAAATTTACAAAAAAAAAAACTAAAACTTGGATTTCACTGAAAATCTTAAAAATTTTGGTAAATATACCTAAACTCTAAAAATAATTATGTTTTGTATTGGACAAAAGATATAAATAATTTTTATGCACAACCCAAACGGAATTGATAACTAATAAAATTAGTTTTTTTTGTTTCAGGTTTCCTGTAAAATCTCAAAAAATCGGTAGAAGATCGGAAATTTCAAAATTTCTGATATATATTGCGTTCTAACGTTTCTGCAAATCAAAGTGAAAATATTGGAATCCGTTTTGATTTCATCTGTTTCAAAGATACGTAGAATTTATTTTTTATTAATAAAAAAAATGCGTGACAACACAAAAATTTTAAATTATTTCAATGGCTTTGTACAATAAGAAATAGAACGTAAAATTATATGAATTTCATATACTAACCCATGGCAAAAGAAACCAACTACAATTTAAAAAAAAATATTGCTTGATTTTTGTTTTACAACTTACTTACTCTTACTCTATCAGTCGTAGACCACGCGGGTCTCTGCTGTATACAGGAGGCGTCTCCATTCAACTCGGTTCATGGCTGTTCGCCGCCAGCCTCGGTAGCTGCGAAGGGTCCGCAGGTCGTCCTCAAATTTGTTTTACAAGCAATTAAGAAAAAAAAATATCTTAAATTTCCCGCTATCCTAAACGACATCAATTATAATCGATAGAATATTAAAATTTAAATATCACAAACTTAGAATTATTTCGGAATGTTTAGAATTAGAAAATTTTTTGAATTTTCTATTAGTAAACAATTCAGAAAAAGTAGAATAATTTAGCACAAAAAATTATACGAAATTGAGTAAAGCTTGTTTTTATCCACCTAGTTGTGTGATGATGCCTTTCTCATATCTCTCTTATTCTCAAATAAAAAATGTATTCTTCAACCAGTTTTTTTTATTTTTGAAAAACATGATAGCTAGTGCATAAACTAGTGTAACCTACAAAATGAAACAGTTCTCAAATCGGTTAGGCCATCTTTCTCAGTGAAGTGAGTTAGACTATTTCAGGTACTTATGAAACTGGAATCGCCCCGAATATTGGCTTTGCAGCAGCCTTTGCGATTAGCACCAACCAACCAATCTATTTTCAGCTTACAGTTGTCTTCGTCTCGAAAAACAACCTCTTCGTTTGAATGCTTTTTACTGAACGAAACCCTACACCTATGTTATCAGAACTAATTAGCTAAATTATTGGCTCAATGGAACATGCCGTTCCCCTAGTTATTTGGAGATTTGTGCCTTGCCGTAGCTTCTCATTCACTTCATGATGGGAAGGGAAGGATAAAAGGAACATGGAAGGAAATTGGGAATTGGGTGAGATGGGAGAACAGCACAAAACATAAAGAAATGAATCGCCCTGCATCCCCGAAAGGATGCTGAACGATCTGCAGGTGCCAAAATGCACGGTTGATAAAACCTCCAACCACCGAGAGGCCGTAGAGATTTTACAAAAGCGACACCATTCTGCATTCCCAGAAGAATGGAGAACGATTTCTTCCCGAATATGCACTTGAAATAATTTAACACTTTAGAAGGCAAAAATACCTTATTTTCATATATAGCTAATAAATGACTCATATGATACGAATATTTTTCAATGAAAAAACCCAATGTTTGACCATAATTTAAAAAAACCCTTCTTAATCCACCTAGTGGTGTGATAATGCCTTTCTCTTCTTTCATAACAGTCTCATGAAAATATGTTTCATACTTTTATTAAATAATTTTGGATACTAATTTTGACACCAGTATTCGAGTAGTTCACAAAAGCATGCTTCAGTGTTTATGTCACACAGTCAGCATCATTTTCCCAAACTAGTGCTTGACATTTGCGTTGCCTATTTGTATGAGAACAGTGATGCTAATCTAAATAAAAAAAACCTTCTTAGTCCACTCAGTGGAATTTTCATATGTCTTGAAAAATCACCATAGGGGGGAGTACATGAAATTTTCGAAATCGAAAAAAAAATTTGATGTCAAAAGGCTTAGAATTGCATGAAACGTCGAGATTTAGTGTCATCTCGAAAAAAAAATTTTTTGAAAAAGTCGACTTTTTGGGACTTAGAAAAAATATGAAAATTTTTCTAAGTCCCAGAAAGTTGATTTTTTCAAAAAATTTTTTTTAAGATGACACTAAATTTCGATGTTTCATGCAGTTTTAAGAGTTTCGGCATCAAAAAAATTTTTCGATTTTGGAAATTTCATGTACTCCCCCCTATGGTACTTTTTCAAGATCGAAAATTGTCAAACCTTTACCTTTTTTTTCGAGGTGCTTAAACTTTTGAGCACTAGAGTTTAACGAAAATAGAGGTGATCCCAAAATTTTGGCTCCCTTATATATAAGAGCGGTAAAAATCAATGTGTTTTGTCGGTTACATCACTTATACCATCATATATCTAGAACCAAAAGTCACAACCATTTGATCTTCGAACTTGATCAATGGCCCGACAGTAGCTTTCAAATGAGCCCAAGTTTGTTAAAATCGGTTCAGCCAACTCTGAGAAAATTGAGCGCGTTCAAATACAACGCTTTTTGTCGGTTACGTCACTTATACAATCATATCTCCGGAACCAAAAGTCACAGCCATTTGATCTTCGAACTTGATCAATGGCCCGACAGTAGCTTTCAAACGAGCCCAAGTTTGTTCAAATCGGTTCAGCCATCTCTGAGAAAATTGAGCGCGTTCAAATATCTTCGAAAAGTGCACACACACATACACACACACACATACACACAGACATTTTCCGATCTCGTCGAACTGAGTCGAATGGTATATAACACAATGGGTCTCCGAGGCTCCGTTCGAAAGTCGGTTTTTCCAGCAATTCTAATACCTTTCTATAGAGAAAGGCAAAAAATAGAAAATATCTCCTCCGTCTTTTTTTAAGAACGTGCTCGAAATATTTTCTGTTAAATACAAGAAACGGTTTTCTCCGTTTCCCTCAATGTTAGATATAGCAGTTTAATAATAACCTGTTTTTGAACTAGTTTTGCTCATAGCTTCGGTTCAGAAAACACTACCTGAATGCGCCAGTCATTAAAAAATTGCTTTTAACACTCCAAATACCAAGCCCGAAAAAAAGTTGGAACGGTAACTTTGAGCTGTCATAGCTCAGCTGTTTTTCAACGGATCTCAATAAATTTTACACCCTCGAATTTTGTATAGTTCGTAGATTATTTGAGGTATATCATTATTGACAATCGGTTAGGAAAAATCAACGAAAATGTGATTTTTCCCGTTCCAGGTTTTTTTCAGGCGCAAAAAATGCCCTATCTGCTAGCTAATCTTGTTTGCTTTTGCATCAACGTCGCGCCTGAATATTGAGAGCTCCAACTTTATCGAGTCATAACTTTGTTGATAGACAACCGATTTTCAAAATTTGTTCACCATTGCAGGGTTGTTACGAAAAATTTCAAAATCAAAACGCGCGAAATCCGCGCGAAGTCGAACACTAAAACGCGCGAAATCCGCGCGAAGTTGAAAACTGAAACGCGCGATATTCGAGCGACGCGTTAGACAACTATTTTTATGCAGGTGATACTTTACGCAGTACTTAAAAATTCACTTAAATATAATTTAAAAATTTGCATAAGTTTGTCATATGAACACAATAAATAAGTCCGCATACAGCACGTCACTTCGAGAAACCCAATGAAAACGATTTCATTTTTATTCTTCTTTTTTTTCGATGCCCTTAGTTAAGGAGCAAGACTTTTTGCAAGCGTATGAGTAATGTCAACAATACGTGCGTAAAAACAAATTCCGGCGCTTCTTTTACTGATTTTAATCAATATATCTTCCATATGGTTGAAAAATAAACCAATCAGTTTATTCTGCTTAAAATTGCAATTCAAGAAAAGTGTCTTAGTCTAGAACTCTTCGGTTTTCCTTAAAACTGCTCGAGAAAAATTATTATTTTTCGTAGCTTCTATAAGTAAACCCGTTAAATAGAAACCCCTAATTTAACATGCGGAAGGCAATGGAAATGGCATGTTGTCGTAAAACTATTTATTTTTCCGGAAAACTACTTTTGTAACATAAAATATTCAGTTTTGCTTATTTTGTGTAGCGCAATCTAATACAAATGATTTGAAGCAGTGTTGCCAACTTTTATTAGGGAATTAAAATCTATATTCATAAAATGTAAGCAATTTTCCATAAAACGTTGGTGAAAAATTGTTCAAAGCTGATATATCATACAAAATGTCAGGCTTAACATTCATTTGAGAATAAATTATTGTTAAACAAGATTGTTTGAAACTCAATCTTGCAAGTTACTTTAATAAACTCGTTGCACTGCATATATTAATCTATAACAAACGTACTGAATAAATTGTACGTAATACACAAGTTAACTTGGTTTATTCTTGATCCTTAATTAATACTCTCTGATGTACGGAAAATGTTACAGTAAAAATAAAAATGCTTACACTTGTGATTTTAAAAGAAGCGAAACAGATTTCATCTAAGATTTTTTTTTTGCTTCGATTTTTTTTTGCTCGGCAAGCATTTCCTTCTTGGTAAGAAGAATTTTTAGGTAAAACACATCAGGATGATCTGATTCACTCTTTTTAATATCAGTTTCAATTATAATAGCGTCTTCTTCTATTGAAAGATTTTACTCTGAATGTCTGAGGAGGAAATCATTTTTTATTCTTTTATTTGGATCAGGGAAAAGCCCACTGGAATTAGTTTCTGTCAAACTTGTTCTCAAGTAGGCATAAAAACTCCTCATCTTTTGCATCAATAGATCAAAAACATCCAAATGATACATTTGCTTAAATCTAGTGCTTCTATAGTAACTACATCTAATGAGACAGTAACATAAGAAACGATTTCTTGATAACATTACGTGATAAATGAAAGTCGAAAGAATTGAAACATTTGTTAAATATGCGGCACATGCTAGCAATGGGCTTGTTATATCCATAATTAGTTCTGACAAAGGGAATCCGAAAAAAATAGGAAAACTACGATGTCGAATGTCAAATTGTAACAATTGAAAGCTCTATGTGCTCTTTAAAATTTAACTTGGTTCCCAGAACACCCAGGTCCTTAACAGACGATGCGCGTTCGAGAACAGTTTGTGGAATATTGTAGTCGAACTTGAATACAGACTTTTTGCTACAAAAAGAGACGACGGAGCATTTAGTGGCATTTAAACCATTTAGAAATATGAAATACGAAAGTCATCAGCGAACGATAGTTTCATACACTTGATCGAAAAATTTAGATCGTTGAGATACAATAAAATTATGAACGGTCCAAGGTGACTTCCTTGAGGAACTCCAGATGTAACAGCACTTGGTGAGGTTGTACAGGCTCCTTTTTTCACTATCATTTCATTACCAGTTAGATATGATCGAAGCCAATTAAAAAATGATCCATTTAGTCCCAGTCTACTTAACTTGGAGATCGTTATGTGATGATTGATTTTGTCGAACGCAGCAGAGGAAGTTGAAAGCTTTGGCATGGATCCAAGCTGAGTCTCTGATATGTAGTCAGAGCAACTATGTGTTATAAAATCCAGAACTATAATTTCAAACAGCTTCCAAGGTAGTTGGATACTATACCCTTATTCACATAGGATTTCTTCCATATTTCAGGACAAATTCCAGAACGCAAAAAAACAATTGAAAATGTTGGATAGTTGAACCAACAAACTATTAGAACACTTTCTTATCACCACGAATGGAATCCCAGAACTTCTTCGTTTCTTTTATTATCAGACTTCGCTTCGTAAGCATGTCGTGTAATTTTTGCTTTAAGAATTCGATTTTTATCATACACAAAATTTGTTATTATATTATTGAAGAATCGCATTCCATTTATTACGTTTTTTGCATTATTGAATGTATTATCACTGAGACGATATCTTCCATCTGACATTAATATCCTTGAGTGCAAAATGTTGAAATAACATCTTGTACCACTCGAGATCGAAAAGCATAAAATCGAAATTTTGTCCACTGAAGTAAACATTGGCTAGAACCGCCTTCTAGTAAATTTTAGTTTTATCAAGGGAAAATTCGGCCAACTCGACCAATTGCTGAAACGTTCGCCCATCTTTAATTTTTTAGGGTTTCATAAAACTCACAAGTTTCAAAAATTTGCAAAGAATTTTGTGGAATGATGTTTTTTGAAATTCGCGCGAAATCCGCGCCATAGCATCAAAATCTTAGCAGAAACCGCGCCAAATCCGCGAAAATCGCGAAATCCGCGAAAACCGCGAAATCCGCGCGACCGTAACAACCCTGCCATTGGAATGGTACTAGTCAGAAATAAAATGCACTAAAACATACGTAAAATAGAGTTGTCTACCTAAAGTTATATAGAAAACTGTAAACAGAAGACCACAAAAAAGATGGGATTTTTTACAATGGTCGTAAATATCTCTGGATTCAAAGCGATGACCTATATGTTTTTAAACATCATTGAATTGCTAATAAAACCAGTTACAAATAGGGCTAAACTAGCAGTCTTTTTTATATTCAAAACCGACTTTTGAACCAAGACCCGGAGGGCCGAGTGTCATATTCCATTCGACTCAGTTCCTCGAGTACGCAAAATGTCTATATGTGTGTGTATGTATGTATGTATGTAACATTTTTTGAACTCACTTTTCTCAGTGATAGCTGAACCGATTCTCACAAACTTAGATTCAAATGAAAGGTATAAATGTTTTATACAAAGTTCCTGAATTTCATTTCGATTCAACTTCCGGTTCCGGAATTACAAGGTGATTAATATAAAAATTACAATTTCAAATTATTTCATCACTTTGCTCAGAGATGGCGCGGCTATTGTGATATTGTCTTTTCGGAACATTTCACTAGAGAGTATAAAGTTTACATACCCTCCAAAGATGTCGAAATTGACGGTGTTGTTACCGAAGCGAGTCTTTCGGTAGATGATTTACTCAAGCATGGTGTTGGTCGTTTCAAGAACTCTATGCTTGAGAGTGTGAAAATACTGGAGTGCAAACAACTGCACTCAGTAGTTCATGAAGAGGAAAAAAAAAGTTTATCGTCCATCAGACTCGTTTCGAGTGACATTTGCCGGGTCTGCGTTGCCTTCCCATGTCTATGTCGATAAAATTCGCCTACCTGTTCGGCTTTTTGTTCCACATGTAATGAATTGTACGAACTGCAAAAAATTTGGCCACACAGCTACTTACTGTAGTTATAAACCAAAATGTATTAAGTGTGAAGGGCCTCATAAAAATAATAATTGCAACAAGGAAATTGAAAAATGTTTTTATTGTGGGGGAGTCCTCATGATGATATTTCAGTAAGTAAGCTTTCTTTAAAAGCACAAATGCAGAAATGCTTAAAACGGTCATTGTTGTCCCCCCTTTGGAAACCGAAAACGAATTTTCAAATCTAGAGAAACCAGAGGACTCTGACTCTGACGAAAATAGTGAAGGTAATTCGTTTATCACTCCTCAAGGGTCTGTTAAGAGGAGATTACCAAACCACCAATTACCAAAAAAGGCACCTAAAATTACACCTTCAAAAAAAGATCCCCGTGTTAAAGCTAAACAGCAAAATTTAAAAGTTAAAACTGTGCCTCTAGGTTTGTCAAATTTACAAGCCAATCCAGGATCTAGTACAAACAAATATAATAATCCAGTGGGCTCCATTTCACAGCCACCAACAGGACTACTGAAGCTTTCGGAAATTGTAGAATGGATTTTCTCAGCATTCATTATACCTGAACCCTTAAAGACCCTCATAATGGCATTCCTTCCAATAGCTAGAGCCTTTTTGAAGCAGTTATCGGCTCAATGGCCAATTGTCTCAGGTTTTGTATCTTTTGATGGATAACCAAACTGCAAACTATACAATCACTGTCCTGCAGTGGAATTATCGAAGCATCATGCCAAAACTTGGTTTTGTTGCATAGTCAAAAATGTGATGTATTTGTTTTGTGTGAAACATGGCTAACTTCAAACATATCTTTAAATTTTAATAGTTTTAACTTTATACGTCTCGATAGAGACTCTCCGTATGGTGAAGTGCTTTTGGGAATTAAGAAATGTTATTCCTTTTATTGATTAAACATTCCTTCGACTTCTAGTATAGAAGTTGTTGCTTGCCAAATAAACATTAAAGGAAAAGATATTTGTATAGCTTCGGTTTATATTCCTTCAAAAGCACAAGTTGGACAGCGACAGCTTAATGAAATGGTTGAAGCCCTTCCTGCTCCACGATTGATTCTGGGGGATTTCAATGTAAACAAACAAAAAACATTTGTGACAATTTTAGCATGACGGTATTAAATATGGGTAGCATGACACGGATTCCAAGACCTCCTGCACGTCCAAGTGCATTAGATTTATCTCTTTGTTCGACTTCAATTCGATTAGATTGCACCTGGAAAGTATTTCCTGATTTACACGGTAGCGATCATTTACCAATCATCATCTCAATTAGCATAGTATTCCTCATGATTTGACAAAAAATATCGACTGGATTAAATACCAAAGTAGTATCTCTAATATTTTGAATTCAATGGAAGAGCTCTCTCTACTTGAAGAATATGACTTCCTCATTTGTTCAATTCTGGAGGCAGCAGAACAATCCCAAACTAAACTTTGAAAAGTTTTGAAAAATTTATTGTTTTAGAAACCAAGTACAACATCATACTTCGAGCCAAAAAATGTAGCTATTGGAGACATTTTGTCGAAGGTTTGTCAGGAGAAACCTCAATGAGCACTCTTTGGAACACGGCCAGACGAATGAGGAATCGTAACGTGTGCAATGAGAGTGAGGAATACTTGAACCGATGGATATTTGACTTTGCCAGGAAAGTTTGCCCAGATTCTGTTCCTACGCAGAGCATTACTCGGGAATCTTCTTCAAATACTGGTTTCATTAATAGCCCCTTTTCAATGATGGAGTTTTCTATAGCACTTTTGTCTTGTAACAATAACGCTCCTGGGTTGGACAGAATTGAATTCAACTTGGTGAAGAATCTGCCCAACCTCGCAAAAAGATGTTTGTTGGAATAGTTCAACAAGTTTCTTGAGCAAAACACTGTTCCACCTGCCTGGAGGCAAGTGAAAGTTATCGCCATACAAAAGCCGGGTAAACCAGCTTCCAATCACAATTCATATAGACCCATTGCAATGTTGTCCTGTATCAGAAAATTGTTCGACAAAATTATTCTACGACATCTCGACACTTGGGTCGAGACGAACGGCTTGTTTTCAGATACTCAGTTTGGTTTCCGTAGAAATAAAGGGACGAATGATTGCCTTGCATTGCTTTCGTCTGACATCCAAATTGCCTTCACTCAAAAACAACAAATGGCATCTGTATTTTTGGACATAAAAGGAGCATTTGATTCAGTTTCCATTGATGTTCTTTCGGACAAGCTCCACCACGTGGAACGTGCCATTTGAGCCAATTTGTTCTGATTTGTCAGAAAAGCACATGCACTTTTCATATGGTGACTTAGCATCATTCAGAATTAGCTACATGGGCCTCCCGCAAGGCTCATGTCTCAGTCCGCTCCTCTATAATTTTTACGTGAATGACATTGACAGCTGACTAGTAACTCCCTGCACACTAAGACAATTGGCAGATGATGGCGTAGTTCCAGTTACTGGAACCAAAGCTGTTGATTGCAAAAACCATTGCAAGATACCTTAGATAACTTGTCCGTTTGGGCTGTTCATCTTGGTATCGAATTCTCTGCGGAGAAAACAGAGCTGGTCTTTTTTCACTCCAGCTCCATATGATGGGGAGAATGATCGCGCAGGTTTTGACTTTCAAATACCTCGGGGTGTGGTTTGATTCTGAATGCACGTGGGGAGGACACATTAGGTATCTGATAACAAAATGCCAACAAAGAGTAAATTTTCTTCGAACAATAACAGGGTCTTGGTGGGGTGCTCATCCGCAAGATCTAATAAAATTGTATCAGACAACGATACTTTCAGTGATGGATGCGTTTGCTTTCGTTACGCTGCAAACTCTCATATTATCAAACTTGAGCGAATTCAGTATCGTTGTTTGCCAATTGTTTTAGGCTGCATGCATTCGACAGATACAATGAGCCTTGAAGTTGTGGCGGGAGTTCTTCCATTGAAAAATCGCTTTTGGGAGCTTTCATCGCGAGTGCTAATAAGATGTGAGGTACTGAATCCCCTGGTTATTAAAAACTTCGAAATGCTGGTCGAGCTTCAATCTCAAACAGATTCATGACAGTATATTTTAACCATATGTCCCAGAAAATAAACCCTTCAAGATATATTCCTATCCGTGTCAGCCTCCTAAATGTCCCTGACTCAATTTTATTTTTCGACATATCCATGCAACGCGAAGTGCGTGGAATCCCGGATCACCTACGCTCGTTGGAAATCCAAAAAAAATTTTCATGTAAGTTCAGGCATATTGACTCAGAGAAAATGTTTCACACGGACGGATCGCGAATTGAAGAAGCAACAGGGTTTGGTATGTTCAACAATAATGTTTCAGCCTCATTCAAGCTTCAAGAACCTGCATCTGTTTATATAGCAGAGTTAGCAGCAGCTCATTATAGCTTGAATGTAATCGTAACATTATCTCCAAACCATTATTTCCTCTTCACAGATAGTCTGAGTGCAATTGAAGCAATTCACACAGTGCCTGAACGACATATTGAACAATAATTATCTAATCACTATAGTCTGGGTCCCGGCTCATTACTCCATTCCAGGCAATGAAAAAGCCGATAGTTTAGCCAAATATGGTGCTATTGCTATTAGAGAAATTTGTGAGAGACCGATTGCTTTCAACGAATTCTATAGCGCGACTCGCCAAAGAACACTTGCCAGCTTCTTGGGATAAAGATGATTTGGGTCGGTGGATGCACTCAATTATTCCTAAAATATCGACAAATGCATGGTTCAGGGGACTGGATGTGAGTAGGGATTTCATTCGTATGATGTCCAGACTCATGTCCAATCACTACACGTTAGACGCACATCTCCTTCGAATTGGGCTCTCCGAGACTAATCATTGTGCTTGTGGCGAAGGTTATCGGGATATCGATCATGTCGTTTGGACATGCGTGGAGTATCGTGATGTCAGATCTCAACTAATAAATTTTTTGCGTATTCAAGGTAGACTATCCAATGTCCCAGTTCGAGACATTCTTGCTTGTCGTGATCTTCCATACATGAAACTTTTTTATCATTTCATAAAGATAATTGGAGTTTCAATTTAATAAATGACCCTTTTAAGACTTAGTTCTGATTCAAACTGCGACCATGAGTTCGACCAATAGCTAAATTAGAATAGAAATTATGTAATGATACAAACAAACTCGAAATACTTCATGAAATTATCAACAAAATGTTTGAAAATAACAGCTTATTTTATAATTTATAGAAGTTCATCGTTTGTTTCAAATAATATTTCCGAGTAGATTTCATAATTAATGGCAAATTACCTGAGATGATATTTAAAGTAATAAGAGGAATATGTTTTAATAAATCTAAATCGTTGTGACTATTTTAGAATTATATAAGGACAAAACTTTTATGTAAAAGTGATGCTTCGGCGAATAAAAACTTATGTAAACTGCCTTAAGAAATAAACGTATTTATGGAAAAAAAATACATGGAATTTTATTGTGATGAAATTTTAAAGTAATGAAAATTTGGACTTGAAGTAAAACTATGAGTGAAATTGAGCTTGGAGTTAATAGGTAATGACGATTAATGATTGGAATAACATGAATAATGGTAATTAGGTCCGAATTTGTTTTCGTGTATAATAAATAACATGGCGATAGTGAATGATATAACGCAATTTGACGATAGGTAGCGCTAGTGATTTTCACGTATATAAATTTGAATTTTACACAGGGTTTTTAAAAATAACTGTACTAGCTTGGATGTCTGTTTTCTGTGGCTTGATCACAATAAATACAGTGTACAGAGCAGCGTATAAAAGTTTACCAACACAATCACCTGACAAAGGAGTGAGAATAGAGTCAGTGACCAAGCAAGTAAAAAACCATGAAATTAAATTCGTTAGTGTGCAAATACAATCAAATAGAGGAACAACTTAAGGAATCTTGAAATTTAATTCGTCAGTGTGTAGATAAAAACAAAAGACTGGTCTCCAGATGCTCCTTTCATAGAACGGAAAGAAAAACCTCCCGCGGCTTCTGCTTTATGACTTTCTACCATTTCTGTGAAATGGTACATTCTTTTCGATGTCTTACCTCTTGTGGTTTTACCACAAGAAATGAATAGATTTTCTGTGATCGCAACAAATTTATTAGAATATGTTAAAATCTCCTAAAAGGATTTTAGATGTAATTAGTTATACCATAAGGAACTGAAACCAACTTACGTTTAGTATTTCTAATCAATTCACACGAGTCTCTTTATCGAGAAACATATTCTTGAGTAATTTCGAGAATTCGACCTATTAAAGAATGGTACTCAGGAAATTATTATTTATATAAATCCTTCATCATTTGAAAACATAAGGAACAGATATAAGACGTTAAGGGTTCAGAGATTATGAAATGAAACTAATAGAGAAGAATTCTTTTTCCGACTTTTCGGAATATAAACGAAGAGAATTCGATTTCAAATACATAAAAAATTTATTTCGCATCACACTCCCATTTGTTTATTTTTATAGAAATATGTTCATTGTATCGTCGATTTTTTCAGTATGTGATGGACGGAGTAGTTCTTTGAAGTCTTCAGTTTTTTAATAAAACTAGTTTAAGGCACATGATGATCAAAAGAGATGCTCCAGTTGTTACGAATGGTGTCATCTTTCGAATGTTTCCATTGGAAGGCGATTGAGTGATACCTATAAGAAAAACAAATATTGAAATAATTATTTTCTTCGCTGGACACTGGTGTATGTGTATTGACGGAAGCAACAACTCATTGAAATATACCATAACGATCAACGAAAATTATGATGAAGATTTGAAGTTTAGCAATTCTAACTCCCAGTTTTCCTTGACAACTCAATGATACTCTACATACATAAAATCATAAAATGTCTTTCTTTTTCACAAAATAGTTTGCTTCTCTTTTCAACGAACTCAACAGTTGAGGTTTGATCATAAAGTTCTTTGAAATAAAAGCAAAGAGCAAGGAGGTTTCCCCTATTTTCTTAATTTGGAATTTCCGTCAAGCTTTGTAAAAAATTTGTTGGGCGCTTGAAAAAGAAACAAGACAAAAATTTCCCTTCAACATTTTTGTGGAAGAAATTCAGAAAGACAATTTCTTAGTAAAAAAATTCAATCAGCGTATTGAAAAGCTATTACGTAGAAGATAGAAACAAAGAAGGCATTATGTGTGCGGTATTATTTACCGTAGAAAAGGTGGTACTGCCGTCAGGTAAAAATCAAGCTGATATATATATATATATATATATATATATATATATATATATATATATATATATATATATATATATATATATATATATATATATATATATATATATATATATATATATATATATATATAATATATTCATATATTACATTATATTATATTATATTATATTATATTATATTATATTATATTCAGACAAGAGTATTTTATTAGCCGTTAAATCTGGTACAATCTGTATGGCTATGGCCGCCGTCGTTCAATACCGTTTTTGGATAGCTATCAAATCACCGTCCTCCTTCCCCTTCTCATGTCCAGAGAAAAAGTTCACCACAACGTTTTTCGTTCGTACATTCGCGCACATTCGTGTTCGAATGATCCCCGTACTAGCCGTATACCATTACCCTGGTGGTACACGCGGTGCTAGAGGACAAGCAAAACAATGGCCAAAAGATTCACATCCGACTACGAGTCGACCACTGCCACGGCTCGTTAGCTACCACATATAACGTGGTAGCCGTATAACATTCATCCAACATCTAGATCCTCCTCGCATTAGCCGGAGTTGGTCCGAAAAAGCGATAGAACACGTTTCCGTCATCCGTAACCAACCGATCGACCTACCTACTCGTTCGAAAATGTATCCCCTCGATCAGAACCCGTCCGACGGACATGTACTACACCGTCCTATGGCTCGGCTGGCGCACCCACTCGATGTGATCCCGCCTTACGGACACGTAGTGGAGCATGCCGTAATTAGCGCTCGCAAGGCAGGCATTCGAAACTAAAAATTCCAAAATACCACCTACCGAGTGAGTTAGGTGTGTCCGAGCAACTGCATATACAACAATAGTCAACAGTTAACATTTCACACATACGTCCACTATGGGGCAGCAAAGACTGTGTCTAAGGGCTTTACGACCCCTCCCCTGGCAACTGCGAGTTGTAGGGCTTGCCTAGGATGTGCTGCATGTATCCGCAAGCAAATTCTACTAAAGCGACCGTGTGCCGCTCAAAGTGCACAAGCCCAGCGGGAGTGCCGACTCGGCACGTTAGGACTAACGCCAGTGAGGTCCTAACTATGGTATACTGGCTACCATACCATCCACGGATACGATACGGTAGATCGGAATATATTGAGAAGCTAGGGCTGACAGTTGCGGTATTCTACTCCTTCAGTAAAGCAGATGGAACCGGCTTGAAATGGCGAGTAGGCTGATGCCGCAACTGCCTTCCGTCCTATAAAACCGTGGCAGGCCTTATGGCACGTCGTCTCACCTTCAGCCACCTGGTTGGGATGACTGGGTGGAAGCAGGTTCAGATGCCCTTCTCCTGATTTGCGCTGATCCGGCTCTGAGCGTAAAGCTAATCCTCGCATGGCCTCACTGCACCGCATAGGTAACCATAGGATCACGATAGCGACTATTTTCGGCAGGGTTTGACGGTAGGTTGACCCATATAAAATGAGTTCTACACCATCAACATCGGCGTCGAGCAAGGAGGTAAACCCTCTCGCAAAAGGGGGTTTGAGTCAAATCAGTGGACCATCCTGAGTCCCGGATGCAAGGGAATGAAGTAGTCAAGCCGAGTCTGACAGCGGTCATAGAACAACTCGACGCGATTATCGAATTTACGCAAAAGAAAACCAACATCAGCAAGAAGCTGAAAGTGAACTTGCTGAAGCTACGTAAGGCCGTGAACGTATCTAAAAGGGAGAAAAGAGGCGTTGATAGTGCGGCTAGAGGGTGGCGGAAAGTCGGAGAAGTGTTCTCAAACAGAGTACTTCACCTTCGATAGCGATAAAAACCAGGATGCGGTCGACTTTACGCTCCGACTCACGATTGAGAGGAATAAAAAGCACCGGAAACGCGCCAGAGATTCTCCAGGTAGTAAACGTCTTACTCCCAAGACCAAATGGAGTTAAGACCATGGCGGAAATGATGGGGCGAAGGAACGTGGCGAGGGGCTCAACCCATACCTCGGCACTCGACCCCCGGATCCAAGCCATGAAAGCGAACCCGGCGAGAATCAGCCTGAGCAACCATGGCTGAAGGTCGCCAAGAAGAAAAGGATCCAATAAGATGCTGGGCCCATTCCCGAGAGGAGGGTTAGGGACAAAGGTGAGGCTTTGTTGGATAAGGCCGACAAAGAAAAGTACGCCGATGTGCTCAAGGCCATGCGGGGTGAGGCAAAGTTAGCCAAGCTTGGCGAAGAGATTCGCAGCATCCGTTGCACGAAAACGGAAGAGATGCTGCTCGAGCTAAAAAAGGGAGCACAGGTGGGCGGAACGAAACTTGTTGCGCTGGCCCAACAAGTCTTGGGTGACACGGCCGAACTTAGAGTCCTGCGTAGTGAGGTTGCACTCCAGTGCAAACGGTTGGATGAAATCGCCACCGCAGAAGAACTTGCCATGGCCATCAAGGAGCAAGGAGGTGTGGTTGTCCCACAGGAATCCATCCGCATGAGGAAAGGACCACAGGGCACCCAGATAGCTAAATTCAAGCTATCGGCCACGGATGCTAATAAGGTCCTCAAAGTGGGCAGGCTAAAGGTCGAATGATCGGTATGCCCAGTGACCGCTTACCAACCATCGGCGGTTGACATGTGCTTCAGGTGTTTCGAACCTGGCCACAAGTCGTGGGACTGCAAAGACCCAGACCGTAGCAACCTCTGCAAGCGTTGCGGCAGCGAAGGGCACAAGGCGTATGGCATGTGAAAGAACGCCACATTGCATGTTGTGCGTGAGCAAGAAGAAGGCAACAAACCACGTCATTCGCGGACCTAATTGTCCAACAAGTGGAGGGAGTAAAACAACATGAAAGTAGCACAGCTGAATCTAAATCACTGTGCAGCTGACCAGCAACTGCTGCACCAGTCAGTTGCGGAATGGGGCATTGATGTCGCCATTCTCCCGGATCCCTATCGCATACCAGTAGATAACAGGAACTGGGTGGCGGACGAATCCAAGACTGTGGCGATCTTAACGACTGGTCGATACCCAGTGCAAGAGGTGGTGAAAACGCAAGCGGAGGGAGTAGCCATAACGAAGGTGAACAGAGTGTACTAATGTAGCTGCTACGCTTCACCGAGATGGTCAATTCACCCGGATGGTCAATAGGTGACCGCAGGCCTGGTGGGTCGGAAGCCGGTGGTGATAGCCGGAGACTTCAACACCTGGGCAACGACTGCTGAAGCAATAATGCTTGGCTGTGTAATATCATATAATAGGTATAATTTTAGATTGCAGCAATTTTCATAGCAAAACTAAAATATCAACCTTGGAATACTGGCAAAGATATCGAAAATACTTGAATGTTCCCTTATATTCAATCGTTCTTTTGAAGAAGAATCCCTGCTTGCTACTAAACTCAGGCATATACATGGTTAGCAAGTTAGTCAATACATATAACCACAGACTAACAGACATGATAGTATGAGTAAATTCTTATAAAAATAATTTTTCGTGATGCACTAGTTCCATCTATATTGTACTGCGCGAACTATTTACTATCTGTACACCCCTTGTGTTATGTAAAAGTTTTTTTACTAGTTGGTTTCTCCTCGTTTGTCAACACCGATCAGCTGCTTGCAAAATGAAAATGAATCGTCACAATAAATTATTGGATTACGTTGAGAATATATATTCAAATTTTTTGCGATGTTGGAAGGTAACCATTTATTTGACTCAACGTTGTTCATCTAGACTATTTTCTATTGTGTTGGTAGTTTCCACCCGAAATTACGTGGCGGCAGACCAGAAGCAAGTAAATATTGTAACAAAACGGGTTCGATTTTGTATTGCGTTGGAGGATGAGAAGTAGGCACAATTATGTATATAGTTTTGGCAATATGTATTAAATCTGTATCCTGCATGAAATTCACATGGACGTACACAAATCAATACATTACAGGTAATTCTGTATGAATGGCAACTCTGTTGGTAAATGAAAAAAAAAAACACAGTCTAGATGACAGACAGAATGTTTTTGATAGGGTAACGTGGCGCCATCATGACACATGTGAGTACTGTCCCAAATAAAGGAATATTCGAAATGACCGTTAAAATGATTGAAGAATCTAATTTGAGTGTCCTGTCTGTTAGTCTGTGATATAACCTCATGTTAGTCATTAATAATTACTCATGATTCATAATGAGTAACCACTAGCCAAAACGGTTGAATTAGCATATATTCAAAATTTTAAAGAATTCAAAAATCGATTACGTCCAGTCTTTTTTACAATACAACATAACAAGAGGTAAGCCCACTGCGCTCAATCACTGAAAAAAGTTCTGGTATCTATGTGTCGGTTTTTCTTGCTATGCTTTGTGCGACGGGTCGTTCAACTGAAGCGGATGAAATTTTGCGCGCATTTTATGACACTACATTTCACCTTAAAGCTTCTCTTCGCCAAGCTTGTGTTCAAGTTTTGTATGCAAACAGTTATTTTTGTAGCTAAGCTATATATTTTTATATATATAAGTTTCTCTACCATTCTGCGATTTCAGTTGAAGCGATAAACTTTTTCTCATTATCAATCGTGTTCATCTTATATGAATTAGTTTTAAGAACTCAAAATTTATCCTGGGGTAGTTGTCAATTTCTCAGGCGAAACGACATAACATGGAATTTCATCCAAGCTTGCATGACACAAGATCAGAGCATACCAGTTAAAGCTTCAAATCATTCTATGGCACTTTTTGTCTTACTGTCTAGCAACAACCTACCTCTAGCATGCTACGCGTAGGACTGAAACGTCAGCTATAATTTCACTTCTATATATAGATTCGCATGTTTCCAACAGCTTCGCTTTTGCATCGATTGACCAATCACAACGATGCTTTCCCTTTGATATATCGCTTACTCCTTCAAAACCGTCGTCTATGGCAGGGAAATCCGGAATGCCGGAGATTTTTAGCAGACAAAATAAATCGAAACTTAAAAATATTTCCAATCAAATGATGAAATAATATTAATAATTGATAAAAAATAGACTGAGCTGTAAATGTTTAAAAACTGACCACATTTCTACGTGTATTTTTCCTTTAGTTTCTGATATGCATCCCTATATAGAAAATAAAGATGTGTTCCACATCAAAAATTCACCGAAATGGGAAATTTATTTTTTATGTCAAATATCTTAGATTTGCCTGTAACGTCGAGATAACACCAAAATAATCCTTGGGACCTTTGTTTTTGCCTTTCTCTATAGAAAGGTATTAGAATTGCTGGAAAAACCGACTTTCGAACGGAGCCTCGGAGACCCATAGTGTTATATACCATTCGACTCAGTTCGACGAGATCGGGAAATGTCTGTGTATGTGTGTGTGTGTGTATGTGTGTGTGTGTGCACTTTTAGAACATATATGAACGCGCTCAATTTTCTGAGAGATGGCTGAACCGATTTTAACAAACTTGGGCTCGTTTGAAAGCTGCTGTCGGGCCATTGATCAAGTTCGAAGATCAAATGGCTGAGACTTTTGGTTCCGGAGATATGATTGTATAAGTGACGTAACCGACAAAAAGCGTTGTATTTGAACGCGCTCAATTTTCTCAGAGATGGCTCATCCGATTTTAACAAACTTGGGCTCGTTTGGAAGCTACTGTCGGACCATTGATCAAGTTCGAAGATCAAATGGCTGTGACTTTTGGTTCCGGAGATATGATTGTATAAGTGACGTAACCGACAAAAAGCGTTGTATTTGAACGCGCTCAATTTTCTCAGAGATGGCTCATCCGATTTTAACAAACTTGGGCTCGTTTGGAAGCTACTGTCGGACCATTAATCAAGTTCGAAGATCAAATGGCTGTGACTTTTGGTTCCGGAGATATGATTGTATAAGTGACGTAACCGACAAAAAGCGTTGTATTTGAACGCGCTCAATTTTCTCAGGGATGGCTCATCCGATTTTAACAAACTTGGGCTCGTTTGGAAGCTACTGTCGGGCCATTGATCAAGTTCGAAGATCAAATGGTTGTAACTTTTGGTTCCAGATATATGATGGTATAAGTGACGTAACCGACAAAACACGTTGATTTTTACCGCTCTTATATATATAAGGGTGCCAAAATTTTGGGATCAACTCTATTTTCGTTAAGTTCTAGTGCTCAAAAGTTTAAGCACCTCGAATAAAGCCTTCATGCAAAATTTGACCTAAATCGGACATGCCCGGTGATAAAGGTTTGACAATTTTCGATCTTGAAAAAGCACCATAGGGAGGAGCACATGAAATTTCCAAAATCGAACAATTTTTTCGATGCCGAAACTCTTAAAACTGCATGAAACATCGAAATTTAGTGTCTTCTCAAAAAAAATTTTTTTTGAAAAAATCAACTTCTGGGACTTAGAAAAATTTTCATAGTCCCAAAAAGTCGACTTTTTCAAAAAAAAAAATTTTTCGGGGTGACACTAAATCTCGACGTTTCATGCAATTCTAAGCCTTTTGGCATCAAAAATTTTTTTTTCGATGCTTTTGTGAACTACTCGAATCAATCTGCATCAATTGTTGTCAAAATTAGTGTCCAAAATTATTTAATAATAGTATGAAACATATTTTCATGAGACTGTTATGAAAGAAGAGAAAGGCATTATCACACCACTAGGTGGATTAAGAAGGGTTTTTTTTGCTCTCATAAGTCAGCTTTCCAGAGATGGAGTTCAGCTTGTTTTTTTTTTGCTCACTAAGCCAACGAACCAACGATTTGGATCACCTTAATAATAAGAGCCACCCTAATATCACGTACATCGAAATATGGCTTATCTTTCACTGATAATTTGTTTTGAAGACATCATAGCTCTAATGTATAAGGTTAAGCCACAAATGTTTTTGTCCCCCTAAATTGTGAATCCGGACCATTGTGCATACAATGTAACTAGGAAATTTTAAAATGTCCGATCTTCTACCAATTTCTGAGATTCTACGGCAAACCTAAAACAAAATCAAAATTTTAGTAGTTATCATTTGCGTTTGGGTTGGGCATAAAAATTGTTTAGATCTTTTGGCCAAAATATAATTATTTTCAAAGTTTAGGTATATTTACCAAAATTTTTAAGATTGTCAGTGAAATTCAAGTTGCAGTTTTTTTTGTAAACTCTGTAAAACTTGTAAAACTAAAATAGTAAAAAAATATATGTAACTTAAAAGTTTCGATTTGATTTTGTTTGGAAAACTTTTCTCAATAATAGAAATTCTCTGTATTTGTATGAAATTTCTTGAGATTCTTTGAACGGATATATAATTTTGTTCATCAATACATTGTGAAATTTATTGAAATTGATCAAGTAACAACTGAGCTACGATAGCTCAAAATTACGTTTCGTTGAAGGAGATGCTTCATTGTTGTTGGTGGCTGTCACAGGTGTACTGGGGCCATCTGTTTGTCATAGGTAACAAGTGATTTGCACGGGATTCTTGTATCCTGACCGAAAGTCACATAAGAAGGTATAGGCCTCTTTAAGCGCATGCGTACCCATCGTTCAGGGAAAATAGTTTTGCGAATATAAGAATCGATTATCAATATCAGGCACACGCACTTCTATAGCACTATCTTTCATATATACTGGTATGTTGAATTTGATATTTTCATGCTCCACATAGTGCACATTATTATTGTCTTTAGCGAATTGAATTGCATCCTACTCTTTATAGAACTGGATGTAAACAACATTATTTGTTTTGTTGCATTGAAGCAAATGCACACGTTTAATGTCAAGATGTATTTGCTCTTTAAGCAAACCTTCAAGTTCTCCTATCGAAGGTCGAATTTTGCACTGCCTGAAGTCAACAATAATTGTATTCTTTCGTGCCGGCGGTAGCTTTTGTTCGTTTGGTTCACTCATTTCGAGATCGATCTATTGTTCACTACACAATACTCTGTACTTGGTTTCTTCCGTCACGAACGTATCTACGTCTTTGGTCAGATCTCAATAGGCTACTTTTATCAAATGAGTCGTATGTACTGTTTTAAGTTCTGCTCTGACGAGTCGTGAAACAGGATTTCAGTTACTTTCTGTGTTACACTCCCAAGTAACAATTTTTGTTACGCTAGCTTGTTTGTGACTAGTTTGCAACCAGATATTTGAGTGATTGTTACTAATATCTAACCACTTGCATGACTCAAAAAGCGCAGTTTCTACTAGTTGTTAGGTCGGCTAAAAATAAGTTGTCGTTACGTTGTAATGTCATACTGAAAGAACTTATTTTTTCATAACTTGAAAATAACTTGTTTTCAATTAAACTAGTTGAAACTTAGTCACCATCGACATTATAAACATTGAATGAATACAGAACACTTTTCTATCATCAATAAAAAAACAGAAGAATACTTTAAATCACAAACTTGATACAAGGTACAAATTTCACAACGATTTTCAAACTGTCGAGCGGAATTAAATTTTACTTAACTGTTTTTTATGCGCCTTCAATCAATCTGTTTATAAAGATATAACAAAAAAAAACAGGAAAATAACACTATGTTCAGAATCCTCAAAATTATTCCAAGTAGAGTGATTTCTCATCATTTTTAAATCATATATCATAAGAATTATAATATTATCACAATCAATGTTCAATCCCTATATTATTTTCTTCGTGTTTATGACAGTGCATAGAACAAAAATGACTATTCTGCCTTTCACTATTTTCGGCAAAAAGTAGTTTTGAAACAAGTATTATCCTGGTTTTATTTATGTTTCATACACTTCTTGAGACTCCATATTGTGTTCGCCATATTCGAGCCAACAAAAGTTGTTTTGTTTGCATTTTCGTTATCATAACGTTGGGAAAACCTACCGATAACTATCTGAATCAATGAAGAAATTATATGTTATAATCTTATAATATCTAAGTTATTACTACATCAATTCACAGTAACGATTTACATATACGCTTACGTATTTATAATGATTTCGCAACGGAAAATGAACTTTTTTTTCAACTAGTAGCTAAAAGCATAGCTGTGATTAAAGATATGTTAGAATCAAGTAACGATAACTTACAAATGATAGTTAGTTCAATGTTTACGTTATAAAGAAACACTGCTGTCACCTTGTTTTAACCAGTATAACATAAAAAAACATGTTCGTGCTCTTGTTGCAACACAGTTGGGTTAAGTGGTATCAAAACTAGTTACGGGTTGCTACTATTGAAGTCAAATAAACTTATTTTCAACTAGTAGCTAGAAGCATTGTTGTGATTAAAGATATGTTTGGATTAAGTAACGATAGCTTGTAAATTATATTTAATTCAATATGACACAAAGATGTTATTATTGGAAACCTAAATAACTATTTCGTAACTAGTTATGTTATGATGAAACATTGCTGTCACCATGTTTTAACCAGTATAACATAAAAAACATATTCGTGCTCTTGTTGCAACATAGTTTGGACTTTGTCGTATCAGAACTAGTTGCGGATTGCTACTTGGGCTGTTAGTTGTGGAAGATTTTGTTACCGATACGTAGGTCTTGTTGCCAACCTTAGTGGCTTTAGTACCATTTTGTCTAACATCAGATTAAGACCCAGAAATGCACTCTTTCAAAACGAACTGTTTAATTGATGCCAAAATATTCGGCAGTATGCGTTGTTCGAGAATCCGATTTTATAATCTGTTTCAAGTTGGTTTCAAATTGTTTTGCAACCGAGGCGGATTCTTTTGCCTTTTCAAGCAGTATAACGTAGATTTTTTACCCATCGTTCAGGGAAATTTGCTTACGTCTACACGCAAAGCACGTATACTTCAGTACTACATTTTCCTTTATAGAACTAGCTCCACTCACGCTTAGATCTGAACACTTTATATGCAGGATCTGCTCACGTCCACCAATGCAGTAAACCCTATCATTCTCAGATACAATTTTAAGTGCACACACATTGCTCGACGTTATGAGCAATTAGCTATTGATTTCTCGCGTCCTCTCCGCCTCGCGAAGGCTGTTCAGCTCAACAATACAAAATAAGCACAGCCGATACAAATTGTCGTCGGCCGCTATATTTGACACAATGCCAGACACTATGTTGCAAATTTCTTATGTGTTTTTCAGTGAAACTCAAAACGCACCATATTTACTGGTAGAGAATCTATTTGTTCAAATTCCTTTGTAGTGATTTGATAACGTTTGCAGAAAAATAATCGAATAAACTCCTAGAAAAAACGATAGCAACGAGATTCCATCTCATCAAACTAAAATTTATCCATCCTTTCGCCTCCCTCCGCTCGGGCTGTTAGAACCTTCTGGTCCCTCTTACTCACATTTACGGCTTTCCGTAGCTTCAGCAAGTTCAGTTTGAGATCCTTGCTGATGTTACTCTTTTCGCTAGTGAAAGCGATGATCGCGTCGAGCTGCTATATGACCGTCGGCATACTACATAGAGCTGGACCAGTTCCCGAACCAGGGCCTTTGGTTGGTCCACTAATTCGACGAGCGAATTGCTGTCATTCGTTTAGTCGGCTACCAGTCTACCACTGTTCTTTCATCCTTTGCACCCGGTTTAGCGAATGGGGATCTCCTCTAACCCCTTTTTGCAAAAAAGGTTTACCTATTGAAACTACAATCAACTTGTTCCCCTTTAAATAATTAAATAATAATTTAAAAACGTCCGGTATTTTCATCTGTTGGTTTCTTTTCTCTGAATGCAATAGGCAAAAATATGCACACTAACATAACCATTCTATACACAGTCTAAGTCAACACTATGGCAAGGTGTACTGCTTACATTACAGAAATAAGAATTCAACGACAACATATTTCCAGTTACTATCATCATAACATAACCTCAGTTCCTATCTTTGAAGTCGCGAATTTCGGGTAACCATAGGAGAAAACCCTGGTTTGGTGGTTCAATGCATAGAGCGCTGGTCTTACAAACATCCTTTTATTCAAGTTATAGCGAAACACTACTTGTTGGATACCCGAGCACTCCAGCATATCAGGACCGTATACAAACGAGTATAAATAAACATTCATTCAAGTTCGAAAAAATGAATGTTAGTGTTGAAGTATACTTTTGTAAATTTCCCAAATCAATCTGATTGAACCTGAACGGATTTGTGTCCATTTTGTGAATGAATTTGTGTCAAAATTAAGCTCAATGAAATTTTTTTATTAGATTGATTCAAAAGAAGAAAGGCAATATTAAACCAGTATGTGGATAAGAATTTTTCTTAAAAACCAAGATAAACACTCAGCAAAGTATGACCGAACAGAACTTATATCTTACCCATCTGAAATTTTATAGGTGGGCTTGACATTCTGCCGTCTCCTCCATTACTAAATGCCAAAACGCGAAGATTATACGACTTTCCTGAAAAAATAAGAAAAAGATAAGTTACACTATTTATGCTAGAAAAGAGAATTACCAATTTAGGGCCCTAGATATTTATGCTAAATAAGAGAATTACCAATTGTCATCTCATTAGTAGAGTAGTTATGTTATTTTGAGGATTGCTCGACTTTCAATTAACCAATTGTGATAAAATCGAACACAATATTCTCGTTTCGACTCTAAGAAGAAACACCGCAGAAAATAGCTCGTGTGCGATATTGCTTCCATTATTATTTTCCTTTATTCTTTGCTTCACATGCAAGAAAATCAACAAAAAAATACATGGACGCAAAAAAGAGTTTAAATATATATATATATATATATATATATATATATATATATATATATATATATATATATATATATATATATATATATATATATATATATATATATATATATATATATCTATATATATATATATATATATATATATATATATATATATATATATATATATATATATATATATATATATATATATATATATATATATATATATATATATATATATATATATATATATATATATATAACAGTTCGGCTGAAAAGTTCTTATCGTTTAATAGAAACACACATTTTTTTGCCAAAATTCGTTTTTATTATTCAACATAATTGCCATCAGAGGCGATACAGCGATTATAGCGATCTTCCAACTTTTCGATACCATTTTTGTAGTACGATTTGTCCTTTGCCTCAAAATAGACCTCAGTTTCAGCGATTACCTCTTCATTGCTTCTAAATTTTTTACCAGCGAGCATTCTCTTGAGGTCTGAGAACAGGAAAAGTCACTGGGGGCCAAATCTGGAGAATACGGTGGATGAGGGAGCAATTCGAAGCCCAATTCGTTCAATTTCAGCATCATCAATTCGTTGTTGTTTTTGATCGATTGTGAACTCACGCGGCACCCATTTTGCACAAAGCTTTCTCATATCCAAATATTCGTGAATAATATGCCCAACACGTTCCTTTGATATCTTTAGGGTTTCAGCTATCTCGATCAACTTTTACTTTACGGTCATTGAAAATCATTTTGTGGATTTTTTTCACGTTTTCATCGGTAACAGCCTCTTTTGGACGTCCACTGCGTTCATCGTCTTCGGTGCTCATATGACTAGTACGAAATTTTGCAAACCACTTACGAATTGTTGCTTCGCCCGGTGCAGAGTCTGGATAATACTCATCAAGCCATTTTTTGGTATCGGCGGCACTTTTTTCATCAAAAAGTAGTGTTTCATCAACACACGAAATTCCTTTTTGCCTTTCTCTATAGAAAGGTATTAGAATTGCTGGAAAAACCGACTTTCGAACGGATCCTCGGAGACCCATAGTGTTATATACCATTCGACTCAGTTCGTCGAGATCGGGAAATGTCTGTGTGTGTGCACTTTTAGAACATATATGAACGCGCTCAATTTTCTCAGAGATGGCTGAACCGATATTAACAAACTTGGGCTCGTTTAAAAGCTGCTGTCATGCCATTGATCAAGTTCGAAGATCAAATGGCTGAGACTTTTCGTTCCGGAGGTATGATTGTATAAGTGACGTAACCGACAAAAAGCGTTGTATTTGTACGCGCTCAATTTTCTCAGAGATGGCTGAACCGATTTGAACAAACTTGGGCTCGTTTGGAAGCTACTGTCGGGTCATTGATCAAGTTCGAAGATCAAATGGCTGTGACTTTTGGTTCCGGAGATATGATTGTATAAGTGACGTAACCGACAAAAAGCGTTGTATTTGAACGCGCTCAATTTTCTCAGGGATGGCTCATCCGATTTTAACAAACTTGGGCTCGTTTGAAAGCTACTGTCGGACCATTGATCAAGTTCGAAGATCAAATGGCTGTGACTTTTGGTTCCGGAGATATGATTGTATAAGTGACGTAACCGACAAAAAGCGTTGTATTTGAACGCGCTCAATTTTCTCAGAGATGGCTGATCCGATTTTAACAAACTTGGGCTCGTTTGGAAGCTACTGTCGGGCCATTGATCAAGTTCGAAGATCAAATGGTTGTGACTTTTGGTTCCAGATATATGATGGTATAAGTGACGTAACCGACAAAACACGTTGATTTTTACCGCTTTTATATATAAGGGTGCCAAAATTTTGGGATCAACTCTATTTTCGTTAAGTTCTAGTGCTCAGCAGCACCTCGAATAAAGCCTTCATGCAAAATTTGACCTAAATCGGACATGCTTAAGGGGTGCTGCCCGGTGATAAAGGTTTGACAATTTTCGATCTTGAAAAAGCACCATAGGGGGGAGTACATGAAATTTCCAAAATAGAAAAAATTTTTTGATGCCGAAACTTCTAAAACTGCATGAAACATCGAAATTTAGTGTCTTCAATAATAGTGGTAATTTGAACTTTTGAATGTCCAAGAATTTTTCATTTTATCACTAATTCGTTAATCGAAAATTGATCCTGTCATTATCATGCTACGAACATTCATCAAACACGACTAAGTAATATCACTAGCGGTGAAGCAGGTTATGGACAACCGTTCAAAATTAAGTTATTACTTTCGATAACCCTTAAGGATTTGCTACTAAATTTTTAAACGTCTTCAGTACAAGTAAGTCTTAACATGCAAAGACAAACAACAATCCCCGAGGGATGCTTTTGGAAATTTGTGGGATCAATTTAAAGTATTTATCTTGGTCATCTCTTTTCCATCCATATGTTTATTTGTTTATTTAGGAGCAATGGAAAAGCCCACTGAAGCTAAGATTTTTATTCTCCTTTTCTGGCAGGCATAAAACCTTCTCAACTTTTGTACCAACAGATAACATTTGTCCAAATGATACATAACGAAATCTTAGATTATCCTTATTTACACTACAAAGCTAACTAACAACTATTGATATCGTCTAATTATCTTAATAAAACTAGCGGGGAAAGATTCTAAGAAAACGGGTTTTAATGGAGTTACGAGATAAATTGAAATCAAATTCATCAGAGCAAGTATTGAATACGCGAACAATACTCGAAAACGGTTCATTAACACTCCAAATACCAAGCCTCAAAAAAAGTTGGAACGGTAACTTTGAGCTGTCATAGCTCAGCTGTTTTTCAACGAATCTCAATAAATTTTACACCCTCGAATTTTGTGAAGTTCGTAGATTGATTCCAAAACTTTGTAGCTGATGATTGGCAAAGGAAAACCAATGAAAATTTGATTTTTCCCGTTCCAAGTTTTTGTCACGCGCCTAATATGCCCTATCTGCTTTCCAATTTTCTTTCCTTTGGCATAAACGTCGCATAGAAAATATTGAATACTTCAACTTTACCGAGTCATAACTTTGTTGTTAGTCAACCGATCTTCAAAATTTGTTCACCATTGGAAAGGTACTACTTCCACAAACACAATGCACTGAAAAAAACTAAAAATAGGGTTGTCTACCCAAAGTTATAATGAAAACTGTAGATTGATGACCTAAGAAAAGATGAGACTTTTTACTATGATCGTAAATATCTCGAAATTCAAAGCGATGACCTATATATTTTTATACATCATTCGATTGCTAGTGATACCAGCTACAATTTTCGCTCAATTACCATTCCTACACAATCAAAAGAAAACATTGAGAAATCGATGAATTTATAAATATATATGAATTTTTCATTTATTTTCACATGTTTGTATATAACTCGAAAATTAAAGCGATGAAATGTACATTTTTTTGATTCAAAATATTGAAATCATTACCAGAAACAATGTATTGATGATCAAAATTATATATCCGTTCAAAGAATCTCAAGAAATTTGGTACAAATACAGAGAATTTGTGTTATTGGGAATATTTTGCCAAAACAACATGAAATCAAAACTTTTAAATTTTATGACATATATTTTTTTATTATTTTAGTTGGAAATTTATTATAAACAAAATTTACAAAAAAACTGAAACTTTGATTTCACTGAAAATCTTAAAAATTTTGGTAAATATACCTAAACTCTAAAAATAATAATGTTTTTGTATTGGACAAAAGATCTAAACAATTTTTATGCACAACCCAAACGGAATTGTTAACTACTAAAATTAGGTTTTTTTGTTTTAGGTTTTCCGTAAAATCTCAGAAAATCGGTAGAAGATCGGAAATTTCAAAATTTCTGATATATATTGCGTTCCAACGTTTCTGCAAATCAAAGTGAAAATATTGGAATCCGTTTTGATTTCATCTGTTTCAAAGAGACGTAGAATTTGTTTCTATTAATAAAATAAATTTTGTGACAACACGAAAATTTTAAATTATTTCAATGGCTTTGTACAAAAAGAAATAGAATGTAAATTTATACGAATTCCAAATACTAACCCATGGTCAAAAAAAACAACTAAAATTAAAAAAAAAATATTGCTTGATTTTTGTTTTACTAGCAATTAAGAACTAAAAAATATATCTTAAATTTTCCGTTATCCTAAACGACATCAATTATAATCGATAGAATATTAGAATTTAAATATCACAAACTTAGAATTATTTCGGAATGTATAGAATTCGAAAATATTTGAATTTTCTATTAGTAAACAATTTAGAAAAAGTAGAATTCTGAATTTAGCACAAAAATCATACGAAATTAAGTAAAACTTGTTTTTTTCCACGTAGTTGTGTAATGATGCCTTTCTAATATCTCTCATATTCTCATATAAAAATGTATTCTTCAAACAGTTCTGTTTGATTTTTGAAAAACATGAAAGCTAGTGCATGAACTAGTGTAACCTACAAATTGAAACAGTTCTCAAATCGGTTAGGCCATCTTTCTCAGTGAAGTGAGTTCCACTATTTCAGGTACTTGTGAAACTGGAATCGCCCCGAATATTGGCTTTGCAGCAGCCTTTGCGATTAGCACCAACCAACCAATCTATTCGCAGCTTAAAGTTGTCTTCGTCTCGAAAAACAACCTCTTCGTTTGAATGCTTTTACTGAATGAAACCCTGCACCTATGTTATCAGAACTAATTGGCTCAAGTGGCATGTTCTCCTAGTTATTTGGAGATTCGTGCCTTGCCGTAGCTTCTCATCAACTTCCTGATGGGAACGGAAGGATAAAAGGAACATGGAAGGGAATTGAGAATTGGGTGAGGTGGGAAAACAGCACAAAACATAAAGAAATGAGTCGTCCTGCATCCCCGAAAGGATGCTGAACGTTCTGCAGGTGCCAAAATGCACGGTTGATAGAACCTCCAACCACCGAGAAGCGTTAGAGATTTTACAAAAGCGACACCATTCTGCATTCCCCGAAGAATGCAGAACGATTTCTTCCCGAATATGCACTTGAATTAATTTGACACTTTAGAAGACAAAAATACCTTATATAGCTAATAAATGACTGATACGAATATTTTTCAATGAAAAAATCCAATGTATGAACATAATTTAAAAATTTTTTAAAAAATATCTCCTCCACCTTTTTTTATAAACATGCTCGAAAATATTTTTTGTCAAATACAAGAAACGGATTTTTTTTGTTTTCCTCAATGTTAGATATAGCAGTTTAAAAATAACCTGTTTTTGAACTAGTCTTGCTCATAACTTCGGTTCAGAAAACGCTACCTGAACACACCAGTCATTAAAAAATTGGTTTTAACAAACTCTAAAAGATGTTCAAAGATACCTACACGAAAAGCGAAAAATATAAATGTTAGTGCAAAAAAATCTGATTTTTTGAGGAACACCCTAAGTTGCTCTTTAAAAATAGCTGTAACACTAAAACCGTTGCAGATACTACTATGATGTCCTCAGCAAAGCTGCTCGATATAAGTTTATCTACAGTTTTGCCGAAAAATGCAGTCCTCTATCTCAATACATCCGGAAAATAAGTTTTGGATCACCTTAATAATAAGAGCCACCCTAATACCATGTACATCGACATATGGTTTATCTTCACTGATCGTTTGTTTTGAAGACATCATAGCTCTAAAGTATAAGGTTAAGCCACAAATGTATTTGTCCCCCTAAATTGTGGATCCGGACCACTGTGCAATGCAATTTAACTCGGAAATTTTAAAATTTCCGATCTTTCATCTATTTTTTGAGATTCTACGGCAAACCTACAACAAAACCAGAATTTTAGTAGTTATCAAATGCGTTTGTGTTGTGCATAAAAATTGTTTAGATCGTTTGTCCAATACAAAAATATTTTAAGAGTTTTAGGTTATTTCCTAAAAATTTTAAAATTTTCAGTGAAATCCAAGTTTCAGTTTTTTTTTGTAAATTTTGTTTATAATAAATTTCCAACTAAAATAATAAAAAATATATGTCATAAAATTTAAAAGTTTTGATTTCATGTTGTTTTGGCAAAATTTTCCCAATAACACAAATTCTCTGTATTTGTACCAAATTTCTTGAGATTCTTTGAACGGATATATAATTTTGATCATCAATACATTGTTTCTGGTAATGATTTCAATATTTTGAATCAAAAAAATGTACATTTCATCGCTTTAATTTTCGAGTTATATACAAACATGTGAAAATAAATGAAAAATTCATATATATATTTATAAATTCATCGATTTCTCAATGTTTTCTTTTGATTGTGTAGGAATGGTAATTGAGCGAAAATTGTAGCTGGTATCACTAGCAATCGAATGATGTATAAAAATATATAGGTCATCGCTTTGAATTTCGAGATATTTACGATCATAGTAAAAAGTCTCATCTTTTCTTAGGTCATCTATCTACAGTTTTCATTATAATTTTGGGTAGATAACCCTATTTTTCGGTTTTTTCAGTGCATTTTATTTCTGGAAGTAGTACCTTTCCAATGGTGAACAAATTTTGAAGATCGGTTGACTAACAACAAAGTTATGACTCGGTAAAGTTGAAGTTCTCAATATCCGATTCGCGATGCAGGTGCCGCATGAATGCAGATAGGGCACGTTTTGAGCTCGAAAAAAAACTTGGAACGGGAAAAATCTGATTTTCATTAGTTTTTCCTAAAAGATTGCCATAACGATATACTTAAAATAATCTACAAACTTCACAAAATTCGAGGGTGAAAAATTTATCGAAATTGGTCAAGTAACAACTGAGCTATGGTAGCTCAAAGTTACCGTTCCAACTTTTTTTGAGGCTTGGTGCTTCGCGTAACTTTTTTAGGCTTGGTATTAGGAGAAAGCCATAGCTAGTTCTAGCACGAGGAATTCTGAGAAAGGGATTAAACCGCAAATTACGCTGATGAATGTCAAATCTTAGCTGTTGTAGGAGATCTGAACAATCAATTCGAGATTGGATGATGTCCGCGACGAAAACAGCTTTCAGTGTATCACGGCGGACTGATAGCAAATCGAAGTGTATGAGCCTACAACGATTTTCGTAGCTTGAAAGATTCAATGGATCTCTCCAGGGCAAGCGACGCAAAGCAAAACGAATGTACTTGCACTGAACACTTTCAATGCGTACCTTATCTGTTTGGTAATATGGTGCCCAAACAACAACATCATACTCGCGAACTAGAGTGCAATATAACAATTTCAGGCAGTATATGTTATTAAAATTTTTTGAGATGCGTAAGATGAAACCTAGCATATTTGATGCCTTAGAGAGGGTATATTCTATGTGATCTTTGAATCCAATAACACTCCTAGATCCTTAATAGATGTCTCCCGTTTTAGTACAGCTTGCAAAATAGTGTAATCATCGTGGTTCGTTTACGAGAGAAGCAGATAACGGAGCATTCAGAGGCATTCATAACCATTCTGTTGACGTTGCACTAGTTAGAAAATACATCCAACTGTGACTGCAAAATATTTGAGTCTTTCAGATCTTTGATGAGATGAAACAGTTTGAAATCGTCGACGAATGATAGCTTCATGCATTGCAATGCGAAATTCAGATCAGATGGTCCTAGATGGCTTCCCTGAGGAACGCCAGAGCTCACGATGAATGATGGAGTAACGCAGTCGCCAATTTTCACGGTCGTACTACGACCAGTCGGGTATGATTCAATCCAATCCATCATCCCATATGTCAAACCTTTAGTTTGAGATAGATCTACAATCTCTGTTCAATACACTGACTCGAAGGATGAGATGGCAATCGGTGCATTTGTTTAGTTTTTGCGCAACAAAAGCATTGAACATATCCACAATAATTCTTGATGATATTTCTTCTTCGGGACGAAAGTAATGTGTTGGATATGAATTTGTCGTAATTCGTTTATTGTAAGCCAAGTAATCAGTAAAATAATGGAATGAAACATTAACGTTTGATGATTCTGCTGTCCGAAAACATAAATTTAAAAAAATAATTTCAGGCGAGACGAAGTTCGACGGGTTAGCTAGTATATCTATCTATCTATCTATCTATATATATATATATATATATATATATATATATATATATATATATATATATATATATATATATATATATATATATATATATATATATATATATATATATATATATATATATATATATATATATATATATATATATATATATATATATATATATATATATATATATATATATATATATATATATATAAATGCAGAGATCATTCTTTGTAATCGCATCACGTAAGAACGGATGGACGGATTTGCATGATTATTTTTTTTGTTCGATCAGTTTCTACCCCCACCGGGTTCGTACATAAAAAAAAATTAGGAAAACTTGCCGGAAAAGTGGGAAAAATCCACGATTTGTCATTTCGAGCCACGTGCTTATTTGAGTATCGAAATTTTTGCGAAATTGAAAAGATGGTACTGTAGCAGCGATAAGCTTGAACAGTAATACAGAAATACAGTAATATCGAATTGAAATTGAAGCAAAGTATCTCCAACCCACGAAAAATTCCACAGTATCTGAATACTATTATTTTCTTACCGTTTTACAGTACTCATGGCACTTTTTGGCAACTTGAACGTACAGAAAAGTTCTGAGTGAACTTTGCTCGCTACTGAACAAGGAACTGCTTCAAAGTTTGTTCTGTTGCGTCGGGTGAACATTCAAGTGTGAATATTTCCTTTAAAAAGGACTGTTTAGAATGCTATTCATTAGTTTTGTACGCTAGTTAAGTCAAAACATCTTTCTTTTTTCCGAACTTTTGGTTACTTAAAGATTGTAAATGTAATGTAATTGTATGTAATGTAGTATCGGGGTAGCGGATTCTCGAAAATTCAGCTTTCAGCTGGCGATCGGCAGTGGCTGGTGTATTGAATATTGCATGAGAGTCTTCCATATGGCGTTGGTGAATATCCATGTTGTCCGCATCCTTCGGTCCGTGTGGGTCCGCGGGAAACACCCTCAGGCTACGAAGGCCCGGCGGGTGGCCCGCATGGTGGTCATCGACTGGAGCGGTCTTCCGTGGGTAGTAATGATGATATTGCCGAAGAGAATGAAAGAGAAGTAAATATTGTGGAAAACGTGGTAAAAAAGGGATGTGGGAACAAAATGTCTGAAAACAACAGAGATCTAATTAGTTGCCATCGAGATGGTAAAGAGACAGGGAAGGGGGAACGAAAAAGTTAGTGACAAAGAGAAGATCTTGTTAGTTCCAATGAAGATTGTGGACAGGGACGGGGATTGTGAGAATCGGGTGGATGTTAGTGTCGAACCTGTAGGTGGAGTTTATACTTTCTGAGCGAGGAATAACACTTTACACTTGTATATCAATGTGTTTAATGTACTTGTATATGAGAAGCATATATAAACTATCCCGACTCGCCAACACATCCCGAACCGGAATCTCAGGCGGTCTACCTCGGGCCCTAAGGGATTCCAGTAGCTTCGACCTGGCGTCAAGATACTCTACGCACGACCACACGACATGCTCGATGTCCTGATAACCGTCGCCACAGGTGCAGAGAAAACTCTCCGCGAGCCCAACACGCCGGAGATGTGCGTTGAAAGTGAATCAAGGTTTCGTCCCAGTTCGCCATTGCTCCATGAAGTTTGCCAACTTTCGAGAGTTTTCTGATGAGAAATACTGAAAAATTCATTGAAGCAGATTGGTCTTTCATAAATTACACCTTCTAATGCGCCCACTTTAGCCAATGAGTCTGCCTTTTCATTGCCAGAATGGAACAATGCGAAGGGACCCAGACTAACGATATTAAATAAGACCATTCATATAAAGTTCTCAAATATTTCCGTATTTTCCCCAGATAATACGGGTGATACTTTCCTGGCTCTATTGCCCGGAGAGCTTCTATTGAGCTTAGACTATGGACCTGTTGATGTTTGATCCGTCAGTGTAAAACACCTTTTCATAGTTGACTGTTGTAAATATATTAAGAAAGATATTAAGGGCCACTCGAGGGCGTACGTGTACCACCTCTGAATTGCAAAAAGTGTATGTGCCAAGTTTGGGGATAATTTACTGAGTTATTATGGAATTTTGTCGATATATACAAACAATTAGACTCAGAATTTCTTTAATAAAGACACTTGTTATCTTTTCACGCGTATTAATATTCTTACGATCATATCCTAGTTTTAATAAATATCTGTGCCTGTCAAAAAATCTCGATTTCGCAAAAATTTGTAAAATTTTGTCTCTAATTCTCCCTGTTAGCAAACACTCACTACAGCCCCCACTCGAGGGCGTACGTGTTCCGGAATTGCACGAATCTCTTCTCTCATGGATATGTCGAAAAACACAGTAGAATCAGAAGTATCCAAGAAATGAGCACGGTTGGAAACAAACGAAGAAAGATTAATGTTCTGAGCCATGTAATCAAAATACAAGGGCATAAAACGGGTCTGAGAATTGAGCTCGACAAGCCTTTCGAAGTTTTCAATCACCATCGGATTCAAGATATCACATCGGATTAGCAATCGATATGAGAGATCCCAGAATCGATTTTTCAACGGTAGGACGCCCGCAAGCACTTCGAGACTCATCGTGTGAGTCGACTGCATGCAACCTAAGGCAATACGCAAACAACGATACTGAATTCTTTCCAGTTTAATGAAATGGATGTTCGCGGCGGATCGGAAGCAGAAGCATCCATATTCCATTACGGACAATATCGTTGTTTGGTAAAGCCTGATCAGTCTAAATACTCCAGCCTCCTTCGTTTGTCGGCAAATAAGAAGAATAAACACCCCGTTTTAGAGGCACTTGCTACAAACTCCGCCCTTTTGTTCACCTCTGTAATTAATATCTGATCTCGCCAAGAAAAATGAAAATGCACTTATTACCACCTCTGAATTGCAAAAAGTGTATGTGCCAAGTTTGGGGATAATTTACTGAGTTATTATGGAATTTTGTCGATATATACAAACAATTAGACTCAGAGTTTCTTTAATAAAGACACTTGTTATCTTTTCACGCGTATTAATATTCTTACGATCATATCCTAGTTTTAATAAATATCTGTGCCTGTCAAAAAATCTCGATTTCGCAAAAATTTGTAAAATTTTGTCTCTAATTCTCCCTGTTAGCAAACACTCACTACAGCCCCCACTCCTCCATAAAGTATCCCTTATAGCAACCTATGAACAGCAAGAATTATTTGTGCCAAATTAGGTACTAATCTTTTGAGTTGTTTCGTAATTTAACCTCCCCCCCCCCCCCCCCCTTGAAATTTACATCAACTATTTCCATTATATTTCGTTACGCCAGAGCTTCGCGTAACACAGCAAGGGAAAAACCCAAAATATTCCGTTCACGACTGCATTGTTTAAACTCCTGCAGCCATTCAGTCCTCGGCACGGAAATACACCTTGACTTAGGAGTTCCTATTTTTGTGGCCTTTTACGACATGGAACAGGAAACCAGTGGATCAAGTCTTGGTAGAAAATAATTCCGCCGGATGCCACACGGCTTACCGGTTTGGTGGATTTATACCACCGGTAGAGCTGAACCGTAGCATTATTCTTAGCGAGTTGGGAAATCGCTACCGACACACACGGCTATCTAGGCTGCTCAGAAAGGGAAGTTGGCATTGATGCTCAGCTTCCATGGATGACATTGTCTGATATCAAATCTGACGAAGAGAAGAATGTCAAGTCTTGGTTGATGGATTGGAAGATCACGCACGCCTTCTTCGGTATTTTTCTTAGAAACTTCATAATTTTTTTTTCATATGGCAAATCATTACACAAGGTTTATCATATGACCAAAGTACTGATGAAATTAAAAATGAACTAAAAGGATTTGATTTAAACTTTTCGAAGTAATACTTATGAAAAAAATATCGAAAAAGTCTACTAAGACACGTTCTGGAATCTCCTATGAACTTTAATCGAAATGAAATAACAATTGGAAAATTAAAAAAAAAATGCGTTTTGTGTTTCTTGTCAAAATTCATTGGGAACATTATAAATGACATAATAATATTGCAAACTTAACGCAATGTCGTCGTTGAATCAAACCACTGATGAATGTTCATGTTTTTAATTGTAAAGGCAATCACAAATCCAATTATGTGAAATGGCATTTAAGCGAAATTTTAGACCGTTCACTTAGACAACAACGAGTCGATTCAACGATTGTAAATTTACAATATAATTTTATTTTTTTATTTTTTTTCTTCAACAAAATTAACGCCTAAATCTTCTAAAGCATTTATTTCTTCTTATGTCAATAAACAAAACACAGTTACGCCTTATACTTCGTCTTGTAATGCACTTATTTCTTTTAATGTAAATAAATGATGAATTGAAAATTCAGAAACGATGTTGAATAATTTTCTAAACATTTTAAATTGGAATGCTCGATCCTTGAATTCGAGTGAAGATGAATTTTATATTTTTCTCAAAGTTCACAAAATTCATATTGGTATTGTGACAGAAACATTTCTTATATCAAATATCAAATTTAAAGCAACCCATGGTTGTGGTTAAAGTGGTTGAAGGATTGGACAGGTTTACTGCAATGGGTGGTGTAGATGCTATTTTTGTCCAACAACAAATAAAACATCGAATTTTACCTTCTTTTAATACCAAAGTTTTAGAAAGCTTAGGAATTAAAAAAGAAACCACTTTCAAGGATCACATAGAAGGAATTCAACCAAAGTGTAATGAATATATTAAATGTTTATATCCTCTAATGAACAGAAATTCTACACTATATCTTGAGAATAAATTATGAATTTATAAACAAATTTTCAGATTAGCCATGCTTTATGCAATACTAATTTGGTTAAGTTGTTGTACCGCCAGGGAGAAAATGGAAGGGAGGATTCAGAATATTTTTTTTTGAATGATTAAATGTAATTCCACATGATATTATAAGTAAATTTTAAAAAAATCGATGCAATCCCTAATTGAAACGATTCGCTTTTTGTATTAGTTAGTAAGTTAGTATATAAGTTCGTTTTCCACATTACAAGTAGATTTATAATTTTCCCTGCAAAAAATTACAGATTAGCGGAAGACAATGATGTCGTAATGGTAATAACCAAATCAAGTATATAATAAGAAGACCCCACATAAATCCTTAAAATTTAAATTTAAAAAAAAATATGTATTCAAACAAACATTTATTTATCTCGTAAGAGAATTAAAGAGCTTGTGTAGAATTTTCGTTACTAAAGTTATATTATAAAAATGTGTGTACTTGAGAAACCGAAAAGAAACGTTTAAAACGAGAAAAGTTACGCAGAATGTTTAAAATAATAATATCATGCTTACCTGGTGTTAAATTACTAATATATTTTTCGAGCTTGTTTCCTATATACACAGTTGTATCGTTTGCTGTTGCCATGTCTTGATCTGTCTCCCAAATTCTTATTTTATATCCTTGAACGGGTTCTTCATCTTGAGATGGAGCTACGTATCGCCATATTACACGAATTGTGGACGGGTTTATTCCAAATATATTTACTGAAGATGGTGGTCGCTGTGGTGCATGTCGGTAGGTTCTCTCCAGATAACGTTCACTTTCGGGGCCTTCTCCAGCCGCGTTGTAGGCCATCACCTTCACAAAATAATACGTATCAGGAGCAAGTCCAACAATCAGTGACCAAGGACGTATTGTTCTGGATAAATAGTACACGGCATCCTCCTCTTTATGTTCCTTTTTCCAATATTTAAGCTGACAAGATATGAGACCAAAAAAAAATTCGGTTAAATTAAAATAAAATTAAATAAATAAATAAAATTCGAAACCGCACCAACCATATAAACAGTGGTCAGCCCAAGTAACCACGACGCATTATAACCCAACATTATTTTTGATTTAAAAATTTAAAAATTGATTAAATGCAACACAATTATAGATGTTTTTATAATGGTATTACAAAGCTAAAAAGAACTATTATTTAACTCTTCTAGATTCTGAATGTCATGATGGAATGAATGTGCTTAGATAAAGCTTTATAAAAAATAATTTCAATGTTTAAAATGTATTCAATATTCAAATAAATACGTGAATATCGCTATTAGTGCCGTTTGTGGTGTATTATTATTTCTATATTGTATATTTTTATCAATCATAATGAAAATGATTCTTTGTTTGAATTCGAACCCATGACGACCGTGATTCTCTGGCTTCTTATCTCGCATCTTTCACCTGGAAGTGCAAATGAACTTGACAAATCATTGGCAACATCCTTTTTTTCGAGCATGGCACCCTTAGGCGAGTCCGCATCGTATCTCTTTCATAGAATTAGGGGAGATAAATGTCAAATTCGTGCGCGCCAAAATAACAGCACTGCTCATCCATACAATTGACATGATATGTTGAATGTGATACCATGCGATGGCGTTGCTGAATTGAAGATTGATTTCGCTTCAAGCTGACAGGGTCTGATTCAATTTAATTGAAACCGAATGTGAACACACTGACGATCACTCTACTGCAGTAAACTTCACACTCTATTTCTTCAGAGACGACACTTTCAACTTTGTATGGGACTATGAGACCTTTAATTTAAATCTAACACTATGTTCACACTATGAGCTAAAACAAGTTTTAACTCTGATTTCATGTTTTAAGCGAAATAACATGTTTTACTTTTGCGTTATTTCATATTCAGAAATGCCCCATTAAAACATGTTTTTCCGAAATAACATGATATATTTGTCAGTATAGCACAACCCTGCTAGCATTTTCCTTCACTTTTCGATTTTGTCAATTGACAAGCTGTTCAACAACAGCAGTTTTCCATCAAAGTAGCCATGTAATCATAATAAAACAAAACTGAAAACTGGTACCAACGTTGCCAGGTATACCGATTTCTCGGTATTTATACAGATTTTTGATCTCTATACCGCAATCAGGCTTCCCAGCAGTACTGCTTTTCAATGACATCCGCCACGAGATAGCATGAACTGTCTGAGTGCAAAGTCGAAAGCCCAGTCTACAATATGTGTGCAGCATATGCCGAACTGTAATGGCAACAGCGCTCGCATGCCTAAATGAATGCTGTCGCTGAGACAGTTTCTACTCACCAGTTTGATGAGAGTATTCTATCCGGAGAGTAGTCAAACCGAACGGGCTGTTTGTATTCTGTTTCATTCTGTTCGCTCATTCGCTTAAAATGTTACGGGGACAGCCTTAGAAAATCGAAGACATCCTTTGATTTTTAGGGAATTACTGTTACGAAGGGCTGTCGCCAGCCGGCTGTCTCATCAATGTCTCTTGAAGCAATAAACCGGCAGTTTCTGGAGACGAGCTGTGGTTTATAGTGCGCTCGCACTATTTCAGCTGCCTCAATGAAATGGTACTAGTACATACGATTGCGTTGTTGGGATTGCCTTTGCAGGAAATTTAAGGGTTTCATTACATTACCATTGTGGAATAAAGAAATTGTTTTAGATTTATATATACTGTCGGCGAAGGCAATGAATTTTAATAACTAACGAATATTAAAAGATAAACACAGAGTTTTGTGTAACGGCTCATATATCTGAATTACTGAAGTATTCATCCTTAGTGCTTCCTTCTTATTCCTAAAGAAACAGATACACTAGCATTCATTGATAATACTCCGAAAATATCTTATGCACCCTTATTCTGAATAACGACGTTTTGATTTTTCTGTTTCTCCTAACTAAACCAATGAATTTTTTAGGATCGAAAATGACAGCCACAATATTATTATTATTATTATTATTATTATTATTATTATTATTATTATTATTATTATTATTATTATTATTATTATTATTATTATTATTATTATTATTATTATTTGAAAAGTTGGCTAGAGCTAGTGCAACGAATGATTTCGTTGGTCCTGAACCAGCTTTACCACTTTCAACTAGTTGGATAAAGCACAAGATTCGTTCTTGGGCTGCATCCAAACATGACAGCTACTGGCGCAGCTTGCAAACTTGCGCTCAGACAATCTTTTAAGAAAGAAAACTGTTAAATATATGCAATGAACTCGGCTATCAGAATGTTTCACTATTCATTTACAATATTTAAAGTTCCAAACGTTTAATTTTTTTAAATACTTAGCCAATTAGACGGTAGAAAATTTTCGACATTCTTAGACTTGTAACTGCGGAAGTAGGATCCGAATTAAATTCAATAGTAACCTATGCAGTCATGCCTGATTTGGGAAAATAGGTGCAGGTGGGTCATTTCAGCCTGATTTGGGAAAATAGGTGCAGTCATGCCTGAGAAATTGAGTGTCATGCCTGAGAAATTGATTAACTTATCTTAGTCGAATGTCAACTTTCACTAGTCGAATTTTCAAGTAATTTCAAAACCTTTTTTATGACAAAATCAAAATCTATGTATAGACACTATGAAATTTTTATAATTCCAATGGCAGATATAAAATTCTTTAAAACCAAATTGAGCTTGAATTCATGTTTAGGTAGTTTTTGTTACTTACCATTTTTGGAAATATAAGTGTACTTTATAGGTAATCGTACTCCCCAAATTTCCCAACCAGAACCGGCAATGAAATTCAATACGATGAATCTATAGTGATTTTGAAACCGCAAATGATAAGATTTTAGCTCTAAATTAATCAAAAATATTTTTTTATTCATTTTTTCCCATCGATTTGTAGTCTTTCCAATTGTACATGTGTGGAATAATATGATGGAGTAGGTCTTGGTTTAATTTTACTATTAAAATGTTCGACAGGTTTTGTACGCACAATTTTGTCCGAGCTGGCGACAACACTAACGCCAGAGCGCTAAACGCTCTTTCAAAAGAAACTTGCGTTGCAGGCACAGTCATGAGGATTAAAGCAACTTCCGAAATTTCTGGATGGGAGTCTTTTCGGTTTTCCCAATGCTTCCAAACATCGAACATGTGACAGTTTCAACGTGTGTAAAAGTCGCGAACTTCTGGTAGCTATGACCAAAATAATATAATAGTTAATATGCCGTTTCAGAGATAAGATAATTCAATGCATAACAGGAAGAAAATGCATTCCAGATTATCAGCACATATGTATTTTGGAATATATTTCAGGTTAATAGAAACACTATACTATTCATATATAGAAGATAACTTGATATGTCTGGAAAGCTTGAGACCATATTACTCACGAAAGACATTATGAAATAACTTGGTGAACTAAAACTTTTTTTCTAAATAAAACGAAATAAACATTCGAACCTGTTACGGGCAACCATGCTGCATTCCACGCTTGGAAACATGTTTTTTGGAAGAACCGGAATTTTTCATTCAGTTTTTGCATTCAAAGCTTTGTTGTACGGTACCTGCCAATAAGTTTCTACATGATTTTTGCATTGCTAATTCCGACTCCAAATTTTGCACTCAAGGTTTTTATTCGATTGGTGGTTCAATGTACATATAACGAACTTAACGAGCCAGATTTTGTATGTTTCAGTTCTGACTTGGAAAGATTCCATGCAATAGTCCCGTAGACTTACAAGTCGACTGCTAAGTTGAATGCTATTCAGAATCACGCTAACTAGTATCGAATACAGAATCTTTAATTTGAATATATCTTTTGCTACAAACATTCATTCACCGTTTACATCTAAAATCTGATTCAATTGACTTATTCACTCTTGTATAAGAAACGATTGCGCCTTTGATATCCTGAAGGAAGAGATAAAGAGGATGAAAATAATGCTCCACGCACATCAGTACGCGCCTACACTATGAATGTTACAGCTCACAAACCGAACGTAAACTGCCTGAAACGAGCACGCCGAGCTGTCTCAGCTCTTTAATTATGAATATAATTTCTTGAAAACAAATAATAGCTTTAAATAATAACTAACTAATAAATAATAACTTTTCTTTCTATAGAATTTCATTGATCGATCGATTCATAGAAGATTGACCAAAATATAAAAATTAACTATTCATTAAAACCAAAGTCCGTTCTTCAATCCGTTTCGTATATTCTTAATTATCAATTATATTGTTATCAATGCCCTACCAACGGTGATTGCTATGCGCAATGATCGACCGCTGCGCAAAGCAATCACCAAAGGCAAAACTAAAACTCACATGCTTGCATCGAATCTTCATAGCAAACCAAGAGCAAGAAATTTGAACCGCACCGGCTACTGTCGCAGACGTGGTCAAGGGAGAGTAATATTTTGCTCTTGACAGAAACAACGCAGTGACTGATACCCGAAGCTTACTGTCGCAATAGCGAGAACTTCATGCTTCTTCGGCTGTCGTGGACCATGACAAAATGTCTTTAGATGGAATGAACTGTCGAACGAAGTGAATGACGGCAACGTGGGCTGTACAGAACTATTTGTCTAAGGGCTGTCGTGATGAAACCTATCACAAGGCTGTCATGGAAAGAGTAGCAAGACAGCCTCAATAATAATGTCGCGCGGCGGTACATTTGGGAAGCCTGACCGCAATACAGATATGAACTCCCAAAATTCCCCGGGTTGGCGGTTCAATGCATAGGGCGCTGGTCTTACAAACCAGTTGTCGTATGTTCGAGCCCCGACCCGGAAGGATTCGTAGTGTCAGTAGAATCGTAGCACTAGCCATGCAATGGTTCTGTACACTCTGAATCGGCTGCGAAGTCTGTTGAAACAGAAGGTCAAATTCCACTACAGGAATGTAATACCAAGGCTTTGCTTTTTCCCAAAATACCGATAATTCACGGATCAGTACCGATTTTGGTTTTTAAATTGAATAGACATGAGAAAAGGTTGTCGTGGGACCTTTTTTTTGCTCACCTCTTGGTGACATTTTCTACTACTTATGTAGAATAGATTCTGATACCGATATGGTACAGATAGATTTTTACGCTGAATACAGATTTTTGGAAAAATGACCCGGCAACGCAGACTGGTACAACTATTTTTGTTTTTGATTTGAAAGATTACTTTTTTGGTCATTTGCTACTCAGCGGTCGTGTTGTATTGTTTTCTGACTAAAGAACTGCTGAAAATTGAAACGCTCGGAAATGCATACCTCTACTTGTTCATCGAATATCTCGGCTCTGAAGGCTTGTATCATAAATCTACCATGACAAAGTCTAGATAATTTAGTTTAGATGCGATTAGTACATAACAACATATATGTTATCGCGATAAAAATAAAGTCTTGTATTTTTTCTGTGAAACAAAGTCAGTTTCAATGCATCCGCCATTTCTCTCGCTTTGGTGTCCTGATAGCATTCTGAAAAAGGAGAGAGAAATAATATTGGCTCGACAAGGCTGCCAAACACACAGACGTTTCATTGTATTTGAACACATTTTTTGTTTCGCATTCAATCTTTGTGAAAGTTGAATATTTTTTCATTGTTCATTGGAATCCATGTAATGTCAAACCCATACGATAGATTTATATGATAAAACTTCTCATCCAAATAATAAAACGTATGCTGGCAACCCGGTACAGTTTGCTCATACACAGCGGCCCTTACACGAACCAATATTATTGTCAATACAAGGAGTAAATATTGTCAAAAAATCAAAACTGCTCATCAATCCGACAATACTTTCTCTCCAGAGAGAAACTGTTAAATATGTGCAATGACCTCTTCTCTCAATATTTTAATATTCATTTGCAATATTTAAAGCGCCAAACGCTTCAATTTTCCGAAGAACTCGGACTCAAGTTATCAAACCAATTGGATTGATGGTATTAACAATACTTTGGATTGACAATAATATTGTCACGTGTAAGGCCCGCTTAAGAGATAGTACAAGAGAAATAAGATGCGCAAAGGGAATTGAGCGAGCCACGTGGTCGATTTAAAACTCAACTCGCGACCCTCTGTCCTCAGACCTTAAGCGTGAAACGATAATATCCTTCATAGCTAGGAGAAGTACCTGGCATATTCCTTTTTTTCTGGATGTTGTCAACATACTTTTTTCTTTCCTACCTGCGGCGTAAGCATTTTTGCAGTTCGTTTCTAAACAAACTCAATACCAAGTAATATGTCATGCGTATAACATAATCTTAGTGTGAACAGTGCGGTTTTAAGTTTATATTACTATCGTTTAAACATAAGTCGGATCCAATGTAGGATCAGGAACTTTGTATGGAATTATAAAACCTTTTATTTGAATCTAAGTTTATGAATCAATTCTGCCATCTCCGAGATAAGTGAGTGACATTATTTTCACGTTTTTGGTGCTTATCACAATGTAATTCCTGAACCGGAAGTCGGATCCAAATGAAATTCAGGAACTTTGTATGGGACCCTTTCATTTGAATCTAAGATTATGAAAATCGGTTTCTTATAGTAAAGTGAGTGACAATATTGGTCACACACACATACACACAGACATTTGCTCAACTCGTTGAGCTAAGTCGAATGGTATATGACATTCGGCCTCCGGGCCTCGACTCATAAGTCGGTTTTTGCAGAGAAAGGCAAAAACGGTCAATGTATATCTAGGAATCTAAAACAAAATAGATTCAACCCTCCGAATGTTTAATCTTATCATACACAAAAGCAGGCAATTACAGATAATCTGTAGCAGCTGCAACCATAAAAAACGACTCGCAGGCTGAAAAGATGGGACACCTTAGGAACAGTTTGGAAATGGATTGCTGGGAATCCAGACGTAGAGGATCCATCAACTACGGTTCAACAAACTAATCGACGAATCGAACGCACAATTCAAAATTAATCACGTCATAAATGAGGGATCACGAAAATCTCCACAATCCACAATCAATAAACTGACTGATCACCACACAACTTTAAATTTCATATTGCTGAACGATACAGACGTCATTATCCTTCTATTAGCAATGGATCACCATAAATACCATTCTCAAGGACATCGAAGACAACATTTCACGAGCGAGAGTCTCATTACCAGGCAGCAAGCTGTTAACAGTTAAGGAAATCCTTCAGATAGAGTTAATACTAAACAAACAAGGCATCTCTACAATTTTCCCAGAAGAGGCACTTAACCCATTATAACCCGAGGGTTTTGAAATTTGAATCATATGAATTGATATCATCAGTTCGATCATGTTATGTGTTGAAGATTATGGATAACACCAAACCACTGTCAGAAATCTTTTCTAAACGAAATTATTCCACCGTATGATGTATCATACACACAAATGTTAGCATCAAATTTTACATTATTTTACACATTTTTATAGATATAACCTTTTTGGAGCCTCTGCTAATGTTTTGTCACAAGATATAAGTATTAGCGCATAATTTGACCTAAAAATACAAAGCAATATATAACTTACTTTTGCACAGCCATTTCTAGTCATTAGAAGATCAAAGGTAAAGGATCAAAATACAATTAAATTTTGAAAAACAAACAACAGATTTAACACACAAAGAAGTTGTGTAGTGTAGTTTATCTGTTTTGCTATCGTGAAGCTGTTGGGTAGTGCAGTAAATATTTTTTGAAAAATCGATATTTCTGCGTATGATATATCATACGCTAGGACATAATGGGTTAATTTCATTTGTCCAAAAATAGTCAGCTCAACCGACACATACTGGAAATGCCGAAAACCAATAATGACTGTAAAGTAATCGAGATTCTCCATACCATAATACAACGCCATTTTCTTTAAATAATTTCAAAAGATCTAGTTCCATTTTCTCGGAGAATTAAAACAACTAAGTGAAAATAATCTTTATCTACCTATGAACGCGAGTCTATTTAGGTCTCAGCATAACTACGAAGCAATTAAACGAATCGCCACCAAGTTTGGCACATGTACCAAAGATGGGAATCGATATTTTTTGAAAAGTACAGATACTTTCTACACTACTCAGGGTAATCATGGAGGAGATCTGGAGTAAGTTCACTGACAAAAAGGAAGTTAAATCAAAATAGATTATAAGGTTATTTTGAGGATGAGAGAGTGGAGTAAGCGCCCCGAACATAAAAAGTGTAAGGGAAAATTGATCGGGTCTTACGAAAAATTGGTACGTCTTTACGAGTACAGTATATCTCTAGCATTCTACCTTAGATATGACTATATGGGAGGTGGATGTAGCAAGTGCCTTTAAAACGGGGGGCGTAATGTTTAAAACGGCATAATTCCGAACCTACCGAACGGATTGTCACCAAACTTGGCACAGATAATAAGGGTATTTTAATGGGAGAGGGAGCGTAGTAAGGGGGAGCGTAGTAGAGGGAGCGTTTTTAATTTGACGAGAATCGATATTTTCTTAAGACCATAGAAACATTTTGCATACCTTAGATATGACTATACGGGAGGTGGATGTAGCAAGTACCTTAAATAGGGGGCATTTGTAATGCATAACTCCGAAACTATTTAAAGGATTGTTAACAAACTTTGCACCTGTACTTCTTGCTTTTCAGAAATGGTTATATGAATATTTTTATGGGGGGGGAGCGTAGCAAGTGTCGTTAACAAAGGGGGTCATGAAAATTTTTATCTAATTTGACAAGAATCGGTACTTTGTGAAGACTCTAGATACTTTCTGCACAACTTAGATATGATTATAAGGGTATTCTTGTGGGGTGGATGTAGTACGAGCCTCTAAAAAGGAGGATGTAATGTTTATAACGGCATAACTCCGGAACTACTCAGTGGATTGCTGTCAAATTTGGCACAGATACTTCTTGCTCTTCAGAGATGATCATCAGGGAATTTTCAGTGGGGAGAGTGTGAAGCAAGTGTCCTTAGCATAGGGTCAATGACGAAATTTATATAATCTGAAGAGAATCGACATTTAGACTAGGAGGGGGTTTCGAAAATAAATTTTCATCTCCCATTTTTTGTAAAACAAGAAAGCGGCAAGAATTTCAAGGTCGTAGTAGATAGTATTGCTGTTGTTAATTTGAATACAACGCAATTTTCTTTAAATAATTTCAAAAGATCTGGTTCCATTTTGTCGGGGAATTCAAAGAACTAAGGGAAAATAATCTTTATCTGCCTATGAACGCGAATGTATTTAAGTCTCAGCATAACTACGAAACAATTAAACGAATCGCCACCAAAGTTTGTACCAAAGATGGGAATCGATATTTTTTTGAAAAGCACAAATACTTTCTACACTACTCAGGGTAATCATGAAGGAAATCTGTAGCAACTTTACTGACAAAAGAAAGTTAAATCAAAATAGATTATAAAGTTATTTTGAGGGTGAGAGAGTGGAGCAAGTGCCCTGAATATGGAAAGTGTAAGGTAGAATTGATCGGGTCTTACGAAAAATTGGTACTTCTTCAAGAGTACAGTATATTTCTAGCAACTAAGTGAGGTTCAAAAAAATATTCGAAAGAGGGAGGGAGAATATGTATTCTCAACATTGCTCTGAATTGACAAAATCATACAATCAATGTGCTTTTTTATGTAAATTGAGAAAACTGTCGACTCTAGGTGATGTAAATAAGTTTACAACTCAGTTTGTATTAACTGAATCGTTATTCCATAGGTTTTCCTCCCGAGTATACGACAAGAATGGTTAAAACCGGGATGAAATAAATTATATAAAATTGTTATTCTATAGTACGAATGTAGTTATGATGTTAAACAACCTTTCGTTATAAAATAATTATTATCAGATGGAAAATTTTAAGCAATTACGTGAAAATTATGATGGCAGAAAAATTTTTATAAAGAGGAGGGATTCTTTATAGCCATGGAAGCCAAAAGTATTGTAGATCGAATGTGATGAGGAAGTACGGAAGTATGTTACAAGCACATATACATAATAATTCAAGTACGCTACAAGCCTATATACATATAAAACTCGGAGGTTACTAAGAAGGTATTTATAGAGAGCAAGGTGTTTTAAATGTTTCTAATAAAAGGGTTCAAATGTAAAACTGACCCAATTGTGATTTGATAATTATTATTCAATATGTTGTTCAGGCACTGTTTTATTTTGCCCAAGAAAAACGGTTCATTTTTGCCAGCAGCGTTTGAGCGAATGGCTTCAATTGCACTCAGACTATCTGTGAAGAGAAAATAATGGTCTGGAGAATATGTGACGATTACATTCAAACTATAATGAACTGCTGCTAACTCTGCTATATAAACAGATGCAGGTTCTTGAAGCCTAAATGAAGCCGAAAGATTATTGTTGAATATTCCAAACCCAGTAGCCTCTTTAATTCGTGATCCGTCCGTGTAAAACATTTTCTGAGAGTCAATATGCCTGAACTTACTTGTAAATATTTTTGGGATTTCCATCGAGCGTAAGTGTTCCGACATTCCACGCACTTCGCGCTGCATGGATGTGTCGAAAAATAAAGTTGAGTACATTTAGGAGGCTGTCAAGGATAGGAACAGGGCTGGCAATAATCAACTCAGTACTTCATCATCACCGAGTTCAGCTCACCTGCAAATCGGTTTCAAAAGCATCACTGAACGAGTTGAGTAACTGGGTAACCATTCGTATAGAGAAAACATCGTCTCAACATCGTAGTGTCAAGCAATCAGCAGATGAGCGCTGACTGCTCATCAAATATTAGAACCCACTGAGAGACGATTTGTGAGTTGTGATTTGATGTGTTTGTACATCAACACATTGAATCAGATTCTTATGAAACTGTCTCGCTTGTATTCCCCACCCACCAGAGTTGCCATGAGCGGCCAATGTTCGAATCCATGCCATTTCAATCCATTTCTCAAGACATGTTCTCGCATGCTGGAGAACGCATTCGTTCGGTAGCCAGTTGTGTTTAGCTCGAGACATGAAATTCAATTGTTTATGGTATACATCACACTACGGTTCGACATTTTTTTTCGTACATTAACGCTCGTGTTTGTTTTGAGTACCAGCAAAAACAAAACCGAAAAACTGGGTTGTGTTGGCAGCTCTGTGGTTTAAGAATACACTCACCGGTGTAGCTCGGTACAGTGATGCCAAACTCAGTACTCACTTTTTAAAACTAGGAATGAGAGTTAAATGCTATGAAATCAAAACTGAGAACCATCAATACCATCACAATTTGATGTCAGCGGTGCTCTGTATAGGTGAGTGTGTTTGTTTAAATCAGCGATGATTTTCATCTTTACCATCATTTTTCGGATTGCATCGTAAATCATGTGGTGAGCTGATGAATAGAAAAAATCAAATCTTATGAGCGAGTTTTTGCCACCCTTGGATAGGAATCTTGAAGGGTCGATTTCCTGTGACATATGGTTAAAATATACTGTCATGAATCTTGTTTGGGATTGAAGCTCAACTAGCCATTCGAAATTATTAATAACCAGGGGATTCAGTACATCACATCTTATTAGCAGTCGCGATGAAAGCTTCCAAAAACGATCTTTCAATGGAAGAACTCCCGCCAGAACTTCAAGACTTATTGTATCTGTCGAATGCATGCAGCCTAAAACAATTGGCAAACAACGATACTGAATTCGCTCAAGTTTGATAATATGAGAGTTTGCAGCGGAACGAAAGCTTTACTCTTTGTTGGCATTTTGTTATAAGATACCTAATGTGTCCTCCCCACGTGCATTTGGAATCGAACCCCGAAGTATTTGAAAGTCAAAACCTGTTGGATCATTCTTCCTATCATATGAAGCTGAAGCTGCGGGATCATGCTTTCTTGAAAAGACGACCAGCTCTGTTTTCTCCGCAGAGAATTCGATACCCAAATGAACAGCCCAAACGGACAAGTTATCTAAGGTATCTTGCAATGGTTTTTGCAGATCAATAGCTTTGGGTCCAGTAGCTGAAACCACACCATCATTTGTCAATTGTCTTAGTGTGCATGGGGTTATTAGACAGCTGTCAATGTCATGCACTTAAAAATTATAGAGGAGCGGACTGAGGCATGAACCTTGCGGGAGACTCATGTAGCTAATTCTGAATGTTGATGTGGAACACATCTTTATTTTCTATACAGGGGCGCAAATCAGAAACTCAAGAAAAACTACACGTAGAAATGTGGTCAGGCTTTAAACACTGTAAGTCGTGTTCCTTTTGGCTCTCACTCACTCACTCGTGTACAGACAAGCATGCACACTCCTCCTGCACCCGTTACTCTTCCACTCTCGCACTCTTACCGATGCTTACTCTTTGATTATTACACACATGAAAACTCCTACTCGCTCTTTCGCTCCCATTCGCTCTTTCGCTCCCGCACGAACTCTAAGTTCTATTGACATTGCTGCAAAATGTTTCATGCAACAGTTTCAACCTTATTACCGCTATTAACTTGAATTTCGTACAGAGAATTAACAGGAGTACAGGACTAGAGCGAACACAAACAATAGTTCAAACCAGCTCCTCACCGGAGGGCTGTTTCAAACACTGCGCAAACCCCTGAACTCCTTTTACTTCTATAAATCAAATTCATACTAAATAGCGTTTAATTGGGTTTAATCCATGAGAGTAAAACAATTCTGGAATTAAAACGAAGTGTTTTTCTCGGTAATCAATATTCAGAATGTTCTTTTACTGCATTGCATGCTGCTATTAGGTATTGGACTTTCGACATGTGAATATTATCATCTGCTAGTGAAAATCGTATCAGTCCTTTTCATTTCTTCGAGGAGCTGTGAAATACACCAGCAGTAGCACACTCCAGCGACTATCATGGGGCTCGCATAAGCTTCGATTTGCCAAAAAAAACTACCGTGCCCAGCACACTGTCAGTACACTGGAAGAGTGCTCACACTCCTTGTGTATAGATGTGGACTCGCTCTTGGAGTGATTTCTAACATAATGTAAAGATTGTGGGCTGACTCGCAGCAGTAACCCACTCGCAATAAGTGTTTACTCCTGCTGACTCTTACTCATTGCACCCAAAAGAAAACACCACTCGTGTTCAAAATGTACCTTGTTGTGAGTCACTCATAAGCGTACGCAAAGGAGTGCGAGTAAGACAGAATACGTCTCGCCATCGCTCGAAAATGTGCTGCGTTCACTGGGCTCTCGCTCCATTAGCAACACTGATTGCAATGGGTCTATATGAATTGTGATTGGAAGCTGGTTTCCCCGGCTTTTGAATGGCGATAACTTTCACTTGCCTCCAGTCAGGGGGAACAATATTTTGCCCAAGAAACTGTTCAACAAGTCTTTTTGGAAGGTCGGGCAGATTCTTTACTAAGTTGAATTTAATTCTGTCCAACCCAGGAGGGTTATTGTTACAAGACATGAGTGCTATGGAAAATTTCATCATTGAAAAGGGGCTATCAATGGAACCATTATTTGGAGAAGACTCCCTAATAATGCTATGCGTAGGAACAGAATCTGGACAAACTTTCCTCGAAAAATCAAATATCCATCGGTTCGAGTATTCCTCACTCTCATTTCCTACGTTACGATTCCTCATTCTTCTGGCCGTATTCCAAAGAGTGCTCATTGAGGTTTCTCTTGACAAACCTAAGACAAAATGTCTCCAATAGCTACATTTCTTGGCCCGAAGTATGCTCTTGTACTTGCTTTCTAAAGTCAAGAATTTTTCAAAATTCTGAGGAGTTCCTCCCCTTTGTTTTAAAAACGTCTTGAAAGCATTTTGTTTCGCGTGTTTAGCATCTAAGCACTCTTTGTCCCACCGGGTTTGAAGGCCTTCTGTTAGACGATAGACCAAGAAATCGTTTGGTTTGGTGACCCCAGGTACAGTACTATTGCTCTTGGTGGCGATCAAATGTGATGCTTACAGTGTAGCACCTCGCGATATATATTCGAGGCAAGCATGTGGGTTTTTAGTATTGCCTTTGGCGATCGCTTTGCGCAGCGGTTGATCGTTGCGCATAGCAATCACCGTTGTTAGGGCATTGATAATTAATAATATATGAAAGTACTAATACGAAACGGATGGAACGGACTTTGGTTTTAATGGATAGTTTTAATTTTATATTTTAATCGATCTTTTATTAATCGATCGATCAATGAAATTCAATAGAAAGGAAAGTTTGTTTTCAAAAAATTATATTCATAATTAAAGAGTAATGTATTTCCACAGCTGAGACAGCTCGGCGTGCTCGTTTCAGGCAGTTTACGTTCGGTTTGTGGGCTGTAACATTTATAGTGTATGAGCGTACTCATGTGCGTGGAGCATTATTTTCATCCTCTTTATCTCTTCCTTAAAGATAGCAAAGGCGCGATCGTTTCTTATACGAGAGTATATAAGCCAATTGAATCAGATTTTAGATGTAAACGGTAAATAAATGTAGCGAAAGATATATTAAAATCAAAGATTCCGTATTCGATACTCGTTAGCGTGATTCTGAATAGCATTCGACTTTGCAGTCGACTTGCAAGCCTACAAGACTATTTCATGGCCAGTGCTGCAATACTACGGACACTAGGAATCCTTCCAAGTCAGGACTCGAACATACAAAACCTGGCTTGTTAAGTTCGTTGTGCATTGAACCACCAATCGAATAAAAACCTTGAGTGCAAAATTTGGAGTCGGAAATCATTTAGAAACATCTTAGGCGATCGTTTCTTAAGCGTGACACGTGACGTGACACGTGACAATATTATTGTGAATCCTAAGTTTTGGTATACCGTTAATCCAATTGGCCTAGTAGCTTGTGTCCGCAGTTAAAAAAAATCAAACGTTTGGAACTTTGAATATTGTAACTGAATAGTGAAACATACTGAGAGCAGAGTTCATTGTGCATATTTAAAAGTTTTCTCTCTGAAAAGAAATTATGTTCTGAAAAATATAGATGTAATTCCCCGGTGAACGACCACAATAAGGTTGGAACCGGGAATAAATAGAAGATATAATATAATAATAATAATAATAATAATAATAATAATAATAATAATAATAATAATAATAATAATAATAATAATAATAATAATAACAACAATAATAATAATAATAATAATAATAAGAATAATAAAAATAATAATATTGTTTTGTTTCATCATTGCTTTAGTTATCCTAGGAGAAACAGAATTTAAGAGTAGTATATGATACGAATTTGTCTTTCATTTATTTAAAATTCGAAAATTAAATCTTTAAATTCCCAGTTTTGGTAACGATCTTCCCTTAATTTCGAAACAAGAAGTTGGATACCCAAAGTTTGGATAAGTCGGTCAATATCACACACACACACACACACACACACAAGCATACTTATACCAGGGCCGCTTTTACAGAGGGATAGTGGGGGCATGTGCCGGAAGGCCCACAGTCTTAGGAGGCCCTTGACGGAACCCACAGAGTAAAACAATAAAATTAAGTTAGTAGTTAGTTAGGGCACACATATCAATCGTTCCCCCTGGCCCATTAATATGTTAAAAGCTCAATGAAGTGAGTCGAATGGTATATAACACATGTCTTTCGAGTCATGATTATTCAAAGATTTTAATTAAATGATTTGCGATTTGGAAACTTCTACTGAACTTTTCTTCTCTATCCATTCTCGAAAAAAATATTCTTAATGCGCACCGGCAGGAAAAAGATACATAAACAACCATCTGTTACCCTACTTTTTAGCTGAGGGCTCCCCCAATCAACTTCATGTTACCTCTATTTACGTAACTTATATATGTATATATGTATCAATATACGTACGAATGTGTGAAAATATTTGTATTTCTTAATACATATAAATTTTGGTGAAGTAAAAGCGATCATTTATATGTATAAATATATACACATATATGCACACGGGTGCGTGTGTAAGCATACATACATACATATATAAGGTTCGTAAATGGAGGTTTGGGTGTACATGGTACTAAAAGATCTACCACCTCAACAAAAAAGAGCTCAATTACAAGGTCCGGGGAGTACATAGAAACTTGCAATGAGAGGAAAGAGAAGATCAATTCAAGTCGTAATGAAGCTATATAATTAGGCACTGAGTTCCATAAAAAACTTAAAAACTTATTTTTCTAGTTTTGTGATATTTATGAAAACAAAAGAGCTTAATTAAAGATCGGTTCTCATTGTAGGTAGTAACATATTAAGAACTCAACGTTTTCATATTCTCATTCCTTCAACTGCTGGCAAAACAATGTGAATTTTAAATGAACAACTAAATTTAAGCTATTTTAAATAAATTTAAACTATTAGTATATATATATATATATATATATATATATATATATATATATATATATATATATATATATATATATATATATATATATATATATATATATATATATATATATATATATATATATATATATATATATATATATTTTTTTTTTTTTTTTTTTTTTAATAGCCCTCCGCACTCCCCCGCACCAAAAAGCTCACAATTGGAGCTCCCTGGTCACGGACACATACATACCTCAGATTGGAAAATCAAGAACTATAGCAAAATAAAAAGGAAACAAAACCGCGATGATGACAAGCTGAGGTTATTACTACTAACGTTATATACTAGCGAAGAGACATTTAACTATTTACACTATGCAAGAACTCCCAGTGGAATGTAGAATTGCTTTTAAGGGGCTCTTACTAATATTTCAAAGCTTACAAAAACTAACAGTAATTATTTATTAACTAATTAACTAACAGTAATCTATTCATTTCAACACTTGAGCAGGAAAAAAAAACCCTCTTGAGTAGACTGTGGTACCAGCACTTGCTCAAAAGGGCACAAAAACCTCCTCTACTTTTAAGATTGCAACATTTGAACAAAGACTCGAATTTATAAGTTGATAAATGTATGAATGAATGGGTACATGATGTTACGAATTAATCAATGAATGAATGAATGAATAAAAGAGTTTATGAGTGAGGGAAGTAATGATTGAATAAATCAGTGTATGAATGAGTGAATGAATGAATGAATGGATGAGTGCATGAATGAGTAGATGATGGAAGGATGAACTGTACAAACACAAAAACAAAAACACGGTTGATACGATTACAGTATATAGTTAGCTATCTCTGTCTTTAGGTAGCGCTTTAATCTCATTTTGAATTCGACCGGGTTGAAGGTTTGTTTGAGCTCATCAGGAAGACTATTATATATCGATGGACCGTAATATGTCATACGAGTTTGACCCAAATTCGAATAAGCTCTTACTCGAAATAATGAGTTGGCCTGTCTCGTATACCGCTGCTGGGTACCAACGGGTAATGAGATGTTGTGACGAGCATGTGGTTGATGGAGAACTTTGTGCACAAACAAGATAGCCTGCATATCACGGAGTGCCAGGAGAGGTAAGATACAGTGTGAAGAATCGGAATAAAGTTGCAATGTTGGATGAAGATATGGGAGGTTGTATATAGTTTTTAGACAGCGATTCTGCAGTACTTGAATTCTTTTTAGCTTGGATTTCGAGGCATGACCCCATATAATCAATAAGTATTGTATATGAGAGTGGATACATGCAAAGTAAAAGCTGATCAATGCTTTCCTAGGAACAAAATTGCGAACTTTCCTGGCAGCACCGGCAAGTGAAGATAGTTTGCTTTCAATCACTTTTATGTGACTATTCCAAGATAGTGTTGAATCTAGGTGAATTCCTAAGTATTTAAAACTATCAACTTTCTCTATATATGTTTGACCAATGCATGGGTTCGTGTGATGCGTCAGTTTTTTCCTAGGTGAATGGAATACCATGTATTTGGTTTTCGCTATGTTCAAAGACAGTAAATTAGAGTTAAAGTAGCCCATTAGGATACGTAAGTCGTTTTCTATACATGTCACTAAAGTTGGTGTGTCTTTGCATGGATAAAAAAGCGCAGTGTCATCAGCAAACAATCTCGGAATACCTCTCAGTGTTAGGTTACCAATATCATTGATATATACCAAGAACAAGAGAGGCCCAATATTGCTGCCTTGTGGAACACCTACGTCGATTTGGCGTCTTGAGCTTTTCGCGTCCCCTATATTTACAAACTGTGTTCTATTTGAAAGGTAACTGCGAAAGATGTCGTTGGCAATTCCTCTGATTCCGTACCGATCCAGTTTCCGCAGGAGAATGTTGTGGTCCAGTGTATCGAAAGCTTTCCTTAGATCCAAAAACAACGACCCAACAATCTGTTTAGAATCGATTTCCTTAATGATACTATCCATGAGCTCAACTATTGCAGTTGTAGCATTGCAACCATGTCGAAACCCATATTGAAAGTTGTACAGGATGTTATTGGAATTGAAGAAATCAATCAGCCTGGTAATAAGAAGTTTCTCTAAAATTTTGTTGAACACTGATAGAGTTGAAATTGGGCGGTAGTTGCATGGATCGTTAGGATTCCCCGACTTAAATATTGGAACAACTCTGGCAACTTTGAGACATCCAGGATAAATTCCGGTAATCAGGATTTTGTTGAAAGCTTGAGATAAAATTGAAGCGGATGAAGTAGGATTGCTCTTCAAAGTTTTCACCGATATATTATCAGGACCAGTAGCTTTTTTGCTATTTAACTCATTTATTAAAGGAATAATTTCGTTCACTGTAGCTGGCCTCAGAAATATGGAGTTAGAATTACAAGGTATATTGCTAACGGGGTCGATATTAGTGTTCGGAATACTGGTCGCTAGAGTACTGTCAATGCTTGAGAAGTATTTGTTAAAGGCTTCACATACTTCCTGGTCATTTGACGTATGGATTCCATCTGCAACTAGTTTGATTTTTTCTGTTTCCCTTACTCGACCCATAACTGTATTGAGATTTTTCCACAGTCTAGAGTGACAAATTGTGTTAAGCAAATTAGCATAATATAACTTTTTGCTAGATCTTTTCAGTTTATCAACCTTACTAGTTATGTGCTTAAGTAATTCTTGTAAGTGTAAGTCACCCGGATGTTTACGTACTTTTTTCAGGTAGTTAGATTTTATCTGTATCAGTTTCCATAGATCGTAAGACATCCAAGGACAGTGATTGTTTTTCGTGTTGATGATTTTTGTGTATGATTTGGTGCACTGCAATAGAATTGAGTTGTAAGTGGATATAATATCGGAGAAACACTATTCAACATCCTCTACTATTGCTATATTATTAATAAACTCATTGAAATCTCTCTCGAGTTTGTTGTAATTGACAACTTTCTTGACAAGAAGCCTCTGCATGTGCAATTTTATAGTAGACACAATTAGAAGGTGGTCACTGATGTTGGTGAAAATAGTATCATTTCGCAAGCAAGATGCATCACATGATTTACATATAAAATGATCAAGTACGTTGTTGCTTAATGGACGAGTAGCAAAGGTGTTAGTACAAAGGAAACCATAAGATTCCAACAGGCTGCGGTATCGTTGGACAACATTGTTATTGGAAAGGTTGATGGGCACATTCATATCTCCTACTAGAAAACATGGTCTGTTGTCCCTGGACTGAGATATCCAGGATTCCAAGATGTCATGGAAACTAGCGAACTCAAACGAAGGGGGTCTGTAAACACATACGACATCAGAGATCCGCGCATTTATATTGATTTCAACATGGATAGCATGTAGGCCATCAATGATCTCGTTTTTTATAATGCTATGCGCGATCTCCTTTCTAATGAACACAGCTAATCCCCCATGGGATGAATCTCTGCAGGAAAAGGTGGATTTGTACCCAGGGATATTGTAAATAGAGGTATTGCCATTTTTTATCCATGTCTCCCCAATGACAATGATATCCAAAACAACATCACAGTCATTCAAAAAATATTTGATACTATCAAACTTATCTATGTCATTCATTTTTCTTATATTCCACTGGACTATTCGTAGATCCTTGTTATTCTTCTCAGTGTAGCTTGTATTGAAGTCAGCAACACTATCATGAAAAAAATTTGTAATCGTACTAGACATTTAAAATAAAGAGAATAAGACAAAAAACAATACAACAGAAAAAAGAAAATAGCATAGAAGTTAATTTTTTTTCTCTTAGGAGAGGGAGAGTTGATAGAGTTGGAGCTGTTTAAATAACGGGAGAACAATCGACTTAAGTCTTCCCTGTTCTTGATTAATTCCGGTTTTGAATTCTCGTCTTTTTTGACAAGTATAACTCCGCTTCTACCTGTCCAAATATATTTTATGTTGAGGAGTTCCTGTGCTTCCCTCAATTCTTTTAAGAATTCTAGAGACAGCAAAGTTAGCTCGTCGCGGATTGAAATAGTTGTAGCTTTTCCGTTTGATAATAGAGTAGGATGAATCGATGTTGATAGTAACTTTTTAACGAGCCTTTTTGGTTCATGACTTCGTCTTTAATTTCTGAGTTTTTAAAAACTACCCTAATCGGGATTAGTGCACCTCCCGACCTACTATTTGTGAATATTCTTGTTGACGATACAATGGAATCAGGATCAAGAGACACACCAAGAGTTGCAACTGTTTTTGAAACAATATCAGGCACATTCTCATTAGGAAGCATTGGAATACCGAATAACATCGCATTATTGCACGTTGCTTGCTTGTTAAATTTATCGATATTTAGTTCTATTTTGTTGACTTTTCCGGTTAGTGATGCATTTGACTGTTTCAGGGACAAGATTTCTCGTTTCAGTTCTTCATTTTCTGCTCTTATGTTTTTGAAATCGGTTACAATGTTGTCAAATTTTGAGGACAAGAAATCTTGGGACGACTCAATTGCAGTGGTTATCTGTTTTACCTCCTTTCTGACACAGCTCATTTCATTTGCCACTGCATTTGAAACCTCCAATCGAACGCAGTTCATTTCTGAAGCCACCGCATTAGAAACTGTTCTCTCCAGTTTCTCCGCAAGTGCTGCGATCATGGACGTATTATCGCCTTTCATTTCCATTATTCGCTGATATGTAGCAGAACAATCAGACGAACAGAAATATGAGGATTCTCGAATGCGTCTAATGGCATTCCCAATTATGTTACGGCATTTGAAATGTGCACTCGAAAAACAATACAGGCACGTTATTATTTTATTTGCATCATTTTCTTTTTTGTTACATTCGACACATTAAATCTCATCGTCAGCCATAGTCGGATTCTTATGTGAAAAAGAACAAGATTGAGAATACTAAATTTGTAACAAAGTTTGGGGTAAACCAAAAAATTTGATGTTTTAGGGCAATGTTGCAAATATCCTTCGTGTAACTAATTCATTCACGCATACTCGCTGTGATTATACTGCCTTCGAATATGCCAGTCTCGAACAACGTTGAACTATTCACTGCACGTAATAGAGAAGGGTGAATATGAATAAGCAATAATCGTAGAGAACCCGAATATACCAATACATTCTTCGCTGCTGGTATACATCGTGCATGTTCGTTCGTTTTATACATTCGTTTGTCATTCGTTCATTTATCTTATTTTTCGAATTGGTTCGAATAGCGTCATTGCGATGATCGTTGGTTTCCATTCTTCGCGAAGCATTTTTCATCTAATAAATTCATCATATCTCGTTGGGTAGCAGCAATGGGAGACTGCTGGAATATGGTTCATCACGTACACATAAGAGTATGGTAATAGTGCGGGGGGAAACGTCTTAATTTGCTTGTTTCAAAGACAGCACGAATGATCGTCGCGAATTAGGTTTGGCGATGATCGCTGTATGAATATTCGTTCCATATTCGCGTTAAGTCATTCGGGGGTCCAATGCGAATAACAACTGCAAGGAATAAATATTCGTGCGAGTAACGAAGCAGCGTCGGCTTCGTTCGCGCCCGAATATACGGACAAGTCCGAATACCAGAATGATTATCGAACAAAGGCGAAGAAAAGCGAGCGATGATCATTGACATTCGTTGTATTTTTGATATTCGAGCAACATTGATTGTGACTTCTTCTTCTTCTTCTTTTTTACTGGCACAATATCCGAAATTAAGTTGTTAATAATTAGATAGAATTTTTCCACTTCTTCATTGACGTTTCCTTCTATGCTAAAAATATTTTGCCAGTTTAATGTACTTAGTCTACGGAAAATCCAAGGAAAGTGCGGATAAAATCAGGATGGAGGTTTCCACTGCTATGATCATTTACATGAATTTTAAAAAACAGCCCAGACATTACGAAAATGAATAGATAGCAAAGGACATAGTGAAAAGTAGAGTTTTTGAAAGATAATCCTAACTTACTTATGACTAAGGCATACAAAGGCAATAAAATGGTTATCGTTACGGCTGATGAGTACGAAATAAAATGGCGAACCTCCTGAATGGCGTAACCACGTATAAACAGTTGAAATCGGACCCAACTACGAAAATCCTAAAGAAAATTGAATTACTGATAGATAAGTGGCGTGATAACAAATTAATCGATTGGCGTACGCACAGGATGATGAAAGTTTCAAGCTGTAATCCCCCTAGAATTTACGACTTACCTAAAATACATAAGCCGGACAGACCGTTCCGTCCTGTAGTATCAACCATAGGATCAGTCACATACAAAGTAGCACAATTTCTATCCGGAATCATTGGAAAACATAATAGGAAAAACCGAACATCATGTCAAAAACAGCTTTGAGTTCGCGGTACAGATATCTGGAGTACATGTAGCAGAGGATGAGGTTTTGTTCTCGCTGGATGTTACGTCACTATACACAAACGTACCGATCGATTTTGCGCTAGAGTGTCTAAGTAACAGATGGAGTGAAATAGAAAAGCACACAACCATTGATCGGGATAGTTTCTTGGACATGGTTAAGCTTGTGTTGGAGTCTACTTTTTTCATACACCGAGGCGTAGTGTATACGCAAACCTTCGGGGTACCAGTGGGATCACCACTCTCACCTGTTATTGCCAATTTGGTATTGGAACGTTTGGAGCAGCAACGCATAACCATGATGGAGGAGAAACAAATACAAATGAATGTGTATCGACGATACGTGGATGACTGCTTCTGAGTGGGAAAAAAGGAGCACATTCAGGGCATCGTAGAGTCGTTTAATAGTTTCTACCGTAAACTTCAGTTTACTATTGAAAATGAAGAAGATGGAAAACTCAAATTCCTCGATATGATGTTGTTCCGCAACAACGATCACATCGAACGAATATGGTTACCCAAACAATCTGATAGAAGACATCTGTCCATCAGCCATAAGAACAGCCAAGAAAATTTTACAAATAAACCATTACCCTAAATGGTTTGTTTGCTAAATACTGAAATAACGTGTCCACAAACACTACAACAGCCTATAGGAGGAAAAAGAAAAAGATCTAGTGCAGTCGTATGTTGCAGTACCGTACATCCCTGGACTTAGTGAAAAATTGGAAGGAATTTTAAAAAAGTACAGAACAAAACTTGCATTTAAACCGAGGGATAAAATTAGGAATCAAATTTTCACTAAGCTAAAAGACCAGGGAAACAGACGAACGTGGTGTACACGATCCCATGCGGAGCAGACGATGGCAAAGTTTACATAGGACAAACGGAAAGAAAGCTTGAGACGAGAGTAGTGGAACACAAGAACGATACGAGGAAAAAAGATGCAAGAATTGGGTTATCTCAACACACGCAACAAGAAGGACACATCTTCGACTTTGCCAACACCCGAATACTGAAACGAATCGATAACCAGGAGAGCAGACTAATAGCAGTAATGTTTCACATAAAAATATTCGGCGAGGAGAGAACAGTCAATCTCCAGAGAGAGTGTGGAACTTTCTACACTACGTACAATGATCTGGTGGCTAAGTTCCGACACTATTTTACAACAGTATTGCGTCTGGTACGTTTGTTTTGGCAATTTTATTGAATAATCCCAATCCCACACCACGATCACAGCTTTTAGATCGTGACAAACGATATACAGTGGCTACCGCCATTTAAACAATAAAGAGCTGTTTCTTAAACTACAGTTCATCGCGTTTTAAATATTTCTTCCAATTGGTTCATCAGAAAATGCAAAAGTAATAAAGCTCTTATGCAGAATAGAGGCTGTGATGAACTCAAAAATCGTCTAAGGTCTGGAATATAAGATTTCATTTTATAATTCGGAACAATTCTTGAAACTGGAAACTTGGATCATTTCTGTTTCAGGTTTCGTTTTCAAATATACGGAACTTTGGCTGCGGATCCGTGATGCAATGGGAAGCATACAGTGGTTTTGTAAAAATGGGTTGGCATTTGTTCCCATAAAAATTATTATCGTAGACTATCAGGCAGTGTTCGAAGCACATCTCAAGCCCTACCTCTGACGTTTTCGACCTACTAAGTTGTTTCTTCATCAAGATGACGCAACGATACTTTACTACATTGGCACTTGAATGACCTGTCGATTCCCCGGGCCTTAACCCCATTAAAATCGTTTGAAGTATGAAGGAATTTAAGAGCGCATGGAACAAAATCAGGGCAAAGCACATGAATCTTAATGATTCAATGCCAAAGCGAATGGGGATACGAATAACTAATGAATGTGTTACTGTTTTTTTTTTTGTTACTCATTTAGGCCCTGTTTGAATGTATTACTTTTTATTACCTAAATAGGCCGCGGCTCTATTTTATAGGTACAATCGCATTTTTGCTGTGTGAACGTATAAGAGTGGGACACTTCTTTTTCACTAAAACTGTCAAAACAAGCGAGCCAGACGCGCTTTGTTTTTTTTCAACAAAATGAGAGCACACGCCATGCAGCGAACGCAGCAATAGACCTGTTGTGTTGGTAATTTTGGCTAGACGATAATTTTAAGGATCAAGAGTAAACCAAGTTTCCTGGTGTTAGAAATTTGTATATTACATACTTCATGTTTGATACATATATCATAGATCTACACCCCACACCACAAAAATGAAGATGGTACAATTTCCTGCACATAAAATGGGTAGTATGGATATCATTTAAAATCAAAGTTAATTTTTAAGTGATGAAGGTGAAGGTTATAGGTAAAAATAGTCGTAGATCTTGTTCTGAAGAAAAAATAATATTGCAGATTTTTTTTTGAAAAAAATATTGGTAAATTTTGCAATGTTCACCTTGGGCTAACAATATTAAATTACGCATTCTAGCATGTTGATGTAAGGCCCCTGCTTTCTAAATATGGTATACGAAATAACATTAAAATCATTCCCGTTCCACACTATTAATTTTACTTTATCACAAGCGCAGTCAGTTATATATATAAACAGGTTCATGTATGATCTTACATCTGAAGAAAACCGTTCAGAATAATTTGACAAGGCGGCTATCAGCTGATAGCTTTGGTGGTATGATATTTTTTTTCCATTATAGCATGGGACACTTACACTCATGTGATGCAGCCGGTTCTATTCCTGCTGATTCTACCGAATTTATATGTTCAGTGCAACCAGTTTATCAAAGACGCGTTTACAATTTAATTTCAAACATTCTATTTTTTCAATAATATATGCTCAAACAAATGTAAAGCATTGTTTCATATTGAAATATTAATTTAGATCAATATTTCGTCGATGTTTGATGGGAAATTGCATACATTCTTATGGCGTTTTCGTTTTTAATTTGCAATACACCGGTGCAGTGCTACACTGAGGCATCAATAAACGAACACAAATGACGAAAACATAAACAGTAACCATTGACTACAATAAACGATTCCATTGCACAGAGCTACACCAAACTTTTGATGAGTGCTACACCAGTGGTATCGGTGCAGAAAAAGTGTAGCACTGGTGTAGTGCAATTGGTAAAAACGAACGGTTTCAGTGCAGTTTTCGCTACACCAGTGTAGTGCAATTTAAAAAGGAAAACGACATTAGTTTTTGATTCGTGGTTACATATTAGAAAGTTTAGCTACACTGCTTCAGTGCGTCTGTATTGGATTGAGCTATACAAAATAAACAAAATTGAACATGTTTTGTGAAAAAGCAGTTTTCCGAAAGAATGAAGAGTTTTTTAACAACATACCAAATTTATTGCCTTCGGCTTTTTCGAGCAAAGGTTTCTGTTTCACTTGAATTTTAATAGAAGGTATATAATGTGTTAGTTACTGATGGAATGTGTGGTAGTGCAAGGATACGTAAACCAATTTATTTCTCATTAGCAGTTTTCAGTAAAATGGATAAGGTTTCGTTCAAAGTTTCTACTTTTCTTGAATTACCATTATAAGCAGAAACGACTGATTTGTTTCACTTTTTACTATATAATAGTTTTATCTGATCAAATCCGGAAAAATTATGATGAAACTTGTTTTTACGCACACATTATTGACATTACATTTTTGAATTTTGTAGTTGGAATTTCAATATGTCACTCCACCCCCACGTCTCACATGTCATCAAACTTCATACCATGTTTGTTTTATGCATTAATAATGCCCATACTTTTTAGCCGTAGCCGTAAAACAAAAGTATCACATTGCACTGACAATGAATCACTTAACTCATTTGGGCTTCAAATTATAGAGCTATTTTTGATCTCTTTTACCGCTTTTCGTTCCTATCATTTTTTTTTTTGTTTCTGCACCGATCATCGAAAACTACTACACATGCAACACAACTAGTGTATCATTGCTGCAAAAATATCTGTGAGATATACGCTTAAAAACAGGCATGGTATATGATCAGGAATCAGAACAAATTGGCTCAAATGGCACGTTCCCCTTGATATTTGGAGATTTGTGCCTTGGTATATGATACAAGAGGAATTAATTTTTTTTATTCATTTATTTAGCCCCGGCTTTAAACAATTGGTCATTCAACGGGCTGATGACTTGATAACTAAAATACATTACATTTTGATTATCTAATTTAATTGTTACTGCTGCATTTGGTCGGTTTTAGACTGTCCTACGTTGGTTGGTGCGTGTTGTGGTATCCTGGGTGCTCACTTCAGCTAGGTCGTGTTTTCCCTTCACCGGTTGGTGAGGCAGATGGCCCGTGTATATATTCGGTGGAACAAATCAGCGTCCTTCAGATAGGTTATTATTGACTGCCGAGTCGTTGTAGTTAACAGTTAACAAGAAAATGTTCCACTGGATATCTTGTTTTACCAGAGAAGGGTAGTCATGGATTTCTCTGGTGTGTCCAATCCTCAACCGGGATAATACTCGTTGTTCCTGGCGATTGTCGTAATATTGTTGTTCCTGGCGATTGCTCAGAAGAGCCTTTGATTTTTTCAGTGTGTCCCTGTTGACTTCTCCAGTACGAGGTGAAATGGTCTATGACACAGGTAGTGAGATTTCGGATCATGTCGACCGCTGGTACTTTCTTGGTCAAAGCACTCCTAGATTTCCGACGTAGGTTGGCCAGTCGGCCAGCATCTTCATTGCCGGCAATCCAGCAGTGGCCGGGGATCCAGCAGAGGGTGTTTTTTGTCACAGCAAACACCGATTGCCTGGATGTACGGGTGTCGGGATTTGCCTGTAGCTAGCGCAGTTAGTACGGATAAGGAGTCCGTCAGAATCAGCGTTGGTTGACCTATTGGTATTTTTGTGATGGTGTAGAAAATTGCTGCAGCTTCGGCGGTGAAGTCTGAGCATGTCGGTGGCATGCGAAGTTCATATGCAGTTTCGGAGCCGCTGATTCCTATTCCAACCCGATCGTTTGCTCGGGATCCATCGGTGAATATATGTTTGGGGTAAAAGTTGTGCATCAGTTGGTGGTAGTTGACTTTGGCAATGTTGGGATCTGATCGGACTTTTGTTAATTTGGATAGCCTAGTATCGATGTCTGGGATATTTTGGCGCCACGCTAAAATATCCCACAGAGCGCATTCTCGGGGAATATTTGAACCCGTAAAGGATTAGTCATTAGTCGGCTAGTCACCTTTGCTATTCGCGACAAAGTACACTGTCCGCCAGAAAACCAATTATGCGTTTGTAGAGCGAAGTTGCGGAAAACCACAGGAAAGATGGTAGTCCGGCCTCTACACAGGCGGCATTACTCGGAAGTAGATTCGAAACTATGCGTACTGCGCGGTTATACAAAGGAGGCATTACAGTTTGCATACTACTCTTGTTTAGGCAGGTAAGGAATTAAAATTCACAATAACGAGACTGATATTTATCGTATTCTATAGGATTAAATCACCCTTATTAAGGGCGATTTTTTAAAAGGTACAGGATTCGATTAAAAAACGTGCTAAATCCACCTAGCAGTGAGATGATACTTTTTTTTTATCAATCCGCATGTGTTTTTTGCATGAATATTCTTCGGTATTTCAGTTTTCATGACATTATTCTAATGTCCGTCATTTTAAGTGGCAATTTGAGATTTCAATCACTCACTCACGACATTACAGAGTCGAAACTGCAAGTCGGATCGAATTTGAATCTAAAAATGTAACAATCGATTATACATTCCATGATATGTCGAAGTAATTTCCACTTTAGAGTTTAGGGTAATTTAAGGTACTTCCAGAGCCGGTATTCCGGAACCAGCATAACCCGAACCGATTCGTATGGCCATATGACGAATAAATTGCAATATTTTTAAATCCAACTTTAAAGCTTTTCGGGATTGTCATCTTCTATATCGCTTTGAATTTTAAAAATTCATCATCCTACAATTCTAGAATCAGAAGTCAGAATTGGTTAAAATGGGATTTATTTTGATTTGAACTTTTGTTTCTGAAATTCGATTTGGCTTTTTTTGAGAACACACACACACACACACACACACACACACACACACACACACACACACACACACACACACACACACACACACACACACACACACACACACACACACACACACACACACACACACACACACACACACACACACACACACACGGACATTTGCTCAGTTCGTCGAGCTGAATCGATTGGTATACGAATGTCGTATGCCCTCCGGGTATCAGAAATTTTTTCTAAAGTTTGAGCGAATTCTATACCTATTTTTTATATTTATAAAAATAGGTAAAACATAAAATGTGAGAAAATTGATTGAATCTTGATTGGAATCAATAGAACGATCAATATAATTTAATGTTTCAAAATGATTTCATGCAAATGTTAACCGCGGCTCCACTTTAGATGGTCAATGCGCAAGGTCCAATTTGGCACACACTTTTCAATATATCGGCCGGTATTTCACAAACAATGATACCTGGCCCATAATCCAAACCAAACAGTGACTTCTTGAGATTTGGATTTTGGCTGGTGTTCACTCCACATGTGGCAATTTTGTTTTTTGACATATCCAAAAATGAGCTTTGTCGCTGAACATAATTGGAACAGTGGATTTTCCTCTAACTTTGCCAGCGTCCATTCAAATTAAAGTATAGACCAAACTTTTATGAAAATTGAACAAATTTTCGACCTAATGTGTACGACTAAATTTGGGTTAACTGAATCGGTATTTATATTCGTAATGTAGTTATGATGATAAACAGCATTCCGTAATCAAATAAGGAGAGTATTTAAATGAGAAGCACAATTTCTAGATTTTTTTGTAGCCTTGCCTTTATGAAACATTTCCGAGCAACGCCGGGTGATTAAACTAGTTCAATATAATTATATGTTACTTACCCTGTGTCCAATTAGCTTTCCTCTTATTGATTCCCTACTCTGTGAAACAGGAACCCAAGTAACGTTCAGAGCAGTAGAGTTATAACTTTTAGCAATCGTCTGTTGAGGAGCTACTTGTGGCATATCTTCAGCTGAATATATAACCGCTATGCTACTCATAGGTCCTTCTCCAAGATCATTGATGGCCTGAATTTTTACCTCATATTGTGTAAAATATTTGTCAAATGGAATGTGAACAACTGCTTTTCCCACATTTCCTTGTTGTTTCAACAATTTTGATGCCCACTCACGTTGCCCTAATTGACGATAATAAACTTTGTAGTGTATTTCAATGCTATTCTGCTCATCAGGACGCAGTGGATCCCAAGTAATTGAAAGATCACCAATTTTCCCACCACCTCCACCAATATTTCGTGGAGCAACATATGGTTTGTCCTTCTGAGTATTGTATACGGGTGATGGAAGACTTTGTACACTAGCACCAAGGTCGTTAATCGCCACCACGCTAAACTCATATCCGCATCCCGGTTTCAGATAACTTACTCCAGCACGTTTTCTACCGTTATAACGATCCACATCTTGAGCGACCACGTTTTCTGATAAATTAGCCCAGGTTCTGTTCCAATTCGTTCTACCAAGGATATTGTAAAATTGTATTGGTCTACCATTATTTGTTCCATCAATCCATTCTAAAACAGCATCAGTTTTTTTAATGTCTATAACTTTTAACGCTCCTGGCGCTCCTGGAGGACCTTGTATGACTACATTTGTTTTTGAAACTATTTCATTTACTGCAGATTTAGCAATGCATTTATATTCTCCGGCATCCAGTTGAGTCAAATTATGTATTTCTAGACTATTGTGGTTGATGAAATATTTGGAAGAAACATGTTCGTTATTTGATACATTTATTATACGTCCATTGTGTGCCCAAAAAAATGCAATTTCGAGAATTTCATCATAGCTAACTTCGCATCTTAAATATAACATTTCGTTGACCTGTTTGATTAATTTTATTGGAAGTTGTTCCAAAAATCGGAGCTCTTGTAGCACAATCAATCGAGCTTTAGAATCTGCCACGCCTTGGGAATTACTAGCAATACAGGTATATAATCCTTCGTCATCTCGAGATGTAGGAGATATATATAATGTTCCAGAAGGCAGAATCCTTCGGTGACCACCACTTTCTATTATGTTATCATTCTTTTTCCACACTATTTTTGGTCTTGGCGCAGCTTCAGGGTCACATGCAATACTAGTATTACCGTTGTATATGGAATAAATTTCGGATTCCAGAGGGTTTTTTTTGAACGAAGGTTTCATGGATAACACCCGCAGTTGTGCCGATGAATAGACACCTTTTAGTTGATTAGTTGCTTTACATTGATACATTCCATCATCTTCAGCCGGATTTAAAAAATTTATTTTTAGTATGTTGTCCTGAATTACATATTTGTCTTTATTATATTTCATATCCTCAGTACTCAAAAGTTCAGCATTTTTATACCACGTATAATTCACGTCTGGTATAGCAGATACCTCACATAAAAACGTTACTGAGCTAAGATAGTCCTTAACTTTGTCTCTCAGTGGTATAGAGAAATTTGGTTCCATTTGAACGTTAATAAACACACTTCTTGATAATGACTTTTTATTGTTATTTATTGTACATATATATTCTCCATTATCATTTACAGTAATATTTGTTATAACCAGTACTCTATTAAAACTTTCCTGACGTGAATAGCGAGGAAGATTCCCGTTTTTTCTTGTCCAATTGTAGGATGGTACAGGATAACCGAAAGCCATGCATTCTATTCGAATATCTTTGCCGGCAACTGGAGCTTCGGGAAATACCTTTGGAAAGTTATTGGCAAATATCAAATCTTGATAGTGAGGATGAGAAACAACTTGTAAATTGAAGAAAGGTCCATTTCTACCTGTGTCGCTGACGGTGCTTTGGACATTACATGAGTAATTAGCTCGATCTTTTATTTCAAGAGATGAAAAATATAATGACCCATCATAACTTACAAAAACTCGTTGATCTTCTTCGACAAAATTTGGGAAAAAATCCCTTGACCAGTAATAACGTACATCTGGATAATGTTGTGGTGGATCACAGTATAACGATTTACCCCAATTCATTTCACCGGTTTCTGATGACCTCTGGAGATTGAACTCAAGTATATATCCAAAATTCAGTTCGATGCTTTCGGAAAGTATGCGTCCAAATATATTTTCAGCAACACAATGGTAAGAACCTAAAAAAAAACAATCAGAATGTAGAAAGATTTTTATGCACTACAGAAATAATTTATTTAGAGGATGGAGGTGGTATTAGCGCTAAATGTTTTCGAAGATGAACCAATGATTTCGATAAATTTAAACTCGTTTGAAATTTACTATTGGGCTATTTATAGCCCATACATTAAAACGGCGTCGGCGTATTCATCAAGATAGTTTTGTGGCTAAGTTATTGAATGGTGAAGTTGCTAGCTCTGAGCTTCTCTCCATGTTGATCGAGTTCCTCCCAGAGTTCTTCATCGCACTACATTTGGGTATTTCGAACCAATAACTGCAATGATTCGAACCTTCACGACCGTCGAGGAGTTTCATGAGTTTGGAGAGCCATCATCCCGGTTTATTTCACAAACCAAGTCACGTATTTAGTTTACTTTTTTAGTGTATAGTTTAAAGTTTTTATTTCATGTAGACAACAGTTAATAATGAATAAATAAATGAAGATTGGTTTTGATGTTTTCAGAAAATCCTTCGGAAGACTTTTTACTTCGCGAATAAGATCAGAACTGTTTCGGGTTCTCCTTAAAACTGCTCTCCAGTCGAGAAACGTAGAGCCAAAAACACGATGCGTGCAATGATTCAAATAATGCTCTAATTTACGCGTCAACAGTTTATCTCCTCCATTTATCTGTCCGAAAAAATCTTCTGCGAGTCTTTCTTAACCGATTCCGAAGGTAGCGTAGCTCATTATTCCAACAAGGTCGCTTGTTGGAATAATGAGCTACGCTACCTTCGGAATCGAGTCCAGTTTCATCAAAAGTAAGGGCGGTTGAAAAATTTCACAGTCAGTGAAGCAACACAAATGCCAAATCTAAAAGTTCTTCGTTTAAATTAATCAAATTGTCAATTCGTTGCAATCCAGTAGCGACCATGGATTCAACTAATAACAATTCATGTTCTGAAGATACGTTATTAGGAAGAAAATATTCAACTTCCTCGTCAAAAATCCAGCGCAACATTGGTTTATTATAATCAGATACTACTACAATCAGAACACCGCCACCTCGAAGATACCGGCTTGTAAAATAGTTGCGATCACATCGATAAATGCATTATTTCTTCAGCAACATCAATGCATTGAATTCAACAGACTTGGACATTACTAGTATTATAAACGACAGTTACTTAGAAAATAAACGATTTCTTACAATACCAATTCTATTGTATTTAACTCGTTTTTATTTCAACATAAAACTAAATGCTGCATAAATTCGTGTCATTATTTGATATGTAATTTTTCTCACGATATAACGCAACCGTGCCCACAGTGTATTTCTCACACCATTTCAATATGAAACAATCAATTAAAATATGCAGAAAAGTTTGTGTAAACTTTTTCGAATTTCGATTGTTTTGGCTGAAGTTTTATAATTTTGAGTTGCATTTTCAGATTCTTTGTGAAATTCTGCTACAAACACTACTTTTCAGTTCTAAAACCATCCTCGTGGAACGGAACAGTAACCGATTATACATTTCAAAAACCAATTACGGCTCGGCAAAGCCCAAACAAATTACGGCTCGGCAAAGCCAAAATCGGTCTAGTTTTTTAATAATTGATAAAAACGCGACGCGCGCATTCCGCTACCTTTCACATTAACTCGAACAGTACTTTGTTGTGTTCTACACTCATAGCGGCTATGGCATTATTTGTTGACGAAACAGTATGACGGAAAATAGCATTTGCCATCATCTTAGTGCAAGCGTTGCACATCCAGAAAAGATTGGAGCATTTGATGATTGAATCACTAATCGCATTTGATTGTTTCACACACTTAAGATGGAAAGACGATCTACTAAATCCACTGCACACAATTTCTTCTGATTTGGCTACCTCGCAGGCACAAGCACAAAACGCTGAAGCGGAATCCATTGGTAGGTTAAGGATGGATATTCAGTTTTAAAATCTCTTTGGAATTGTTGGTTAGGTGGCTTGGAACAAGTGTACTCCAGATGAAATTGGTGATACATAGATCGGCGGTTATGATGGAAACGTAAGTTGTGAAGGAATGGCTATCAAAATGCAATAAAACACTGAGTAAAAAGTGAGCACAGTGTCAAAACTTTGATGAATTTCTGTTGTAATATATAGGAGAAAACGTATCATATAAGAAAGGCATCATTTCACCACTAAGTGGATTAAAACAAAAAGAATTGCATAACTGAAAACGACATCTTTTAACTTGTTCATTGAGTATTGAGTATCTCGACCAGAGCTGCTAAATGTCACTATCAACGAGCAACTTTGCACGACGAAGATTGGAAAGTCTATGTCACTGGACTGCTGCCAATCAGGCTCTACCAATCTTCATATATTGAGTGTCTGAGAGCCGATCTGTCATAACTTGAATTCTCTTGATATTATACGCACCAGGACGCTCATTAATTGCCGATGTGATTGATATTATCTTCATTTCTCCAAAGACAAAGAACAATGAACTTTATCAATTTAGGTTTATGTTCAGGAATCATCAGGAATCAGAACAAATTGGCTCAAATGGCACGTTCCCCTTGATATTTGGAGGCCTTTATTACCGTTCTTGCATGCACTTACTCTTACATTTCACTCACACATCACCTCACCCATCAGGTCCTAAACGACACATCCTCACAATATAAACTGGATGAGCATCGTTTGACAGCTATCAGTGGTTTGCTCATTGGTTCAGTTATTATTATTTTATTCTCTTCTACAATATTCTATCTCATTCCACAGTATTCCATGGTACACAAACCACCAATAAACTTAAAAGATGGACTCGATTTACTGTAGTTATGAACAGTAACGCAGTAATTACGGGCATTTGAGCAGCAGTGTCATTACTAAGTAATGACTTCTAGACTTCTTTATTAAGTACTTCAATTTTGGGTTATCCTATCAGTACCCAAAATTATACTAAGATGTTTAAATCTTACATTTTCGATTAATTTAAGTAATACAGCCGTTGCCCAAAAATGCGGAGATGAACTTGTTTACTTTGGGTAAGTTTCTACCCGTAATTAGAAGAAGACTTATAAGAGTGTACATTAAAATAAAGCAAATCCAAAAATAAATTATGGAAAATAGTTCATCTTACCTTGATCTTGTATTTGCTGTGGATCGTGTATAATCAGGTTTCCACCACTTATGGTATAACGAGAATTTTTCAGAGGATCGATTTTTGTAACAGACACCTTATCATTTAGAAAAAGTTCTTTATACCATGTATATGTTGGAGTGGGATACCCTCCTGCCAAACATTTTAACGTCACGTCTTTGGTTATTTTCATTTTACCAGTGTCATACGTAGTTTCACGAGGTTGTTTTCTGAAGTAGGGACCTCTTGGAATTTTGTTTATATCTGCTATATCAACACCATAATCATAGCCACGCTTATCATCTTCTAAGACGTTGAAATTTTCCGCACTGTAAATTTTTTGAGATTCACATATAAATAAATTTAAATCTTGCGGATCCACAGGTAGAAACTGCCATTTCTCAGCGTTAAAATCAAATACATATGCTAAGTTACTACGACTATTATAAATTGCACTTTCACGAGAATTCAACGTCGACTGCGTAGCTTTAACATTAGGAATATGATACATATTTTCGTTTTCTTCATTGTAGCTAAATGAATTTTCTATAGCTACTAACGACGTCTTGTCGGAATTAAGCCAATTCCCTGGGGATACTTGCCGGGCAGATATATAAAAACGATTATACTTGTTATTCTCATTATCAAGTAACTTTAGAATAAAAGAATGCTTTTCTATATTGTCAACATTAAGCAAATCGCCTTGATATGCTTGACAAATCTTTTGCGCATTGATGTATGCTTTACGTGGAGACTTATGTATACGGATACAAGATGTTTTGTATGCCACCCAATATTCTGGACAGTAAGTTCCTTCTTGTATGGATATAAATTTGCTGATTTGATTATAACGACTTAAACTGCCGTAAAATGAATCGTCGCCATTGTTATTGATTGCGTTGGACATCAACTGGGAAGTGGTACGAGAATATTTGATATTCTGTCCGTCAATATTTTTGTAAAGTAAGATCGTAATCAATATTACGAGCATTTTAATCTGAAACACAAAAACGAGTATATTTACGTATATTATAAATTGTTTTGTTACCAAATTTACTGAACAAAACGCATTGGACACTTTACATTCGATTTGTCTAAAAAAACCTATCCTAGATACAGTAATTCGTCATAAGTAATTTCAAAAAAAAATTAGGCGAGATGATACAGCGCCAATCAAAACAAGATCAAGGATCTTCTTTTTCTTCGTCTCACTCTTATTAGGTTTTTTACCGTCACTGCTAACCTCAATCGGATGAACACTTTTTGACAGTCCAGCAGTACTGTTTGTAAACAGAAATTTCTTTTGTTTGTTTATTGACAAATTGGATCAGACCATTTACGGTCTGTATCGCCTAAATGAAGTTTTAAAACAGTTGTTCACGATTGAATACGGTTCGTTTTTGATATTTATTAAATAAATGTGACTAGTTGCAAAGTGTAAAGATGATTGTTTTAGATGTGCTCTTCGATTTTTGTTTAAGCTTGTTTGTAAACAGTACCGCTGAACTGTCAAGGATGAATACTTGTTCATTTGTGTCGTCACGATAAAAAACCTAATTTGTAGCCAGCGTTGCCAGGTCGCCAGATTTATCTGGCAAAACAGTTTTTTTCGCTTCGTACACTCAGAAAAATATTATGGTAACAGTTACTATATAGAGGGCCAATGTGACCATGCGAGTATAGTGGTTTTCAGTCAACTATTAAATCAGATGATTTCAACAATAGTCAAGTTTATGTTTACTATAAATGGTATCGGCTCTAGAATAGTAATATTGAACAGTATATTGTATGAATAACTAATACAATTGAGATGGTTAGGCTAACTATGACCGAATCTTTATTTACATTGTATTTTTCGCTATAACCAGAGCCATGGTATTTTTGACATTTCACTTCTAGTTATTTCGAAACTAAAGGCAGTGGTTGATGCAACAATGCTGAAGATCAACAGAACATGAGCTAATGTTAAAAAGTTTTATGAATTTAAATTCTAGAACAAGAACAACAAAATAGTTTCATTGAATTCTATTTTATTTTTGCATCAAATCAAATGATGATGTGCCTGGTGAAATATTGATTATCAACGTAGACACGGAGCAGCATTGCTTGGTTGCAACTGTTTATCCCAGGCTCTGTTCGGTGAAGTTTTTCCTGAAGCAGGAATGGGCAGCATGGAAGAAATTAATAGCCAAGTCCAGATGCAAACCTTAATACCCACCTGCCATATATTGTTATTTTTTCCGTCGGATTCGAGCGATTTGAATCCGGGAATCGGATGTTGTTCGTCGTTTTCATCAATCGCTTGATGTCGTTTCTACAACGACCGATAACGAATAATAAAAATTATACAGGACGTCGATTTCACTAGAAAACAGCCGCTACCGGTAAAATTGTTGAAAAATTTAATTCCAAACGCGGAAACTAGTAAGGCTACAAAATTTACTCACCTACAAGACATTCCAAGGGGCAAATCACTCTAAACTTTAGACAATCTCATACAAATAAACTCAAGTCATTCCAAAATAATCTTCTCTGATCTCATTTAATCCCAACTAGTCTAGATAAGTTTGGGTAATTTAAAACTAATCCAACCTAGTTTTGCCTAATCTTGTTTGAAGTGTGTCTGTCATTCGAGCTCCCACGCAGAGATGCCATTTATACAGATTTATCTGTATTATACAGATTTTTACATGCGCATGTAGATTTAATACAGAGTACAGATTTTATACAGATTTCTCAAATTCAATACAGATTTATACAGACACCACAGAAAGTAAGAAAGAAATAATGAAACTTTTCCATCTGAGCGTGTTTGATTGCCCATATGATCTGATGTTCAAGGAAGTCATGGCGTTATGAAACTTTATTGTCAGACTGAAAAGTTGTATGACCTGACTTGACGTTGCGTATTGGGCGTTTGAATTCCATGTTTGAATTTCAAGTCATCATTTTCAAACGAAATTTTTGAAAGGAAATTTCGGAAATAAAATGATGTTTAAAGATGTTATTCCATTAGATTATTGTTATAGAATGGCAGATGCAAGGAGCATTCCTTTATATCGTAAGTCCTTGCCGCACTGACAGGAACATTCAACGACGAAATTTAATTGTTTTTGTTATTAACCACAATTGAATTGTAAATCCATATACTTTTTTCGTTTGAAAATGATGACTTGAAATTCAAACATGGAATTCAAACGCCCAATACGCAACGTCAAGTCAGGTCATACAACTTTTCAGTCTGACAATAAAGTTTCATAACGCCATGACTTCCTTGAACATCAGATCATATGGGCAATCAAACACGCTCAGATGGAAAAGTTCCATTATTTCTTTCTTACTTTTTGTGGTGTCTGTATAAATCTGTATTGAATTTGAGAAATCTGTATAAAATCTGTACTCTGTATTAAATCTACATGCGCATGTAAAAATCTGTATAATACAGATAAATCTGTATAAATGGCATCTCTGCGTGGGAGCTCGAATGACAGACACACTTCAAACAAGATTAGGCAAAACTAGGTTGGATTAGTTTTAAATTACCCAAACTTATCTAGACTAGTTGGGATTAAATGAGATTAGATAAGAATATTTTGGAATGACTTGAGTTTATTAGTACCCACTTAGAAAAAAACGTTCAACGATGGTCCTTCATTGGTCTAATACGTTGGATCATTGGTCCAATGAAAGTCCAATCAATCGTTCAACGGGAGGCCAACACAAGTCCTTCGTTTGCCGGTTTTGAAACAGACCGTTGAACCGAATGCCATTTTTTTCGTTCAACAAACCCGACAGACAGAGGTCCCTTGTTGAAGCATTTTTAATATGAGGAGATGGAGCTCCGTTGGACTAGTTTTACTGCAGAATTTCTGAAGTTTTCTCCACTTATTTGTTTAAACTAACAATACATACCTGCACAATACTTCTACTTCACGTAGAATAACAACAAATTTTCTTTCTATGTAAAGGTAACACTTAATTTTCACACTATTTTTGCAAGAGAAAAAACAACAACAAACCGTTCCAGCAAATTGAACGAATATTTCGTGCAATGTGTCGTTCAACAAGCGCTCAAAAATCAACAAAATTGAACGGCCTGCTGAGAGGGTATGAGATTGTCTAGAGTTTAGAGTGATTTGCTCCTTGGGTTAAGTTTTAGGTATCATTTTTATAACGAAATTTCTATTTTTATACCCTTTCATGTATCCAAACTATCACTCTTTTATCCTTCTAGAATTTTCATCCTCACCACAATTTGTACTGCTAGATTATATTATTCGATAAATTTCACCTTCTATCTTCAGAGTTTTAACACATTCTGATTCTTCAACCTTCCTTCTCTTTCCTTCCGCTTTCTTGCTGTTGACGTTTACCATCCTCCTTCGACGTCGTGTTGTACAAAGCATCATTCGGACTCCGTGGTGTTGCCTTCAACACTATGAAAATCTGTCATTTAAAAACCTGTGCAGAAAATTCAAAATCTGTGAAACACAAACGCCCTTTCAACATAACTCATGGTTTCAGTTGCGATTACTCAAATTTATAAACTAGAACAATACGTCAAAATTTGAGTGAAGTAAACTCATTGCCATGAGTTCTCTCGCATTTATTCATACATTAGAGTAAGCGTTGAGTTTTTAAACATTTGAGTGAAAAAAATATTTCTTGCAGTTCAGAGCGTTTTCATTCTCGTAATATTCTTATCGAAATAAAGAATGCAAGAATACGTCGTTTTTCATTGCCGTTTTTAGATCCGGTTTTGAAAACATGAATCAACGTCAATCATCGATGTTTTGTGGTTTCAGTTAGGCTTAGTCAAAAGCCCAACATAAGGATATCAAAATAATTCAATTTTGACTCCAAACCGTTCGAAAGGAAACGGTTTTGAATCACTATTTTGCGCATTCAAAAAAAAAAGAAGAATAACTTTGTATATGAAAATAACGAAGAAAAGTTTCTTCATTTTGAGAGCAAGGAACTAAAATTTTGAGTTGAACTTATTCAAATTTTGTACAAAATATATTTTTCTTATTTTGAGTAAAAATTACTCAAGGGACAATTTCGTCCCTTAACTCAAAAATGAGAGTACGTCAAGGGAAGAGTCGCTTAACACAAACTATATTGTGACCGACGACACGACCAGACACTCCGAAGAAAAATCGGAATAAAAAGTGTTCGTGAGCGATTTACCACCAGTTACCATAAATATAGCGACCCCTTGAAAATGACAAAAACTAACTATTCGAGCAACACTGTTTAAGTTGCTATGAACTAGTTACCAAGGAGCACCAGAATAAATAAACAAACAGTTTGAAACAGTTGTGGAATAATTCCACATATCATGGTTATTAAAAATCTTACAAAAAACTGCAAAAAATAACAATAATTCATTCGAGGGCTGAATTGTATATAAAGTTTGTCAAAAGCCGATGCTTGGTGAGTGTAAATGATATTCTAATTCGTATAAATGAATTTCTAATCGCTTTGTGTTTTTAGTTCGATCTCGAAAAAAGTTCTCTGGAACCAAATACTTAGGAAGCGAAGCAAAAACTTTAAATGAGTTGATTGAAAAGTCCCGATTGAGTACGCAAATGCAGGAACTTTTTGAACCATATTTACTTTTAGAGAGTTATTTCATTGAAGAGAGCGTCCTGAAAGCGATAATTTTGTACAGCATTGAAACGGGCAGCAATGCTCCAGCATGTTGGATGATGTATTTTTCATTATTCGGAAGTGCATTCGACGTGGAATGCTTTGAAATCACCTCTGAAATCTGGTTACCCTACCGGTCACATAGATAGCCCAATCGGCACTTCAAAGTTCAATCCAGCAAGGACGATTACAAACTAGTGACGTTGAACAGGCACGTGCAAAATTTTTTTAAAACTCTTTTGCATCCGTGGGTTGACCAATTTATCAATCACAATCACAACCTCGCTGAGGAAGAGTTGGCATCGTATGAAGCTGGGGAAACATTTATACAATTCCTTCTAGTGCAAGTCGACGCCTTATTAACGGCGTTCAAAACTGCCCTCACACCAAGAAATTATGATGGATTATGATTATTCGGTTAGTATCATTACTAGTGAAGTTACAAGTCGCCTGGAGCGAGTTATCAAAAAATCTACATTCAATCGGCTTGGTGGACTAGTTTTAGTTTTTTTGCTTAGTTAAATGAATATATTCCCCCTGAAGATAACACACGAGAAGTTTTTTATTGCATTGACCAACCAAAATCAAATTTTAAGTAGTGAATAATTTGCGTTGCCGGTACGGTACGCCACTACGAATTACATATTCGTTATGAGACAAGTACTCCAAAAGTGTCGAGAATACAACGCGCCATTGAATTCAAAGCGGCATACGACACAATCGCTATGGCAGATTATGCAGCTATGGCAGATCTCTGAAAGAATAAATTTATTACCTGCCAGCGGGCCAACTACACTCAGTGGTTTCGTTTTAAGTGAGAATCTCTTGCTTTTGTTTACATTTCTTTTGTGGTTACCAAGGCTACTGGTAACTGTTTTTCAAAATCAATAATTTACCAACTTGTGTTGCCAGTTCCAACATTTTTTCAAGCGATTCCATTTTGACATTACCAGTTACTGAGGGGTAGCTCGATTTACGATACAGTTTTAAAAGCGGGTGGCAGGTCGTGTCGTCGTTGTGACTCTAAAAAAAACACGTGAGATACTGTGAGTCTAAGTGTGCCACGCTGTGCCCCATGAAACAGCTACTTGTCAAAACTGAGCCTTTTGTGTGCCGCAACTGTGCAACTGTATGAAAACGAGAGTGCCAATATTGATAAAGGCACAAACGCATTGTGTAAATGTGTGATTGGCACATTGTTCTAAGCGTCCTCCCCTTGGAGTACGTGCACTTTTTATGAATTTGAGTGATGTGTCACTCAATTTTGAGTTATGTTTAATGAGGGTGCAGATTAATATGTGAACCTGACATCCCTGATTTCCGCTTGCTTCGATTGGCACAATGTCGCAAAGCTGATTTACCGGAAGCGACACCTGCCAATGAAAAATGAAACCAAGAAATTTTCATATCGGCAGTAGTGATTTGCAACATTTTTATCTTTTATTCAATAGTACAAATAGATATCAGCAATAAAAGTACACTCGGAGTAGATGAAAATCGATAGCAAAGTGATAACTACTACTTTTTTTAGTTTAAACTACGATTAAACATGAAAAATCTTCAGAAATGTGTGAAATTGAATAAGGTTAGGTTTTTTCGGATCAATTTTTTTTAAACAGAAACCAGTGTAATGTTGATTTCTCGTGTACTAGAATGTTTAGCGTTCGAGTACTATTTATTTTGAATACTTTATTTGTTATTTCCAGGCATTTTATAAATGGTATCAAACCAAGTTTAATGCTCTATCGACGACACGACCTGCCACTCGCTTTTAAAACTGTATCGTAAATTTAACTACCCCTCAGTAACTCGTAATGTCAAAATGAGATTTTGGTAAATATGTTTGGAACTGGCAACCCAGGTTGATAAACTGTTGATTCTAGAATAACAATATCCTTGGTTACGTTTGTTGTTCAATTGAAAAAAACTAAATAGAACAAAACAAATCAATAAGTATTTCACCATGGTTCTATTGTATAATGCAAAGGAAGAAGACGAAATTGCAATTATAAATGTATTATGGGTTTAATATAAATGGTTAGCTTATATTCCATCTAACGTTTTTTGTAAAAACGGCTGCAAAATCGTTTGCTTATGCGCCTATGCTTAGAAATCCAAGTTTGTGGACAGCCGTCAAGATAGAAAAAGGATCAAAAGGAGAGGAAATATAATGTCGTTTTTTGTTTTTAGCGCTGCACCGGTGTAGTGTAGCTGTGACTATGTTCGCTCCAATTTGGGTGTAATCAAAGCATCTTTTTCTTCCCTACATTCGAAATTGATACTATCGAATATAATTACCAATTCGACAAAATATCAATAAAAACTCTTACAGGGAAAATATGACGAAAAATTAAAACGATTAAGACGACTTAGATTAACTTCACCCAGATTCTTAGTGAAGAAGTATTTTTTATATGACAGAATTAAAAATTTTCCGAGTCATACTTAAGATAATCCACCCGTATTCAAACACTCGGTACTTGTACAAACAGAACATCCCTGAACGAGATGTAAAGTAAAATACAACAACTATTTTTAGTTTTTCATTGAAAAAAAAGAAAAGGCATTTTACTGCGGTCGGTCGTGTCATAGTAGAATCGATATTTATTCTATGAACAGATAACAATTTGAGTGAGTAACCGGCCGTATTCTTGGGCTGTTTTATACACACTCTCTTAATTTCTTATCAGGAAACAATTAATTAATTGATAGTGAAGTTCGCAGTCGAAGTTTATGTAGAGCTCCACAGCGAAATCTGGTATATACACAGCTAGATTTCGTATATTTTCTGGAGATTCATATTTGAAAGCTTACTCGATTAAAAAGCTTGAAGGCTCTTCCGAAACACCACCATCTGATCAAACTGAAATTATAAATCTGTTATGAGAAATATTTTAAACAATCTTCAAAACTTCCCAGAAGCAATCTTGCGATATTCGAATTCAGACGAACTTTCTCAATTTATTTGTTTATTTTTATTTCTAGGGTACCTTGGTAACTATGTTGTAGCAACTACAACAGTGTTGCTTAAGAATTTAATTTTTATCATTAACAAGGGGTCGCTATATTTGCGGTAACTGGCGGTAAACCGCTCACGAACACATTTTATTCCGATTTTCCTTCGGAGTGCCTGGTCGTGTCGTCGGCTCTATTCTGAATAAACGGCAGATTTCACACAATGAATTAAGATCAACATTACCACCTCAGAGTAAAAACTTTTTCTTCCACTTCTACTATGATTTTTCAAATGAATTTGCCCGTTTTCATAAGAAATCGTTGAAAAGGTGGAGTAATTAGAAATTTTCCTACCAATTTGACAGCTCTTGCAGAAAGTATCATCTCTAATCAAGCAGCGCCTCTACATTTCAGTTTTGCGACAATATGCCAATTGGGAATGTTTCCAAAATGACATTAATAGTCCGTGATGCTAGTGGCGATTTTTGACAAAGTATTCCAATAATTTATTGTGACGATACATTTTCAAATATATTGATGAAATCAGGCAAGCAGCTGATCGGTGTTAACAAACGAGGGAAAACCAATTAGTAAAAAAACTTTTACATAACACAAGGGGTGTACAGATAGTAAATAGTTCGCGAAGTACAATATAGGTGGAACTAGTGCATCACGAAAAATTATTTTTATAAGAATTTACTCATACTGTCATGTCTGTTAGTCTGTGTTATCAGGCTCTTTTCTGAAAATGGAAAACACGAAAATTAATCACCCTTCAATATAAAATCTTGATTTTTAATTTATTATTTATGTCAATTGTACATTTCACCATATTCTTCGTGTTGACTCAAGTTGTTCTATCTGACTTAATATCAAAATATTTTTTCTTTGCTACTTCAAAATATTTAATAAATGTCGCCGACGTTTTTGCTGTAAAATCCTTTCACACACTGAAATCATTTTAGTTGCCGCATTGATATTATCTAGAATGTTTAAAAATGTTGAAATTTTTTAATATCGATATTTTTTCTTAATATGCACATGGCGGATCCAATAATACTAAAAGATGTCAAAAATGTCAAATGATATTACCTTATTAATATGTGAACACTTCGGTGTGATATGCATGTCATCTCGGTAAGTGATATCAGCGCTAATGTGAACATACTATTATAAAGAAATAAAGACATACTTGCTAACTGCAGATTTTTGTTCGGATATACAGACATTTGCAACCCTGTCTGAAGATACTTGAAATTTTTACCTGGCATCTCTGCTGTTGCTTGCTTTTGCGTTAACACCCTGTTCCAAGTAATTAGGTTTTTTACCGTCACTGCTAACCTCAATCGGATGAACACATTTTGACAATTCAGCAGTACTGTTTATAAACAGAAATTTCTTTTGTTTGTTTATTGACAAATTGGATCAGACCATTTACGGTCCGTATCGCCTAAATAAAGTTTTAAAACATTTGTTCACGATTGAATACGGTTCGTTTTTGATATTTATTAAATAAAAGTAACTAGTTGCAAAATGTAAAGATGATTGTTTTAGATGTGCTGTTCGATTTTTGTTTAAGCTTGTTTGTAAACAGTACCGCTGAACTGTCAAGGATGAATACTTGTTCATTTGTGTCGTCACGATAAAAAACCTAATTAGGTTTTTTATCGTGACGACACAAATGAACAAGGATTCATCCTTGACAGTTCAGCGGTACTGTTTACAAACAAGCTTAAACAAAAATCGAAGAGCACATATAAAACAATCATCTTTACACCATGCAACTAGTCACTTTTATTTAATAAATATCAAAAACGAACCGTATTCAATCGTGAACAAATGTTTTAAAACTTTATTTAGGCGATACGGACCGTAAATGGTCTGATCCAATTTGTCAATAAACAAACAAAAGAAATTTTTGTTTACAAACAGTACTGCTGAACTGTCAAAATGTGTTCATCCGATTGAGGTTAGCAGTGACGGTAAAATCGGATGAACACATTTTGACAGTTCAGCAGTACTGTTTGTTAACAAAAATTTCTTTTGTTTGTTTATTGACAAATTGGATCAGACCATTTACGGTCCGTATCGCCTAAATAAAGTTTTAAAACATTTGTTCACGATTGAATACGGTTTGTTTTTGATATTTATTAAATAAAAGTGACTAGTTGCAAAGTGCAAAAATGATTGTTTTAGATGTGCTCTTCGATTTTTGTTTAAGCGTGTTTGTAAACAGTACCGCTGAACTGTCAAGGATGAATACTTGTTCATTTGTGTCGTCACGATAAAAAACCTAATTAGGTTTTGCACGATGACGACACAAATGAACTGCAGATGAATCAAGTTCATCTTTGACAGTTGCCGTGTACTTGTTTTGTTTTGCGACTGCAAGTTAAAAATTGAAAAAATGACGAAAAAGTGCCTGTTAAAAACGTATTCCACAGTGAAAATAACTAAAAAAATTGCCCTGTATGTGTTTCCAGCAGGACGGAGCGATACATATATGAATCTGTTGAGTGTGAGGCGACTTGCAATTTTGACATTCGAACGATGAACTTCTGATGAACTTTTAAACTGTAAACAAGTACACGTCGACTGTCAAAAAAGTTCATTCTGTTAATTTTTGTGAGGTTATGTCATGTTCGTGCAAAACCTAATTTTCGCAATTTTCTTTACAGAAAGAGTTGCCAGGTTATTTTTTTCAAAAACCTGTCAAAATTCAAAAATTTATCTGGATTTGTATGGGTCTTACTATACACTATGCAAAAAAAAGGTCTCCCCACTTATCGTATAGAGGCCAAAACGAGGGGGACGACACTCCGTGATTGTATGTAAGAATAGTTTTAGTTTGATGCTTAGTTATTGGATTTTTTGAAATGTTGTTCGAATAATACGGATTGAATTGGAATGTTTTGAAAAAAGTAGAAGAATGATTTGGAATAGTGTAGAATAAGTGCGATTGAAAAATTGAAACTGCTCGAAATGCATACGACTGATTTGCTATCAATATTTCAAGCAGTGTTTGACAACCAAAATTAAGAAATAATTTGAACATGTTTGAATACCCTTATTATATAGAAAAACAAATATTGTCTAACTAAAAAAACACAATGGTAGAGTTATACGTGATATATCGTTTTCAATCCAGACTGAATCGCATACAAGCAAAACAAGATATTATGCATAGCAGGACTGAAAAATTTTCCTGCAACAAAATACAAATACTGTAAACTTCGACATGCCATCAACTCAAGAAATTGTATGTACTTTAACGAAAGCATAAGCATATGCATTTGATACTCTTATCAGTCTTGGAATTGATAAATTGGATATCGAATTTACAGATTCTCTTTCACTACGACATTCGCGAACAAAACCAACTGATTTTGAAATCATTTCTCTACAATGTCCCGGAAATAGTGCAATTGAACGAAATTTAGCGTTAGATATAAACGACGCGGAAGAACTAATCCCTAATTCTGGAGGAGAGTTGAATTTGAAGAATTCGAAATGCTCAACAAGACATACATTCGCTATTAGAAACAAGAAAGGTACTGTGATTCATGTCAAGAAAAGTACGTTTCTATGGATTTTATCTAATGGCACTCAAAGATGTTCGAGTGATCGCTCTTATCGATTTCGAGAAACATCAGCAGTCAATGAAGCAGTTGTGCGTGAGGTTAATAAAGTATTTACTTCTATCCGCTGCGGAGAATGGATAGCGATGAAAGCAAACGGGTCAGTCGGTGTTGAACAGTCGTTCGCACCGCACGCGTATAGCTCTTGGCTCCTGGAATTTTTTTTTCTGGCTACCTAGAGTTTCATTGATTCAAGGCTTCAGTCTTTTTCAAGGCTACCTGAATCACTAACTAAGTGACTAAGTGATACAAAGAGTGATATTAGAGTGACTAAGTGATACAAAGAGTGATATTAGAGTGACTAAGAAATTAATCAGCCTTTTTTAAGGCTAGCTAGGAGTCTAATCGAAGACTAATTTAGCCTAGTTAATTTAATTTAAAATTTCATTAATTTCAAAAATGCCTGCGTCCAACCGGAAAGGCAACAAGCCTAAGGCTAAAAATAATTCAATACGGAATAAATCACAATCCGTTATTCAACATTTTTCTAATAACATTCACGATCTTATAGAATCTGAATGTAAAAATAAAAGACAACGGACGGATTTCCCTTCCGTTGATCCTATGCCGTCTAACAATATTTACGAGATTCTTCCTGAATCCGATTGTAGCGACATAGAAGAAAATTCTTCAAAAATTCCCAAAATGGACGCTTGTCGTTCTGGGAAGAAACATCAATCTATGCCACCAGTGACGGTGATGATTTCCGACTTCAAAGCATTCCGTACTGAGCTTTCTACTTTTCTCCCGGAAGTAAAAGTCTCATTTCAAATCGGACGAAGAGGAGAATGTCGAGTCTTGGTGGATGGATTGGAAGATTACGAAAGTCTTATTCGATATTTGTCCGAAAAACTTCATAAATTTTATTCATATGATATAAAATCAGACAGACCCTTCAAGGCTGTCTTGAAAGGATTATCAAATGATCAAAGTATTGATGAAATTAAAAATGAACTAAAAGAATTGCTTGGTTTTGCCCCTTCCCAAGTAATACTTATGAAAAAAAGAGCGAATGGTACTTCTAAACCACGCTCTGGAATTTCCCATGAACTTTACCTAATACACTTCAATCGAAGTGATGTAAACAATTTGAAAACTTTAGAAAAAGTACGTTTCATTTCCCACATTAAAATTCATTGGGAACATTATAAACGGCATAATCGTATTGCAAACTTAACGCAATGTCGTCGTTGCCAAGGCTTCGGTCATGGAACCAAAAATTGTCATATGGATATACGGTGTTTGAATTGTGGTAAATCGCATTCGAAAGACGCTTGTCCAATAAATGAAACCACTGATAAATTTTCATGTTCAAATTGCAATGGAAATCATAAATCCAATTATTTGAAATGTCCTGTCAGGGAAAAAATTTTAAACGCTCGTTCGCTTAGACAACAAGTCAAATCAACGACCTTAAATTTACAGAACATACCTGAAAATTCTTCTAAGGCACCTGCCAATTCGTCTTCTAACGAAAACAATTTATTGACAGGTAGATCGACCTCGTCATCATCTTCTTCTAATGTCAGTTATGCTGGTATATTAGGTAGAAATCTATCTCCTATTTCTTCTAATGTAAATAATCAAAACACAGGACCGCCTTGCAGTTCTTCTTCTAACGAAAACAATTTATTAATAGGTAGACCGGCCAAATCATCTTCTTCTAATGGCAGTCTACCTACAAATATTCCTTCAATGCCATTTGCTTCTTTAAATGAAGTCGATTTAGGCGATATAACTGAAAATAAAATGATCTACCTACAAGATCAACTTTTTCAAATGATCATCCAAATGAATTCGACTTCATCACTTTTTGAAGCATTTCAAATCGGATGGAAATTTGCAAATAATATTATAATGAATTTAAAATTTAACAGTGATGTTAAATAATTATTTGAATATTTTAAATTGGAATGCTCGATCTTTGAAATCGAGTGAAGATGAATTTTATAATTTTCTCAAAGTTCACAAAATTCATATTGCCATTGTGACAGAAACTTTTCTTAAACCAAATGTAAAATTGAAAAGTAATCCACATTATGTGGTTCATCGATTTGACAGGTTTACTGGAATTGGTGGTGGAGTTGCCATTTTTGTCCAACGGCAAATTAAACATCGAATTTTACCTTCTTTCAATACTAAAGTTATTGAAAGCTTGGGAATCGAAGTTGAAACCATTCATGGAATTTATTTCATCGCTGGAGCATATTTGCCATTCCAATGCACCGGCGAACAATTAAATTTCTTTAAAGGCGATTTGCAAAAACTTACAAGATATCGATCGAAATTTTTCGTAATAGGGGACTTAAATGCTAAGCATGTCCAGTGGAATTGTAGGCAAAATAACAGTAATGGTAAAATACTTCATAATCAACTCTCAGCTGGTTACTTTACAGTTCTTCATCCCAGTAATCCTACTTGTTTCTCTTCCGTGAAAAACCCGTCTACAATTGATCTGGTTCTAACAGATCAAAGTCACATTTGTAGTGAACCGATTACTCATGCTGATTTTGACTCAGATCATCTTCCTGTAACATTCAGACTTTCCAACGAAGCTATAATTAATCCAATTAGTTCTATTTTCAACTATCATAGAGCAAATTGGTTGGATTACAGATCTCACATTGAAAATCATGTGGATCATGAAACTATTTTAGAAAATTCTGCGGATATCGACACAGCAATTGATAATTTGAATCATTATATTATCGAAGCTAGAAATCTTTCAGTTCCCAAAGCTCAAACTAAATTAAATTCTCCTATCATCGATGACAATCTTCAACTGCTCATTCGGTTGAAGAATGTTCGTCGACGACAATATCAACGTTCTCGTGATCCTGCTATGAAAAACATAGTTAAGGATTTACAAAAAGAAATTAAACATAGATTTACTCTTTTGCGAAATGAAAATTTCGCTAAAGAAGTTGAACAAATTAAACCATATTCTAAACCTTTCTGGAAACTTTCTAAGGTTCTTAAGAAACCTCAGAAACCTATTCCTGCTCTCAAGGAAGGAAATCAAATACTTCTTACAAATGGCGAAAAAGCTCAAAAACTTGCTCAGCAGTTCGAGAGTGTCCACAATTTTAATTTGAACGTTGTGAGTCCTATTGAAAATGAAGTCTCACTGAAATATGATCATATTTCAACCCAAGTGTTATCACACGATGACATTATTGAGACGAATTTTGATGAAATTAAATCAATTATTAGAAAACTTAAAAACATGAAGGCTCCTGGTAATGATGGAATTTTTAATATTCTTATTAAAAATCTTCCCGATGTTGCCTTGAGACTCCTGGTTAAAATTTTCAACAAGTGTTTTTCATTAGCTTACTTCCCAAAAAGATGGAAAAACGCTAAAGTAATTCCTATCCTAAAACCTGATAAAAACCCAGCAGAAACATCAAGTTATCGCCCAATTAGCTTACTTTCTTCTATCAGTAAACTTTTTGAAAAAATTATCTTGTTAAGAATGATGACTCATATAAATGAGAATTCAATTTTTTTACCAGAGCAGTTTGGATTTCGTCATGAACATTCAACTACTCATCAACTTGTCAGAGTAACGAACATGATAAAATCAAATAAATCTTCTGGGTTATCCACTGGAGTTGCTCTTCTAGACATAGAAAAAGCATTCGACAGTGTTTGGCACAAAGGTTTAATAGCAAAAATGTCTGATTTCCAGTTTCCTATTTATTTGATCAAAATGGTTCAAAATTATTTAACTGATCGTACTCTTCAGGTTAGCTATCAGAATTGTAAATCTGAATTGCTACCCGTACGAGCCGGTGTTCCACAGGGTTCGAGTGTAGCTCCAATCTTGTATAATATTTTCACTTCTGATCTTCCAAATCTACCCGTTGGTTGTCAGAAATCGCTATTCTGTGACGACACAAGTCTGTTAGCCACAGGTAGAAATCTAAGAGTGATCTGCAGTCGCCTACAAAGAAGTTTAAATATTTTCAGTGATTATCTGTCAAAATGGAAAATTAAACCAAATGCAGCAAAAACGCAATTAATTATCTTTCCTCACAAGCCAAGAGCTTCTTTTCTTAAACCAAACAATAATCACATTCTCAAATTGAATGGCTTGGAATTGACATGGTCTGATCAAGCTAAATACTTAGGTTTAACGTATGACAAAAAACTCACTTTCAAGGATCACATTGAAGGAATCCAGGCAAAGTGTAATAAATATATTAAATGTTTATATCCTCTTATAAACAGAAATTCTAAGCTCTGTCTAAAAAACAAATTGTTAATTTATAAACAAATTTTCAGACCAGCCATGCTTTATGCGGTACCAATTTGGTCAAGCTGTTGTTCCACCAGGAAGAAAACGCTTCAAAGGATTCAGAATAAAATTCTGAAAATGATTCTGAAGCGTCCTCCCTGGTTTAGTACAAATGAGTTACACAGACTCACAAATATAGAACCATTAGATGTAATGTCACATAATATTATAAGCAAATTCCGACAAAAATCGATGCAATCTTCAATTGAATCGATTCGCTCTCTGTATTAGTTAGTAAGTTAGTATATAAGTTCCTTTTCCCCATTACACAATACAAGTAGGTTTAGAATTTTCCCTACACAAAAATCTCAGAATTGCGGAAGCAAATGATGTCTTCATGGTAATAACCAAATCATATATATATATATAACAGGGCTGAAAAGTCACCACTTGTGGCTGAACACCCAATTTAAATCTTAATAATTTAATTTTAACTCATATTCCAATAAATAGTTATATAAAATAAAAAAAAAAAAAAAAAAAAAAAAAAAAAAAAAAAAAAAAAAAAAAAAAAAAAAAAAAAAAAAAATGAAAGCAAACGAGGAAGTGTTAATAGTAAAAATATATGGTTTCAAATATTTGAGTGGAGACCGAACGTCGTATACTTTAACTGAAGCTCCATACATGTACCTACAGGTACCACCGCAAAAGGTGTTGGGGTAATTGGAAGTTACTTTACAATTGTTTGTTGTAAAAAGGATATTGTATTAGAATTAGATGAAGAATCCAACGAACGTACTCTAGACATAAAATTTTATATCTTTTATTTGGAAAAGCCAGAAACTCACACTTATGACATATTTTATAAATTAAACACATCGAAATACATTCGTGCACTTTTATTGACTTCTGCTAATACAATAAATAAAAATATGATTTGAATGAAACCTATACTGTTCTTCTTGTAACAGAATTATTCTTTTTCTATTGGATTATTGCATTCATCGGCTGCTGATACACTACTTTCCTTTTTGCTTTGTTCGTTTCGCTCTCGAAAATTACTTCAGGAGAGTACCAACGTGGTAAGCTCCACGAAACAATGCGAGTCAAAGTAAAAATAGTATTGTGACCTGATGTCCTGAAATAAGATTTATTTTTATATGAGATGCACCAGGTAAAATAGAAAAACGACAGCCGCTATGGCTGTTTAATAAACTTAGTAAAAATGGCAATGTAAATGCTTTCGAAATGTATGTATAAAGCATTGATAAAAATTCATACATTCCTCACTGTAGTGCTAATTCAGTATCTCTGTACAGTTGAATCTTTAGGAATATTTTCTTAATGATTATAGATCAATGAACTAGTACTTACCGAAGGATTTCGTTTGAAGAAAGAATTCACCAGATCGATTGATATAGGATGAATTACTACCGAACACTTCATCTTCAAAACAGCTAAATCGTCGTAGAATATTGTAAAAATTTGTCGTCGCGGAGTCAAATGTAGTTTTTGGACATTGCTAGGACAGGGAGATAGAAAGTGAGAAATTAATCCAAACTGGAAGTTGAAATTAGTCTGCGAGAAACCAAAATGTAAATCTAGAAATCTAGTAAGTATAGATCAGAGTTTGATATAATTCCATTGATTCTCCGCAAGCAGGTCTCATGCTTTCCGCAAACTCATTTTAGTTTCTAACTTTTATTACTTTGCTGAATCATGTTAACTTTCATTTGATATACTTACGTATTCAGTTTTAGAATAATCCACTACACTTGCTATTTTTCTTTGCCGTGTCACTAACGTGACACGCTTAGGCCAGTGATGGCCCGTCTTGCCCGTGTATTGTTTGTATATTGTTTTATTTCGTATTTAAATTTTTTCGATAGTGATTTTTTTCATATTTATTGTTCATTTTTATTCATATAGATTCCCGATGATAGTTTCGCGGCGTCGCTACACTGATTTATTCCAGAACGAGAAAAATCGTTCTATTCCGAGAAATACACAAAAAATTTTTCGCAAAGCAATATGCTCACACGTTGAGAGCTTCACAGGAAGTCCACTTACTACTTTGATCAAAATCAACATGAATATAAACTTCGATATAGAAAAAGACACAGCAAATAACGAAAAAATCGATATAAACCATATAAACATAATCCCGTTTGAGTAGTGAGTGCCAGGGTTACTATATTCACAGATTTTTCCTTAACGGCAAAAGATTTTTCATCTATCTCACTGAACAGATGTTGCGTTTCAAATCTCGGACTTTCACGGAATTCACAAATTTATAGAAATATCTCGTGAAACTGACACATTTTTGTAACGTTTCTCACACATTTTTACTGATTTGAAACGAAAATATCCGTGGCAGATATTATGCATATTTTTCGAATTGAAACACAGATTTTAAAATGGCAGCTCTGGTAAGTGCTTGATAGAATAAAAACAACACGTAAGCATTGTTGCCAAATCTAAATAAATAATGATTGTCATAACAATGGTTGCCAAATAGCTCGAAATTAGAATCAGAATTATGAGAATTCGAGTAAAGATAGATTAGAAATTCTGGATTTGATGGAATTATTGAGGATTTTCTTAGATTTTTAGAAAGCTCTCAAGAATGACGAAAAACTCGAAGGAATAAGAAAATTTCAAGGAGATTTGTTGTGAAAAGTCGCTGCAATTCAGAAGTGTCGTCCCCCTCGGGCCAAAACCATAAAGATCTAGATAGACCTGACTAAATCTAGGAAAAAATGAAGCAAAAGATCTGGTTAGTTTGAGTGTCTGGCGAAACGAGGAAAATCTAGCATTTGCCAGACAAATCTGACAACCTGGCAACGCTGGTTACAGAATGAATTTGGAGAAGTATTAGGTTTTTTACCGTCACTGCTAACCTCAATCGAATGAACACATTTTGACAGTTCAGCGGTACTGTTTGTAAACAGAGATTTTTCTGTTTGTCTGTTGACAAATTGGATGAGACCACTGACGGTCCATATCGCCTAAATAGAGTTTTAAAACATTTGTTCACAATTGGATACGGCTTGTTTTCGAGATTTATTATATAAAAGTGACTAGTTGCAAAGTGTAAAGATGATTGTTTTAGATGTGCTCTTCGATTTTTGTTTAAGCTTGTTTGTAAACAGTACCGCTGAACTGTCAAGGATGAATACTTGTTCATTTGTGTCGTCACGATAAAAAACCTAATTTGGTTTTGCACGAACATGACATAACCTCACAAAAATTAACAGAATGAACTTTTTTGACAGTCGACGCAGAGTTGCCAGGTTATTTTTTCAAAAATCTGTCAAAACTCAAAAATTTATCTGGATTTGGCTGGGTCTACTATATACAAGGAAATTTTTGCCGGGCTTCATTTTCAGTGAGCAAAAAAAAAGGTCTCCCCACCTATCGTATAGAGGCCAAAACCGTACAGATCTAGTAAAATCTGACTAAATCTAGGAAAAAATGAAAAGTCTGGGAAAATTTGGAAAATCTGGCAAAAGATCTGGTTAGTTTGAGTGTCTGGTGAAACGAGGAAAATCTGGCATTTGCCAGACAAATCTGGCAACCTGGCAACGCTGAGTCGACGTGTACTTGTTTACAGTTTAAAAGTTCATCAGAAGTTCATCGTTCGAATGTCAAAATTGCAAGTCGCCTCACACTCAACAGATTCATACATGTATCGCTCCTTGATGCTGGAAACACATACAGGGCAATCATTTTAGTTATTTTCACTGTGGAATACGTTTTTAACAGGCGCTTTTTCGTCATTTTTTCAACTTTTAACTTGCAGTCGCAAAACAAAACAAGTACACGGCAACTGTCAAAGAAGAACTTGATTCATCTGCAGTTCATTTGTGTCGTCATCGTGCAAAACCTAATTCATTTTATCAGACCCTGTCAGCTTGGAGCGAAATCAATCTTCAGTTCAGCAACGCCATCGCGCGGAATCACATTCAATTTGACATTTCTCTCCCTTACTTCTATGTACGAGATTCGATACGGACTCACCTGTGGGCGACATACTCGCAGAAAAGTATGTTGCCAATGATTTGTTCGGGAAATGTAAGAGCTGGATATCTTGTTAATATAATGTCTTTGATTTTGTGCTATTGAGGTTTCTATGCCCGGTGAAAAATGAACGGTGGCCCTACTGAAAAATGGGTGGCCAACACGTTTCCTGATGAAAACGAAACAATATGTAAAAGCGATTCACACGTAGCATCAAGCGGCTATCACCTGAATGGAACGATTACGGAATAACAACATTAATTGTAAGCAATTCATATGAAAGGACACTACGTCAAGTTCACGGAACTTTTTAACGTCGGATACGTGAGCAATATTCGGCTAAATAAAATTAATAAACCAATATGGACGTCGACAGAAGTTGATTGATCGTCTGAACTGTGTTTAATGCATTCGTTTCCTGATGAAAACAAACCAATCTCATTTGCATTTGTGGTTGTAAGTGAGCTGTCAGAGAGCCTAATTAGGTTTTTAACCGTCACTGCTAACCTCAATCGGATGAACACTTTTTGACAGTCCAGCAGTACTGTTTGTAAACAGAAATTTCTTTTGTTTGTTTATTGACAAATTGGATCAGACCATTTACGGTCCGTATCGCCTAAATAAAGTTTTAAAACATTTGTTCACGTTTTAATACAGTTCGTTTTTGATATTTATTAAATAAGAGTGACTAGTTGCAAAGTGTAAAGATGATTGTTTTAGATGTGCTCTTCGATTTTTGTTTAAGCTTGTTTGTAAACAGTATCGCTGAACTGTCAAGGATGAATACTTGTTCATTTGTGTCGTCACGATAAAAAACCTAATATTCAGTGTTTACGATTATCATTTTAGTAAACGAAAGTAATTTAAACTAGTATAGGTAGTTGCAAAGTTCTTTTGTTTGCGTATGAAAAAAGCTCATTCTCTGAATTTCTGGTGATCGATGTTTATTTTTGTCAGGTATGTAAGCTATTTCGTGGCGTTGAATGACCACAAGTCATTTGATGTTTGTGGTACAATAATGCACAAAACTACACGAAATATTGTTTCAGAACAAAATTAATACCGTGTTACGTACTTCTGTTCATTTAAATGAAAACAAAAAAATAATGAACAATTTGTACAATCATTTGTTTGGCTAATTGCAGTGGTACAAGTTTCAATGCTTTTAGAATAAATTGCTGGTTTTACTGCATTTTTGAATGATGAATTAAGATGAAGAAAGGTTAAAATTATCCTATAACTTTTTTCTATTACATCTTTACGTGAGAAAAGTTGCAGACAGAGGTTAAGGTATTTTCAATTTTTGCTTCAATATGCCTTTCGAAGGTATAAATTTGGTTTGAACAAACTTCGAAATAAATATTAGGTTGTTATTAGCTCTGGGTTGAAAGTATTTAAAATAAATAATTGTTTAGAACGGGAGTCCTACAAATAGCCGAACATCATAGAAAGGCGAAACAAAGAAGACCAAAGCGATTCTTTCAATTGGCAAACCTCCAGCCCATTAAAAGAATCGCATCGGCTTTTTTCGATATTCAAGAAAATCGTCGGCATAGCTGTCTTGTTCTCGAAGTCAACAAAACTAAAATCAATTTTTAAAACAGAGTTATAAATCAAGTTGCTGTGCATTACCGATTTGCATCGCACGAAAAGGTGTCCTCAGCTATGTACACACACGTCATACCTGTTCAAGAGTAGCAGCACTTAGGCTGCAGACAGAGTGCAGGTCGTAAGCTGAGCCGAGCTTGGCGTTGACCAAAGTGGCCAAGTACTTACAGTAAATCAAAGGGACCCCGTCAAATTCAAAGCTCTCTTCGTTTAGTGCACGAAAATTAGTGAATTTTTAGTCGACTCTCTCACAATAATTTGTCGGTTTAGCTAAACTACGGCAGACAGTGTTTTGGGATATCAAGGGCAGGTAATTTGCCCAATTTGAGATTCGCGATGAGTATCAAAACATCGCAGTGTTTGGGGCTCAAAAGGCGAGGGACTAAAGGTGTTCGGAGTACTTTCAAATGGCTGGTGCTCACATACCGGTGTCAGATGGCTGGAAGTTTCCATTACACGATCAAAAGTCAACACTCCTTGTATTGATACTGATATTATGTGCTTTACACAAGACAATATTATTATAAATCCAAAGTATTGTCAATTCCGTCAATCCCAGCCATCTGACACCGGTATGTTGGCACCAGCCATTTGAAAGTACACCGATTACGTTGATCCCCTCGCTTTTTGAGCCCCAAACACTCCGATGTTTTTATACTCATCGCGAATCTCAAATTGTGAAAATTACCTGCACTTGATATCCCAAAACACTGTTTGCTGTATTTCAGCTAAACCGACAAGTTATTGTGAAAGAGTCGACCCAAAATTCACTAATTTTCGTGCACTAAACGAGATAAACCGTAAAACAATTGCATTACTGATTGTTTGTTTACGTTGCAATTAGCAGGACCCTTACACAATAAAATTATTATATACAACTTGCGTCAGGACAATTTTAAAATACTGCAGCATAGTACGAACGTGGTGGTTATTTAATTCCACCTCTTTATCCTTTGGTACCTCTTTTTCCATGCGTTTGTTGTGTTGTAACGGGTGATGCTCAAACATAGTCCTGATTTGAAAGCCAGATTGTTTCTTTCTTCTGGTTTCAATACTTTGAATTTGGTGCATTCAGGTAGCTTATGACCACCACCACACAGAACGCATTTATCTGCATCCTTGCTTTGATGCATGTTTACATGTATTTTTGATTTTCGCTCTGGTTCTTTATGTGATGCGATCATCAACCTGCCAGTTCTAGCATGAGGCTTTAGCCATTCATTTAGATCCGATAGTGTTTTTATCGGTGTATCATCTCGGTATTGGTCCTCGTGCCATTTTATTTGTAAGCCATATGGTAACTTTCGGACCGTGTCCTCCACAAGTCTGTGGTCTATTAGATACTCTTCTCTGTCTAAGAGTGATACGTTGCTGACGAGATTATCCAATGAATCGGATATCTCTGCTATCAGATTTCGATTATCCTTTTTATATTAATCAAATCTGCCAATAATTCTTTATAGACTAGTTCGGGTCTTCCGAAATTTTCTTCTAGTCTCTTTATTATTTGATCCACACTGTTTGGATCCATCATTAGTTGACGCACGCTTTTCACTGCGTTGCCATACAATACAGTCTGGAGTCTAGTGAGATTCTCCAGATTGTTAAACAACCCCTCTTTGGTTGTTTCCAAGAATATTTTCTTGAATTTAGGCCATTCCTTGGCCGTGCCTACATATTTGGGCAAACTCATAAGCGCTTGTCGTTTCAAATAATTTCTGTTTTCTGATGTGCCTGGTACAGGCTCTTTAGCTTCTGATTTAATTGCCTGCATGGATTTTATTAATTGTTCCATCGCAATTCTATTCTCCCGAAATATTTCCTGGATGACGTCTTTATTTAGCGATTGTTTTTGATGAGTTTTCAATTGGATAAGTTCCCTTTCAGTGTCTAAACATTTAGGGCATATCCATCTTTCTACCTCTGGTGGTGAATATGACAGTTTTACACACTTCAGATGGAACCATCGATCGCATTCGTCACATGCGATCATGGCTTCTTTTTTATCAGCTGCCGTACACAGACGGCAACTGCCATGGGGGTTCGGTCGATATGTCGTGAACATCATGTTTCTAGCTGTGTTTAGTTCACGAGCTTTCCCTTTCGTTGGCAACGAAAACCTTCTTTCGTTATGATAACGTGAGTTAGATCTTCGTGAGTTCTCTCCTCTCTGGAGGACACCAATATTATTGGCGAGACTCTTTTCTAGAGTCACCAATGTTATTGACCGCAGACTCCTTACTGCAGCCACCAATATTGAGGGGTTCTGTATTGAAGCCTAGTGTACTTGTTTCGCGGCCGGATAGCTCTCGTAGCGGTCTATCCACCATGCAAATCAATTACACTTCGGCTGCTTTCGGACAAGTAAGTTACCCTCTGACTGCAGTGAATTGCAAGTGTTTTATTTTAACGAAATCTTAACTATATATACAAGTATTTTCCTTACAACAAATGTAAATGTTGCGCAACATTCTCGGTTTTCCCCTTCCATCCCATTGCGGGATCCTAGCTCACACGGACACCTAGCTATGTTAGCGCGCATCTAGTTTTACCTGCTTGTTTACAAACGTATTATTTACTTCATATATCCTGGTGCGCGGCTCAGATCGATGCTGTGTGTTTACATATTTTAGTCCTTATCGAAAGCTGAGCGGAAAGATTTTATTGCTCTAAATGTAGAATTTCCTATATTTGGCCCTAGACCCGCTTGAAGAGCGTCTTATCTCGGCTTGCACACAAATCATAAATCTATACCTGCTTTGTTCAGGCACTACAACCGCTTGAAGAGCGGTTTAGTTTTGTTCATTATTTTTTAATACTTTACCATGTCTAGACCCACTCTTTGGACATCGGATAAAATCCCTGATTTGATTTAATTATAAACTGATATAATTGAATTATTAAACTGGTCCGTAATACCTGCCTACAGTGGCTTTATAAAAACAGTCATATGCATTCCGTCATTGAATCATTTGTCAAGCAATAATTTTGATACACTATTAACCACGTGGCTCGTAATAAAGAATGGATCAAGTATGCATGTGAAATCTCCATACAAAACTACTCGCTTCGCGCCAAACGATTTTTTCAGCGATCTAGTATTCTTTTCTTCGACGGTCAAACACTTATGCAACTCGTTGAGCGACAAACACCAATCGTAGATCTAGCAAGCATTGGTGACTTTTACAACGGAAAATTCTATTGTCCATACAAAACAATTTTATGGATTTTTCACACTTTGCCGGCAAGTTTTCCTATCTTTGCCTTTCTCTATAGAAAGGTATTAGGATTGCTGGAAGAACCGACTTTCGAACGAAGCCTCGGAGACCCATAGTGTTATATACCATTCGACTCATTTCGACGAGATCGGAAAATGTCTGTGCGTGTATGTGTGTGTGTGCACTTTTCGAAGATATTTATACGCGCTCAATTTTCTCAGAGATGGCTGAACCGATTTTAACAAACTTATGCTCGTTTGAAAGCTACTGTCGGGCCATTGATCAAGTTCAAAGATCAAACGGCTGTGACTTTTTGTTCCAAAGATATGATGGTATAAGTGGCGTAACCGACAAAACGCGTTGAATTTATACGCGCTCAATTTTCTCAGAGATGGCTAAACCGATATTAACAAACTTGGGCTCGTTTGAAAGCTACTGTCGGGCGATTGATCAAGTTCAAAGATCAAACGGCTGTGACTTTTTGTTCCGGAGATATGATGGTATAAGTGACGTAACCGACAAAACGCGTTGTATTTATACGCGCTCAATTTTCTCAGAGATGGCTGAACCGATTTTAACAAACTTGGGCTCGTTTGAAATCTACTGTTGGGCTATTGATAAAGTTCAAAGATCAAATGGCTGTGACTTTTTGTTCCGGAGATATGATGGTATAAGTGACGTAACCGACAAAACGCGTTGTATATTAATGTTGAGAAAATTGAGCGCGTATAAACGTGCTCAATTTTCTCAGAGATGGCTGAACCGATTTTAACAAACTTGGGCTCGTTTGAAAGCTACTGTTGGGCCATTGATCAAGTTCAAAGCTGATATGGCTGTGACTTTTGGTTCCAGAGATGTGATGGTATAAGTGACGTAACCGACAAAACACGTTGATTTTTGCCGCCCTTTTACATATAAGGGTGCCAATATTTTGGGATCACTTCTAATTTCGTAAAGCGCTAGTGCTCAAAAGTTTAAGCACCTCTTAAAATGTCCTCATGCGAAATTTGAGCTAAATTGGACATGCGTAAGAGGTGCTGCCCGGCGGTTAGGGTTGGAAAATTTTTGATCTTGAAAAAGCACAAAAGGGGAAAGTACATGAAATTTCCAAAATCGAAATTTTTTTTTGATGCCGAAACTCTTAAAACTGCATGAAACGTCGAGATTTAGTGTTATTTCAAAAAATTTTTTTTGAAAAAATCAATTTTGTGGGACTTAAAAAAATGTTGATATTTTTTCTAAGTCCCAATAAGTCGATTTAAAAAAAAAATTTTTTTTTCGAAATGACACTAAATCTTAACGTTTCATGCAATTCTAAGCCTTTTGGCATTAAAATTATTTTTTCGATTTGTGACAACCCCCCAACTAAAATAAGTTTATTTGGTTATCAACGATAAATTAATTTATGTGAAATGGACACTTTTACACTCATCACCGGATGTTGGATTTGACTAAAAAGCAAGATATTTTATAGGATCCTAAGACCTTTCATTTGAATGCTAGATGGATCTTAGACTTCATTTGATTCTTAGATCGGTTCAGCCATCTACGAGAAAAATGTTTTAAATTAATTTCGTTTCCCATATCACCCTGTAGTTCCGGATCCAAATGTAATTGAGGAACTTTGTTTGGGAGCATACGAGTTTTTAGAAAACGGTTGAGTCATCTCCGAGAAAATTGAGTGAAATTATTTGTTATACACGCATTTGCTGATCTCGACAAACTGATTCGAATGGTATACGGGTGTTATGTTTTTCCAGCATGTATTGCTATAAGTAGTTTTAATCAATATAATTATGGAATTGCGTTTTATGCTGCCATCATCTGATTTACATATATCGTATGCGAACGATTATGTTGCTAAAAACCGAACCGTGCTAAAATCGGTCCAAGACAAAATGAGATGAAAAAGGATACTGTACACAGTCTATTTGGTACTTAGAAATAATTGTAGGTAACAGTACAAAATAATAACGGTGTGTGTATCATTTTTTCGGCAACACTGCATGATATTATTTACTGCGCGCGTGAGCTCGATACTTTTTCTTTGTTTTTTTCTGTGAAATACGATTCTTATTGGTTGTTAGTCGTGCGAAAATCACTCTAAACATCGAAAGCAGTCGTGAAATAGTAAAGTTTTGTGTCTACATTCCGGTATTAACTGTTTCCAGTGAGTGTTACTTGATCGGTTTGTTGCATTACAGCTGTTTTTGTTTACACCATCTTCGCGGTCCCGGTGAAATCCGGTTACGTCGCGACATCTGTGTGTCAATAGCTACACTCTGTGTGACTAAGTGCGAAGATAACATATACAAAGACTGATCACTTTTTTTTGTGAGCGACAAAGTCTGCAAAATGGATTTATCTTGCGTTCAGTGCTCTAAGTCGGTGAAAAGCCTGGATTTCATCAAATGTCACTTTGGGAGCACACGGCCCACACTAAATGCATCGGATGGACCAGATCGAACCTCGATTTTGTCAACAACCAGTCGCCGAATCTTTTGTGGTTCTGCAACGACTGCATTTCAACACTGGACCAACTGAAAGCACGGAATTCATCTTTAACCACGGTGAATCTTGTTTCCACGGTTGTGTCAACGACTGTCTGAAGGAGTTTAAACTTGAGCTGGACAAGACTAATTGTGCATTACAGGCGTTGTCTGACCAGTTCAACACTTCTTCGGCTGCAAAGTCAGCGTCAAATCGACTCACTGGTAAACGTCCATGCGATACTGGCTACAAGGCTACTCCTAGTGGAAGGCCTACGTCAGCTTTACTAAGTGGAACACGCAAAGTCAGTGACGCTGTCAAAGCGGTGGATACCGTACCGAAGCCAGTGGACAAATTCTGGCTGTACCTTTCCAGAATTGCTCCACATGTGACCGAGGAGGACGTCGCTGCTATGGTTCAGGAGTGTGTCACCGGCTCGGAGCCTGTTGTCAAGAAGCTGGTCAAAAAAGATGCCGATCTTTCTTCGTTGGCCTTCGTGTCCTTCAAGGTCGGAGTGGATCGTGAACTTAAGGACAATGGCTTGGATCCATCCATTTGGCCGAACGGTATCTTCTTCCGAGAATTCGATGATCGGAGAAACACGGAGGATTTTTGGAAGCCAAGAGCTCTGAAGGTCCCACGAATCGAAACCTTGTTACAACCGTTGGTAACCCCAGAGATGCTGGGCTCACCAAAGGAGTAAACTCTCATCCACCGATGGACTTGACACCGAGACGCACGACACGAAGCCTGTTGGAGGTCTCTAAGCCACCCGACCCAGTCCTGTCTTCTACCAGAATTTCTTCGTCATCAGCACTTGACGACCTCGATTCCAGCCATCAGAGCCGTCTCGGTACTGCGATCGGGAGCGGTGAAAGAGACCTCCAGCTGCCACCCTCAGGCGAGTACCCTAGCATTTCTTCTGTACCTCAAGCCACGCGGTCTCCGGGTTTATTATCAAAATACTCGGGGACTGAGGACAAAACTTGACGATGACTACCTGACTGCACTGGTTAGCGATTATGATGTTTATGTGTTCTCAGAGACGTGGTTGGACGAGCAAATCAATTCTGTTCAACTATTTGATGACCGTTTCAACGTCTACAGATGCGACCGCAGCATAGCCAATAGCATTCGAACACGTGGCGGAGGAGTGTTAATCGCGGTGTCTAACACGTTGTAATCCGGTTTGATTAAAGCCGACCGGTTCACTTCGATCGAAACGATATGGGTTAAGATTAAACTTCTCTCTCGAAACGTATTTGTCGGAGCTGTGTACATTCCACCTGAACGACGACATGACTGCAGTACCATGCAGCTTCACCTGGATGCTGCTAAATATGCTGCAACGAAAGCTGATCCATCTGATGTGCTCTTAATGCTTGGGGATTTTAATCAGCCGGGGCTTGTTTGGTCACCCACTCGTCATGGATATGCGTTTCCCGATCCGATAGTATCGACAACTACTCCTGCCAGCCGCTTGCTTGTCGATGGAGCTACCTTTCTCGGTCTGAGCCAGATAAGCCATGTTTCTAACTTTCAATTTCACTTTTTGGATTTGGTGTTTGCAAGCGCGAACTCGCTTCTAGATTGTGCCGTTAATGAAGCTGCTGATGTTGTCGTCGCTCTTGACAACTTTCATCCCGCACTTGATATATCTATCACAAATGATATTGCGCAACACTACGACGAAACTTCGAGCGCTGATAGGCTAAATTTTCGTAAGACCGACCTTGCTCTGCTGCGTCGTTCCTTAAATCGTATCGATTGGAACGCAGAGTTGAACTACACCGACATCGATTCAGCCGTCGCACGTTTCAATTGCCTTCTCCTAGATTGTATCTCTGCCTCTGTACCGAGGTCCCAACCTCCGAGGAAGCCACCATGGACAAATGCCACTCTGTGGAAACTGAAGCGTGCACGTGCTAAATCTCTTCGTGCATTATGTAGCCGACGATCCCCCCTTACCAAACAGAACTTCTCAGTTGCCAGCAACAACTATCGCAGCTACAGTGGCATTACCTCGCTGGAAGTGGAATCCAAGGTGTTTGAGACGCTGATTTACGAAAAACTCTTTGCATCTTGCAAGCAATACATTAGTCCCTACCAGCATGGATTCTTTCCGGGTCGCTCTGTTGAGACTAATCTCATTAGCTTTACATCGTTCTGCATGAATCAAATATGCAAAAAACTGCAAGTGGATGTGATCTACACGGATCTAAAAGCTGCATTCGACAAAGTCAACCATGACATTCTGCTAGCTAAACTTGAAAAAATGGGATGCTCGTCTGGATTCTGCGATTGGCTAAGATCATACCTGGTGCAACGAGATTATCTGTCTGCATTGGAAATAGTTCTTCTGACTGCTTTTCCAACTGTTCAGGAGTTCCGCAGGGCAGCACACTGGGTCCATTTCTCTTCTCACTATTCGTCAATGATGCAGCTTTTGTCCTACAGCGTGGAGGAAAATTGTTTTTCGCTGATGATGTCAAAATTTATCACGTCGTTCGTAACCAAGCTGATTGCCGAGAACTGCAGAACCTCCTGTGCATCTTCAACGACTGGTGCGAACGTAATATGATGGTCTTGTGTGTCGTCAAATGTTCTGTAATTAGCTTTCGAAGGACCAGGACTGCAGTTCCGTTTGATTATAACATCGCTGGGACCCCGCTTCAACGTGTCGACCACGTCAAGGACCTTGGTGTCGTCTTGGATGAAAGGCTTACATACGTTCGGCACTTCTCAACTACGATCGACAAAGCGAATCGTCAACTTGGATTCATGTTCAAGATATCGAGTGAGTTCCGTGATCCGCTATGTTTCAATGCCTTGTATTGTTCCTTGGTTCGCTCGCTGCTTGAATTTGATTCTGTTGTCTGGAGTCCCTATCAGGAAGTGTGGAGTGCACGTTTCGAAGCTGTGCAGCGAAGATTCGTCAGGTGTGCACTGCGATACCTGCCATGGAGTGACCCACGTAACCTGCCACCGTACGCCGACTGCTGTCGTTTGCTGGGTCTCGACACCCTAACTGATAGAAGGAATGCATCAAATGCTACCTTTGTTGCCAAAATCTTGCTTGCTGAGTACGATGTGCCAGACTTGCTGGCTCGAATCAACCTATATGCTCCTGCCCGTTCACTTCGACCGAGAACTCTACTGTTTGAGACTCCACAGTTCACGAACTACGCTGCAAATAGCTCTCTAGCTGCTTCAATTCGTCACTTCAACGAGGTCTCCGAGCACTTCGACTTCAATCGCACTTCTAACAGCTTCCGTCGGCGTTTACTATCAGTCCGTCCGTAATTTTAATTTTATTACTTGACCACTATGTATTTATTCTTATTGGTTCGTTTTTAGAATTAGACAGTTCCATTAAGACCATGTTGGTCAGATGGACGAAATTTAACAAAATAAAAAAAAATAAAAAAATAATGTCAGAGACATCACTGGATGTCGTGAACACGAACAAAACTGACATTCAATTAATTAATCGATTGTGTGAATTGTGCAAGCTTTCCTCTTTTTCACTTATACTTATACTTACACTTTTATTTATTTATTTATTCGTCAAACAAATGTAGACTACAGAAAAAAAAAGTTACAATGGTTTTTTATATGCTATACATTATTTTTACGGTTTGCTTCCAATTTTTCTTTAATTTGTTTCCTGGACATAGATCGATACTTTGGCATTTTTCGTTATAAAAATCGCATCATTTGATTAACAGGATTAGTTTTGGCATAATTTGTTTTATATTTTTTCCAGGAATATTTGACGACTTCTGAGATGGCGACTAGGAGCATATTCACTTTATTTGAAACGATACACCTAAACCAATGTGCAGATTAGTTATATGAAACATTTTCACATGCCTTGTGCCGATCTGAGCGTTTCAAGCTTTATACTTGGGTTGTTCTTGCTGATGTTGGTGGGAGAATCTCACCTCGACATCCAATTCCGTCTAGAGGAAATTAACGATATTCGATTAAAGTTTACCTTCTATATGCGTCCAATAGATAATCGGAACTGACTACCTCAAAACCGTCGTCCGGGTGCGAAAAAGGCAAGCAAGCGTGATGATTTTTTCTCATTATTTCCAAAAGTCTTCGAAAACATTGTTTTTCTGTTTTTTATAGTTATCTCACTTTGTTGAAAATTTAATCACAGATTCCTGATCATATTTCCGAAAGTTTGTAAAAAATATTATGTTGTTGGGTTAAGTACATCAAGTGAAAAGGCGCCTCATAGTAATGTAAGTTGTATTCACGACAAAATCGTGTTTTACGTAGCTTCCAAGCATTTCTTTGTAATACAGCACTCAAAACTCCTACTGCTGTAATAAGGCGAAACGTCGCTTACACGAAAATATCGATATCCGTTAAAAATGGATGGATTTTAACAATCTATGGCTTGTTGGATAGATATTACCGTACAGAATCTAAATCTATAAAAATCTGTTTTCAAGGTCAACTGCGACAGATACGACATAAAACTTCGTATAACACAAAAAGTAAATATCCGATCTCAAAACTATTCAATAGCGTTCAGGGTGACTGGAAGACCTTTCATTCGCGACTAGTTTGATCAAAATAGGTCCAATCATCTCTGAGATCACGACTTCTTTGTTGACAACACACATACACACACGGACATTTGCTCAGTTCGTCGAGCTGAATCGATTGGTATATGACATTCGGCCCTCCGGGCCTCGGAAAATTTATCTGAAGTTTAAGTGAATTCTATACTTTTTTTTAATATTCATAAAAAAGGTAAAAAATCTAAATTGGGGCGATTTGAGCCTATTCCGAAAACCGGGAACATTTATCTCGAAAAGCCGGGAAAAAACTGGGAAATTGAAATCGGTAATTCACTTGCCACTCTGTCTATTTGGTATCGGTAAGGGGTCGCGCCGCTAGCTCTCATCTAAAAAAATTCAAACTACAAAGCAGGTGTCTCTAAATCATCTTCAATAGACCTCTACTGTTTTCAAGCTTATTGTTGTACTCCGATAATACCCATAACATCTTACCAAAGGTATTAGAATTGCTGGAAAAACCGACTTTCGAACGGAGCCTCGGAGACCCAAAGTTGGACCATTAGTCTTAGTTCGACGAAATCGGAAAATGTCTGTGTGTGTGCGTATGTGTGTATGTGTGTGCACTTTTCGAAGATATTTGAACGCGCTCAATTTTCTCAGAGATGGCTGAACCGATTTCAACAAACTTGGGCTCGTTTGAAAGCTACTGTCGGGCCATTGATCAAGTTCGAAGATCAAATGGCTGTGACTTTGGGTTCCGGAGATATGATTGTATAAGTGACGTAACCGACAAAAAGCGTTGTATTTGAACGCGCTCAATTTTCTCAGAGATGGCTCATCCGATTTTAACAAACTTGGGTTCGTTTGAAAGCAACTGTCGGGCCATTGATCAAGTTTGTGACTTTTGGTTCCAGATATATGATGGTATAAATGACGTAACCGACAAAACACATTGATTTTTACCGCTCTTATATATATATATATATATATATATATATATATATATATATATATATATATATATATATATATATATATATATATATATATATATATATATATATATATATATATATATATATATATATATATATATATAAGGGTGCCAAAGCAGACCTTTTGAGTTGTACAAAACCTCAAACGCTCAGGTCGCAGAGCCAGATTTGTGACAATACATTCAATAAGATCGATTACATCATCCTGTTGGTGGTCGTTTGCATACAACGGGAAATGGACAACAATGTGGAGTGCAAATCTAAGATAATATGAACATTTTTTTTGCAATTTTCACAGTTCTAATTTTGCAACAGTGTTCAAAATCGTTTATATCCAATCAGTGTTTAATATCTTAGAAAATTATACAATTTGGCCCTTCAAGCACGCCTTCATAAGAGGTTCTTTCCAAAACCACCAATATTTTATCATAAAGAACTATACTGGTGATTTTGTAATATTTGTGTGTCAGAATGTTAGATGTAACTAATCTGTACTGTAGTTTGGGTGTATCGTTTCAAATTCTAGTAGTGTAAAAGGGCAAAATTTGCACAATTAACACAATCGCTCAACTAATTGATATTCGAAAGTATAAAGAAATAGTGCCAGTTTTATTTGTATTCACGATATCCAGTTATGTCTCTGACATTACATACCTGTACTTTTTTTTTTGAAAAAATCAACTTTCTGGGAAAAATTTTCATATTTTTTCTTAGTCCCAAAAAGTCGACTTTTACAAAAAAATTTTTTTTCGAGATGACACAAAATCTCGACGTTTCATGCAATTCTAAGCCTTTTGGCACCAACATTTTTTTTTCGATTTCGAAAATTTCATTTACCCCCCCCCCCCCCTATGGTGATTTTTCGGCTGCTCGGCCATCCATGGAAGTTGACCATCAATGTCAACTTCCCTCTCTGAGCAGCCTAGATAGCCGTGTAGTGTCGGTAGCGGTTTCCCGACTAGCTTAGAATAACGCCACGGTCCACCTGTACCGGTGGTATAAGTCCACCAGACAGGTAAGCCGTGTGGCATCCGGCGGAATTATTTTTTACCAAGAATTGATCCACTGGTTTCCTGTTCCATGTAGTAAAAGGCCACAAAAATAGGAACTCCTAAGTTAAGGTGTATTTCCGTGCCGATGGCTGAATGGCTGCAGGAGGTTAAACAATGCAGTCGTGAACGGAATATCTTGGGGTTTTCCCTTACTGTGTTAAGCGAAGCTCTGGCCCAGTGGACGACTTCTTTCTTCGCAACTCGTGGGATTTAAATGATTAAAACATTTAAAAAATCCTTACATGGTTCGCTATAGGCGATTATAAGCCAATATATTTGGTTTCTTGTAGTTGTTGTACGGTTGGTGCTGGAGGTGGAATGTTCGTTACTCTAATTGATAATGGTTAGAGTAGCACAAATCAATCTCCAGCATAAACGTACAGCAACTATGAATCTATCCAGACTTCTGCAAGAAGGTAAAGCTTCTATAGCTTTGGTTCAAGTTTATCACGTATCGTAATCCCAAATCTACAAACTGGGACCTCTATGAAGAGGGCTTGGCGACTAGATTTTACGGGTACCGACCAACAATTGAAACCCCAATTGATTTGGAAAATGTTGTCGACGAGACAAATTCACTCATAGTTGCAGCATATGAAGAGGCTTGTCCACTTCGGATTGTGCGAGCTACTAGAGAAACTCCTTGGTGGAATGCTGAACTTGCTAGACTAAGGAAACTATGCAGAAGAGCTTGGAACCATCGACGCAGAGATGGGTCGGAGGCATTCGTGTCGGCTCGAAGGGCTTACAAAAATGCTCTTCGATCGTCTGAGCGAAGTGGTTGGAAAAGCCTCTGCACAAATGTCTCTAGTTTCAACGAGGCTAGTAGATTAAATAAGTTACTTTCGAAGTCTAAGGACTTTAATGTCAGTTTCTTAAGAACTTCAGATGGTGAACACTTGTCTGAAGAAGGTGATGTACTTCACTATCTTTTTAACACTCACTTTCCAGGATGTATGGATCCATCACCGACAGCTCTTCCCAAGACTTTTTCAGATAGTTACGATTCTTGGGCTCTTGCTCGAAGCGTTGTGTCGATTGAATCGGTCAAATATGCAGTTGAGAGTTTTGCTCCGTACAAGTCTCCTGGAAAGGATGGAGTTTTCCCAGTGTTACTGCAGAAAGGGTATGAACATTTCAAACATGTTTTGAAGAAAATACTTACTTTTAGTCTTGCGACTGGATATATTCCAAGAGCCTGGCAGGAAATAATTGTCAAATTTATTCCCAAAGGCGGTCGCGACACTTATGAGGAAGCGAAGAGTTTCAGGCCTATCAGTTTTAGCTCATTTCTTCTTAAAACAGTGGAACGCATAGTCGATCACTATATCAGGAATGTTAGTTTGGGCGTGCATCCGCTACATGGAATGCATGCTTACCATGCTTACCAGCGTGGAAAGTCCCTGTTACATGATGTTGTGTACAACATTGAAAAAGCTTTCTCACAAAAGCAATCTTGCTTGGGAGATTTCCTAGATATTGAAGGTGCCTTTGATAACGTGTCTTTCAATTCAATTCTGGAAGCAGCCCGTGGTCATGGCATACCTTCAAGTATCACAAATTGGATACACGCAATGCTTAGCAATCGACTTCTTTGTTCATCGCTTCGGCAAGCAGAGATTAGAAAGCTGAGTGTCTGTGAGTGTCCTCAAGGTGGTGTACTATCCCCACTTTTATGGAACCTAGTCGCTGATGGTTTGTTAAGGAAACTTAATAACCTTGGATTTCCGACTTATGGTTTTGCCGACGATTATCATATATTGATGACCGGTATAAGCATTAACACTCTTTGATTTAATGCAACAAGCCCTGCGATCTGTTGAACAATGGTGTTGTCGGGTTGGATTATCTGTAAATCCGGGCAAAACATCAATGGTGCTTTTCACTCATCGTAGGATAATCACAGGAGCTCGTCCGTTGCAGTTTTTTGGTTCAGAGGGGACTGTGGTCGAACAAGTTAAATACGTCGGGGTTATTCTTGACTCAAAACTGAATTGGTCTGCTCACATTGACTTCAGAATTAAAAGAGCTTGCATGGCTTTCGGCCAATGCAGACGAGCTTTTGGAAAATCATGGGGGCTCAAACCCAGATATATTCATTGGATCTACACAACTATTGTTAGACCAATTTTAGCATATGGATGTCTTGTATGGTGGCAGAAAGGAGAAGTCGCGACAGTTCAGTCAAAGCTAATTCATCTCCAAAGGATGGTCCTAATGGCGATGACAGGAGCATTCACGACAACTCCTACTGCTGCTCTAGAGGCGCTACTGTGTATTAAACCACTACATGTGTTCCTAAAACAAGAAGCATTATCTTGTGCATACCGTCTGAGGGTTACAGGGCTTTGGAACAGTAACCCATTAGATTATGCTACCAGCCACACTCGCTTGTGGTCTCAAATGGTTACGTGGGATGAGTATTTACTCGCTCCTAGTGACCTAACTCTCACATGCAGTTTTCCTTTCAAAACATTCAATGTGAGCTATCCTCTTCGTGAGGAATGGTTGTCTGGTTGTCTGGAACGACAGCTTGATGAACACATAGTTTGTTATACGGACGGTTCTCTATTGAATGGTCGTGCTGGTGCTGGTGTCTGCTGTCGTGAAATGAGGCTGGAGCAGTCTCATTCACTTGGTAGATACTGTACTGTGTTTCAAGCAGAAATCTACGCGATTCTGTGTGGAGTAAAATCGACACTTCAGCTAAGGATCAGTGGTAAGCGAATTTATTTTTGTTCCGACAGTCAGGCAGCCTTAAAAGCACTCAGTTCGAATGACTCACGGTCGAATGTAGTGATCGCATGTCGAACTCAAATTGAAGACCTCAGCATTTCAAATGCTGTTTACTTCTTATGGGTACCCGGCCATTCTGGTATTACTGGAAATGAATGGGCAGATGAGTTTTTAAAGCTGGTGCAACGAATGATTTCGTTGGTCCTGAACCAGCTTTACCACTTTCAACTAGTTGGATAAAGCACAACATTCGTTCTTGGGCTGCATCCAAACATGCCAGCTACTGGCGCAGCTTGCATACTTGCGCTCAGACAAAAGCATTTCTACCAGATTTAAATCTGAAAATGTCAAAGTGTCTACTGCATTTCTCCAAGCATCATTGCAGTATTCTGGTCAGAGCTCTGACTGGACATTGCACACTCAATTATCACATGGCTACTATTCAACGTGCTGAGTATTATTCGTGTGATTTGTGTGAATGCGATTATGGTACTTCATATCATCTGATATGTAACTGTCCCGCATTGACGCAGCTACGTATCCGGGTTTTTGGTTCTCCATACATGGTTGAGTCTGTGTATGCGGAGCTAAAATTGAAGGATATTCTCTCGTTTCTCACCCAATGTGGTAAGGAGCTATAGTCAGAAGGGTTCATCGTTCTTCCTGGAGTGAATGAATCCCTTATATTTTCATGAGACTGTTATGAAAGAAGAGAAAGGCATTATCACACAACTAGGTGGATTAACACTTCTAATACCAAGCCTAAAAAAGTTACGCGAAGCACCAAGCCTCAAAAAAAGTTGGAACGGTAACTTTAAGCTACCATAGCTCAGTTGTTACTTGACCAATTTCGATAAATTTTTCACCCTCGAATTTTGTGAAGTTTGTAGATTATTTTAGGTATATCATTATTGGCAATCTTTTAGGAAAAACTAATGAAAATCAGATTTTTCCCGTTCCAAGTTTTTTTTCGAGCTCAAAACGTGCCCTATCTGCATTCATGCGGCACCTGCATCGCGAATCGGATATTGAGAACTTCAACTTTACCGAGTCATAACTTTGTTGTTAGTCAACCGATCTTCAAAATTTGTTCACCATTGGAAAGGTAATACTTCCAGAAATAAAATGCACTGAAAAAACCGAAAAATAGGGTTATCTACCCAAAGTTATAAGGAAAACTGTAGATAGATGACCTAAGAAAAGATGAGACTTTTTACTATGATCGTAAATATCTCGAAATTCAAAGCGATGACCTATATATTTTTATACATCATTCGATTGCTAGTGATACCAGCTACAATTTTCGCTCAATTACCATTCCTACACAATCAGAAGACAACATTGAGAAATCGATAAATTTATAAATATATATGAATTTTTCATTTTTTTTTCACATGTTTGTATATAACTCGAAAATTAAAGCGATGACATGTACATTTTTTTGATTCAAAATATTGAAATCATTACCAGAAACAATGTATGTATGGTCAAAATTATATATCCGTTCAAAGAATCTCAAGAAATTTGGTACAAATACAGAGAATTTGTGTTATTGGGAAAATTTGGCCAAACAACATGAAATCAAAACTTTTAATTTTTATGACATATATGTTTTTATTATGGCATAGGACGGGTTGGCGGTTCAAGGCATAGGACGCTGGTCTTACAAGCCAGTTGTCGTATGTTCGAGCCCCGACCTGGAAGGATTCTTAGTGTCAGTAGGATCCATAGTACTAGCCATGCAATGATTCTGTACACTAAGAATCGGCTGCGAAGTCTGTTGTGAAACAGAAAGGCCAAATTACACCAAAGGAATGTAATGCCAAGACTTTTTTCATGTTTTTATTATTTTAGTTGGAAATTTAATATAAACAAAATTTACAAAAAAAACTGAAACTTGGATTTCACTGAAAATTTTAAAATTTTTAGTAAATAACCTAAAACTCTTAAAATATTTTTGTATTGGACAAACGATCTAAACAATTTTTATGCACAACACAAACGCATTTGATAACTACTTAAATTTCTGGTTTTGTTGTAGGTTTGCCGTAGAATCTCAAAAAATAGATAAAAGATCGGAAATTTTAAAATTTCCGAGTTAAATTGCCAGTGGTCCGGATCCACAATTTAGGGGGCTTTGTGTCTTAACCTTATATTTTAGAGCTATGATGTCTTCAAAACAAATGATCAGTGAAGATAAACCATATGTCGATGTACATGGTATTAGGGTGGCTCTTATTATTAAGGTGATCCGAAACTTATTTTCCGGATGTATTGAGATAGAGGACTGCATTTTTCGGCAAAACTGTAGATAAACTTATATCGAGCAGCTTTGCTGAGGACATCATAGTAGTATCTGCAACGGTTTTAGTGTTACAGCTATTTTTAAAGAGCAACTTAGGGTGTTCCTCAAAAAATCAGATTTTTTGCTCTAGCATTTATATTTTTCTCTTTTCGTATAGGTATCTTTGAACATCTTTTAGAGTTTGTTAAAACCAATTTTTTAATGACTGGCGTGTTCAGATAGCGTTTTCTGAACCGAAGTTATGAGCAAAACTAGTTCAAAAACAGGTTATTTTTAAACTGCTATATCTAACATTGAGGAAAACGAAAAAATCCGTTTCTTGTATTTGACAAAAAATATTTTCGAGCATGTTTATAAAAAAAGGCGGAGGAGATATTTTTTAAAAATTTTTTAAATTAGTATGAAACATTGGATTTTTTCATTGAAAAATATTCGTATCAGTCATTTGTTAGCTATATAAGGTATTTTTGTCTTCTATAGTGTCAAATTAATTCAAGTGCATATTCGGGAAGAAATCGTTCTGCATTCTTCGGGGAATGCAGAATTGTGTCGCTTTTGTAAAATCTCTAACGCCTCTCGGTGGTTGGAGGTTCTATCAACCGTGCATTTTGGCACCTGCAGATCGTTCAGCATCCTTTCGGGGATGCAGGACGACTTATTTCTTTATGTTTTGTGCTGTTTTCCCACCTCACCTAATTCTCAGTTCCGTTCCATGTTCCTTTTATCCTTCCCTTCCCATCAGGAAGTTGATGAGAAGCTACGCAAGGCACGAATCTCCAAATAACTAGGGGAACATGCCACTTGAGCCAATTAGTTCTGATAACATAGGTGCAGGGTTTCATTCAGTAAAAAGCATTCAAACGAAGAGGTTGTTTTTCGAGACGAAGACAACTGTAGATTGGTTGGTAGGTGCTAATCGCAAAGGCTGCTGCAAAGCCAATATTCGGGGCGATTCCAGTTTCATAAGTGCCTGAAATAGTGGAACTCACTTCACTGAGAAATATGGCCTAACCGATTTGAGAACTGTTTCAATTTGTAGGTTACACTAGTTCATGCACTAGCTTTCATGTTTTTTCAAAAATCAAACAAAACTGTTTGAAGAATACATTTTTATATGAGAATAAGAGAGATATGAGAAAGGCATCATTACACAACTAGGTGGATAAAAACAAGTTTTACTTAATTTCGTATGATTTTTGTGCTAAATTCAGAATTCTACTTTTTCTAAATTGTTTACTAATAGAAAATTCAAATAATTTTCGGATTCTATACATTCCGAAATAATTCTAAGTTTGTGATATTTAAATTCTAATATTCTATCGATTATAATTGATGTCGTTTAGGATAGCAGAAAATTTAAGATATATTTTTTGTTCTCAATTGCTAGTAAAACAAAAATCAAGCAATATATTTTTTTTTAATTTTAGTTAGTTTCTTTGGCCATGGGTTAGTATATGGAATTCGTATAAATTTACGTTCTATTTCTTTTTGTACAAAGCCATTGAAATAATTTAAAATTTTCGTGTTGTCACAAAATTTATTTTATTAATAGAAACAAATTCTACGTCTCTTTGAAACAGATGAAATCAAAACGGATTCCAATATTTTCACTTTGATTTGAAGAAACGTTATACGCAATATATATCAGAAATTTCGAAATTTCCGATCTTCTACCGATTTTCTGAGATTTTACGGAAAACCTAAAAAAAAAGAACCTAATTTTTGGTAGTTAACAATTCCGTTTGGGTTGTGCATAAAAATTGTTTAGATCTTTTGTCCAATACAAAAACATTATTATTTTTAGAGTTTAGGTGTATTTACCAAAATTTTTAAGATTTTCAGTGAAATCCAAGTTTCAGTTTTTTTGTAAATTTTGTTCACAATAAATTTCCAACTAAAATATTAAAAAAATATATGTCATAAAATTTAAAAGTTTTGATTTGTTTTTTTTTGGCAAAATTTTCCCAATAATTGAAATTCTCTGTATTTGTACCAAATTTCTTGAGATTCTTTGAACGGATATATAATTTTGATCATCAATACATTGTTTCTGGTAATGATTCCAATATTCTGAATCAAAAAAATGTACATGTCATCGCTTTAATTTTCGAGTTATATACAAACATGTGAAAAAAATTGAAAAATTAATATATATTTATAAATTCATCGATTGTTTAATGTTTTCTTTTGATTGTGCAGGAAAGGTAGTTGAGCGAAAATTGTAGCTGGTATCACTAGCAATCGAATGATGTATAAAAATATATAGGTCATCGCTTTGAATTTCGAGATATTTACGATCATAGTAAAAAGTCTCATCTTTTCTTAGGTCATCTATCTACAGTTTTCCTTATAACTTTGGGTAGACAACCCTATTTTTAGTTTTTTTCAGTGCATTGTATTTGTGGAAGTAGTATCTTTCCAATGGTGAACAAATTTTGAAGATCGGTTGACTAACAACAAAGTTATGACTCGGTAAAGTTGAAGTATTCAATATTTTCTATGCGACGTTTATGCCAAAGGAAAGAAAATTGGAAAGCAGATAGGGCATATTAGGCGTGTGAAAAAAACTTGGAACGGGAAAAATCAAATTTTCATTGGTTTTCCTTTGCCAATCGTCTGCTACAAAGTTTTGGAATCAATCTACGAACTTCACAAAATTCGAGGGTGTAAAATTTATTGAGATTCGTTGAAAAACAGCTGAGCTATGACAGCTCAAAGTTACCGTTCCAACTTTTTTTGAGGCTTGGTATTTGGAGTGTTAAGAAGGGTTTTTATTATATTTATTGTTACGTAAGACTTAAGACTAGATTTTTTTTGAGCTGAGATTAGTTTGCGTGGTGAGCATAACAAAACAAAAAAAAATCTAGTACAGAAGAAGGGGAATGTTTGTACAATTCACACAATCGATCAACTGTTATACGGAAGCGTGCGAAAATCAACATGTTTTGTCGGTTACGTCACGATTCTTCTGCAAAATTAATAAAAATCATAGCGAGACATGATGGAACTGCAATACTTTGATGGGTCATATAAAGTATCACCTAAATTTAAAACCACCTTCGAAGAAACTACAAAGGAAGGTGAGTTTTCGGATCTAGAAAATCTTTCCAAAAATATTTAAAAGGAGATGCCAAAAATATTTAAAAGGAGATGCCCTAAAATTAGTTGATCCTTTGTTGTTAGATCAACGAAAAATTATGGAAGTTTTAAAACCACAATTTGGTTTTGTTCGCCAAATTTATGAAGAATTACTGAAAGACGTGCTTACAATTAAAAGTCCGACTTTCGACATCTTCAAAACAATGATCGACTTTATTACAGCAGTCTAAAACCTAGTAATAAATATTAAAGCTTTAGATCAAATTGATTATCTTAAGAATCAAAGACTGATCAAAGATTTATCAGCCAAACTTCCTACCAATCTTCATCAACAATGGTTGAAGCATGAAATTGATAGGGAGGATGATTCTGTCTCCCACATTAGAAATATTCTGTAATTGGCTGATTCCACATAAAAGGCTTGCGACGATGCTGCAATATGAAAAAAGATAAAAAAAATAAACCCCAAACCCCAAATTTAGAAACATCAACATTGACTGGTGTTGAGACTGGAAAAGATTGAAAACGTCAATTTGTGTAGCATTGAATTATTTAGATCGGCTCTATTCAAAAATAAAGGCTGAGCCACACACAAATTATTTATCAAAGGAGAAATTTGATGAAGCAGAAATACTTCTTGTAAGAAAGGCACAATGGGAATCGTTTCCATCAGAAATGTCTAAATTGTATCTAAATCTTCAGATAAGTGAAAAAAGTTCGCTCAAAAATCTAACACCATTTATGGACGATAATGACATTATGCGATGTAAAGGACGTATAGGAAATGGGGAAGCACGTTCATATACGGCTAAGCATCCCGCAATATTACCGAAAAAACATCACGTTACGAATCTGATTCTTAAATTCTATCATGAAAAGTTTTTTCACCTAAAGATGGATTGCTTCGGTACGACAAAAATTTTGGGTAATATACGTTAGAGCTATTTGAGCTGGTGTGGACTATTTTGGTCCACTTCATGTATCTATTGGTAGAAGACAAGAAAAACGCTGGGGAGTGTTGTTTACTTGTCTAAACACACGTGCTGTGTATTTGAATTTGGCAAACTCACTTAGTACCGATGAATTTATGATATCAAATATATGCAATGTAGAAGAGGCAAAATAGACGTTAAAAGGACCAGTAGTGCGGATGAACAAGAGTCATCCACCATAACACAAATCAGCAAGTCCTCAAATACAGTGAAATACATTAATCAGGACGTCAAACCCAAACGTATTATATACGATGAAAAAACATTGAAAAATAATTCAAAGAAACAAACTTTAGAATTACAAGGCAGTACAGGGTTTACTTCATTGAATAACTTATGTTTGAATATACTATTATTATTACTGCTCATTTACCAAGCATTTGGAGCAGTTTCGAATGGGTTCATTGCATATGATTGCACCGACGCTGAAGTAAACTTAACATCATATTCGCTATTAGATGTCGCCTCATGCCTACCAACTAGCAAAAATTTATCAACACAGGAAGTTCCAATTCAAGTCCTGCAAAGAAATTCGAAAGGCACAACGCAAGTATTTCAGTGCAAGGTCATAATTAAAAGATCAATTCGACATTGTGGCATGCACTCGCATACCTCTGACTATGAACACGAGTATGCTTATATAGTAAAGGAATTTACTCCGGATGAATGCAGAAGAGCTCATATATTGAATTCCTCAAATCTTGCACATGATTATAACTTGAGAGAATTAAAACGAAATGGAACTACACGCGGAGAAGCTCTAATTATAGGAAATGTAAAAGGTAGCACTTGCGATGGAGGAACTTATAGAACACCGTTTTATACGTGGACTAATGCATTAGTTTAACACTATGAATACGAAATAACATTGCGCGACTATATGGCAACAATTGATATTGAAAATAATGAAATCAAATTGCGAAATGGATTAGTGTGTATTTATACCCATGGAAAATGTTTAGATTCTGAAGATGGGTATTTAACTTGGGATATAAATCCGAAGGGAAGGTGCGAAGATACAGAGTTTGAGGTAATATATGAAGGTATAGTTAATAAAACTTTAGATAATAATACACATAAAGTTGGTGGAAAATTTAATGCTATATATACAATTATTTCCCATATGCATCTATTTTCAATAAAAACAAGAGATGTGACGAAAATTTTCGGATGTACTGGTTACAAAACAGATTATCCTCGAATTCTGATATTAGAGGAAGCTGAATTCAGGTCTCCTTTTAAGCGTAAACCGACAAGTAAGAATTATGATATTTTTACATATTTTAATTCAAAAATCAAGTTGGTAGAACATTATATTGGTCAAAAACTGGACGATGTTTATGGAACCATCATGACTGAAATGTGTAAAATTGATAAAGCCATGATGGAAACAAAGCTAACTCTAGCAAGATTGAATCCCACAGAATTTGTTAATAGTATTGTAAAGCAGCCTGGGTACACAGCAGTTGTAGCTGGAGAAGTGCTTCACATACTGGAATGTAATCCGGTTTATGTAACCTATCGAACATCTGAGAGATGTTACCAAGATATACCAGTCAATTATAATAATGCAACGATGTTTTTGACTCCAGTAACTTATGTATTCCAAAATATGTACTGAAATTGATTGCACTCCCAGCAAAATTCAGATTTGGAAATCGATGGTACACTACAGACGGACGTCTTAGAGAGACCACATCACCCAACAAATTAACCACTGACATAATAACTACGTGGTCTTACACCCCACTTCCGAGTTTAATGTAGAGTGGCGTTTATGATTCAGACAGCATTGATAAAATGCGAAATATGATTTATGAGCAAGGAGATAGGAAAATAGCCTCAACCATTTTACATAAAGTCTTATCGGGACAACACAGGGATTCAGTAAAAATTATCGAAAATGTTTTGAATAAATATCGGAAAACATTTATTTCATGGTCAAATTGGATAGGACATGTAACATCAACATTCATAGGAACTTATATGATTGGACGAATAATAAAATTTGATTTCGACACTATTATGCACGAAAAAATATTATATAACATCTACGGTCTTGAATGGCAATTATTAGCGTCGTTTTGGGATTCATTGACGACATTTCTATCTCATAGAAATGCTATAAGAAAACAACGAAATGAGGTGAACGAAGATCTTTCAAATTCAGTCAGAGAGATAAAAAAGTACGGGTGTGTAATGTCAGAGACATAACTGGATGTCGTTAATACGAACAAAACTGACACGATTTCTTTACACTTTCGAATTCGAATTGATAGTTGATCGATTGTGTGAATTGCGAAACTTTCCTCCTATTCACTACTAAAATTTTCAACGATTTTTTACGTCGATTATCTCATTTCGGATTTGCATATACGTTCCCTTTTTATAACGTTCAGTTGAAGATATGACTACCTCAAAATCGTCGTCCCTGCACGAAAAACCCAAGCAAAAGTAAAGAGTTTTCCGCGTTGTTTTAAAGTTGTCAGAAAACCTTATTTTTGAGTTGTTTGTGGTTATCTTACACTGTTCAAAATATTATCCTAAATTCCTAATTATATTTTTGATGAAATAGTGAAAGAATTATGTTGCTGCCATTAATACAAGTCGAGATATTCACGATTAAGTTCTGCCCATTCTTCCATATGGCTAATTTTGAAAAGGCGCCCCATAGTAAAGTAAGTCGTATTCACGACAAAATCTTGAAATTGAAACTAATGAGCTTAGATAGCCACCAGCTCAGTACTACTCTAGAATTATTGTGGATAAAAGATCAAATTAACCGATTTAATCTCCAAGAAAATTAATTTCTACGAGGTCCGGAAATAAGGCCCAAGTTGTGGTAAATCTTTATAGTTGATTTACGAGGTCCGGTGTAGATTACGAGATTAAATTTGATACTTTGTTTACGAGAAACCTAAACATGATGATAAACAATCGTCTTGAGATTTGCTTTAGAAAAGAAGATAAATATTTAGTCTAGACTTACAAGATAATGTCTGTTAGCTAGATCGCCTTCATGTCAAAATTAGGGTCATAAAAAGGCCAGCCTTATCTTCATGCAGGATGTATGTTTTCAGTGTTTATCATCTATCTCGCTTCATCTCCAATTCTCTTGATCCGCCTTGGTAAATTCTCGATACTCTTTCCTATCTGAAGATTCTCCAATAAGGGGAAAATGTATACATAAAATGTAGTGGAACTAACATAGATGCAAGAAAAGTGTAAACTAACCTTAAAAATTTGTAAATAAATCAGTAGTATTTTAGACACAAAATTGGACGGTTAGTCCATCAGTTTTATTTCTTGAAAGAAATAAGTTTTTCAGTTTTGTTATTTTAAAAATGCTCAATTTCTCTGTGTGTAGTACTGCCATTTGTCGATCACCTCACATTTGTTCGTGACAAGGTTACCACTGGTATCTCTGTACATTTCGGCCTGCGGCGTGTGGCCTTTACGTTTGCGCTTCACCTTCTCATACAACTTCCGTGTATCATCTGCGCGGCACAGCTGTTCCATCGCTTCGCGAATTTGGTTTTCTTGGTGGCGTTTTTTCCCTCCGGAAACCGAGTTCTGTTCCGCGCCTGTCTGTATCGTTCGCTCTCGTGCGATGTTTCAGCATCCTCGCTCTTGCTGGCATTCGTCGTTAAACCAGTCATTTTCTCGATTCGATAACCTCGTACCTAGTACGGTGGCAGCAGTACTTTTTATGATGGACATTTTATTCTTCCTGGCATCTTCACGATTCGGCAAGCTGCTTTTCCGTTGGTACTACTAACTAGTTAAAATCTATGTTGGCACTGCAAAGCAAAGTCCTGGCATTACATTCCTTTTGTGGAATTTGGCCTTTCTGTTTCAACACACTTCGCAGCCGATTCTTAGTGTACAGAATCATTGCATGGCTAGTACTATGGATCCTACTGACACTAAGAATATTGGCACTGCGGTAGGTGCGAATTGATGACGTCGAAGAAGAATCGTCGGTGGATGGAAACATGGTCGATTTGGTTTGTTTGTTTTATATATATAAAAATAGGTATAGAATTTGCTCAAACTTCAAAAATTTTCCGAGGTCATATACCAATCGATTCAGTTCGACGAACTGAGCAAATGTCTGTGCGTGTGTGTGTCTGTGGGTGGGTCTGTATGTGTGTTGTCAACAAAGCGGTCGAGATCTCAGAGATGGCTGGACCGATTTTGATCAAACTAGTCGCAAATAAAAGGTCTCCCCGTCATCCAGAACAGTTTTGAGATCGGATGTTTACTTTTTGAGTTATACGAAGCTCTATGTCAAAGTTTTCTGTTTTTTACAATATCTGTCACACTTGACCTTGAAAACAGAATATGTTTTCAGACTTAGATTCCGCACGGTAATAGCTATCGAAAAAGTCATAGATTGTTAAACTCCGTACATTTTCAACGGAGATATCGACATTTTGTGTAAGCGACTTTTCCCCCTATTCCAGCAATAGGGGTTTTGTGCATTGTATGACAAAGCAATACTTGGGAGCAACACTCTTTTTTGTACTTGTTGGTTGTAGTAAATTGGAATGCTTGCTCACTCAGGAGCAAAACTGCTGAATTGTCCGACTTTCTTCAAGAGAAGAATGCCGATATTGCTATTTTAACTGAAACTCATCTTAAACCTGAAATTTCTATTTTTATTTCCAATTACAGAATTCACAGGCTCGACAGGACAACTACCAGAGGAGGGGGAATTGCCATTGCCATTAAACGATCCATTCAGCACAGGCTTCTGCCTGTCTTTAAATTGCAACTTATAGAAGCCATTGGAATTGTCCGACTTTCTTCAAGAGAAGAATGCCGATATTGCTATTTTAACTGAAACTCATCTTAAACCTGAAATTTCTATTTTTATTTCCAATTACAGAATTCACAGGCTCGACAGGACAACTACCAGAGGAGGGGGAATTGCCATTAAACGATCCATTCAGCACAGGTTTCTGCCTGCCTTTAAATTGCAACTTATAGAAGCGATCGGAATTGAGATTACAACGACGATGGGACCAATCTTCTTCATTGCAGCGTACTGCCCCAAACGTCTCAGCAGGTGGTGGTGCTGCTGGTGCTAATAGCCAAGGCAATATTCGGGGCGTTTCCCGACTGGAAAGCTAGCAACGAAGGCCATCCCGTTCATACGCACAGAGGTGTAGAGACACAGAGGTGCGAGCGCATAGAAGTGACGAGTCACAGAGGTGCCATCACACAAAGGTGCGAAGACGAAGGGGTGGAAAGGCACAGAGATCCTTAAGCAACCCAGTGCTGATCTACCAGGTACCAGAATTTGTACGCTGCATAGGATCCAAAGAGACGACATATATCGTGAGTGTAGCACTTATTTGACCGCCACCAAGAGCAACAGCACTGTACCTGGGGTCAGGTACAGGCAGCACATCAAGTTTAGTGTTGACCACAACGACTGCAGAGCAATTGAGATAGAAGAAAACGACAGAAGACTGCCAATTGGAAACAGCAGAAGACTGCCAATAGTCTATTTTCGATAAAAAGAAAAGGAATTAAATTTGATGCGAATTACAAAGGAATTAACATCACATTTTTCAAAAGTTGTAGAAATCTCTAAAATTAATAGAGATAAAATTCGAGTTGTTGACGATTTGAAACAGGCAAACAATATTGTAAGCTGTAAATTATTTGCTGTTGAATATAGAGTTTACATTCCATCGAAGGAGGTGGAAATTGACGTTGTTGTGACTGAAGCAAGTCTGACGGATGATTTACTTAAAAATGGAGTTGGTGGTTTTAAAAACTCCATGCTTGAGGGAGTTAAGATACTCGAGTGCAAGCAATTGTACTCAGCATCTATTGACGATGGAATTAAGTCTTATCGGCCCACAGATTCGTTTCGAGTAACATTTGCCGGATCTGCGTTGTCTAGCCATGTCTATATCGATAAAATTCGTCTTCCTGTTCGGCTTTTCGTACCGCATGTTATGAATTGCACGAACTGTAAAACATTCGGACATACAGCTACTTATTGTAGTAATAAATCTAAATTCATGAAATATCAAGGGCCTCATAAGGATGATCTTTGCGTAAAGATATTGAAAAATGTGTTTATTGTGGGGGAGTCTTCATGATGATCCTTCAGTATGCGCTGCATTTAAGTTGCGTAAAGACAAAATGAAGCTTGCTCATGCTCAACACGATCATTTATGTCCCACCTTTGGAAACCGAAAACGGTTTTTCAAATCTTGCGGAGCCAGAGGAATCTGACTCTGACGGAAATATTAGATACCTCGTTTGTCACTCCTCAAGGGTCTGTTAAGAGGAGATTAACAAACCATAACATACCAAAAAAGACAACTAAAATTATACCTTCAAAAAAAGATACACGTGTTTAATCTAAGAAGCCAAATTTGAAACCAAAAACTATTCCTCCTGGTTTGTCAAATTCACAAACCAATCCAGGAACTAGCACAAGAAAAGACAATAATCCAGTGGGCTCCGTTTCACAGCCACCATCAGGATTACTGAAGCTTTCGGAAATTGTAGAATGGATTTTCGCAGCATTCAATATTTCTGAACCTCTAAAGACCATCATAACGATATTCCTTCCAATAGCTAAAACTTTTTTGAAACAGTTATCAGCTTAATGGTAAGTTCTCTCAGGTTTTGTATCATTTGATGGATAATTTTTCTTCCGCCGCAAATGATCCAATCACTGTCCTGCAGTGGAATTGTCGAAGCATCATGCCAAAACTTGATTCATTTAAAGTTTTGTTGTATAGTCAAAAATGTAATGTATATGTTTTGTGCGAAACATGGCTTACATCAAACATAGCCTTAAATTTTAATGACTTTAACATTATACGTCTCGATAGATACGAAAGTTTGTCAAGAGAAACCTCAATGAGCACTTTGGAATACGGCCAGACGAATGAGAAATCGTAACGTAGGAAATGAGAGTGAGGAAGACTCGAATCGATGGATATTTGATTTTGCAAGGAAAGTTTGTCCAGATTCTGTTCCTACGCGTAGCATTATTACGGAGTCTTCTCCAAATCATGGTTCTATCGATAGCACCTTTTCAATGATGGAATTTTCCATAGCACTCATGTCTTGTAACAATAACGCTCCTGGGTTGGATAGAACTAAATTCAACTTGGTGAAAAATCTGCCCGACCTTGCAAAATGACGTTTGTGAAAGTTATCGCCATTCAAAAGCCGGGGAAACTAGCTTCCAATCACAACTCATACAGACCCATTGCAATGTTGTCCTGCATCAGAAAATTGTTCAAAAAAATTATTCTACGACGTCTCGACACTTGGGTCTTTTAGACATTAAAGGAGCATTTGATTCAGTTTCCATTGATGTTCTTTCAGACAAGCTCCACCAACATTGACTTCCACCGGTTATAAATAATTATTTGCACAACCTTTTGTCAGAGAAGTGCCGATGTGGCAACAATCAGAATTAGCTACATGGGTTTCCCGCAAGGCTCATGCCTCAGTCCGCTCCTGTATAATTTCTATGTAAACGACATTGACAGCTGTCTAGTAACCTCATGTACACTAAGAGAATTGGCAGATGATGGTGTGGTTTCAGTTACTGGACCCAAAGCTATTGATCTGCAAAAACCATTGCAAGATATCTTAGATAACTTGTCCGTTTGGGTTGTTCATTTGGGTATCGAATTCTCTGCGGAGAAAATAGAGCTGGTCGTCTTTTCAAGAAAGCATGATCCCGCGCAGCTTCATATGATGGGAAGAATGATCCAACAGGTTTTGACTTTCAAATACCTCGGGGTGTGGTTTGATTCCAAATGCACGTGTGGAGCACACATTAGGTATCTGATAACAAAATGCCAACAAAGAGTAAATTTTCTTCGAACAATAACAGGTACTGAATCTCCTAGTTATTAATAAATTCAAAAGGCTAGGTTCAATCTCAAACAAGATTCATGACAGTATATTTTAACCATATGTCACAGGAAATCAACCCTTCAAGATATATTCCTATCCGTGACACCCTCCTAAATGTCGCTGACTCAACTCTATTTTTCGACACATCCATGCGGCGCAAAGTGCGTGGAATCCCGGAACACCTACGCTCGTAGAAATCCCAAAAATATTTTCAAGTAAGTTCAGGCATATTGACTCTGAGAAAATGTTTTTCACGGACGGGTCACGAATTGAAGAGGCTACTGGGTTTGGTATATTCAACAATAATGTTTCAGCTTCATTTAGGCTTCACGAACTTGCATCTGTTTATATAGCAGAGTTAGCAGCAGTTCATAATAGTTCGAGTGTAATCGTCACATTATCCCCAAACCATTATTTTCTCTTTACAGATAGTCTGAGTGCAATTGAAGCCATTCGCTCAAACGCTGCTGGCGAAAATGAACTGTTTTTCTTGGGCAAAATAAAACAGTGCCTGAACGACATATTGAACAATAATTATCAAATCACAATAGTTTGGGTCCCGGCTCATTGCTCCATTCCAGGCAATAAAAGAGCCGATATTTTAGCCAAACATGGCTGAGAGTGAAATTTATGAGAGACCGATTGCTTTCAACGAATTCTATAGCGCGTCTCGCCAAAGAACACTTGCCAGCTTCTTGGGATAAAGATGATCTGGGTCGGTGGATGCACTCAATTATTCCTGAAATATCGACTAAGGCATGGTTCTGGGGACTGGATGTGATTAGGGACTTCATTCGTGTGATATCCAGACTCATGTCCAATCACTACACGTTAGATGCACATCTCCTTCGAATTGCCGAAGGTTATCGTGATATTGATCATGTCGTTTGGACATGCATGGAGTATCGTGATGTCAGATTTCAACTAATAAATTCCTTACGTACTCAAGGTGACTATCCAATGTCCCAGTTCGCGACATTCTTGCTTATCGTGACCTTACATACATGAAACTTCTTTATCATTTCATTAAATCCATTGGAGTTCCAATTTAAATTTTATTTTATGTTAGACTGTTTTCTCTTCCATGAGTTCAACCAATAGCCAACTATATGATATTGAATAAAAGTGATGAACTGATACAATCAAACCTGAAATAGTTATAAGATCATGTACAAAATAAAGGTATTTTATTTAAAGTAATTTAAAATAGCAACTCACTTGATAAAAACAGTGTTTAGATTAACTATTGGATACCAACATACTAATATGACATTCGAAATGTATTAGGTTTAAAGAACTATGTAGTGTGGATGCCACGGCGAAGAAAAACTTATATATATTACCTGTGAAATAAACGTATTTATGAGAAAAAAACTGCCATTCTTTACAAAGGTCGTGTTAATGTTCTGAAGAATACACCACAGACAGAATTAGTGCCCAATATATTTTCCGATGAAAACAAAACAATATGTAAGAGCGGTTCACACGTTGCATCAGGTGACTATCACCGGTATGGAACGGTTATGGAACAACAACATTAATTGTATGCAATTCACGTCAACACAACGGCCAAAAATTATTGAATTAATCTTGACGTCGATTGAAGTTGATTGATCGTCTGAATCGTGTTGAATGCAGGCGTTTCTTGATAAAAAAGGCGGGTGGGTAATGTCAGAGACATAACTGGATGTCGTGAATACGAAAACAACTGACACATTCCTTAACACTTCCGAATATCAATTAGTTGATCAATAATATGAATTATGCAAGCATTCCCACATTTTTCTCAAAAACAAAGAAGACATCACTTGATCACAGACTAACAGACAGGACACTCAAATTTGATTCTTCAATCATTTTAACGGTCATTTCGAATATTCCATTATTTGGGACAGTACTCACATGTGTCATGATGGCGCCACGTTACCCTATCAAAAACATCATGTCTGTCATCTAGACTGTGTTTATTTTTTTCATTTACCAACAGAGTTGCCATTCATACAGAATTACCTGTAATGTATTGATTTGTATACGTCCATGCGAATTTCATGCAGGATACAGATTTAATACATATTGCCAAAGATAAACTGAAGATTACAATGTTCCATACGTTTCATTGAAAAATGTTGGGTCAGTAATCGTGAACCAGTTGGTTCAGTAATAATGTAATTTTATTGACCCTCCGTTAACAAGCGTCGACTAGTTCCGACAAAATGCCATGGAAACAATACAAGTTAGAAAGGAAGCACACATATGTTTACATTCAGCATATAATGATTTCTTGCCACAACTGATGCTTCATGGGATGAGGCTATAACAAACTAAATAAATTCTAGACAATGGTTCTAAGTAGTTTTCACTTTCTTATTCTAAGAATCACTGATATAAAGCGAAATTTCTCAATATCGTTCATACTGTAACTTGATATTTTCCAAACATAAACAATCATTGTCATAGTTACGACGCATCTAGTGATCAGACACTTGTTGTTTTGCTTCAAAATACTCAAATTGACAGTGAACCGAGCTCATCGAGGGGTCCTATTCAAATGATACCTAAGAAATCGCAGACTACTCTATCTTGAGTTTATCTTTGATATTGCCTAAACTATATACATAATTGCGCCTACTTCTCATCCTCCAACTCAATAAAAAATCGAACCCGTTTTGTTACAATATTTACTTGCTTCTGGTCTGCCGCCACTTAATTTCGGGTGAAAACTACCAACACAATAAAAAATAGTCTAGATGAACAAATTTGAGTCGAATAAATGGTTACCCTCCAACATCAAGAAAAAGTTAAATATATTATCAACGTAATCCAATAAATCATTGTGACGATTCATTTTCAAATATTTTGATGAAATCAGGCATCCCTGCAAGCAGCTGATCGGTGTTGACAAACGAGGGGAAACCAACTAGTAAAAAAACTTTTACATAACACAAGGGGTGTACAGATAGTAAATAGTTCGCGCAGTACAATATAGGTGGAACTAGTGCATCACGAAAAATAATTTTTATTAGAATTTACTCATACTGTCATGTCTGTTAGTCTGTGACTTGATCTCGATTACTGTGAATTTCACACAGCGAAAAGTGCAAAAATCAAATCCAACAGTTCTAGATTTGCACTAAACTGAGGATATTTCCTTTCGATTTGCGAACAACAAATCCTAATAGTTCCTTAGAAAACTTTTAGAGCCATTAGAACGGCTGATTTTGTGTAATGCTCTCCACCGTTGCTTTTTCACCATGTAACCAGTGGGTACAATTTTGATTGTTGGTCTCCGCCACAAACATTGGCTAAACGCGACCTGCTCAGTTTCCACTCCTCTCTTCTAAAATCATAGAGTCTTATTAGTCTAAGGCGTTCACCAGTGTGAGTGATAGCCTTCCACGTCCGTGTTTACATGCGAGACGGATGGGTCACTCACGAAGGTAAATGTGGCAGATATGCACCTTACGTGTATCACTGCAGCGGTTAGAACTTTTTGTCGCGCAACATCCCATTCGCTGTGGTTGGTGCTATTGGAAAAGCTACCAATATTTGACAGTTTATAAAGTCAGCCTGTATGGACTAGGCAACAAAATAAAATAAAAAACATTTCCGATTTCCGATTCTGTACAAGGTTGGCTGAGCTCAGCAAAAGTTGGGAATGGTCTTTTTGTTAGTAGCACTCAAAGGAGTCAGAAGTGCGCGCGATTCTCCCGATTAAAGTGATTTACTTAAAAAAAAGTGATGTACCGATTTATTAATGTTATCCTTTCTTATAGCTTAGTGAAAATAAAAGTCAGTGAGCATTTGTAAATTTATGATACTATTGTACAGTTAAAATTAGTAATACGGTTAGTTAAATTACAAATTAAAAGTGTGTCATACAAATTAAAATATGTACTTATATCTAATAGTGTTAAAACAGCGACAAGGCATCCACAGTTAACACGAAAACGTAGGAAAATTTGTTAAAAGGTAAAATAATAAAATAAATTATGTATAGTGGATGTAGGTTAGACCTCAGCAAACACGTGACAAAATTGCTAATGTCTTCTGGGTAGGTCCCAGCGGCCTTTTTGTTTTGGGCTGGAGACTTGGTCCGAAGCCATTTTCATTTACAGTGACCAACGGAGAGAAACCTGACGCGGTCCAACCGCAAGCCACTAACAAGGCAACTCCGACCTCACTAGTCCCACGTCAATTGGTGAACTTTAAAGACAGATTCGATAAACATCAAGGCATACAGGATAAAGAGAACCCCGTGTGTTGCTTCTGAGAGATGGCGTCCCACATACCGTTGGTTGGGACAATTCCGTAGAAAATTCCAAGACTACCTACGGCTGGAACATGGTCAGTTACTATTGAAGATCATCGATCATCTCGTCGAAGATAATGCACACTACTATACCGGAATAAAAACCGCAAGTAAAACAATCCCATGTGACGTCACATAGATTTAAGAAAACCAATGTTAGGCTAGCAATAAATTTGTTAATAATGTTCAGAAAATCTGTGTCAGTTTAGTTTGAAAGGGTAGTCATTATTAGTGTCGTTACACACTAGTTTGCATCGGTTTCCAGGCTCGAAAGGGGCCTCCAGCCCTCGCCTTCGAGTGCTCACCTCAAAGAAAGATTCCCGAATTTCGCTTTGGAGCATTTGGTAAAGTAGCATTTTCGCCTATTGGTAGTCCACCTTGACCATTACCTACAGTGAATGTTTCGTTTTCCTAATGTTCCCGTTAGCAAAAGAATACACGTGGTGAGTATATGCTAGCACCGAACGTTGAACAGTAGTAGTGTGAATAACCCCTCCTCAACCACCCACTGAGCGAGTCGTGGGGCAACAAATTGGCGCCCAACTCCAAAAACCCAGAATTTTTCAAAACCCCGAACGGGGAGAGTGAAATCAGCACGCTGATTAATATTTAACTTCGTCCTCCAAACGAAGTGCATGCTTTGAGGTACAACCAAACGGTGAAATTTCCATCTAAAATGGATGTTGAGTTCGATATGCAATATAAAAACCTCCTAGTTCATCATTTAGACAAGGGTGAGATCGAATATGAACTTGCGATTAGAGGGATTGAGTTTCAAGAATTAGAGACACGCGCGGCTCTGTCTAGGCGGCTAAGAGAGCAACTAAAAACCGAGAGAGTACAGGGTAATGCGGATATTGATTTCAATCGGTTAGAGATAGATACTAATACAGAAATTTTGGAAATAGATGCGAAGGTGAAGGAAATTAAAGACTTCTTGGCAAAAAAGAAGAGTTATGAAGGAACAAAAGAAAGTTTAAAGACACGACTGGTTCATTATTTCGCGCGTACTAAACGTATTTCCGAAATCGCTGAAGATGATGACGATCTTAGTGATGTTGACGCGATATGCTCCTGCATTCGTGGAATTTACAATCAAAATTTTTCATTATTCTCCCAAAGCGGACAACAAGAAATAATACATCAAATTAACCAAACGTTATCAAATTTAGCAATCAAATCAACGCCAGATCCCGCGAAAGATTCATCGAGCTCCTCTAGTACCGATGATAATAAGGCATTTGTTACACCAGGTCGGAAGATGAAACGAAATTTACAATCGGTAGATAAAAATCCAATCCCTCTACAAAACAATTTGATTCCATGGTTCATGCAAGCTGGTGCATATCCTTGGATGTTTGGAAAACCCCAAACCAATCAGGGGGCACAGAAAAGGTTAAAGTTTGGCGGAAAGGGAAAAGAACGCAATAAAGATGACCAAAGTGAGAATTCGGATTATCGTTCAAATAAAAATAAAACTAGGGAAAAGATTTCTCGTCCTATAAAACAAAAAAAAAAACATCGCGTAATCGTATTCCAAGTTCAGGGAGTTCAACCGGAACAGAATCGGGCTGGTCATCAGACAAATCGTACTTAGATTTGAGGAAAAAAAGTTTTAATCGAGTTGGTAAACGTAGGCCAGTAAGTGATTGGAAACTGAAATACGACGGTTCCGATTGCGGTCAAACATTGATGAGCTTCATAAAAGAGGTTGAGTTCGTGGCGAAATCGGAAAACATGTCGAATAGAGAATTATTTAAGTCAGCTATTCATTTATTTAGTGGTTCCGCGAAATCGTGGTTCATGACAGGTTTTGAAAACGATGACTTCACTTCCTGGAACGAACTAAAAGAAGAATTGAAAAGAGAATTCTTAAGCCCAGATCATGACCATACTAGTGAAATACGAGCGATATCAAGAAAGCAGGGCCCCCGCGAAAAGTTCCAAGATTTTTTCATGGAAATGCAAAAAATCTTCAACTCTCTTACAAAACCATTAACCGAGAAAAAGAAGTTTGAAATTATCTTTAGAAACATGCGCGCGGATTACAAGGGCCACGCGGTTTCGTCAGAGATAGATAACTTAGCGGATTTGAAAAAGTTCGGCCGACGTCTAGATGCAACATACTGGTACAAGTATCAAACGTCTACCATTGACAATACGCGCGGTAAAACCGCACAAATCAACGAAATTAATACAGGGGCAAGGCCCAAAAATACGCGTAACCTCGAAAACGAACAATACAGATCGCGAAATTTTTACAAATCTAAATCCCGCGGCAATAACTCTGAAGAAGAAAGCAAAAGCGTAGGGAGAACCGGTAGGGAGGAACGAGTTAAGGATTCTCACGAAGGTCTTATAATTCTGCTGGAAAATTACCAACCGCCAAAAGATGGTGTTTGTTTCAATTGCCGTCTGAAAGGGCATCATGCTCGGGAGTGTGAGCGTCCCAGGCATAAGTATTGCCAAAAGTGTGGTTTCCATAACGTGGATACAAAATCGTGTCCGTTCTGCGAAAAAAACGCGCCAAAGACTGTCCCCGAGGGCCGACACGTCTAGCGTTCGTAAAGCCCCTCTCACAAAATATACAAAGTGAAGCTTTTCAGTCACTTGGTTTTGAAAAAGTACTTAGTACTGATTATATTCATACCTCAAAATTTGAAATTTATGAAAATATTATACATCTCGAACATGACGAGAGACCGTTCGCACAAATAACTATTTTCGGTAATCCCATAGTGGGCTTACTCGACAGCGGAGCCCATCTCAGTGTCCTGGGAATAGGTGCTCTCAAACTTATTGAAAGATGCAAATTACAAGTATTCCCCTCCGAGGTGTGTCTTAGAACCGCCAATGGAGAAGAATTAAACGTAACTGGTACAGTTCATCTACCCGTTACTTTCAATGGCGAGACGCAAATTGTAGAAACTCTTATCGTACCTTCGTTAAAAAGGCGACTTTTATTAGGAATGAACTTTTGGAAGTCATTCAAAATCCGTCCTATGATTGAACCGGTGACGGTTGAAAATTTGGAATACCACGCCAACTCAGGAAGCCCAAACAGAACACCCGATGTCGGGTTAGATGAGTTAGAAAACAGGCTTAATGAAGAGCAGATCGCACAATTGGAAACCGTAAAAGCGAAATTTAAAGTCGCAGACGTAGAGTTTCTTGATACTACAATCTGGATTAGTCATCGAATTGAGCTAACGGAAGAAGCAAAAAAAATGTCTCCGGCACGAACTAATCCATTTCCAACGTCACCCAAACGACAAGCACAGATCAATGAAGAGTTGGACAGACTGCTTAAAGCAAAAATAATTGAGAGGTCTTATAGTGACTGGGCCTTGCGTCTTGTTCCCGTGGACAAACCAGATGGTACTGTTCGCCTATGTTTAGACGCAAGAAAACTTAATGATCGCACCGTCAGAGACTCTTATCCGCTTCCTCATGCTGATCGAATATTAAGTCGACTGGGAACAGCCGAGTTCATTTCGACGATTGACTTATCCAAAGCCTTTTTACAGGTTCCCTTACATCCTCGGTCGCGAAAATTTACAGCGTTCTCAGTACTCGGGAGAGGTCTGTTCCAATTCACTCGCATGCCCTTCGGTCTGGTCAACAGTCCTGCCACGTTATCGAGACTAATGGACCGAGTGTTAGGGGCAGGCGAACTGGAACCGAACGTCTTTGTATATTTTTTTTTTTTTCATAAATACGTTTATTTCATAGGCAATATACATAAGTTTTTCTTCGCCGTGGCATCTACAATACATAGTACTTTAAACCTAATACATTTCGAATATCCTATTAGTATGTTGGTATTCATTAGTTAATCTAAACACTGTTTTTATCAAGCGAGTTGCTATTATAAATTACATTAAATGAAATACATTTATTTTGTACATGATCTTATAACTATTTCAGGTTTGTTTGTATCAGTTCATCACTTTTATTTAATATAAGATAGCTGGCTATTGGTTGAGCTCATGGAAGAGAAAACAATCTAACATAAAATAAAATTTAAATTGGAACTCCAATGGACTTAATGAAATAATAAAGAAGTTTCATGTAAGGAACGTCACGACAAGCAAGAATGTCGCGAACTGGGACATTGGATAGTCTACCTTGGGTACGCAAGGAATTTATTAGTTGAGATCTGACATCACGATACTCCACGCATGTCCAAACAACATGGTCAATATCGCGGTAACCTTCGCCACAAGCACAATGATTAGTCTCGGAAAGTCCAATTCGAAGGAGATGTGCATCTAACGTGTAGTGATTGGACATGAGTCTGGACATCACACGAATGAAATCTCTACTCACATCCAGTCCCCTGAACCATGCCTTTGTCGATATTTTAGGAATAATTGAGTGCATCCACCGACCCAGATCATCTTTATCCCAAGAAGCTTGCCAGCTGGCAAGTGTTCTTTGGCGAGACGCGCTATAGAATTCATTGAAAGCAATTGGTCTCTCATAAATTTCACCCTCAATAGCACCACGTTTGGCTAAAATATCGGCTCTTTCATTGCCTGGAATGGAGCAATGAGCCGGAACCCAAACTATTGTGATTTGATAATTATTATTCAATATGACGTTCAGGCACTGTTTTATTTTGCCCAAGAAAAAAGGTTCATTTTTGCCAGCAGCCTTTGAGCGAATGGCTTCAATTGCACTCAGACTATCTGTGAAAAGAAAATAATGGTTTGGAGATAATGTGACGATTATACTCAAACTATAATGAACTGCTGCTAACTCTGCTATATAAACAGATGCAGGTTCTTGAAGCCTAAAGGAGACCGAAACATTATTGTTGAACATACCAAACCCTGTCGCTTCTTCAATTCGCGATCCGTCCGTGTAAAACATTTTCTCAGAGTCGATATGCCTGAACTTACTTGTAAATATTTTTGGGATTTCCAACGAGCGTAGGTGTTCCGGAATTCCACGCACTTCGCGCTGCATGGATGTGTCGAAAAATAAAGTTGAGTCAGGGACATTTAGGAGGCTGACACGGATAGGAATATATCTTGAAGGGTTGATTTCCTGTGACATATGGTTAAAATATACAGTCATGAATCTTGTTTGAGATTGAAGCTCAACTAGCCTTTCGAAGTTATTAATAACTAGGGGATTCAGTACCTCGCATCTTATTAGCAGTCGCGACGAAAGCTCCCAAAAACGATCCTTCAATAGAAGAACTCCCGCCAGAACTTCAAGACTCATTGTATGTGTCGAATGCATGCAGCCTAAAGCAATTCGCAAACAACGATATTGAATTCGCTCTAATTTGATAATATGAGAGTTTGCAGCGGAACGAAAGCAAACGCATCCATATTCCATCACTGAAAGTATCGTTGTCTGATACAATTTTATTAGATCTTCCGGATGAGCACCCCACCAAGATCCGGTTATTGTTCGAAGAAAATTTACTCTTTGTTGGCATTTTGTTATCAGAAACCTAATGTGTCCTCCCCACGTGCATTTGGAATCAAACCACACCCCGAGGTATTTGAAAGTCAAAACCTGTTGGATCATTCTTCCCATCATATGGAGCTGAAGCTGCGCGGGATCATGCTTTCTTGAAAAGACGACTAACTCTGTTTTCTCCGCAGAGAATTCGATACCAAGATGAACAGCCCAATCGGACAAGTTATCTAAGGTATCTTGCAATGGTTTATGCAGATCAATAGCTTTGGGTCCAGTAACTGAAACTACGCCATCATCTGCCAATTGTCTTAGTGTACATGGGGATACTAGACAGCTGTCAATGTCATTTACGTAAAAATTATAGAGGAGCGGACTGAGGCAAGAGCCTTGCGGTAGACCCATGTAGCTAATTCTGAATGTTACCAAATCGCCATGTGAAAAATGCATGCGTTTCTCTGACAAAAGGTTGTGCAAATAATTATTTATAACCGCTGGGAGTCCATGTTGGTGAAGCTTGTCTGAAAGAACATCAATGGAAACTGAATCAAATGCTCCTTTAATGTCTAAAAATACAGATGCCATTTGTTGCTTTTGAGCGAAGGCAATTTGGATGTCAGACGAAAGTAATGCAAGGCAATCATTCGTCCCTTTATTTCTACGGAAGCCAAACTGAGTATCTGACAACAAACCGTTCGTCTCGACCCAAGTGTCGAGACGTCGTAGAATAATTTTTTCGAACAATTTTCTGATGCAGGACAACATCGCGATGGGTCTATATGAGTTGTGATTGGAAGCTGGTTTCCCCGGCTTTTGAATGGCGATAACTTTCACTTGCCTCCAGTCAGGTGGAACAATATTTTGCTCAAGAAGCTTGTTGAACAATTCCAACAAACGTCTTTTTGCGAGGTCGGGCAGATTCTTCACCAAGTTGAATTTAATTCTGTCCAACCCAGGAGCGTTATTGTTACAAGACATGAGTGCTATGGAAAATTCCATCATAGAAAAGGGGCTATCAATGGAACCATTATTTGAAAAAGATTCCCTAATAATGCTATGCGTAGGAACAGAATCTGGACAAACTTTCCTCGCAAAATCAAATATCCATCGGTTCGAGTATTCCTCACTCTCATTTCCTACGTTACGATTCCTCATTCGTCTGGCCGTATTCCAAAGAGTGCTCATTGAGGTTTCTCTTGACAAACCTTCGACAAAATGTCTCCAATAGCTACATTTCTTGGCCCGAAGTATGCTCTTGTACTTGGTTTCTAAAGTCAAGAATTTTTCAAAATTCTGAGGAGTTCCTCCTCCTCGTTTTAAAAACGTCTTGAAGGCATTTTGTTTCGCGTGCTTAGCATCTGAGCACTCTTTGTCCCACCAAGGGTTTGGAGGCCTTCTGTTAGACGATGGACCAAGAAATCGTTTGGTTTGGGCTTGTTCTGCGGCCTCCAGAATCGAACAAACGAGGAAGTCATATTCTTCAAGTGGGGGGAGCTCTTCCATTGAAGTTAAGGCACTTGAAATATTACTTTGGTATTTAATCCAGTCAATATTTTTTGTCAAATCATATGGAATATTAACTGAATTAGCAATGCCTTTGTTACTGCTAATTGAGATGATGATTGGTAAATGATCGCTACCGTGTAAATCAGGAAATACTTTCCAGGTGCAATCTAGTCGAATTGAAGTCGAGCAAAGAGATAAATCTAATGCACTTGGACGTGCAGGAGGTCTTGGGATCCGTGTCATGCTACCCATATTTAGTACCGTCATGCTAAAATTGTCGCAAATATTATATATTAAGGATGATCTGCTATCATTGTAAACGGAACCCCACATCATTCCGTGCGAATTGAAATCTCCTAAAATCAAACGTGGAGCAGGAAGGGCTTCGACAATTTCATTAAGCTGTCGTTGTCCAACTTGAGCTCTTGGAGGAATATATACTGAAGCAATGCAAATGTCCTTTCCTTTAATGTTTATTTGACAAGCAACAACTTCTATACTAGAAGTCGAAGGAATATTTAATCTATAAAAGGAATAACATTTCTTAATTCCTAAAAGCACTCCACCATACGGAGAGTCTCTATCGAGACGTATAATGTTAAAGTCATTAAAACTTAAGGCTATGTTTGATGTAAGCCATGTTTCGCACAAAGTAAATACATCACATTTTTGACTATGCAACAAAACTTTAAATGAATCAAGTTTTGGCATGATGCTTCGACAATTCCACTGCAGGACAGTGATTGAATCATTTGCGGCGGATGATAAATTATCCATCAAATGATACAAAACCTGAAAGAACTGGCCATTGAGCTGATAACTGTTTCAAAAAAGTTCTAGCTATTGGAAGGAATGCCGTTATGATAGTCTTTAGAGGTTCAGAAATATTGAATGCTGCGAAAATCCATTCTACAATTTCCGAAAACTTAAGTAATCCTGTTGGTGAATGTGAAACGGAGCCCACTGGATTATTGTCTTTCCTTGAGCTAGTTTCTGGATTGGTTTGTGAATTTGTCAAACCAGGAGGCACAGTTTTTGGTTTTAAATTTGGCTTTTTAGCTTTAACACGGGGATCTTTTTTTGAAGATGTAATTTTAGGTGTCTTTTTAGGTATTTTGTGGTTTGTTAATCTCCTCTTAACAGACCCTTGAGGAGTGACAAACGAGGTATCTTCACTATTTCCGTCGGAGTCAGATTCCTCTGGCTCCATAAGATTTGAAAAACCGTTTTCGGTTTCCAAGGGGGAGACATGTATGACCGTTTTAAGCATTTCTGCATATGTGCGCTTAGACCGTGCTTTTAAAGAAAGCTTCATTTTGTCTTTACGCAACTTAAATGCAGCGCATACTGAAAGATCATCATGAGGTCTCTCCCCACAATAAACACATTTTTCAACATTTTTATCGCAAAGATTATCCTTATGAGGCCCTTGACATTTGATACATTTGGACTTATTACTACAGTAAGTAGCTGTATGCCCGAATTTTTTACAGTTCGTGCAATTCATAACATGCGGTACGAAAAGCCGAACAGGAAGACGAATTTTATCGATATAGACATGGCTAGGCAACGCAGATCCGGCAAATGTTACACGAAACGAATCTGAGGGACGATACGACTTTTTTCCATCGACAATAGATGCTGAGTACAATTGCTTGCACTCGAGTATCTTAACTCCCTCAAGCATGGAGTTTTTAAAACGACCAACTCCATTTTTAAGTAAATCATCGGCCGTCAGACTTGCTTCAGTCACGACACCGTCAATTTCCACCTCCTTCGATGGAATGTAAACTCGATATTCAACAGAAAATAATTTACAGGTTACAATTTCGTTCGCCTGTTTCAAGTCATTGACAACAACTCGAATTTTATCTCTATTAACTTTACATATTTCTTTAACTTCAGAGAAATGTGATGTCAAATCCTTGGTAATTTGCATCAAATTTAAAATCTTTTCTTTTTTTCGAAGATAGACTATCCATGGCCCAGTGGTACCCTGTGGATAATGTTTAGCCCTCGGAGTATTTAAACTCTTACTAGTATCCGGAATCGGATTCGGATGATCTTCCATAAGATCATCCATTACATTAAATTTTTTTGTAAATTAATAATACCAAAATAAAAACTTATGTTTAGTAAAATTTCAGATATAAGAAATAAAAAATAAATTAAATTAAATCTACCTTGTAGCTGATGTCTCTGTTCCTTTATCGTGAAGAACGACGTGAAGCTCTTCCAACGATTTCCAATTGGCAGTCTTCTGCTGTTTCCAATTGGCAGTCTTCTGTCGTTTACTGCTATCTCAGTTGCTCTGCCGTCGTTGTGAACACCACTGCACTTGCTGTGCTGCCTGTACCTGACCCCAGGTACAGTGCTTTTGCTCTTGGTGGCGATCAAATGCGATGCTTGCAGTGTAGCACCTCGCGATATATGCCGTCTCTTTTGATCCTACGCAGCGTACAAATTCTGGTACCTGGTAGATCAGCACTGGGTTGCTTTAGCACCTTTGTGCCTTTGCACCCCTTCGTCTTCGCACCTTTATGCGATGGCACCTCTGTGACTCGTCACTTCTATGCTCTCGCACCTCTGTGTTTCTACACCTCTGTGCGTATGAACGGGATGGCCTTCGTTGCTAGCTTTCCAGTCGGGAAACGCCCCGAATATTACGTTTGCTATGGGCAGTTTAACTACCTGAAGCTTAGAATTGTCTCGGTATCAGCCGTTAACTCACGAGCCAGTACAATCGAAACACAACCTCTTCGCTTGAATGGTTTTTACTGAATGATCTTTGTATATTTGGATGACATAATAATCGTTAGCAATACATTTCAGGAGCATTTAAATTTGCTTACTGAAGTTGCCAATCGATTAAAGTCAGCCAATTTATCGATAAACTTAAAAAAATCACGTTTCTGTGTACCCGAGGTTCCATATTTGGGATATATTTTGGGGCAAGGAGGTTTGAGACCGAACCCAGATCGCGTGTCGGCCATAGTAAATTATGAGCGACCCTCATCTCTTCGATCACTCCGGAGATTTTTGGGAATGTGTAACTATTATCGAAGATTTCTTATCAACTATAGTAACGTTACACAACCCTTGACGGATTTACTAAGAAATAAGCCCAAAACCGTTCATTGGAATGACAAGGCAGAAGAAGCCTTCTTTCAAATTAAAAATCTTTTAATAAGGGCTCCGGTCTTAACCAATCCCGATTTTTCGCGTCCTTTTGCGGTGCATTGCGATGCAAGTGACTCGGCGATAGCGGGCATTCTTACGCAAGTTTACGAAGGTGTGGAGAAACCAATTGCGTATTTCTCTCAAAAACTTACAACCACCCAACAGAGATATTTCGCGACTGAGAAAGAAGGCCTGGCCGTTCTCAAGTCCATTGAAAAATTTAGATGTTATTTGGAAGGTACAAAATTCACGGTCTTCACCGATGCCTCTGCTCTTACTTATATAATGCGAAGCAGTTGGAGAACCTCTTCTCGGCTATGTCGCTGGAGTATGGAACTACAACGCCATGACATGACAATCGTCCATAGAAAAGGGACCGACAATCTGGTAGCAGATGCCCTATCTAGGTCAGTGGAAGAACTGAACGTGAGGAATGGGTGGTATGCCAACATGATCAAAAAAATTGAAAACGCACCGGAAAAATTTAAAGACTTCAAAATAGAAAAGGGTACCCTAATGAAATTTATCTCATCACCGGACGATCTCCTAGATTATCGTTTCTCATGGAAGATGTGCGTACCGGAAGAGTTGCGAACACAAATTTTAATAGAACATGACAATAGTCTTCATCTTGGCAGCGAAAAAACGTTAGCTAGAATTAAAAAAAAATACTTCTGGCCAAACATGGCCGAAGAAATTAAGAATCACATTCGGAAATGTTCAGCTTGTAAACAAAATAAACCGTCCAACCGTTCTCAACTTCCTGAGCCAGGCAAGCAACGTCTGACAACAAAACCGTTTCAGATAATCGCCCTGGACTTCATTCAATCGCTGCCTCGAACTAAAGTAGGACATGTTCACCTTTTAGTTATCATGGATCTCTTTTCAAAGTGGTGCCTGCTGGTCCCGGTAAAACGAATTTTAGCGACGCATGTTGGGAAGATCCTAGAAGAAATGTGGTTTAGGCGGTACTCAGTCCCAGAATATATCATTTCCGATAATGCAAGCACATTCCTGTCTAAAGAATTCAAGGCTCTATTAGCAAAATACGATATACAACACTGGTCTACCTCCCGGTATCACAGCCAAGCTAATCCGGTCGAACGGCTAAACCGTACCATTAATTCATGTATTCGTTCCTACGTGAAACTAGACCAAAAACTTTGGGACACCCGTGTGTCCGAAATCGAGTTTTGCCTGAATAGTACGCCGCATTCAGCCACCGGTTACTCACCATATCGTGTTCTTTTCGGACATGAAATAATAGGAAAAGGTGGAGAGCATAAAATGGATAGGGATGAGAAGGATATTTCGGTGGACGAGAGGGACGAAAGGAAAAGGGAAATAAATAATAAAATTTATTCGATCGTTGTAAACAATTTAAGAAAGGCTCACAATAAGAGCATAACACAGTACAATCTCCGATCTAAGCACCCTGCGCCGGTTTATTCGGTCGGTCAGCCGGTATTTAGGCGAAACTTCCGACAATCATCCTTGATGAATACCTATAATGCGAAATTCGATTCACTTTATGTGCCGTGCAAAATCTTGGCCCGAGTTGGTACGAGCTCTTATGAGCTGGCCGATGAAAAGGGAAAACCTATTGGTGTTTTCTCCGCAGCAGATTTAAAATCAGCTTCCTAGAACGATACTGTATATCTTCAAAACCTAGTTCAGAATAGATTCTGTGTCCATGGATTGTCCAGACATCCTGGGCACCCGCATGATGAAGAATTAAATTAGTCAACTCATAGGTCGATCGATGTTGTAAAGAATAGGATACGATAAAGATAATTACCTCATTCAATAGAATTTTTCCTGCTCGGTGGATGTAAACAAACCGTAGAGTGACAGAAAAACGTAAATTAGGCAAACATCTCACTATAGTTGCGCACAGAGAAAATTTCTCTTGGAATGACATGATTCTACTTTAATTGTTGACGATAAAAAAAACGCGAAATGCCTCGTTATTCAACAGAACGTAAACACGATTGAAAAAAAACATTGCGGACAGTTCGAATGCAACATCACGGATTGATGGAAAGTTGACAGCTCTCAACACGTAAGCGTGTTGGTGTGGTGAGTTCTTTCCTTACTTTATATATTAAAGTGAGAGAAAAGAAACTCTGAAATGAGAAGCGTAAGAGGGCAACTCCCTGGCCTAATTTTAAGCACCCAAAACAAAACTAGGTGCAGAAGTATAATGCCCGCGAAACTCAAGGCACACAGGATCTAAACGGTAGGTCCACCCGTTGAAGGGAGGGGAGCGATGGGATATTGTAACCAGTGGGTACAATTTTGATTGTTGGTCTCCGCCACAAACATTGGCTAAACGCGACCTGCTCAGTTTCCACTCCTCTCTTCTAAAATCATAGAGTCTTATTAGTCTAAGGCGTTCACCAGTGTGAGTGATAGCCTTCCACGTCCGTGTTTACATGCGAGACGGATGGGTCACTCACGAAGGTAAATGTGGCAGATATGCACCTTACGTGTATCACTGCAGCGGTTAGAACTTTTTGTCGCGCAACATCCCATTCGCTGTGGTTGGTGCTATTGGAAAAGCTACCAATATTTGACAGTTTATAAAGTCAGCCTGTATGGACTAGGCAACAAAATAAAATAAAAAACATTTCCGATTTCCGATTCTGTACAAGGTTGGCTGAGCTCAGCAAAAGTTGGGAATGGTCTTTTTGTTAGTAGCACTCAAAGGAGTCAGAAGTGCGCGCGATTCTCCCGATTAAAGTGATTTACTTAAAAAAAAGTGATGTACCGATTTATTAATGTTATCCTTTCTTATAGCTTAGTGAAAATAAAAGTCAGTGAGCATTTGTAAATTTATGATACTATTGTACAGTTAAAATTAGTAATACGGTTAGTTAAATTACAAATTAAAAGTGTGTCATACAAATTAAAATATGTACTTATATCTAATAGTGTTAAAACAGCGACAAGGCATCCACAGTTAACACGAAAACGTAGGAAAATTTGTTAAAAGGTAAAATAATAAAATAAATTATGTATAGTGGATGTAGGTTAGACCTCAGCAAACACGTGACAAAATTGCTAATGTCTTCTGGGTAGGTCCCAGCGGCCTTTTTGTTTTGGGCTGGAGACTTGGTCCGAAGCCATTTTCATTTACAGTGACCAACGGAGAGAAACCTGACGCGGTCCAACCGCAAGCCACTAACAAGGCAACTCCGACCTCACTAGTCCCACGTCAATTGGTGAACTTTAAAGACAGATTCGATAAACATCAAGGCATACAGGATAAAGAGAACCCCGTGTGTTGCTTCTGAGAGATGGCGTCCCACATACCGTTGGTTGGGACAATTCCGTAGAAAATTCCAAGACTACCTACGGCTGGAACATGGTCAGTTACTATTGAAGATCATCGATCATCTCGTCGAAGATAATGCACACTACTATACCGGAATAAAAACCGCAAGTAAAACAATCCCATGTGACGTCACATAGATTTAAGAAAACCAATGTTAGGCTAGCAATAAATTTGTTAATAATGTTCAGAAAATCTGTGTCAGTTTAGTTTGAAAGGGTAGTCATTATTAGTGTCGTTACACACTAGTTTGCATCGGTTTCCAGGCTCGAAAGGGGCCTCCAGCCCTCGCCTTCGAGTGCTCACCTCAAAGAAAGATTCCCGAATTTCGCTTTGGAGCATTTGGTAAAGTAGCATTTTCGCCTATTGGTAGTCCACCTTGACCATTACCTACAGTGAATGTTTCGTTTTCCTAATGTTCCCGTTAGCAAAAGAATACACGTGGTGAGTATATGCTAGCACCGAACGTTGAACAGTAGTAGTGTGAATAACCCCTCCTCAACCACCCACTGAGCGAGTCGTGGGGCAACAACCAATGCAAATGACTGGCAGCTGTGACGTAATCGCTCTTGTCGAAGCGAAACTAGCTTTTCAAACGACACAAAATACATCTGCTCGAAGTGGCCATAGAATCCAAACTGATCCAATTTTTGTTGAGAGGCTAACGGCTATAAAAATAGCAGCATAAAGAATTTTAATGTCGATTATTTCATTTCGGATTTGCATTTTATTGAAAGAAACAATTCGGATGCTGTACGAGATTCATTCCTGCCATTCAGAAGGACCAAATTGTGGAACTCACTACGATATTAAACACTGTTCGGAACATTTTCTCGAACGATTTGTTGTACAGCAGCAGATATTTTGTTCTCTTCCTCAGAACACGTTATGATTGGCTGGTGTTGACATGGGTCAAATGAGACAGGTTTTTCAATAGTGTATTATTGAAATATTTCAATGCTTTTTCACGTTTAAGTTGAAAAATTTAGATTCTATTGCTAGTTAGATTATGTAAACCCTTTCACAGATCACTGAGCTATGAGCTTTAAAAATACGAGAAAGGCAAACGCGCCTTATGAATTATCCTCTTTGATACTCGTTTATACCAAACATTTAAGAAAAGTTTAATTTTGAATTATTTGAGATTAAGTCACACAACTGAATATTTTAACATAAAATTGTGATCATATTTCCAATAGCATGTAGCAAAAATTATGTTGATTCGTTAGATACAACATGAGATATTCACGATCAAAAACTTATCACTCTCTCAGATGGTAAATTTTGAAAAGGCACCCCATAGTAAAGTAAGTCGTATTCACGACAAAAAACTAATCTTATTTGCATTTGTGGTTGTAAGTGAGCTGTCAGAAAAGTCAATTAAGTTTTGCACGATGGCGACACGAATGAACTGCCGGTGGATCAAGTTCTTTTTTTGACAGCTATCAGTGGATTGGTTACATACCTATCAGGTTTTTTTTACCGTCACTGCTAACACCAATCGGATAAACACATTTTGACTGTAAACAGAGATTTTTTTGTTTGCCTGTTGATAAATTGGATGAGACCATTTACGGTCCATATCGCCTAAATAGAGTCTTTAAACATTTGTTCACGATTGCATACGGTTTGTTTTAGAGATTTATTAAATAAAAGTGACTAGTTGGAAAGAGTAAAGATGATTGTTTAAGATGTGTTCTTCGATTTTTGTTTAAGTTTGTTTGTAAACATTGCTTGTTCATTTATGACGTCACGATTTAACATCTAATTAACACATTCAAATTAGAATGAACAGATAAACAAATCACTGATAGCTGTCAAAATTGGTTCTTTTTGCTCATTTTTGTGAGGTTATGTCACGTTTGTGCAATACCTAATTAGGGATGATCTTAAGTGCAAATATAAGGTAATATCAAATACAAATTATAATACGGAGTACTTCGACAAATTTTCAAGGACACATTTTGCATCGTGCGGTTCATTGTCATGATACACTGTCAGAGTGACAATGTACTTTAACGAATTTCTTATAAAACTAGCAACACTGAAGGGTAAGAACAAGTTCGCTATAGTTACTGTTTATTATAGTGAAAAATATGTAAACACAAGCGAAGTCAGAAGAACTATAATCTTAACCGATCCTTATGATGGAATTTGAACTGGTCCATGAAAATACGAAGAGCACACTCCCCTAATAGAATAATGAAATACATAATATTAAATTTAAGTAGAATAGAAATATAAATATCATTACCATTTCGAAAGCTTCTCGTTTATTTAGCGGAGATATTTAGACTGATTGTTGCAGTTTAATACAGCAACGATAAACAAACAAGTTTGTTTTGCACCGTAGAAACTAGCATAAAGCGTTGCCAGAACCAATCTCCTTTCACATTTTCATACTATCGCAACGAAAGGGAGATATTTGCTAGGCTTACTTGTTCATGCTGTGAACCAAACATTGGCGATTCGTTTATATGGGACTTAGGGGTATTATTATTTGTATTTGGTAATATACTCTCCTCTAAATAAATAATTCTACTTCATTTCAGGAAACTTCCATCCACTGCGAACTAAGGTCACTAGGGGTTTCAGTTGTCGATAATAGCTATCTTTGTCATATGCTGACTGATGAGCATAAAGTACTTCGTGATTATGCAGTTTAAACGGAGAGTATTTTGTGGCATAAAATTTTGTGTATTACCTATTATTTTCACTATTTTTCAGGTAATCGAAAATGTATATTGTTTTCCTTTTTTCTGGTGGTTATCCGAAGGCGTAGCTGCGCCATTTTACGTAGAAGAAGAAGGATCTACGGTTTTATAATGTTTTATTTTGAACTAACTTGAACCGGTTTTCCCGATATATCCTCAAGTTCATAACTGTCGCCAAGAACCGTTTTAACTTTTTTCACTGTAAATTTTGAGGTCAATTTTGCGCAAAAATTTATCATAATAAATGTTAGGGATCACCTGAGGACGTGTGTAATCAGGAATTCCACGAACCTCTTCTCTCACAAATGTGTCGAAAAACACAGTAGAACTAGAAGTATCCAAGAAACGAGCAAGGTTGGGAACACTTGGTGGATGTTAGCATCCATCAGCACATCATATATTAAAATTAAAAAAACAGAAAAATGGAGATGTATGTATGTATGTATGTATGTATGTATGTATGTATGTATGTATGTATTATGTATGTATGTATGTATGTGTGAAGCCACCATCAGTTCATGGCATTACCAGTGTATGCGGGTAGACTTACAGTAGATCCGAATTTGATTATCAGATAGCTTTCATATAAGTGCTGTTAAGAAGGCCAAAATGGGTTTTGAGAACCCGGCGCTTTCCAGCAAGAACATTCGGCCATATAATAAAAAATTTCGCTGTACCAGCTTAATCACGCCTGATGGATTGTTTGTTATATAACATAACATAATATGCAATTGATGATATAAGGTGCAACGCTTTCTCTTCCAGATGTGATTCTTGCTTTTGGTAATGGATAAAAAAGCTCACTAACCAGAATTTTTTATTGATAAACTTAACACATACATACAAAGCATGCAAACCATTCTGAACAGTCCGTTTTAAGGAAATACTCATAATTGAATGTTCACCCGACAGAATAAATTTTGAAGCAGTTCCTTGCACAGTTTTTAAGCAGCGAGAAAGTTTTCTCAGAACTTGTTCTGTATATTCAAGTTTCCATAAAGTGCCACGCGTACTTTAGGGCTTTAATAAAGTGGGTATTGTTCAGGTACCAGGCCTGCGCGCACTCCATTCCCCCACTTTTCCAGCAAGTTTTCCTAATTTTTTTGATGTACGAACCCGGTGGGGGTAAAAACTGATCAAACAAAAAAAGAATCATGTATATCCGTCCATCCGTTCTTACGTGATGCGATTACAAAGAATGATCTCTGCATTTTTATGTATATAGATAGATAGATAGATAAAGTGGGAGGCAATAATCAATTTTCTGTTTGAACGAGAAGGTCATCTTATTGTCCCACACGGGTCATTGGTGCACAATCCCCATTTCCAAAAATGGGTCCAACACCCCTTGTCTCATGTTTTTGTATAGGTTTGACAACAATTTCAAATCAATAAGAGCTTTCTTAGTTGTCATCAATAACAGCAGAATGAATGCTCATAACGAAAAATAAGTATAATATGGATGCACAGACTAACAGACAGGACACTCAAATTAGATTCTTCAATCATTTTAACGGTCATTTCGAATATTCCTTTATTTGGGACAATACTCACATGTGTCATGATGGCGCCACGTTTCCCTATCAAAAACATCATGTCTGTCATCTAGACTGTGTTTATTTTTTTCATTTACCGACAGAGTTGCCATTCATACAGAATTACCTGTAATGTATTGATTTGTATACGTCCATGCGAATTTCATGCAGGATACAGATTTAATACATATTGCCAAAACTATATACATAATTGTGCCTATTTCTCATCCTCCAACGCAAGACAAAATCGAACCCGTTTTGTTACAATATTTACTTGCTTCTGGTCTGCCGCCACTTAACTTCTGGTGAAAACTACCAACACAATAAAAAATAGTCTAGATGAACAACGTTGAGTCAAATAAATGGTTACCTTCCAACATCGCGAAAAAGTTAAATATTTTATCAACGTAATCCAATAATTTATTGTGACGATTCATTTTCAAATATTTTGATGAAATCAGGCATCCCTGCAAGCAGCTGATCGGTGTTGACAAACGAGGGGAAACCAACTAGTAAAAAAACTTTTACATAACACAAGGGGTGTACAGATAGTAAATAGTTCGCGCAGTACAATATAGATGGAGCTAGTGCATCACGAAAAATTATTTTTTATAAGAATTTACTCATACTGTCATGTCTGTTAGTCTGTGATGGATGCTTCTGCTGGATTTGTATTGAATTTCAGAATAAGTATGCATAATGGCAAAGGTAACATCAGGTGGCATGTTTAATAAATTTATTAAGAATTCTTAGGAGCCTTCATGTTTTTAAGTGCCAGCCATTGATTCTCCTAATTTCGTAAAAATTTGTCTCAGTAATGTTGATTTGTGACAATTCTTGTGTTGTAATCTTGGTATTGATTTCAGTAGGATTCACAAAATCGACAAAGCTGTCGACTTTCACCTTATCCACGGTTTACAAGGAGTATTTGATTGAAATTGGTTTTCAGACTTTAAGAACTTTAGAAAGGTTCAGAAGATTGAATTTCATTTGTTCAGTGAAGCTATGTTAATTTTTTTCAAGGTTATCAGCTATGGTGAGGATATTGATGGCGACGAAGAAGCAGTCGAAGATTGTCGATGATAGGAGAATCAAATTTAGACTATGAGTCACTAGAGGCATAGATTGTTAATGTTTTCTAAAGTACAACAAACAAGCGCACATTTCAACAATTCTAAAAGGATTCTGTTCTGTCTCGCCAAAACCCAACCTTGAAAGAATATCGTTGTTGTTCCTTAGTTCATTCATTGTTAACCTTGTTTTTTTCCTAGGCTATACTAGGCTAAAATATTATTGGAATTTATCAAAGATTATCAGTCCGCGAACGGTCCAAAAGAACTCGTTCTCCTCGAAGAACTGGAGTTCTTTATTGAAGAATGATATTTCTCAATTCTTCTCAATAGAAATGAAAGTAATAGAATTATTTGAGTATGCATACAAATGAGTTGCGTCTTTCGGAACGTTTGCTGGTTTGAGGAATCTGGTGGAAGTTTGAAAATGTATACAACAGAAAATGATTATTGGTAGAACACATGAAATAAGCACTCACTATTATTGAATCTGTTTACTACGAAATATAAAATGTAGCTCTTATATTGACGTAGGACTACGTCTTTCTTTACTATGTTCACCAGGGTTCATTTTCAAAATTTCACGACATGAAAGTGTAACGAAATTACTCCAGATTTGATTTCTTAATAACTTTTTCCCTATTTGAGTATTTTCACTAATTCTATCACGAAACGAATGGAAAAGAATGTAAGATTATTGTTAATATCACGTTTATTATAAAAACATTGTTTAAATAGTGAAAAAATAGGTCCAAACACAAAACATTAAATTTAACCGAATCTATAAATAGGGGGTCACGGGCTAGCTTCAGTCTATGATAATCCATGAACGGAGACACATCGAGTACGCACGCTGCTATCTACGCCAAGACATTTAACTACACCCGGCATTATTCAACTGGTGCTTATATGGTGAATATGAGGTTCCGTTCCTCAAGCCAGAACCTGTCAGTTTGAAGCGAAATCAATGTTCAGTTCAGCAACGCCATCGCACGGCATCGCATTCAACATATCATGTCTTCTTCTTCTTCTTTCTACTTCGGAGCAAATGTCAGCTCCTAATAGAGGGCCAGTTTTTTTTACTATATGCCCTATTATCATTATTTTTCAATAAACTTTATATTTATTTTTTTTTTAATTTGTGTGTTCAAAGATGCATTTTTACTGTTCGTAAGAAAATGAGCACTTCCGCATAAATTTTTAGATCTTTAGTTTTAAATAGTTCTTCCAGGTTTCCAGTTCGATATTTGCAGTCGAATTTAAATTTATTTCGTGTGATATTAAATCGTGAGCAATGTAGGATTATATGTTCTGCTGTTTCGTTTTCATCACATAAATCGCATAGAAGGTCATCCACTGTTTCCATTTTCCCAGCTAGTATTTTAAAAAGTTGTAACGTGTCATTAGCCGGTTCAGGAGACTGATGTCCAAACCTTCCATAAACCATGGATTTTTAATGAGAATTGGATGGATGTTATAAAATGTTATTCCTTTTGTTTGTGAATATTCTATGTACCACCGTGTGGCAGCTTCATTTCTTTTTTCTTGCCTTTCTCATACAGAAAGGTTATGCAATCACTGTGAAAACCGACTTTTAAACCGGGGCCCGGAGGGCCGAGTGTCGTATACCATTCGACTCAGTTCGTCGAGTACGCAAAATGTCTGTGTGTGTATGTGCGTATGTGTGTATGCAACGTTTTTTTGCACAAATTTTTCTCGGAGATGGCTGAACCGAGTTTCACAAACTTCGATTCAAATGAAAGGTCTTGAGGTCCCATAAAAGATTCCTGAATATTATTTGGATCCGAGTTCCGGTTCGGGAGTTATGAGATAAAATTTGCAAAAAAAAAAAGAAAATATGTGTTCTAACTTTCCTCATAGTCAGATTTTCACAAACTTGGGTTCAAATGAAAGGTCCTGTAGTCCCATACGTAATTCCTGAATTTCATGCGGATCCGACTTCCGGATAGGTAAAGTGGGTTAAAAATTGTATACCATCACTGAAAATGGGGAAAAACTTTTAAAAAATTCTAATTCGACCTCAAATCACAGACTAACAGACATGACAGTATGAGTAAATTCTTATAAAAATAATTTTTCGTGATGCACTAGTTCCACCTATATTGTACTGCGCGAACTATTTACTATCTGTACACCCCTTGTGTTATGTAAAAGTTTTTTTACTAGTTGGTTTCCCCTCGTTTGTCAACACCGATCAGCTGCTTGCAGGGATGCCTGATTTCATCAAAATATTTGAAAATGAATAGTCACAATAAATTATTGGATTACGTTGATAATATATTTAACTTTATCGCGATGTTAGAAAGTAACCATTTATTTTTCTCAACGTTGCTCATCTAGATTATTTTTTATTGTGTTGGTAATTTTCACCCGAAATTAAGTGGCGGCAGACAAGAAGCAAGTAAATATTGTAACCAAACGGGTTTGATTTTGTATTGCGTTGGACGATGAGAAGTAGGCACAATTATGTATATAGTTTTGGCAATATGTATTAAATCTGTATCCTGCATGAAATTCGCATGGACGTATACAAATCAATACATTACAGGTAATTCTGTATGAATGGCAACTCTGTTGATAAATGAAAAAAATAAACACAGTCTAGATGACAGATAGGATGTTTTTGATAGGGTAACGTGGCGCCATCATGACACATGTGAGTACTGTCCCAAATAAAGGAATATTCGAAATGACCGTTAAAATGATTGAAGAATCTAATTTGAGTGTCCTGTCTGTTAGTCTGTGTTTATACAGCATTGGGTTTGTGTTGAAATAAAAACGAGTTGAATACAATAAAATGGGTATTATAACAAAACGTTTATTTTCTAAGTAACTGTCATTTATAATGCTAATAATGTCCATTTCTGTTGAGTTCAATGCATTGATGTGGCTTAAGCAATAAAGCTTGGCTGTGTAATATCGTATAAAAGGTATTATTTTAGATTGTAGCAATTTTTATAGCAAAACTAAAACTTCATCATTGACAAGCTACTGAATGAAATGAATACAAGCCAAGTATTATCGTTCATTAACCTCTGAAACAAACAATGTGATAAAAATTGTGAGTCAGCTTCGAGCCCCTCAGCATGGAAAACTTATTGGAATTCATTGGTTTTTCAATTATTATGAATACAATGAATCAACGCTTGATTTTGCTTTCAAAATCGATTGAATAATAATGAGCTACGAAATAACTTTATATTTAATTTCGTGCCCCAAATATGTGCTTGAGAAACGATTCACTAAATAATTTGAACTGCATGGTATGATGAACTATTAGTTATAATTGGAATGTATTCCAATAATGTAATCTATGAAATTATTAAACACATTTGATCTTCGGTTTGTTATCGTTGAAATAGACATTTCTAGACTCATCATGCTATAATTCCGTCGCTTTCGAAAAAAAGTTAATGGTAGCTGTGAACGTGGGAGCAGAGATGTCAGATATTTTTCATAGAAAACCTGTATTGTTTTGTATAAAAAATCTGTATTTATCTGTATTCAGAAAGGAAATTTCGGAAATAAAATGATGTTTGAAGATGTTATTCCATTAGATTATTGTTATAGAATGGCAGATGCAAAGAGCATTCCTTTATATCGTAAGTCCTTGCCGCACGGACATGAACATTCAACGACGAAATTTAATTGTTTTTGTTATCAATCACAATTGAATTGTAAATCCATATACTTTTTTCGTTTGAAAATGATGACTTGGAATTCAAACATGGAATTTAAACGCCCATTACGCAACGTCAAGTCAGGTCATACAACTTTTCAGTCTGACAATAAAGTTTCATGACGCTGCACGAAAAAATTTTCATTTGAATATGGGTAATCAAACACGCTCAGACGGAAAAGTTTCAATATTTCTTTCTTACTTTTTGTGGTATCTGTATAAATCTGTATTTAATTTGAGAAATTTGTATAAAATCTGTACTCTGTATTAAATCTGTATGCGCATGTAAAAATCTGTATAATACAGATAAATCTGTATAAATGGCTTCTCTGCGTGGGAGCTCGAATGACAGATACACTTCAAACAAGATTAGGCAAATCTAGGTTGGATTAGTTTTAAATTACCCAAATTTATCTAGACTAGTTGGGATTAAAAGAGATTAGAGAAAATTGTTTTGGAATGACATGAGTTTATTAGTATGAGATTGTCTAGAGTTTAGAGTGATTTGCCCCTTGGTAAAACACTATGTTAATGTAAAGGATTGTTATCGCGATATTCTCGACAACTTTTAGTTTTAATTCTAATGATGTATTTCTAGTTGCTCTTCCACCTGTACAAGCATGCGCCAAAGTACTCCAGTATTTCAGTTACGAATCAACTGGATTTGAATGGCCCACCATCTCTTGAAAATTCGAACGACAACAATGCATCTTTGATTGGGGACTTTGAAAATCTGCCAAACTATAACTAGATTGTAGCAAAAGTAACTGAATATTCAATTCTTTCAGACTCAAAAAGATTTTCCAGAGCACCTAACTTTACCATTTCTACGAGGTATCGAAAAATATCTCCTGAATAGATTCTCAAAATGGAGGCATGATACAACAATCGAACGAGTGCACAAACGAGTAGAAAAAATAATTCGTTCATGGATTACTTCGAAGTACATCTACAGAGGAGCGCAGCGAGCAAGGTGGATCGATCAAGTGGAGGTTGATCTCAGAAGCGTCCGTGCCTTGAGTAGCTGGCGACGAGCAGCCATGGACCAAGCTATGTGGAGACGTATTCTTGATACAGCAAAGGACACCCCAGGCCTATAGCTGTTAGGTAAGGTAAGGTATATTTTCCAACTGCTGAAATAATCAACCAGTACATCCATTGCTCTCTGCATTTTGTTTACTAATGAACGAATTGCGCGGTCTTTGTAGATGACGGAGGTGTCATCGGTAAACAGTGAGAGTACGCCATCACCCGGAAGTGCCGTAATATCTGACATGAAAATATTGAATAATATTGGGGCAAGGATACTACCTTGAGGAACATCTGCGAAAACATGAAATTTATCTGATGATAAGTTATTAACGAAGACTTCAAATCTTCTGTGATGATGATGCATTTTATGAACATTGCCATTGCCAAACTCTTTTTCAACGTCAAACAGAATCATGCCAGATATTTTCGAAACAGATTTATTTCTTGAGAGATTGTTATTGACTCTGACCAACTGGTGAATAGTAGAACGACTAATCCCAAATTGTGCTTCAGGAAAAGTGTTATTGGTGTCTGCAAAATCTAATAAAAGGGACAGGATTGTTTTTTTGAACATTTTCGACAGTGAAGACAGGTGGGATCCTTTCCAGGTTTTTTTTTTATTGGGATCACTTTGGCCACTTTCCAACTATAGGGAAAGTAGCTAAGGACCAAACATTGATTGAAAATAGATGCAAGATGTTGAAAAAAATCTAACACTAAGGTGTTTGACCTCTATGTTGAAAAAAGAGTCAGCACCCGGAGCTTTCATATTTTTTTACCTTTTGATGGATTTTTTTCATTCTTTTTCTGTGATTAGCAGAAAATATAGAAGGCATTCTATCAACAGTTTCGACAGTGGCAAAAACAGTAGTTTCCTGAGGACTGATCATGTCTTGACCGGAGCAATATGTTGACCTGAAGCAGTAGCTTTTTCAATCGGTGTTATGAGCAATCAGTCATTCAGACGAAGAGGTTCATCATTTTCATCAACTCCACAGAAGTAAATAGCAGAGTACAGTTCTGTTGCTTCGAGGGGCCCAGCACAGTTTGCACAACGGGGGGTGCATTCTTCGGTTGCAACGGCTAATCATGTGGCAATTTCGAGCACCATGCCCGAAGTGTACACATTTCATCGTACCTCTCTTGAAGTGAATTAGGTACAATGCGTCTCTGTACGTGCGTTTATCCTCTTCTCGACGTTTCATTCGATGAATTGCCAGATCCGGTTTTTTAAGTTTTGATAAGGTGACTCTTCGTTGACTAACGGAAGTCCTCACTGCACAACATTGTATGGTTTTTCACTCGGCTTGTCATAAGTGAAAAATTCAGCTTTCGTTTCCTGGAGATGTTTCATTACCAGATCATATTCGTCCTGTGAGTTGCAAAGTAGCTTGGTCCCGAAGATGCATAACTTGAATGTTGGTGCGACATTCAATGAATGTAGAGCCTTCCGCAATGAGTAATAATCTGCATTGGCAACCATCAACGGTCCAGCGAAGCGTAGGTGTGGCCGTAATGTAGCCACTGACACATGGCCGACAGATGATGCTCTAGAACTTGTAGTTTTCTTCCGTCCGGGTGCGAACAAGGCAAGCAAGCGTTATGAATCTTCCTCATTATTTCCAAAAGTTTTAGAAAACTTTGTTTTTCAGTTATTTATGGTTATCTCACACTGTTGAAAATTCAATCATAAATTCCTGATCATATTTCCAAAAGCTTGCAGGAAAAATTATGTTCTTGGATTAAGTACATCAAGAAATATTTGCGATTAAGTTCTACCCATTCTTGTACAAGGTAAATTTTGAAAAGGCGTCCCATAGTAAAGTAAGTCGTATTCAAAAAGTGTAAATTTCTAATTCTTTTATTCAATTTGTACTTACTTGTTAGTGTCATTACACGATCATGATATCGATGCTTTTCTGTAAAAGTACACTTATTGCTTTTCTCATATCAAAAGTGTAGGCAATCACTTGAAAAAAATGACTAGTGAAAATTGGCCCAGGGGGCCAGGAGTTCTATATCATTCGACACAGTTCATCGAGCTGAGCAATGTATGTGTGGGAGTATGTGTCAAATAATGTCACTCATAAATTAAAAAATCTCGAAGTCCCATAGGTTGCCGTCATTCAGAGCGACGATGCGAAAGAGGGTAAAATTCTTCGAGGCTCAAAACTGATCCAATTTGTAGGCTATGTTAGTTACTTACTACACGAACCGACTTCGGCTATTCTGGTTCCAAGTTCCCGGTTCCAGGAGTACCGGAAATAGCGGTCAAAAAGTTTAAAACGAGACTCACTCAATTGTCTCAGAGATGATTTGATCGATTTCCACTAACATTCTCAAATAAAAGTTCCTATAGACTCATAGGTTGCTGATTAATTTCATCCGGGTCCGACTTTCGGTTCTAGAACTAAAGTATGTTTAATCATTTAGTATGACGATGCAAAATTAAGAAAAAATCTTTTTAACTTGACATAACTGTTTACAAATTGAAAAGGTTATGATAGTTTATACCCAAAGAAAGTATCTTACTTCATTCAAGATTAAAAAAATTTTTTTCGCAGAGTCTTCTAGTGATATTATTGAAAATATGAGTAATATGAGAAAGGCTAGGTGGATAAAAAAGGTTTTGCCTTTCTCTATAGAAAAGAATTAGAATTGCTGAGAAAACCGATTTTCGAACGCCTCGGAGACCCATAGTGTTATAAACCATTCGAATCAGTTCGACGAGATAGGAAAATCTCTCTCTCTCTCTCTGTGTGTGTATGTGTGTGCACTTTTCGAAGATATTTTTACAGCTCAATTTTCTCAGAGATGTCTGAACCGATTTTACCAAACTTATGCTCGTTTGAAAGCTACTATTGAGCCATTGATCAAGTTCGATCCGAAGATATATTGGTATAAGTGACGTAACCGACAAAACGCGTTGATTTTTCACCGCGCAAGTTTCTCGGATTTTAACAAGCTTAGACTCGTTTGAAAGTTACTATTGAGCCATTGATCAAGTTCGATCCGAAGATATATTGGTATAAGTGACGTAACCGACAAAACTCGTTGTGTTTTTTACCGCCCAATTTTCTCAGAGATGGCTAAACCGATTTTAACAAGCTTAGGCTGGTTGGGCCATTGCTCAAAGTTGAAGATCAAATGATTGCGAATTTGGGTTTCGAAGATATGATGGTATAAGTGACGTAACCGACAAAACACGTTGTTTTTTATCGCTCTAATGTATATCAGGGCGCCAATACTTGAAATCACCTCTTATTTCGTTAAGCGCTACTGTTTAACGCTACTATTAAACGCTACTGTTTAGCGCTACATTTTAACAAACTTATGCTCGTTTGCTCGCTACTATTGGGCCATTGATCAAGTTCGAATATCAAATGGCTGTGACTTTTGGTTCCGGAGATATAAGGGGCAGCCCATAAAAGACGTCACACTTTTTTGACGATTTTTTACTCCCCCTCTACCCTTTGTCACAAATTGTCACAGAAGCAAAGACCCCTATTCCACATGTAAAGATTTCAAAATACATAAAATTCATCTCAATACATTCTTAATATGTATGACAAACCATACAAATATGAGGGAAAAATCGATATAGATATATTATTGTTTTAGGTAAAGCATAATATTTCCTTAGTGTAGCATACAGGGCTGAGAAAATAAAGACCAAAACCTCATCAAAACGAGATCACTTTCGGAGAATTTTTTCATTATCAGTTGATCAGTGAAATTTAAAACACATCGACCAATATCGGTACTGATCTTCTTGATTCTTGATTTATGTGAGTTGAATCACTGGATGATTCGATAAGCTTTGATGTTGGTAGAGGAAAATCACATATGATCAAGATAAGAAATTCATCTCAATACATTCTTAATATGTATGACAAACCATACAAATATGAGGGAAAAATCGATATAGATATATTATTGTTTTAGGTAAAGCATAATATTTCCTTAGTGTAGCATACAGGGCTGAGAAAATAAAGACCAAAACCTCATCAAAACGAGATCACTTCCGGAGAATTTTTTCATTATCAGTTGATCAGTGAAATTTAAAACACATCGATCAATATCGGTACTGATCTTCTTGATTCTTGATTTATGTAAGTTGAATCACTGGATGATTCGATAAGCTTTGATGTTGGTGGAGGAAAATGGAGTACAATTGAATAAACTGCATCAGAATCAGATAAGAGAAATTCTTATGATATACTATTATAAATGCTAGAAAATCAAATTACTGAAAAAATTATCAGTGCATAACTTAAGTTAAACCGTATGAAGGCATTTTTTTCTTTTTTACTCATATTTGTCAAAATTATTAATTTCGCTATTTTACTCGCTCCTCCGTGCAACTTTTGCTGATCACAACAGAAATGATTTCCTGCATCACTCATTTCCGAATTTACAAGAAGAAGCTTTTACATCAACAAATACACGTTTTCCTATAGATTGTAAACATTTATTGTGGAGATTTTTTCAGGAAATAGGGCAAAGCAGTAATATAATTAGGTATTTTAAAAATGCGCTCATCGAAAATATTGGTCGTCACATTCCAAAAACCTCCCCCCCTCCCCCCTGTCACAAAAGGTCACGTTTTATGAAACACCCCCTTCCCCCTTGCGGCGTGACGTCTTTTATGGACAGCCCCTAATGGTATAAGTTACATAACCGACAAAACACGTTGTTTTTTATTACTCTAATGTAAGGGTGCCAATATTTTGGCATCACCTCTAATTTCGTTAAGCGCTACTGTTTAACGCTACTGTTCAATGTTACTGTTTAAATACCTCGAAAAAAGTCCCCATGCCAAATTTGAGCTAAATCGGACATAGGTAAGGGGTGCTAACCGGCGGTTTAGGTTTGAGAATTTTCGATTCAGAAAAATTACCATAGCGAAAATGAGTTTTTTTTATGTCAAACGTCTTAGAATTGCATGAAACGTCGAGATTTAGTGTCATATAAATTTTTTTTTTCAAATTTGACTTTCTGGGACTTGCATGAGAAGTCCCAGAAAGTCGAATTTTTGAAAAAAAAATTTTTTTCAAGATGACACTAAATCTCGACGTTTCATGCAATTCTAAGACGTTTGACATAAATAATTTCAATTTCGGAAATCTCATGTACTCCCCCCTATGGTAATTTTCCTAGATCGAAAATTTTCAAACCTATGTCCGATTTAGCTCAAATTTTCCATGGGGATTTTTTCGAGGTGTTTAAACTTTTACAATTCTAAGACTTCTGGCATCGAAATTTTTTTTCGATTTCGGAAATTTCATGTGTCCCCCCTTCCCCTAGCCTAGATATTACATTCCTGTAGTAGAATTTGACCTTCTGTTTCAACAGGCTTCGCAGCCGATTCAGAGTGTACAGAACCATTGCATGGCTAGTGCTACGATTCTACTGACACTACGAATCCTTCCTGGTCGGGGCTCGAACATACGACAACTGGTTTGTAAGACCAGCGCCCTATGCACTGAACCGCCAATCCGCGCCCCCCTCTATGGTGATTTTATGAGATCTATGATAAATTATTTTTCGAGGTGAGAAAGACCCTCATTCATTTCATTTATAGTTTTGTTGTTGGATTCGTTCGATTTGCAGACGTCGCTTATGGCTGTATGCTAAAAGTAAGTAATGACTTTTGACGCATCCGTTTGTGATTTGGTATACTTTAAAAGCTGCTCATGTTGACGGAGCAGCTTCAGGGTCTCTGCTCCTGTCCTTAGTCAGCACACATTGGCATCATAAATGCCAATATTAAATGTTCCTGATGTCGTTGTACTCCAATACAAGCGGCGTGATAAGCCTTGTCACAATATTCGCACTTCCATGAAAAGCGGTCGTCAACATTAAAGCAAAATTTCACTCCACACTTCTTTTTTCTTAAATTTTACTAAATTCGATATAAATAATTACTTGCGGAGCGCTCAAAAAAGCAAACCGCACTCGATGACTGTTCAAGGCGAAAAGCTATCTTATATCTATCGTATGTTATGCTTCTTATATAGATGAATATATTACGTTTTGCCTTTTATACACAGAGTAACGTCGCAGTATGTATCCAGCTACATCAAAACATTTAGAACAGAGAGATGAATTTTCAAGAATGATTGGAGATGTTTTGGAATACGCAGATCTTCAAACTGATAAAAAGGTAAGTCAAATTAGTCTAGTCTCCTGTCATGTTTTGCTATGCCGGAACTTCATACTTAATGATATTATATTCTAGTAGTTCACTTTGAATAGTTCAGTGTGTACTGCAAAGCTTGTTAGCGGTTTAATACAAACTGTTAATGAACAAATTGGTTTTAGCGGAAGCACCGAAAGTGGTGAGAAAAAACTCCAAAAATAGAGCTCACTTCGATTTCTGTGCGATGCTTCTGATTTTCACGAATCTTGGTTTAAATTAAAGCTCATATTATCTTTGAAGCTACTGTGAAATTTCATCCGGATCCGACTTCCGGTTCCACAGTTACAGGGCGATGATTGTCAAAGTTTTCAAATCGCCATATAGAATGACAATATGTACAACACCGGTACGTGGTGAAAAAAACACAAATCGAACGATGCGTGCTTTGTTCTATTTCATATACGTATACGGTTACGCATGTCTTCTATCAGTGTGTTATATTGGTAAAGGGCAATGCTGCGGTTGATAAAAATTTTAGCTATTTTATGATAAGTGCGACCGAAAGAATAAAAGAATAACAATGGATTGAAATTTATTTGAAACAATATGCAATTTTTTCAGCCGGTAGTGCGGTGATGTCAATAATAATAATAATAATAAAAATAATAATAATAATAATAATAATAATAATAATAATAATAATAATAATAATAATAATAATAATAATAATAATAATAATAATAATAATAATAATAATAATAATAATAATAATAATAATAATAATAATAATAATAATAATAATAATAATAATAATAATAGTAATAATAATAATAATAATAATAATAATAATAATAATAATAATAATAATAATAATGATAATAATAATAATAATAATAATAATAATAATAATAGTTATAATAATTATAATAATAATAATAACAATAATTATAATAATAATAATAATAATAATAATAATAATAATTATAATAATAATAATAATAATAATAATAATAAATTGACCCTTCAAGATATACTCCTATCCGTGATAGCCTCCTAAATGTCCCTGACTCAACTTTATATTTCGACACATCCATGCAGCGCGAAGTGCGTGGAATCCAGGAACACCTACGCCCGATGTAAATCCAAAAAGTATTTACAAGTAAGTTCAGGCATATTGACTATGAGAAAATATTTTACACGAAAGGATCACGAATTGAAGAGGCTACTGGGTTTAGTATATTCAACAATAATGTTTCGGCCTCATTTAGGCTTCAAGAACCTGCATCTGTTTATATAGCAGAGTTAGCAGCAGTTCAAATTATAGTTTGAGTGTCAGATTATCTCCAAACAATTTTTTTCTCTTCACAGATAGTCTAAGTGCAATTGAAGCAATTCGCCCAAACGCTGCTGGCAAAAATGAACCGCTTTTCTTGGGCAGAATAAAACAGTGTCTGAACGGCATATTGAATAATAATTATCAAATCACAATAGTTTGGGTCCCGGCTCATTGCTGTATTCCAGGCAATGAAAGAGCCGATATTTTAGCCAAACGTGGTGCTATTGAGGGTGGAATTTATGAGAGACCGATTGCTTTCAACGAATTCTATAGCGCGTCTCGGCAAAGAACACTTGCCAGCTGGCAAGCTTCTTGGGATAAAGATGATCTGGGTCGGTGGATGCACTCAATAATAGAAACTAAAATAGAAACAAAGGCATGGTTCAGGGGACTGGATGTGTGTAGGGATTTCATTCGTGTGATGTCCAGACTCATGTCCAATCACTACACGTTAGATGCACATCTCCTCCAAATTGGACTTTCCGAGACTAATTATTGTGCTAGTGGCGAAGGTTATCGCGATATTGACCATGTGGTTCGAACATGCGTGGAGTATCGTGATGTCAGATCTCAACTAATAAATGCCTTACGTACTCAAGGAAGACTATCCAATGTCCCAGTTCGCGACATTCTTGGTCGTGACCTTACATACATGAAACTTTTTTATAATTTCATTGAGTCCATTGGAGTTTGAAGGTTTAAAGTACTATGTATTGTGGATGCCACAGCGAAGAAAAACGTATGTATATTGCCTATGAAATAAATGTATTTATGGAAAATAATAATAATAATAATGATAATAATAATAATAATGAAAAAAGTATTCCTCATTCAGTAAAACGTATTTAAACGAAGAGGTTGTGTTTCGATTATACTGGGTCGTGGGTTAACGGTTGCTTCCGAGACAACTCTAAGCTGCAGGTAGAAAACCTACCAGTGCTAATTGCAAAGGGTATATTCAGGGTGTTTCCCGACTGGAAAGCTAGCATCGAAGGCCATCCCGTTCATACACACAGAGGTGCGTAGGCATAGAAGTGTCGAGTCACAGAGGTGCTATCTCATTAAGGTGCGAAGACGATGGGGTGCAAAGGCAACCCAGTTCTGATCCACCAGATACCAGACTACAGTGCGGTGGATCAAAAGAAACGACATATATCGCGTGGTGTTACACTGCAAGCATCAAATTTTATCGCTACCAAGAGTAATAGCGCTGTACCTGTGGCCAGGTACCGGCAGCATACGCCAAGCTCAGTGGTGACCACGACGGCAGAGCAACAGAGATAGCAAATAACGATACCAAAAGACTGCAAATTGGAAATCGTTGGATGAGCTTCACGTCGTTCTTAACGACAGAGCAACAGAGACAACAGCAACAAGGTAGATTTAATTTAATTTTATTATTTTCACTATAACTGAAATTTAAAGATTCATAAGTTTTCATTATTAATTATTAATTTAAAACAATACATTGAATGTAATGGATGATCCCATGGAAGAACATCCGAATCCGATTCCGGATACTAGTACGAACATTAATACTCCCAGGGCTAAACGTTATCCAGGGGGTACTTCTCGGTCATGGATAGTCTATTTTCGGCGAAAATTAAAGTAATTGAACTTGATGCAAGTTACAAATAATTTAACATCACATTTCTCTGAAGTTGTTGAAATTTCAAAAGTTTATAGAGATAAAATTCGAGTTATTGATTTGAAACAGGCTGTACTCAGCATCTATTAACAATGAGAACAAGTCTAATCGTCGCTCAGATTAATTTTGAGTGACATTTGCCGGATCTGCGTTGCTAGCCATGTCTACATCGATAAAATTCGTCTTCCTATTCGACTTTTTGTGCCGCAAGTTATGTACTGCACGAACTGTAAAAAATTCGGGCATACAGCTACTTATTGTAGTAATAAAGACATTGAAAAATGTGTCAATTGTGGGGAGAGCCCTCATGCTCTCTCAGCATGCGCTGCATTTAAGTTGCGTAAAGACAAAATGAAGCTTTCTTCAAAAGCACGGTCTAAGCCCACATATGCAGAAATGCTTTAACACTCCAAATACCAAACCTTAAAAAAAGTTGGAACGGTAAATTTGAGCTGTCATAGCTCAGTTGTTTTTCAACGAATATAAATTTGACATTCTCTATTTTTGTGAAGTTCGTAGATTGATTCAAAAACTTTGTAGGAGACTATTGGTAAAGAAAAACCAATGAAGATTTTTCCCGTTCCAGGTTTTTTCACGTGCCCAAAATGCCCTATCTGCTTTCCAATTTTCTTTCCTTTGGCATAAACGTCGCATAGAAAATATTGAATACTTGAACTTTACCGGATCATAACTTTGTTGTTAGCCAACCGATCTTCCAAATTTGTTCACCATTGGAAAGGTACTACTTCCAGAAATAAAATGCACTGAAAAAAAACGAAAAATATTGTTGTCTACCCAAAGTTATAATGAAAACTGTAGATAGATGACCTAAGAAAAGGTGAGACTTTTTACAATGATCGTAAATATTTCGAAATTCAAAGCGATGACCTATATATTTTGTCGTGAATACGACTTTCTTTACTATGGGGCGCCTTTTCAAAATTCATCCTCTGAGAGAGTGATAAGTTTTTGATCGTGAATATCTCTTGTTGTATCTAACGAATCAACATAATTTTTGGTACATGCCATTGGAAATTTGATCATAATTTTATGATAAAATGTTCAGTTGTGTGACATAATCTCAAACAATTCAAAATTAAACTTTTCTGAAATGTTTGGTATAAACGAGTATCAAAGAGGATGATTCATAAGGCGCGTTTGCCTTTCTCGTATTTTGAAAGCTCATAGCTCAGTGATCTGTGAAATTTTTCAACTTAAACGTGTATAGCAACAGCATTGAAGTATTTCAATAGTACACTATTGAAAAACCTGTCTCATTTGATCCATGTTAAAACCAGCCAATCAGAACGCGTTCTGAGGAAGAGAACAAAATATCTGCTGCTGCACAACAAATCGTTCGAGAAAAATGTTCCGAACAGTTCTTAATATCGTAGTGAGTTCCACAATTTGGTCCTTCTGAAAGGCAGGAATAAAACCCGTACAGCATCCTGATAGTTTCTTTCAATGAAATACAAATCTAAAAAGAAATAATCGACATTAAAATTTTATATGCTGCTATTTTTATAGCCGTTAGTACCGCCCATTAGTGAATAAGCTACAAACGAAATTACGTAAAAAGAAACCTCTTAACAAAATTAGATCAATTTGGATTTGATTGTGTGTCGTTTGCAAAGCTAGTTTCGCTTCCGACAAGAGCGATTACGTCACAGCTGTTTGCATTGGTGAAAAAACAACGAAAAGAGAACAACGGTGAGGAGCATCACACGAAATCAGCCGTTCTAATGGCTCTGAAAGTTTTCTAAAGAACTATCAGGATTTCTTCTTCGCAAATCGCTTCACACTTTTTGCTGTGTGAAGTTCACAGTAATCGAGATCAAGTGAGACCTTCTTTGTTTTTGCTAAAAATGTGAAAAAAGGAAATGCTTTCATAATTCATACAATTGATCAACTAATTGATATTCGGAAGTGTTAAAGAACATGTCAGTTGTTTTCGTATTCACGACATTCAGTTATGTCTCTGACATTACCCGGCCGCCTTTTTTATACATAATTTGATTGCTAGTGATACCAGCTACAATTTTTGCTCAACTACCATTCCTGCACAATCAAAAGAAAACATTAAAAAATCGATGAATTTATAAATATATATATAAATTTTTAATTTTTTTTCACATGTTTGTATATAACTCAAAAATTAAAGCGATGACATGTACATTTTTTTATTCAAAATATTGGAATCACTACCAGAAACACTGTATTGATGATCAACATTATATATCCGTTCAAAGAATCTCGAGAAATTTGGTACAACTACAGAGAATTTCTATTATTGGGAAAATTTTGCCAAAAAAACCTGTTTTAATCTACCTAGTGGTGTAATGATGCCTTTCTCATGTATAATATTGTGGTATTCTATTTAAAAAAAATTTCTTCGATTTTTAAAAGAAACCAAGAGATTGGTTGTGCATAAAATACAGAATAAAACAGTGCGTTGATTGCGTAGGTCATCCTTGAGAAAACGAAGTGTGTTCACTATTATATGCACTTCCGGCACCGGAACCCGAGAACCGGTGTAATCAAAGTCGGTTCGTACGGCCACCAACTAACATGACATACAAACTCTACTAGTACGCACTCTAAATTATGATTTTAATGTTTGTCACATCCGAAAATATGCAGTAATTTTGGGTAGGACCATAAAACCTTTCAATTGACCTTAAGATTGGAAATAACGGTTTAGAGTCCAGTTTATAACATTTTTTACGGTTTTTGTTTCGCCAGTTTAAGTGACGGTGTACAATATTGAACACACTTTACCCTATAACTCCGGAATCGGAAGTCGAATCCGGATGAAATTCAGGAATTCCGTTTGGAACCGGGAGACCTTTCATTTGAATCTAAGTTTGTGAAAATCGGTCAAAAAAATCGTTGAGAAAAGTGAGTAAGATCCATTTTGGTATATATGACAACTATTTCCGGTACTTCCGGAACCGGATACCGGGAAACAAGATAGCCGGAATCGGTTTGTTTAGCTGCCTACTGATAATGACTATCGATTTGTGTAGTTTTGAGACCAGTTTGGAAAATTTTTTACGTTTTTTGTTTCGACAGTTTAAGTGACGGTGTACAATACTGAACAAATCTTACCCTATAACTCCGGAACCGGAAGTCGGATCCGGATAAACTTCAGGAATTTCATATGGGATCGGGAGACCTTTCATTTAAATCTAAGTTTGTGGAAATCGGTCAAACCATCGCTGAGAAAAGTGAGTGAGATCCATTTTGGTATATATGACCACTATTTCCGGTACTTCCGGAACTGGATACCGGGAACCAGGATAGCCGGAATCGGTTTGTTTAGTTGCCTACTGATAATGACTATCGATTTGTGTAGTTTTCAGACAAGTTTAAAAATTTTTTTACGTTTTTTGTTTCGCCGGTTTAAGTGACGATGTACAATATTGAACACACTTTATCCTATAACTTCGGAACCGGAAGTCGGATCCGGATGAAATTCAGGAATTCCGTTTGGGACCGGGAGACCTTTCATTTGAATCTTAGTTTGTGGAAATCGCTCAAACCATCGCTGAGAAAAGTGAGTGAGATCCATTTTGGTATATATGACAACTATTTCCGGTACTTCCGGAACCGGATACCGGGAACCAGGATAGAGAGACCAGTTATTAAATTTTTAACGTGTTTTGTTTCGCCGGTTTAAGTGACGGTGAACAATACTGAACACACTTTACCTTATAACTCCGGAACCGGAAGTCGGATCCGGATGAAATTCAGGAATTCCGTATGGGACCAGGAGACCTTTCATTTGAATCTAAGTTTGTCAAAATCGGTTCAGCCATCTCCGAGAAAACCTAGTGAGATTATTTGACACATACACACACATACACACACACATACATTACTCAGCTCGATGAACTGAGTCGAATGGTATATGACACTTGGCCCTCCGGGCCAATTTTCACTAGTCGGTTTTTCAAGTGATTGCATAACCTTTCTATATGAGATAGGCAAAACAAATCAAAACTTTGAAATTTTATGACATGTATTTGTTTATTATTTTAGTTGGAAATTTATTAGAAACAAAATTTACAAAAAAAAACTAAAACTTGGATTTCACTGAAACTAAAACTTGGATCATCACTGAAAAATTTTGGTGAATAGACATAAACTTTGAAAATAATTATGATTTTGTATTGGACGAAAGATGTAAACAATTTTTATGCATAACCTAAACGCAATTGATAACTACTAAAATCACGTTTTTTTTTGTTTAACGTTTTCCGTAAAATCTCAAAAAATCAGTAGAAGATCGGAAATTTCAAAATTTCTGATATATATTGCGTTCCAATGTTTCTGAAAATCAAAGTGAAAATATTGGAATCCGTGTTGATTTCATCTGTTTCAAAAAGACGTAGAATTTTTTTTATTAATAAAATAAATTTTGTGACAACACAAAAATTTTAAATTATTTCAATGGGCTTTGTACAAATAGAAATAGAACGTAAAATTATATGAATTCCATATAAAATACTAACCCATAGCAAAAGAAACCAACTACAATTGAAAAAAAAATATTATAAAATTATTTGAATTTTCTATTAGTAAACAATTCAGAAAAAGTAGAATTCCGAATTAAGCACAAAATATCACACGAAATTAAGTAAAACCTGTTTTTATCCACCTAGTAGTGTAATGATGCCTTTCTCATATCTCTCTTATACTCATATAAAAAATGTATTCTTCAACCAGTTTTGTTTGATTTTTGAAAAACATGATAGCTAGTGCATGAACTAGTGTAACCTACAAAATGAAACAGTTCTCAAATCGTTTAGGCCATCTTTCTCAGTGGAGTGAGTTCCACTATTTCAGGTACTTATGAAACTGGAATCGCCCCGAATATTGGATTTGCAGCAGTCTTTGCGATTAGCACCAACCAACCAATCTATTTACAGCTTACGGTTGTCTTTGGCTCGAAAAACAACCTTTTCGTTTGAATGCTTTTTACTGAATGAATCCCTACACCTATGTTATCAAAGCTAACTGGCTCAAGTGGCATGTTCCCCTAGTTATTTGGAGATTTGTGCCTTGCCGTAGCTTCTCATCAACTTCCTGATGGGAAAGGAAGGATAAAAGAAACTTGGAAGGGAATTGGGAATTTCGTGAGGTGGGAAAAAAGCACAAAACATAAATAAATAAATCGTCCTGCATCCCCGAAAGGATGCTGAACGATCTGCAGGTGCCAAAATGCACGGTTGATAAAACCTCCAACCACCGAGAGGCCGTAGAGATTTTACAAAAGCGACACCATTCTGCATTCCCAGAAGAATGCAGAACGATTTCTTCCCGAATATGCACTTGAAATAATTTAACACTTTTGAAGACAAAAATACCTTATTTTCATATATAGCTAATAAATGACTTACATGATACGAGTATTTTTCAATGAAAAACTCATAGTTTGAACATAATTTGAAAAAATTGAAAAAAATATCTCCTCCTCCTAAACATGGTCTAAAACATTTTCTGTCAAATATAAGAAACGGATTTTTTTCGTTTGCGTCAATGTTAGATATAACAGTTTAAAAATAACCTGTCTTTGAACTAGTTCTACTCATAACTAAAAGAAGTTCGAAGATACCTAATACGAAAAGTGAAAAATAAAAATGGTAGAGCAAAATATCTGTTTTTAGGAACACCCTAAGTTGCTCTTTATAAACAGCTGTAGCACTAAAATCGTTGCAAATACCACAATAGTGTATTCAGTAAAGCTGCTCTATATAAGTTTATCTACAACTTTGCCGAAGGATGCAATCCTCTAACTCAACACATCCGGAAAATAAGTTTTGGATCACCCTCATAATAAGAGCCACCCTAATACCATGTACATCAAAATATGACTTATCTTTCACTGATTATTTGTTTTGAAGACATCATAGCTCTAAAGTATAAGTTTAAGCCATAAATGTTTTTGTCCTAAATTGTGAATCCGGACCACAGTGCAATGCAATTCAACTCGGAAATTTTAAAAATTTCCGATCTTTTACCTATTTTTTTGAGACTCTACAGCAAACCTGAAACAAAATCAGAATTTGAGTAATTATCAATTGATTTTGATTTTCAAAATTTTCCCAATAATAGACATTTTCTGTATTTGTACCAAATTTCTTGAGATTCTTTGAACGGATATATAATTTTTGTGATTAATACATTGTTTCTGGTAATGATTCCAATATTCTGAATCAAAAAGAAATGTACATGTCATCGCTTAAATTTTTGAGTTATATACAAACATGTGAAAAAAAAATTAAAAATTCATATATATTTATAAATTCATCAATTTTTTAATGTTTTCTTTTGGTTGTGCAGGAACGGTAGTTGAGCAAAAATTGTAGCTGGTATCACTAGCAATCAAATGATGTATAAAATATTTAGGTCATCTCTTTGAATTTCGAGATATTTACGATCATTGTAAAAAGTCTCACCTTTTCTTAGGTCATCTATCTACAGTTTTCATTATAACTTTGGGTAGACAACAATATTTTTCGTTTTTTTCAGTGCATTTTGTTTCTGGAAGTAGTACTTTTCCAATGGTGAACAAATTTCGAAAATCGATTGACTAACAACAAAATTATGACTCGGTAAAGTTGAGGTTCTCAATATCCGATTCGCGATGCAGGTGTCGAATGTCGATAGGGCACATTTTGAGCACGAAAAAAAACTTGGAACGGGAAAAATCAGATTTTCATTAGTTTTTTCTAAACGATCGTCAATAATGATATGCTTAAAATAATCAGCAAACTTCACGAAATTCGAGGGTGTAAAATTGATCGAAACTGGTCAAGTAACAACTGAGCTATGATAGCTCAAGGTTACCGTTCCAACTTTTTTGAGGCTTGGTGCACAGACTAACAGACATGACAGTATGAGTAAATTCTAATAAAAATTATTTTTCGTGATGCACTAGTTCCACCTATATTGTACTGCGCGAACTATTTACTATCTGTACACCCCTTGTGTTATGTAAAAATTTTTTTACTAGTTGGTTTCCCCTCGTTTGTCAACACCGATCAGCTGCTTGCAGGGATGCCTGATTTCATCAAAATATTTGAAAATGAATCGTCACAATGATTTATTGGATTACGTTGATAATATATTTAACTTTTTCTTGATGTTGGAGGGTAACCATTTATTCGACTCAAATTTGTTCATCTAGACTATTTTTTATTGTGTTGGTAGTTTTCACCCGAAATTAAGTGGCGGCAGACCAGAAGCAAGTAAATATTGTAACAAAACGGGTTCGATTTTTTATTGAGTTGGAGGATGAGAAGTAGGCGCAATTATGTATATAGTTTAGGCAATATCAAAGATAAACTCAAGATAGAGTAGTCTTCGATTTCTTAGGTATCATTTGAATAGGACCCCTCGATGAGCTCGGTTCACTGTCAATTTGAGTATTTTGAAGCAAAACAACAAGTGTCTGATCACTAGATGCGTCGTAACTATGACAATGATTGTTTATGTTTGGAAAAATATCAAGTTACAGTATGAACGATATTGAGAAATTTCGCTTTATATCAGTGATTCTTAGAATAAGAAAGTGAAAACTACTTAGAACCATTGTCTAGAATTTATTTAGTTTGTTATAGCCTCATCCCATGAAGCATCAGTTGTGGCAAGAAATCATTATATGCTGAATGTAAACATATGTGTGCTTCCTTTCTAACTTGTATTGTTTCCATGGCATTTTGTCGGAACTAGTCGACGCTTGTTAACGGAGGGTCAATAAAATTACATTATTACTGAACCAACTGGTTCACGATTACTGACCCAACATTTTTCAATGGAACGTATGGAACATTGTAATCTTCAGTTTATCTTTGGCAATATGTATTAAATCTGTATCCTGCATGAAATTCGCATGGACGTATACAAATCAATACATTACAGGTAATTCTGTATGAATGGCAACTCTGTTGGTAAATGAAAAAAATAAAGACAGTCTAGATGACAGACATGATGTTTTTGATAGGGTAACGTGGCGCCATCATGACACATGTGAGTACTGTCCCAAATAATGGAATTTATTTATTTGGGAGCAGGGAAAAGCCCGCTGGAGCTGAAATTTACAATCTCTCTCTCCAGCAAGCATAAAACCTCCTCATCTTTTTATATCAACAGATTACAAAGATCCAACAGATATACTGCTTAATACTAAGGGCTTAAAGTAAAATTATTCCCGGCGAGGGTCAAGAGTGACTGGCCGGTGACGTTGAGGGCCGCATCCTGCTGTCCGGTAGGGGTCCGCGGGAAAACCCCCAAGTCACAAACACTCGGCGGGTGTCCGGCATGCTGGACATCGAAGAGGGTGGCCCTCGGAGAGTGGCAATGCAGGAAAAAAGGAGAGATAAAGAGAGAAGTGAATATTGTAGTAAATGGAATTACGAAGGGGTTCGAAAGGATGGAAGGGGGGGGGGGGGGGGGGCGTTTCGAACGAAGTAGAAAGCGGCAAAAGATCTAGTTAATTGTCACAAAAGATGGTGAAAAGATGAAGAGGGGGGGATGCAAAAAGTATTAGTAACATCATAAAGATCTAGTTAGTTCCGAAGAAGATGGTGGACAGCCGGGGAATCGAAAGAGTCGAGCGGATGTTAGAAACAAACCTAATGGTGAATATTATTCTTGGTTGCGTAATCGATAGAGAATGGAAGTAGGCTTACTGAGGGAGCACTAAACTAAACTTGTGGATTAGATACTAAATCACCCTAAAGCTAAATCTAGAATTTAAGTATTGGAGTTGGAAGGACTGTTTGAGATTGTGTTTAAAAAAAATTGTTTTATGGTATTGCGAGACAGGGTAAAATCAAATACATGAGCACATCGATTGAATAGACGACACATACTGGAGAAAGGTTCATTATAGCCATAATTAGTGCGAGCGGTTTGAATTCTCAATATTATTCGAAATGACCGTTAAAATGATTGAAGAATAAAATTTGAGTGTCCTGTCTGTTAGTCTGTGCTTGGTGCTCCGCGTAACTTTTTTAGGCTTGGTATTAGAAGAATGACGAATGACATTGAAAGATTATTGGTTGGTAGATGTCTACCTGTTACGCTAGTGTAACTGCCATTAGAAGAAGATGACTTGGCCAATCTAGCTATTAAAAAGTTGTTTTCGTTAGAAGACGAACAGGAAGGCGTTCCTGTTTTTTGTTTGTTTTCAGTAGAATTAAGTGGTAGTTGTCTACCTGTTATAAAAGCGTAACTGTCATTAGAAGAAGATTGACATTATGTGGTCAATCTACCTGTCAATAAATTGTTTTCGTTAGAAGGCGAGTTGGAAGGCTGTTTTTTGCTTAAAATTCGAAGAAATAAGTGCCTTAGAAGAATTAGGCATGGCATTTGCATCGTTTTTTTTGATTTTCAGGTATGTTCTGTAAATTTAAGCTCGTTGATTTGAGTTATTGTCTAAGCGAACGAGCGTTTAAATTTTTTTCCCTGACAGAACATTCCAAATAATTGGATTTATGATTTCCATCACAATTAGAACATGAAAATTTATCAGTGGTTTCATTCATTGGACAGACATTGGTCTTTCGAATGCGATTTACAACAAGGCAAACACCGTATGTCCATATGACAGTTTTTAATGTTCCCAACAAATTTTAATGTGGGAAATAAATCGTACTTTTTCTAAAGTTTTCAAATTGTTTACATCACTTCGATTGAAGTGTATCAGGTAAAGTTAATAGGAAATTTCAGATCGTGGTTTAGAAGTACCATTCGCTCTTTTTTCATAAGTATTACTTGGGAAGGGACAAAACCAAGCAATTCTTTTAGTTCATTTTTAATTTCATCAGCACTTTGATTATTTGATAAGCCTTTCAAGACAGCCTTGAAAGGTCTGTCTGATTTTATATCATATGCATAAAATTTATGAAGTTTCTCGGACAAATATCGGATAAGACGTTCGTAATCTTCCAATATATCAACCAAAACTCGACATTCTCCTCTTCGTCCGATTTGAAATGAGACTTTTACTTCCGGGAGAAAAGTAGAAAGAAATGGACATAGATTGTTGTTTCTTCCCAGAACGCCAAGCATCCATTTTGGGAATTTTAGAAGAATTTCTTCTATGTCGCTACAATCAGATTCACGAAGATTCTCGTAAATATTGTTAGACGGCATAGAATCTACGGAAGAGAAGTCCGTCCGTTGTCTTTTATTTTTGTCGTGAATACGACTTACTTTACTATGGGAATCCTTTTCAAAATTTACTCTCTGAAAGAGTGATAAGTTTTTGATCGTGAATATCTCGTGATGTATCTAACGAATCAACATAATTTTGCTACATGCTATCGAAAATATGATCATAATTTTGTGAAAATTTTTTCCGTTGTATGACATAATCTCAAATAATTCAAAATTAAACTTTTCCGAAATGATTGGTATCAACGAGTATCAAAGAGGAAAACTCATGACACGTGTTTGAAGTTCTCGTATTTTGAAAGCTTATTGGTCGGTGATCTGTAGAAGGATTTATATAACCTAACTACCAATAGATTCAAAATTTTTCAACTTGAACTTGTATTGCAACAACATTGAAGTGTTTCAAAACTACACTATTGAAAAAGCTGTCTGATTTGACCCATGTCAGCACCAGCCAATCAAATCGCGTTCTGAGGAAGATAACAAAACATCTGCTGCTGTACAACAGCATCGGTATAAAAGATAAAAAGAGGAAACAGATCCACTTTTTCCCATCATTTTCTGAGCCACGTTTGTCGAAACAAGACATACGGGAGAACAACATCGAAGACCTCACGTCTTTGGAATAAAGCGAGTGCGGAACAGCAGAATTGTGCCGACGAACAGTCGCAGCCAGGCATACAGCAAAACTACATAAAAAACTTACCAGAGGGAAGTTATCAGTCATCATGGGAGCGCTGCTCAGTTAAGTTTTCCGAAATTCTAGTCGGAATTTTTTGTGAGTTCCAAATGTGACTAACACCATAATTACGACTTACGTAATGCGAAAATGAAAGTATTGAAGTAGAACACATTTTTATACTAGTTTGGGTGTCGTTTTGAAATATGCCGTGCGAAACAGGGTTACCGCATATACAGATTAATTAGTTTGCACGACATCTAGTTATGTCTCCGACATTACCCATCCGCATTTTACATTCAGATTCTATAAGATCGTCAACATTATTAAAATAATTTTGAATAACGGATTATGATTTCTTCCGTATTGAATTATTTTTAGCCTTAGGCTTGTTGCCTTTCCGGTTGGACGCAGGCATTTTTGAAATGAATGAAATTTGAAATTTAATTAGCTAGGCTAGTTTGGTTGAGTTTTGATAAAGACTGATTTTGTGGTAGTCTTAATAAAGACTGATTAGTTTGAAGAATAATTCTTTGGATGGCTAGCCTTGAAAAAGACTGATTATATTAGAATATCACTCTTTGTATAGCCTTGAGATAGACTGACTAATTGTTAGTCTTCAAAAAGACTGTTAGTGATTCATGTAGCCTTGAAAAAGACTGAAGCCTTGAATCAATGAAACTCTAGGTAGCACGAAAAAATTTCCAGGAGCTATTCGCATGCGGTGCGAACGACTGTTCAACACCGACTCGAAATGATTCTTCTTCTTCTTCTTTCTTCTGAAAATTTTTTTCCGTTGTATGACATAATCTCAAATAATTCAAAATTAAACTTTTCCGAAATGATTGGTATCAACGAGTATCAAAGAGGAAAACTCATGACACGTGTTTGAAGTTCTCGTATTTTGAAAGCTTATTGGTCGGTGATCTGTAGAAGGATTTATATAACCTAACTACCAATAGATTCAAAATTTTTCAACTTGAACTTGTATTGCAACAACATTGAAGTGTTTCAAAACTACACTATTGAAAAAGCTGTCTGATTTGACCCATGTCAGCACAGCCAATCAAATCGCGTTCTGAGGAAGATAACAAAACATCTGCTGCTGTACAACAGCATCGGTATAAAAGATAAAAAGAGGAAACAGATCCACTTTTTCCCATCATTTTCTGAGCCACGTTTGTCGAAACAAGACATACGGGAGAACAACATCGAAGACCTCACGTCTTTGGAATAAAGCGAGTGCGGAACAGCAGAATTGTGCCGACGAACAGTCGCAGCCAGGCATACAGCAAAACTACATAAAAAACTTACCAGAGGGAAGTTATCAGTCATCATGGGAGCGCTGCTCAGTTAAGTTTTCCGAAATTCTAGTCGGAATTTTTTGTGAGTTCCAAATGTGACTAACACCATAATTACGACTTACGTAATGCGAAAATGAAAGTATTGAAGTAGAACACATTTTTATACTAGTTTGGGTGTCGTTTTGAAATATGCCGTGCGAAACAGGGTTACCGCATATACAGATTAATTAGTTTGCACGACATCTAGTTATGTCTCCGACATTACCCATCCGCATTTTACATTCAGATTCTATAAGATCGTCAACGTTATTAAAAAAATTTTGAATAACGGATTATGATTTCTTCCGTATTGAATTATTTTTAGCCTTAGGCTTGTTGCCTTTCCGGTTGGACGCAGGCATTTTTGAAATGAATGAAATTTGAAATTTAATTAGCTAGGCTAGTTTGGTTGAGTTTTGATAAAGACTGATTTTGTGGTAGTCTTAATAAAGACTGATTAGTTTGAAGAATAATTCTTTGGATGGCTAGCCTTGAAAAAGACTGATTATATTAGAATATCACTCTTTGTATAGCCTTGAGATAGACTGACTAATTGTTAGTCTTCAAAAAGACTGTTAGTGATTCATGTAGCCTTGAAAAAGACTGAAGCCTTGAATCAATGAAACTCTAGGTAGCACGAAAAAATTTCCAGGAGCTATTCGCATGCGGTGCGAACGACTGTTCAACACCGACTCGAAATGATTCTTCTTCTTCTTCTTTCTTCTGATTGGTCACATCACGTGAGACGTGGCACAGAAACTTAGGGTATATTTGCCAGTTAATTTGAGTATTTCACGAGAAAAGATTTTCACCCGTACTTTTGCGACTTCACGTTGTCACGCATAGAGATTTTCGGGTAATCGATCAGAAAAAAAAATTACCCGTACCCGACCCGTATCCTGTCTATTCTAGCAGAAATATCCCGAAATACCACAATTTTAAAAAGTTTAGAAAATAGTTTTGAAGATTTCTGTTGCATAATACTACTACATTCATAATTTAGGTTAGTGGAAAACTATTCAATCATATTTGAGAAAGTGAAGTGTGCTACATTTTAGGGTCAATGAGGTATTTCGGCTCACTTTGTAAAAATATCCATCAAATATTGTAATATCTTCGAAAAATGCTTCCGCAATAGGTGATTTAATGTGATTAGCTTCAAATTGATGCAACATGGGTTACTTAACATCGATTACATCCTTAAAGTGTGTTAGGTGGGCCAAAATATATGAAGTTTGCCAAAATAACTGTCACTCTATTACATTTGATTTACTTCCGCAACCAAAATCTGGATATCGGCATAGTGACTTTCGGTTCATTCAACCATACACTAATATGACCTACAAATTTATTTACAATTCTATATGAAGATTTGAATTTTGGGAAAAAATGTACCGGTTGTCGGACTTTAATAAAATTCAGCAGATGTTTTATGGGATTATCAATGATTGGTTTATTTAGTTACAGACTCTCATGATCGGCAAACTAAATTTCTAGTAGCAAATATAAAGAGGTAGCGCATGAAAAAACCTATTTTAATCCACCTAGTGGTGTAATGATGCCTTTCTCATATTACTCATTACATCATAAACATAACCGTGAAATTCGCAAAAACAACTGTTTATTGAATAGAAATAGGATAATTTATTCGGATCTAATCTCACAAACTCTATAAATCCTGTTTACCCTGTAGTTCCGGAACCGAAAGTTGTATCCACAACAAATTAAGGATTTCCGTATGAAACTGTAAGACTTTTCTTTTGAACCTATAAGTTTGTGAAAATCGACCATCGGCCATCTCCAAGAAAAGTGAGTGAGATCCTTGCAGTTTTTGACCACACTGTTCCAATTCTTTCGAAACCGGATTCAAATAAACGGAATAGCCGAAGTTGGTTCGTTAACTACCAACAAATATAACCTACCAATTGGAACAGTTTTGAACGTAGTTAAACCTATTCTTACTATCTAACATACGAAACGAACCTGCGTTTCTGTTACTTCTGCATATGTAAGTCAAGCAAAACATCATGAATCAGCAGCCGTAGCAGTTATTATTATTATTATTATTATTATTATTATTATTATTATTATTATTATTATTATTATTATTATTATTATTATTATTATTATTATTATTATTTTTATTATTATTATTATTATTATTATTATTATTATTATTATTATTATTATTATTATTATTTTTATTATTGACATCACTACACAACGTGTACGAAATAGAACAAAGCACGCCTTGTGCATTTTGTGTTTACTTCTTCTTTCGGTGTTGTACATATTGTCACTCTATATGGCGATTTGAAAACTTTGACAATCCGGAAGTCGGATCCGGATGAAATTTCACAGTAGGTTTAAAGACAGTATGAACTTTAATTCAATTCAAGATTTGTTAATATCGGTTCAAGCATCGCAGAGAAATCGAAGTGAATTTAGTTTTAGGAGTTTTTCATCTCCACTTTCGGTGCTCTCGGAACAGGAAAAGGGGGACCAGTAGTGCCGAATTAAGTTTTCATGCTCACAAACTAACAAGCTCTGCAAACTAGAAGAATTTATCAGACAGTTTTATGGGATTTGTACCTGTTTTTAACCATCGTTCGTGGAAAAATACTAATAAAATTGGTAATTTTCCACTTATCACGCTTTAGTTCCGGAACCGGAAGTCGGATCCAGATAGAATGTTCCACAAATTTTTAGGATATTATAAGACCTTTCATTTGAATCTTAGTTTGCGAAAATCGGTTGAGTTGTTCCAGAGATAATTGAGTTTAAGCTTTTTTTCAAATTTTCTCATAACTCCGGAACCGGAAGTCACATTCAAATGAAATTCAATAGCAAGCTATGGAACCCTAATACCTTTTATTTGAATCTTAGTTTGTGAAAATCGTTTCAGCCATCTCTGAAAAAAGTGAGTGCATATTTTTTTTCACTTTTTTGTACATATCATCCTATATCTCCGGAACCGGAAGTCGGACCGTTGCACGTATCGTGACTATACGAATTTTGATTCCCAAACTTTGGAAAATGCTTTATTATCCATTCCCTGGAATCAATTTTATGAAATTGAAAACCCGGACGGTGCCATCGCTTTCTTCAACGCACACATTAAAACGATACACGACTGTTGTATTCCGCTTCGTGTTCGGTCAACCCGTAAACGATATAATCCTTGGTTTTCGGAAAGTGTACGTCAAGCTTTACTCGAACGAGACTTGGCTTAAAGGGATTGATTACAGGCACCAAGAAATTTGAAAGACGAAAAACGACAGCGTTACAAGGTGATGAGAAATCGCGCCAACTCAAGCATAAGTCATGCCAAACAGCAATATTTTAACCGATTTTTGGACAGTAGGACTTCGTCAAAAACCCTCTGGTGACGGATAAAAAATCTTGGTGTTGGTAAAGTAAAAACAACGCTACCGTGTGAGTACGATCCAGACGAAGTAAACCGCGCATTTTTGGCTGGCTATGCGGATAGCACTCCTCGAAGTGAAATACTTGTTACATCAGCACAATCATCGCCACAGAATTTCTCATTCCAACAGGTGGAATATTGGGATGTCGTCAAAGCTCTCTGGGATACAAAGTCGAATGCACTCTGACTGGATGGTTTGCCGATTAGATTTATTAAGATTACCTGTCCGTTAATCGTTCAACACATAACACACATGTTTAATCTGCTCATTCGAACAAGTACATTCCCCGATTGTTGGAAACATGCTAAAGTTGTGCCGCTGAAGAAAAAAGCACATCTGAACGACATCACCATTCTTCGTCTAATCAGCATACTACCGTCATTGTCAAAGGTGTTTGAAAAGCTTCTCAAGCAGCAATTGACCACATATATCGAAACAAACAATCTGTTGTCGGACTTTCAGGCTGGTTTTCGCAGAGGTCAAAGCATCAAAACCGACACTCTATGAGTACACGACGACTTAGGAGCCATCGTTGATAAAAAAGGAACTGCCATTCTTCTTCTTTTGGATTTTTCCAAGGCTTTTGACACAATTCCACACAACTTACTGCTGGAAAAACTGAAAGCACAATTCAATTTCTCATCGGCTGCTGTAAACATGATTGAATCGTACCTCTGTCGTAGAAAGTAAACCGTTTTTTGTGGTAATCGTTACTCAACAGTGCTGATGTTATGTCTGGTGTTCCGCAAGGCTCAGTTCTTGGTCCCCTGCTGTTCTGCTCCCATATAAATGATCTCCCAACGGTATTGATATACTGTTCAATTCAGATTTATGCTGACGATGTGCAACTCTATGTTGGTCGGGTTGGACCGTGCGTGCGTGAACTGATAACCATGATATATAGTGATCTTGAGCAAGTCTAAATCTGGTCTCGACGAAACAACTTATACGTGAATCCAAATTAAACCAAAGCATTGCTTATAACAAACCGGCGACGTAGAACCAACGGATTTACTTTACCAGTACCCTCGATTGTCAAATAACCTTGGGTTCATTTTTCAAAATACTTGCAGTGGGATAGACTAACAAAGCAACAATGCGGAAAAATTTATGCCAGCTTGCGAACGTTGTACAGCTGTGTTCCTACCGCCCCGCCATCAACATAACTGAAACTGTTCAAATCGTTGATCTTGCCACATTTCTTGTTCGGAGATGTTCTTCATGTCTCCCCTAGTGCCAACTTATTTAACCAGCTACGCGTAACATTGAACTGCTGTGTGCGATACGTATATGGATTAAATCGCTACGACCACGTTAGTCATCTGCAACAGAACCTCATTGGATGTACTCTAAATGGATTTTATGTATGTCGTTCCTGTGTTTTCCTTAGAGGTCTTAAGAAAACTCAGTTCCCTGCTGTACTTATTCAGTCTCGAGGACGTCGTTTGGAAAACTAAGTGATTCCTGCTCATAATACGGTGTGTTACGCTAGTTCACTGTTTGTTCGAGGTGTGATAAATTGGAACTTGTTGTCACCTGCAGTAAGACGCTCTCCCTCGGAAACAATTTTTAAAGTTGGCTGCATCGATTTTTTCAATCGTAACTAGTACCTAGTAGTTTTTTGATTGTTAAAATAAGAAATTATAATTAGATATAATTAGATATAAGAATGAATATGCGAACGGTGAAATCGAAGGTAGTAATAATCAAAAGATGTCTTATCTTACACTACTGGACAATAACCAAACAAACAAACAAACACACACACACACACACACACACACACACACACACACACACACACACACAGACATTTGCTCAGTTTGTCGAGCTGAGTCGAATGGTATATGACATTCGGCCCTCCGGGCCTCGGATAAAAAGTCGATTTTCACAGTGATTGCATAGCCTTTCTATATGAGAAAGGCAAAAATAATCTTGAAACTAACATTTTTACACTAGAAACTCTTCCTCCGGAAGCAGGGGCTTAAGCCGAATGAAAATTGAAATATTCTTATGGTGTCTTAGGATCTTTCATTTGAATCTAAGTTTGTCAAAGTCGGTTCAGTCATTTCCGAAAAAAGTGAATGATATTATTTTCACATATTTTTTGCTCATCACCCTGTAATTCCGGAACCGAAAGTCGGATCCAAATGAAATTCAGGAACTTTGTATGGAACCACGAAATTGGATTAAAATAAAAGTCCGTAACTTTGTATGGGTAAGTAAGGCCCTTCATTTGAATATAAATTTGTGAAAATCGGTTAAGCCATCTCCGAGAAAAGTGAGTGACATTATTTTTTAACATGTTTAATGCATTACTTTCACATTTTTGGTGCATATCGCCCAGTAATTCCGGAAGCGGAAGTCGGATCCAAACGATATTCAGAAAGTTTGTATGGGACTATGAGACCATTCGTTTGAACCTTAGTTTGTGAAAATCGGCTTAGCCATCGTCGAGAGAAGTGATCACAATTATTTTGCATATCACCCTGTAGTTCCGAAACCGGAAGTCGGATTCAAATGAAATCCAGGAACTTTGTATGGGCTCTTGAGACCTTTCATTTGAATCTAAGTTGGTGGAAATCGATTAAGCCATCTCCGAAAAAAGTGATTGCAATTATTTGTCACACACATACACACAGACATTTGCTCAGTTCGTCGAGCTGAGTCGAATGGTGTATGTCATTCGGCATTCTGGGACTCGGTTCAAAAGTCGGTTTTTGCAGTAATAGTATAGCCTTTCTATATGGGAAAGGCAAAACGTGCGCGCCATCGATATTTTGGTTTCTAACACATCGACTAAAAATTAATGTTTATACTGTTATTCTCGTCGTATGCAATCTCCAGCTGAAAAGTTGAAATGTAATTGGATAGAATGTTTTGTCTTTCTTATATAGAAAGGCTATACAATCACTGCAAAAACCGACTTTTGAACCGAGGCTCGGAGGGCCGATTGTCATATACCATTCGCATCGAACAGTCATCAGGCGCGGTTCGCTTTTTCCAGCGCTCCGCAAGTAATTTATATTTATTTATTTTTTGACGCGTAGGCTACGTCGCGCGCGCGCTTTTTTTATAGCCTTTCGGACAAATTTTATCTAGAATAATGAAGTGCGGTGTAAAATCGTGTGTTAATATTGACGATCACTTCCTTTGGAAATGCGAATTCTGTGAAAAATCGTACCATTCAGCCTGCATCGGCGTGCAGCGGCATCAAGAAAATTTTATTCTGGCATTTATGGTACCAGTGTGTGCCGACTGTCAACATTTAATAAGGACAGGAGCTGAAACTCTAAAGCTACTTCATCAACAGGAGCAACTTCTGAAGTACACAAAAAATCAAACGGAAACGTATCACCGGACCACTGCAGACATGAAAACCCATTACCTGGAAATATTCGACAGTGTCGAGCGCTTGCTCATCGACGTGAAGCAGTCATTGTCCAGTATCAGCAGAAACGACCACAACATTTGCGGTAAAGTAGGTCAGCGCATGCAGTCATTCGAGGCCTCGTTACACAGTGCCATAAAAAACGTTAGCGATTTTAGTAAAGTAAATGACCAGCACATCAAGGAAATGAGCGAACGGCTTCTTCGCCTCGAAGAAAAATTCTTACGACCTACCAAATCTGAAGTCCCTGCGATAGGTATTACACTATTCTGGAAGAATTGAGAGATGAAGTCAAAGCAATATCGACTTCAATCTCCAATATCGGAACCAAAGACAAAAATACCAAACCTAAGTCTCTAGCTGAAGAACTCAAAGAGAATGAAATTCAAACATGCGACAGTGGCTGGCGCTTCATTGGAAGTAAAAAAATCTGGAAACGAGACTGGAGTGAGTATGACAAGAAACAGCGCACTCGACGGCTGCAAGAAAAACAAGCAGAAAAAGCAAACCTCAGACGAAAACATCGGAAGCGGAAACAACAAAATAATACAAATTACAGTATACGCAGTAAAAACAACAACTACACCAACAACAGCAAACACGACAACAACAACAACAACAACAACAACAACAACAGCAACAACAACAGCAGCAGCAACAACAACAACAACAACAATAACAGCAACAACAAAAACAACGACAATAATGTGCACTACAACAGCAACTTGAACACTAATAGTAACAATACCTGCCACAACAATAATGTGTCATTACAATATACCTTACCCTTGGACAAAGACTTACTAGCAGCTGCACGGGTTCAATTCTCCGGGAATCCAGGTGCAGATATTGCCTCGAAATTCATAAATTTTCAAAAAGGTGAAACAATCAACCCTTACAAAGGAACAAGAAGTATTCAAAACAACACTACTCCGGTCTTAGGAAGTAATGACATCGAAGCTGCACCATCCACTAACTATGTGAACATATCTTCAATATCACAGAACAAAAATACGTCTGCAATATCACAGGACATGAATACAGACAGCCAATTCGAAATTGATCCAATGCGTCCTCCCATTGTACGTCTTACTTCACAATCTGCAAATGGCGACGAACGCTTCTTGAAAGCAAGACTTCGTGACCCGAAAATAATGCACGTCGTCCGTCTGTATTTGTCATACATGAAAAATCAACAACCTACAGTATGCATCGAGGGTATGACACCAACTAGTATAAAAATGCTATTAGCATCAGAAGGCCTTCCAACAACACCTGACCACCTCCTACGAATCTACATCGAAGTGCATCAGGAATATGGAATGAAACCTAAGGAAGCGCAGGCCGACCTGGACTCTTATGGGAAATTTTTGACAAGTGAACACTTCCGCCGACTCCAACTAATCCGGGAAGCCGAACACAATTTTACAAGGCCGAATTTTCGGAAATAACGACGCCCTTTGACTAAGGAATAGAAACAGGAATTAGTAATGTAAGTATTCCTGAATTCTCAAACACTTCTTCGCTTCATAGACAAAATGTGACTGAAATTTTGGTCTATTGCCAAAATTTTAACCGCATGAAAAGCCCGGCCAAAATGAAAGAAATTCACCAAAACTTAATAACCTCCTCTTTCGTCGTAATCCTTGGAATTGAAAGCAGCTGGGATGAAAGTGTTAGAAGCGAAGAAGTATTTGGAAATAATTTTAACGTATTCCGGCACGACCGAAATTTATCTCTCTGTCAGAAAAAATCTGGAGGTGGAGTCCTCATAGCCATAGACTCTTGCTTTACTTCTGAAGAAATTATTACTCCTAAATATAAAGAATTTGAGCATGTATGGGCCAAAGTCTCAATATTGGGAGAAGAACATATTTTCTGCTCTGTCTACTTCCCACCCGAAAATGCGAACAAATTCTCTTTTGAATTATTCTTACACAAAAACTAAACTAAAAAGTAACAAAATGTGACTGAAATTTTGGTCTATTGCCAAAATTTTAACCGCATGAAAAGCCCGGCCAAAATGAAAGAAATTCACCAAAACTTAATAACCTCCTCTTTCGTCGTAATCCTTGGAATTGAAAGCAGCTGGGATGAAAGTGTTAGAAGCGAAGAAGTATTTGGAAATAATTTTAACGTATTCCGGCACGACCGAAATTTATCTCTCTGTCAGAAAAAATCTGGAGGTGGAGTCCTCATAGCCATAAACTCTTGCTTTACTTCTGAAGAAATTATTACTCCTAAATATAAAGAATTTGAGCATGTATGGGCCAAAGTCTCAATATTGGGAAAAGAACATATTTTCTGCTCTGTCTACTTCCCACCCGAAAATGCGAGCAAATTCTCTTTTGAATTATTCTTTCAATCTTTAGACACAATTATTTCGAATATGGAACCTGAAGTAAAGCTTCATATTTTTGGCGACTTCAATCAACGAAATGCGGACTTCATTTCTGACATTGAAAATGAATCTATCTTACTTCCAGTCGTAGGAGAAAACGAAACATTGCACTACTTTTTCGACAAAATATCTAATTTTGGCCTACATCAAGTAAACTCCGTAAAAAATCAACAAAATGCATATTTAGACCTTCTTTTCACAAATTGCACAGAAGACTATTGTGTGAACGCATCAAACCTGCCATTATGGAAAAATGAAGCATTTCACACCGCAATTGAATATTCATTATTTACAAACAATGCATCCCTTCCCTACGACTTGGAATATGAGGAAGTGCCGGAATACAATAAAATTGACTTTGAAAAAGTCAAGTGTAGACTAAGTATAATAAATTGGTTGAACATACTGAGTACAGAAGGCAATGTCGACGTCGAAGTAAACAAATTCTATCACATTATAAACAAAATATTAGCCGAAACTTTGCCCATGAAAAGAAGAAGAAAAAATCATAACAGCAAATTACCTGTATGGTTCAATTCACAACTAAAACATTTGAAAAATAGGAAACAAAAAGCACACAAAACTTACAAACAAGAAAAAAGTGCCGCTCATCTTCAAAATTACTTAAATCTATGCAATCAACTCAAAATAGCCATTAACACAGCACACGAAGAATACAACCGCAAAATTGAAAACGAAATAAATACTTGCCCTAAGAACTTTTTTAACTACACAAAAACTAAACTAAAAAGTAACAATTTTCCATCTCAAATGCACCTCGACGAACATGTAGGGAAAAATAGTACAGAAATCTGCAATCACTTTGCAAATTTTTTCCAGAAGTATATACATCTTATTCAGAAACTGTCCGTGACCGTGAATACTTCTCTTTCATACCTGCATTTTCCAACTCCATCTCTGTAAACTATCTATCAGAACATGACATTTCGACAGCACTGAAAAACTTAGACGCCTCAAAAGGGCCTGGACCTGACAGTATACCACCAATATTTTTAAAAAATCTTGCTGAAGAACTTACACCACCACTACAACTACTTTTTAACTTATCACTTAATAAATGTACTTTTCCTAAAGCATGGAAATCTTCCTTTCTTGTACCAATATTTAAATCTGGTGCAAAATCTAACATTCGGAACTACCGTGGAATAGCCATTATCTCATGCATTCCAAAATTATTTGAAAAAATTGTAAACGAAAAACTTTTCCATCAACTTAAAAATGTAATAACAAACAAACAACATGGCTTTTTTATAGGCCGCTCAACTGCAACAAATCTCTTAGAATTTATGACATTCACACTGAATGCAATGGACGCCGGCAACTACGTAGAAACTCTTTACACTGACTTTAGCAAAGCCTTCGACCGTATTGACATACCTTTACTTCTACACAAACTACAAAAATATGGCATAAAACATACTCTTCTTGAATGGCTCAAATCATACTTAACGAATCGTGTACAGGTAGTCCGCTTCCAAGACATTCTGTCTGAACCAATTAATGTAACTTCTGGCGTACCTCAGGGTTCTCACTTAGGGCCTCTCCTTTTCATTTTACATATAAACGACATTTCCTTCATACTCAAAAATCTGAAAGTGCCTATATATGCAGACGACATGAAACTCTTCATGGAAATTAAAAATATCAACGACGCTGTAATATTCCAGAACGAAATCAATCTATTCCACATTTGGTGCTGCAAAAGTCTACTCCAACTCAATGTAAAAAAATGTAACTCAATAACTTTCAGTAGGAAGAATGAAACTATATCTACAAACATACATTTAGGAAATCAACTTGTAGAAAAATGTAAAATTGTAAGAGATTTAGGCGTAATCTTAGACTCCAAGCTCACTTTTGTGGAACACTACAATACCATAATTAATAAAGCTAATAGCATGCTGGGCTTTATTAAACGCTTCAGTCATAACTTTCAGGACCCATACACAATTAAATTATTATACACTACATATGTCAGACCTATTTTGGAATATTGCAGCCTAGTATGGAATTCATACTATATTATTCACGAAGAACGCATCGAATCTATTAAAAAACAATTTCTTTTATATGCACTTCGTAAATTAAACTGGACAGCATTTCCTCTACCATCATATGAAGCACGCTGCATGCTCATCAATATACAAACACTTAAAGAACGCCGCGACTTTGCAATGCTTTATTTTATCAGCGACATTATTTCAACGCATTCAATCAGCTCCATTATTATCGCAATTAAATTTTTATATACCTAGCCGTCAACTACGTTCCAGGAAATTATTTTTAGAAAAACAAGCTAGAACAAATTATGCAAAATACAGTCCAGTCAATCGAATAATGCGCCATTACAATCAATACTGCGAACATCTTGACCTTACTATGTCAAAAAATCAAATCAAATCTCAGCTTTGTCGTAGAAATAATGCGTAGTATGTAAGTGAACATTGTAAACAATTTATATGTAGTCTACATTTGCTTGACGAAATAAATAAATAAATTAGACTCAGCTCGTCGAGATGAGCAAATGGCTGTATGTGTGTGTGAGAGAGAGAGAGTGTGTGTGTGAGTGTAAGTGTGTGTGTTTGTGTTTGTGACAAATATTGTCACTCACTTTTCTCGGAGATGGCTCAACCGATTTTCACAAACTCAGATTCAAATAAAAGGTCTCACGGTCGCATACAAAGTTCCTGAATTTCATCCGGATCCGGTTTCCGGTTATGGAATGACAGGCTGATATGTGTGATGTGTTCTGATGTGAAGTGAAACCACCATCAGTTCAAGGACTTGCCAGTGGATGCGGGTAGACTTACAGTAGCTCCGATATGACTCATCCATTCACCTTCTTACTATAGCTGTTACCGAAAAGCGAACAAAAAGGGTTGGGCGGATATGTAAGTAGAGTCACTTACTCGTATTCCGCGGGAATAAAAGATGCTCTTCCAACCATAATATCCAGTGCATGGATGAAGCATATCGCTATACAAGCTTGAACCCGCCTGATGGTTTGTTTGAGAAGGGCGCGTCAGACTCATTTCAAACCTTCAGAAGGAAACAAGTTTCCTTCAAGTGACTTGGGCTGGCTATCCACAATCCCTCGTCCAGTCATCGATTCGTCCGATGCCCTGATGCTCCCTCCCCTTTACGTCCCCGTGATAAATGTTTTATATTGATAAATACAATGAAACATAGTGTAATGAAATTAATTTATCATAAAATGATAGATGATAGATTACAAAATAATATAATATAACATAATACAATGTCATACAATATAATATAATATAATATAATATAATATGATATAATATAATATAATATATTATAAAACATTATATGAAATAACAGTTAATGTAGAGCAGGGGTTCCCAAACTATTTTGGGTCATGGACCCCTTTACTAAAATTAACTTAGGCCGTAGACCCCCATCAACAAATTTCTTTGAAAATTCAGTGTCTTGCTTTTTTATAGTGATGTAAAATACTTACCAATTTCTGCGGATGGTCAAATAAACACAACTTTTTTTAGCGTAAATATTTCAAATAACAACTTATATCAAACAATAGGGGTCGATTTCTAGACCTCGTCGACCCCCATAGTCAGTTTTCGTTCCCGTCGACCCCCGCAAAAAGGATATCGACCCCAAGGGGTCTATATCGACCACTTTGGGAACCCCTGATGTAGAGTGTCAGTTATGCTCTTCTATCTTAGCAATACTGCAGGAAGTAAAATATTTCTCTTCTAATAACAATGATAATATTCACATCTATAAAAATAATATATGTTATTATTATTGATGACAAATTAATAATAATAACAATAAATATAATAATGAAAATAATAATAAAAAACAATATAATACAGTACAATGAAATATATAATTAATAGAATGAATAAAATGATATGTTGCGATATGCTATGATATTATATTATTTGAATTTATATGTCATTTCTCACCCTCTCATTCTGCCATCAACGCATTCCATCGACCAATTGTCACCACAGACACACGTGTAAGCATGAAACAGGAACCAGTGAGGACCAAGCTCACCTTGTGACAACCTTGATATTTAGTTAAAAGATTACTTTAAAAATGATAACTTAAAAGGAAAACAAATTTATATTTTGCGCAGAGGTACGTAGTACTAATCATAATAAACCCTATAATATAATATAATACAATATAATATGATATAATGCAATGCAGTATAATACCATACAACATATTATATAATAACATAAAAGACAAAAAAACATGTAAGACGATATTATATGAAATAATATGCTATGATACAATATAACAGTTAATGTGGCAGTGTAAGTTACGTTCTTCTTCTAATAATAATAATAATAATAATAATGATAATAATAATAATAATAATAATAATGATAAGGCGATAGCACCCAGTCGACGCCGTTCTATTGACCAAATGTCATCATAGACACACGGGGAGGCATAAGATAGGAACTTGTGAGGACTTAGTTATCTCAACATTTGACGACCATGGAATGACAGGCTGATATGCACCAAAAATGTGAAAATAATGTTACCAAAAATGTGAAAATAAACTCACTTTTCTCAGAGATGGCTAAATCGATTTTCATAAACTTATATTCAAATGAAAGGTATCACGGTCCCATACAAAGTTCCTGAATTTCATTTGAATCGGACTTCCGCTTCCGGATTTACAGGGTGGTATGCACCAAAAATGTGAAATTAATATCACTTTATTTCCTCGAAGATGGTTGGACCGAATTTTTCAAACTTAGATTCAAATTAAAGGTATCACGGTTCCTAACACAGTTCATAAGCTACCTTTTTATATTGGCTAGTGATTTTCTCTAGTTTCCAGACCATGAGACTCTGTTACCAAATGAACCATTGATAGTCCCATAAATGATTTGCTGAATTTTATCCAAGTCCGACTACCGGTACATTTTTTCCAAAATTCAAATTGTTATAAATAACCGTAAATAAATTTGTCGTTCATGTTGGTGTATGGTTGAATGAACCGAATGTCACTATGCCGATATCCAGCTTTCGGTCTCGGAAATACAGGCAATAAGAATTAACTACTTACATACGATTGAATAGATTTTCACTAGCTTAAATTCAAATTTAGTGTACCAATGTAGTAGTATTATGCAATAGAAATCTTCAAAACTATTTTCTGAACATTTTTTAAATTATGGTATTTCGGGGATTTTCTACTGTAATATACAGGAAAAAATGAAAATGAGAAAGGCATCATTACACCACTAGGTGGATTAAAACAGGTTTTGGTGATTACCATTAGTTTTCATATATCTAAGTTAAACCAGTTGACCTAATGTCACGAAATTAATGCATCTTGTTTTGTAATCTAATCAATATTCTATACTGTTCATAATGGTAGCCATTAACACAAGTTCCTCAATCATACACTGCCGTGACAAAGTGTACAAATATTCTCTTTGGTAGAGAAAATATACTTCTTAAAATAAAATAATGTTTGTTTCGCACAAATACCAAAACATTTTTTACGGAATTCCAATAGTGTTTCGTGTATGCGCAGATTCAACTTTTTATTTTCAAATTGATTAATTTTTCTTCATTTATTGATATGTTATTGGGCGAAAAATGTACGAAAACTTTCAATCGACACTGAATTTGTTTTCATTTTTGAATTTCAACGAATCCGGTAACCGATATGAAATCATTACTTTACTTTGTTTTGCAGTGTGTTACTTTTCCATTGTCACATTTCGTTGCGATGACCAGTTGGTTACAGGTGCTACTTGGATAAAGTGCATCTCCCCAATTGTAGGTAACGAGTGATGTCCTTAAAATTTAGGTAAATGTAAGTTTACTCAAAATGTTATGCCATGGCAAAGCAGGCTACCCATTTTTTACGATCAAGTCAAAGTTTGAGTAGATAACGACATAAGTAATGCAATGTTTCGTTTTCTCCTATTCAATTTCCGTGTCAGAAATAGAGTCCGCGTTTCGTTGTTGCCGAAAATGTGAAGCTGTTAGTAGAATATTGTCACTAATAGTACTGTTGTTGTACTATTTAATTCTACAATGTCACGTCATTACACTCTCACAAACTCACTATGTTCACTGTCACTATTTTCACATTATTAGAACCCTGATGAAGAATTAAAATAATATTCGAAATACGTATCTGTAGTATAACGTTTGATATACTTTTGTGAAAATGGTAACTTCGTGAGAGTGTAATGACGTGACATAGTAGAATTAAACGGTACAACAACAGTACTATTAGTGAGTAATAATTTTTTTTCTTTTTTTTTTGTTTTAATTATAGAGGCTTTAACATCTTAGGTCATTCGCCTCTTCGGACCAGAAAATCTTTCTGACCCTATGTGCGGGGTTGGGAATCGAACCCAGGCGGACTGCGTGAAAGGCATCGACTATCCCATCACGCTATACCCGTCCCCCACGAGTAATAATTTATTCTGAATTAAAGCAAGAATACATTGAAATACATTTGCTTCTAACGGTTTCATCCCGGCTACATTCGGTTTCAAGAAAGAGGAAGTCAATAGATTTTAATGAGTTTCTTTCATTTTTGTTGGGCTTTCATTCGATTGAAATTTTGACAATAGACCAAAATTTCAAACACATTCTGTTTGGATAGTGAAGAAATTTTTGAGAATTTATGAATACTTACATTACTTCCTGATTGTATTCCAGACGGACTGCGTCATATCGGTACCATACGGTATTCCCGAATACGTGGTGAAGATTGCTCAAATATTCATACCGTCACGGGAACCCGGCGGGGTAAAAAATGTAAAATAATTTCTAAGCTTGCCTCAAAACTATTCCAATCGGTAGTCATTGTCAGTAGATGGCCAAACAAATTTTTTTCGGGACTCACTCCGTTTCCTTAGAGATAGCCTAACCAACCCGAGTACTGTTGCACTCTTTAGGTTATACTAGCGTATGGACGAACCTCTTTTTTTCTAAGAATCCAAGGAATTTATTTTGAATAATACCAAACATAAAAACGAGCAAGGCTTCATTACACCACTAGGTGAATTAAAAAAGGCTTTTTTTAAATTGCATGTGCTTAGCGATTCAAATTGAACTGCTAGGTGAAAATGGCAGTTTAACTTGAACTGCTTTAGGCACTTATGAGCCGAAGGTTAAACGCGAAGAAAATTAAATTACATTGGATGTTATACATCGAAAGCTGATTTCATTGACTATATAGAATCAATAGATGCTTTTAATTTGAAATGAAGTTCAACAAGTTAGTTAGGTAAACTCTACAGAATGATAATTTCAGGTGAATTAAAATAAAAATATGAGATTGCTTGGTAGTCTTTTTATTCGACAGTAACAAAATATGATAACTAAAATGCCCGCAAATAATTATTGTTGTTGCTTATTTTCAGAGTGTTGAACAATTTGAATCAGTATTATCACCAATTCACAAAACAACAGTAAGAGGAATGAACAATGAGCTTCAGAACGTTGTCTCGTGTGAAGTTTTCCCTGATAATAATAATGGACACGATTTTGCCCACTTAAAGGACTATGCAATTCAATTATGCTCCTGGAGTTTGAAGCAAGGGTCTCAAGAGATTATGTGGAGTCTTAGTAGCAAAAGTAATATGTCGACAATGCAGAAAAACTCCACTTCATTACATAAACGACTATCTAGTTCTCATAACTCACTTTATGGTCCAATGAATAATAAAGTCGATGATTCCATTTTTATTACTCAAGCAATGTCACACGATGCGTTAGATGACAACAAGATATTAGATTTTTACAACGTTCCTCTAGACTCCGACATTTATTCATCGCCGGTTGATTTTGTAAGACCTCAATACAACACCGAATTAATGTTGCACAGAAAGCTCATATGTGATTCATCAGGTATGTACTTTTGTAAATAAGATTATTCGAAGCATATACAGAAAATTAGCTGAACCCCATTTTTCTCCTGTCATTCCGTTTTCAGAAATCAGTTAAACAATCTCCTACAAAAAATATTGAAATATTTGCAATTATTGTTGCAAGCAGTATAAATCAATATAAATATGAAATTGTTTTGAATTTCAAAATACTGTCATCTTTCTAATACATGCAAAAACGAACCGTGCTAAAATCGAAACGTCACAATAATGCTGCTGTCTTTGAGGTGAGAGAAACATCGCACAATGCACAGTGGTTCCAATCATGTAAAAACACGCGTTTTTGCCTTTCTCTATATAAAGGTATTAGAATTGCTGGAAAAACCGACATTCGAACGGAGCATCGGAGACCCATATACCATTCGACTCAGTTCGACGAGATCGGAAAATGTCTGTGTGTGTATATGTGTGTGTGTGAACTTTTCGAAGATATTTGAACGTGCTCAATTTTCTAAGAGATAGCTGAACCGATTTCTACAAACTTATGCTCGTTTGAAAGCTACTGTTGGGCCATTGATCAAGTTCAAAGATCAAACGGCTGTGACTTTTGGTTCCGGAGATATGATGGTATAAGTGACGTAACCGACAAAACGCGTTGTATTTATACGCGCTCAATTTTCTCAGAGATGGCTGAACCGATTTTAACAAACTTGGGCTCGTTTGAAAGCTACTGTTGGGCCATTGATCAAGTTCAAAGATCAAATGGCTGTGACTTTTTGTTCCGGAGATATGATGGTATAAGTGACGTAACCGACAAAACACGCCCATATTTTGGGATCACCTCTAATTTCGTAAAGCGCTAGTGCTCAAAAGTTTAAGCACGTCGAAAAATGTCCTCATGCGAAATTTGAGCTAAATCGGATATACGTAAGGGGTGCTGCCCGGCGGTGATGGTTTGAAAATTTTCGATCTTGAAATAGCACCATAGGGGGGAGTACATAAAATTTCCGAAATCGAAATTGTTTTTTGATGCCAAAAATCTTAAAATTGCATGAAACGTCGAGATTTGATGTTTTTTTTTTTGAAAAAATCGTCTTTCTGGGACTTTGAAAAGTTTTGATATTTTTACTTTTTTTACTTTTTATTTTAAGTCCCAGAAAGTTGATATTAAAAAAAAAATTTCGAGATGACAATAAATCTCGACGTTTCATGCAATTCTAAGACTTTAGGCATCAAATATTATTTTTCGATATCGGAAATTCCATGTCATTTTTGGTGATTTTTCAAGATATATGAAAATTCCACTAAGTGTACTAAAACGCAAATGTCAAGCACTAGTTTGGAAAAATGATGCTGACTGTGTAACAAAAACACTGAAGCATGCTTTTGTAAACTACTTGAATCAACCTGAATCAATTGGTGTCAAAATTAGTATCCGAAGTTATTTAATGAAAGTATGAAATATATTTTCATGAGACTGTTATGAAAGAAGAGAAAAACATTATAACACCACTAGGTGGATTAAGAAGGGTTTTTTTTCGCGTTTCAGAGGTTAATTTTGGAGCTCTCATGTCTTCAGAAGAATTTCTGTTTGAAATAGTCCGCTTCTTTTAATATAATTAAAGTTGTCATTAATCAACCTACAAGCGAGTTTAAAAAAATATTTTACATACAGTACGCGATAGAGTGTTTATGTCTTTGGAAAATCATATCATGTAGATCATATTGAAACAAGAAAACATGCCCAAGACATGAACACTTTAAAATGCATTGGTGTCGAGATATGATGCATTGTTTATTGGAGACCTCCAGATCAAGTTTTTCCATCATAACTTTTTTCAATAAATTTTTAGAATTTTCGGATGTTCTACAATTATATATCAATTATCAAAATGCAAATTTTTGTCAAGTGTTGCATATTGTAAAATTCACAAACTAAAAGGTTTTTATACAATTCAATTATTGTACGCGATGCTCGCGTTTCGAGCGATGATGTCATTGAACTATTCCTTATTGCGCATTATTCCTTATTGCGCATTGCTGCTGCGCGCTGATTGGTTGTGTGTATGTTAGAGCATTACTATATAAACGCTAACGATAGGCATTACTATTCATTCTGTTTCTAACCATTGTCAAGTGAAGATCGGAAATAAAACCTGAAAGAAATCCTAGTCTATTCATTAACTGGGGAATGAAAGGTCCAGCCGGCAGCGAAAGGAGAATCCTAGCTGATCCACAGAGCGACGCGTCGTATACAGACGCGTCCCCTCCGTGTGCGGCACACGCATTGAGCATGTTTGTGCCTGTTTGTGATCGCTATTCGCCTGAATGCCAGGGGAAGTACATAGCTTATGTTGCTATTGCGCAGCGGAACTACCTCTAAGGGTATCGTTTATTTAATTGCTCAATGAATCATTGAGAATTGCAAAGAGTTTCGATATTCTGGAACAAATTATTTGAGAATCCTTCCACCTTGTAAGAGTTGAGCTTGTCGATGCAGTGATTCATTGAGTGTGCCGTGGTCCTTCGTGAGAGAACTAACACCGGTAATTGTGATGTGCACATTATCTGGTGGGGAATCATCGTGCCGAGGCTGGTAGCTATTTTGTGGTTAGCTATCATTCTTCGATCATAGCGTTACCGGTGGGTGTGACGTGCATGGCTACCGGTAATCCGCTCAGTGAACATCAGTTGTGCTAACAAACATAATGGTCCTTCGAGCCGGATTGTAACTAGAGTGATACATACAATTTGTGAACATTTGTGAACATTTTAAAATTGAGTGAACAAAATAGTGAAGTGACAATCATGGCCATATTGAAACAATTAATCCACCAGCGAGGCCAAGTGAAAGCGCGTGTTACAGTGATAGTTCAGAAACTAACTGAAGCTGTTGATCAACCTACAGCAATAAGTCTTTCGCAGTTGAAGACGTTTGAAAAGAAACTGGAATTGCATTATTCGGAATATTCAGCGAAACATGATCAAGTAATGGCTCTTTGTACTAGTGAAAATACCGAAGAACAGGATGCTAAATTAGATGAGTTTGATGAGTTGCATACTGATGCATTAGTGAAACTAAACCAGTTGCTAGATTTCTTCCGTGCTGATCCACCACCGAATGCTAACGGAGCTCCCCAAGTTATAGTCACGCAACAACCTTTGAAAACGCCGATTCCAACATATGATGGGAAGTATGAAAATTGGCTTAAGTTCAAGGCTCTCTTTAGTGACCTTGTCGGCAAGTGTGGCGATTCTGATGCAACCAAATTGCAGTACTTAGATAAAGCGTTAATTGGAGAAGCTTATGGAATTCTGGATGCTAGAATTATAAACGACAACAATTTCGAACGAGCCTGGCAATTGTTGGAAGAACGTTACGAAAATCCAAGAGTGATCATTGACATGCATATTTCTGGTCTACTATCGTTGAAACCAATCTCGAAACAAAATCACAGAGAACTAAGAAATCTCGTCGATACTTGTAATCGACATGTAGAGGGATTGCGATTCATGGAGCAAGAGATCGATGGTACAGCCGGACTCATTGTAGTGAAATTACTTACTATGTGTTTAGATGGGGAAACGCGTAAACAGTGGGAGCAGACATTAGATCACGGGGAGCTACCTGATTTTGATGAATCTATGAAATTTCTTAGAGGTTACTGTCAGGTCCTTGTGAGATGTGAAGCAGATAAGACGTCCACATCGAAGTCAACTGTCAAACCTGCTACAATATCAAGGTACAACTCAACACCGAGAAACGCCCATGCAGCAACATCCAAATCATCGGAGAACGTGTGTGAAATCTGCACGGGATGCCATTCTAATTATAAGTGCCCACCGTTTTTGAGTATGAACGTTGAACAACGTGTAACAAAGGTAAAGCAAAACGGCCTTTGTTTCAATTGCCTTCGAAAGGGCCATCAAATAAAAACTTGCCCGTCAGATAAATCATGCTCCAAGTGTTCCAAGAAGCATCATACGTTGCTACATTTCGAGCAGGTGCCAAAATCAGATCCGAAGCAGCGCAATTCTAGTGACTCCAATTTGCAAGAAACAAAAACACCCGTAGTATCAGCTGGCACAAATGATGATGTCACTACTGCATGTTTCAGTGTTCAACAGCGAGTGAAACAAGTGCTTTTGATGACTGCTTTGGTAAACGTGGTATCGAAAAGTGGAAAGGTTATCAAGTTGCGTGCCCTGCTCGATTCCGGGTCGCAAGTCAACTTAGTTTCAGATTCGGCAGCAAAATTCTTGGCACTTCCGAAATATCCCGTAAACATTCCAGTTGTGGGAGTAGGTGGTGCTAAGTCCCAAGTACGGCATCGAGTGATCCTAAAACTATTTTCCGAATACACAAACTTCGAAAGCATTGTGGAATGTTTGATGTCATCTAAGGTGACAGGGAAGATTCCCAATGTTTCCCTAAGTGTTGTGCAATGGAAAATTCCAACCGGTATAGTCCTGGCAGATCCGTCTTTCAATGAACCAAGAGATGTGGATCTACTTATTGGAGCTGAACTATTTTTCCAAATTCTGAAACAAAACCAGCTAAAACTTTCTGACAATTTACCTACACTTTATGAGACTTGCTTTGGATGGGTCTTTGCCGGTGTATACGAAGAGTGTCATCAAGAAAACGTAAGAGTACTTTGCGCCACTAATGAGGATCCCTTATTGAAAAGCATGCAGAGATTTTTCGAGCAAGAAGAGCTTCCTGAAAGGAGATCATCAACCGATGAAGATCGAGAGATAGAAGATCATTTTTGCAAAACATTCAAAAGAAACGAGGATGGCCGATTCGTGGTTCAACTACCGTTTCGCAATTCCATTAAACAACTAGGAAATTCCAGACAACTAGCATTAAAATGGTTCCTTTCCAATGAAAAGCGACTAGCCACTGATCCAGAAATGAAAGAGATGTACCATGCATTTATGAGAGAGTACGAAAATCTTAGTCATTGCCGAGAGATTTGCGAAGAAAATGATCCACTGGAACAGCAGAATTATTATTTTCCACATCATGCTGTTAGTAAACCGACGAGTACTAGTACGAAACTGCGAGTTGTATTCGATGGAAAGGCTAAGGCTAACGGATTATCGCTCAATGAGGTTCTCATGATCGGTCCCAAAATACAGAACGATTTGTTTTCCATCGTATTGCGTTTCAGACAGCATATTTATGCATTTTCAGCAGACGTTGAGAAAATGTATAGGCAAGTGAAAATCGATCCCAGCCAAACTCATTACCAAAGGATTTTTTGGCGTGAACAGTCGACGGATCCAATAAGAGTGTTGGAATCAACTACGGTGACCTATGGGACATCTTCTGTATCTTTCCTGGCGGTAAGGTCCATGATTCAATTAGCCAGAGAAGAGAGAGCTAATTTCCCTTTAGCCGCTGAAGAAATATTAGAAGATTGCTATATGGACGATATTTTGAGTGGTGCTCATACGTTAGATGCTACGAAGCAATTGCGAAGTGAAATCAAGAAGCTCATGCAAAAGGGAAAGTTTCCTATCAAAAAATGGTGTTCCAATGACGACAGAGTACTCGAAGGTGTTCCAGAAAGTAACCGTGAAAAAATAACTTCAATAGAAGACACTTATGCCAACGAAGTAATTCACACCTTAGGTGTTTTATGGAATCCTAAAAGAGACCTGTTCATGTTCTGGACAAATGCAGGATCGGAGCAGTCTAATGAGTGTGTGACCAAAAGAAATGTACTCTCCCAAATCGCAAAACTATTCGATCCACTTGGTCTTATATCGCCTGTTATCGTACTGGCTAAGTCCATCATGCAGCAATTGTGGGCCGATGGCCTAGATTGGGATGAAAATATTTCGGAAAGAACATTGAACCGATGGTTGACTTTTCATCAGTCGCTAATTGAATTGAACAAGATACAAATTCCGAGATGTGTCATGGTCCCAAATCCTTATAGAGTGGAGATTCACGGCTTCTCTGATGCATCGTTTACCGCATATGGAGCATGCCTTTATGTACGTTGTGTTCAAGAGAATGGAACAGTGTCGGTAAGATTGCTATGCAGCAAATCAAGGATTGCTCCTCTGCGCCGTCTTACAATACCAAGACTGGAGTTGTGCGCTGCTGTGACACTAGCTAAACTGGTCAGTGTGGTGGTACCTATGTTGAGAATAGAAATTCACGATGTAAAACTGTGGACCGATAGTCAGATTGTACTGGCAATGTACAACAAGTTTTGGAAATTAATAAGCTAACCAGTACCTACAAGTGGAATTATGTCAAGTCCGAACATAGTTCAGCAGATCTGATATCTCGAGGTTGCTACCCAGGTGCTTTGATTCAATCTGATTTATGGTGGAATGGTCCGCAATTTCTGCGGGATACAATTTACGAGACCTGGGAGACACCGATAATTCCAGAAGATGAGCTGCCAGAATTGAAGAAGTCCAATGTGTGTAACACAGTTGTCGTTGAAGATGAACCTGTATTTGAGCGATGCGGATCATTCGTTAAGTTACACCGAGTGCTGGCGCAAGTGGCGAGGTTTACTCGACTTGTTAGAATGAGAGAAATTGAACGTAAAAATGATCAATATCTCTCCGTGCAAGATATGGAATGGAGTACATAGTACGAGTTTTGCAAAAAAATAAGTTTTGTGACGAAATTAAGAGTGTTCAACTTAATCAATTACCAAAGAGGCTTGCGAATCTTCAACCGTTTTTAGATGATCAAGGATTTCTAAGAGTTGGCGGGCGTCTTCAGAATTCTAAAGTACCGTTCGACGTCAAACATCAGTTGCTTCTTCCACGAGATCATAAAGTAACGGAGATGCTGATTCGTCAATATCACGAGGATAGGCTTCATGAAGGACCGTCTGGATTATTGGCGACCATAAGGCAAAAATATTGGATTTTGAATGCTCGTGCCATAATAAGAAAGGTAACCCGCAGTTGCGTAAGATGCTTCAAGGTCAAGCCGAGAGGAATTCAACCATTAATGGGTAACCTCCCAGAAGAGCGTGTGATTATTACAGCGGCATTCGAAAATACCGGAGTAGATTATGCCGGTCCTATGATAGTTAAAGAAGGAAAGTATAAGCCGAAACATATGAAGGCATACCCTATTTAAGGTGAATAAAGAAAGGATTCATGCACTCCAGGAAGAACGATGAACCCTTCTGACTATAGCTCCTTAGCACATTGGGTGAGAAACGAGAGAATATCCTTCTGCTGGCATGTTTGGATGCAGACCAAGAACAAATCTTGTGCTCTATCCAACTAGTTTAAAGTGGTGAAGCCGGTTTCGGACCAACGAAATCGTTCGTTGCAAAAGCTCTAGCCAACTCATCAGCCCATTCATTTCCAGTAATACCAGAACGGCCGGGCATCCATAAGAAGTAAACAGCATTTGAAATGCTAAGGTCTTCAATTTGAGTTCGACATGTGATCAACAGATTCGACCGTGAATCATTCGAACTGAATGCTTTTAAAGCTGCCTGACTGTCGGAACAAAAACAAATTCGTTTGCCACAGATCCTCTGCTGAAGTGCCGATTGCATTCCACACAGAATCGCGTAGATTTCTGCTTCGAATACAGTACAGTATTTACCAAGTGAATGAGACTGCTCTAGCCTCATTTCACGACAGTAGACACCAGCACCAGCACGACCATTCAACAGAGAACCGTCCGTATAACAAACTATGTGTTCATCAAGTTGTCGTTTCAAACAATCAGTCAACCATTCCTCACGAAAAGGATAGATCACATTGAACGTTTTGAAAGGAAAACTGCACGTGAGAGTCAGGTCACTAGGAGCGAGCAAATACGCATCCCAGATAACCATTTCAGACCACAAACGAGTGTGGCCAGTAGCACAGTCTATAGGGTTACCGTTCCAAAGCCCTTTAACCCTAAGACGGTATGCACAACATAATGCTTCTCGTTTTAGGATCACGTGTAGTGGTTTAATGCACAGTAGCGCCTCTAGAGCAGCAGTAGGAGTTGTCGTGAATGCTCCTGTCATCGTAATTAAGACCATCCTTTGGAGATGATTTAGCTTTGGCTGAACTGTCGCAACTCCTCCTTTCTACCACCATACAAGATATCCGTATGCTAAAATTGGTCTAACGATAGTTGTGTAGGTCCAATGAATGTATCTGGGTTTGAGTTCCCATGATTTTCCAAAAGCTCGTCTGCATTGGCCGAAAGCCATGCAAGCTCTTTTAATCCTGAAGTCAATGTGAGCAGACCAATTCAGTTTTGAATCAAGAATAACCCCAACGTGTTTAATTTGATCAACCACAGTGACCTCTGAACCGAAGAACAGTAACGGACGAGCTCCTGTGATTATCCTACGACAAGTGAAAAGCACCATTGATGTTTTGCCTGGATTTACAGATAATCCAACCTGACAACACCATTGCTCAACAGATCGCAGGGCTTGCTGCATTAAATCAAAGAGAGTGTTCATGTTTATACCGGTCAGCAATATATTATAACCGTCGGCAAAACCATAAGTCGGAAATTCAAGGTAATTAAGTTTCCTTAACAAACCATCAGCAACTAGGCTCCATAAAAGTGGGGATAGCGCACCACCTTGAGGACACCCACAGACGCTTAGCTTTGTAATCTCTGCTTGCCGAAGCGATGAACAAAGAAGTCGATTGCTAAGCATTGCGTGTATTCACTAAGGGAAAAACCCAAGATATTCCGTTCACGACTGCATTGTTTAACCTCCTGCAGCCATTCAGTCTTCGGCACGGAAATACACCTTGACTTAGGAGTTCCTATTTTTGTGGCCTTTTACGACATGGAACAGTAAACCAGTGGATCAATTCTTGGTAGAAAATAATTCCTCCGGATGCCACACGGCTTACCTGTTTGGTGGACTTATACCACCGGTACAAGTGTACCGTAGCATTATTCTTAGCCAGTTGAGAAACCGCTATCGACACTACACGGCTATCTAGGCTGCTCAGAAAGGGAAGTTGACATTGATTGACAACTTCCATGGATGGCCGAGCAGCCGACTTTAGTTTTGCATCGATGATGATTTTCAATCAATTTTTCGATTCAACCCATGTCTATTCCATGTTACTATAATTTACATGTCATGTAAGTTTGATTATTTCTTATTGTGTAGCCTGTGTCAGTTTGTCGATTACTTATATATACCATTATATCTCCGGAGCTAGAGTGATAGCCATTTGATCTTTGAACTTGATCAATGATAGTGACTTTCCAACGAGCCTATGTTCAAATCGGGTAGTCATCTTAGAGCAAATTAAGCGGTAAGAAAAATCTTTGCAAGGTGCTCAAACGTAATTACTCACACAGAAATTTTCCGATCTTTTCAAACTGAGTCGAATAATGTATAAACATTATGGGTCTCCGAAGTTCAGATCAAAAGTCATTTTTATTTTATCCGAGCACTACTAACATCATCTATAACATTTGGTATAGATAATAACATTTTTGATTTCGAAAATTATCAACATACCCGCCTTCCTGCGTATTTTCCGCGATTTTTGGAGCTAACCATTTTGCGGAACCCTGATGTTTATAATGGGTCGTATGAATAAAATGTAGTAAAGTCTGATGTTTTTAGTACAGTCTCAAGATTACAATACAGTGTTGGTATGAATAAAAAAAATTTGAACTATGGTAGATTCTACTTTTGAATTTGATCATTTTCTGCATGCCGATCGGCACAAAGCCCGGAAAGCTATCATAAGCATGCGTAAAACAATCAACAAAATTTCAATCACCATATCAGAAGACTTACGAGTAGCAACTTCTAGAGCTGCCTATCGAAAATGTGTAGTAAATAGATTTTTTCTAGTGAGGTTTGCATTAAAGAAATTCACATTTTCGGATGGTGCTGAAAAAAAGCTAGGACAAGTAACTACTCTTGATAGATTTCTCATGGAAGGTAATTATTTAAGCTTACTTGCAAAAAATCCTACTGTGAGCGGCCTGTCGACTGTTAACCGAAACTTAAGTCATGGCGGACGAAAACATGCTTGGAGGAATAGTTTTGAGTTTATCTTATTTTATATCAATTCCTTCTCTGGTTGGTTTAGAAATTCTCGATAGGACGCAGCTGGAGGACGTTGGGCGGGTTTGCCGTCTTGGGTACTACATCGCTCCATCTCCTCCAACGATCGTCTCGAGTAGTATAAATAAAATGTGTCACTTATAATAATGATAATAATAATAATAATAATAATAATAATAATAATAATAATAATAATAATAATAATAATAAAAATAATAATAATAATAAAATTATTATTAATTGTTATATAATGTAATAAAAACTAATATAATTATGTTACACAAATGAATGTTATACAATGTAATACAGCATAATATAATATAATACAATGCAACATAAACTAAATAATATAATGAAAAAACAAAATGATATGTTGGAATATCCTATGATAAATATTGCAAACTAGGGTGGGCTTCAACTTATAAGCCATTACGCACCTTCCCATTTTGTTACTAATGCATAAGGCGATAGCACCCAGTCAACGACGATCTATTGACTAAATGTCATCATAGACATACGGGGAAACGTTAGATAGGAACTTGTGAGGACTTAGTTATTTCACCTTATGACGACTTCAAGCAATAACTAAATATATACTAGAGATAAATCATTCCGTGGAAATGAGCCTATTGAATTGACCTTACCTGAGATACGAGATCATAATTGAGGATATTTTACTAATTATTTGTACAATAAACACAATGCAAACTAAGTAAATACCGAATTGAAATGAAATAATAAAACAGTTTTTTAATCAACAGGGTCATTGCAGAGCAAATTTCTTCTTGGAAGACGGCGGACTGCTTCGTTACAGAGCCTTGATTTGCAAAATCATCCAACTAAAAAAAAACTGTCGGCTGGATATGGATGCGAAAACAGAAGAAAAGCCATGTCAAATAAGGAAAGCAAAAAGAATAACTTTTCAATTAATATAAAACAGAAGCTTTGCAATATCTTCCGTATAAATAAGCGACAACAATACATAAGGCATAAACAGTCGATGATTGAATGCCAAACAAATGGATGCCATACGAAGTCCAGATCTATTGACGAATATTACAAAAAATGGAGCGTATCGAAACGAAAATTACCACCGTTACCAATACCAGGTAAATACTACAACACTAATTTCAATATTAATTATGATAATAATAATAGTAATAATCATAGTGATAATAATAATAATAATAATAATAATAATAATAATAATAATAATAATAATAATAATAATAATAATAATAATAATAATAATAATAATAATAATAATAATAATAATAATAATAATAATAATAATAATAATAATAATAATAATAATAATAATAATAATAATAATAATAATAACAATAATAATAATAATAATAATAATAATAATAATAATAATAATTATAATAATAATATTAATAATAATAATAATAATAATAATAATAATAATAATAATAATAATAATAATAATAACGTCCTAAATGATTACTGGTTTATTCGAGTGCCATTCTCTATTGTGTCTCCTTGGACGCTGTGCAACCAACGGAAGTGTTGTGTTGGTGACTATTTGCATTTGTTCAAATGCTCTGCGTACCAGTGGAAGATTAGTGTTATTGTGATCGAATTCCAGGAGGCGAGTAGCTATTAGCTGGTTTGCATAGCTAGTAGTTCGCAGGGAAGCATTCCACCGACGACACGACCTGCCACTCGTCTATCAAAACTGTATCGTAAATTTAACTACCCCTCAGTAACTGGAAATGTCAAATCGGAAACGTTAGTGAATTTTTTTAAACTGGCAGCACAAGTTGATTTATTTATTGATTTTGAATAACAGTCACCATAACCTTGGTTACTGCATATCGAAGGCAAGATGAATGTTAACAAAATAAATTTCAGATCGGTTATTATATTACGGAACATTTTAATGGATTTACCTGACTCGAGCGGAATGTAAAAATTTAGGAGTATGAGTTATGTCTTTTATAAAGCCAAGTTCAAAATTCAGGTCTTGACTTGAAACCGTTGTGTGAGAAAGAAGACATGGAAATAACCGACAACGAGCTGAGCGAAGCTTGTGCTCTGCGGTACCTGCATAACGTACGGTAAAATGATTTCTTTGTGGAATTCCACTAGTAATCCTCGAATAGTGGCCAACAAGGAGAAATACTGTTTCCACTGCTGCGCAATCAACCGACACAAAACAATTTTGACACCGGCATATTACACCGAATCCTACTGCCCAGAAAAGCTAGCAGTGGAAGTGTACGGATGAATCGCTGGAAGTAGATCATTGTCCTCGTTCGTTTCTGCTAAATTTGGACAAAGTTTAACACTAATATTCCACCGCTTTCAAAACATGTTTATTTGTTTTGGGGATCCTTGGTAACCAGTACATAGCAACTTAAACAGTGTTGCTCGAGAAGATTATTTTTATCATTCACAAGGGGTCGCTAGATTTGTGGTAACTGGCGGTGAATCGTTAGCGAACAGTTTTAATGCTGATTTTTCTTCTGAGTGCCTGGTCGTGTCGTCGATTCCACTTTCTGCCATGAACGATATTAATGGGCTCCGTGATGGAGGCTCCGGTATCGAACCGCACCATTTTGTTGTATGGTGGAGCGAGTATTTTTCAAATCTCTGGGCCGCCTCTACTAACTATTCCAATCCCATACGTTAATTTTTATGTTACCAAAGCCGAATCAACCTGTAGCAAAGTAGTACAGCTCCCACGTGGTAGTTTTGCTCCTACCATTTTCAGGATTTCGAGTCTGCTCACATGCTTTCTTTGCCAACTTGCATGTGCTTTAAAATTCAAGAGTTACAGCCATGATAGAATTGCTTCGTTTTTGGAATGGTGACTCGATCAAGGGTGATGTTACGTATCGGATCACGTCGTGCGTTGGGACTACAGTACATCGTTTTTGATTTTGCGACAGAGATGGCAAACCATGGCTCTTCGTCTACTGACCGACAGCTTTAAAGGAAGCCTGTAACTTGCGGTAAAGTTTTGAATTTTTTGGGTCTTAAACTACAAGTAAGATGTCGTCTTTATACAATAGGATTTGAACGGCATTTGGTACAAGACGATGAGATTGTGCTCATTATCCTTTGATAGCGATCTTTCCAGTTCGGTTAAATATGTATTTGTGCCGCGTCCGCAGTGGAATTCGTGTTGGTGTTTGTCCAGTCTTCCGTTAGACTTAAGCTGATTAACCGTCAATTTATTATGCGCTCGAATAACTTTGCAATACAGCTTGTCAAGGAAAATCGATCGAAAGGCAGTTGGTTCAATGTCATTACAGTTTGGTTTTCGGAGCGATTGGATAAATGCGTTTCTCCAACTAGTGGGAAAGCCATCGATGTGCCACACTTTATTCAGTACGTCCAGGAGGGTAAATATCTCGAATAACGGCAGTCGCCGGAGCATTGGGTATCCTATTTGTCCGGTTCTGTCGATGTGCCTTGTCCTTTATCGAGTGCCCATAGTAACTCATCGAGAATAATGTCGGTGTTACAAACGTCCTCGGAATTGTACGAGGTTCTCAGACTCTGACGCTAGGGCTAGGGACAAAAGGGAAGGTATGCTGGTCAAAACAGACGAGGGGAGGGAAAGCTTGCCGACCTCGAAAATGAGGTTTGCTCTAGAGCTGGCGAGATGCTGCTAGTACTAAAAAAGGAGAACAATCGGTCGGATCAGAACTCGGGGCGCTAACCCAGCAAGTTCTAGGCGACGAGGTCGAAGTGAGACCCTTGCAAAACAAGGTGACACTTCAGTGTAAACGACTGGACGAAATTCGCCGGAGTTCTAGTTTACGGCCATTAAGGAGCAAGGAGAAAGGATCCCAAGGCACTCAGAGCCACTTTTATGCTATCAGTCATGGGTGCTAATAAGGTCCTAAAAGTAAATAAACTAAAAGTTTGTTGGTCGGTTTGCCCAATGACTTCATACTAACCGCCGGTGGTGGATATGTGCTTCGGTGCTTTGAATCCGGCCACAAGTCTTGGGACTGCAAAGACCCAGACCGGAGCAAGCTATGTAAGCGTTGCGGTGGCGAAGGCCACAAGGCGTTTACTTGCAATAAACCTCAACCATTGCAATTGCTGCATCAATCGGTTTTAGAATGGAGCACAGACGTCGTTATCCTCCCGGACCCCTATCTCATCCCCGCCGACAATGGGAACTGGGTTGCGGGCGGATCGAGGTCAGCGGCCATCTGGACCAATACAGCCATTGCGAAGATAAATTGCGTATACTATTGCAACTGCTACGCCCCACCACGGTTGCCAATAGATCAGTTTACCCTACTGGTCGACAGGCTGACCGTAGACCTGGTGGGTAAAATCCAGTCGTGATAGCAGGAGTTTTCAAGGTATGTGCAACGGCATGGGGTAGCCGCCCCACAAACCAGAGAGGGCAGACGCTGCTACAGGCCCTCGCTAAGCTAGACGTGGTACTGGGGAACGACGGTGCCAAAAATACCTTCCAGCGGAATGAAGTCGAGTCGTTTATCGACGTGACTTTTTGCAGTCTCGGCCTGGCCAGAGACATATACTGGAGAGTGGGAGATGGTTATACCCATAGTTACCACCTAGCTATACGCTACACGATAGGTAGCCTAGCGAGGTACAGCAGCAGGAGAAATACCCCCGGAACCCGATCGTGGAAAGTTGTAGACTTCGACCATTTAGTGCATCTCTCGCACTGGAGAACCACACAGTGAACCTGGAAGTGGGAGAGTTGGTAGCCGTACTGACACGAGCGTGCGTTGCGACAATGCCGAGGAAGGCACGACCGTGGATCAACAGACGACCGGTCTACTGGTGGAACGAGTAAATTGCAACCCTTCGAGCAACCTGCTCAAGGGTCAGGAAAAGTATGCAAAGAGCTAGATCACCGGAGACAAGAGCAGTAATGAACGAAGCGTTCAAAGCGGCCAAACTGAAACAGGCTTCTCGCGTAAGCCCAAAAGCCTGCTTTGATAACCTTTGACAGTATACTAACTCCGACCCATGGGGTAATGCCTACAGGATGGTTATAAACAAACGAGAGGAGCACTAGCACCCCCTGAATGTAGTCCGGCGAAGTTGAAGGAAGTCACAAGGGTCCTTTTTCCTCACCACGATACGTCCCCGTGGCCGCCAGCACCGACAAAAAAACGATGTTGGCAGAGCGACGAACGAAGAGTTGTTGTCAGCGGCGAGTGTAGCGTTGTGCGTATCAGGAATACAGAAATTTGTGCGAAAAGGTGGACATTACACAGATAAATATCTGAAATAGTTAGAGAGCCCCTCGTACTAGCAACTGAGTATAGTGGTAGAGATACTCTCGCGAGTTCTACCTTTCTCCTAATTTGCTCAGAGCTCGAGAATATTAAATGAGTTCTAGGTTGAGTACTCTGCGCCGCATAGAGGTTCATTCGTGCGTGCAGGGAAGAAAATATGATCGATTAAAATATGGTTTGAGGGGTGGATGCGGCGGTAGCATTCATTCGTGCCTGCCTGGGTAGCATGTTGGATGGGAGTAGGGTTTGGAGGGTGGATGCGGCGCTGACACCTTCATGTAAAATGACACCGGTATTCAGCGTATAAGTACGATGAGAGGGAAAGGTAGATTAAACTCGGGAAAAAGGACGACTCGATTTGAACTGTGCTTCTTGGGTGAAGACAATGCTCTCGATGTAGGTCAAAACGGCTTTGTGTGTGGGATAAAGGGACGGCTACGGTATAAAATTGGTTGACGGAAATTATTCACTTCGTGAAATAATCAACTGTTTCCGGTACCGAAGACTTATTCTGATGCCTAGACTGAGGATTCCACAGTTCTAGTCGTTCACTTTGTTCTGGTTCGTGGAAGAGGCAGGAGTTAATCGCGAGTTAGTAGCGCCGCGGTGTGAGATTAAAGGCAGCTGAAGAAACAGCGTGAGATTCTGAAGTCAGTAATATTGAATAAATTTCCCTTCTCTCGTGCAGTTAGCTAGGTCGATAAGTGAGTGTGCAACAAAGATCATCTCACAGTGCTAAGAATAGACTGTGTTAAGGTAAAATTTCTAAATGTTGGCTTGAGTGCAAAGCGTATTCTTATAACAACCAAATGTTGGTCGTATGTTCAATCTAGGCAAGAGAGCGTCATTGTATGGGCCAATATCCCGGCACACCGTAATACATAGCCAGCGATACTTCTGACCCCATCATCCAGCTACAAAGAACCCGGTCAACCATCCAGGGACCGGAAGAGCAGGGACACTGCTTGGCAGGGAGGCCAACACCAGCAAAGAACGCCGTCGTTGGATTGAAAGCAACGCGACCGCCATTGAGTCTGCATTTAGCTCCCCAACCACGCCATCGCCGTTCGTCCACCGCTGGATGATGCACCGACGCCAACATTCCGCCATTTTACGTAAATCCATGGTAGTAAGTACGTTCCGATTATTTTCTACATGCGCATGTTAGATGAACCGTGACCATGACACAAAATACGCAAAGACCCTAGGGCCACCATAAATTAAAATTTACACTCAAAAGCCACTCACAATATGAGATAAATGTACTGCACGACGTAGAGCGCTCGATGATGAAGTAACGACAGTAGGGGAGATAGTCAGGACTGCAAAGGCAGTATGTGAAGTAGGTAGCTAACGAAATGTAGTGTGTTCGAATCTCGTACAGTAAAATCTTTTTTTTGATGTAATTGAACGATAACTCCTTTTAGTTAGTTTTTCCCCCCCCATCTATGCTATTTTTTATTGTTGTCGTTGAATAAACTCATACGCTGGAGGATGCAGCTGCTAGGAAACCTAGATGAGGTGTTATTTATTTTAATGTTCTGGTGACGGGATTCTCACGTTTTTTCAGAAGTTCGTTTATCGATTTTATGTTACGTGTAGTTGGGTTGACCCCATGCTTCAGCCCCCGCTCCTAAATCTATATCAGACTGTGGCGAGGTGAACTATTGGAGCAGTGCCTATGATGCGACTGGCATCTGCGTTCTTCTTTATCGACTGAATTCGTTCCAATATTTCAGACTCGGAGTCTGTGGAGATCTCTCTTGTAGTTGTTGGTGGCCATCGGAAGTTGTACGGGGACAGTCGAGTCGTTTGGAACCGGTTCCGATTTACCAAGCGACCCGCCTTTCGAGAGAAGGTCTTAATAGCTGGGCAAAGCCACTGTTACTCCAGGCTTGCTCAAACAAATCAAAATGAAGTCGGTGTGTCATTTCATGCGTTTATATTCAATCATAAGCCATCATCATAACCTCACTCAACTGTACTTTCCTCCTCCTTTCCCTACATTCCTACCTTCTCGCTCAAAACTGGCCTGCTCTTCGCACTCTTTCTCTATTTTTCCATCCTCTACAAATCATAACCTCACAATATCTTCCTTCCTCCACCGTTTCTAAATTCTTCACTTTCCTCAGCGTTATCTCATAATATTTACAATAGTGATTTTCTACTCACGGTACCGGAGACTTGTGAACTTAGCCTATTGATCATCTCAATTACGTCGCCATTTTGCCAACAGCGAACACACAATGGCTGCTCTCTTCCGGCGATCGATCAGCTGCAGCTCAATGACGTCGCTCGTTCCGTCAGCATTCACTCGCCGGTATCCAACGCCGCGAGTTGCACACTGAGTCCGGCCACGGTACTTTTCTCGATCCGTATGCGTCAGCTAACTTTCCGCTTTGTCCACCGTCAACAATGCTCGAATCAAACGAGAGGGTCAGTCCACCAAACTTGAAGTACGAGAATCGTTGTCTGTCCGCGCGCCGCTTGGGTCGATGATAGCACGCCTGCCGACGCAATGAATTGAGCCGTCGCCGAAGAAATGCGAGGCGAACCAAAAACAACAAAACCCCTTTCGGGGTGTCCGTTAATATGCTTGGTGCCCGTCGATTCGCGAATAAGTTTCCTATCACACCGCGTTTGGGGTTTTGCTCTTTCCTAGCGCTAGATTTGCTTTAACAGCGTCGCAGTCGTTTTCCTACCCCGTTCGTTAGCTGGTGTCCTCTTGCTAGTCGTTGTGGACGGATCTTCGAGCTGTTTACGGCCACGTTTTCAGATTATGTAGAATGGCCGATAGCGGCGAATTGTTTCGTGTCACTGCGGAGTGAATTTGACGTCCGCCTCCGATGACTGATTGAGCCGAATGTGGATGTTCTTTGCTTTTCCCTTTCTGTGCTATTTGACGTTTGTGCGGAAGCTAGTGTTCGCATGTTTTACATCGTGCGTTTGCCGAGGAAGCGGTTCGTAAACAAGCAGTGATGCCAGGGTTGCTGGCCTGTGTGTTATTATCTTGTTCAATTTGTGTTGTTGGCTGACGAATGAGATTAGACTTTCGATGGAGGGAATCGGTGGTGCTATTACCCGCTAAATACTATTTGTTGTTTATTTTGTTTTTAATAGTGCTAACTATTGAATATGCTAAATGAACTGATCACAAACGCAACACAACCTTACCACAGATACAGAGTTTTTTGTGAGCGTCGATAGGCAGCTCACAAAAAACTCTTAGACTCATTTCTTCAAGAAATTTCATAGAGATAGAACAGATCCAAATGTTACCGACTTGGGTAGACCCCAAAATAGTGATAACTATATCATAACTAATATACGCAAGCCTTGTAGCTCGCCAGATCTAAGAGCTCAACTTTAAGCTAACTAACTAACAAACAAACATAACGGCAGCAAGTTCTGCCAAAGGTGATCTGAACGCCCACTAATGAGCAAAGGTCTCTACGCTAGTTCTTGTCCCATCTTCTGTGCTTCGTCGCTCCTGTGGTTCGACACTCATTAGATCTATACTAGTTCTAGAATGCAAATAGAACTAGAAATCTTACATGTAACGAAAATTACTACTAAATGTTGGCTAATCTTTGAACGATTAGAGGGCTAATCTTAAATGCGCGTCGAGTAAAGGAAGCATTTCCGCGACCTAAATCACTATGAGCCCTGAAAAGAGGTTTTACCGCGCCTCCCGATCGCGTTGTTTTTGTTAGATTTCATAGTGATCCCCATGCAAAAGAATACCATCTCGTTCAAGACCTAAGCCTGAGATAAAGACCTATCGCAATGATTGTTGGTAGATCAAACAATGTGTGGTTAGACCGTGTTCGTACGAGATTCTGAAGTGCTGGTCCATTTAAGTGCAAGGATTAGCGAGGTTTCGATTTTTGGTTTAGGTCCTCGAGCCATTGCCGAAATACGTGTGTGAACGGCACATTGCTCCTCGTCGTCAGCTCCTTGCTCGCCGACTGCATAGCTGAATTGTGTAATTCCTTGTCCAAATGATTACCGCCGAACGAGGACTTCCGATGCAAAATAACACCGTGGTGTGTCTGCCACAGTTTGGCGTGTTTTATTTTCGTGGTTGGCAACTTTTGTTGCTTACCTAGCTGATGTAATCTGCCGCGTTCATTACATGAGTGGAACTATTATAAATGGTTCCTTTAATTTCATCCTCTTGCATGAGCGCCCGTAAGCGAACGGATCTTGCTCTGCGAGGAAGTACGCCGAGATTATTCACGTGGCGCAACGCCCATTCATACCAAATCTCTTCTTCTGTCAGGCTTGATGGATCCATGATCCTTAAGGTCTATGATTAGCCAACTAAACAAAAGCAATTGAGTTGCAAAATCAGCAACCTAATGCAATACTCTTGGATCGTGCCAAAATTCTATTTTCTTTAAAATCCAAAAACAAACACTAAACAAACTATTAAATATGCATAAACCACAGATTAAAATGGTTCGTTTTGTTGGGCGCCATTGTTACTCCAGGCTTGCTCAAACAAATCAAAATGAAGTCGGTGTGTCATTTCATGCGTTTATATTCAATCATAAGCCATCATCATAACCTCACTCAACTGTACTTTCCTCCTCCTTTCCCTACATTCCTACCTTCTCGCTCAAAACTGGCCTGCTCTTCGCACTCTTTCTCTATTTTTCCATCCTCTACAAATCATAACCTCACAATATCTTCCTTCCTCCACCGTTTCTAAATTCTTCACTTTCCTCAGCGTTATCTCATAATATTTACAATAGTGATTTTCTACTCACGGTACCGGAGACTTGTGAACTTAGCCTATTGATCATCTCAATTACGTCGCCATTTTGCCAACAGCGAACACACAATGGCTGCTCTCTTCCGGCGATCGATCAGCTGCAGCTCAATGACGTCGCTCGTTCCGTCAGCATTCACTCGCCGGTATCCAACGCCGCGAGTTGCACACTGAGTCCGGCCACGGTACTTTTCTCGATCCGTATGCGTCAGCTAACTTTCCGCTTTGTCCACCGTCAACAATGCTCGAATCAAACGAGAGGGTCAGTCCACCAAACTTGAAGTACGAGAATCGTTGTCTGTCCGCGCGCCGCTTGGGTCGATGATAGCACGCCTGCCGACGCAATGAATTGAGCCGTCGCCGAAGAAATGCGAGGCGAACCAAAAACAACAAAACCCCTTTCGGGGTGTCCGTTAATATGCTTGGTGCCCGTCGATTCGCGAATAAGTTTCCTATCACACCGCGTTTGGGGTTTTGCTCTTTCCTAGCGCTAGATTTGCTTTAACAGCGTCGCAGTCGTTTTCCTACCCCGTTCGTTAGCTGGTGTCCTCTTGCTAGTCGTTGTGGACGGATCTTCGAGCTGTTTACGGCCACGTTTTCAGATTATGTAGAATGGCCGATAGCGGCGAATTGTTTCGTGTCACTGCGGAGTGAATTTGACGTCCGCCTCCGATGACTGATTGAGCCGAATGTGGATGTTCTTTGCTTTTCCCTTTCTGTGCTATTTGACGTTTGTGCGGAAGCTAGTGTTCGCATGTTTTACATCGTGCGTTTGCCGAGGAAGCGGTTCGTAAACAAGCAGTGATGCCAGGGTTGCTGGCCTGTGTGTTATTATCTTGTTCAATTTGTGTTGTTGGCTGACGAATGAGATTAGACTTTCGATGGAGGGAATCGGTGGTGCTATTACCCGCTAAATACTATTTGTTGTTTATTTTGTTTTTAATAGTGCTAACTATTGAATATGCTAAATGAACTGATCACAAACGCAACACCACCTTGGTGGATGATCTCCTTCGGGAGTGGCGCAAAAATCATCCACTTAGGTTTCTCCGTAGAGATAAATAGAAGTTTGCAAGCTATGTATCTCTACGGAGAAACCAGTACAGAAAAAAAAAAAACACCTGTGGGGTTGATAGGTTACCTCGATAATAAATAGCAAAGAAACCCTGTATGTGAAGCATAACAGTTGGTTTTACTGCCGTTAAGTAGAAGATTTAGAATGAGTCTCTTAGGGTAGGGTGATTCACGTAACCTTGAACAAGGCGGGGTAATGGCCTATGGATAGTACGGGGGAAGTGGGAAGCGGAAAGCGAAACGCGAGAAGTTTACCATTAAAGCGTCCTCTTGTATATAAAAGTATTAATAGTTAGTTACATAAGCTTCATTACTCACTAGTATTAGTTCCTATTCTATAGTTAGTCAGATAAACAAAACAACATACGATTAGAAACGTCGCTTTCGATGGGTTAGAGCTTTGCAGTCTTTGTCCGATGTTTTCCATACACTGCGACCGAAATGCTTCCAAGTAGCTCCAGCATTTTTTTTCTTCGAAGAAATATCGTTTATCCGGGTCATTTTCAGTTCGTTGTCCAGGATTTAGAGGAGTAGCACTTATTCCAATTTGCAAGGAAATCCAATTAAAATCAGCTATCCGTCCAGGTTAATTAATCGTCCATGTTTATCCTCTCCTTTACATAAAAAAAATATAGAAATCTGGATCCAGGAAGTTCTGCCAGTGTCGTTTACCTAAAAATATAAGAAAAGAAACACAAACAAAAAACCAACCTTTACATCATTTGGAAAAGGAACGAAGTTAGGAATACTATCCTTATAAAATTTCAAGTCCGAATACGGTGATCGGCTTGGTAAACAATAACCGCCATCATGTAGGAACTCTTTTTGCTGTCTGCTAGATTATGAGACTATCTTTTGCTATGAGGTTGGCAATAGAATGAACGGGAAGAGAGAATGATTAGTATGCAAGGGGTGATTGAATGCTTGTGGAATTAGTTTATAAGTAATTATGTGGGAACAGAATCTTGTAGTCGAAACCTTTTGGCGGTCAAAGAAGTTCTCAGAGGTATTTTAAGCCTGGGGATTGTGGGGAAGTTGCAACAAAATGATTTGGGTTTTTCCGGCAGTTCACAGGCGGTGTACTTAGTATTGTGGATCCTGGTTTCCCGGAAATTGAGCCGGGGTAGGGAAAACAAGACTTACTAGTATGTTATTTGTATATTTTAAAGACTAACTTTACCTAACCCAGATATGATCCGGGGTTGAAGATAGTCTAGTCAGGTATAGATGGAATGTATGTATGGAAGGAATTGCCAATTTCAGAAGCCTGGAATGATTCACTCAATAGTCAGGAAAAAGATTTGTTGCGATGTGTTGAAAATGCATCGGATGGTTGTTAAATTTTGAAAGGAAGGTCCTATTGGTTTTGCTGGAGACCGGAGTTGAGAAACGTTGATGGTCAGTAGCAGGTTGGTTGACTAACCACATCTGGAAATAGAGAGGAGTCAATTTATTGACGATGAAAACTTATGACCCCAAAACCACAATAGTCACCTTGATTTATCTAAATAGTTACCCTTCGAAAATTTGATTGATTCCTGCAACTAAAGTTGGAAATCAATCAAATTTTCGAAAAAATAGCAGGGAATTATGTAGCGTTGTGCGTATCAGGAATACAGAAATTTGTGCGAAAAGGTGGACATTACACAGATAAATATCTGAAATAGTTAGAGAGCCCCTCGTACTAGCAACTGAGTATAGTGGTAGAGATACTCTCGCGAGTTCTACCTTTCTCCTAATTTGCTCAGAGCTCGAGAATATTAAATGAGTTCTAGGTTGAGTACTCTGCGCCGCATAGAGGTTCATTCGTGCGTGCAGGGAAGAAAATATGATCGATTAAAATATGGTTTGAGGGGTGGATGCGGCGGTAGCATTCATTCGTGCCTGCCTGGGTAGCATGTTGGATGGGAGTAGGGTTTGGAGGGTGGATGCGGCGCTGACACCTTCATGTAAAATGACACCGGTATTCAGCGTATAAGTACGATGAGAGGGAAAGGTAGATTAAACTCGGGAAAAAGGACGACTCGATTTGAACTGTGCTTCTTGGGTGAAGACAATGCTCTCGATGTAGGTCAAAACGGCTTTGTGTGTGGGATAAAGGGACGGCTACGGTATAAAATTGGTTGACGGAAATTATTCACTTCGTGAAATAATCAACTGTTTCCGGTACCGAAGACTTATTCTGATGCCTAGACTGAGGATTCCACAGTTCTAGTCGTTCACTTTGTTCTGGTTCGTGGAAGAGGCAGGAGTTAATCGCGAGTTAGTAGCGCCGCGGTGTGAGATTAAAGGTAGCTGAAGAAACAGCGTGAGATTCTGAAGTCAGTAATATTGAATAAATTTCCCTTCTCTCGTGCAGTTAGCTAGGTCGATAAGTGAGTGTGTAACAAAGATCATCTCACAGTGCTAAGAATAGACTGTGTTAAGGTAAAATTTCTAAATGTTGGCTTGAGTGCAAAGCGTATTCTTATAACAACCAAATGTTGGTCGTATGTTCAATCTAGGCAAGAGAGCGTCATTGTATGGGCCAATATCCCGGCACACCGTAATACATAGCCAGCGATACTTCTGACCCCACCATCCAGCTACAAAGAACCCGGTCAACCATCCAGGGACCGGAAGAGCAGGGACACTGCTTGGCAGGGAGGCCAACACCAGCAAAGAACGCCGTCGTTGGATTGAAAGCAACGCGACCGCCATTGAGTCTGCATTTAGCTCCCCAACCACGCCATCGCCGTTCGTCCACCGCTGGATGATGCACCGACGCCAACATTCCGCCATTTTACGTAAATCCATGGTAGTAAGTACGTTCCGATTATTTTCTACATGCGCATGTTAGATGAACCGTGATCATGACACAAAATACGCAAAGACCCTAGGGCCACCATAAATTAAAATTTACACTCAAAAGCCACTCACAATATGAGATAAATGTACTGCACGACGTAGAGCGCTCGATGATGAAGTAACGACAGTAGGGGAGATAGTCAGGACTGCAAAGGCAGTATGTGAAGTAGGTAGCTAACGAAATGTAGTGTGTTCGAATCTCGTACAGTAAAATCTTTTTTTTGATGTAATTGAACGATAACTCCTTTTAGTTAGTTTTTCCCCCCCCCATCTATGCTATTTTTTATTGTTGTCGTTGAATAAACTCATACGCTGGAGGATGCAGCTGCTAGGAAACCTAGATGAGGTGTTATTTATTTTAATGTTCTGGTGACGGGATTCTCACGTTTTTTCAGAAGTTCGTTTATCGATTTTATGTTACGTGTAGTTGGGTTGACCCCATGCTTCAGCCCCCGCTCCTAAATCTATATCAGACTGTGGCGAGGTGAACTATTGGAGCAGTGCCTATGATGCGACTGGCATCTGCGTTCTTCTTTATCGACTGAATTCGTTCCAATATTTCAGACTCGGAGTCTGTGGAGATCTCTCTTGTAGTTGTTGGTGGCCATCGGAAGTTGTACGGGGACAGTCGAGTCGTTTGGAACCGGTTCCGATTTACCAAGCGACCCGCCTTTCGAGAGAAGGTCTTAATAGCTGGGCAAAGCCACCTTGGTGGATGATCTCCTTCGGGAGTGGCGCAAAAATCATCCACTTTCCATTCGAACGATTCCGATTCCGACAGCCCCTGGTTACACGAGATCGCTCGATACTAACAAAGGTATCCCGAACGCGGCTCTGAAAGTTCCTATAATCTCAAAACCGAACATGTTCAGGGAGGTCATGTAGAGATGTCTGGACGAGCGCACATTCCCGGACAGGCAGACACAGGTAGTGAAACCTGGGGAACCTGGGACATCTCGGCATATATACCAATCTGCTTGATCGATACCACAGGGAAGCTTCTGGAGAGAAGCATTCTGAACAGGCGTTTATAGAGGAAGCTGATGGACTATCTATCGAACAGTACAGGTTCCGCAAATGCAGATTTACGGCGGATGCCATAAAATGGGTAGTATCCACCGCGGAGGTCGCTATTCAACCTAAGCGGCGTGGAATTCTTTTTTGTGTAGTAATAATGCTTGACGTCAAAGTGCCTTCAATAGTGCTTGTTGAGCGAATGTCGCTGACTCCCTCCTTCGACTGGGAGTACCGAGTATTGCTCTACGAGATCAAGGAAGGCTTACGCAGAACTTCTATTAAGGCAGGAGTACCACAGGGATCCATCCTGCTTTAATAGAACTTCTATTAAGGCAGGAGTACCACAGGGCCCGCCCTTGTGGAATACAATGTACGATGGCGTACTGAGGTTGAGGCTCCCCCGGGCGTCAAGATTGTCGGGTTCGTGGACGATATCACGCTATCAGTTTACGGAGAACTCATCAAACTGAGCGCATCACACTCGATAAGCATGGTGGAAGACATGTTGCGTAGCAGAAAACTGCAACTAGCGCACGTGAGTGTAATAGCAAATGGGACAGTTCAACCAAGGACAGGTGGATACATCGACTCATTTCAAGAGTCACCAGGTGGATAGACCCATGGCAAATTTAACTTCGGCCTGACGCAGTTCTTCACAGATTACGGTTGTTTTATGCCACGCGGTATCTCCTGCTTGCCCTGGCTACGCAGAACAACAGGCAGCTGCGACCGCCGGAGGCTAGAGAGGGCTAAGCGAACAAGTATAAATCCTTCGCCGGGGATTAGACGAGTAGATTGCGACGCAGCCCCAGTATAGATCGTCGGGGCGCCAGTGAACCGGAAGCCATCCATCAAACGGAATCATTGGAGCGACCCAGGCATCCTGCTGATCGATCCGTTCACGGGACGGTTACGGGAGAACTTCAATCGTCGGGGAATTCTTCGCCAGTATAGGCTAGTTCCTTCGTCGGGTACTATTCGAGTAGAAGCCACAGCACCGAAGTCGAGTCGTCGGGGTGCCAGTGAATCGAAAGCTATGCTCCAACCGAAATTACCGGATCGACCTCGGCGCTTCTTCAAGTGTCCCGGTTATATAACATGAATGGTCGATGTCGGGAGAACTTCCTTCGCCGGGGAGCTAGCTCGACATCCTCCTGGTCGATCCCCTGGAGCGAAACGAGTGGCTTAAAGGCGAGAGATAAATGGTCCAAAAGTTGGAAAGAACGATACATTCGTCCATGGCGATGCATAAGGCCGGAAAGGGTGCTTTGAGCACCGATAGGCTTCCACCCCGAAGTAGTACCTAATGGTAATTTCGGGAAGGTAGAGATCCAAGTGGGTAGTTCCAAATATACAGTGGTAGTTCGTCTAAAGGAAAAGAAAAAGGGGAAAGATTTTGTGCAGTTTTCGAGCAGTAGCCTGTGTGTTGCTTGGATCTTACTCCTTTATCGGGTTGACTCCATGATCGAGTGCGATGGTTCTCATTAAAACCTGAAAGATTAGATTAGCATTGTATCCGGTGTATTAACTTGAGGCGGTACTGACCTGTAGGTGGTCTGCCCTCTTCTGATCTTATTCTCGAGTTAGCTTAGTAGAGTGTGCTTGGTGACCGTTTTCCTTATCGGCCACATCCTAAAAGTGTGAAAAGTGTACTACACTTTCACCGCTTCCAAACCGATTGTATTCGATTCCCGTGACCTTGCTTGGGTCCAATTGGTATGGGTTCATGCATTCTTGTTGTTTAGGACTGTCAAAGACACTAACTAGGTTGCGTTTCCATAATCTCTAGCTCGTCTTCCGCTTCAGAATATGATTCCGTGATCTGTGTGGCGGTCTTCTTTAGCGAAGGGCTTTGTTTCTCCGGGGATATGGCTGTCGGATGACTTGCCGTGGTTGTTTCGGTGGTTATCCTCTTTTGATATCCAGAATGGCCTATGAGTTATTTATTTCTAGACCATGTTATCGGTCCATATAGATGCGATATATCGGTTTGTCGGCCTTGTTTCGGATCTTGCACTAGAGGTGAACATTTTCATGGTCTGACCCATGCTTGTGTCTTTTGTGATTGGGATTGTATTATAGGAGGTGTCTGGCATTGTGTTTTCGTAAGTTCTCTAATTTGGTTTGGAATTTTTTATGTGTTCCAACATTTTCTCCAAATTGTTCATCCTTCTTCGCCATTTCCTCGAGCAATTCAGCTATTTGGTTATCTTTCATTTTCATCTGTTCTTCGAGTGTTCTAATTTGAGCTCACTGGTCATTCAACTACGTGCGCGTAGCTAACTTTCGATTTCATCTCTGCTTTCTTGTGTGCTTCTGGTTAATTGATTTGTTCGTTCATCCTGATTTTAATCACTTCAACTTCGAATTTATATACACCCAAACCTCCATTTACGAACCTTATATATGTATGTATGTATGCTTACACACTCACTCGTTTGCGTATATGTGTATATATTTATACATATAAATGATCGCTTTCACTTCACCAATATTTATATGTATTAAGAAATACAAATATTTGCACACATGCGTACGTATATCAATACATATATACATATATAAGTTACGTAAATGGAGGTTTGGGTGTACAGGACATCGGCGACTTGACGGTCTGTGATTTACCTTACAGTTTATACAGTAAGCGGCTTCACTACAGCCTTCAACATGATGCTCAGCTGTTAAAACATCGCTGTGGACCAACATGCACGAGTGTGGCCGTAAAAAAAACTATTTTAGCACAACATCGGATCTGGATAATATAGACGTTTAAATATTTCTAATAAGCCGACTTTCAGAGTTCTCGGGAACGTAGATTTGTTGAAGGTGAGGATCATAGCTGGCGTGTTAACTCGCATGTCATTTTCCGTTAGAGTGATTTTTTTCACGTGGACTGATTAATCCCAACAGGGTATCTGCTTCGGTAAAGTCGATCAATTCGTATGAGACGATAACACAGTGACTGACATTTAGTTGGGTGTGGTTGTATTTTTACTTTTGTACCATCATCTAAAGTTTCCATTTGCAACAGGTTCTGGACTTACTAAGGATTTTCAGTATTCTCAGAGTGTACTTGGTGCCTCTTGTTTCGGTAATCGTACTTTCAATCGGTACGCCTGCGACTCTTTGAACTGTTAGAAAAGGGTTCTTCGGCAGCGGTGTATCATTCTGCTCAGTCAATTGAAGAAAGGTCAGTTCTACAAACGTGTTGGAGGGATCCACGAACTTTAGAATTCTTCTTCTACGTGAACCATCCTGGTTGACGTTACTAACGGCCGCCATATTAATACGCTTGTGCAGTCAATGTGGGAGATGGTCACTCGTTCCCTACACCAAAAATAAAAGGTAATAAATAGGAAAGTCCTACCTTAGTTGATCCTTTAGTGTATCGTTTCTACAATTACGTAATGCACTGTAATTTGCACTGCGAGTGTTTATATATCTTTATTTATTTTGATAATTCATACTTCTTGGTACCACTTGTCAGTCGGGACGTCCAACAACGACTCTCGCAGAGCGAGTGAATGAACCAATAAACCTACACTATGACGCGGGTTATTTTGCGCCGTTATTGGCCACCAAACTACCAATTTTCCGAGTTTTTATTTCTAGTTTTTACGTTTCGTCTTCGACTCATCAGTGCATCAGCAGATTATGTTGAACTGCTGATGCAAAACCCCCGGATCAACATAATCCGCTGAGCAGACGTAAAGTTATTGCATTTTGCAAAACACTTATTTGCACCAAAGCGCTATGTCTAACCTGACGTGCCGAAAGAACGAAACAAATTCGACGGCATACTGACCGCTAATGACGAAAATCTGTTGCATTAACTTTACGTCTGCTCAGCGGATTATGTTTCTGTTTTCTTAGTGTACAGAATCATTGCATGGCTAGAACTATGGATCCTACTGACACTAAGAATCCTTCCAGGTCGGGGTTCGAACATACGACAACTGGCTTGTAAGACCAGCGCCCTATGCATTGAACCGCCAATCCGGGCTAGTAAGAACTGCAGTAACTAATAAATGAATTCAATAAAGCTGCGAATGGTTGAAAATCAGCAAAAAAGCCTCAAAATAACACGAGCGCGTGTGCAACTTTTGGGCTGCTACAGTGTCCCGAATTCGAATTAATAATAATATTTATAATAATAATAATAATAATAATAATAATAATAATAATAATAATAATAATAATAATAATAATAATAATAATAATAATAATAATAATAATAATAATAATAATAATAATAATAATAATAATAATAATAATAATAATTGTTTATTTTTTAACCCTTTACACCACGATTAGTGCATTCGAGTAATGGTTCAAGTTGTCCGTCACATGTCATTGTACAAAAAAATTAAATGATTGAGATTTAAACTGGGTGTTCAGCCACACGTGGTGACTTTTCAGCCCTATCATATACATGATTTGGTTATTACCATGAAGACATCATTTGGTTGCGTAATTCTGTGATTGTTGTGTTGGGAAAATTCTATACCTACTTGTTTTGTGTAATGGGGAAAAGGAACTTATATACTAACTTACTAACTAATACAGAGAGCGAATCGATTCAATTGAAGGTTGCATCGATTTTTGTCGGAATTTGCCTATAATATTATGTGACATTACATCTAATGGTTCTATATTTGTGAGTCTGTGTAACTCATTTGTACTAAACCAGGGAGGACGCTTCAAAATCATTTTCAGATTTTTATTCTGAATTCTTTGAAGCGTTTTCTTCCTGGTGGAACAACAACTTGACCAAATTGGTACTGCATAAAGCATTTGTTTATAAATTAAAATTTGTTTTTTAGACAGAGCTTAGAATTTGTGTTTATAAGAGGATATAAACATTTAATATATTTATTACGCTTTGCCTGGAATCTTTCTATGTGATCCTTGAAAGTGAGTTTTTTGTTATACGTTTAACCTAAGTATGTTGCTTGATCAGACCATGTCAATTTGAGAATGTGATTATTGTTTGGTTTAACAAAAGAAGCTCTCGGCTTATGAGCGAAGATAATTAATTGCGTTTTTGCAGCATTTGGTTTAATTTTCCATTTTGACACATAATCACTGAACGTATTTAACCTTTTTTGTATGCGACTGCAGATCACTCTTAGATTTCTACCTGTGGCAAACAAACTAAGCGATTTCTGACAACCAACGGGTAGATTTGGGAGATCAGAAGTAAAAATATTATACAAGATTGGAGCTGCGCCCGAATCCTACGGAGCACCTGCAAGTACGGGTACCAATTCAGATATACAATTCCACTGGACATGATTTGCAAATGCAAAGTCCCCTATTACGAAAAATTTCGGTCGATATCTTGTGAGTTTTTGCAAATCGCCTTTAAAGAAATTTAATTGTTCGCCGGTGCATTGGAATGGCAAATATGCTCCAGCGATGAAATAAATTCCATGAATGGTTTTAACTTCGATTCCCAAGCTTTCAATAACTTTAGTATTGAAAGAAGGTAAAATTCGATGTTTAATTTGCCGTTGGACAAAAATGGTAACTCCACCACCCATTCCAGTAAACCTGTCAAATCGATGAACCACATAATGTGGATTGCGTTTCAATTTGACTTTTGGCTTAAGAAAAGTTTCTGTCACAATGGCAATATGAATTTTGTGAACTTTGAGAAAATTATAAAATTCATCTTCTTCGATTTTAAAGATCGAGATTCCAATTTAAAATATTCAAATAATTATTTAACATAACTGTTAAATTTAAAATTCATTAAAATATTATTTGCAAATTGCCATCCAATTTGATATGCTTGAAAAAGTGATTTAGTCGAATTCATACGGATAATCATTTGAAATAGTTGATCTTGTAGGTAGATCATTTCATTTTCCGTTATATCGCCTAAATCGACTTCGTTTAAAGAAGCGAATGGCATTGAATGAACATTGGTAGGTAGATGTCTACCTGTTACACTAGTGTAACTGCCATTCGAAGAAGATGATTTAATTAATTGTTTTGTTAGAAGATGAACTGGAAGGCGTTCCTGTGTTTTGATTATTTATATTAGAAGAATTAAGTGGTAGTTTTCTACCTTAACAGGTAGACAGGTAGATTGACCTCGTCATCATCTTTTTCAAATGACTGTTACGCTTTGGTAACCCAAAGCGTAACTGTCATTATAATCTACCTGTCAATAAATTGTTCTTGTTAGAAGACCAATTGGAAGGCTCACCTGTTTTTTTGTTCTAAATTCGAGGAAATAAGTTCCTTAGAAGAATTAGGTGTGGCATTTGTAAGGTTTTTTATTTTATTTTCTGGTATGTTCTGTAAATTTAGGGTCGTTGATTTGACTTGTTGTCATGACAATGAACATGACAATTTATCAGTTCATTGGACAGGTGTCTTTCGAATGCGATTTACCACAATTCAAACGTCGTATGTCCATATGACAGTTTTTGGTACCATTGCCGAAGCCCTGACAACGAAGACATTGCGTTAAGTTTGCAATACCATAATGCCGTTTATAATGTTCCCAAAGAATTTTAATGTGGAAAATGAAACGTACTTTTTCTAAAGTTTTCAAATTGTTTACATCACTTCGATTGAAATGTATTAGGTAAAGATCATGGGAAATTCCAGAGTGTGGTTTAGAAGTACCATTTGCTCATTTTTCATAAGTATTACTTGGGAAGGTGCAAAACCAAACAATTCTTTTAGTTCATTTTTAATTTCATCAGTACTTTGAATATTTGATAAGCCTTTCAAGACAGCCTTGAAGTGTTTGTCTTATTTTTATCATATGAATGAAATTTATGAAGTTTCTGAAGAGCATTTTTCAATAAAAAAAACCCAAAGTTTGAACACAATTTAAAAAATTAAAAAAATATCTCCTTCGCCATTTTTTTATAAACATGCTCGAAAGTATTTTCTATCAAATGAAAGAAACAGAGTTTTTTTTCATTTGCTCCAATGTTAGATATAGCAGTTTAAAAATGATCTGTTTTTGAACTAGTTTTGCTCATAACTTCGGTTCAGAAAACGCCACCTGAATGCGCTAGCCTTCCAAAATTAATTTCACTAAACTCTAGAAAATATTCAAAGACACCAGAACCGAGAAGTGAAAAATAAGAAAGCTAGAGCAAAATATCTGATTTTTTTTAGGAACACCCTAAGTTGCTCTATTAAAATAGCTGTAACACTAAAACCGTTAGAGATACTACAATAGTGTCTTCGGCAAAGTTGCTTGATATAAGTTTTCCTACAATTTTGATGAAGGATTCAGTCCTCTATCTCAACACATACGGAAAATAATTTTAGGATCACCATAATAATAAGAACCACCCTAATACCATATGCTTCAAAATATGGCTTATCTTTCACTGATCATTTGTTCTGAAGACATTATAGCTCTAAAGTATAAGGCTAAGCCACAAATGTTTTTGTTCCCCTAAATTGTGGATCCGGACCACTGTACATTGTACGTAGTGTCAGGTAACTCGGATACACTATTCGGTCGGGAGTGCATATCGCATTTCATTGATGTCATTGATTTAAATCGTCTTTCCTCTTCTGTTGCTCCGGTGTTATTTCTAACTTCGAGTGAGCCAAAGATGTCACGTAATCAGGAATTGTGTTTTGATCAGCTGTTAAAAGATTATAACAATATTTTCAGTGAATCCCCATGAAAATTGGTCGGCACTCCGGCCAGGGTGCATCTCAAACCTAGAGCTTCTCCAATATTTGCAAAATCTAGAGATGTGTCATTCGCTCTACGCAATCAGTACGCTTAAGAAATAGATAGAAAGATTGCGCCAGGTTTCTACGAGAAAGTTGATTATTCGGAGTGGGCTTCCCTCACACACGTAGTAGTGAACAAAAATGGTAGTTTACGCATTACGGGAAACTATAAGCCACGATCAAGTCTAGAATGATTGAAGATGAACATACTTTACCCGAAAGGGAGCGTTCATAAACAACGTAGACAAAAATATGACATTTTTCAACCCACCTTCCCACCCCGTAGACTTTTCAATTAACCCCCGCCCCCATATTCTTGATTCATACGCCGTCTCCACGTTCCGTCTTCCATTTTTCGAAAACAATGAGGGCGCGTTGGTCCTCTGCCAACATAATCTAGGTCTCGTGGCCATAGAGAAGAATAGGCCTGATGAGCGCTTTGTAGATGGTCAATTTCGTGCGTTGGCGTACTTTTCTCGGGTTACGTGTCACAATATCGATATCGTCAGCGAAGCCAAAAAGTTGTACGGACTTTCGGAAGACTCGTGTTGATTCTCGCTCTTACAATCACACCTTCCAAGGCAATATTGAACAAGATACAAGAGAGTCCATCACCTTGCCGTAGCCCTCTCCGAGATTCGAAGGGACTCCCAGATACTCGGACGTAGCACATCACTCTATCCATCGTTACTTCGACCAATCGCGTCAGTTTATCCGGGAAACCGTATTCGTGTATTATCTGTCATAGCTGTTCTCGATCGATTGTGTCGTATGCCGCTTTGAAGTCAATGAATAGGTGATGCGTGGGTACGTTGTATCCACGACACTTCTGAAGTACTTGTCTTATCGCGAATATGCGATCCATAGTGGCGCTGGCTCCAGTAAATCCCGCTTGGTACGGCCCTAAGAATTCCTTAGCTACTGGTGATAGACGACGGCGTTCGGCAATGTGATTGCGCGGTAATTGCAACAATCTACCTTATCGCCCATTTTGTAGACGAGACATACCACTCCATCCATCCATTCCTGCGGTAGAATCTCCTCCTCCCAAATCTTAGAAATCATGCCATGCAGCGCTCTAGCCAGTGCCTCTCCTCCATGTTTAAGCAGCTCGCCTGGTAACTGGCCATTGCCCGCGGCTATGTTGTTCCTCAGCTTGCCGATCTCCTCACTTATCTCTGACAGCTCAGGTGCTGGGAATCTGTCGTCGACTGAGCATGCACCCAGATTGATTCCTGTATCGTTTTCTGTATCTTGTGCTTCGCCATTCAGATGTTCGTCCTAGTACTGCTTCCACCTGTCGATCACCTCACGTTCGTTCGTGAGAAGGTTACCACTGGTATCTCTGCACATTTCGGCCTGTGGCGTGTAGTCTCTTCGTGAGCGGTTTACCTTCTCATAGAACTTCCGTGTGTCATATGCGCGGTACAGCTGTTCCATCGCTTCGCGATCTCGGTCTTTCTGGTGGCTCTTTTTCCTCCGGGAAACCGTGTTCTGTTTGTTCCGCGCCTGTCTGTATCGTTCCTCGTTCGCTGTCGTGCGGTCTTGTAGCATCCTCGCTCTTGCTGCATTCTTCTCTTCGACCAACTACTGACATTCGCCGTCAAACCAGTCATTCCTTCGATTCGATAACCTCGTACCTATTACGGTTGCAGCAGTGCTACTCGCGGCGGACCTTATGTTCCTCCAGTCGTCTTCAAGAGTCGCCGCGCCAAATTGTGGTACAAACGCTGCGTAGCTGCTCGAGATTGAGCCTCGGCGTTCCTGTGCGACGAGTGTTGTGCACCGTGGATAGTTTTTAGCGCATACAAATCGCGACAAGTTAGTGGGCAGAATCATTGTTGGGACTGCGGTAAGTGCGGACATTGATGACGTCGGAGAAGAATCGTCCGTCGATGAGAACGTGGTTGATTTGATATTCCGTATGTTGATCAGGTGATCTCCAGGTGGCTTTGTGCTTACCCGATCTTTCCTTTGGTCACTCGTACCTCAGCCGGCACCGCGAGGAGGTAGGGATAGGAGTTACTAAACAAGAGGCTAAGAACCACATTGGGGAGGGAATTGAGCATTGTCCAGTCGTTCACCAACTAAATTCTATCAGCCACTGATAAATTCTTATAGTTTGCGTTCTGTGTAATAAGATTAAATAAAATCTGATCCAGTACCGTTGTCATAAAGTCTTAGTTATTTAAGATATTCAATAGGTGAAGATATACAATAAATCTCAAACGGCTTCGCTGGATGATAGATAAGAAAGAAAATGTGATTAAAATCCCATTTTATGTAAACAACCGTTCATGAGCATACGATTTTTAGACAAGGATCGATAACATAGTGAGTTAATACACAGTTTTAATGTTTTTGTAATATCTTTCATAACCGATTCCCTTGAAAAAGACCAAAACCAGTGGTCGAAGCGTCAGGCAGCATATAACAACCGTTCTTATTTAACAGTCCGATAAAGACGAAACCACAATTATTGCAAAATTAAAATCAACAATTTTATGGGTGGAAATATTTGGTTGGTTCGATTTCAACCTCTGGGATGTATTTTTAGGCAAAAATTTACTGTTGCTATTCCAATCATTTTGATTTTTCAAACCCGTTTTTGTTTGGAAAAAAACACACTGATATTACTTCACGATTGAGTAATAAAATTGATCATTTTGTCACCCTACTAAAATCGCTCCTTTGGCGATTTCTAAAATTCTCTGGACATTTCACTCGTCAGAATGCTCATGGATTGCAGAAGCAATTGACATTATTTTTATTTCTCCTTCGACTGCTTGATTACGATTTGACTAAATAATAATCGACAGCATAAAAATTGAAATTTATTCATTTACTCCAATAAACATAAAGTCCGATGACTTTTTGCAAAGAATAATGAGCTTTACCAATTTATGTTTATGTTAGTACTTTCTTTTATTTTTTCGCTTTGATATGGAATAGAAGATTGGAAGAAAAACAATATAGTCGTCTGTCTTTGAGTATACTTCTACTTGGTCATAGAACTACGGAGTATTTGATAATTGATAATCAATTTCACAGTACAGAGTACAGTCGACGATGTTTTCAGTCTGTCTGTCTAGGTCATTTGACGTGACAAATTGCAATTCTGCTCTCAAGCATCATGCATTTGGTTGAATACGCGATTTCAACTGTCTTTTTAATCAATCGAAGGAAACGCGCGGCCGCCTAATTGAACTAAGTTAAATTGCTTGAAAATTTGAAAAAAATATGAGACTACGTAGACTTTAGACATACTCGAGCAGTGTATGGAGCACATATATGCCACGTACTAAAATCAAATATCTTCAGACAGGTTTGCAAAAGTCAGTATATACGAAAATCTGCAATTAGCAAGTATGTCTTGCTGGCAGCAATTTCTCTATAAAGTATGATACGCTAAACTGACTTGGTGAACAAAAAAAAAAAAAGGTCGCGACAATTTCAAAAGTCTGTAAATTTTTACCGAAAATCTGCGATAACTTCGATTTTCAAAAGTCTGCGAAAGTCTTCATAACAAAAAAAATGTCTGCAGCACTATGTCCGAAATCTGCAGAGTTACAGACAAATCTGCAGATCTGGCATTTCTCCTGGCATCTCTGGTACAAAATATGACGCCATCAGTAACTACCCGATACCGAAAAATAGCGACAACACTAGATGATTTGTAGCTTTCTGCAATTATTACCGTGAATTCGTTCCATATTTCGCAACGATAGCACACCCTCTCAATCAACGGTGAAATGTAGCGTCATAAAATGCGCGCAAAATTTCATTCGCTTCAGTTGAACGAACCGTCGCACAAAGCATACCACGAAAAACGGACACATGGAAACAAGAACTTTTTACAATGATTGAGCGCAGTGGGCTTAGCTCTCGTTATATTGGCTTGTAAAAAAGACTGGACGTAATGGATTTTTGAATTCTTCACACTTTGAATATATCCTAATTCAATCGTTATTGTTAGTGATTACTCTTATACTAGAGCTGTAAATCATGAGTAATTATGAGTGACTAACATGACCATTGACCAACTGAATTGCTGAATACGAAATGACGAACTGTCTGTTTCCTTTTGTGCGTCTTGTTTCAAGAATAAAAATCCATCTACTACAGGGCCGCTTTCACGTTTCAATGGGTCCGGGCTCAAGCAATATTTGTGTGAGGACCCCCGAGAACAAGTGAAGAGAGCAAAAAAGGTCCCGGTTATATCATTTAATTTATTTTTTGGTCGATTGACCCGGGGCCTGTGTAATAGCGGCCCTGATCTACTAACACTTGCACTCAAAGCATAGTTTGTGCAACCGGTATGATGAAATATTCACATACACAGCCGAAGCAATTTCAAACCAAGCCAAAGAGGCCGACTCATGTGTGTGCAATAATAAAAAGCGGCACATTTTCTCGGACATCACTAGCTTGGGTTGTGAGCACTTAGATTGAAATGAACAAACTTTATAGTACCATAAACTACCATTAACTTTTTTCCGGAAGCGACTTTCGGGATTATATAGTCTAGAAATGTCTGTTTCAACGATAACGAACCGAAGACCAAACAGCCTCTGGCCTCCGGTGCCAGAAATCATCAAATAATAATTTCATAGATTACATTTTTAATACATTCCAATTATAACTAATAGTTCATCATACCATGCAGTTAAAATTATTTAGTGAATCTTTTCTCAAGCACATATTTGGGGATCGAAATTGAATATAAAATTATTTCGTAGTTCTTTATTATTCAATCGATTTTGAAAGCAAAATCAAGCGTTGATTCATTGTATTCATAATAATTGAAAAACCAATGAATTCCAATAAGTTTTCCATGCTGACTGGCTCGAAGCTTACCCTCAATGTTTATCACTTTGTTTGTATATCATGTTAATGAACGATAATACTTGGCTTGTATTCATTTCATTCAGTAGGTTGCTACAATCTAAAATAATACCTGTTATACGATATCACACAGCCAGGCTTTATTGCTTCAGCAACATCAATGCATTGAACTCAACAGAATTGGACATTATTAGCATTATAAATGACAGTTACTTAGAAAATGAACAATTTCTTACAATACCCATTTTATTGTATTCAACTCGTTTCTATTTTAACATAAAACCCAATGCTGCATAAATTCGCGTCATAATTTTATATGTATTTTTGCTCACGATATAATGCCACCGTGCCCACCGTGCATTTCTCACACCACCTCAATACGAAACAGCAGCGCGCAAGCAATAAAAAAAATGCAAAAAAGTTTATGTAAACTTTTTCAATTTTCGGTTGTTTTAGGTAAAATTTTATAATTATGAGTTGCATTTTCAGATTCTTTGTGAAATTCTGCTACAAACACTACTTATCAGTTCTAAAATCATCCCCGTGGGACGGAACAGTGACTGTTTATACATTTCAAAAACCAATTACGGCTCGGCAAAGCAAAATTTCAAAATTCTAAGAATACTTAGTTATGATAAATTTGATTTCGAAAACTTAAGTGTTTTTGGTTTTTCGAAAAACGGTCTAGTTTTTGAATAATTGATCAAAAACGCGATTTTCGCATTCCGCTACATTTCACCTTAAGGTAAAAGGTAGCGTCATAAAATTGGCGCAAAATTTTATCCGCTTCAGTTGAACGAACCGTCGTACAAACCATACCAAGAAAAACGAACACATAGAAACAAGAACTTTTTTCAATGATTGAGCGCAGTGGGTTTACCTCTCGTTATATTGGCTTGTAAAAAAGACTGGACGAAATGGATTTTTGAATCCTTCACACTTTGAATATATGCTAATTCAATCGTTATTGTTAGTGATTACTCTTACACTAGAGCTATAAATAATGAGTAATTATGAATGACTAACATGAGGTTATATGTATATGTATATAATAACTTGCTAACCACGTATATGCCTGAGCTTAGTAGCAAGCATCGTTCTTCAAAAGAATGATTGAAGACAAGAGAACATTCAAGTATTTTCGATATCTTTGCAGTAGTTCACTTCCCGCCGATGAAATAGAATTTACGTAAAAGTATTTACTTGACTCGCATGAGTTCATCTTACCATGCAGTTAAAATTATTCAGTGAACCTTTTCTCAAGCACATATTTGGGGTACGAATATAAATATAAAGTTATTTCGTAGTTCATTATTATTCAATCAATTTTGAAAGGAAAATCAAGCGTTGATTCATTGTATTCATAATAATTGAAAAACCAATGAATTCCAATAAGTTTTCCATGCTGACTGGCTCTAAGCTGACTCACAATTTGTATCACTTTGTTGAACTTTGAACGATAATACTTGGCTTATATTCATATCATTCAGTAGCTTGTCAATGATGAAGTTATAGTTTTGCTATAAAAATTGATACAATCTAAAATAATACCTGTTATACGATATTACACAGCCAAGCTTTATTGCTTCAGCAACATCAATGCATTGAACTCAAAAGAGTTGGACATTATTAGCATTATAAATGACAGTTACTTAGAAAATAAACGATTTCTTACAATACCCATTTTATTTTATTCAACTCGTTTTTATTTCAACACAAAACCCAATGCTGCATAAAATCGCGTCATTAATTTCTATGTGATTTTTGCTCACGATATAATGCCACCGTGCATTTCTCACACCACCTCAATACGAAACAGCAGCGCGCAAGCAATAAAAAAATGCGGAAAAGTTTATGTCAACTTTGTCAAATTTCGGTTGTTTTAGCTACTATTTTATAATTTTGAGTTGCATTTTCAGATTCTTTGTGAAATTCTGCTACAAACACTACTTTTCAGTTCTAAAATCATCCCCGTGGAACGGAACAGTAACCGTTTATTCATTTCAAAAACCAATTACGGCTCGGCAAAGCAAAATTTCAAAATTCTAAGAATACTTAGTTATGATAAATTTGATTTCGAAAACTTGGTTTTTGGTTTTTCGAAAATCGAAATTTTTGAATAATTGATCAAAAACGCGATTTTCGCATTCCGCTACATTTCACCTTAAGGTAGCGCTTCGCCGTGGTCAGGTCGAAGCGAGACAACTCACTGCTTTCTCTTGCTTTGTCGCCGAAATTTCACCCTAAATTGCAAATTTCTAAAATACTAACCCGATTCACGAAAAATCAAAAAGATACGATTGTAGGTAAATGATTTTACTATGCATTTGGCGAAAAATATCAGTTAGAAAGCTTTTCTTTCGCGAGATTTCGTGCGAGTTTTGTTAAAATTTGGTTTTCTTTTTTCCTTTTCTCGCTATAAACAACTCGCATAAGTAGGGATGTGCTACGTTTTCGACAAAGCGTCAAAGCTAGTAGCGATGAAAATCATTACTGATTTCTGGTTCTACTGAAACATGAATAGAAATTATTTTACAAAGTAGTAACACTTACTTTCATTTTCTACTCATCTATGTTCAACGTTTACGCAGAGAGAACGGACAACGAAAACAAAAGAAATGTTGTTAGCGTCTACCGCATGTGGCATTTTGCACACCCCAATGCATGCGTTGACATTGTGTGCGTGCGAAAGAATAAGGAAAAACTCATTTATTTTTATAACTCGCACGGAATCTTTCGATAAAAACGTTTATCAGGCACAATTTATATACGAATCGATAGAAAAATTCATTATCTAGAATCGTATGTTCTTGGAATTTCCGTTTTCTTCCCCGTTTTCTTACAATTTTGGGTGAATTGCGTGAAACCCCGGGATAGGCAGCGAACTCCCGTGACCACGGCGAAGCGCTACCTTAAGGTGAAATGTAGCGTCATAAAATGCGCGCCAAATTTTATCCGCTTCAGTTGAACGAACCGTCGCACAAAGCGTACCAAGAAAAACGAACACATAGAAACAAGAACTTTTTTCAATGATTGAGCGCAGTCGGTTTACCTCTCGTTATATTGGCTTGTAAAAAGACTGGACGTAATGGATTTTTGAATTCTTCACACTTTGAATATATGCTAATTCAATCATTATTATTAGTGATTACTCTTACACTAGAGCTATAAATCATGAGTAATTATGAATGACTAACATGAGGTTATATGTATATGTATTGACTAACTTGCTAACCATGTATATGCCTGAATTTACTAGCAAGCATGGCTTCTCCTTCAAAAGAACGATTGAAGACAAGAGAACATTCAAGTATTTTCGATATCTTTGCCAGTCGTTCACCAGGCCCTTCCCGCCGATGAGATAGAATTTACGTAAAAGTATTCACCATTAACTTTTTTTCGGAAGCGACTTTCAGAATTATATAGCATGATGAGTCTAGAAATGTCTGTTTCAACGATAACGAACCGAAGACCAAACAGCCTCTGGCCTCCGTTGCCAGAAATCATCAATAGTTTATTAATTTCTTAGATTACATTATTGGAATACATTCCAATTGTAACTAGTAGTTCATCATACCATGCAGTTAAAATTATTTAGTGAATTTTTTCTCAAGCACATAGTTGGGGCACGAAATTGAATATAAAGTTATTTCGTAGTTCCTTATTATTCAATCGGTTTTGAAAGCAAAATCAACCGTTGATTCATTGTATTCATAATAATTGAAAAACCAATGAATTCCAATTAGTTTTTCATGCTGACTGGTTCAAAGCTGACTCTCAATATTTATCACTTTGTTTGTATATCAGGTTAATAATACTTGGCTTGTATTCATTTCATTCAGTAGCTTGTCAATGTTGAAGTTTTAGTTTTGCTATAAAAATTGCTGCAATCTAAAATAATACCTGTTTTACGATATTACACAGCCAAGCATTATTGCTTCAGCAACATCAATGCATTGAACTCAACAGAGTTGGACATTATTAGCATTATAAATGACAGCTACTTAGAAAATAAACGATTTCTTACAATACTCATTTTATTGTATTCAACTCGTTTCCATTTCAACACAAAATCCAATGCTGCATAAATTCGCGGCATTATTTGATATGTAATTTTTGCTCACGATATAATGCCACCGTGCCCACCGTGCATTTCTCACACCACCTCAATACGAAACAGCAGCGCGCAAGCAATAAAAAAATGCGGAAAAGTTTATGTCAACTTTGTCAAATTTCGGTTATTTTAGCTTAAATTTTGTAATTTTGAGTGGCATTTTCAGATTCTTTGTGAAATTCTGCTACAAACACTACTTATCAGTTCTAAAATCATCCCCGTGGGACGGAACAGTGACCGTTTATACATTTCAAAAACCAATTACGGCTCGGCAAAGCAAAATTTCAAAATTCTAAGAATACTTAGTTATGATAAATTTGATTTCGAAAACTTAAGTGTTTTTGGTTTTTCGAAAATCGATCTAGTTTTTGAATAATTGATCAAAAACGCGATTTTCGCATTCCGCTACATTTCACCTTAAGAAAACGCTTGAACTAATAAATGCCAAAACGCTTTTAACACACTAAAACTATACTTAATGGCCCTTATTCTGCGAGTCGAGTGAGGTGAGATAAGTCGAGTCGCCTGAGTCACACGATTCTGACTGTCGAATGAAGTGACAAAAGTCACCAGGATGAACTCTCACCGTATTCTTGCAGTCGAATCACAGTGACAAAAGTCACTGTGGGGTGAGTTTTAGAGTCGATACGTATGAGACAAGTGACAGTAGAAATATGAAACGAAAAATCTTAGAGATCTCTAAACTTTCTGCTTTAGAAAATGTAAATAATGTATGAAAGTGGATTTTATCAGTTTCTTTGAGCAGAAAAGCCGAAATTACATTTGTTTAAATTTTGTTTTTTGTTGCTAACTAAATCGAGCTTTTCCGTTATATATGTGTTTGTTAGTAGTCAAATTTGATTTTTTGTGCCTTTCTTATACTGAGAGACTAACTTCTAAGTCTTGAAATCGATATAGGTGGGGCTAGTAACAAGGAAAAAATTGAAAGAAAGCGCAAAGACTTCAAGATTGTGTAAATTTCATTGGGTTTGAATTAATAATGGATTTTTACTGCATCGGAATCCTGTACCCTTCCCACTGTTCCGCGCTCTAATCTACCGGTCACAACAGTTACCCCTCTCTGGATTCTAGCAGGAATGGCTTGCCCAAGTCTAGTATTGCTGCAACATATTTATTAACCCCATCATTCCATGTCACTGATCAGCTCGAGCATTTTGCATTAGTTTAACCATTTGCTGATCGTCAGCATCAACTTTGTCGTTTGCAGCATAACACTATCGGTGGCAGCCACTACCAAAATAGCTCCATCCATATGAGCAGTTCCGGTACTTATGTTCTTATTATAAACTGCATGTCCAGTTTATCAATTTTCACATCGAATTCCTGAAAACCATGCAAAAAAGATTAAAATCAATACATTCTTGTAAATCCAAACTACTTACAGCTTGAATTCGAGACAGTTTTCTTCAAAATTGGTGTTCTTGAAGATTTGTCCCAAGTAAATATTACCGTTCATTTTTTTTGCTTTGACGTTTGGGAAAATGAAACGTTTGTCACTTTAGGTTCATCATCTCACTCACCATGGAATGAACTTGTCACGTCACCCGAGTCGACTCGTAGAATAGGGTGACTACAGTCATGTGACAACAAGGTGAGATTTGTCGAGTCACCTCAGTCAGTCAGGCCAATGTCACCTAAACTACTTCAATATCCAGACTTCACACTACCCTTCATATTCACAACCGACGCTTCAGACGTACGTTGTGGAGCTGTACTTTCTCAAATCAAAAACGGAATCGACTTACCTATAGATTTGGCGAGCAAAAGCTTCACAATACTAAAGGAACTAACAGGAATACACTGAAGAATAGACTATTTTAAGCCATACTTATACGGGAGAAAACTTACGGTCAAGACAGACCACCGTCCTCTAATATATCTATTTAACATGAAAATCTCTACTTCTAAGCTCACAAGAATGAGATTATATTTAGAGGAATTTGATTTCGACATAGAATATATTAATGGAAAAATCAACGCTACGGCAGATGCCTTATTATTGCCATGACAAATTTAAATAATAATAATTATAACAATAATAATAAGAATATTAACAACAGAAATTTTAACAATAAACCGACAACTATGACAGACAGTTTACCAACGACAAAAGATAAAGAGACTTATAACCTCGTTAGCTATACGACCGAAAACCCGACTGAAACGAGATCCTTACCTAAGTTAAGAATAACTGTAGAAAATACTTACCTAATAATTATCATATACAAAGACGCGCAAATGAAAAAATTAATAAAGCAATTAGCAACACATACTAATAAAAGAAGAGCTTTAGAACTCATACTTTCAACATTAGAACAACAAATAATAATGTATCGCCCGCCCAAGAATCAATAATAATAAAACATCCAAACCAAAGAAGCAAACACAATAGCTAAAAACTCAGTAGAAAAATTGATACTAATATATGGAAAATTTTTGAAATTTAAATCCGACAAAGGTACAAAAATGAAGTACTTGAGAAAGTATGCAAATACTTACAAATCAAACAAAATTTCGCAACAGCCTATCATACATAGACTATTGGACCATTGAAGAGAAATTACAGATGCCTAAACGAGTATCTCCGATCCTTCGTCAATGAATATCAATCTGACTGGTTACATTATTACGCATTTACATACAACACTACACCACATTCGGAACACCAATTTATACCATACGAATTTGTTTTTCGAATTAAAGCCAAATTACTGCATGAAAATTACCCAAAAATAACGACCCCCGTTTACAATTTTGACCTCTACAACACCGTACTCATATAAAAACTAGAAAAAGATTAAGTTAGAGTAAAAACTCCGGATGCAAAAACTCAAATATCCATATAAACCCACTAGAAGTATAAATAGGCAAAATAGTGTATTTCCAAAACGAAAAGAGGAGAAAACTTGATTCATTTTATCATATTTAACGTACACCATAATCAAATTTATAAATGTAAATTGCGAAATCGAAAACAATTTAACAAAATAACGAATGATAGTACACAAAAACAGACTTGTAAAAGGTTTTAAAAATATTTGTATATATTTTTATGACACACATACAAGCCCAATTGAAACACACATACAGTAGATTATATACAGCAGATACACAACACACTACAGCATATACTATCCATTAATAATGTTAGGGAGCCAGTTCGATGACATTTGAATGATTACACTATGTCACATCATTCAACCAAAAGGTGGGTGATGTAGCATGATAATATTGACCTGACTAACCCAAACGAAATACTTTCCCACATTATAACATTCACACGATCTCTAACCAATCCTTCTCTGATCACAGATCATAAACTAAAACCGAACATGCACCAAAATCCCAAACACCAATCCTTACATCCTTTATCCTTCAAGCACCATGCATCCAAATTTGCAACAGGTTGTAAAACACTTGAACGCTCGTTACATTTCCCAAGAGCCGGTTGCAAATCCATATGGCTCACATTAAGTTCCCATGCTAGCCAGCCGTGTTGCAACATACGCTGCACGCTGCACCCTTAGGTAATGCGCTATAGGTTCAATCGCCTTCTTTGCATTGATACACCAATCGATACTCTCTCTCTTTCTCTTTTCTCCCGCTAACAATATATTTAACAAAAGAATTGTAACTGGTTCCTCCCACCTTTATATACATTATAGAACAGGCCAGTAGGTTAGCTTAAGTCTGAAAAGCTTGCAATAAAAGAATTCTAGATGAACAACCAAACCTAATGGTTGTGGACTTTAATTACGAGTAAAAGAAAATCCCAGTACACTACCAGCCTTGTGTATCAGCCGCATGGTCAATTACGCGGATTACTTGTTTCACTTTAATTACGATATCGAATTCAAGCCCACGAAAGAGAACACAAATGCAGATTACTGCTCTCGTATCCCGGGACTTACTTCACACAAAGATGGCGCCTAACTGTACTTACGATAAGAAGAAGAAGACGACTTTGAATGTTTAACATTGAAACAAATTCAATAGTTACCTGTACGCGCAGAACATATTGCTCACGAGACTCGGAAGGATTCACATTTGTGCAAAATAGTCCGCGAGCTGGAAGCAGGTCTGCATTTGTGTAGCGCTGGTTACAAGAATTCGGAGGCAAGCTATACGTTGGCTGCAAACTGCCTGCTTTTTAAGCATCGTTTGGTCGTATCACCTCCACTTCGTCAAGCGATCTTAAACGATTTACACGCAACACACATCGGTATAGTCAACATGAAATGTTTGGCCCGCTTATTTGTCTATTGGCCCGGCATGGATCAGGATCTGGAACAAACCGTGAAGTCTTTCAACGAATGTGCGCTACATGCTTAACTATGGAATTGAATTTCAAGGTAGAAAGTTAAACGTCACATTGATCAAATGCGTTTGAAATCGGCATTCGAAATGAATGGAAATTGGCGGTTCGATGAGAACGTATTAGCTGAGGATCTCCCATCGTATGTTCGCTTCTACGGATCTGGTGAAAACGTCACTACGTCACCGCACCGAAGTAGTCCCCCGAAGGAAAAAAAACCCTCTTGAGAACCCTCACAGAAGGAAAAAAAAACCCTCTTGAGCTGACTGTGCCACTAGTTCTCGCTCAAGAGGTCACAAAAACCTCTTCTTCTTTTAGTATCATAATTAATGGCTAAAACTTGAAATGAATAAAAAGAGTTTGTGAACGGTGTTATGAATGAGTGGATGAATAAATGAGTGGATGAGTAGATGCGTAGATGAATGGATAGAAGAATGGAATGAGTGAGTGAGTTAAAAAATGAAAGCTTGAATAATTGAATAAGTGAACGAGTTAATGAAACTGAAGTTGACTATTGTATGTTTGATAGAAGCATGTAAACAGTTAATACAGCATGACATCGCTACACGCAACACGATATAATGAACGCTAATTAATCTAACCTTTCACAGATTCTCACCTAAGACGCAGCCGCGGTCAACATTTAAATGAAATTATCTTCAAAAAGTAAATGTCATGTACCAATCTAACGTTTAAAATAAAGAACCGATGAGATTTTGCAAATTTTATGCGTTTTATTGTTTAAAAAAGTTCTCGAGCTCTTAAAAAATCACCCTGTACAAGGCGCCTTTTCAAAATTTACCCTCTGAGAGAGTGATAAGTTTTTGATCGTGAATATCTCTTGTTGTATCTAACGAATCAACATTATATTTGCTACATGTCATCAGAAATATGATCACAATTTTATGATAAAAATTTCAGTTGTGTGACATAATCTCAAATAATTCAAAATTAAACTTTTCTGAAATGTTTGGTATAAACGAGTATCAAAGAGGATAATTCATATAGCGTGTGTGCCTTTCTCGTATTTTGAAAACTCATAGCTCAGTGATCTGTGGAAGGATTTATATAATCTAACTACCAATAAAATCGAAATTTTTCAACTTAAACGTGTATAGCAAAAGCATTGAAGTATTTCAATAGTACACTATTGAAAAACCTATCTCATTTGACCCATGTCAACACCAGCCAATCAGAACGCGTTCTGTGGAAGAGAACAAAATATCTGCTGTTGTACAACAAATCGTTCGAGAAAAATGTTCCGAAAAGTGGTGAATATCGTAGTGAGTTCCTCAATTTGGTCCTTCTGAATGCTAGAAACGAATCCCTACAGCATATTGATAGTTTCTTTCAATAAATTATGCAAATCCGAAATGAAATAATCGAAATTAAAATTCTTTATGCGGCTATTTTTATAGCCGTTAGGACCGCCCATTAGAGAAAAAGTTACAAACGTAATCACGTAAAAGAAAGCTCCTAACAAAATTTGAATCAGTTTGGATTCTATCGCCAATGCGAGCAGATGTATTTTGTGCCGTTTGCAAAGCTAGTTTCACTTCCGACAAGAGCGATTACGTCACAGCTGCCAGTCATTTGCATTGGTGAAAAGGCAACGGTGGAAGGCATTACACGAAATCAGCCGTTCTAATGGCTCTAAAAGTTTTCTAAAGAACTATTAGGATTTCTTGCTCGCAAATCGAAGGAAAATATCCTCAGTTTAGTGGAAATCTAGAACTGTTTGATTTGATTTTTGCACTTTTCGCTTTGTGAAATTCACAGCAATCTAGATCAATTTTGCTAAAAAAAGCACCTCTCTAGCTTTTCATTTGATCGAGTTACATCAATTTCCCCGAATAAGAGTAGGGTGGCTCCTGAAAATTCGCTTATTTTTGTTCTAACTTTTTTGTGAAACGTTCTACGGAAAAGTTATCTTCAGAAGAGTTGTTGTACTAATCATTGCGCACAATTTGGATCAACCAAGCGTTTTCATATGAGCTATTAGTAAAAAGTTATGATTATATGTTTATCAAAAACTAGTCAAGCTTAAGAGTTATGCAATGTTTTCGAGTTTTTTGAAGGGATTTTTAAAATTAATTTAAATAAGTTAAAAAAATAGCACCCTCCCAATTTTCTCCTAAATTTTTACTTATACTATGACCTTTCAGGAACCGCATAGGATACATTTTTATCGATCTGGCATGTAATGAATATTGATATTTGAAGCTTGATTAGTTTTTGATGAAAAAATAATCATAACTTTTTACTAATAGCTCATATGAAAACGCTTGGTTGATCCAAATTGTGCGCAATGATTAGTACAACAACTCTTCTGAAGACAACTTTTCCGTAGAATGTTTCACAAAAAAGTTAGATAAAAAAAAGTGAATTTTCAGGAGCGACCCTACTCTTATTCGGGGAAATTGATGTAACTCGATCAAATGAAAAGCTAGAGAGGTGCTTTTTTTAGCAAAGTTGCTCAAAAAAAATTTCCTACAACTTTATTGTACAACAAAATCATATTTGAGTTGAATTAAGAAAGTTAGTTTTCAGATTTCAATCTAAATGAGGACCACCCTAGTAACATTTTTCATCAAAAGGAGCGCCATTCAATTACAAACAACTTTTGTGAAGACACCAACTACAAAAAACTAATATTTAATAGTAAAAATATTTTTGTCACGCTAATTTCCCGTTTCGGACCATAGTGTCATCAAATTTTGAGGATAGATCTTGTGATTTTTCTATAGCATTCGTAATATGCTTCACCTCTGTCCTAACAATATCCATTTCATTAGCAACCGCAGTCGAAACAGTTTTTTTCCACCACATTTTTCATACTGTTCATTTCATTGGCAACTGCAGTAGATACTGTTTTCTTCATTTCCAATGCAATGGCCGTAATCATAGATGAGTTGTTTTTACTCGTATCTATTATACGCTGATGAGAGGCCGAGTAACCCGATTAACAAAAGTACGAAGTTCCCGGACCCGTCTTATTGCATTCCCGATAATGTTGCGGCATTTAAAATGCGCGCTTGAGAAGCAGTACTGACATGCTATTAATTTATTTTGATCGCCTTCCATTTGTTTTCACTCTACACAATAAAGTTCTTCATCCGTCATTTTTATCGAGATGAGGTACCTTCAGACACAAATAGGAAACTAACTTAAATGTATTGAAATGCAATAAAGAATGAATAAAAACAATACAGATGAAGATTTGTTTACATACACGAGTCTTACATTTACCAAACAGAATTAAAGTTGTGATTGTTTCAAGTGTCTGCGGGTTGCAGTAGAACTCACCCTTGATATTTTTACTACAATCCTGCGCTATCATGCCATGCAAACCCGAGAAGTCATGCATTACTTAAGAAGCCGTCGATATGTAGACCACTCCCCTTCCTACCGCTTCTGCCAATGTTATTTCCGTAACCAAAAGCAAAGTCCTGGCATTACATTCCTTTAGTGGAATTTGGCCTTTCTGTTTCAACAGACTTCGCAGCCGATTCTTAGTGTACAGAATCATTGTATGGCTAGTACTATGGATCCTACTGACCCTAAGAATCCTTCCAGGTCGGGGCTCGAACATACGACAACTGGCTTGTAAGACCAGCGCCCTATGCATTGAACCACCAACCCGGGCCATATTTCCGTAACCAGAACAGTCAAATTTCATGCGTCCTAACTAGATGTGTAGTCGCATACAAGTGACAAGTCCTATCACAGAACTATAACACCACTATAGAATACACTGGTCGACGTTAGCACATGCATGTGCTGGTCGGTACTAAAAGAACCAGAGATAGTTAGATCACATACAAACTATTATGTATATAGCAGCATACGACCAAACACAGTTCAATTAAGCGATCTTCACACATCCAACGCCAATCAAAGCGCATCTCAAATGTGCCAAACGGCTGTATTAGAGCATGTGAAACAAACTATACTACGAAGCAATTTCTTTTTCTCTAAAATTTCAAGACACTCAGCAAGGCACCACACCACAGCAGCAATAGAATCACAGTGGGTACAATTACTAACACCACCACAACCACAAGCAAAAGAAAGCCAAACTTAGATGGTTGCCTTATCTGAGCGTATCTTGCAAAAATCACTTTTTCTAAACGCAATTTATTTGCTTCAGAGCAACCTGCATCATGCACTTTTATAAACTTTAAGTAAACACACTTTCAATTCCTCAACTTTACTATCTTTAACACTCAAACAAGTAAAAAAACACCGCAAAAATAGATTTAATGTAGACAACCAATAGTATCGTATCAAACCGTCACGACTGTGTTGCCAAACTCTTTCCATCCTAGAACACTGATCGTAACGGTTTGTTTTGCTGGTTCTAAGAAAAAACGAGAAAAATTTTGCATCTATTGATGATAATCGCATTCAAGTACGAGTAGTGGATGGAATGTTCACTTCGGACTTGAAGGACGATTTACTGAGAGATCTTAATAGTATCCTTTTTTCAACTTCCGCTCCACCTCATTCATTCCCAGCTTCACAGATTGTGGGCTACGATACGGTGCTATCTGGTTTTCTCCTGAGAACGAGGACAGTCATGTCTGGCTCACGCAGAGGCTGGAAATGATTAATGTGAAGGCAAGGTGTAACAGGTTCGTAATTGAACTCTACAGCTTTCGTCAAAATAAGATCTCATTTAGTATTCCTTGGAATAGGATCGATATTTAAAAAAATGTATTTCTATAACCCGACGATTCCGGAACTTCTATGGTCCAACTGCAGTGTTGCAGGTAGTCAGTTGCTTATCTGCAGCATTGATGATGAACGTCTGGGTGTTCTGAAGAAGCTCAAATTCAGAATGAATTATGGATTTCATAAGGTGACAACGCGTGTCATCATAAGACACAAACTGTCATCTGATAAATCAAAACTTCGAATCTTTTCGTAGATACAAAGTTTCATATCCGAGCCAATCTGAGCCATTATGTTCTGTTTCTTGATTCTTGACACTGTCACTCTGTACACAGTTACAAGCTAGCATTTATTAAGAGGGTTTAGTTATAGTTGTAGATAAGTTTTAGTGTTCAGCATATTTGGTATGTTTTGTGTGTGGTTTGTGATAAACTGGTTGGTGGCTAGTAGCTTGGTAGCAGTTCTACTGCAAATAAACTAACGAGCCGCAGAATGTGAACCGCAAAGAAAAATAAATTAAAACAGCCGCACTCATCGGATGACCTTTTAGTATCAAACATCCTAAATAAGCACAAAAGTTTCGTTTTCTCATTTATCCGTGTGATTTTTCAATCTATTATGTCTAAAGAAATATTTTTTTTTGTAGTTGGCAAAATAATAACCAATGGAGTCTCGCAGCATGTAATAATACAAACAAATATACCAGCGAAGAAAAACGAGAAATGTATTATGGAATTCACTGCAAGTATCGACAAAGTAAAAGAAGTAAGTTCTATATGTATATAACTTAACTCACGGATTATCTGATTTAGGTTTTTAAAAACTACGAGCTGTCTCGGCTGAACGCACAATTGAATCTGATTTTTATCCGTCAAAAATAATGTTTCAAAGGTACTTCAGGTGCTCGGTTCAAATAAACGCGATGTTAGCGGCGGCACCATCGGTGGATTGCGTGGTGGAAGTCTTCGTCGTTCTCGGTGTTGCCAAGGGCTGCAGGCTCGATACGGTCGATGACGATGAAATGCTTATGTTTGCCGGATTCTTAGCCGTTCGTGTGACGACTAAGTAATTTGCACATGATAATTGTTGGGTCCGTTCGGTAACTGCTTCCTTCTGAAGAACGGACCGTCCCGGATCGTTTTTGTTATCCTTCGGTGTATATGTTGGTTTGAATTTGGATAGGTAGAGTATCAGGATGATGACAATAGTAAAAATGGCTAACGATGTTCCAAAGGTCGAATATTTTTGCTGTCTTTGTAATGTGTATAATTGTCTTCTGGTTTGGATATGGACTACTCTCACTTTTTCGAGGGTAAAGTTTGCGCTGACCGTTTTTCTAAATCGTGTAATGGAATGAGTAGTGGTTCTTGCTTTGTGACATATTCGATGTCGGTGAATAATGTGTGGTTAACTTTTACTGTACAATTCCGGAAAAATATTAGCGTATTTCCGGAAATGTTTCCATCCGAGAGGCCACAGTTAGATGTAATCGGGGTGCTCTCTTCTACTGCAATAAGGACGTAGTTACTAGAGATTCGTTTGACAAGCCCTTCGTTTGGTGCCTCGATGAGGTCACAGCTGTCAGATACTCCCTTCAGGAGTTTTGAATAGCAAGTGTCTTTGGAAACATCTTTTACTTGTTGTTCGTTGCAGATGATACTCTGCCCTATCTTTGTACATTATCCAGTTATAAGGTATGTTGATTGTTCGTTCTTGAGAGTTTCCACGAAATGTAGGTTAAGCATTTTACCATCTTTAGCGACCGGTTTCAATAGTTGATGTTGCAGGATGTCTGTCTTCAGCGTCGGGATCTGGATAAGGAACACAATTTTTGTATCTTTATGAATCACTGCTAAGTCTAGGTATGCTAACACTTGATCAAGGCTTGAATATTTACATTTTCGTTTTCGAGATTTTTAGTTACTTCATTGAGTTCTTCGGACGATAAAATGTCTTTAGAAATTGTATTTACTTTTGACAGCTTAAAATTTGTTATTCACGTGGGATGTTAACAGATCAATATTTAGGTTTAGATTGAACAGTTCTTTTAATTTTAATCTCATCATAGACATTCTTTCTGTTCACATAGTTTTGTCGAAATTTTATAAAGTTTTTTTTAATAATATTTTGTTGATCATTTACAATTTTAATGAGCCTGATGAGCCTATCTTGGACTTTTTAGTGAATCTTCATTTGTTCGTTGTTTTCGAAAATTAGGTCTTTGTTTTGCTTGGTCAATTAATTTAGATGCAAATTGATTTTTGTTAAATCGTACACATCGTTCCGCTGTTTTACCATGTTGCAAAGTCACTTCGTCTGTAATGTCTTGTCCAGTGTTGTTAATAGAGCGAGAAGCCAGTGAACGCAGCACATTCCTCCACACACGCTTATGTGTCACTCATAAAAAGGTGCAGTTTAAACACGAGTGGCGTTTTATTTGGGTACGATGAGTGAGAGTCAGCAGGAGTAAACACTTACTGGGAGTGGGTTACTGCTGCGTGTTTGCCTACACTCTTCCAGATTACGTTCGTACTCACTCCATTAACACCCAGGGAGTGTGAGCACTCCTCCAGTGCGTTAGTTTTCTCTGGCAAATCGAAGCGTATGCGAGCACCATGATAACCGTACGAGTGTGTTACAACTTGAGCTCAGCTTATGCTATGAGGATTAAGTCTAATAATTTTTTAACTGCTTTTCGAATGAATGTTCAGTGCAGGTATTATTTAATTTACGCTGTTGATGTATTTCACAGCTTTTCGGAAAAAATATGAATGACCGATACCGGGTGAGAAGAATAGTGCAATCGTGAATTGCGCTTTACCATACCATTACCTTCGTTCGCTTTTGGATCTTATGTTTTCGTCCGTCCGATAGCAAACGAGAGTAAATCAAACAATGAGTAAATCAATCAACTTTTTTAAGTTTCGAAGCAAGCATGGATTACTAATTTATTTTTTCTATAAAAAAGCCTCTTGAATTTGGTATCGACACATCACATCACGAATATCTGAGCTATCTAGAGATCGATACCATTATATAACCCAAGTTGTTTTTAACTCTTGTAACTTTTTTGTGATCGGAAAATCTCATTGCTACATGAATAAACACTAGCCTTATAAAGCCTGTAATCTGTGTATTTATACAGGGGATCATGAGGGACCACCCCATTGAAACATGTTAGGTGAGCGTGAGAGTGGAAATCCCAATGATAGTATAAACGATAAATTAAGATTATTATTTTAGTAACAGACAATTATTCATTTTTTTACGTTTCGCATTCAGCTCATCAGTGAGTCAGCAGTTTATGTTGAACTGCTAACGCCACCTAACGGTTCAACACAAACCGCTGAGCAGACGTAAAGTATTTGCTACTTACAAATCACTTATTGGCACCGAAGTGCCATGTCTATCCTGACGTGCCGAAAGAACAAAACAAATTGACGACATACTGGCCGCCAACAGATTGTAGTCATTTAGGGGTTTGGTACCTCATGTGTACCGTTTTGTGCTAAAGTGCACATGACTAGTTTTCATTGAAATGACCGTTTTGTGCTAAAGTGCACATGACTAGTTTTCATTGAACACACAAAACGGTACACTTGAGGTACCAAACCCCTAAATGACTACAATATGTTGGCGGCCAGTATGTCGTCAATTTGTTTTGTTCTTTCGGCACGTCAGGATAGACATGGCACTTCGGTGCCAATAAGTGATTTGTAAGTAGCAAATACTTTACGTCTGCTCAGCGGTTTGTGTTGAACCGTTAGGTGGCGTTAGCAGTTCAACATAAACTGCAGACGCACTGATGAGCTGAATGCGAAACGTAAAAAAATGAAAACTAGTCATGTGCACTTTAGCACAAAACGGTACACATGATGTACCAAACCCCTAAATGAAGACAATTATTTTAATGTGGAACACATTTTTGTTTTCTATATAGCGGTGCAAACTAGAAACTCAAGAAAAATACACATAGAAATGTGGTCAGGTTTTGAACAATTACAGCTCAGTCAATTTTGTATCAATTATTAATATTATGTCACCATTTGATTGGAAATATTTCTACGTATCGATTTGAATGTTCATAGCCATGTATTTTTAATTTTATATCATTGAAATGTTGATTAATAGCTAGCAGTGTCCTATTTTGTTTGCTAAAAATCGCCAACATACTGGAATTCCCTGCCATAGTCGACGGTTTTGAAGGAGTAAGCGATATATCAATGGGAAAGCATCGCTTTGATTGGTTAATCGATGCAAAAACGAAGCTGTTGGAAGCACGCGAATCTACAAATAGAAGAGAAATTATAGCTAACGTTTCAGTCTTATGCGTAGCTTGCTAGAGGTAGGTTGTTGCTACACAGCAAGACAAAAAGTGCCATAAAACGATTTGAAGCTTTTATTGGTATGCTCTGATCTTGTGTCATGCAAGATTGGATGAAATCCCATGTTATGCCGTTTCGCCTGAGAAATTGACAACTACCCCAGGGTAAATTTTGAGTGCATAAGGCTAATTTCTAATTTATATAAGATGAACTCGGTTGATAATGATAAATATTTTATCGCTTCAACCGAAATCGCGAAATGGTAGTATTGGTAGAGAAACGCTATAAAAATAACTGCTTGCATACAAAACTTGAACACAAGCTTGGTGAATAGAAGCTTAAATATCGATATCCGTATCGCAAGCATGTACAAACATTTAAATGTATACATTTGGGCTATTGATGTAATTTCGTCGGCTACGAAACAAATACAAATCGCAATAAATAGAGCTTATATTCTGGGTTCGCGTGTTCGGTGTTGATTCCTAATTTAGGATCAATCTAAGCAGACTCTTGTGCATTTGCGGATTCAAAAGTGTGACGATAAATTGAAAATGTCAATGATTGGAAATGTTGGTTGCCTTGTTCCACATCAACGGCTCGAACAACCCCATGGGGCTGATCCTTGTAGTTTTTTATATAAGATTTAATTGGTCAGACACATACCTGTTATGATCTTAATCTGATTGGAATTGTTCATTTTAATATTTTAACAACTAATTGACATGCCAGCAGACACTTCGCAACAATTTAACAATCATAAAACTGTTACACAAGCAGGGCTTAAGATAAATAATAATTTAGTAAAAAAAATAGTAGAATCATGAGAGAAACTCATAAAACTTATCAGTAGTGTTAATCTGAATAATCAGAAAGAATAATTGGGGTTCTTTATTGGGATACATTTTAAATGAATCAAACATAATTTTGAATAAATCAAACATAACTGCGATTGCGGAATTGCGGATACAGCCATTTGAAAACATCGTTTTGACTGTTTCGAGACCTGGAGGTTGGAGTCTTAATAAATTTCCAAATGTGAACAATGTGAATTGTAATTTGAGAAGAAAACCAAAATTAAAATGTTTCGGATATTAAAAATGAGGTGAAAGCATCGAATCAGAACTCATTTGTTTTATTGGTATAACTTTAAGAATAGTTTCGCAATCGATCAACTGTCAATTCAAATTCGAAAGTGTAAAGAAAACTTGTCAATTTTATTCGTATTCACGACATCCAGTTATGTCTCTGACATTACACACCCATACTTTTTTTCCATCAATTTTTTTTTCGGTAAAGAACTCGAAAATATTCGGTACGTGTTATTTTCATTTTAATATTGTACGTGGAATTTGCAAGATATTTGAAGTTCCGTGTTTATAAAAAAGAACCAAAACTCGTCCAAGACATGAAATGTGCGTCTTTTCCTTAGCTTTCAAATAAGCGATTTCATAAATCAAATGTACACTAAGGTCTCTTTTTACACGATTTTTTTCGCGCGGTTTTTTTATACACGGCTTTTTTACACGGATTCCGGAATTAACACGGTATTTATTTACACGGTTTTCGCAATTAACACGGTTTCTTATGAGAGTTTTAAAAGCACTGTCATTTGTTTTTTCAGAAAAAAATTAAAAAAGTGAACAGGTTGTCTGTAAAAAACGATTATGAGAGCGAATTTGAAGTTTGAAAGTTAACTAAAATCATTCATTCAACAATTCACGGGATCATTGACTGTCGTTCCATAAAATGATTAATCAGTTTTTAGATCTTGAATCCCTGTTGTAAATTACACGACAACGTCTCTTCTGCTCAGTTGTGGTGTATGATGTCAGCAACTAGATTAGTATCAAACAGTACAGTATATTATACCCATTTGAATTCTCTAGCTCTAGTAGTGTTATGATTTACGTCGATGAAATGAGTTTCTTCAGCATTACACATAGTAATAACTTTTCTAATTTGATCCATATTCATCTCTATGAATTCTTCCCCTTTGATTCTGTCGCTGCGTGCATAGATCTTCACCCAATACCCATATCTTCCCTCTCAGTTTAGTTGAGAATTACTGTTAAGATCGTTAGTGTTTACTACACATCGCACCTTCGTAATTGAATAGAACTTATTCTCAAGCTTTTTTTGTAGTGAAGGTGTTTATGGGTTCTAATTGTACGTATTATCGTTCTTTTGAAAACTGAATGCAATATACAGAAGGTTTAAGCCAAGTGTTCTAATTTTAATTTGTCATCCAATGTGTTTTATCAAGTATGACTGGACCCTTCTCGTAACCTCAGGCTGTTTTTTAGATTTCCGTTTTTATTGGGAAATAACAGTTACATTTTCACAGTTATGTGCACCTTGCATAAATTTGGGGGTTAAAAAATAAACTTTTTTCCCCTTCAAATGATCAAAAGTTATATTTCATCAAAAACAAAACAAACAAATAATCAAATCTGCGGTTTTTGGAATTATAACGTAAAATTTTCCACGCGGTTTTTTTTGCACGGTTTCCGCAATTAACACGGTTTTCTTTTACACGGATTTTTTTAACACGGTACGTAACCCCCGTGTAAAAAGAGTCCTTATTGTTTATTTAATGAAAAAAGTTACAAATAATAGACAACTAAAAAAAACTGAAAACTATTGCCTAATTTTTTTCTTAGGGATTTGACTAAATCTAATCGAATATTTTCGACTTCATTACCGAAAAAAATAGTTATGAGTAAAAAATTTTTTTGATGGCTGATTTTCTGTGGAACGCCTCATATATAACAAAAATAGGAGTAAATACTTACAATCGAATTTTGCCTCTGATCTGTGGATAGGTATGGTGAATCCTTAAAGTTGAATCTAGGATCCATAAACATTCCAGCTAGAAACGCATTATTCTGAAACAGCTTCGATTCCCTAATTTCAAAAGAATTCAAAAGCGCTGTGGAAAAACGATTCGTGTCAGCTGATTTTCTCAACTCCATTCTGGTTTCTATCCAATAATAACTGTACATGTCGCCGATAGTGAGCTGAGCTCGTTTGAGGTTTTTCAAAAGTTTAACAATTGGCGCAACTATAATGTTTACAGAATTTCCATTGATCTTTGTCAACCATAAACGAGCAATCTACATTGCGCAACTCTTCTTCTATAGCTAAAAAGGAATCTATCATCACAGCGGTTGTTCCCCATCTGGTTTCACAGTCAAGTGTAGGAATAGGTTTTGAATGAAGCTTGAAAATTGGCCGAAAAATTATGGCTTTGGATTTTTCCACCAGCGTTCGAATTTTTTTAATTTGCTGTTCACACTTGGTAGTTTTGATAGCATCAAGCATTTACTAGGAAAAGCTGTTTCAACCATTTCCAGCCAATGCTCTTCTTTTGCAGCATCTTCTTCTGGGTCTAATAGAACATAAATTCATAAAATTATTAATTTGGTAAAAACAGTGTAATTCATATGCTTTTATGTTAAATTTTTGTGCAAAGATACAGTTAGCATTGATTATAGAAGCGTGTTAAGCGATCAAAAAGCCGCATACACCGCGAGAACCTGCCTCCAGCTCGACTTAAGTTGAAAAGTGGGAAACTTAATTATTTTGTTGCTAATAATCAAAGAGTTCATATCAAAATAGTATCCAGAAATCTTCTCATCTTAGTGTTCATTCTTACAAGGTGCTTTTAATTAGCTGTAAGAAAATTTCTCGCTTCTAACGCGACTCAGTATGGTGCAAATGAAAGAGTGAAATTATGTTGGAATAATTAAAAAAAAACATGCATCGGAATTTTATGCTTCGCTGAACAAACGGAATTTTTTCTCTCGTTTTGTGTCCTACAGTGAAATCGTTGAAGTAATAATCTCAATAAAATCAAAGCGAATAAATTGTACACACATCTTTTGATGAATAATAATTATAATGATAATCAGAGCAATGATATTTCAACCACAAAGCAATATCACCATATTATACTTGAATTTAATACACAAGAGTAACAAGCACGCATGATTTCAAGCAGAATAGAGTAATATGTAATCCTAATATGTACGAAACAGATATTTTGCCAACTCGTCATCGTCATTGAAGTATCACATACTTTATTGAGTTCTCTGCAAGCTTAATTTCCGAAAAATAAGGAAAATAACGATTCTGTTTAGAATGATTTCAAAACAACACATAAACTTCATTCTATTGACGATATACACTATAATAAATGTTATATTTTGATTCAAAATCATTCTTAACTTAAATTCCGTAGGGTTATATGATATTGTAAGACCTTTCATTTAAATCTAGATCCGTCCATCTTCGAGAAAATCAAATGCACATTTTTGTAACATACACACATCCACACCCACGGACACACAAATATATTTTGAGTACTCGAGGAACTGAGTCGAATGGTATGGATGGTATGTGACACTCGGCCTTCCGGCGTCAGTTCAAAAGTCGTTTTTAACAGTGATTGCATAGCCTTTTATGTGAAAAAGGCAGAACTATTGGTTTTTATGGATTTCTTTCAACAGAATAAATATTAAACATGACTTACCCAGTTCAATTAAATTCGTTTGTTGAAGATCGGAATCAGTCAACTCGATTGGTATTTGTTTTGAAAATAGAGAATTCAGTTCAATTTTCTGATGTTCACTGATGAACTCTGCTATATTAATCATGTTTGAAGCATTATCACTTGACCATGCATAAATTTGACACATATCAACTTTATATAATGCCAGTACTAATAAAATCTCGTCTACAATATTCTCGGCGGTATGCCGAATGGTCATCTCTAGCATGCTTTGGTCTGTTGGCTGTACATTTGAGAACTGTTTGCATTCCCCCTGTTAGTCGTTTAAATCCACGCTGCTCGAAAAACCGGTAACTAATTCCATCGAAAGCCACCATTTTCACACAGGCAGTTTTGAACTCCTCGGAATCCATTTCAATTGAAATCTTTTTGAGCTTACGTACTTTAGTTACTGACGTTCGTTTAGTTTCACAATTCAGTACGTCAGCTGTCTCTATATTTTCGGTACCAACGGTTTCACTTTTGCGCTTCCGGTGACTTCCTGATACCGTACAACCCTCTGCATACTTCGGATGCACATTAACGACGTGACGGTCTAAAATATATTTTACTTTTCCTGTCATAATTTTACAATTTGTCATAATCATATATAATCTCTATGTAAAATCTAACTAAACTTGATTGGTCTGTCTATCTCAAGCGTTGTATATTTTCATGAATTACTTACCTTTTAAACTACGTCCGCAAAGTTTGCATTCGGATGTATTTGTACATTCGTTGAATATGAAGTACACCGACGATGTCCACTTTCGTTCTGCTATTTTGAATGTTTAATGTCTCAAAATTCACCAGAAAGAAAATGTTAGGACTGGCGTCACTTTCACTTTTATTTGGTCGAAAAAATAGCGATTATGAATGGTTCCTTCAAAATGATTCAGAAGTGGGAGTGGGAGCAAAAGTACGTGTGGGAGCAAGACTGTGAGCGGGAGTAAGAGTGTGAGTATCTAAGAGTAACAGTTGCAATAGGAGTGTGCATGCCTGTGTGTATACGAGCGAATGAGTGAGCGACAACAGGAGCACGGTTGAAGCAGAGAATGTTTGATCGTCACTCACTAGTAAACAGCTCGGTAGGGTAATAAAGCAAAAAATAAGTATGTGGAGAACGCTCACACGGGAGTGCTTGATGATTCGATAGCACATGAGTGAATAAAATACGTACAATTTGAGCGAGTTTAGCAACACTGAGTCTTGTCTATTCTGAAATAGTTTGTCCAAGTCAAGCGGTAGCTCGTCTTCCTCTCGTTGTCCAAAAAGGATTTCGAAGGGTTTTCGCCGTGGTTCGTGCGCCGTGTGAATTGTTTGATTGTAGAGCTCAACCACAGACTAACAGACAGGACACTCAAATTAGATTCTTCAATCATTTTAACGGTCATTTCGAATATTCCTTTATTTGGGACAGTACTCACATGTGTCATGATGGCGCCACGTTACCCTATCAAAAACATCCTGTCTGTCATCTAGACTGTGTTTATTTTTTACATTTACCAACAGAGTTGCCATTCATACAGAATTACCTGTAATGTATTGATTTGTATACGTCCATGCGAATTTCATGCAGGATACAGATTTAATACATATTGCCAAAACTATATACATAATTGTGTCTATTTCTCATCCTCCAACGCAATAAAAAATCGAACCCGTTTTGTTACAATATTTACTTGCTTCTGGTCTGCGCCACTTAATTTCGGGTGAAAACTACCAACACAATAAAAAATAGTCTAGATGAACAACTTTGAGTCGCGAAAAAGTTAAATATATTATCAACGTAATCCAATAATTTATTGTGACGATTCATTTTCAAATATTTTGATGAAATCAGGCAGCTGATCGGTGTTGACAAACGAGGGGAAACCAACTAGTAAAAAAATTTTTACATAACACAAGGGGTGTACAGATAGTAAATAGTTCGCGCAGTACAATATAGGTGGAACTAGTGCATCACAAAAAAAAAATTTATAAGAATTTACTTATACTGTCATGTCTGTTAGTCTGTGGCTCAACTGCAATTTTGAATATTTGTTTTTGAGATAAGTCGTCGTATTTATCTTTTATGCGACGAAAGATTTCACTCAGTGTTGAGTTGAATCTTTCCTCGATGCCATTGGATTGACTCTGGTTTGAAGGGTTGTATGCTACTTGAATATTTAGTCTCTGAAAAAGGGATCGGATCTCAACAGATTTAAGAGCTGTTTATTAGTCACAAACTATTTTCTTCGGATGTGTATATCCGGAAATTACTTTTATTGAACCATCTCTTATATCGGGGATTTAACGTGATTTTATGTGAATGAGTATCGCGTAACGAGAATAGCTATCCACCGCGGTTAAGAATAGATTTGGTTGAGCAATGCAAATATCCAAATGGAGGGTTTCAAAAGGTTTATTCGGGAATTCAGGTTTGAGGAGTGTGATATTATACGGGCGTCTTTCGTATTTATTTTCTAAGCATGTTTCTCACAAATTTATATATCGTTGAATTTGTCGCTTCATGCCTGGAAAATAGTACTGTATAATAATTTGAGAATGATTTTCGGAACCACCTCTATGCGCGCGATCGTGAGCAATTCAGTCATTTTGATCAGATCGCTTGCATCAGATTTCGCAGAATGGACCGTTTCTGATTCTGATGAGACTAGTGCGTCGTCATTTCTACCACTAGTTGTCTGATTTGAAGTATTACTAGAATTTATCTCGATTTTAAATCGAGAAAGGCCGTCGGCAACCGCGTTTTGTTTGCCAGGGCGGTATTTTACATCATAGTCAAACTGTTGTCAATGAAGTCTCCATCTGAGCATCCTGTCATTTGGATCTTTCAAACTAAACATGTATGTCAAGGGTTTATGGTCCGTAAAAAGCGTAATTTTTTCCGGTATAAATATGCCCTGAAACATTCACAGCCCCAAGTGATTGCAAGAAATTCCATCTCAATCACTAAATACTTTTCCTCTGTTTTGGTAAGTGTTCTCGAGGCAAACGCAACTGGTCGGTCTTGACCGATTGGTCCCTGCGAAAGAACAGCGCCGATGGCGACATTACTAGCATCCGTTGTTAAAATAAAAGGTTTTGTAAAGTCCGGATATTGCAGCACATGACGCTAGTCAATAAAATTTTGCACTTGTTGAAGGTTTCAATGAACTTCTCCGTGTGCTCGATCCTCTCGCCCTTTCTCAATGGTTTAGCGAGAGGTTTGACAATTTTGGCAAAATCCTTTATAAAACGGAGATAATAACCTAGGGTTCCAAAAAAACTTTTAAGTTCCGTTTCCGTTTTATGGATCGGCCAGTTTTTTATAGCAATCACCTTATCAGGATTAAGTTTTACATCCTCTGCCGTGACAACGTGTTATAAAAATCTGACTTTTTTGCATAAAAATTCAGAATTGTCAAGCTGAATTTTAAGTTATATTTTTGCAAGGCATTAAATACCGTCCTCATATTTACTTAATGTTCCTAGAGGGATGTGGAGTATAAGATGATGTCATCCATATACACCAAACATACTTTTCTAATAAGGTCATGAAGTACATAGTCCATCACCCTTTGAAAGGTGGATGGCGCGTTTTTTAATCCGAAAGGCATTTTAAGTAATTCATTTTTCCCATGATCTACAGTGAAGGCAGTTTTGTTAACGTCTCTTGGGTTCACCCCAATTTGGTGGAAACCCGAAGCGGGGTCAATGGTGGTAAAATAATTGCATCGACCGATTTTATCCAACTCTTCAGTGATGTTTGGGATAGGATATTTATCATTAATTGTCTTCTTGTTTAGCTAAGTACTTAGAACAAACGATAAACTTCTAAAAAGATAGTGTTCGAATAAACTATTTCCTGATAGTATCACGAGTTAGATGAAAGTCGAACTGACTTGAACAGCTATTGAACACTCGGCACATACTGACAAATGTCTCGTTGTGGCCATAGTTGATTCTGGCGGCAGGAATGCGTAGGAAAGGATGAGTTCGAGGACAACGACGACGAATATCAAAATCTAGCAAACGTAACAGCTCCGAGCAATCAATTCGTGACTGGATAAGATCAGCAATGAAAACTGCCTCCCGCATCCATTTGAATGTGGGTGGAAATTCCCGTATAGCGGTCACTAATTGCAGTGTAAAAATATCTTACATTATTTCTAATTGTTTGAGTGAGAAAAGTCTCTGCCGAAGGGTTGATAATTCTCGTTTGTCTCCATATATAATCTTTGATTGTGTTTTAATTTTCTCCCACTCCATGGGAGTTCCACTAGAGGCCAGAAGGTCTCCAGCTTCTCCAATAATTTTGTTCCGGATTTCCATAAGCCAGAGCTCATATACGTCCGTACCAGCAAGATGGTCATATTGTTTAATGACGCGATCTGCGCAATTAATCCAATGATTTATTTGCTTCGAATTACCGGAAAAGATTGGTAAGTTTTTTATGAGGTCGGGAACTTTGCCTCTCTGACACTCTATATCAATATCAACTATAGCATTATGTGACAGTGCCAATGGTACAACTGGAACTGCATCTCGGCTTTCTTGCAGTTCCGCGATTTGGTCATCGTGATCTTGTAAGTTTCTGTTGAGCACTTCTATAAGCCGCTCTATTTTTTATTTTATTTTATTTTATTTCTGGAGCAGGGAAAAGCCCACTGGAGATAAGTTATTATCAATCTAACACTATGTCTCCAGTAGGCATAAAACCTCCTCATTCTTTGTACCAACAGATTACAGAATATCCAAATGATACATTTCATATTATTATCTATTATAACATATTGCATATCATTAACTATTATAACTACATAGCTAAGTACTTAGAACAAACGATAAACTTCTAAAAAGATAGTGTTCGAATAAACTATTTCCTGATAGTATCACGAGTTAGATGAAAGTCGAACTGACTTGAACAGCTATTGAACACTCGGCACATACTGACGAATGTCTCGTTGTGGCCATAGTTGATTCTGGCGGCAGGAATGCGTAGGAAAGGATGAGTTCGAGGACAACGACGACGAATATCAAAATCTAGCAAACGTAACAGCTCCGAGCAATCAATTCGTGACTGGAGAAGATCAGCAATGAAAACTGCCTTGAACACATTTCTGCGAACGGACAGTAGATCGAGTTCTATGAGCTTTCAGCGATCTTGGTAACTCGGAAGATTTAGGGGGTCTCTCCATGGTAGTTGGCGAAGCGCAAAACGAATAAATTTATGTTGAATATATTCTATGCGTTGAATGTCGTTTTGATAGTAGGGTGACCAAACCACAGCTGTATATTCTAGTGTAGAACGGACCAAAGAACAATATAATGCTTTGAGGCAATATATGTTTTTGAAGTCTTTCGTCACACGGAAGACGAACCCTAACAGTTTCGAGGCTTTATTGATGGTATATTCAATGTGCTGTTTGTAATTCATTTTCGAATACAAGATAACTCCCAAGTCCTTAATACACGATTCTCGTCTAAGAATAGTTTGTAAGATCGTGTAGTCGAATTGAACCATAGAATGTTTGCGAGTGAATAAAATAACAGAACATTTTGAAGCATTAACGGTCATTCGGTTTACTCCACACCAATTTGTAAAAATGTCCAGTTGTGACTGCAAGAATCTGGCATCTTCGATGGTTTTGATAAGGTGAAAGAGTTTGAAATCATCAGCATACGATAACTTCATGCATTATAGCAAAATGTTTAAATCGTTTAGGTAGAGTAGGAATATGAACGGTCCAAGATGACTGCCTTGAGGAACTCCGGAACTGACCGTAAATGGAGACGTAGTGCAATCTCCTATTTTCACAGTACAGCCAATTAAAAAAAGGTCCGTTGAATCCAAGTCTACTCAATTCCGAAATTGTGATCCGGTGATTGATCTTGTCGAAAGCAGCAGAGAAATCAGTATATATAGCATCTACTTGCAGTCGCGCTTGCAGGGATTTTATGATAAATGAAGTGTAAGATACGAGATTTGTAGTAGCTTCTCCAATAATTTTGTTCCGGATTTCCATAAGCCAGAGCTCATATTCGTCCGTACCAGCAAGACGGTCATATTGTTTAATGACGCGATCTACGCAATTATTCCAATGATTTATTTTCTTCGAATTACCGGAAAAGATTGGTAAGTTTTTTATGAGGTCGGGGACTTTGCCTCTCTGACATTCTATATCAATATTAACTATAGCATTAGGGGACGGGTATAACGTGATGGGTAAGTCAATGCCTTTCACGCAGCCCGCCTGGGATTGATTCCCAACCCCGCACATAGGGTCAGAAAGTTTTTCTGACCCGAAGAAGTGAATGACACTAATGTTAAAGCCTCTATAATTGAAACAAAAAAAACTATAACATTATGTGACGGTGCCAATGGTACAACTGGAACTGCATCTTGGCTTTGTTGCAGTTCCGCGATTTGGTCATCGCGATCTTGTAAGTTTCTGTTGAGCACTTCTATATGCCGCTCTAATTCGTGAAACGATTTTCGCCCATGCCTTTCTTATGGCGTTTTCGTTTTTAATTTGCACTACACCGGTGCAGTGCTACACTGAGGCTTGAATAAACGAACAAAAATGACGAAAACATAAACAGTAACCATTGACTACAATACATGATTCCATTGCACAGAGCTACACCAAACTTTTGATGAGTGCTACACCAGTGGTATCGGTGCAGAAAAAGTGTAGCACTGGTGTAGTGCAATTGGCAAAAACGAACGGTTTCAGTGCAGCTTTCGCTACACCAGTGTAGTGCAATTTAAAAACGAAAACGACATTAGATTTGAGACCTTTACTCATAAAAAAATGTAATCAGAATTCAGTAGTTAAGTGCAATAATGTAATAATGGCTGTCTATGCGATGACGGCGTTTCAATAACTACCAGAAACTCCCAAATTAAAGTTTAACGAAAAAAGTACGGGTGTGTAATGTCAGAGACACAACTGGATGTCGTGAATACGAATAAAACTGACACGATTTCTTTACACTTTCAAATTCGAATTGATAGTTGATCGATTGTGTGAATTGCGAAACTTTTCCCCTTTTCAATACTAAAATTTTCAACGATTTTAACGACGATTATCTCATTTCGGATTTGCATATTTCATTGAAAGAAACTATCAAGATGCTGTACAGGATTCATTTCTGCCTTTTAGAAGCACCAAATTGTGGAATTCTCAACGATATTCAGCACAGCTCGCAACAATTTTCTCGAACGATTTTCGCATAGCGAAAAGGGCACGAAGCAAATCAAATTATATTGGATTTTCACTAAACTGATGATTTCTACCTTCGCTTTGCAAAGAAGTAATCTTAATAGTTCTTTAGATAACATTTAGAGCCATTAGAACGGATGATTTTATATGTTGTCCACTTTTTGTTTTTCGTTTTCTTTCTCTCCAATGCAAACGACCAGCAGCTCTGTTGTATGATGCAATTGCTCTTGTTTGAGTTGAAACTAGCTTTGCGTACAAACAGCAACACATCCGCTCGCAGCACCAAATGATGCGAAACTGGCTTAATACGTCTTCTCTTCTGGATGACCGGAAGGCAAATGAGAACTACGACTTGAGCGTTTGAGGTTTTTTTTAACCACGCAGAAGGTGCGCTCTCCGATGCCGCTGTTTGAATGCGTCTTCTCGCCTCGACGTATGCTTTCATCCAACGCACAAGAAGAAATGATCGATTATGGGGACGGGTATAACAGTTCGGCTGAAAAGTTCGTATCGTTTAATAGAAACACACATTTTTTTGACAAAATTCGTTTTTATTATTCAACATAATTGCCATCAGCGGCGATACAGCGATTATAGCGATCTTCCAACTTTTCGATACCATTTTTGTAGTACGATTTGTCCTTTGCCTCTAAATAGGCCTCAGTTTCAGCGATTACCTCTTCATTGCTTCTAAATTTTTTACCAGCGAGCATTCTCTTGGAGTCTGAGAACAGGAAAAAGTCACTGGGGGCCAAATCTGGAGAATACGGTGGATGAGGGAGCAATTCGTTCAATTTCAGCATGGTTTTTCGTTGTTGTTTTTGATCGATTGTGAGCGGCACAAAGCTTTCTCATATCCAAATATTCGTGAATAATATGTCCAACACGTTCCTTTGATATCTTTAGGGTGTCAGCTATCTCGATCAACTTCACTTTACGGTCATTGAAAATCATTTTGTGGATTTTTTTCACGTTTTCATCGGTAACAGCCTCTTTTGGACGTCCGCTGCGTTCATCGTCTTCGGTGCTCATATGACCAGTACGAAATTTTGCAAACCACTTACGAACTGTTGCTTCGCCCGGTGCAGAGTCTGGATAACACTCATCAAGCCATTTTTTGGTTTCGGCGGCACTTTTTTTCATCAAAAAGTAGTGTTTCATCAACACACGAAATTCCTTTTTTTCCATTTTTTTCACAATAACAAAAGTAGCTTCACTCAAAATGCAAAATCTCACAAACTAATAATCAGACAGCTGTCAAATTTATACACGTATCTATTGAAGGTTGGTACTAACTGAAAATGGTATGGATTTAATTCTAGTGGCGCCCTCTCATAGAAACGATACGAACTTTTCAGCCGATCTGTTAGTGTGATGGGTAAGTCGATGCTTTTCACGCAGCCCGCCTGGGTTCGATTCCCAACCCCGCACATAGGGTCAGAAAGTTTTTCTGGCCCGAAGAAGTGAATGACCTTAAGGTTAAAACCTCTACAATCGAAACAAAAAAAAAAGATCGATTTTCGACCACGGTTTCTCTTTTATAACGTTCAGTTGAAGATATGTGCCTGACTACCTCAAAATCGTCGCCCTTGCGCGAAAAACCCAAGCGAAAGTAAAGAGTTTTCCGCGTTGTTATGAAATGTTCAAAAAACTTAATTTTTGAGTTGTTTGAGGTTATCTTACACTGTTTAAAATATTATCCTAAATTCCTGATCATATTTTTGATGAAATGGTGAAAGAATCATGTTGCTGCCGTTAATACAAGTCGAGATATTCACGATTAAGTTCTGCCCATCCTTCCATATGGCTAATTTTGAAAAGGCGCCCCATAGTAAAGTAAGTCGTATTCACGACAAAAAAAAGTTCTACCGCCTTTTGTTATTTTTATTCCTTGAAAGAGAAAAGATAAAAAATTATAGCTCTTCTTAATCTTCTATCACTTCACTCCTTAATCCTAATCACCTCTTAGTTTCTATTTTTTCTCTTCACTAAATCACTGATTTTTACTTGATTAATATTTATGACTTGCAGTTAGTTTGCCGATCTGCTCTCGACTAGGAATTATCTGCTTCTCGTGATGAAAGTGCTGGACCCGTATCAACTCGCCAATATTCCCTTGGCGATGTATCGGCTTCAAACGATGTCCTCTCGATGAAGCTTCCACGTGCGGATTTTACTTACCCTTTTATTCACTACGCAGATCCTACCGACGGCGCCAGTTAACTCACGGATTATTTGATTTAGGTTTCTAAAAAATATGAACTGTCTCGGCTGAAAGCACAATTGAATCTGATTTTTATCCGTCAAGAAATAATGTTTCAAAGGTACTTATGAACTACACTGCTTTCTAGGTATTCAGGTGCTAGGTTCAAATTAAAGCGATGTCTGCGGCGGCACCATCGGTGTACCGGTGGATCGCGTGGTGGAAGTCTTCGTCGTTCTCGGGGTTGACAAGAGCTGCAGGCTCGATGCGGTCGATGACGGTGAAATGCTTATGTTTGCTGGATTCTTAGCCGTTGGTATGGCGCCTAAGTTATTTGGACATGATAATGGTTGAGTGTTCGGTAACTTTTATATATATATATATATATATATATATATATATATATATATATATATATATATATATATATGTGTGTGTGTGTATACTTTTATACCTACCCAGCAGGTAACGCAGAATTGAAATGGTCCCGTACGGAAATTCGGATCCAACTTTCGGTTCCAGAGCTATACGGTAGTGTGTGTTGAAGTATGTTAAATATTGTACCGGCAAAACAAAACACGTACTTTTCTAAGCGATGGTTCGACCGATTTCCACAAACTAAGATTCAAATGAAAGATCTCATGGTCTTATATACCTTACCTTACCTAACAGCGGTTGGTAAACGACTGGACTGGCTTCCCAGGATACGACCGAATGCTGCATGATGAGCTTCAAATCCGCGGCTTCGATGTCGTAGCACTGCAGGAACTTTGTTGGACGGGACAGAAGGTGTGGAAAAGTGGGCATCGAGCGGCTACCTTCTACCAGAGCTGTGGCACAACCAACGTTCTAGGAACGGGATTCGAAGTGTTGGGCAAGATGCGCCAGCGCGTGATTGGGTGGCAGCCAATAGTGATAGAATGTGCGTATTGAAGATCAAGAGCCGATTCTTCAATTACAGCATCATCAACGTGCACTGCCTACATGAGACGAGACCCGATGACGAGAAGGAAGCATTCTACGCGCAGCTGGAACGAACCTACGACAGCTGTCCACGGCGGGATGTAAAACTCGTCATCGGCGATATTAATGCTTAGGTAGACCTGGAGGTAATGTACAGGTCTGTGATCAGGCTGGAGAACCTGCACGCGGTAACAAACGACAACGGCCACCTGGAGATCACCTGATCAACATACAGAAAATCAAATCGACCACGTTCTCATCGACGGGCGATTCTTCTCCGACGACATCAATGTCCGCACCTACTGCAGTGTCAACATTGATTCTGACCACTACCTTGTCGCGATTTGTATGCGCTCAAAACTATCGACGGTGCACAATACTCGTCGCACAAGAACGCCGGGACTCAATCTCAAGCAGCTACGTAGCATTCGTACTGCAGAGGAATACGCGCAACAACTGGAGTTAATGCTACCAACGGAAGAGCAGCTTGGCGCGGCGACTCTTGAAGACGGCTGGAGGAACATAAGGTCCGTCGTGAGTAGCACTGCTGCAACCGTTTTAGGTACGAGGTTATCGAATCGAGGAAATGACTGGTTTGACGGCGAGTGTCAGCAGTTGGTCGAAGAGAAGAATGCATCAAGGGCGAGGATGCTGCAACACCGCACGAGGGCGAACGAGGAACGATACAGACAGGCACGGAACAGTCAGAACACTGTTTTCCGGAGGAAAAAGCGCCACCAGGAAGACCAAGATTGCGAAGCGATGGAACAGCTGTACCGCGCAAATGACACACGGAAGGTCTATGAAAAGGTGAACCGCTCGCGTAAAGGCTACACGCCACAGACTTAAATGTGCAGAGATACCAGTGGTAACATTTTCACGAACGAACGTGAGGTGATCGACAGGTGGACGCAGTACTATGACGAGCATCTGAATGGCGAAGCACAAGATACAGAGAACGGTACAGGAATCAATCTGGGTGCACGTTCACGGTTTTTCTGAGTCCAAAGTACGCACGATTCCCTGCCAAAATACGTCTATGAATTCCTTTGCTGGTGTCATTTTCGGCAGTCACCAACTCGGCCAACGAACTCGTCAGCCACCTCGATATCGTCACCGTCTATCAATATTCGTGGTGGGAGACGTAGTGTTTCTTCTCTAGAGCCTCTTCTTCTCATGTATTTGGTTTTCGACGCATTTCTGTCCAGTCTGATACGCCTAGCTTCAGCTTTCAGTCCGATGTAGGCTTCCGCCATCTTCTCAAGGTTACGTGTTACAATATCAATATCTTCAGCGAAGCCAAAAAGTCTTCCGGAAGATCGTGCCACTCGTGTCGATCCTCGCTCTTCGAATCACACCTTCCAGGGCAATATTGAACAAGATACAAGAAAGTCCATCACCTTGACGAAGCCCTCTCCGAGATTCGAAGTGACTCGAGAGCGTCCCAGATACTCGAACGTAGCACATCACTCTATTCATCGTTGTTTTGACCAATCGCGTCAGTTTATCCGGGAAACCGTATTCGTGCATTATCTGCCAAAGCTGTTCTCGATCGATTGTGTTGTATGCCGCTTTGAAGTCAATGAATAGGTGATGCGTGGGTACGTTGTATTCACGACACTTCTGGAGTACTTGTCTTATCGCGAATATGTGATCCGTAGTGGCGCGGGCTCCAGTAAATGCCGCTTGGTACGGCCCTACGAATTCTTTAGCTATTGGTGATAGACGACGGCAAAGGATTTGGGAGAGTACCTTGTAGGCGGCGTTCAGCAATGGTCTTATATTGATTCCTGAATTTCATCTGGATCCAACTTCCGGTTCTGGAATTATAGGCTAAAGTGTGTTAAATATGGTACACCGTCACTTAAACCGTCGAAACAAAACACGCGAACATTTTTCTAAACTGATCTCAAAACTACACAAATCGATAGTCATTATTAGGCAACTAAACAAGCCGATTCCGGCTATCTTGGTTCTCGGTCTCCGATTCCGAAAGCACCGGAAGTTGTGGTCATGTATTCCCAAATGGATTTCACTTACTTTTCTCAGCGATGGTTTGACCGATTTGCACAAATGCATACGGATCCGACTTCTGGTTCCGAAGTTATAGACAACACACTTGACCCTATAACTGTCTCATAAACTGGCAAAACAAAACACGCAGAAAAAATATTAAAATGGACTCAGAAATTGATAGTTATTATCAGTAGGCAACGAAGAAAATAGATTTCGGCTATCCTTCTTCCCGGTTTTCGATTAACGACGGCAGATAATAGTCATATGGTCAAAAATGGATCTTACTCACTTTCTCAGAGATTGTAAAATCGATATTCCCAATCTTAGAGTCCAATGAAAGATTTTATGGTCGTACCAAAAATTACTGCATTTTTTCTGTTTCAACGAAAACTTGAAATGTCGCATAGAGTACGATGGCTAAATCGCATAAACATTTAAAAATTTAAAAAAAGAAACTAGTAGAGTTTGTACGTCATGTAAGTTGGTGAGCGTACGAACCGACTTCGATTATACCGGTTCTCGGGTTCCGGTGCTGGAAGTGCATATAATAGTGAACCATCTTCGTTTTCTTAAGGATGACCTATGCGAGCAAAGCACTTTTTCGTTATGTATGTTATACTAATTAATGCAGAAACAATCCCTTGGTTTCTTTCAAAAATCGAAGAGAAACATTTTGAATAGAAACGCATCATTACACCACTAGGCGGGTTAAAACAGGTTTTTCAAATTCAAATTTGGTCGATAAATGCAAGACTTGAAATTTTCAAAAAATCCAATTCAAAAATAATCAACCTCGGCGAATTATCGTGAGATTAAAACTGAGGGAAAGCTAAGCACCACAATAATAACTGAAAACGAACAACTTAACCTGTGGAGACCTTTCATTTACGACTAGTTTGATCAAAATCGTTCCAGCCATCTCTGAGATCTCCACCTCTTAGTCTTTACACTTTCGAATTCGAAATGATAGTTGATTGGTTGTGTGAATTGCGAAACTTTCCCCCTTTTCACTACTAAACTTTTCAACGAGTTTTGACGTCGTTTATCTCATTTCGAAACATTGAAAAAAACTATCAAGATGCTGTACAGGATTCATTTCTACCTTTTAGAAGGACCAAATTGTGTAGTTCTCAACGATATTTAGCACAGTTCGGAACATTTATCTCGAACGATTTTCGCACAGCGAAAAGTGCACGAACCAAATCAAATTATTTTGGATTTTCACTAAACTGATGATTTCTTCCTTCGAATTTCAAAGAAATAATCTTAATAGTTCTTTAGATAGTATTTAGAGCCATTAGAACGGCTGATTTTATATAATGTTGTTCACTTTTCGTTTCTTGTTTTCTTTCTCTCCAATGCAAAGCACCAGCAGCTGATGCAATCGTTCTTGCTTGAATTGAAACTAGCTTTGCGTACAAACGGACACATCCGTACGCAATGCCAAATGATGCGACACTGGTTTAAAGCGTCTTCTCGCCTTGACGACCGGAAGGGAAATGAGAACTGAGCGTTCAAGGTTTGGTACCACGCAAAAGGTCTGCTCTCATTATTGACGATCGCTGCTCCCGACGATTGAAGTCCAAATGAAAGCACGACCTAAGCGTTTGAGGTTTTATACCACGTAAAAGGTCTGCTTTCATCGACGACTGCTCCACCTGACGATTAAAGTCCAAATGAGAGCCCGACCTAAGCGTTTGAGGTTTGGCACCACGCAAAAGGTCTGCTCTCATTATTGACGACCGCTGCTGCCGACGATTGAAGTCCAAATGAAAGCACGACCTAAGCCTTTGAGGTTTTATACCACGCAAAAGGTCTGCTTTCATCGACGACTGCTCCACCTGGCGAGTGAAGTCTAAATGAGAGTTGCGATTTGAGCGTTTGAGGTTTTATTCAACGCAAAAGGTCTGCTTTCATCGACGACTGCTCCACTTAACGATTGAAGTCCAAATGATAGCACGACCTAAGCGCTTGAGGTTTGGCACCACGCAAAAGGTCTGCTCCCATTATTGACGACCGCTGCTTCCGACGATTGAAGTCCAAATGAAAGCACGACCTAAGCGTTTGAGGTTTGACACCATGCAAAAGATCTGCTCTCATTATTGATGACGGCTGCTCCCGACGATTGAAGTGAGAACTGAGCGTTCAAGGTTTGGTACCACGCAAAAGGTCTGCTCTCATTATTGACGATCGCTGCTCCCGACGATTGAAGTCCAAATGAAAGCACGACCTAAGCGTTTGAGGTTTTATACCACGTAAAAGGTCTGCTTTCATCGACGACTGCTCCACCTGACGATTAAAGTCCAAATGAGAGCCCGACCTAAGCGTTTGAGGTTTGGCACCACGCAAAAGGTCTGCTCTCATTATTGACGACCGCTGCTGCCGACGATTGAAGTTCAAATGAAAGCACGACCTAAGCGTTTGAGGTTTTATACCACGCAAAAGGGCTGCTCTCATCGACGACTGCTCCACCTGACGATTGAAGTCCAAATGAAAGCACGACCCTAGCGTTTGAGGTTTTATACCACGCAAAAGGTCTGCTTTCATCGACGACTGCTCCACTTAACGATTGAAGTCCAAATGATAGCACGACCTAAGCGCTTGAGGTTTGGCACCACGCAAAAGGTCTGCTCCCATTATTGACGACCGCTGCTTCCGACGATTGAAGTCCAAATGAAAGCACGGCGTAAGCGTTTGAGGTTTGGCACCACGCAAAAGGTCCGCTTTCATCGACGACTGCTCCACCTGATGAGTGAAGTCTAAATGAGAGTTGCGACCTGAGCGTTTGAGGTTTTTAACCACGCAGAATGTGCACTCTCCGAAGCTGCTGGTTCCACGACGTCTGCTTGCATCCAACGCACAAGAAGAAATTATCGAATTTCGAAGACGGTTCCCCTTTTATACGCAGTCAGTTGAAGATATGCGCCTGACTACCTCATAATCGTCGTCCTTGCGCGAAAAAGCCAAGCAAAAGTACAGAGTTTTCCGCGTTGTTTTCAAAGTTTGAAAAAACTTAATATTTGAGTTGTTTGTGGTTATCTCACACTGTTCAAAATATTATCCTAAATTCTGGATCATGTTTTTGATGAAATGGTGAAAGAATTATGTTGCTTCCTTTAATACAAGTCGAGATATTCACGTTTAAGTTCTGCCCATTCTTCCATATGGCTAATTTTGAAAAGGCGCCCCATAGTAAAGTAAGTCGTATTCACGACGAAAAGTTCTAGCTACTGGAAGAAATGCCGTTATGATGGTTTCAAGAGATTCAGAAATATTGAATGCTGCGAAAATCCATTCTACAATTTCTGAAAACTTCAGTCATCCTGATGGTGGCTGTGAAACGGAGCCCACTGGATTAATGTCTTTTCTTGTGCTAGTTCCTGGATTGGTTTGTGAATTTGACAAACCAGGAGGCACAGTTTTTCGTTTGAAATTTGTCTTTTTAGATTTAACACGGTTATTTTTTTTGGAAGGTGTAAGTTTAGGTGTCTTTTTTTAGTTTTTGCCTTTCTCATATGAAAGGCTATGCAATCACTGTGAAAATCAAGTTTTTAACCGAGGCCCGGAGGGCCGAATATCATATACCATTCGACTCAGCTCGACGAACTGAGCAAATGTCTGTGTGTGTATGTGTCCGTGTGTGTGTATGTGTGTGTGTATGTAACAAAAATATGCACTCACTTTTCTCAGAGATGGCTAAACTGATTTTCACAAACAACGATTCAAATGAAAGGTCTCATAGTCGCATAGCCTGCTATTGAATTTTATTCCGATCCGATTTCCGGTTCCGGAGATATAGGATGATATGTACCAAAAAAGTGCAAAAATTTGCACTCACTTTTTTCAGAAATGGCTGACCCGATTTTCACAAACTAAGATTCAAATCAAAGACATTATACTCCCATTGCTTGCTATTGAATTTCATTTAAATGTAACTTCCGGTTCCGGAGTTATATGGTAATATGTGAAAATTTGAGAAAAACTTTACACTCAATTATCTCTGGAACAACTCAACCGATTTCTGCAAACTAAGATTCAAATGAAAGGTGTTATAAAATCCTAAAAATTTTCCTGTCTGATAAATTCTTCTAGTTTGCAGAGCTTGTTAGTTTGTGGGCATGAAAACTTAATTTGGCACTACTGGTCTCCTCTTTTCCTGTTCCGAGAGCACCGAAAGTGGAGAAGAAAAACTCCTAAAACTAAATTCACTTCGCTTTTTCTGTGATGCTTCAACCGATTTTCACAAATCTTGATTTGAATTAAAGTTCATACTGTCTTTAAACCTACTGTGAAATTTCATCCGGATCCGACATCGGGTTCCACAGTTGCAGGGCGATGAGTGTCAAAGTTTTCGAATCGCCATATAGAGTGACAATATGTACAACACCGAAAGAAGAAGAAAAGACAAAACGAACAAGGCGTGCTTTGTTCTATTTCGTACACGTTGTGTAGTGATGTCAATAATAATAATAATAATAATAATAATAATAATATAAATAATAATAATAATAATAATAATAATAATAATAATAATAATAATAATAATAATAATAATAATAATAATAATAATAATAATAATAATAATAATAATAATAATAATAATAATAATAATAATAATAATCCTATTACATGTTTTATGCGGTTTAGCTTGACTTACATATGCAGAAGTAACAGAAACGCAGGTTCGTTTCGTTTGTTAGATTTCGTTTAATTGGTTTAATCGAAATAGAGCATGAGATAGTAAGTATAGATTTAACTACGTTCAAAACTGTTCCAATTTGTAGGTCATATTTGTTGGTAGCAAACGAACCAACTTCGGCTATTCCATTAATCTGAATCCAGTTTCGGAAGAATTGAAATAATGATCAAAAACTTCAAAAAGGATTTCATTTACTTTTCTTGGAGATGGCCAAATCGATTTTCACAAACTTATAGGTTCAAAAGAAAAGTTTTAAATTTTCATACGGAATTCCTTAATTTGTTGTGGATATTACTTTCGGTTCCGGAACTGCAGATAGGATTTGTAGAGTTTGTGAGATTAGGTCCGAACAAATTTTCCTATTTCTATTCAATAAACAGTTGTTTTTGCGAATTTCACGATTATATTTATGATGTAATGAGTAATATGAGAAAGGCATCATTACACCACTAGGTGGATTAAAATAGGATTTTTTAGTGGTTGTTAATCTCCTCTTAACAGACCCTTGAAGAGTGGCAAACGATTCACTATTTTCGTCAGAGTCAGATTTCTCTGGTTCCGCAAGATTTTGATCGTTTTAAGCATTTCTGCATGTGTGCGCTTAGACCGTGTTTTTAAAGAAAGCTTCTTTTTGTCTTTACGCAACTTAAATGCAGCTCATATTGAAAGATCATCATTAGGACTATCCCCACAATAAACCCATTGAGATTTTATGCATGATTTATTACTACAATAAGTAGCTGTATTTCCGATTTTTTTTACAGTTCGTGCAATTCATAACATGCGGTACGAAAAGCCGAACAGGAAGACGAATTTTATCGATATAGACATGGCTAGGCAACGCAGATCCGGCAAATGTTACTCGAAACGAATCTGAGGGTCGATAAGACTTAATTCCATCGCCAATAGATGCTGAGTACAATTGCTTGCACTCGAATATCTTAACTCCCTCAAGCATGGAGTTTTTAAAACGACCAACTCAATTTTGAGGTAAATCATCGGCTGTCAGACTTGCTTCAGTCACAACACCGTCAATTTCCACCTCCTTCGATGGAATGTAAACTCTATATTCAACAGCAAATAATTTACAGCTTACAATATTGTTTGCCTGTTTCAAATCGTCAACAACTCGAATTTTATCTCTATTAACTTTAGAGATTTCTACAACTTTTAAAATATGTGATGTCAATTCCTTTGTAATTCGCATCAAATTTAATTCCTTTTCTTTTTTTCGAAAATAGACTATCCATGGCCCAGTGGTACCCTCTGGACAATGTTTAGCCCTTGGAGAATTTAAGATTTTACTAGTATCCGGAATCGGATTCGGATGATCTTCCATGAGATCATCCATTACATTAACTGTTTTTTTTTTGTAATTTAATAATATCAAAATGAAAACGAAATGAAAATGAAAACTTATGTATAGTAAAATTTCAGTTATAAGAGAAATAAAAAAAATAAATTAAATTAAATCTATCTTGTTGCTGTTGTCTCTGTTCCTCTATCGTAAAGAACGACGTGAAGCTCATCCAACGATTTGAAATTTCAGTCTTCTGCTGTATCCAATTGGTAGTCTTCTGTCGTTTTCTGCTATCTCAATTGTTCTGCAGTGAGTGATGTGCTGCCTGTACCTGACCCCAGGTACAGTGCTGTTGCCCTTGGTGGCGATCAAATATGATCCTTGCAGTGCTACACTCACGATATATGTCGTCTCTTTCGATCCTACGTAGTGTACAAATTCTGGTACCTGGTAGATCAGCACTGGGTTGCTTAAGGATCTCTGTGCCTTTGCACCCCTTCGTCTCCGCACCTTTGTGCGATGGCACCTCTGTGACTCGTCGTTTCTCTGCGCTCGCACCTCTGTGTCTCTACACCTCTGTGCGTATTCACGGGATGGCCTTCGTTGCTAGCTTTCCAGTCGGGAAACACCCCGAATATTGCCTTGACTATTAGCACCAGCAGTTTTAACTACCTGTTACTGTTAACTCACGTGCAGTATAATCGAAACACAACCTCTTCGCTTGATTGGTTTTTACTGAATGTCATGAACATTCAACTACTCATCAACTTGTAAGAGTAACGAACATAATAGAAGCAAATAAATCTTCAGGGTTACCCACTGGAGTTGCTCTTCTAGACATAAAAAAATCATTCGACAGCGTTTGGCACAAAGGTTTTATATCAAAAATGTCTGATATCCAGTTTCCTATTTATGTGATCAAAATAATTTAAAATTATTCAACTGGTCATACTCTTCAGGTTAGCTATCAGAATTGTAAATCTGAATTACTACAAACTTGTATGTTTTCACCTCTGATCTTCCAAATCTACTCGTTGGTTGTCGGAACTCGCTATTCTGTGACGGCACAAATCTGTTAGCAAAAGATAGATATCCAAGTGTGATCTGCAGTCGCCTACAAAGAAGCTTAAATATTTTCAGTGATTATCTGTAAAAATAGAAAATTCAACCAAATGCAGCAAAAACGCAATTAATTATCATTCCTCATGAGCCAAAAACTTCATTTCTTAAACCAAACTATAGGCACATTATCAAAGTGAATGGCTTGATATAAATAAAAAATAAATAAATAAATTGACATGGTCTGATCAATAAAAATACTTAGGCTTAACGTATGACAAAAACTCACCTTCAAGGATCACATTGAAGGAATCCAGGCAAAGTGTAATAAATATATTGAATGTTTATATCCTCTTATAAACAGAAATTCTAAGCTCTGATTAGAAAACAAATTATTAATTTACAAACAAATTTTCAGACCAGTCATGCTTTATGCAGTACCAACTTGGTCAAGTTGTTGTTCCACCAGAAAGAAAACGCTTTAAAGGATTCAGAGTAAAGTTCTGAAAATGTGTCTTTTCTCTCAAAAACAAAAATCTCTCTGGTTTCAACCAACCATATGCAGAACTCTTTTCATCGTTTGAACCAACAATGGAAAGAGTTCTGCATATGGCCGATGCAATTTCTAGAATGACGATCAAAGTAGTGAAAAATAAGAATTTCGACAGTGACTGTTGGATATTCGCAGATCGCAGACAAGAACGAATACCACTAATCGGTTTGAATTGAAGAAATTACAAATCTCTAGCATTATTTAAAAAAAAAAACAAATCTCTAGCATTCCATGTGCCTTTAGAGAATTTCACATTGTCGTGGAGCTTCGGACTATCTGTAGAGTAGACAAAATGTTTATTAAAAAAAAACAGATTGAAGTTAGAAATTAATTCTTATAAGATACCTAAGTCTCCCGAACCTTTTTTTTTGTATCGGACGATGCGCGTAACACACCTGACTTCGAGCAAGTTGGATTATGAGCTTTTGTTTCGAAACATCGTGATACATGATGACGAATCGCTTAGTAAACGCCGGCTCCGGTTAGATCAGGTTCTACGGGAAGAAAGATCAGGTCAGGTGCTTCGAATTAAGTACGATCAAGACCCTGAATGGGACCCTAATATATGTAGGAAAATTTGCAACTCAATTAATGGAATTCTTAGATCGAATGAACCAAACAGCTATCAGTGCAAAGTAAGATTACTGCATCTAGGGCACCGTTCAATAGTAATGAAAGACCACAGTAACGATGCATTGCAAATTACATGCCGGGATAGATAAACGGGTCTCCTCTTTATTTTCGATTACTTTTGGGATGAGAGTAGTTTTTCCCTTGACGAAGATTTTTCCTCAAGCAGTAATGACTCCCCGACGGGTGCGAAGTACTGCGCTCACTAGTTTTCGTTGTTTAACGGTTGACCTTGTCTTTGGTTGAAGATGTCCTTTTCGTAATTTCAGTGCAAGGTTTACCGTAGTGTGCAGGTTGTTCACAAAACTGACATGTAACCAGCTGATTTTCATAGGTAATCAACGTTTTACACGGATGTGTCCCACCTTGACCACAAATGATGTAAGATGGAATTGCCTTACGTAGTTGCATACGTACCACTCGCACGCCATTCCGGATGCCGGGGAAAAAATTCCGCCACAATTCCCTTTCGATGGAAAGGATTTCACCGTACTGCGACATATTCTCCCGAACGAACTTATCGCTGATTTGCGGGGGAAGGTCATGCATGCGTACTTCTATGGCATTGTCCGCCATGTGCACAGGATTTTGTACACCTAGTTAGACGCATTGTTGAATTGAATCTCACTTACATTATTAGCATCCAGATGCATTCGTTCTTTAAGTAAGATTTCAATTTCATTTGCTGCTGGTCTAACTTTGCAACGCTTGAAATCTATACAAATTGAGTTTGGTCTTGTAGGCTAAGTTTCAGGCTTTGTTAAATCGTATTTGGCCATTCCGTACACTATATTGTTCACTGCACTGTATTGTCTTTGTTTCTGTTGTTTCGACCGTAAACGATTTTCGACAGTGTCGGGTGAGATGCGAGCACGAACTGAACTCCCTATTAACCATAATCAATATGAATATAATAAGGTCGTTAGCCAGAGTATAACCGCTCCATCACCGAACAAACAGTACAAGGAATCAGCGGCAAATCGTCCGTCCTTGACCACATCCAAATCAATTCCCTTGAATGGTACTTAATATGAATCCAGCTATACATTCCTTAAACCTCCGTTGGAGTTTGCCAGTCAACCGTACAAAACTCACATTATGAGCATCCTTGGCATGGAGGTCAAAGTCAAATGCCCAAACCTATAACGTGGTCGATTCCCACTGCACCAATTTCTAGGCCTCTGAATTCTAATCCAATGATTTCACCATTTGCACCTAAGGACACACCCCCTCTTATTTCGCAACCAATGAACCAGACACGCTTTGAAACGCATTCTCACAAGGTCATTCCAGTCTTTCAATGAAAAATCCAAATATACAAAGCCGATTATCAAGAGCTAGGCATGAATGGATTTCTAAATAACGTTACACAAATGGCGATATCCGAACACGTGGCCGAGGCCGAATTATTTGACTCAGCCATACACCTTTTCGACGGTTCAGTTTTAAACTGGTATACGACAATGCGAAGTTAAAACCGACTGTATAATTGGAACCACCTCGTCGTAGAACGTCGAGCTGCGTTCCGTCACCCCGATTTAGATGCTGTATCACGAGTAAAATTTATCGAACCCCACAACAGCGATCAGAAAGTTTCCAAAAATATTATTTGCAAATGCAGAAACTGTTAAGGAGCATGTCTCAGTCGATGACTGAAAGCGACAAGCTCGAGACATTAAAAAGGAATTTAAGATACCACTACCGGGAGCTTCTAGTGGGAAATGTACACCAGCGGCAGAAAAATCCTTTCAAACATAACTGCCCCCATTCTTAACCCTCCGGATTTTGACTTCAAGTTCATCATTCATACTGATGCAAGTAACCATGCGGTTGCGGGTGTTTTAATTCAGAAAATTAACGAACGTGCGTTAGTGATAGAGTACTTTTCAAAAAAATTAACCACACCCGAGCGTAACTTTCATGCTACGGAGAAAGAGGGACTAGGCGCCCTTCTATCCATAGAACATTTTCGTGGCCAAAGTTCACAGTTAGTTGGTCCACACACACAGTAAACAAATGGAAGTATAGAACAATAGTCGGATCTGATTCTCGATTATCGGTTTCATTTACGTACAAATGGAATAAGAGATTTACAAATTTATACATTTTTCACCTGAAAAATATAGATTGAAATGTGGCAACCCTGCACGCTATACGAAATTGAACAAAGCACGTTGCGTACGAAGCAAAGCTGCACGTACCGACGCGTACCAATTTAGCATCATTTTGAATGACGATTTGAATGTTTTGACGCTCATCGCCCTATTATTTCTGAACCGGAAAACGGATCGGGATGAAATTTTACAGTATCTTTCTAAACTTGAATTCGAATCATGATTGGCTAAATTGGCTCGAGTCGTAGCTAATTGGTCGCGATATGTCTGTGAAGATCGGAGACTTCATTACAGTGCCTTTCGCTGTCCACTCTGGAGTCCCTCAAGGCAGTCACTTAGGTCCATTCTTATTTTTACTCTACCTCAATGATCTCAACTTCATATTGAAATGCCACAAACTATCCTTCGCAGACGACTTCAAGCTATTTTATTTAGTTAAATGTCAAGAAGGCACTATGTATTTGCAGTCACAGTTAGACTTATTCACAAACTGGTGTCAGGATAATATAATGGTTTTGAATGCCTCGAAGTGTTCCGTTTTGCCGTTTACTCGTAAACGCTCACTGATTACCTACGACTATAGCATCTCGCACAATATACTGAAACGTGAATCTTCCGTGAAAGATTTGGGTATCATTCTTGATTCCAAGCTGGACTACAAAAGTCACATCGATTATGTGATTGGAGGCCTTCGATCCAAGCTCTTGGGTTTCGTCTTTCGTGTTACCAAGAGCTTTACTAATGTATACTGTCTTATGGCATTATATTGTGCTCTTATCCGTTCGAAGCTAGAATATGCAGCTGTTGTCTGGGCACCTCACTATCAAATCGACATTGCACGCATCGAAACTATCCAGCGTAAATTTGATTCGCTCTGCGCAATTTACCTTGGAGGGATCCTACTAATCTTCCTATCTACAATGATCGTTATAAGCTTATTGACCTGGATCTGCTATCTGTTCGTAGGAATGTCTCCAAAGCCGTTTTTGTTGCTGATTTATTACAATCACGTATCGATTGTCACGAACTTCTGCAATTGATTAATCTGGACATTCATCGACGTAATCTACGCTCTCATCGTTTCTTGAGTTTACCCATTGCACGAACAAATTATGGTTACAATGAACCATTTTCCAGTATGTGCAGGACATTCAATAGCTGCTCCAATGTTTTCGACTTTCATCTATACCGAAATATGATCAAACGATTGTTTCATTGCCACTTGTCAGATTAACTTTGGATCAGGATTTGTCTGTAACCGTTTGTATTTTTGTTCAACCTAGTGATGGTTGAACAAAAATACACAAATTTCTCCCATCATCGTTGGAAACTAATCAGATTCGCTCGATGATACTCACCCTTTCACTTCCCTTTCCATTTTCTTCGTCTTCTATTTCTATTGGAAACTAATCAGATTCGCTTGCAAATACTAACCCGCTCGCACTTCCTTCTCTCCTCCGTCTTCCACCATCTTTTCGATCACTAATTAGATCTACTTGCCAATTCTAACCCCGTCTTTCTCTCCGTCTTCCACCATCTTTCCGATTACTTATTAGATCTACTTGCCGATTCTAACCCCGTCTTTCTCTCCGTCTTCCACCATCTTCTCGATCACTAATTAGATCTACATGCCGATTCTAACCCCGTTGTTCGACCACGCTTACTTTCCACCCCCTCCACCTACCTTCATCATCCATTTACCTATCCCTTTTTCTCCGCCAGTTGAAGCAAGAACACTATTGCTGCCCTGTAGTGCTTGGTGTCATCAACTAGATATAGGGTTATGGGTTTAGTTTTATTTATTAGTTTTTATTGTTAGTTTCAAGCCTTATTGTATCTGTTGGATCATTCTAATCTGTTGATACGAAAGATGAGGAGGTTTTATGCCTGCTGGAGAGAGAGATTGCCAAATTTCATCTCCATCGGGCTTTTCCCTGCTCCCAAAAAATAAAACTAAAATAAAATAAAATAAAAATTATTCGTGAAAATCGGTTCACCCATTGCTGAGAAATCAAAGTGAGTTCGTTTGGAACGTTTCTTCACTATTATCGGTGCTTTCGGAAGCGGAAACCGGGTAATAGTAGCCCTAAAGTAGTTCAATAATTTCACTAACTAACAAGATCTGCCAACTAGATAAATTTAGCAGTAAGTCTCATAAAAATGTGCCCCTTGTTTGTCCATCGTTTGTGAAAAAATACTCATGAAATTGAAAATTTTCACTACTCACACTGTTAAACCGGAACTGGAAGTCGGATCTGGATTAATTTTTCGGGGAATTTCAAGACTATATATTTGCATCTTAGTTTGTGAAAATCGTTTGAGAAATTTCCGAGAAAATGGAGAGCACATTTACTCATAAATTTGCAAATTTTCTCTTGAATTCCGGAGCCGGAAGTCGAATCCAAATAAAACTCAGAAAAATTAATTCGAAGTTTGTTAAAATCGGTTCTGCCATTTTTTTGGTGCATGTCACCCTATAACTCCGGAGCCGGAAGTCAGATCGGAATAAAATTTAATAGCAGGCTATGGGACCATAGGACCTTTCATTTAAATTTGAGTTTGTTGAAAATCGGCTCAGTAATCTGTGATATAGTGTCATTATTTGTCACATATATACATTCCTACACACACATACACACACCCTCCGGGCTTCAGTTGTAAAGTCGGTTTCACAGCGATTGCATAGCCTTTCTATAGGAAAGGCAAAAAATGATGTTTTTTCCCCAGCCAGGGGGAAATTGTAACCATTTAGGTTATAAATGGTTTTCGATACACCATATACACTCATATTAGGATTGTTGGTTCAGTGATTATAAGTTAGTTAGGAGTGAACACCCCTATTGTGGGGTGGGTATAACTCAGAGGGGCGACAGTGAATACGAATTTCAACAGGTGGTAGTGTAGACGGTTGGCTGCTATGAGGGGAACGGATACAGGAGGAACAAGGAATGGAACTCAGTGGTTGATAGGAAGGTTCTGTACCTTGATTGAGAGATTGAGATTTCAACCGAGAAGCGAACAGTTCAGGACTAAAAAGAGCCCAGAAGCGAAGAGTGTGCGATCAAATCGGCTGTGGAAGCCCTGGTCGAGGAGTACTCTTTTAGACTTCCGCTAAAATTTAAGGACCGGGCCAAGAGTAGCCGCTATTGGTAACGGTAACAAATATAATATACTATGTATACTAAATATAATGTAATATAATATAATATAATATAATATAATATAATATAATATAATATAATATAATATAATATAATATAATATAATATAATATAATATAATATAATATAATATAATATAATATAATATAATATAATATAATATACTATGCTTGGTAAACGACTGGACAATACGCAATTCAGGCCCCTATGTGGCTCCAGTAACTTCTATCCCTACCTCCCCGCGGTGCCGGCTGGGGTACGAGTAACCATAGGAAAGATCGGGTAACCAACCCCGATGGAACCTTGGTCGTATGCTGACAGGGAAGGGGATTCTCTTAGGACGATGTCGGACCGTTTGGAATGCTCATGTTAGGAGCGGCTTCAAACAGCGTCCATTCTGGTATCCAGCGGCTGAGTATGAAATGCTATATCCCGTCCAGCTAAATCCAAGGTGCAATCCCAGCAACGGGATCGTCCTAGTGCTAGGTAGGATGTTAAACAGAGCAAGCACGATGATCTTCCGGTGAGACACTGGGTTGGAGAGAATACGACCCGGAACATTCGGCATAGACCCACGCGACTAAATAAGGACTACCACTGGAAACTTGGAACATGGAACTGCAAGTCGCTAGGTTTCGCAGGCTGTGACAGGATAATATACGACGAGCTAAATCCTCGCAACTTCGACGTCGTAGCGCTGCAAGAGCTTTGCTGGGCGGTACAGAAGGTGTGGAAAAGCGGACGACTGTGAGGTGATCGAAAGGTGGTGGCAGTGTTTCGACGAGCACCTCAATGGCGATGTGGCGGAATACAAAAGTGGTGGCGGGGTAACAAACTTGGGAACGCGTGCGGAGAACGATTGACTGCCAGTCCCAGAAGTCGAGGAAGAGGTAAGTCGGTTGCAAAATAATAAGCCCGCTGGCGTTGATTAACTACCAAGCGAACTACTAAAACACGGTGGTAATGCACTAGTGAAAGCACTGCACTGGGTCGTTACCAAGATCTGGGAGGACGAAATTTTACTGGAGGAATGGATGGAAGGAATCGTGTGCCCCATCTACAAAAAGGGTGACAAGCTGGATTGCTGCAATTACCACGCGATCACTCTGCTGAACGCCACCTACAAGGTACTCTCTCAAATCTTATGCCGTCAACTTTCACTAATTGCAAACGAATTCGTAGTACAATATCAGACAGGACGAAAGTGCTACCAAGGACCAAGTGTTCGCCATCCACCAGGTGTTGCAAAAGTGCCGCGAATACAATGTTCCCACACTTATTCATCGATTTCAAATCAGCCTACGACACAATCGATCGACGACTGCGGATTCCCGGACAAACTGATACGATTGGTAAAGGCTACGATGTGATGTGCGTTGTTCGAGTATCGGGGATAAACTCGAGTGCCTTCGAAACTCGCAGGTAAGGTGATGGCTTTTTGTGTCTGATATTCAACATTGCATTGGAGGGTGTGATAAGAAGAGCGAGGATAGACACGAGTGGCATAATTTTCAGAAAGTCCGTCCAGCTACTTGGTTTCGCTGATGATATTGACATTATAGCACGCAACTTTGAGAAGATGGAAGATACGTACATCCAGTTAGAAGCTGAGGCAACGGATCGGACTAGATATCAATGTGTCAAAGACAAAGTACATGAAAGGCAGGGGCTCGAGAGAAGATAATGTCAGCCACCCATTATGAGTTCGGATTGGCGGTGATAAAAACGAAATGGTCGACGAGTTCGTGTACTTGGGCTCACTGCTGACTGCCGATAATGACCCCAGTAGAGAAATTCAGAGACGCATATATAGTTACTTTGGACTGTGCAGGACGTTTCGATCGCGAAAAATTCGCCGTCGTACGAAGTTAACTATCTACAAAACGTTGATTAGACCGGCTATCCTCTACGGACACGAGTCCTGGAAAATGCTTGTGGAGGATCAACGTGCACTGGGTGTTTTTGAGCGGAAGGTGTTGCGAATCATCTTTGGCAGAGTGCGGATGGAAGAAGGTACATGGAGAAGGCGAATGAACCATGAACTGCACCAGTTGCTGGGAGGACCAACCCTCGTCCAAACGGCCAAGATGGGGCAATTACGGTGGGCTGGACATGTTGGTAGAATTTCGGAGAACAACCCGGTTAAAATGATCCTCGATAATGATCCGACCGGTATAAGAAGAGGCGCGCAGCGGGCAAGATGGATCGATCAAGTTGAGGACGGCCTGCGGACCCTTCGCAGCTACCGAGGTTGGCGGCGAACCGCCATGAACCGAGTTGAATGGAGACTAATAATAATAATAATGATAATAATAATAATAATAATAATAATAATAATAATAATAATAATAATAATAATAATAATAATAATAATATTAATAATAATAATAATAATAATAATAATAATAATAATAATAATAATAATAATAATAATAATAATAATAATAATAATAATAATAATAATAATAATAATAATAATAATAATAATAATAATAATAATAATAATAATAATAATAATAATAATAATAATAATAATAATAATAATAATAATAATAATAATAATAATAATAATAATAATAATAATAATAATAATAATAATAATAATAATAATAATAATAATAATAATAATAATAATAATAATAATAATAATAATAATAATAATAATAATAATAATAATAATAATAATAATAATAATAATAATAATAATAATAATAATAATAATAATAATAATAATAATAATAATAATAATAATAATAATAATAATAATAATAATAATAATAATAATAATAATAATAATAATAATAATAATAATAATAATAATATTAATAATAATAATAATAATAATAATAATAATAATAATAATAATAATAATAATAATAATAATAATAATAATAATAATAATAATAATAATAATAATAATAATAATAATAATAATAATAATAATAATAATAATAATAATAATAATAATAATAATAATAATAATAATAATAATAATAATAATAATAATAATAATAATAAGAATAATAATAATAATAATAATAATAATAATAATAATAATAATAATAATAATAATAATAAGAATAATAATAATAATAATAATAATAATAATAATAATAATAATAATAATAATAATAATAATAATAATAATAATAATAATAATAATAATAATAATAATAATAATAATAATAATAATAATAATAATAATAATAATAATAATAATAATAATAATAATAATCATAATAATAATAATAATCATAATAATAATAATAATAATAATAATAATAATAATAATAATAATAATAATAATAATAATGCTGATCGAATCGTCCAATAATTTGATCTTACAAAAATCAGTGATAATAGTAGCTTAAAATCACTACCGATTTTGTGTGACGGAAGATCAGTTTTGATTTTGATCGATCTGATTCTAGGATCACTTATCAGCTGATCTTAAAGGATTTGATCTGTATTGGGAAAGATCATAAGCAAGATTCGCTAGTGATTTCGAGTTGATGATTTTTTATCATGATTTTTCCAGTCCTGATTCAAGAGTATCTTTGAAGTTAACAGCTTCACTGCCTGTAAAGTTCAAGAATTGAACTGCAGGATTTTTTACATATGGGTAATGATGAGATGAAACAGGTTGAAATCGTCGGCAAATGATAGCTTCATACATAGCAACGAAAAATTTAGATCATTCAGATATATTAGAAATATGAACGGTCCTAAATGGCTTCTCTGAGGAACGCCGGGGCTCACGATGAATGATGGAGTCACGGTCATACTACGACCAGATATGATTCAATCTAATTGATAAAGGAGCCGTTAAATTCTAGCCTGTCGAGCTCTACGATTGTATTTTGATGGTTAATCTTGTCGAATGCAGCAGTGAAATTTGTATAGATTATGTATCAAAATATGAAGCTAAGCTTTTCACTTGATGTTGCGCTTGCATAGATCGAATGATATTTGATGTATATTGTGATAAATTGAAACACGCGTGACTAACACTTGACTGCTGCGTATACCAGCTCTCTTTATTTCTTTACCTTTACCACAGATCATCAGACCCATCTTCCCTTGTTACATTTCACGTTCCCTATTCTTATACTGAATGTTAGTATGACATAAATCATGAAATCCATTGTATAATATTAAAACAGTGTGCTCTTTACTGTAGAAATCGGCTTGGTCGGTTAATCACACGTAGTGGACGTAGGCGCCTTATAGTCTTGTCAACATCGGTGTGCTCATCACGCTTCATGCTTGGTTCTGCCATACTTGTATCTTTCTGCTGCATAGTATATAGTGTATCTCTGGCTCGTCAGTCTCCGTGTTCATCAGAAGCTCATGAGAAGACGTCTCTTCACTATTTCCGTTGACTATTTTTGAATGACTTGAGTTCCTATCATATACTTTTCCTGATTCTTCGCATAGTACTGACACTCGTGGTCTGCGTTTATTGACAACGGTCATAACGGTGGGACTAAATGTATGAGCTTATTACCAGGAATTACGTTCTTCACCATTCACAATCTCGGATGGCTTACCTTTCCGCCGTTAATCCTCAGCTAGTCTACCTTTCTCTTTCATTTGCAAGTTTCTGTCCCTGTAGTCTGTAGACGAAACTGAGCCTGTCGAGAAATCTTGTAGCGATGGTAGTTTGGTACGTATGGTTCGGTCGAGCATCAATTCTGAGCTTGACTAATTTTGAGCCGTTTTACTTGGGATCGGTTTTGGAGCTTAACAAGGCTGTGTCAACTGTTTCACTTGCTGTGATTTTCCTGAGTACTTCGATTTCCTTATATCGGCTGAAACAGTCGATGATCACTAGCAAACAATCACCCGATGGAAGCGGCCGAAGGAAATCGATCGCTACGTCCATCTACGGCTTATCAGCAAAGCTCTCCTCATCATAGGTTCTGAGTGGTCTTGCAGCCCTACCAATCGACATCCTGAGAATCTCTCGACCATCCTAACAACGCTCTCGTCCATTCCCGGCCACCAACAGGTACACCTGAGCCGCTGCTGCATCTTTGTTCGTCTCGGATGGTCTTCATGCCCAAGTTCATGCATTCTTTATCTAAGATTCTTTGGCATGACCAGTTTGCTACCTCTTACAACCAAATCACCTACTGTACCCAACTCGGCTCGGAATTCAATAGATCATTTGTATAGATCCATACCCCCTTTTCCAAACCTTCTTTCAACGCTTGTATTTCGGGGTGACTGACAGAAGCACTTCGACTTCAATAACGTTCCGGATATGAACGTCAGAATTTTAATCAAATTCTTCGACTTCTGTTGGATGGGAAAGACGCGATACACAACATCGTAGCTGAAAGCTTGAAGCCGCAAGACCCAACGCTGCATTGTTCTTAGTCAGATCACGAAGTGGAGACGAAATCGTTGCTAAGTTCGTAATAAAGGAACCGACGTAATCCACGAGCCCAAGAAAACTGCGTACCTCTTCATCAGTACTCGGGGGCGGAAACTTTGAATGGCTTCAATGTTTCTTTGCGACGGTATAATTCCATTTTTATTAAACCGTTGACCGATGAATTTAATTTTTGTAAGCATGAAACACACTTCGATTGATTGAGAAGAATTCCATATTTAACCTCTATAACCATCGACGACCCCCAACGACATGGTTCAGATACTTTCTCGATTATATCCTTGGACAGCAATTCATTCAGTTTATCGTTTACTTCTACCAACATAGGTAACGGTAAACGGCGGAGACGCTGGGCAACAGGTTCAACCGACTTATCTATGGAAATGTGTATCTTTATCCTACGGAGGGAAGGGAAAGGTCGATAAACCTTCACCTGATGCACCGATTCACGTTGACTGGGAAGTCCGACAACTAGCACTCCAAGCTGCTTAGCCGTTTGCTTCCCTAGAAGAGGTTATGGTCCTTTTTTCATAACGTAAAACCTTGACACAGCTTTGAGCTGTTTATGGCCATCCGAAATAATAATTTATGCATCAAACATATTGATAGCTTCTCAGCAGTCTGCTTGAGCATAAGCCCTAAATCTTCGATCGGAAGTACGCACATCCCCGATCACGTAAACTCCATTCTTGTTCATCGACTCCCACGTACGATCATCGATTATGTTAGATTGAACCCCTGAATCTATTTGCTTCTCAATCAGCACGCCACCCACTCTCGCCCAAATAAGTTCATCTGAATCGCCTCCAGAAGATACCATCTCAACAAGTTCAACTCGTTCATTTCCGATCGCGTGTATCTTCCCGGCAAAGACCGGAGAAGGGTAATAAACTACGGCAAAATGACCACGTTTCCCACACTTCATGCATGTTTTATCTCGTGCTGGGCAAGTTTGTTGTCCGTGAGAACGACAACAGATTTTGCACGGTACTACAACGTAGTGCACGTTATCCGCTGGTCTGACTACTTGCAAGTGAGTACTCCTTCCCCCAATGTGATCATTCATCAAACGCGTACTTGCTTAACAATCTCTTAACAATCTCTTAAGATCTCTTCAGGTAAGATCTTTCTCCTGAAGCAGTTTTGTCCGTAGCTGACTTGGCACAAACTGGAGTATCTTGTCAACTATCGCAATGCCGGAGCTCTCCGACGATGATTTACCAAAATTACATTTTGTACCACGTGCCTGCACTTGCAATAGTATTTTTTTCCAGTGTCTCCTTTGGCTCCTGTGTCATGGCCCAAAAAAGGAACCGCTCATGGGCGTCATGACGGGGTGCAAAATAATCGTCAAACTTTTGCATTGCCACTATATATGGATCGATACCATTTTCATTTTCAGCTGCTACATCGCCTTCCGGGATGCTGAACAATATATCTTGTAGCTCAAAAGAACCGTAAGCCAACAACATATCCTTCTTTTCAGTCACATCCTTTATTTTTGATGCGCGCAGACAAATCTAAAACCCTCGCTTCCTGGAAATCCATCTATTCCTGCGATCCGTTAAGGGAACTCCCGCAATAGATAATGCAGGCAGCTTAGAAAAGATTTTGCTTTCATCCATCGTTTCTCTTAAGAGATTGCTCCCACTGTTTGGGTACTTGCCTCACACTGGCCAATACAAATCGTATTTTGTATCTACAAGCTTAGGTCAAATTAGTACCATTAATGAATTCGGATTTGTATTTTTCTCGCCAAATACCGCTTCCACCAATCACTAATCGTTCTGTTCTCAAGACACAGAGCTCCTCCGACCTTTTAAGGTACAAATAACAAACAATAACTCTCCACCGCTTTCTTGACGCGGGCTTTTCTGTTTGTTAGACGTAGAGCTCTTCCTACAATTCTAAGCTGGAATAAAAAACAACAATTCTCCAACGCTTTCTTGACGCGCACTATTCTGTTTTCAAAACACAGATCAACCGAGAATGTCAAACACTCTGTTGTGTTTACCTTCCGGAGCTGTTTTCTCTGCTTACAAGACGCAGTACTAAAAGCTTTAGTTTCTGCTTCCTAGACGCATGCTATTTCTCTCACACACACCTGTATCGATAACACGGCAACCTATCCAGCTAGTCGACGAAAAATAAAATAAAATCCAATCCCTGTCGCCAATTTGTGATAAATTGAAACACGCGTGACTAACACTTGACTGCTGCGTATACCAGCTCTCTTTATTTCTTTTTGTCGTGAATACCCTCTGAGAGAGTGATAAGTTTTAGATCGTGAATATCTCTTGTTGTATCTAACGAATCAAGATAATTTTTGTTACATGCCATCGGGAATATGATCATAATTTTATGATAAAATATTCAGTAGTGTGGTTTAATCTCAAATAATTCAAAATTAAACTTTTCTGAAATGTTTGGTATAAACGAGTATCAAACAGGATAATTCATAAGGCGCGTTTGCTTTTCTCGTATTTTTAAAGCTCATAGCTCAGTGATCTGTGAAAGGATTTATATAATCTAACTACCAATAGAATCGAAATTTTTCAACTTAAACGTGTATAGCAAAAGCATTGAAAAACCTGTTTCATTTGACCCATGTCAACACCAGCCAATCAGAACGCGTTCTGAGGAAGAGAATAAAATATCTGCTGCTGTACAACAAATGTTGAATGAAAAATGTTCCGAAAAGTGGTGAATATCGTAGTGAGTTCCTCAATTTAGTACTTCTGAATCCTAGAAACGAATCCCTACAGCATATTGATAGTTTCTTTCAATAAATTATGCAAATCCGAAATGAAATAATCGACATTAAAATTCTGTATGCGGCTATTTTTATAGCCAAAAAAAAAACAAGCCTCTCAACAAAACTTGAATCATTTAATTCTATCGCCACTGCGAGCAGATGTGTTTTGTGTCGTCTGCACAACTAGTTTCGCTTTCGACAAGAGCGATTACGTCACAGCTGCCAGTCATTAGCATTGGTGAAAAAACAATGGCGGAGAGCATTACACAAAATCAGCCGTTCTAATGACTCTAAAAGTTTTCTAAAGAACTATTAGGATTTGTTGGGTGCAAATCGAAAGTAATTATCCTCAGTTTAGTACAAATCTAGAACAGTTTGGTTAGATTTTGGCACGTTTCGCTGTGTGAAAATCACAGTAATCTAGATTACTTGCAAGTGAAGCTTTCTTTGTTTTTTGCGGAAAATGTTACAGAGTTTAATGTTGAAGAGAATTACGCAATTTGACCCTTATGAATGCTAGAGACGAATCCCTACATAATATTGATAGTTTCTATCAATAAATTATGCAAATCCGAAATGAAATACTCGACATTAAAATTCTGTATGCGGCTATTTTTATAGCCGTTAGGACCGTCCATTAGTGAAAAAGCTACAAACGAAATCATTTGCTTTTTGCGAAAAATGTGCACAAGAGGAATGCTTGCATAATTCATACAGTTGATCAACTAATTGATATTCGGAAGTGTTAAGGAACATGTCAGTTGTTTTCGTATTCACGACATCCAGTTATGTCTCTGACTAAGTGTGACCTAAGCAATCATATTGATCGTGTTTTGCATAAGATTCAAACAGCTCGTGAAGGGAACAGTGGATCAATTATTCTTGGCGTCAAATGTGCTGATGCTGTAGAACCCGCGGTTGCCGATGTTAGGAAAAAGCTTGGTGAAAATTACGAAGTGTCAGTCCCAAAACCAATCAAACCGAGACCGAAGATTGTAGGTGTTGCCGATATGCTTTCTGAAAGTGAACTTATGGAATGTGTGAAGGATCAGAATGAATCAATCAACTTGACTGACCATCAATGTCAACTTCCCTCTCTGAGCAGCCTAGATAGCCGTGTAGTGTCGGTAGCGGTTTCCCAACTGGCTAAGAACAACGCTACGGTCCACCTGTACCGGTGGTATAAGTCCACCAAACAGGTACGCCGTGTGGCATCCGGCGGAATTATTTTTTACCTAGAATTGATCCACTGGTTTACTGTTCCATGTCGTAAAAGGCCACAAAAATAGGAACTCCTAAGTCAAGGTGTATTTCCGTGCCGATGGCTGAATGGCTGCAGGAGGTTAAACATTGCAGTCGTGAACGGAATATCTTGGGGATTTCCCTTACTGTGTTAAGCGAACCTCTGGCTCAGTGGACGATTTCTTTCTTCGCAACTCGTGGGATTTAAATGATTAAAACATTTTAAAAAATCCTTACATGGTTCGCTATAGGCGATTATAAGCCAATATATTTGGTTTCTTCTAGTTGTTGTACGATAAGTGCTGGAGGTGGAATGTTCGTTACTCTGATTGATAATGGTTAGAGTGGCACAAATCAATCTTCAGCATAAACGTACAGCAACTCCAGACTTCTGCAAGAAGGTAGAGCTTCTATAGCTTTGGTTCAAGAACCATATTTCCAAAAGGGAAACTTCTACATTGGAAAATTGTTAAACCCAGTCTTTGTTGCCTTCAACAAGACCGGTATGACTAACCCACGTGAAATGCCTCGAGCATGCATACTTGAAAATAGTGCTCTTGTTCCCGAGACGGCAACAAGACGGAATTTCCGAAAATTTAAACTACTTTATTGACTACGCCGAACTTTGTTTGACAATGTTGGTTTATTGTAGAATGATGTTAAATTTTTCCTGTTGGTATATAATGAACAATAACTCATCAATTATTTGTAATTAGTGTATAATTCAATTATGTTTTCTTCACTCACGTTTACTGTCTACTTGTGATTTTCGTTCTGTCCGGTAAGCGGTATCGTACGGTAGTTAAATTACTAATAACTGCAATAACTAGTTGCTAATACCACCAACTGTGATGCTCCGACCTGTGATAAGTTAGGTTTGTAAACTAGTTAGTAATAGTATTTTTAATCTAGGTTTCTAATTAATTTTTACCTCTTAATAATACAATTTTAAACTAGGCACTAAGCAATTAATTTTTACCTCTTACTAATATAATTTTAAACTAGGCACTAAGCAAATTCACAATTTAGAAATTTTCAGAAGTAATTTAGAAATAAGCTATTCACTGATTCTTTCTCTTCCTTTTTTTTTTTTTTTTTTTTTTTTTTTTCCTTTTGACGTTTCTCTACCAACCCGCTTTGTGATAGTGGTCGTGCGTCCCGTATGCGGTTCGTTGGTAGCGGAGGTGCGTTCGCAGATTGCGTAACATTCCCCCCCAGTACACAGGCTCGATGTCCCTGAGTACTTTCCGATGCGCCGACGTCCAGAACCGCAAGCTTGACCGCTGGACGTTCGTAGATGTTGAATCGCGTTTGTACTGTTGCACTACGTACTTGCCCGTTCCTTTTATTTACGTCTATCACCCGTCCCAATGGCCACGAGTTTCTAGGTAAGTCCGGGTCCACGATTAGGACGACATCGCCGACCTGGATGGGTTTCACTGGATAGTGCCATTTCGTTCGTCGGCTGATTGTCGGCAGATATTCGCGTAACCACCGTTTCCAGAAGATATTCGCGTAGATCTGGGAAGCTTTCCAACTATTTTTAAGCGTGGCGAGGCTATCATCATAAGGCACCAAGGGTTTTGTGCCACCGGAAGAGCCCAATAAAAAGTGGTTGGGCGTCAGTGCTTCACTTTCGGAATCTTCGACAGGAACGTAGGTGAGGGGGCGAGAGTTTACGATGTTTTCAGCTTCTAGCAGGAAATTACGGAGAACTTCATCGGTAGGGGTTCTTGGAAGCTGCATGTTGTTCAACACCTTCTTAACGGATTGCACCATTCTCTCCCAACATCCTCCCATGTGAGGACTACTTGGAGGAAGAAAAGTCCACTTGGTATCCGGTGTTACGAATTCTTTCATGAGCTGATTCTGGTTCAGATTCTGAACCGCTTCGGTGAGTTCCCGATTGGCTCCGACAAAATTCGTCCCCCTATCGCTGTATAATTCTAAGGGAGTACCTCTTCTGGCCATGAAGTTCCGTAGGGCCATAACACAGGAACTGGTGTTTAGTGAGTGCGCGAGTTCTATGTGGATAGCGCGTATCACCAGACAGGTGATTAGCACACCCCATCTCTTCTCAGTCCGTCTACCCACAACAACTTGCATCGGTCCAAAGTAGTCGATGCCTGCGTAGGAAAATGGTCGCGTATAAGCTGCTAGGCGAGCAGGCGGAAGATCGGCCATAACAGGCGGCTGAGGTCGGGCTCTGGAGTTCTTGCAGTACTGGCATGAACGGCGAACTTTGTTGCAGATGGTCCTCAGCTTTGCAATGCGATACTTTTGACGCAGTTCGTTAACTGTAGTTTCGTGGTTGAGATGATGGTAGCGCTCGTGAACGTACTGTATGATAAGGGAGGTAACCGGATGATCCTTTGGCAACAGGATAGTATGCCCAGCGTTATCATTGATAAACTGACATCCGGCAGTACGTCCCCGCATTCGAAGCACCCCATGTGTGTCAAGGAACGGAGAAAGTTTGTAGAGCGAGCTGCTTTTGGGCAGCTGGATTATGTTCTGCCTTGTTATATCGTCAGTACACTTTAACAGTGATACTTCCTCACTGAATGCATCGAGTTGAACCTGACGATAAATGCAACATTCCGCTTCTAACAGCTCCGGTTGCTCGAGGGCTCCCGTAGATTGTGTATGCTGCTTTACCCTAGCTCGAACGTTGCGCACAAATCGTAGCACATAGGCAGTGACCCGTAGGAGTTTCCGCCAGTTGGAATATCTGACAAAGCTGATGACAGGTTCGCAAGTTGCGTGGACGTTGACCGAAGCGATTATTTCGTTCGTAGCGACGCCGTGATTTGCCGGTTGAACTGGCCAGTCCCTCTGCTGCTGCCACAAAAATGCTGGACCCTTAAACCATCGACTTGATGGAGAGAGATCAGGGATCTTCTGCCACTTTGTGCCCTCATCAGCCACATTCTCCTTTGTTGGAACCCATAGCCACTCTGACTGTTCCGTGCTTTCCAGGATTTCACCTACTCTAGCACCGACGAATTTGCTGTACTTCCTGTGATCCGAACGTAGCCAGCAGAGCACGTCCCTCGAATCGGTCCACAGGAACCGTTTCCGTACGGGAACCTTATGAGTTTCGCAAACTGAATTTGCCAGGCGGGTTCCGATCACGGCAGCTTGAAGCTCCAGCCGAGGAATCGAGACGTACTTTAGGGGAGCGACACGAGTTTTCGCCGTAACGAAGGCGCATTCAATAGATTTTTTTTCTTCGAACCGGAAATAGGCGACTGCTGCGTAGCCCTTTTCGCTGGCGTCGACAAACACGTGTAGCTGAGTATCGTTGGTTTTGCTTGAGCAGCTGGTTATCATTCGATAGCATCGCGGGATGGAGACTTGTTCCACGGTATGCAACACGCCAAGCCACGTTTTCCATTGTACGAATTGCTGATCGGTTATCGGTTCGTCCCATCCTATGCATGATCGCCAAATCTCTTGCAGAAGAACTTTGAGAAACATCATCACGTTTGCCAGGAGTCCAAGTGGATCATACACCGACATTAGGACTCGAAGTACTTCCCTTTTCGTAGGAACTTGCTCCCCGAATAGCAGTCTCTGCTCGCATCGCTTAGGTATCTTGAATGTGAAGGTATCGTTGGTTGTATCCCACCACATTCCCAGGACTTTCTCGGTTGCTAGCTCTCCGGTTTTGTTTAGATCCTTTTGTTCAATCCTCTGCTCACCCATGGCATCTAGCACCTTCTTCGAATTGGACAACCATCCTCGGATCTCGAAGCCACCCTTCGCGTGTATGTTTCGTACATCCTGCGCAAGTTTCACCGCTTCATCTTCAGTTTCGACGCTGTACAGCATATCATCGACATACGTCCCTTCGCCTATCGCCTCGACTGCTTCCGGATATTCATCTTTGAATCGTTCTGCGTTAAGGTTCTTGACATACTGTGCGCTGCTTGGCGAGCAGCTTGCACCAAATGTCATTACCTCCATCACGTAGGTCGATGGAACACTCCCGGATACACCATCATTCCACAGGAAGCGCTGGCAATGCTGATCGTTGGGGTTGATCCGTACTTGGTGGAACATCTCCCGTATGTCTCCCGAGACTGCAGTACGATGTTCGCGAAACCGCTGCAGAACTTGTTGAAGAGGTGTAACTTGGTCGGGACCTTTGAGCAGAAACGAATTGAGGGAGAGGTTCCCTACTTTCGCGGCAGCGTCCCAAACTATTCGCAGCTTACCAGGTTTGTTAGGGTTTACTACCGGAAAGATCGGAAGGTACCACGAGCGCCCCTTGTGTACTGCTTCCTCCTCTGTCGTTAGCATTCGGATATATCCCTTTGTCCGATAATCGAGAATTTTCTCCTGCAGGGCTTTCGCGAGCTGTGGTTCTCGAGCCATTCGTTTGCTCAAACATTCGTGCCGTCTTAAGGCCATGGCTTTGCTTTCTGGAAGCCGGACTTCGTCGTATCGCCATAGTAGACCGGTTTCATACCTTCCGTTCTTGAACAATGTCTTGGTCTGCAACAGCTGAATCGCACGTTCATCGTCCTTCGACATCAGTGGCTTCCCGGTGAGTTGAATACCGAGACCGTCAATTGAAAAGTAGTTCTTGACGGCTGAGTGTAACCCATCGCATTGGCAGATATGGTAACTGTATGAAACGTCCGTCGGTTTTGGTCGTCCAGACATCGAGCACGGACCGTAGACTACCCATCCTAGTCGGGTCAACACCGCCGTTGGCTGATTTTCGCTACCTTCTCTAGAGTCGAGTGGATACTCTAGTCTGGAGTTGTCAACTCCTAGCAGAATTCGAGGTTTCACATCGGCGTACGACTCAATTGGAATATCTGAGAGATATCCGAAATGCTCGGCTAACTCTGTTGCTGACATTGACTGTGATGGAAGATCCAGACTTCGCACGGTATGTACATCTTGAAGATTGAAGCGTAATCCTGGAGTTCGTTCACCGGTAACCTCCACCGAAAATACTACCGAATCATCTTCATATCTTCCTTGTCCGCCAGTCCACGAAATACACAGCGGAGCTCTTTCACCGTCAAGGTTTAGTTCCTCCCATAGGCTATGCTCCATAAGTGTAGAAGTCGATCCCGCATCGAGGAAGGCGTAGGTAGAAATCGAGCTCCCTTTTCCGTGAACTGTAACGCTAATATACTTCAAAAACGTGCGTTCCAGTGAACTGTGGTGCGCATTAATCGAAGCAGCTTGTGTAGAATGGCTAATTGACGGCTTATTATGTTTGCTGTCGTTATGCAACAGCCGGTGATGTAGAAAGGCACATCCCTGAACACCGCAGGGAACTTTCCTTTCGCAGGTTTTGAAGTGCTTGTTCAAACACTTGCGACAAACCTTCTTCACGTTCACTAACGCCCATCGTGCACTTGGAGACATCTTGAGAAAACTGCCGCACTTGTCGAGAGAACTGCACTCGTTTCCGCAAGCCAAACATCCTTTGCGATCTACTTGATCCGACGAATGCGTTGTATGCGTGTGAAGATATACTTCTTCCTTTCGCACCCTCCGCTCCGTTTTCTGCTCAGCTTTCTGTGGCTTGGTCCATACAGTGGGCCTTATCACCTGACTCAGGGTTTCTACCATCTCACCCAGCCATTCATTGAACTCTAACAGAGTAGCAGTTCTAATCTCCTTCCGATAGAAGGCCCATTTCATTTTCAATGCCGACGGCAGACTGTCAACAAGCTCCTGAAGAAGTGCGACATTATATAACCGTTCATCCATCTGGCACACCTGGATAGTTGCGCACAGGTTCTGAACTGCAACACCGAAGTCGACAATCGTCTCCATCTTATCTGCTTTCGGCGGTGGCATCATGCGAATCCGCCGAACCATGGTCTCTACTATCAATTCTGGATTCCCGAAGAGAGTTTTCAGCCTGTTCATGATCACTGGAACGTTATCGGGATGCAGCAGTAGGCTTTTGACAGTGCAGAGTGCCTTGTCTTGCAGACTTCTTTCCAGCCGATCGAGCAGCTCATCATTCCGAAAGGCGCACATTCTGGAAGTTCGCTCGTAGGCTGCAATGAATCTAGGCCAATCTTCCGGATCTCCTCCGAACTTTGGCAAGTCCTTTACCGTTTGTCTGGCCGCTAGGTGGCCGCTGTTAAGCGGTAACTGATCGTTGCTTAGTTGCCGTTGTGCCTGTGGACGATAGATGGCCGGATTTGGCCGCGAAGCCGACGTAGCCACTCGGGGTTGTGCGATGTTTCTGCTATCTGGAACGTAGCTCTCGCCCTCTTGTTGCGATGCGATATACGGAAACGGGAAGTGACCAGCTCCAAACCGTATATTAGATGGCCTGATTGGACCCCAATCGCCATGAAGATTGATCGGCTTTGTAGGTGCCACCGATTTCCGTAGAAGTTCGCTGTAAACCGGCAGTGGAGTATCCTGGTTCGATTTTCCAAGATTCTTTCCGATATTGTCGGTCGTCTCTATCCATTCGCTGATTTTACTGAAACTCGCGGCTGATTCCGACTCGGAGTCACTAGTCTCCAACATCTCGCGTTCCAATTCCAGCCGCTCTTCTAGCTGCTTTTTCTCCAACGCTTGTCTCGCCGCCAGGGCCTTCAGTTGCAATTCTCGTCGCTTCGTAGAATGCTTTGACGACTTTGAGCATGCTTTCTCACTTTCGTTGTTGACGGTAGAGTTCGCCAACGGTTTCGCACGACCTTGTCTCGTCGACTCGACATTATCCATACACTGGACTTGCTGCTGTTGCTTCGGAATAGCACCAAGCGATATTTGAGGTACTCCCGTTGCCATTTCTGACGGCAAATTCTGCTGTTGCAACTGCAACTTCCCTATCTGCGACTGATCGAACTGCTCATGCATCCGCTGCTGCAGCTCCGGCTGCTTCTGCCGCTGTGCATGCTCCTGCTGTTCCTCTATCTGCCTTGGGGGATTCTGTTGCCCTTGTTGCCACTGCTTCATTCGCTGTTCAAAATGTTCGAACTGCTCTCTCAATATACGCTGCTGCTTCTCCAGAGATTTCCTCATGCATCTATTACAGCTCCAGTCACGATCCCCGATATGGTCGTCTACGTCTACACAATCATAGTGAAACCACACGTCACATTCGTCACACTGCACCATTCGACTAGTATCGACACGGCGACACGCTCCACAACTCGCCCCCTCCCCACCAGGAGAATTATCATCATTCTGGGGACGTTTCCCAGCACTCGCTACGCTACCACTTGACATTCCGAAATTAAACGAAAAATTTAATTTGTTCCCGAGACGGCAACAAGACGGAATTTCCGAAAATTTAAACTACTTTATTGACTACGCCGAACTTTGTTTGACAATGTTGGTTTATTGTAGAATGATGTTAAATTTTTCCTGTTGGTATATAATGAACAATAACTCATCAATTATTTGTAATTAGTGTATAATTCAATTATGTTTTCTTCACTCACGTTTACTGTCTACTTGTGATTTTCGTTCTGTCCGGTAAGCGGTATCGTACGGTAGTTAAATTACTAATAACTGCAATAACTAGTTGCTAATACCACCAACTGTGATGCTCCGACCTGTGATAAGTTAGGTTTGTAAACTAGTTAGTAATAGTATTTTTAATCTAGGTTTCTAATTAATTTTTACCTCTTAATAATACAATTTTAAACTAGGCACTAAGCAATTAATTTTTACCTCTTACTAATATAATTTTAAACTAGGCACTAAGCAAATTCACAATTTAGAAATTTTCAGAAGTAATTTAGAAATAAGCTATTCACTGATTCTTTCTCTTCCTTTTTTTTTTTTTTTTTTTTTTTTTTTCCTTTTGACGTTTCTCTACCAACCCGCTTTGTGATAGTGGTCGTGCGTCCCGTATGCGGTTCGTTGGTAGCGGAGGTGCGTTCGCAGATTGCGTAACAGCTCTCGATGTTTCTCTCATATCGGAGCTCACAACTCGGGATATTTGTGCTGTCACAGTTGATAAACAGGAAATATGTCTATTGTTCGGCATATTTACCGCATAACCAACCTTCGCCAAGCGATGACTTCAAAAAGGTTGTATCATACTGCTGCAAGAGTGATTTACCGCTTGTAATCGGCAGTGACATAAATGCTCACCATATCATTTGGAACAGCACAGATATAAATTCGAGAGGCTCTGATATGATGGAATTTGTGAGCAGTACAAACCTGCACATAGTCAATGCAGGAAACCGTCCAACTTTTGCGAGATCTGGAAGAGAGGAGGTTTTGGGCGTAACTCTCTGCTCTGATAGAATTGCGCATGAGTTGGTGAATTGGCTCGTCTCCGATGAGCTCGAACCTTCGTTGTCTGATCATAAGTACATATTCTTTGATCATTCAAACGTTAAATTTGATATTATCACATATCGTAATCCCAAATCTACAAACTGGGACCTCTATGAAGAGGGCTTGGCGACCAGATTTTACGGGTACCAACCAACAATTGAAACCCCTATTGATTTGGAAAATGTTGTCGACGAGACAAATTCACTCATAGTTGCAGCATATGAAGAGGCTTGTCCACTTCGGATTGTGCAAGCTACTAGAGGAACTCCTTGGTGGAATGCTGAACTTGCTAGACTAAGGAAACTATGCAGAAGAGCTTGGAACCACCGACGCAGAGATGGGTCGGAGGCATTCGTGTCGGCTCGAAGGGCTTACAAAAATGCTCTTCGATCGTCTGAGCGAATTGGTTGGAAAAGCCTCTGCACAAATGTCTCTAGTCTCAACGAGGCTAGCAGATTAAATAAGTTACTTTCGAAGTCTAAGGACTTTAATGTCAGTTTCTTAAGAGCTTCAGATGGTGAACACTTGTCTGATGAAGGTGATGTACTTTACTATCTTTTTAACACTCACTTACCAGGTTGTATGGATCCATCACCGACAGTTCTTCCCGAGACTTTTTCAGGTAGTTACGATTCTTGGGCCCTTGCTCGAAGCGTTGTGACGATTGAATCGGTCAAATGGGCAGTTGAGAGTTTTGCTCCGTACAAGTCTCCTGGAAAGGATGGAGTTTTCCCAGTGTTACTGCAGAAAGGGTATGAACATTTCAAACATGTTTTGAAGAAAATACTTACTTTTAGTCTTGCGACAGGATATATTCCAAGAGCCTGGCAGGAAATAATTGTCAAATTTATTCCCAAAGGCGGTCGCGACACTTATGAGGAAGCGAAGAGTTTCAGGCCTATCAGTCTTAGCTCATTTCTTCTTAAAACAGTGGAACGCATAGTCGATCACTATATCAGGAATGTTAGTCTGGGCGTGCATCCGCTACATGGAATGCAACATGCTTACCAGCGTGGAAAGTCCACTACAACCCTGTTACATGATGTTGTGTACAACATTGAAAAAGCTTTCTCACAAAAGCAATCTTGCTTGGGAGTTTTCCTAGATATTGAAGGTGCCTTTGATAACGTGTCTTCCAATTCAATTCTGGAAGCAGCCCGTGGTCATGGCATACCTTCAAGTATCACAAATTGGATACACGCAATGCTTAGCAATCGACTTCTTTGTTCATCGCTTCGGCAAGCAGAGATTAGAAAGCTGAGTGTCTGTGGGTGTCCTCAAGGTGGTGTACTATCCTCACTTTTATGGAACCTAGTCGCTGATGGTTTGTTAAGGAAACTTAATAACCTTGGTTTTCCGACTTATGGTTTTGCCGACAATTATCATATATTGATGACCGGTATAAGTATTAACACTCTCTTTGATTTAATGCAACAAGCACTGCGATCTGTTGAACAATGGTGTTGTCAGGTTGGATTATCTGTAAATCCGAGCAAAACATCAATGGTGCTTTTCACTCATCGTAGGATAATCACAGGAGCTCGTCCGTTGCAGTTCTTCGGTTCAGAGGTTACTGTGGTCGATCAACTCAAATACGTCGGGGTTATTCTTGACTCAAAACTGAATTGGTCTGCTCACATTGATTTCAGGATTAAAAGAGCTTGCATGACTTTCGGCCAATGCAGACGAGCTTTTGGAAAATCATGGGGACTCAAACCCAGATATATTCATTGGATCTACACAACTATTGTGTAGACCAATTTTAGCATATGGATGTCTTGTATGGTGGCAGAAAGGAGAAGTCGCGACAGTTCAGTCAAAGCTAAATCATCTCCAAATGATGGTCCTAATGGCGATGACAGGAGCATTCACGACAACTCCTACTGCTGCTCTAGAGGCGCTACTGTGCATTAAACCACTACATGTGTTCCTAAAACAAGAAGCATTATCTTGTGCATACCGTCTTAAGGTTACAGGGCTTTGGAACAGTAACCCATTAGATTATGCTACTAGCCACACTCGCTTGTGGTCTCAAATGGTTACGTGGGATGAGTATTTACTCGCTCCTAGTGACCTAACTCTCACATGCAGTTTTCCTTTCAAAACATTCAATGTGAGCTATCCTCTTCGTGAGGAATGGTTGTCTGGTTGTCTGGAACGACAACTTGATGAACACATAGTTTGTTATACGGACGGTTCTCTGTTGAATGGTCGTGATGGTGCTGGTGTCTGCTGTCGTGAAATGAGGCTGGAACAGTCTCATTCACTTGGTAGATACTGTACTGTGTTCCAAGCAGAAATCTACGCGATTCTGTGTGGAGTACAATCGGCACTTCAGCAGAGGATCTGTGGTAAACGAATTTATTTTTGTTCCGACAGTCAGGCAGCCTTAAAAGCACTCAGTTCGAATGACTCACGGTCGAATCTAGTGATCGCATGTCGAACTCAAATTGAAGACCTCAGCATTTCAAATGCTGTTTACTTCTTATGGGTACCCGGCCATTCTGGTATTACTGGAAATGAATGGGCTGATGAGTTGGCTAGAGCTGGTGCAACGAATGATTTCGTTGGTCCTGAACCAGCTTTACCACTTTCAACTAGTTGAATAAAGCACAAGATTCGTTCTTGGGCTGCATCCAAACATGCCAGCTACTGGCGCAGCTTGCAAACTTGCGCTCAGACAAAAGCATTTTTACCAGATTTAAATCTGAAAATGTCAAAGTGTCTACTGCATTTCTCCAAGCATCATTGCAGTATTCTGGTCAGAGCTCTGACTGGACATTGCACACTCAATTATCACATGGCTACTATTCAACGTGCTGAATATTATTCGTGTGATTTGTGTGAATGCGATTACGGTACTTCATATCATCTGATATGTAACTGTCCCGCATTGACGCAGCTACGTATCCGGGTTTTTGGTTCTCCATACATGGTTGAGTCTGTGTATGCGGAGCTAAAATTGAAGGATATTCTCTCGTTTCTTACCCAATGTGGTAAGGATCTATAGTCAGAAGGGTTCATTGTTCTTCCTGGAGTGAATGAATCCCTTCTGTATTCACCTTAAATAGGGTTTAGCAGATTATTTGGCATCCTTTAGGGGGTACCGAATTTACTTCTGCTTGACATACTGCGAATCGTTCTGCATTCTTCCGGGAGTGCAGAATGGTGTCGCTTTTGTAGGATCTCCAAATCCTCTCGGGGGTTGGAGGTTTTATTAACAGCAGACTGTTCGGGGCCTCGTAGAGGTTCAGAATTTACTTCTGCTTCCACTAAATGTGATCCTCAGCACATTGTTCGGCATCCCTTAGGGGTGCAGAATTTACTTCTGCTTTTTTGTGTTTTTGTGTCGTCAATTTTTCCCATCCTCCTAGTCCAACCCTTACCAATTCCTTTCAATCCTTCCCTCTTATATATCGGGAAAATGATGCTAAAAACAAATTGATGGCAAGGCACAAATCTCCAAATATCAAGGGGAACGTGCCATTTGAGCCAATTTGTTCTGATTCCTGCTCCAAATCAGTGCGCAACGACATTACGGTATACAATTTTATAGTCGAAGTGAATAATGATGCGAACAAAGCTATGTTAAAGTTGGGTCGTGTGAACATTGGATGGGATATATGTAGAGTGTTTGAATGCTTTGGGATCGTGCGTTGCTGCAAATGTTGTGCTTATGGACATAAGAGAAATGAGTACAATCACTGTCAAGCATGCTCAAAATGTACTGGTGACCATTTCACGGCTGTTTGTGTCTCAGAAATACTGTGTTGTGCTAATCGTGCTCAGATGAACAGAAACGGAAAATTGAATCTAGACACAAAACACGAAGCGTACAGTTTGGAATGCCCTGTGTATAAAAAGCTCGTTGAGAAGAAACGTCAGCATATTCTTCGTGCTGGATAGCAATTACTTGGATTTAAATCAACTGATGGACTACTGTCGTCTGCTATCGCAGATACTAACGCTGCCAAGCATCTTTCTCCAGATCCTGAAGTCGCCATGATTTTTTCTCCAGGTAAAGCTTGGGGGGTATATGTCCTATCGAAGCTACACTCGATACTGCACCTCCTCAAAAGAACTCAAGCTGTCGAGCCTCTCGTTGGGATTGATCCTAATCATCCACGTCTTCTGGCTGAATTGACATTCTACCAAAAAGTTTGCTTCAACAATACTGTCGAAGACTCGAAATTTAACTTCTCGAAAACCGATTTCACCTGACTAAATAGCTCATTAGAGTCGATTGATTGGGCATCTCTTTTGGATAATGTAACTGATGTCAATGTAGCGGTAGAAAAGCTTACACATGTGCTGAAATATTTGTTTAATCTACATATACCAGCGTCACGACCCCGCCTAAAACCACCTTGGTCAAATCGGCACCTTCGTACACTGAAACGCGTAAGAGCAACTGCACTTCGGCATTACACAATTCGACGCAACCCTATAACTAAGCACGAATTCACTCTCGCTAGTAACCACTACAAGGTCTATAACCGCATGCTTTATTCTAGACATGTTTTACAAACACAAGCCGATCTTAAACAACATCCAAAACGTTTCTGGTCTTTCATGAATAGTAAACGCAAGGAGGTAGGCCTCCCTTCTACTATGACTCTTGGAAATGAATGTTCAAATTCATCTACTGGAATTTGCAACTTGTTCGCTAAACATTTCTTAAGTGTCTTCGAAACAATTTCATTTGATCCTGCTCAGATGGAATGCGGGCTCAGAGATGTTCCTTGCGATATCATAAGTCTTGGTAACATTCAATTCACATGCGAAGAAATCATTTTTGCGTTGAACAACGTGCTTAATCCACCTAGCAGTGAGATGATACCTTTTTTTTTATCAATCCGCATGTGTTTTTTGCATGAATATTCTTCGGTGTTTCAGTTTTCATGACATTATTCTAATGTCCGTCGATTCAAGTGGCAATTTGAGATTTTAATCACTCATTACTCTGTAATGTCGAAACAGCAAATCGGATCGAATTTGAATCTAAAAGTTTAACAATCGATTAAACATTCCATGATATGTCAAAATAATTTTCACTTTAGAGTTTAGGGTAATTTAAGGTACTACCAGAGCCGGTATTCAGGAACCAGCATAACCAAAATCCAATCGTATGGCCATATGACGATTAAATTGCAATATTTTTGAGTCCAACTTTGAATCTTTTCGGGATTGTTATCTTCTATATCGCCTTGAATTTTAAAAATTCATCATCCTACAATTCCAGAATCGGAAGTCAGAATTGAATAAAATTGGATTTATTTTAATTTGAACTTTTGTTTCTGAAATTCGATTTGGCTTTTTTTAGAAAACGATTGAGCTTTGAGAAACGATTCGATACTGGAACCGGAATTCAAAATTCGGTGTAGCCGAAGTCAGACAAATTTATCTGAATAGTTTACATTTGATTTAAAATGTTTAAAAATCAGTGCAGACATCTTTGAGAAATCGTAGCGCAAATTAAGTTTTTGAATACCTTCCGAATCGAAAACTGAGTACAACCAAAAATGAAATAAGTTTTTTTGGTTATCGACTATTCAAATCTGCTAACCCGATAAATCTGATTAATTTATTTGAAATAGACATTTTTATACTAATCACCATGTATCTCTCTAAACCGGAAGTTGGATCTAACTGAAAAGCAAGATGTTTTATAGAATCTTAAAACTTTTCATTTGAATCTTAGATGATTCTTAGATTTCATTTGAATCTTAGATCGGTTCAGCCATCTACGAGTAAAATGAGTTACGCAGTTTTAATTTCGTTTCACATATCATCCTGTAGTTCCGGAACCAGAGGTCGGAACCAAACATAATTCAGGAGTCTTGTTTGGGAGTATACGATTTTTCATATGATTCTGAGTTTGTAGAACACGGTTGAGTCATCTCCGAAAAAAATTGAGTGAAATTATTGGTCACACACGGATTTGCTGATCCCGACGGACTGATTCGAATGGTATATGGCTGTTATTGTCTTCCAGCATTTATTTCTGTAAGTCGTTTGAATCAATATAATTATGGAATTGCTTTCAACTCGAAAATTCGTCTGGTTTACATATGTCATATTCGAACGATTATGTTGCCAAAAACGAACCGTGCTAAAATCGGTCCGAGGCAAAATATCATGTTGTACACAGTCTTTTGGGTACTTAAAACCAAATGTATGTAACAGTATAAAAATCGTGTTTTATGTTGTTCCCAAGCATTTCTTTGCCAGACAGCGCTCAAAACTTCTACTGCTGGAATAGGGGGGAAAGTCGTTTACACAAAAATTTCGATATCTCCGTTAAAAATGGACGGATTCTAACAATCTATGGCTTGTTGGATAGGTATTATCGTGCGGAACCTAAGTCTGAAAACATATTCTGTTTTCAAGGTCAATTGTGACAGATACTGTAAAAAAACTGAAAATTTTGACATAAAACTACGAATAACTCAAAAAGTAAACATCCGATCTCAAAACCATTCAATAGCGTTTTGGGTGACGGGGAGACCTTTCATTTGCGACTAGTTTGATCAAAATCGGTCCAGCCATTTCTGAGATCTCGACCTCTTAGTTGACAACACACATACACACACACACACACACACACACAGACATTTGCTCAGCTCGTCGAGCTGAATCGATTGGTATATGTCATTCGGCCCTCCGGGCCTCGGAAAAATTTTCGAAAGTTTGAGCGAATTCTATACCTATTTTTTATATATATAAAAAAGGTAAAAACATCAACATCAACTGGTCCAGATGGCATTCCTGCCATACGATGCGCGAATGCACTGTGTGTTCCTCTAAAGATAATCTTCAATAAGTCTCTGTCGCAAGGAATATTTCCACAATGCTGCTCTGCTACTTGCGAAAATTCGAAAACTAGGTGCATCGGAAACATTCACCGATTGGCGCAAATCGTATCTTGTTGGCCGTTCACTTTCTGTTAAGCTCAAATAGCTTCTCGAATCTGTCGGGTGTGCCTCAAGGTAGCAATCTCGGACCTATGCTATTTTCTTTGTTCTACAACGACATCTGTTTTGTCTTGCAACCAGGGTGTAGGCTTGTTTATGCAGACGATCTCAAGCTATTTCATGTCATTAGATCTGAAGAAGATTGCATGGCCTTACAACGACAAGTTGATGCCTTCAGCGACTGGTGTACGCGTAACCGATTGACGCTTAGTATATCGAAATGCTCCGTTATTTCATTCACACGCAAGAAAGAACCTATTCTCTGGAGATACACTATTTTTGGAGAATTCCTTGAGAGAGTATCAATTGTAAGGGACTTAGGTGTAGTACTTGATTCTCAGCTGTCGTTCAGAGACCTCTACTCCCATATCATTGCACAAGCTAATCGGAATCTTGGATTTATCTTTAAAACAGCAAAAGAATTCAGTGACCCTTACTGTCTCAGATCATTGTATTTCACCCTTGTCCGACCTGTTCTTGAAGGCTTCATCGGTAATATGGTGTCCTTACGCTGACGTTTGGATTAACCGAATTGAATCAATTCAAGCTAAATTCCTCCGCTACGCCCTCAGATCTTTACCTTGGCGCAACCCGACAGAATTACCAACTTATACTGATCGTTGTCGACTACTGGGTATGGACACACTTTCAAAAAGGAGAAATATTTCCAGAGCTGTATTTATAGGGAAACTATTGATGGGACAAATTGATGCTCCTAATATCCGTTCTTAAGTAAATATCAATGTACCACATTGAACTTTAAGATCGCGGAACTTTTTAAGACTTGACTATCAACGTACTGACTATGGACAAAACGAACCCATTAGGGGAATGTGTAATAGTTTTAATAGTGCCTATGAATGTTTTGATTTTTCCATTTCATGTGATGTTTTTAAAGATAGACTAAGAAGATTATTGTAATGTATAAGTGTAAGCCCACAATGTAATATGAAAATGTATGTATAATTGTATTATTGTCAACCGTCAGAAAAGATGAAGGGATTTTTATGCCCAATTGGACGATTGAATTATCATCAATTGGGCTTTCCCCATTCCAATGCTTCATGGAGACTATAACAGGTCAGATGAAGGAATAAGAAATAAATAAATAAATAAATAAATTACCCACCCGCCTTTTTTACCACAGATCACCACACCCAAGAATTGTAGACGTAGACCGTTTAGGTATGAAACCGTGTTGAGTATCAGATATGTAACTGGAGCAGTTGTGAGTTATGAAATCCAATACTATTATTTTAAATAGTTTTGAAATTTAATGTAATGTGGAAATTCCTCGATAATTTAAAATAAGGGATTTATCGTCTTTCTTATAAACGGGAAGAACTTAAGAGTTGAACAGCTTTGTCTAAGGTTCAAAAAGACATCTGCAGCTTTTCTTCAACACTAATGACGGAATACCATCAGGGCCGGAACGTAATGATGATTTCAGTTTCAAAAATGCATTGCTAACGACAGCAGTCGTAATCTTAGGATGAGGACCAATCGATGGACGGAGTGGAACATTGCTGGTTGCCAAGAGAATATTCTGCGTAGACAAAGTTTCTTTCTGCTTAAGTAGTTGCGGAATAGGTTACAAACACCAGAAGGGGTAGAAGCATCCAATTCACCAAAGAACATATGAGTTGGTAATCTCGATTTAATCCTCTGACCGTTGACATAGTTCCAAAAACGTTTGGGGTTAGCTTTAAGATTATTCTGGATGTTGCGTTGGTAGTTATTGTAAAGTGCCTTATTTAGTCGTTTATAACGATAATCAACAAACACATAATGAGATATTAGTTGAAGAGAAGGATGCTTTGTACGTTTCTTTAAGGCAGAGCTTTTATCACGTTGGTATCGTTTTAGAAGTGAGGATTAATTTGCTGACGACACGTTTTACCTTTTTTTATATATATAAAAAATAGGTATAGAATTCGCTCAAACTATAGAAAAATTTTCCGAGGCCCGGAGGGCCGAATGACATATACCAATCGATTGAGCTCGACGAGCTGAGCAAATGTCCGTGCGTGTGTGTGTATGTGTGTGTGTCTGTATGTGTGTTGTCAACTAAGAGGTCGAGATCTCAGAGATGGCTGGACTGATTTTGATCAAACTGGTCGCAAATGAAAGGTCTCCCCGTCACCCAGAACGCTATAGAATGGTTTTGAGATCGGATGTTTACTTTTTGAGTTATATGAAGTTTTATGTCAAAATTTTCAGTTTTTTGACAGTATCTGTCACAACTGACCTTGAAAACAGAATATGTTTTCAGACTTAGATTCCGCACGGTAATACTTATCCAACAAGCCATAGATTGTTAAAATCCGTCCATTTTAAACGGAGATATCGAAATTTTCGTGTAAACGACCTTTCTTCTTATTCCAGCAGTAGAAGTTTTGAGCGCTGTATGACAAAGAAATGCTTGGGAGCAACGGAAAACACGATTTTTTATACTGTGACATACAATTGTTTCTAAATACCAAAAAGACTGTGTACAGCATCCTTTTTCATGACAATTTTCCTTGGACCGATTTTAGCACGGTTCGTTTTTGGCAACATAATCATTCTAATATGCCATATGTAAACCAGATGATATCAGCAATTTCGCGTTGAAAGCAATTCCATAATTATATTGATTTAAACTACTTACAGCAATAAAAGCTGGAAGAACATAACTTCCATACACCATACGATTCAGTTCGTCGAGATCAGCAAATGCGTGTGTGATAAATAATTTCACTCAATATTTCTCGGAGATGGCTAAACCGTTTTCTACAAACTCAGAACTACATATGAAAAGTAGTATACTCCCAAACAAGGTTCCTGAATTACGTTTGGATCCGACTTCTGATTGCGGAACCACAGGATGATATATGAAACGAAATTAAAATAATGCAACCCATTTTTCTCGTAGATGGTTGAACCGATCTAAGATTCAAATGAAATCTAAGAATCATCTATGATTCAAATGAGAGGTCTTAAAATTCTATAAAATTTAGTCAGATCCGGGTGATTAGTATAAAAATGTCCACTTCACATAAATTAATCAGGTTTATCGGGTTTGCTGATTTGGATAGTCGATTACGAAATAAATTTATTCAGTTTTCGATTCGGAATGTACCCCCAAATTTTAATTCGCACTACAATTTCCTAAAGATATTTACACACTCCTCAGGTGAATTTAGCTGATTTCGGCTACACCGATTTTAGAATTCCGGTTCCAGTATCTAATCGTTTATCAAAGCTTAATCATTTTCTCAAAAAGGCCAAATCGAACTTCGAAAACAAAAATTTAAATTAAACGACTTAAGGTCTCATATGATACAAGATGATGAGTTTTTAAAATTCATACCGATATTGAAGATGTAAATTGTTTGGTGTATATTAAGATGTAAATTGTTTGGTGTATTATGGCCATTCGAATCATTTTGGGTTATGCTAGATCCTGAATACCGGCTGTGGAAGTACCATAAATAATGACGAAAAACTCTAAAGTGGAACTTACTTCGACATCTCATGGAATGTTCAATCGATTGTCACACGTTAAGATTGAAATTCGATACGATTTGCAGTTTCGAAATTACAGGGTAATGAGTGATTAAAATCTCACTTTGCGTTTAAAACGACGATAATTGAAATAATGTCATGAGAACTAAAACACCTAAGAATATCCATGCAAAAAAAAAACACATGCGGATTGATAAAAATAAGGTATCATCTCACTGCTAGAGGGATTAATCACGTTTTACTTTTTTTTTATAAATATAAAAAATAGGTATAGAATTCGCTATCATATCATATACCAATCGATTCAGCTCGACGAACTGAGCAAATTTCCGTGTGTGTGTGTGTGTGTGTGTGTGTGTGTGTGTGTATGTGTGTGTATGTATGTGTGTTGTCAACTAAGAGGTCGAGATCTCAGAGATGGACCGATTTTGATCAAACTAGTCGCAAATTAAAGGTCTCCTCGTCACCCAGAACGCTATTGAATGGTTTTGAGATCGGATGTTTACTACGTTAAAATTTTCAGTTCTTTGAACGTATCTGTCACAATTGACCTTGAAAACAGAATATATTTTCAGACTTAGATTTCGCACGGTAATACCTATTGAATGGTTTTGAGATCGGATGTTTACTTTTTGAGTTATACGAAGTTTTATGTCAAAATTTTCAGTTTTTTGACAGTATCTGTCACAATTGACCTTGAAAACAGAATATATTTTCAGACTTAGATTTCGCACGGTAATACCTATCCAACAAGCCATAGATTGTTGAAATCCGTCCAGAGATATCGAAATTTTTGTGTATGCGACTTTTTCCCCTATTCCAGCAGTAGAATTTTTGAAAGCAATTCCATAATTATATTGATTAAAACTACTTACAGCAATAAATGCTGGAAGAACAAACAGCCATATACCATTCGAATCAGTTCGTCGAGATCAGCAAATGCGTGTGTGATAAATAATTTCACTCAATTTTTTTCAGGAATGGCTTAACCGTTTTCTACAAACTCAGATTCATATGAAAAGTAGTATACTCCCAAACAAGGTTGCTGAATAACGTTTGGATCCGACTTCTGTTTGCGGAACCACAGAACGATATGTATGATGAAATTAAAATAATGCAACCCATTTTTATCGTAGATGGCTGAACCGATCTAAGATTCAACTGAAAGGTTTCAAGATTCTATAAAACATCTTATTTTTCAGTCAGATTCAACTTCCGGTTTCGGAGATACAGGGTGATCAGTATAAAAATGTCTATTTCACATAAATTATTCAGGTTTATCTGGTTAGCAGATTTGGATAGTCAATAACCAAATAAACATATATTATTTTTGGTTGCATTCAGTTTTCGTTTCGGAAGGCATCCAAAAATTTAATTCGCACTACGATCCCTCAAAGATGTCTACATTGATTTTCAAACATTTTGAAACAAATGTAAACTATACAGCTACTCAGGTGAATTTTTCTGACTTCGGCTACACCGAATTTCGAATTCCGATTCCAGTATCGAATCGTTTCTCAAAGCTCTATCGTTTTCTTAAAAAAAAGCCAAATCGAATTTCAGAAACAAAATTTCAAATTAAAATAAATCCAATTTCATCCAATTCTGACTTCCGATACTGGAATTGTAGGATGATGAATTTTTAAAATTCAAAGCGATATAACAGATCGGCTGAAAAGTTAGTATTATTTCTATGAGTGGGCGCCACTAGAATTAAATCCATACCAGTTTCAGTTAGTACCACCCTTCAAAAGATTCGTGTATAAATTTGACAGCTGTCTGATTATTAGTTTGTGAGATATTGCATTTTGAGTGAAGCTATTTTTGTTATTGTGAAAAAAATGGAAAAGAAGGAATTTCGTGTGTTGATGAAACACTACTTTTTGATGAAAAAAAGAGCCGCCGATACCAACACATGGCTTGATGAGTGTTATCCAGACTCTGTACCGGGCGAAGCAACAATTCGTAAGTGGTTTGCAAAATTTCGTACTGGTCATATGAGCACCGAAGACGATGAACGCTGTGGACGTCCAAAAGTGGCTGTTACCAATGAAAATGTGAAAAAATCCACAAAATGATTTTCAATGACCGTAAAGTGAAGTTGATCGAGATAGCTGACACCCTAAAGATATCAAAGGAACGTGTTGGACATATTATTCACTAATATTTGGATATGAGAGAGCTTTGTGCAAAATGGGTGCCGCGTGAGCTCACAATCGATCAAAAACAACAACGAATTGATGATTCTGAGCAGTGTTTGGAGCTGTTATATCGAAATAAAACCGATTTTTTTCGTCGATATATAACAATGGACGAAACATGGCTCCATCACTTCACTCCGGAGTCCAATCGACAGTCAGCTGAGTGGACTGCACGCGATGAACCGAACCCAAAGCGTAGAAAGACTCAACAATCGGCCGGTAAGGTTATGGCGTCTGTATTTTGGGATTTGCATGGTATAATTTTCATCGACTACCTTGAAAAGGGAAAAACCATCAACAGTGGCTATTATATAGCGTTATTAGAGCGTTTGAAGGACGAAATTTCAAAAAAACGGCCTCATTTAAAGAAGAAAAAAGTTTTGTTTCATCAAGACAATGCACCGTGTCACAAGTCGATGAAAACCATGCTGAAATTGAACCAATTGGGCTTTGAATTGCTCCCTCATCCACCGTATTCTCCAGATTTGGCCCCCAGTGACTTTTCCCTGTTCTCAGACCTCAAGAGAATGCTCGCTGGTAAAAAATTTAGAAGCATTGAAGAGGTAATCGCTGAAACTGAGGCCTATTTTGAGGCAAAGGACAAATCGTACTACAAAAATGGTCTCGAAAAGTTGGATGATCTCTATAATCGCTGTATCGCCTCTGATGGCAATTATGTTGAATAATAAAAACGAATTTTGGCTAAAAAATGTGTGTGTCTATTAACCGATACGAACTTTTCAGCCGAACTGTTAGAAGATGACAATCCCGAAAAGCTTTAAAGTTGGACTCAAAGCTATTCCAATTTATTCGTCATATTGCCATACGAATCGGTTTGGGTTATGCAGGTTCCTGAACACCGGCGCTGGAAGTACCCTAAATTACCTAAACTCTAAAGTGGAAATTAGTTCGACATATCATGGAATGTTTAATCGATTGTTACCCTGTAGATTCAAATACTATCCGATTTGCAGTTTAGACATTACAGAGTAATGAGTGATTAAAATCTCAAATTGCCACTTAAAACGACGGACATTAGAATAATGTCATGAAAACTGCAACACCGAAGAATATTCATGCAAAAACACATGGGGATTGATAAAAAAAAAGGTATCATCTCACTGCTAGGTGGATTAAGCACGTTTTTTTCTAACGAACTGGCCAATTGCATAAAGCACAACACCAATGAAGTGATAACAGAAGCCTATCCATCACTTTGAAGTTTCTTTTTTTTGTAATTGTAATAAGTTGATTCTGATGTACAACAGAAGATTAGTGATGAAGATTCCATTAAAGGAATAGGGAGAGGTGGATGATGATGACAGATTTTAACCAGTGCACAGTGGGGAAAAAACGATCAAAAACGCGACTTTGCTCAATAATTTTATAAAAACCCAACCTAATACTTTCAAAGTTAGTATTTCTTATGCAAATTTTCCCGTAGAGTCGATTTATGGTAGTTAGAAGATCCGCAAAATTCACTATCATGCCCGTTTTGCTCCAATTACCAATTACTTCGTAAACTAACTGTGAAACTCAGGAAAAAATTCAATTCGACCAATCGGAAGGCATTCCTGGTATGCTCATAAGTTATATAAATGGATTGTTTTTGAAAAGTTTGACCACAATTAACTATATTCTGTTTTACCCCCAGGCATCTTCTTCCATGAATTTACATGATGATCTTTATGATCGCATGCGTCGTGCTACATCGTTTTACCCCAATACTTCCACATATATAATTTTATGTTGAATTCAGATTTACAATCCCGAAGCAGATCCAATATGACCTGCCAATATTATTTCATATCACGTACATAACATCTGTAATCCAATCAAACACAATGGAAATGACAGTACTAGCCTGTTTAACCTGTTTTACCCCAATTTATTTCATAAGTCGTTTTTCTGGTTAAACGTTCTTCTGCATACCGTAAGCAGGCTTATTGCTGTTGAGGACAATCGATTGATATTACGAAGAAACCCTAAAATAAGATAAAAGATGGATTTAATGGCCGCATGAATCTTGTTATATCGTTTTACCCCAGTTTATCCTTTAACCGAGCCTTAAGATTTTGCTCCACATTTGAAAAATAGTTCGTAATATGATTCGATTTTAAGTTTTATAAGTTTTATTTAGACTCGGTTTTAACCTAATTATGGTTTTATCGCCGGGTGTATCAGTGATCGGGGGGAGTTTTGGGTGAGGCGGGGGTTTTAGGGTTTGAGGGGGGGGGGTTTACATTGCATGATATTTTACAATTCATTTTGTATATATACCTTAGAGACTAGAGAGCAGGAAAGAGTGGAGGGGATAAGAGATTTCACCTTTTGTGGTTTGTTTCTTTGTGGTGCTGTATCGGGAAAAGAGAGGGGGGGGGTTAAGATGTGTAGTTTCATCGCTAAACTTGTTATGGCTGATAGGGGTGGACAAGGGGGCGAGAGAGAAATAGAGGTGGGTGGGAGTGGCTTAAAGCTATTGTTCGTGGTGATGATCCGAAGGTTGCAGCTCCGATCCGCGTGGCATCCCTCTTGGTGAGTGGTTCGGCCTGGGGTGGATTCGGCGGTGGGTCGGATTTCTTCGGTCCGTGGGGGGTGTTTCTGGATGTGCTCTGGTCGTGTCATTATCCTTCGGCCGCGGTGAAACATCCCCGGGTGCATGCCAGGCGGATGGCCGCTTGCTGGTGGTATGTGGTGAATAGAGCTGCCTGAGTTCCCTGCGACTGGTGATCCGAGATGTTGTCCTTCGGTCGCGGGAACATCCCCGGGGGATGCGTCCCGGCGGTTGGCCGCTTGCTGAATGTTCGCTTGCTGAATTCCTGGATTGCTGATTGTGGGTTCCGGTGACGTCGCCCTCGTCGCCGCTCATCTCCGATCCCTCCAGCCGTTCCGAGAGCTTCGGTGGGCCGTTTCTGCTTAGACAATGCTGAGGAAGGGCCGCGGTGAACATCTCCGGGGGCAAGCCCCCGGCAGATGGCCCACGGGGCTGAGCGAAGCGGTTGTTGGTACAGAGAATGGAAAGAAGGGAGAGTTTGAAAGTTAAGTCGGTTAGGGTAAAGAGTGGTTGAGTGGTTTGTAGGGGGAGGGGGGTATGCGTAGCTGATGACAAGCTATTGTGTGATCCGTGTGGGCAGGCGGTTTGGGGGCTGTTACTCCAACGAACGGTGAACAAGACCTGAGCGAGTGGTTGTTGTTGGTGGGGACGTTGTTGTGGACTGTTCGAAAAGAGAAAGAGAGGAGGCAGGTTTGTAGGGGAGAAGGCTTAAAGGTGAGTTGACTAGGGTTGTTGTTTTTTGGTGGACAGTGGTCAAGACTTAGGCCGGTGGGTTTTTGTAGGGCAGATCTAGTGTGGTAGGAGAGAGTAGAGATGTTGAGGGGGATTTAGATGCTGTAGAAGAGCCTGGCATCCTAAAGGAAGCAGAGTAGTTTGGTTTCAGATACCTGCTCATTCGACAGCGAGTTAGGTAGAGAAAGGCCCATATCGTAATGCTTGCGTAGGTTATCGAACTCGGGGCAATTTACGATTATGTGTTCGACGGTGAGCCTTTCACTACAGGTGCTGCAGGTTGTGGGGGGGGGGGGAATGCTGGAGAGACAATGCTGGTGCGTAAGTCTTGTGTGACCGGTTCTCAGTCTGGGCAGTGCTCGTTTTTCCTGCGATCAGGGCGATCTGCCCATTTGGACGTCGGCTGCTGGAGTTAGAGGGGAGAATCTTGTGTTTTTCTAAGCAGGCATATATCGCGGATGCTTCGGTAGAGAATGCGGAGCACCGTGGGGGGAGACTGCGGATAAGTGAGACACCAGGGCCCCACACACCGATCCCCGTACCCTGGCGTGACCCGCCGGTATAGTAAGCAGGAATGTCATGAAATCTGTCCGATGTCAGCTGGAGGAAGCTGCTTTTAGCAGCTGCTGGGAGTGGGTTGGCTCCAAGGGATTTTTACCAGATAAGTCTCGAATTTGGGAAGATTTTCCTGATACCAGGGTTTCTTCCAAACTCGATGGAGGAGGGCCAGTTTCGGTTTTTTCCGGTGAAACATAAGTGCAACTGTTTAGCTATTTGTAGTAGCAGGCAGTTTCCTTCAGCTGTTCTCTGTAGATATCCCAGAAATCTACGAAGGGTGATCCAGGCTGAAAACCAGCGGAATGGGAGAAGTCCCGATTCGACGCAGGCTGCCGCTGCTGGGGTACTTGGGAGAAGATTGGAGGCGTTCCTTACGGACCTGTTGTAAGTCGGAGCAAGGAGCTTTATAAGGTTGTCCCGACTCACTGTCGTAGCCTCAATCCCGTAATAGATGCGACTCCATATCAGTGATTGGGCAATGTTAATCGCCTTATGACGATTCCATTGGGGGTACCCAGAACTGGTCCGTATCAGCCTAAGTCGAGATTCGCAATCCTTTTTGGCTTGGCTGAAGTGATTTGTGAAACTCAGGGTTCAGTCGAAGATAACGCCGAGTATTCTGGGAAATTTCACAAACGGAACTTGGACAGTTCCTATACGGACCGAAGATTCGCTATTGAGATGAGAAGCCCAACATTTGACGCAGTGTTTCAATGGTGCGTCTGAATTGGCGTAGCCAAATCCTGCACTCCTGTCACTTCTGTGTATGATATTCAAGCTAAATAGGGTAATATTAATCAACTCCATAGCACGCTAGTATTATAATTATTATTCATCGCAGCATGTATGTTAATATTATTAGCTGTTTTTATTGATGATATTACTCCACCACGACGGTATTACTGAATAAATTTCAAATACATCACGAAATATGGAATTTTGATGCGATCGAAGTAATAAACTCACTTAACGAGCCTAAAGTTATTGATATCGGATAATCTATATCCGAGAAAATTGAGCGTTAATCAGTTTTGCCGTTAACGTCACTAATACCATTACATCACCAGAACTGTAACTGATAGCCATTTGAACTTCAAACCTGTTTAATGAACACAGAGTAGCATTAAAACGAACCGAACTTTGTTGAAATGTTGATTTCGAATCAGATAGTAATACTGATAACGATGAAGACATTTATAAATTCTAAGTAAAATCAAAATTTATGTTATCAAAAATCGTTCGTTGCAGAATTCATTGTAATATCAATAATAAACATGTGATATGAAATAATAAATCTAATTATTTTTATTTACTGTGGATCAAAAACTGCTTATTTCCACCTCTGCTCTATACCGCAATACAGATATGTACTCCCAAAATACCGATAATTCACGGATCATACAGATAAGTACCGATTTTGGTTTTTAGCTATCGTGGAATAATAATAATAATAATAATAATAATGATAATAATAATAATAATAATAATAATAATAATAATAATAATAATAATAATAATAATAATAATAATAATAATAATAATAATAATAATAATAATAATAATAATAATAATAATAATAATAATAATAATAATAATAATAAGAATAATAATAATAATAATAATAATAATAATAATAATAATAATAATAATAATATTAAAAATAATGTTATAAACAACCGTAAACATACTATGATAAACATTGCACTTTAGGATCGGCTTTAGCTTATAAGCTATTTCGCACCCTCTCATTCTGCTACTAACGAAGAAGGCGGTAGCACCCAACCGACGCCGTTCTAGTGACCAAATGTCATCATAGACACAGGGGAAGACATGAGATAGTTACTTGTGAGGACTTGGTTATCTTACCATTTGACGACATTCTCTTTTTCGAAAATTATTATGATAATATTAAACAACTGAAAGTCCAGGTTTATATCTTATGATTCTTTGTACCTCGATGTTTTTAGTAACTCATCATAATTGCTAGCAGTCAATTCTAATTTAAAGGATATTTTTCACAAAATTTACAATATGAAAATATGTGGGAAGAAGTAGTAGGAGTTTTGAGCGCTGTATGACAAAGTAATGCTAGGGAGCTACATAAAACGATTTTTTAAACTGTTACATACAATTGTTTCTAAGTACCAAAAAGACTGTGGCCCTTATTACCGTTCTCACTTCCACTTTCACATTCACTTCACTTACTTGTCACTTCACTTGATTTTCCCTATTACCAGTATTACGCATAGTGAAGTGAACACTGTAGTGGAAAAAATTCATTTTTCAACGAAATGTTGATGGTGTGATGTTCATAATGACATTAAGTTCATCCAAATAATTACATTTGTCTTTGAAGCGACTTCTTTGATAAGGACCTAAATTCACTTCACTCGATTTTCACCGTGAAGTGATACCGATAATAAGGGTCACAATCACTTCACTTGGTTTTCACCGTGTAGTGATACCGGTAATAAGGGCCTGTATACAGCATCCTTTCTTATGGCATTTTGCTTTGGACCGATTATGCTACGGTTCGTTTTTGGTAACATAATCGTAAATATGTAAATTAGATGGTGGGAAAGATGACAGAATTTTCGAGTTGAAAACAATTGCATAAGTATACTGATTTAAACTACTGACAGAAATGAATGCTGGAAGAACATAACACCCATTAAAAATTCGAATCAGTTCGTCGAGATCAGCAAATGTGTGTGTGGAATATAATTTCACTCAATTTTCTCGGAGTTGACTCAACCATTTTCTACAAACTGAGATTCATACGAAAAGTCGTATGATCCTGATTTACGTCTGGATCCGACTTCGGCTTCCTAAGCTACAGGATGATATGTCAAACGATATTCAAATAGTGTAATTTATTTTTTTCATAGATGGCTGAACCGGTCTAAGATTCAAATGAAATCTAAGAACCATCTAAGATTCAAATCCTATAAAACATCTTGCTTTTTGTCAGATCCAACTTCCGGTTTAGGGGATACAGGGTGATTAGTTTAAAAATGTCCATTTCACATTAATTAATCAGGTTTATCGGGTATGCAGATTTGGATAGGCGATAACCAAATAAACTTATTTCAGTTTCAGCGGTATTCAGTTTTCGATTCGGATTTAATTCGCACTACGATTTCTCAAAGATGTCTGCACTAATTTTTGAATGTTTTGAATCAAATGTAAACTATACAACTCCTCAGGTGAATTTAACTGACTTCGGCTACACTGATTTTCGAATTCTGGTTCGAGTATCGAATCGTTTCTCAAGGCACAATCGTTTTCTCAAAAAGGCCATATCGAATTTAAAAAACATATATTCAAATTGAAGGATTTATGTCCCATTCAAAATTAATGAATTTTATTCGATTCTGATTTCCGATTCTGGAATTACAGTGTGATGAATTTTCAAATTCAAGCCGATATAGAAGATGACAATTCCAAAAAGCATAAAAATTTGGACTCAAAACTATTGCAATTACGTTATATTTATTTTTTTGCCATACGAATCATTTGGGTTATGCTTCGACATTTCATGGAATGTTCAATCAATTGTCACACGTTTAGATTCAAATTCGATCCGGTTTACAGCTTTAATATTACAGGGTAATGAGTGAATAAAATCTCAAATTGCCGCTTAAAACGACGGTCATTAAAATAATGTCATGAGAACTAAAACATCAAAGAATATTTAGGCAAAAAACTCATGCGGATTGATAAAAAAAGGTATCATGTCACTGCTAGGTGGTTCAAACACGTTTTTATATATATAAAAAATAGGTATAGAATTCGCTCAAACTTCATAAAAAATTTCCAAAGCCCGAAGGGCCGAATGCCATATACCAATCGATTCAGCTCGACGAACTGAGCAAATGTTCGTGAGTGCGTATGTGTGTGTATGTGTGTGGGTCTGTATGTGTGTTTTCAACAAAGAGGTCGAGATCTCAGAGATGGCATTCACCCCGGGCACAACATTTGAAGGGGCGGCAAAGTCATCTTTAGGCCCTTTTTCACTCGTCAGATCTTTGCGGATTTCCGGATTTTGGTGCACCTTTTTTTTGGTTCACCTGCTTTGTGCGGATTTCCGGATTTTTGTTTTTTGGTTACTAATCCAACGATGGGGGCGGCAAAACTCTTATTTTGCCCCGAGCGCCAAATTTCCTCGGTACGCCACTGAAAATGACTATTTCACATAAATTAATCAGGTTTATCGGGTTAGCAGATTTGGATAGTCCATAACCAAAAAAACTTATTTCAGTATAAGTGGTATTCAGTTATCGATTCTAAAGGTACCCAAATTATTTTATATTTAATATTATATTTAATATGTATTTAATTCGCACTACGATTTCTCAAAGATGTCTACACTGATTTAAAACAATTGTGAACTATACAGCAGGTGAATTCTTTTGACTTTAGCTACACCGATTACTGAATTCCGGTTCCAGTATCGAATCGTATCTCAAAGCTCTATCGTTTTCTCAAAAAAAAACCAAACCGAACTTCAGAAACAAAAATTCATATTAAAGTAAATTATAGTCTCATACAAAATTCATTAATTTTATCAAATTCTGACTTCCGATTCTGGAATTACAGGATGATGAATTTTTAATATTCAAACCGATCTATATGATGATAATCCCGAAAAGTTTTAAAGTTGGACTCAAAACTATTGCAGTTTATTTGTCATATGGTCATACGAATCGGTTTGGGTTATGCTGGTTCCTGAATACAGGCTCTAGAAGAACCTTAAATTACCGTAAACTCTAAAGTGGAACTTCGACATATCATGGAATGTTTAATCGATTGTCACACTAGATTCAAATTCGATCCTATTTGCAGTTTCGACATTATAGAGTAATGAGTGATTAAAATCTGAAATTTCCGCTTAAAACGACGGTCATTAAAATAATGTCATGAAAACTGAAACACCGAAGAATATACACGCAAAAAACACATGCGGATTGATCAAAAAAGGTATGGTGGATTAAGCTCGTATATATATATATATATATATATATATATATATATATATATATATATATATATATATATATATATATATATATATATATATATATATATATATATATATAAAAACTTATAAGAAGAAAGAATCTAAAAGTCACAATGATTTCAATTTTATCATTCGGAGACAATCACAGCGTTTAAACTAGATTAGGTTTGGTCACTTGAATAAATTTTTAGTTGACTGGAAATTATCGAATTATTTCATGTTTTGGGAACTGTTCTAAAAACGTTTCAGATATTCCCCATTTGCATTCATTCTGGTGTTCGGTTTTTGGTGGAATTTTCCAAATTTTAAGACTTCAATATTATAGTGAAATCATGACTTGCCATCTTAATAATAATACGTAAGCTATCGAATAATTTCAATAAACCATAGTACGAACGAGAAATTCCTGATGCTGACACGCCGACTATAATGTACTACTACTAATTCGGCCATATAAAAAGAAATTCTGTATCTCTATTTATCCTACTATAAGTGATTTCCGCTTAAAACGACGGTCATTAAAATAATGTCATGAAAACTGAAACACCGAAGAATATACACGCAAAAAACACATGCGGATTGATCAAAAAAGGTATGTCACTGCTAGGTGGATTAAGCTCGTATATATATATATATATATATATATATATATATATATATATATATATATATATATATATATATATATATATATATATATATATATATATATATATATATATATATATATATATATATATATATATATATATATATATATATAAACTTATAAGAAGAAAGAATCTAAAAGTCACAATGATTTCAATTTTATCATTCGGAGACAATCACAGCGTTTAAACTAGATTAGGTTTGGTCACTTGAATAAATTTTTAGTTGACTGGAAATTATCGAATTATTTCATGTTTTGGGAACTGTTCTAAAAACGTTTCAGATATTCCCCATTTGCATTCATTCTGGTGTTCGGTTTTTGGTGGAATTTTCCAAATTTTAAGACTTCAATATTATAGTGAAATCATGACTTGCCATCTTAATAATAATACGTAAGCTATCGAATAATTTCAATAAACCATAGTACGAACGAGAAATTCCTGATGCTGACACGCCGACTATAATGTACTACTACTAATTCGGCCATATAAAAACTACAAGGATCAGCCCCATGGGGTTGTTCGAGCCGTTGATGTGGAACAAGGCAACCAAAATTTCTAATGATCTACAATCAAAAAGTTCAATCAATCCGAACCAACACCGAACATCATTTGTCTTGATTTGCATTTGTTTTATGACCGACGAAATTACACCAATATCCCAAATGTATGCAATTATATGTTTGTACATACTTGCGATTTCGATATTTAAGCTTCTCTTCGCCAAGCTTGTGTTCAAGTTTATTATGCAAGCAGTTTTTTAGCGTTAAGTTTCTCTACCATTCTGCGATTTCGGTTGAAGCGATAAACTATTTCTCATTATCAATCGAGTTCATCTAATATAAATTAGAAATTAATCTTAAGTACTCAAAATTTATCCAGAGGTAGTTGTCAATTTCTCATGGGGAAACGACATAACAAGGAATTCCGAGCTTGCATGACACAAGATCAGAGTATACCAATTAAGGGCTGAGGCCAGTGTGTTTTAGGGCGTTTTAAAGGGCTATTTTCACGCTTCAAATCTGATGTTCTCAGAAACGGTGACGACTATCAAAAAACCCAACTGACAATCTCGTAGAAGATTAGTTTAGATTATTCTGTGAAAATTTCAGAATGATTGTTTGACTTTAGCGGTCGGGAAAGTCTTTTTTCTGAAGGAAGAATTGCATAGCTGAAAACGCCGTCTTTCAAATTGTTCACTGAATATCTTGCCTTCAAATGCATGGATCAAAAATCTATCCTGACAATGTCTAGATAATTTCATTTAGATGCGATTAGTGCATAAAAACATATATGTTGTCGCGATAAAAGTGAAGAGAAAAGTTATTTTTGTAAAAGTTAGTCGATTTGTATGGTGGCGCCATTTCAGTTCCCTGGTAACGTAACGAAACATGAGAGAGGAATAAAATCGGCTCAGCAAGGCTGCCAAACAAGCGGTAGCTTTATTGGATTTTATGTGATGTAATCAAACTTGTAACCGAAAATATCAAAATTTTCTTGGCCACCCGGCCACATCGAGAGTCTTTTTATACATTTACGAGAGAGCATGGAGAGAAATGTAATACGCACAGCGAGCTTTTAAAGCTTCAAATCGTTTTATGGCGTTTCTCTCTTGCTGTCTAGCAGCAACCTACCTCTAGCTTGCTACGAGAAGGACTGAAACGTTAGCTTTAATTTCGCTTCTATTTATAGATTCGCGTGCTTCCAACAGCTTCGCTTTTGCATCGATTGACCAATCAGAGCGATGCTCTCTCTTTGAAACATCGCTTACTCCTTCAAAACCGTCGACTATGGCAGGGAAATCCGGTATGCTGGAGATTTTTTGCAGACAAAATAGGACACTGCTAGCTATTAATCAACATTTCAATGATATACAATTCAAAATACATGGCTGTGAACATTCAAATCAATACGTAGAAATATTTCCTATCAAATGATGAAATAATATTAATAATTGATACAAAACAGACTGAGCTGTAAGTGTTTAAAACCTGACCACATTTCTACGTGTAGTTTGTGATTTGCACCCCTAATAAAGATGTGTTCCACATCAAAAGAAATTCTGTATCTCTATTTATCCTACTATAAGTGACAATTCGTTTTTCTGAGTTTGAAGTGCTTACAGCTCTCTACGACAGATTACAGAGTCAACTTTTCGTATATTTCGTTACAGTGCGGATGGTACTGGGGACCAATATCCTCTGAAGGCGCCGAGAAAATTTTATCAAATGAATCAGATGGAAGTTTCTTAGTACGGGACAGCTCCGATGATCATTATATTTTCTCTTTGACATTCAAATTGAACGGTTCTATACGTCATGTGAGAATAGATCAAGATCAAGGTAAGAAAGTGTTTAATTTTTTTTATATTACTTAAGCGTATGGGCACGTGGGAAAGAGGATACGTTTTTCACGTTCAAGCGTCTTTTTTAACATTGAGATGTGGTTTCAAAATTTGCCATCTGGAAGTAATTTGTTTTATATCATGAATATTTTTGTTGTAATTAGAGTAAATACATGATTCTCGTTTCGTGCCATCGAAAATATTATGATACCATCTTCAGTAGTATGAGATAAACCCGAATATATGAAAATTTTGGTTCGGTTAAGTACAAACGTGAATTCAATAATAAAATACTCGTCGCAAGTATTCGCCTATTCCGTAGTCGGATGACGGTATTGATGTAGAGTGTGGCATTTTTCTCCCGCATTATCTGCTGGGTGGCTATAAAAGAGCTATTCCAGAAATTAACAGCTGAACATGTGGCAAAATCAGAATCGGTTTCTTTCAATTTGATCGAAACTTGGCACTCGTTTTTAAAATAGCAAACCATTTGTTTTGCACGTATGGAGAGACCGATTCGACTCAAGACTAATTATCAAAACATTGGTATGTAGGTATTTTTGCATCACTTTCTTCAATTTTTCATTTTTTCAAGAATCAGAAAATCGATCTATTAAAAGAAATCTGTTTTAATTCATCTAGTGGTGTAGTGATGCCTTTCTCATACCTATCATATTCTCATATACAACACTGTAGTATTCAAATCAAAATATTTCATTTCGATTCTTGAAAGAAACTTAAGAGATGGTTTGTGCATTAACTAGTATAACATACAGAATGGAACAGTGCTACGATCGCTTAGGCTATCCTAAAGAAAACGAAGTGCACTATTATATGTCCTTCCAGCACCGGAACCCGAGAAGCCTACTAACATGACATACAAACTCTACAAGTTCTTAATAAATTTTTGAAGATTTTAAACGATTTTCATATCGTACTTTAAAGCAGAGGTGGAAATAAGCCCATTTTGCGCATTAAAATGTGAATCAAGATTTCCGATTGTGAATCAAAAAACCGAACACCGTGAATTAAAAAATTTGGTAACAAAACTAAAATTGCAATTATGTTTTAAATTGTGGGAAATGAAATTTAAGGCCTTCTAAGAAAAACCGAAATTCATCTTATCAAAAATCATTCCTTTCAAAATTTATTATAAAATTTACAATAAATATGTGATATGAAAAGATAATACTATTTTTATTTACTGAGAATCAAAAAATTTACTTATTTCTACCCCGGCTTTAAACGACGGTGTAAATTATTGTTGAATCCGAAAAATATGCATAATTTTTGGCAGGAGCATAACATCTTTCATATGAGCCTAACATTGGAAATATCGCTTCTGTCATCTCTGAGAAATGTGAGTGAGATCCATTTTGGAATTTATGACCATTGTTTTCGGCGCTTCCGGAATCGGAAACTGGGAACCAGGATAGCCGGAATCGGTTTCTTTGGCTGTTTACTGATAATTGCTACCGATTAGTATAGTTTTTGGGCCAGTTTCGAAATTTTTTTACGATTTTGCCTTTCTCATATAGAAAGGTTATGCAATCACTTGAAATACCGACCAGTAAAAATTTGCCCAGAGAGCCAAGTGTCATACCATTCGACTCAGTCCATCAAGCTGAGCAGTGTCTATGTGTGTGTATGTGTCAAATAATCTCACTAGGTTTTCTCGGATATGGTTGAACCGATTTTAACAAACTTAGATTCAAATGAAATGTCTTACGGTTCCATACGGAATTCCTAAAGGTTGTAGCCGGGTTTCCATAAAAAAACTGCCCCCAAGCAGAAAAAAATTGATATACGATGTTTGAACGGGTTTATATTGGAGATGAGTTTCCCAAAATTTTATTCCTTCAACTGCCATATTGGTGGTTATTCTGATTTTCATTTTATATAAATTTTTCGAAAACCTCATTTTCAAAAAAATTGAAAAAAAAGGAATAGGTTTTCAGAATTTTTAAGAATGTATTTCATTTAAAAGAAATGTTCAAAATTTTTTAATTTTTTTTAATTGCACTTACAATTTTAATACCACTATAGATTTTACATAAAAAATATATCATTTATGAGTACATTATGCTGTATGTTTTCAGATTAAAAAAGGCGGGAGGGTAATGTCAGAGACATAACTGGATGTCATGAATACGAAAACAACTGACATGTTCCTTAACACTTCCGAATATCAATTGTATGAATTAAGCACGCATTCCCCTTTTTCACATTTTTCGCAAAAACAAAGAAAGCTTCACTTGATCTCGATTACTGTGAATTTCACACAGCGAAAAGTGCACAAATCTAAGCAAACTGTTCTTGATTTGCAGTAAACTGAGGATATTTCCCTTCGATTTGCGAACAACAAATCCTAATAGTTCTTTAGAAAACTTTTAGAGCCATTAGAATGGCTGATATTGTGCAATGCTCTCCACCGTTGTTTTTTTCCCAATGCTAATGACTGGCAGCTGTGACGTAATCGCTCTTGTCGAAAGCGTGCAGACGACACAAAACACATCTGCTCGCAGTGGCGATTGAATCCAAACTGATTGAATTTTTGTTAAGAGATTTCCTTTTATGTGATCTCGTTTGTAGCTTTTTCACTAATGGGCGGTCCTAACGGCTATAAAAAAGCCGCATACAGAATTTTATTGTCGATTATTTCATTTCGGATTTGCATAATTTATTGAAAGAAACTATCAATATGCTGTAGGGATTCGTTTCCTGCATTCAGAAGAGTCAAATTGCGTAATTCTCTACGACATTAAACTCTAAAACATTTTTTGCAAAAAATGGCTTTACTTGATCTCGATTACTGTGAATTTCACACAGCGAAAAGTGCACAAATCTAAGCAAACTATTCTTGATTTGCAGTAAACTGAGGACATTTCCCTACGATTTGCGAACAACACATCCTAATAGTTCTTTAGAAAACTTTTAGAGCCATTAGAACGGCTGATATTGTGCAATGCTCTCCACCGTTGTTTTTTTCCCAATGCTAATGACTGGCAGCTGTGATGTAATCGCTCTTGTCGAAAGCATGCAGACGACACAAAACACATCTGCTCGCAGTGGCGATTGAATCCAAACTGATTGAATTTTTGTTAAGAGATTTCCTTTTATGTGATTTCGTTTGTAGCTTTTTCACTAATGGGCGGTCCTAACGGCTATAAAAATAGCCGCATACAGAATTTTATTGTCGATTATTTCATTTCGGATTTGCATAATTTATTGAAAGAAACTATCAATATGCCGTAGGATAAGATTCGTTTCTAGCATTCACAAGGACCAAATTGAGGAACTCACTGCGATATTCACCACTTTTCGGAACATTTTTCCCGGACGATTTGTTGTACAGCAGCAGATATTTTGTTCTCTTCCTTAGAACGCGTTCTGATTGGCTGGTGTTGACATGGAGCAAATGAGACAGGTTTTTCAATAGTGTACTATTGAAATACTTCAATGCTTTCGCTATACACGTTAAAATTGAAAAATTTCGATTCTATTGGTAGTTAGATTATATAAATCCTTTCACAGATCACTGAGCTATGAGCTACGAGAAAGGCAAACGCGCCTTATAAATTATCCTCTTTGATACTCGTTTATACCAAACATTTCAGAAAAGTTTAATTTTGAATTATTTGAGACTTTGTCACAAAACTGAAAATTTTATCATAAAATTGTGATCATATTTCCGATGGCATGTCGCAAGAATTATGTTGATTCATTAGATACAACAATAGATATTCACGATCAAAAACTTATCACTCTCTCAGAGGGTAAATTTTGAAAAGGCACCCCATAGTAAAGTAAGTCGTATTCACGACAAAAAAAGTGGTAGGAAAATAATATCATAATTATAAATTATAATAATTAATTGTTCTATCGATTCGTATATAAATTGTGCCTGATAAATGTTTTTTTTTTCGAAAGATTTCGTGCGAGTTGTAAAAATAAATGAGTTTTTCCTTATTCCTTCGCACACACACACAATGTCAACACACAAGAAAACATAATGTTTAACAAAACTCGCACGAAATCTCGCGAAAGAAATATTTTCTAACCGATATTTTTCGCCAAATGCATAGTAAAATCATTTATCTACAATTTCGGCGACAAAGCAAGAGGAAGTATTGAATTGTCAAGCAGGCGTTTTTTTTCGGTTTCGCTGGTATTCGGAAGTCGTGCACTTTTTGACGTTTTTTTCTTTTTTCACGGAAGGTAAGACTCGTGGGCATTACCGCGCAGCCGGTTATCGTATTTCTCATTATGAGACGTCGCGAAAATACTTTTCGTATCGATTTCGCGCATCTTCCACGGAAGCCATCCTATGAGGAACTACATCATATCGTCAGTTCAGTGCTTGAATTGCAAAAGCAACATGTCGTTCGGATCCAACCAAGTAGAAGCCAAGGTTGCGTCTTTGTTAAGGTCGATGATCTGGCATTAGCTCAAAAAATCGTGCAAGACCACGACAACGTACACGAAACAGAGATCCAGGGCAAAACGTACAAAATTCACATCACGATGGAGAAAGGTGCAGTGGAAGTAAAACTCTTCGACCTTTCCGAAGATGTGACGAATGACAAAATAATCAAATTCTTACAAACATTTGGTGATGTCCTATCTATACACGAACTGATGTGGGACGAAAAATACGCTTTTGGCGGTATACCAAGTGGGGTGCGTGTCGCAAAAATGTTGGTGAAGGAAAACATTCCATCCTATGTCACAATAGACGAGAAAAGATAACAGCTGTGACGTACTATGGTCAGCAGCAAACATGCCGACACTGCAACGAGTCCGCGCACAGCGGCATCTCGTGCATTCAGAACAAAAAGTTACTGGTCCAAAAATTCAATGAGGATCAACCGGATAAGTCCTACGCGAAAGTCGTGAAACAAACCCCCCGGTAAAAAGCCATGACAGGACGATAGCGACGAGTCGCCTAATAACTCTAGTGCATTATAATAGAGCTCCGTACTTACAATATTTCCACTATCAACATCGATCTCAAATTCAACAAAAATACACACCTTACACTCCTTCGTCCGCGCTATGGAGCTAGACATTGTTTTCATGCAAGAGGTTGAAAACGAACAACTGAGCCTACCCGGTTACAATATAATATCCAACGTAGATTACGCTAGAAGGGGAACAACAATCGCTTTGAAAGAGTACATTTGTTTCTCACACGTCGAAAAAAGCATATACGGACGATTAACAGCTGTACGAATACAAAACACTACGTTATGCAATGTGTACGCGCCTTCTGGATCCATAGCCAGAACTGAACGAGAAAGACTCTATAAAAAAAACCACTGCGTATTATCTACGGCATGAAACTGATCGTGCGATATTAGCAGGTGACTTTAATTGCGTACTAAGACAGTATGACAGTACAGTGAATAATTAGAGTCATGCACTTCAGGCTACTGTCAGTCAAATGCAATGGGTCAAACTTTACCCCCGCACTGTGGGCCACACTTATTTAACACACAACTCAATGTCGAGGTTGGATCGAATATACTTTTCCCCAGGACTGGTTGATCAGCTGAGAGCAACTGAAACACACGTGTGCTCATTCACGAACCACAAAGCAGTCACGATCCGAATATGCCTACCGAACCTCGGTCGTGCACTAGGGCGGGGTTACTGGTCTCTTCGCCCTCATCTTCTCACTGCAGAAAATATACCAGAGTTTCGTTTCAAATGGCAGTATTGGACCCGCCAACGCCGCAATTTTTGCTCGTGGATGGATTGGTGGATGTGTTTTGCTAGGAACAAAATTTGTATCGATGGAAGTCCAAACTCGCTTATGATGAACTACGCTACAAACACCAACGATCGTATACCCAGCTACGCGTGGCATATGACAGCTATTATCAAGATCCTGCTATGCTGACTATCAACCGTCTCAAAGCCGAAATGTTAACACTGCAAAGAGAATCCACGCGAATGTATGTATGAGCCCTTATCCACATTCCAACTCGGCGAACGAAAAAGAAAACGAACAACGATCGTACAGCTACGGAACGAGAGAGACGAAATACTCGAGAGCTCCGACGACATCGAACAGTGTATGCTACAGTACTATCGTGAACTGTTTACAGAAGACCAACCAGAACGAGAGAGAGACCGAAACTTTGTATGTAATAGAGTGATCCCAGAAAATGATGAGGCGAACGAGTGCTGCATGAGTGGAATAACAACAGCCGAAATTCTACAGCAATAAAGACAAGCGCACCAAGAAAATCTCCGGGCTCGGATGGAATACCGAGAGAATTCTATTTGCGAACGTTCGACGTGATACATCGTGAACTTAACTTCGTCTTCAACGAAGTGCTAGCATCAAACTTCTCTCCCGATTTCGTAAATAGTGTCATTGTTTTAGTGAAAAAGAAGAACTCAGGCGACACGGCTCACTCGTACAGACCGATCTTTTTTATCAACTATGATTACAAACTCCTATCTCGCATCCTCAAGACCAGACTCGAGAGAGTGATCGGTATCCATAGAGTGCTGGGAGATGTGCAAAAATGCTCCAATCTCGATCGTAACATCTTCCAAGCCATCTTCTCACTCAAAGACAAAGTCGCTCAGCTAATCCAACGAAAACAAAAAGCGAAGCTCATCTCTTTTGATCTAGACCATGCGTTTGATCGGGTTAATCGGAAGATCATGTTCGGCACCATGTGCTCACTCGGCATCAATCCCAGGTTAGTAGAACTGCTCTACAGATTTGCCGAACGGTCATCGTCACGTCTACTCGTCAACGGACACTTATCGGTTACCTTTCCCATTCAACGTTCAGTAGCACAAGGAAACCCAATAAGCAGCTTGTGTTTCGCTCGCTATCCCACACACCTCCCAAATAAACTAAAGCACGCGTGTGGAGACGACCTGTTCGTCGCTTATGCAAACGATATCAGTATCATTGCAACCACAGTCCCAATGATAGAGCAGATTCTCAACGTCTTCATTCTCTTCGGTCAATCTTCGGGAGCCAAGCTGAATTTGACGAAAACAACGTCTATCAACATCGGTCCCATAGATGGAGATCCAATCAGCATACCCTTGCTACACCCTGCTGAAACCGTTAAGATACTTGGAGTGATTTTTACAAATTCTATTAGGGCAATGATAAAAGTAAACTGGGACAAAGCGGTAGGAAAATTCTCACGTCTTTTGTGGTTACACTCGATGCGAACATTGATACTGCAAAAAGTTTCTCTACTCAACACGTTTGTCAGGTCTCGCATTTGATACCTCTCATCTATCATTCCACCATCTGACACTCACGTCGGAAAACTGACCTCGTCAATGGGAAATTTTATATGGCGTGGAATTCCAGCTAGGATACCTATAACGCAATTAGCAAGAGATCGAGAGGAAGGCGGTCTCAATGTTCATCTCCCGGTTTTTAAATGTAAAGCATTGCTCATTAATCGCCATTTGATAGAAATCGACTATCTACCCTTCTACCAGTCCTTTTTGTCGCAACATAGTGCAAACCACCTTGCTATCCCAGTGTACTGCCATTGCTTAAAATTAATCTGTCAACAAATCACAATAATTCCAATGCATATCCAACAATCCTTATTTGCAAGTACTATTCACAATTTCTTCATCCCGGGTTGGCGGTTCAATGCATGGGACGCTGGTCTTACAAGCCAGTTGTCGTATATTCGAGCCCCGACCTGGAAGGATTCTTAGTGTCAGTAGGATCCATAGTACTAGCCATGCAATGATTCTGTACACTAAGAATCGGCTGCGAAGTCTGTTGAAACAGAAAGGGCAAATTCCACAAAAGGAATGTAATGCTTTTATTCACAATTTCTACAGAACAGGTACACCAATTCCAAGAGTAGAAATAGAAAATCCTCACGGAACCTGGCGACAGACGTGTTCCAACATTTACTCCCGAGTCTTATCGTCTGCATCTGTTCCTGCTAGTCAATAGAAAAACCGAACATAGGGAACTTATGTACATTATCCATCGAGCTAACGGTGAGAACTGTATACACTGCAATTCTGTAGAAACGCTGATACACAAATTCTGCGAGTGCCCTCGAGTAGAAAATGCATGGACAATTGCGCAACACAAAACGTCAGCACTACTGCGTGGATGGCGAAGACTGTCGTTCGCTGATCTCATTCAACCAACTCTAAACGGAATACCGAGAAGAATCAAAACACCAATTCTAAAAATTTTCATTGCATATATAAATTACATCAATCAGAGTACAATCGTTGATACAAACGTCTTGAATTATGTTTTAGAAAATGAAATGTAAATAGAAATTTTATCAATAAAACACTAACACTTAAAAAAAGTTAATTGACAAATATTTATTTTTAATATACGGTTTAAAGTTTTCATTTATTAACTGATAAGTCATTTTACATCTATTATATTCAAATCAAATAATAACTATATTTAATAAAAAAATCTAGAGGACAATTGAATTATAGTTCATTTGCAGAAAAAGTATTCCTAGATATCAAGCGCAAAATCAAGGAAAATTCGAAACCAAGCGAAATCTAAAAAACTATCAATTTTAAGGTAAAATATTCGTCGACGTTCTGTATCACATGGTATGAATAGTCAAGTTGCCTGAAATTGCTTAACAAGACAGCTAAAGCTAAAGATAAAATACCAAAAGTCGACGTTCCTGTAACCAGTGCACCCACAACGCATACTATAGTTCCTGTCATTTTAGGCGAAACCAGCTCTAATCACTTCTCTGTTGCCACTCCAGCTACTAATAATACTTTGGTTGAACAGCGGCAAAATCATCTCTCAATTGCAATGCCAGCTCTTGCCGAAACAACATTTATCGCACCTACTGCTGAATTCTAACTAATACTAATTCGATCAACCGCACCTTGTCTGCCCAGCCCATGCAGACTATCGGTAATTCTACAGTGAGTCAGCCTTTTGCATCGTGTAGCAGTAACCAAAGCATGCCTGATGTTGATATGCACATCACCAATGCTACTGAATCAGCAAGAACGTCACCCGCACCCGTTCATATCAACAATATGCAATCCGGAATATCGGTTGATTGCCTTTTACAGGTGCTAATCCACTTTTAGACATGCCTGCCAATACACGTTTAACATATACCAATACAATAATTCCACATAGACACAATAGTAGTTACATTAGTAATCAAACTTCAAACCAGATAGCTAAGCTCCAAGTGGCTCCTCCTATTCAAAAATCATTTGACGCAGGCAACTGGTATTATATTAGTAGATTTTTGCCAAGTGAATCTGTAGAAAACATTTCCAACTATATACAAGCTAGACTCAACTGTAATACTTATTTGATCAAGTATATCAAACTCGTACGTCAGAATCAGGATCGTCCGTTATCTTTCGTCTCGTTCAAAATATGCGTTCCAGTTAACTTCGAAACAACTATCACATCATCTGAATTCTGGCCCAACGGTGTGTGACAATAGCTCCTTTTTTTAGAGCACAATATCAGACAGCTGTCAAACAGATTATATTCACCCCGTCTCCCACCTCGTCGGGGGAATCAGAACGTCGGGGGAATCAGAACGTCGGGGGAATTAACACTTGCCTGAATGATTATAGAAATGGATACTATGAAGCAATGAATAGATTTCTTATTGAACTAGACTGGAAATTTTTACTTTGCAATAAGGACTGTAATTCTTCTGTCACAATTTGGTCTGAGATCGTAAGACCAGCAGCGTAAGAAGAGTACGATAGAGCTGTAGACGAGAAAGAAATAGGAAGAGCACTAAATTTGAGCATTGATAGTTTTCAAGAAGTTATAGATGAGAGTCATATAAGGAAGATTCCGAGTTTGCCAAGACGTCGCGGACTGGTACGAAGGGTGGTATACCTCGGGCCCGAAGGGAACCTATGAGTTGGGACCTGTCATCACAATACTCGACACACATCCAAACAACATGCTCGATGTCATGATAACCCTCACCGCAAACACAGACACCACTCTCGGCGAGCCCCTCACGACGGAGATGCGCGCTGAACATATAATGATTAGACATAAGCCTTTGACATTACACGAATAAAGTCTCGGCTCACGTCTAACATCCGGAACCAAGCTTTTCGTCGATACCTGTGGAATTATTGAGTGTAACCATCGTCCCAGAGTTCCACTATTCAGTTAGCGCTCAATCTCCGAGTCAAGCAGACGTTTTTTCGGTTTCGCTAGTATTCGGAAGTCGTGCACAGACTTTATCACGTTTTTTGTCGTGAATACGACTTACTTTACTATGGGGCGCCTTTTCAAAATTTACCCTCTGAGAGAGTGATAAGTTTTTGATCGTGAATATCTCCTGTTATATCTAACGAATCAACATAATTCTTGCTACATGCCATCGGAAATATGATCACAATTTTATGATAAAACTTTCAGTTGTGTGACATATTCTTAAATAGTTCACAATTAAACTTTTCTGAAATGTTTGGTATAAACGAGTATCAAAGAGGATAATTCATATGGCGCGTTTGCCTTTCTCGTATTTTGAAAGCTCATAGCTCAGTGATCTGTAGAAGGATTTATATAATCTAACTACCAATAGAATCGAAAATATTCAACTTGAACGTGTATTACAACAATATTGAAGTTTTTCAATAGTACACTATTGAAAAACCTGTTTGATTTAACCCATGACAGCACCAGCCAATCAGAACGCGAGATGTCTGTATCTATACAAGAGCATCCATATAAAAGTTGAATGGTTCACTTTTCATATCATTTGCTGAGCAACTCTCCCCGAAACAAGACACACGACAGCAACATCGAGGACCTGTCGTCTCATTGTTTCCCGATATGAATGCACGAGACACCGTCAGCACAATGAAACCGAAAAAGGCAGCCAAAAAGTCCAGCAAGGCCCATTGCCGAAACAAGACACACACGAGAACCATCTCAGATCTCAATATTTCCTACCAAAAGATTCATCAAGATGGGAGTTAAAATAATTTGCACCGTCACTAACACATTCAATTACGAACGGCAATGCGAAAGCGAAAGTGATGATTTTGAACACATCTTTATACTAGTATACAAATATGCCGTGCGAAACAGAGTTGCCACAGATCAATATGTATTTTTGTCGCGAGTACTTTAGTATGCGGCCGAAAACAAAAACTGTTAGAACAAATGTTTCCACTTGATTTGCGCATTCTACTTTCCAGGCGTATCAGAACTGGCTAACCTAAAGCAATTCTAAATATTTCTTTATCACAGTGATGTGGTCATCCTGAAAAGGACGGGGTTTTCAACGGATGGCCAGCTGCAGATGACGAGGGATGATTTTCGTCTTCGTTGTCATGGGCAGCGTTACCGGTCAACTCCAACACTTCGGCAACCAAGTACTCCATCACTGCCGCCAGATAGACCGATGCACCAGCACTGACACGCTCGGCGTAGTTCCCCTTCCGAGGCAAACGATGGATTCTGCCGCCAACTGGGCACTTCAGACCAGCACGGTTTGAGCGGGACTTTGCCTTGCCCTTAATTGTTCCTCCACAGCTCGACGACCCATTCAGTATTACTGGCTGCCGCTCTGCTAACTCTCTCTTTTATATCGTTTCACTGTTTCCCGTTCTGCGTATAGGAAAGGAATTCTAACAAAGGGGACGTCCTACCGTGCTACCACTAGCACGTATAAAAGGAAATGTGATGTGAGAAATAGCGTCATTTAAGTTAAAGCAGCTACTCTGTACGTACGAGACACCGTCAGAACGATGGCTCCGAAGACAGGTAGAAAAGCAGATTTGTACCGTCACTAACACATTCAATTACGAACGGCAATGCGAAAGCGAAAATGATGATGTTGAACACATCTTTATACTAGTATGGGGTCGTGTGAAAATATGCCTTGCGAAACAGGGTTGCCATATATACAGATTAATCTGTATTATCATTATTATTATTATTATTATCATTATTATTATTATTATTATTATTATTATTATTATTATCATTATTATTATTATTAGAATCACTCTTGCATACCGAAGATCGTAGATACATTTAAGACCAGGCCATTGCAATTGTCTCGTACTGGAATTTCGAGAAGAATCAGATATCTTCGAACTTCATAGCTTCAATAAAAATAAACTTCAAATTTGTCGTACCTAGCTTCCTATATTAGCAAATTAAAAAGGAATTGTTTCAAGTTTGGAATATATAGTTGTAGAATAGTAGCTGTTTAATGTAACTAAACTGTACTTTAATGTAGGTGTATCGCTTCAAATTCTATTAGTGAAAAAGAGGAAAGCTTGCACAATTCATACAATCAATCAACTAACTGATATTCGGAAAAGTGATGGGAGCGTGTCAGTTTTTTCGTATTCACGACATCCAGTTATGTCTCTGACATTACTCACCCGCCTTTTTTTTTCTTTTTTCACGGAAGGTAAGGCTCGTGGGCATTACCGCGTAGCCGGTTATCGTATTTCTCATCATGAGACGTCGCGAAAATACTTTTCGTATCGACTTCGCGCATCTTCCACGGAAGCCATCCTATGAGGAACTACATGATTTCGTCAGTTCAGTGCTTGAATTGCAAAAGCAACATGTCGTTCGGATCCAACCAAGTAGAAGCCAAGGTTGCGTCTTTGTTAAGGTCGATGATCTGGCATTAGCGCAAAAAATCGTGCAAGACCACGACAACGTACACGAAACAGAGATCGAGGGCAAAACGTACAAAATTCGCATCACGATGGAGGACGGTGCAGTGGAGGTAAAACTCTTCGACCTTTCCGAAGATGTGACGAATGACAAAATAATCAAATTCTTACAAACATTTGGTGATGTCCTATCTATACACGAACTGATGTGGGACGAAAAATACGCTTTTGGCGGTATACCAACTGGTGTGCGTGTAGCAAAAATGTTGGTGAAGGAAAATATTCCATCCTATGTCACAATAGACGGAGAGGTAACAGCTGGGACGTACTATGGTCAGCAGCAAACATGCCGACACTGCAACGAGTCCGCGCACAGCGGCATCTCATGTATTCAGAACAAAAAGTTACTGGTCCAAAAGTTCAACGCGGATCAACCGGACAAGTCCTACGCGAAAGTCGTGAAACAAACTCCACGCCCCAAACCGATAGCAAGAGCAAAATCGTCTGCTAGCGCGAACGTAGTGCCTAGTAAGCAAGGCAGCACGCATTCCCTGTCTCAGTCCTCGAACTTAAACAATCCACAGCATCCTCGTTCTGCTGGTCTACCCAGTACTCAACCGTTCGACATCGTCTCTCGAGAGCAGTTCCAAAACTCCGAACACTCATTCAGACAGTAAGACTGACACGACGCACAGATTTTCGGAACCCGATCGAAGAAACGATGGTGATGAATCCGACCGCTCTTCAACCTCGACAACTAGCCGACGATCCCTACGTAAACCCCCCGGTAAAAAGCCACGACAGGACGATGGCGACGAGTCGCCTAATAACTCTAGTGCATTATAATAGAGCTCCGTAGTTACAATATTGCCACTATCAACATCAACACAATCTCAAATCCAACAAAAATACACGCCTTACACTCCTTCGTCCGCGCTATGGAGCTAGACATTGTTTTCATGCAAGAGGTTGAAAACGAACAACTGTGCGTACCCGGCTACAATATAATATCCAACGTAGATCACGCCAGAAGGGGAACAGCAATCGCTTTGAAAGAGTACATTCGTTTCTCACACGTCGAAAAAAGCATAGACGGACGATTAACAGCTGTACGAATACAAAACACTACGTTATGCAATGTGTACGCGCCTTCTGGATCCACAGCCAGAACTGAACGTGAGAGATTCTTTAACAACACCATCGCGTATTATCTACGACACAGAACTGATCATGTGATACTAGCAGGTGACTTTAATTGCGTTCTAAGACAGTGTGATAGTACAGGAAATAATGGGAGCCAGCTACTATCAGTCAAATGCAACTACAAGACGCATGGGTGAAACTTTACCCCCGCGCCGTGGGCGACACTTATTTAACACACAACTCAATGTCGAGGTTGGATCGATTATACGTTTCCCTAGGACTGGTTGATCAGCGGAGAGCAGCTGTAGCACACGTGTGCTCATTCATTCACGATCCGAATATGCCTACCGAACCTCGGTCGTGCACCAGGGTGGGGTTACTGGTGTCTTCGCCCTCATCTTCTCACTGCAGAAAATATAGCAGAGTTTCGTTTCAAATGGCAGTTGGACCCGCCAACGCCGCAATTTTCCCTCGTGGATGGATTGGTGGATGTGTTTCGCTAAGAACAAAATTAAAAGTTTCTATCGATGGAAATCCAAACTCGCTTATGATGAACTACGCTATAAACACCAACGATTGTACACCCAGCTACGCGTGGCATATGATAGCTATTATCAAGACCCTGCTATGCTGACGACTATCAACCGTCTCAAAGCCGAAATGTTAACACTGCAAAGAGAATCCACGCGAATGTATGTATGAGCCCTTATCCACATTCCAACTCGGCGAACGAAAAAGAAAACGAACAACGATCGTACAGCTACGGAACGAGAGAGACGAAATACTCGAGAGCTCCGACGACATCGAACAGTGTATGCTGCAGTGCTATCGTGAACTGTTTACAGAAGACCAACCAGAACGAGAAAGAGACCCAAACTTTGTATGCAACAGAGTAGTAGGAAATGATGAGGCGAACGAGTGCTGCATGAGTGAAATAACAACAGCCGAAATTCTAACAACAATAAAGACAAGCGCACCAAGAAAATCTCTGGGCTCAGATGGAATACCGAGAGAATTCTATTTGCAAACGTTCGACGTGATACATCGTGAACTTAACCTCGTCCTCAACGAAGCGCTGGCATCAAATTTCTCTCCCGATTTCGTAAATAGTGTCATTGTTTTAGTGAAAAAGAAGAACTCAGGCGACACGGCTCACTTGTACAGACCGATCTCTTCAATCAACTATGATTACAAACTCCTATCTCGCATCCTCAAGACCAGACTCGAGAGAGTGATCGGTATCCATAGAGTGTTGGGAGATGTGCAAAAATGCTCCAATCCCGATCGTAACATCTTCCAAGCCATCTTCTCAAAGACAAAGTCGCTCAGCTGATCCAACGAAAACAAAAAGCGAAGCTCATCTCTTTTGATCTAGACCATGCGTTTGATCGGGTCAATCGAAAGTTCATGTTCGGCACCATGTGCTCACTCGGCATCAATCCCAGGTTAGTAGAACTGCTCTCCAGATTTGCCGAACGGTCATCGTCACGTCTACTCGTCAACGGACACTTATCGGCTGCCTTTCCCATACAACGTTCAGTAGCACAAGGAAACCCAATCAGCAGCTTGTGTTTTGCTCTCTATCTCACACCCCTCCTAAATAAATTAAAGCACGCGTGTGGAGACGACCTGATCATCGCTTATGCAGACGATATAAGCATCATTGCAACCACAGTCCCAATTATAAAGCAGATTCTCAACGTCTTTACTCTCTTCGGTCAAGCTTCGGGAGCCAAGCTGAATTTGACGAATACAACGTCTATCAACATCGGTCTCATAGATGGAAATGCAATCAGCATACCCTGGCTACACACTGCAGAAACCGTTAAGATACTAGGAGTGATTTTTACAAATTCTATCAGGGCAATGATTAAAGTAAACTGGGACAAAGCGGTAGGAAAATTCTCACGTATTTTGTGGTTACACTCGCTGCGAACATTGACACTGATGCAAAAAGTTTCTCTACTCAACACGTTCGTCACGTCTCGCATTTGGTATCTTTCATCTATCATTCCACCATCTAGCACTCACGTTGGAAAACTGACCTCGTCAATGGGAAATTTTCTATGGCGTGGAATTCCAGCTAGGATACCTATGACGCAATTAGCAAGAGGCCGAGAGGAAGGGGGTCTGAATCTTCATCTCCCGGCTTTTAAATGTAAAGCATTGCTCATTAATTGCCATTTGACAGAAATCGACTATCTACCCTTCTACCAGTCCTTTTTGTCGCAACATAGTGCAAACCACCTTGCTATCCCAGCGGACTGCCCTTGCTTAAAATTAATCCGTCAACAAATCTCAATAATTCCAATGCATATCCAACAATCCTTATTTGCAAGTACTATTCACAATTTCTAGAGAACAGGTACACAAATACCAAGAGTAGAAAGAGAAAATCCTCACGCAAGCTGGCGACAGACGTGGTCCAACATTCACTCCCGAGGCTTATCGTCTGCACAAAAGACTGATCTGTTCCTTCTAGTCAATAGAAAAACCGAACATAGGAAACTAATGTACATTATCCATCGAGCTAACGGTGAGAACTGTATACATTGCAACAATTCGGTACAAGGACGGAAAAAATCAATCATCACCCTGAATACACACGATCATCTTTCACTATGCATCATCGTTCCATTGCGTACTCAATAATACATAACAGAGTCACTCAAACTCGTTCGGTATCATACTGCGTGCGATGGCGGAGAATAAGAGATTTGAAAATCGCAAAATTTTGAACACGAACCCAATTGCCAATGCATGAGTTAAAGAGTGCCAGCGAACATCATCGGAAGCGATTATGTTCGTTCGTAAAAATGAACCAACTGTTCGTGTGCAATCGAAAATCCGAACGATTGACAAGTGTGACTGGATATATTCAGCAGGAGTTAGATCGAAACGATCTGTTGTAGGGAAGGGTGGAAAAAAAACTGGCTATGGCAAGATTGCATGATGAGTTCGGTCGGCTGAATATAAGTTTTTGCTTGAAGGGCAATGTGCATTATGATGATCGTTACATTGCCAGTTATGTTAACATGTTACAAGTTTGATGTGCTATTCTAGTCAGAGTTAATTAGGTCTTTTAAGACAAATAAGATGAGATTGTTAGTTGACGAATGAGGAAATCAATTAGTTCCAACTCTAACAAATTTGTCCGCCGATCATCGGTGCATTTCATATAAGTTTGTTTTGGAAATCTGGACATAATCATAACTGTATCTTCATGTAAAACCTCTCAATAGGCATAATATTCCAAAGCAGTTGTTCCCTTTGTTGCTTGCTCAATCTTCTCAAGCAACAGTTTATGCATTTCTGTTAATCATATCAATCAATGCATATTCTGACTCATTTCAGGAAGATCAAACAAGTAACACTGGGAAAACCTTCCTTCGAAAAATCTTCATACCACCAGTGTTTGCATTATAATGTTAACGAAATGTTTTTGATTTCCTGAGATTGATATTGGGTGCTGATCAGTGCTGCACAATTATCACCTAGTCCACCTCCGCTAAGTATGGGGAAAATTTCTTTCCTTTCAATATCACTACAGTAATATTATTTAAATACACACATGATTATGAATGATCATTCTCACTATTATCAGCCATGCAGCGATTTGCACTAGCAGATGATGATATTCAGATGTCGGAAGTCCAGTACGCAATAGCAATATGCGCAATAGGATACAGCGAAAAAACAATACAATCTGAATATTGATTATAGAGACAAAGGACTTTGTTTTAATTCTAGGGTTGATTAAATCTCATGGTCTAAGTAACTTTATTGCCCTTATTAAACGCTATTTAGCACGAATTTTGTGTATAGAAGTAACAAGAGTGCAAATATTTGTGCGCAGCACTTGAACCAGCCCTCTACTGGGAAGCCTGTTGGCTACGATAACACTTGCTACAGCACTCTTCCACCGAGCTGGTTTGAGCGCTTGTTTGTGTTCGCTCTAGCCAAGTTCTCCGCTCCTGTTACTTCGGTGTATGAAAAGCAAGCAATAGTGACATATTTTTTTAAACCTGCATAAAAAATGTACCTGCAATTTACTCTGCATGAAACATGCTTCGTGATTGAAGTTATATTATTGAAATTATAATTGTTTTTAATCACAGAGTGGCATATTAAGATCAGATTTAAATTGATTTTCAATACATCACCCACCATATTGAATTTCAGCATTTTCAGTGAGAATCTCTGCATGACTGATAATAAATAGTGAGAATGTTTTTGAATGATTATGATTTTATTATCACGTTCGAGTTTATGGATCATCACTTCTTGTCAAGTACTGATACTTTTTTGAGTTTCATTGAATTCTTGAATGATTACGACATTCTATTCAGTTTAGTTTTCGAAGTTTTCGATAAAAAGACACTGAAATAAATTAGTTTGAATAGGAAAAAGTTTGGTTGGAAAACTTTATTTCCTTAGCCATATTATAAAAAAATTATTGCCCCATTACCCAATCACCAGACTGGTGATACACGATCACCTTCTGTGATTTCTAAATTTCTGGTGATCACCGCTTGATCACCGTACGTGATTCCTCCTCTGATACCCCAGAGGACAAATTTAGTTTCACTTAAACAACACCATAATTGACATATTAGACGAAAATTGGGAACTACTCTATGTTCATCGAATTTTAATTTATTGGGTGCTGATGGGACTAACATACACCAAGCGGTTATATTAATAATTTTAGACTATTAAAAAATCACGATTCAGGGTTTTAGATACAAGGAATAATATTGTTAACAGAATGTTTCCGCTGATTTGTAAACAACAACAGTTGAAATGTTTATTATTTTGGATAGCGCATGCGTTATTATAAAGAATTATTTCTATTTTTTTTCGATATGTGTTATATTTATATTACCCCCCCACTCAATATCTGTTAGTAGCTTTCAAAAGGGATGCTTGCGGAAATCGGTTCAACCATTTCTGAAAAATGGGACTCGGAGGATCCGTTTGAAAGTCGGATTTTGCAGCAATTCTTTTACCTCTCTATAGGGAAAAGCAAAATATCCAGTTTGGTCCAGTAGTTTTATTGTTATCGCGTGTTCTCTAACGGTTTCGAGAAAACGCGCAAAGGGAATATCTCCGAAAGAATTGTAAGACTGATTTTCCAATTTTGCATTCATGATTTCTTATAATTATTTATCGATTGAAGCAAACATTGTTCATTCATTTCTTTTGCTCTCTTGTAATATGCTGTTACAAAAGTTGAAAATATAATGTGCATAGAAAATAGGTTTTCAGTTGAAAATGTTAGTTCCTTTCGGCAACTGTCAAGCCTCTACTGAAATATAGCAAATCGAGATACTACAATCACCTGAAAATACGGTATCATAAATTTTCTAGGTGAGCGGGCCACTAGAAACAACATCGTGAAAACTGCAAATAATGTCGCTTTAATTTAGAAAATAACAACTTTTTTCACATATTTGCAGCATGAATCAAAAATGCACTTAAACTTCCCGTCGGCTCGTGAAATCACCCCACGGATACGATTATTTTGCGCTTGCCTTCATTATACTCCAGAGCGTTAAAAGAATGGATCGTCTTGAATCACGATTCAAAATACTTGCAAATATTCGGATTGCCGAGCGAGTTAACTCATCATTGGTTCGGATTGGTTCCGAACATGTACTAAGCAGAATTCAAATGGCAGCGCTCCATAACGAATGAAAGAGAGAATAAATGCGAGAGAATTAACTATTGCGCTTTGCCGATCGGGTGTTACTTGAGGCAATCGGGTGTTCGGCAGAAGCACACTTATGAACGAATAAAATCGAGTGACTCGCATCAGGTAGAAACGTGTCTATGAGTGCTAGCCGAGTGAAAATAGATACGATTATTCCCTTCCTTGATTCGGTAGAAACGCTGACACACAAATTTTGCGAGTGCCCTCGTGTAGAAGATGCGTGGACACTTGCGCAACGCAAAACGTCAACACTGTTGCGTGGATGGCGAAGACTGTCGTTCGCTGATTTCATTCGACCAACTCTAAATGGAATACCGAGAAGAATCAAAACACCAGTTTTAAAAATTTTCATTGCATATATGTATTACATCAATCAGAGTACAATCGTTGATACAAACGTCTTGAATTATGTTTTAGAAAATGAAATGTAAATAGAAATTTTATCAATAAAACACTAATACTTCCAAAAAAAAAACAAAAAAAAAAGAGAGAAAAAAAAAACTTTCCAAGTATATTGCCAGCTGACTAAAGTTTTCTGACGACAACTGAAAAATTCATTGAAGCAAATTGGTCTTTCATAAATGTCACCTTCTAGTGCGCCCACATTGGCTGGTGAGTCCACCCTCTCATTGCCCCGTATGGAACAATGTGAAGGGACCCAAACCAAGGTAATCTGGTATGATTTTTCAGATAGAGCACTCAATTGTTCCCGTATTTTCCCCAGGAAATACGGTGAGTGCTTTCCAGGCGTCACTGAACGGAGAGCCTCAATCGAGCTGAGACTGTCCGTTACAATGAAGTAGTGATCTGTGGGCAGAGTGTCAATGATCTCAAGGGTATACTGAATTGCAGCTAGCTCTGCGACGTAAACTGAAGCTGGATCATTGAGTTTAAAGAAAGCGGTGAAGTTTTCATTGAATATACCGAAGCCAGTGGACCCATCGAGTTTTGATCCGTCAGTGTAGAATATCTTCTCACAGTCGACTGATCTAAATTTATTGTGAAACAATTTCGGGATCACTTGAGGGCGTATGGGATCCGGAATTCCACGAATCTCTTCTTTCATGGATGTGTCGAAAAATACAGTAGGATTAGAAGTATCCAAGAGTTGATCACGGTTAGAAACAAACGAAGAAGGATTTATATTCTGAGCCATGTAATCAAAATCCAAGGACATAAAACGGGTTTGAGAATTAAGCTCGACAAGCCTTTCGAAGTTTTCAACCACCATTGGAATCAAGATGTCGCATCGGATGAGCAGACGATATGAGAGATCCCAGAACCGGTTTTTCAACGGTAAGACGCCCGCCAGCACTTCAAGACTCATTGTATGAGTCGATTGCATGCACCCCAAGGCAATGCGCAAACAACGATACAGAATTCTTTCCAGCTTAATGAAATGGGTGTTCGCGGCGGATCGGAAACAGAAGCATCCATATTCCATAATGGACAATATCATTGTTTGGTACAACCTAATCAGGTCTCTTGGGTGGGCACCCCACCATGATCCGGTTATTGTACGAAGGAAGTTAATTCTCTGCTGCCATTTTTGTTTCAAATACCTAATGTGACATCCCCAGGTGCCTTTGGAGTCGAACCAGACCCCGAGATATTTGAATGTGAAAACCTGAGCTATGGTTTCACCCCTTAGTTGAAGCTGTAATTGGGCTGGTTCTCGCTTCCTCGAAAATACAACTAGCTCAGTTTTCTCCGTAGAGAATTCGATACCCAGTTGAAGATAAGTTGGCAAGAGTATCTAGTAACTGTCCTTGCAGATCGCCCGCTTTGGGTCCAATAATGGACACAACGCTGTCGTCGGCAAGTTGTCTTAGCGTGCAAGATGTGTTGATACATTTATCGATGTCGTTTATGTAAAAATTGTATAGGAGGGGCTTAAACATGAGCCCTGAGGAAGACCCATGTAACTAAATCTTAATGTTGTTAAATCACCATGCTCGAAATGTATGTGTTTCTCAGACAATAGATTAGATAAAAAGTTGTTTAAGACAGGTGAAAGACCATGCTGGTGCAACTTCTCAGATAGAATATCAATGGAAATTGAATCAAATGCCCCCTTGACGTCGAGGAAAACTGAATGCCAAACTAATGCCATTTGAATTTCTGTTGAGAGCAACGCTAGACAATCGTTCGTTCCTTTGCCGCTGCGAACCCCAAATTGTGTATCTGAAAGCAAGCCGTTAGTTTCGACCCAATTGTCTAGACGAAAGAGAATCATTCTCTCCAACAATTTCCGAATACAGGAGAACATAGCAATCGGCCGATACGAGTTGTGGTCGGACGCTGGTTTTCCTGGTTTTTTAATAGCGATAACCTTCACTGGTCTCCAGTCATATGGTACAATGTTACCCTCAAGAAACATGTTGAATAAATTCAATAAGCGTCTTTTAGCAGAATCAGGCAGATTTTTCAACAAGTTGAATTCAATTCTGTCTAACCCTGGGGCTTTATTGTGACATGATAAAAGTGCGAGTGAAAACTCCATCATTGAAAATGGTGTTTCGTTCGAGCTCGATGTTGGGACTTTGTATACCTTCTGTTGCGGGACAGAATCAGGGCACACCTTCTTGGGGAATTCGTATATCCAGAGATTTAAATATTCTTCACTTTCGTTCGCGTGATTACGATTGTGCATGCGTCGCGCCGTGTTCCAAAGAGTGCTCATTGCTGTTTCTCTCGTTAATCCGTCAACAAACCGTCGCCAATAACCGAGTTTCTTATAATGATAATTTTCAGGTTCCGTTGGTTCTAAACGCGATGAAAGCTGATGCTTTTTTCTCTCTCAACTCTGAGCACTCTTTGTCCCACCACGGGTTGGGAGAACGAATGTGAGTTTTCGCGCCGGGTATACGTTTCGTCTGCGATTGAATTGCGGTGTCGAGAATCAAATCAGCCAAAAATGTATATTCTTCCTCCGGAGGAAGCTCCTGTGATATAACTAGTTTCTCGGATATCGAGCTCGCGTAGCTTTTCCAATCAATATTTCGCGTGAGATCATACGAAACATTGATTGTATCCGGTGGTCTTAGACCACTGGTGATTGAAACCAAGATCGGCAAGTGATCACTACCGTGAGGATCATAGATTACCTTCCACTTGCAATCTAACTGTAGCGAAGTCGAGCACAGGGATAAATCCAGCGCGCTTGCGCGGTAAGAAAGTCTAGGATACCGTGTCATTTCTCCCGTGTTAAGAATGGTCATATTGAAGTTGTCATACAGATCTTGGATTAACGAAGAGCGATTATCATCATATAGGCAGCCCCATCCCGTACCATGGGAGTTAAAGTCTCCTAAAACTAACCGTGGTGTGGGAAGAAGTTCCATGATGTCTGGGAGTAGTAGATGCCCTATCGAGACTCTGGGAGGAATGTAGATGGAAGCTATTCATAGATCTTTGGCTTTAATATTGTTTTGGCAAGCAACAACTTCAATTCCTGGTATCGAGGGGAGATTAATTCTATAAAATGAATAGCATTTTTTGATTCCTTAAAGCACCCCTCCATAAGAGTCGTCCCGATCCAGGCGAATAATATTGTAATTGTGGAAGTCTAAGGTAATGTTAGAAGTAAGCCATGTTTCACACAGGCAAAATGCATCGCAGTTACGAGTATTTAGCAAGTATTTGAAAGAATCAAGTTTTGGGATGATACTTCTGCAATTCCACTGGAGTACAGTGATAATATCCTCGATTTCTAATGATAAATTAGCCATTGAATGATACAATCGCTGAGAGGATTGGCCATTGTTCAGATAACTGTTTTAAAAATGTTCTTACTGTTGGTATCAAAGCAGTTAAAAGATTTCTAAGAGGATCAGTAATATTGAAGGCGTTAGTATCAGAGAATCTCAGCAATCCAGATTTTGTCTGATTTTCTTGCTGTAATTTGGGGTTATTAGGGTGTTTTGATGCCCCTGGAAGTGCTGGATACTCCTTATTATAGTTTCCCAAACCAAGTGGAATTTGCTTCGGTTCAGAGCTAGCACTTTTCGTTTCTTTTTGATTATTCTGCGACGAAGACAGTCTAACGCCTTTACGAGGAAGCTTGGGAGAGACCGAGTTTGGTCTTTTCCTGCTTCCTCCAGGCAATGGGTAAGATGTTCCTTCGCCGGGGTCGTCAGAGCTACCTTCATCAACTGGCAAGAGAGAAAACGGGTTCTCAGAGTGCGATGAAGCCGTTCTTTTTAATATTTCCGCGTAAGACCGCTTCGAACGCTGCTTAATGGAGACCTTTAGTTTTTCTTCCCGCTGTATGTACGTTGGGCACGCCGAGAGATCATGAAGACTTCCGCCACAGTAAATGCATTCTTCAGCAGTCTTCTTGCAGGAATCGTCTTCATGGGCCTCTCCACATTTACCGCATCGCAGTTTATTGCAACAGAAGGTGGCCGTATGTCCAAACTGTTTGCAACTGGAACAGTGCATCGCCCGTGGTACATACATGCGTACAGGTAGACGAACCCCTCCCACTACCAAATAATTTGGGAGCGCAGATCCGGTGAAGGTCACGCGAAATGAGTCTATCGATTTGGAATGCAATTGTTTGCATTCCAGTATTTTCCTGACTGAAGGTCGGGATTTTTGAAACGACCTGGGAGCAGTGGAATCTCCCACACTTTTGAAGGTAATAGAAAAAACAGAAGTGAAAAAATTTAGAAAGTAGTGGATGAAATAAAAATTTTTTAAAGGTACTTAACTAGTATGGCACGATGAGCTGTTGGATGATTTAATCCTTCGATCCTTTTTGCGCAACCTTGAAGTATATCCACCGGTCGACTTGTAGATCGCAAACAATTGCGGTGTTATTGTCCAATAGTGCTCGGTGAAACAAAAGAATTCACTACTGCTACCGATGCGACGTCTCTGCACAAAGCTTGCTTTGTTAAAGCCACAATCTTCGCTGCTATATTAGAGTGCTTCGTTGCTTATTTCAGCCCTTGCTGAGATAAGCACCTTCGCCGATGTCGATTATAAAAACGCGTGTTTGCTTATCGAACATTCGGATACGAATGATATTTCTACTTTATTTGAACAATCTAAACTTATCGCTGAAGTGCCTAAAACTATCATTCGCCGACGATTCTAACTGTTTCAGCTCATCAAAGATTCTAAGACACTGTATTCTTGCAGAAAGAGTTGTATAATTTTACTATGTGGTGTGACGTGAATAGGATGGTATTGAACGCAACCAAATGCGTCGTTATCTCATTATCTCGTAAACGCTCAACAGTTTTATCCAACTATACTATTGCTGAAACAGTTATTAAGCGGGAATCCGTAGTCAAAGACCTAGGCGTTCTCTTGTTACAATCCAATCTAAGTTTCAAGGAACACATGGAATACATTATCTCACAAGCTTCTAAAATGCTTGGATTCGTATTCCGCGTAACTAAGCACTTCACTGATATATACTGTTTAAAAGCGCTGTCTTGCACTTTGGTCCGATCTACTCTCGAGTACGCTGCCGTTGTTTGGGCACCGTACTACCAAAACGGCATCCAGCGTATTGAATCTATCCAACGCAACTTCGTTCGCTTTGCACTTCGTCGTCTTCCTTGGAACGACCCTCATATCCTTCCCAACTACCAGGACCGTTGTAAGCTAATTGCTATCCGTTCGCCGTGATGTCTCGAAAGTAGTCTTTGTTTCTGATTTAATATTATCACGAATTGATTGTCCAGATCAATTACAAAAATTGAATTTCGACATCCATCAACGCAGTCTTCGATACCAGCCATTTCTGAGGTTACCTCGTGCTAGAACAAATTATGCATATAACGAACCTATCCACAGCATGTGTCGCCTTTTCAATCACTGTTCTGATGTTTTCGATTTCCACTTGTCGCGTACTACTGCAAAAAAACGTTTCCGGAATACTCTCTCTAGTTAGCTTTAATTCTATCTACGATTTCAGAGACAGGCACAGTTAGAGTTTTCATGTTACTTTATTTATTTATTTTTTTTTTAATTTGTTATGATGAGATAAAGATTAGCGATAGATGTATTTTTGAGCCAAAAATGTATCTGTTGGATATTTGTAATCTGTAGATGCAATAGACAAGAAGGCTTTATGCCTGTTGGAGCAAAAGGTTTAATGAACCTCAGCTCTAGCGGGCTTTTCCCGGCTCCAAACGAATAAACAAATAAACAAATAAACAAATAAACAAATAAAAAAATAAACAAATAAACAAATAAACAAATAAACAAATAAACAAATAAACAAATAAACAAATAAACAAATAAACAAATAAACAAATAAACAAATAAACAAATAAACAAATAAACAAATAAACAAATAAACAAATAAACAAATAAACAAATAAACAAATAAACAAATAAACAAATAAACAAATAAACAAATAAACAAATAAACAAATAAACAAATAAACAAATAAACAAATAAACAAATAAACAAATAAACAAATAAACAAATAAACAAATAAACAAATAAACAAATAAACAAATAAACAAATAAACAAATAAACAAATAAACAAATAAACAAATAAACAAATAAACAAATAAACAAATCAACAAATAAACAAATAAACAAATAAACAAATAAACAAATAAACAAATAAACAAATAAACAAATAAACAAATAAACAAATAAACAAATAAACAAATAAACAAATAAACAAATAAACAAATAAACAAATAAACAAATAAACAAATAAACAAATAAACAAATAAACAAATAAACAAATAAACAAATAAACAAATAAACAAATAAACAAATAAACAAATAAACAAATAAACAAATAAACAAATAAACAAATAAACAAATAAACAAATAAACAAATAAACAAATAAACAAATAAACAAATAAACAAATAAACAAATAAACAAATAAACAAATAAACAAATAAACAAATAAACAAATAAACAAATAAACAAATAAACAAATAAACAAATAAACAAATAAACAAATAAACAAATAAACAAATAAACAAATAAACAAATAAACAAATAAACAAATAAACAAATAAACAAATAAACAAATAAACAAATAAACAAAAAAGCAAATAAACAAATAAACAAATAAACAAATAAACAAATAAACAAATAAACAAATAAACAAATAAACAAATAAACAAATAAACAAATAAACAAATAAACAAATAAACAAACAAACAAATAAACAAATAAACAAATAAACAAATAAACAAATAAACAAGTAAACAAATAAACAAATAAACAAATAAACAAATAAACAAATAAACATATGAACAAATAAACAAATAAAAAAATAAACAAATAAACAACTAAAGTCAAACGGTTTATGCTCATAACTTCAGATTAATCAAACTGGGATCGGGATTTAAAATATAACACCTTCCCACTCGAATAATGGTGCGTGATTTCAATATCGTGGTGGTTCATGAATTCGTATATTCATTCATTTATGACCGCGGATAAAGATACAAGAAAAGTAATACGTTACCATAAGAAATTAATCAACGGTGTATAAACCACGGTTTTCGACAGCTGCTTGGAGATCCACCTACCATACGTGCAGCTGAAATTGGACAGCTATGATCGGCAGGGCATGTCATCAGGATAACAGACGGCAAACATTTGGAAATGGTTCTTGAATGTGATTCGGAAGGCTCAAGAAAAAGAGAAGCATAGCGAGCAAGGTGGATCGGTCAAATGAAGGCAAGTCTGAGCTGTATGGAGACGACTTCTAGTTACATAATAAATAGGCTTGAACTGATACGTGAGAAAAGTACTCTATGAAACACCAGAAAAAGACCACTAAGTGCAAGCAAATGCGTTGAGCTATATCTGCGAAAGCCTATGATGAAATTCCTTCATCATTATTAGTTACGGTAATACTCAAGACCTGAGCTCAGGTTGTAGATGGAAACGCATGGTATCTAGTTCAAAGGACATGTATGATATGATATCGCCGCAGAGTACAAATATGGCAGTTGAGGGGTTTAAACTTTGGAAAAATCATCTCCAATATATACTCTTTCAAACAGCGTGTATCAATTTTTGTCGTAAATACGTTTTACTTTACTATGGGCGCCTATTCAAAATTTACCCTCTAAGAGAGTCATAAGTTTTTGATCGTGAATATCTTCTGTTGTATCTAATGAATCAACATAATTCTTGCGACATGCCATTGGAAATATGATCACAATTTTATGAAAAAATTTTCAGTTGTGTGACATAATCTCAAATAGTTCAAAATTAAACTTTTGTGAAATGTTTGGTATAAACGAGTGTTAAAGAGGATAACTCATAAGGCGTGTTTGCCTTTCTAGTATGTCGAAAGCTCATAGCTCAGTGATCTGTAGAAGGATTTATACCATCTAACTACTAATAGAATCGAAAATTTTCAACTTGAACGTGTATTGCAGCAACATTGAAGTTTTTCAATAGTACAACCTGTTTGATTTAACCTATGACAGCACCAGCCAATCAGAACGCGAGATGTCTGCATCTATCTGCATCATTGCCGAAACAAGATATATATATATATATATATATATATATATATATATATATATATATATATATATATATATATATATATATATATATATATATATATATATATATATATATATATATATATATATACATTTTTCTGTTTTATCATTATTATTATTATTAGTATTATTATTATTATCATTATTAGTATTAAAATTACTCTTGCATACCGAAGATCGTCGATACATTTCAGACCAGGTCATTGCAAATGTCTCGTACTGAATATCTTCGAACTTAATAGCTTCAATAAAAATAAACTACAGCAAATTAAAAAGGAATTGTTTCAAGTTTGGAATTTATAGTTGTAGAATAGTAGCTGTTTAATGTAACTAATCTGTACTTTACTGTAGGTGCATCGCTTCAAACTCTATTAGTGAAAAAGGAGAAAGCTTGCACAATTCATACAATCAATCAACTAACTGATATTCGGAAAAGTGATGGGAGCGTGTCAGTTTTTTCGTATTCACGACATCCAGTTATGTCTCTGACATTACCCACCCGCCTTTTTTTCTGCTTGAGGGCCGTTTTTATATGAAAATCCGGCTACACCCTTTTATTTGGTTCCGACTTCCAGTTCCGGAGTTATAGGCCAAAGCCTTAAACGGGCCATAGCAAAAAACGTAAAATATTTTCTAAACAGGTCTCAAAACTACACAAATCGATAGTCATTATCAGTAGGCAACTAAACAAATTGATTTCGGCTACCCTGGTTCTCGGTCTCCGGTTCCGGAAGCACCGGAAATTGTGGTCATATATTCCAAAATGGATCTCACTCATAATTTTCAGTGATGGCTTGACCGTTTTCCACAAACTTAGATTCTAATGAAAGGTTACACGGTCCTATACGGAATTCCTGAATTTAATTTGCATTCGACTTCCGGTTCCGGAGTTATAGGGTAAATTGTGTTAAATATTGCATAAACTGTCGAAACAAAAAAGGCAAATTCTTTTTCTAAACTGGACTCAAAAGTACACAAATCGATTGCCATTATCAATAGGCAATTAAACAAACCGATTCCTGCTATCCTGGTTTCCGGTTTTCGATTAACGACGGGAGATAATAGTCATCGATGTTCCCAATCTTAAGGTCAAATGAAAGGTCTCATGGTTCTACCAAAAGCTACTGCATATTTTCGGATTTAACAAAAATTTTAACCGTCGTTTAGACCGTCCTTTTTGATGTAGAACAGATCTTTATTTGCTATATAGGGGTGCAAATCAGAAACTCAAGGAAAAATACGCGTAGAAATTTGGTCAGATTTTAAACACTTACAGCTCAGTATATTTTGTTTCAATTATAATTATTATTTCATTATTTGATTGGGAATATTTCTAAGATTCGATTTAAATGTATCAAGCCCCATATTTTCAATTATAAATAATTGAAATTTTGATTAGTAGCGAGCAGTGTCCATATCAGCATGTCGGATTTCCCTGCCAACGGTTTTGAAGGAGTAAACGATATATCAACAGGAAAGCATCGCTCTGATTGGTCAATCGATGCAAAAGCAAAGCTGTTGGAAGCACGCGAATCTATAAATAGAAGCGAAATTATAGCTAACGTTTCAGTTCTGCGCGTAGCATGCTAGAGGTAGGTTGTTGCTAGACAGCAAGACAAGACAGTCCTATGCTCCATTATAAGGTTTCTGAATTTCATTTGGATCCGACTTCTGGTTCCAGAGCTACAGGATGATATATGTAATAAAATTAAAACAATGCCACTAATTTTGCTAGTAGATGACTGAACCGATGTCGTCCATCTAACATTTCACTAAAAAATCTTAAGGTCCCAAAAAATTCCTTTTTTTCAATCTGATTCGACTTTCGGTTCAGGAGATACAGGATGATTAGCGATTAGTGTAAAAACTTCACATAAATTTATCGGGTTGGCAGATTTTGAGAGTCGATGATAAACTAAACTTATTTCAGTTTTATTTTCATTTGTTTTTTTTTAAGTTTTTTATTCGATTTTCGAAAGGTTTCCGGAAGGTACCCAAAATTTTTATGTGGAACGCACTACGATTTCCCTAAAATGGTTACACTGATTTTCAAAATTTTCGAATATAATGAAATGGTTTACAATCCATTAGGCGGATTTAAATGATTTCGGCTACACCGATTTCCGAATTCCGTTTCCGAAAGTATCGGGAATAGAGAAGCCAGAAGAAGGCCAAACCGAATTTGAAACAAAAAAATTCAAATTGAAATATACTTATGGTCCCATACAAAGTTGGTAAATTTTATAGTAAAATTGGTAAATAGATTGAAAGGAATAATTTTTTGGTTTCAAAAAAATTCCATCTTCAATTTGTCTTGCAGTTCGAAAATTTTATTTACAATTCATATAAAACGACGGTCATTAAAATAATTTCATGAAAACTAAACACTACGAAGAATATTGACGCGAAGAACACATGCTGATTCATAAAATAAAGGCTTCATCTCACTACTAGGTGGATTAGGAACGTTTTTAAAATTCAAACCGATATAGAAGATAACAATCCCGAAAAGCTTTAAAGTTGGACTTAAAACTATTGCAATTCATTCGTCATATGGCCATACGAATCGGTTTGGGTTATGCTGGTTCCTGAGTACCGACTCTGAAAGTACCCTAAATAACCGTAAAATCTAAAGTGAAACTTACTTCGACATATCATGGAATATTCATTCGATTGTTACACTTTTAGATTCAAATTCGATCCGATTTACAGTTTCGACATTATAGAGTAATGAGTGATTAAAATCTCCATTTGCCGCATAAAACGAAGGTCATTAAAATAATGTCATGAGAACCAAAAAACACCGAAGAATATTCATGCAAAAAACATATGCGGATTGATGAAAAAGGTATCATTTCACTGCTAGGTGGATTGAGTACGTTTTCTTAAGGATGACCTACGCGAGCACAGCACTGTTTCATTACAGAGCTAATAAAAGTAATTTTCATTGACTCAAAATAGACGAAAATGACGAGAAATTACTGTCACTCTCAGCCTCCCTTGTAAACTATGAGAACGAAATCCATGTCCAGTCAATGACATAAGCGGGAGAGTAGTTTCAAAATTGTGTTTTTTCTCTCATTTGCCCTTTCAGTCATTTGCAGTTTTCAGTGAAAATCCCATAGTATGCAGTGTCGATATTCAACCGAAGCTGTGAGAATCGAAAATGACAGAAAAAGGTTTCACAATAACTTTTACCTATTGGTGCTCGAATTTGTAGTAGTTTTGGTTTCCAAAGAGATTGTGGGATGTAATTACTTCGATTTGTCATATTTTAGTCACTATTTATAGCCAAGCGTCACAGATTTTCAATACATCGATGAAAGAATGAGAATTGAAATTCTGCTGATGCTCCCTGGGTTTCGTCTTGTCAAATTGTCATTATTCTCTCTCATTTTTTCAATGAGAAACGAAAATGCTTCGTCGCTCTTCGTTTGTTCTGGTGTCGGTCATTTACGAATGAGTGGGAAGATTAATACTTTCGGAGCAGTGAATTTTTCAATAACGACCCGGTGTGTACCGCAGCGCAACTCGCTCGAATACGGGCTTCACGCCGACACATGTCGCGCCATTGATCGAATCCTAACTTTGACAGTTTATTGTTAGCAACGTTACAGTTAAGATCGCGGTGTAAAAATTAATTCAAAAATCAAAAATCGTTGCTGCAATCCGTTTAACTTTAAGACTCATGTTAGCAAAAATCAAAAACATTCGTTGCGTCGGGTTTTCTTCCCTTCTTGATTTTTTGCAAGTAAATGATGGTTTGTGTGTACCGTGTAGGCAGAAAGTGAGTAAAACCGGGGCAAAGGATTTACGTGACTATTAAAATAGTGATGACATACAGTTTTTGACAAGTGTGATGCAATTTTCACTATTTAGGTGTGAGGGAAAATTCTGCTGATGAAATACTGATCACAGATTCTGCATCCTCTGAGATTGATGACAATGATCACAATGTGTCTATATTCAGCGACTATACAGAAGCAATTGTTACATTTACTTATATTGTAACATTGCATTTCTCAAATTTTAAAATATCGATTGGCTTTGGGGTGCACACAAAACATCATTTGATTGCAAAAAATCGAATTTCTCAAGAAGAGGAGGAACAAGTTGGACGCAACGAATGTTTTTGGTTATTGAATTCATTTTTACACCGCAATTTAAATGAAACGTTGCTAACAATAAACTGTTAAAGTTAGGATTCGATCAGTGACACGACATGTGTCGGCAATGAAGCCCGTATTCGAGCGAGTTGCGCTACGGTACGCTCCGCACGTGCGGGTCGTGATTGAAAAATTCACTGCTCCGAAAGTATTAACCCTTCCATTTTGAAACTTTGCCAAGATTGAGTTAAACCCCTAAGGCTTCCTTTTTCAACTAAAAAAAATTAGGCTCAAGTTTAAATTTTTTTATTTGTCTATTAATTTTTAATTTTCCAGTAAATTAACTTTAGAGGTGGAATCGCTTATTGTAAAGCTAAGGAAAAGACGCATGTCTTAGACGAATTTTTGTATCTTTATTAGATTTTCCAGTATGTATAGGCTATTGAAAAAAGGCTCTTTTTGTAAAGGCGAACTTTCAAAAAATCATATCTCGGAAACTCCACGTACCATATTGAAATAAAAAAATATGTGTCGAATATTTTCGAGTTCTTTACCGAAAAAATATAGTTAGATGAAAAAAAATTGGGTGGCTGATTTAGCGAGGAATGCCCCATATAATGTATATAAGACTTGATTGTTACTTAAGATGTTATGAAACATTAGAAATTCAATTCGAAAATCTTGAAGGTTAATTTGAATTTGTGGAAAATTTGCGAATTTGAAATGAAATGAACGAAATATACTTTTCCTTTCATTACAAATGTGAACCATTTTTTCGGATCGAACATTTAGCATTATGCATTTTTTTTCATCATTTACTCATTTCCTAGAGTTGATCCTGGATGATGGTAGCATGCATATGTTGTTCGGTAGCCTGTACATTTTGTTCTGTGAATAAGTCTGTACATAGTCTGTTATTGGCACTATGTAGGAATCAGAACTAATTGGCTCAAGTGGCACGAGACATAGAAACCAGGAGTATTATCAGTGATTGAGCGCAGTGGGCTTAGCACACGTATTGTTGGCTTGTGAAAGAAACTCTAATTGATTCGTACCGGATTTATGAATATTTTTAAATTTGAATATATCCTAATTTAATCTTTATTGTTATTGATTACTATTACACTCGAACTATGAACCATTATTATTTATAAATGACTAACTTGAGGTTACATGTGTATGTATTGACTAACAAACTAACAATGTATATGCCTGAGTTTAGTAGTAATTATAGATTCTCATTCTAAAGATTGAAAACAAGAATACATTCAATTATTTCTAGTAGTACAAAATAGTAATTTACCGCATGAGGTCGAATTTTATTTTCTATTAAAAAACAGTTCAAATAACAAATTCACTTGACAACGAAAAAGTACCTACTAAATACATTTTCCACAAACGAATATATATTTAAATTTTGATTCTTGGCACCAGGTTATATGGATGTTATATATTTCAATGTTTTTAATGAAAGATAATACTTGTATTTATTTCATTCAGCAGCCTGTGTAGGTAAAATATTTAGTTTTGCTACAATCTGAAGTAATATCTATTATATAATATCATTCAACAAAGCAACATCAATGCTTTGAGCTAAACATAGTTGGACATTACTAGCATTATTATTGTCAGTTACATTACAAAACATTAGAGAGATTTCTTAAAATACCCATTTTGTTATGTTCAACTCGATGTTATTTCAACCAAAAACCCAATTTTACCTTTTTACCTTTTTTATATATATAAAAAATAGGTATAGAATTCGCTCAAAGTTTACAGCACGACGAACTGAGCAAGTGTGTGTGTGTGTATATGTGTGTGTGCATGTGTGTGTATGTATGTGTGTTGTCAACTAAGAGGTCGAGATCTCAGAGATGGCTGGACCGATTTTGATCAAACTAGTCGCAAATGAAAGGTCTCCCCGTCACCCAGAACGCTATTCAATGGTTTTGAGATCGCATGTTTTGGTTATACGAAGTTATATGTAAAAAGTTTCAGTTTTTTGAAGGTATCTGTCACAATTGACCTTGAAAACAGAATATATTTTCAGAATTAGATTCCGCACGGTAATACCTATCGAACAAGCCATAGATTGTTAAAATCCATCCATTGTAAACGGAGATATCGAAATTTTTGTGTAAGCGACTTTTTCCCCTATTTCAGCAGTAGAAGTTTTGAGCGCTGTCTGGCAAAGAAATGCTTGGGAGCATGATGATGGCAGAATTTTCGAGTTGAAAGCAATTCCATAATTATATTGATTAGTTATAAATGCTGGAAGAATAGAACAGCCATATACCATTCGAATCAGTTCGTTGAGATCAGCAAATGGGTGTGTGACAAATACTTTCACTCAATTTTTTTCGGAGATGACTCAACCGTTTTCTACAAACTTAGATTCATATGAAAAGTCGTATACTCCCAAACAAGGTTCCTGAATTATGTTTGGTTCCGACCCCTGGTTTTGGAACTACAGGATGATATGTGAAACGAAATTAAAACTGTGTAACTCATTTTTCTCGTAGATGGCTAAACCGATCTAAGATTTAAATGAAATCTAAGAATCATCTAAGATTCAAATGAATAGTTCTAAGATTCTATGAAACATCTTGTTTTTCAGTCAAATCCAACTTCCGGTTTTGGAGATACAGGGTGATTAGTATAAAAATGTCTATTTCACGTAAATTAATCAGGTTTATCGAGTTAGCAGATTTGGATAGTCGATAACCAAATAAACTTTGACTTTCATTTTTGGTTGTGTTCACTTTCCGTTTATTTAAATTTAATTCGCACTACCAAAAATTTAATTCGCACTACGATTCCTCAAAGATGTCTACATTGATTTTCAAACATTTTGAAACAAATGTAAACTATAGAGCTACTCAGGTGAATTTTTCTGACTTCGGCCATACCGATTTTAGAATTCCGTTTCTCAAAGCTCAGTCGTTTTCTCAAAAAAAAGCCTAATCGAATTTCAGAAACAAAAGTTCAAATTAAAATAAATCCAATTTTATCCAATTCTGACTTCCGATTCTCGAATTGTGGGAAGATGAATTTTTAAAATTCAAAGCGATATAGAAGATAACAATCCCGAAAGGCTTCCCAGTTGGACTCAAAAATATTACAATTTATTCGTCATATGGCCATACGAATCGGTTTGGGTTATGTTGGTTCCTGAATATCGGCTCTGGAAGTACCTTAAATTACACTAAACTCTAAAGTGAAAATTACTTCGACATATCATGGAATGTTTAATCGATTGTTACACTTTAAGATTCAAATTCGATCCGATTTGCAGTTTCGACATTACAGAATAATGAATGATTAAAATCTCAAATTGCCACTTAAAACGACTGACAGAATAATGTCATGAAAACTGAAACACCGAGAAATATTCATGCAAAAACACATTAATCACGTTTTTTAGTAATATTAAACGTGCTTTATCCACCTAGCAGTGAGATGATACCTTTTTTTATCAATCAATATGTGTTTTTCGCGTGAATATTCTTCGTTATGTTTAGTTTTTGTTAAATTATTTTAATGACCGTCTTTTTAAATGAATTGTAGTCAAAATTTTGGAACTGCAAAACAAACCAAAGAGAGAAATTGTATGACACCTTCAAAATTATTCCTTTCAATCTAAACGCGTGACAATCGATTAAGCATTCCATGAGATGTAGAAGTGAGTTTCTTTTTAAAGTTTTTGTCATCATTTATGGTACTTCCAGAAACGGTATTCAGAGAGCAGCATAACAAAAAATAGTTCGTATGTCCATAAACTAGTTTTGAACCCAACTTTGAAGATTTTTTTGTATCGTCATATTCTATTACGGTTTGAATTTTAAAAACTCATCACCCTTTAATTTCAAAATTGCAAATCGGAATCGGATAAAATGCACCTGTAAGTTTATTTTGATTTGCACATTGGGTTAATAAATTCGTTTTGTCTTTATTTTAGCTTCCTTATTTCCGATACTTTTGGAAACGGAATTCAAAAATCAGTGTAGCCGTATTAGTTAAACTCGCCTAATGGGTTGTTAACCATTCCATTAGAGCCATCTTAGAGAAATCGTGGTGCGTTCCATATAAAATTTAAATCCGGAAATCTGATTCAAGATCAAGAAGTTTTTTTTTATCTTAGGAGCTTTCATTTGAGTATTAAATGGACGAAATCGGTTCCGCCTAGCAAAATGAGTGATATTATTTTAATTCCATTACATATGTCAACATGTAGTTCTGAAACCAGTAGTCAGATCCTAATAAAATTCAGAAACCTTATATGGAAGCATTGGACTGTTCATATGAGTCTAAGTTTGTAGATATTAAGCCATCTCCGAGAAAAATTAATGTTGTTTTTCACACACAAATTTGCTTATCTCGATGAACTTTTTCGAATGGTAATAAGTTGGGTTCTTCCAGGAATTATTGCTGTTAGCAGTATAAATCAACTCAAATATGAAATTGTTTTGAATTTGAAAATACTACCACCTTTCTAATACATGTGTCATGTTCGAACGATTATGTTGCCAAAAATGAACCGTGCTAAAATCGAAACGTCGTGAAGAAGGGTTCTGTGCATAGTCTTTTAGGTGCTGATGAGCAATTGCATGAAACAGTATTGAAAATCGTGTTTCACTTTGCTCCGAAACATAGCTTTATCATCAAGCGCGTAAAACTCCTACCACTGGAATAAGGGGAAATGTCGCGTGCACAAAAATATCTCCGTTGAAAATGAACGGATTTTGACAATCTATGACTTGTTGGACAGCTATTATCTTGCGTAATCTAAGCCTAAAAATATATTCTATTTTCGAAATTAATTGTGACAAATATTTTCAAAAAACTGAAAACTTCGTATAACTCAAAAAGTAAACATCCGATCTCAAAACAATTTAATTGCGTTAAGGGTGATGGGAAGACCTTCATTTGCGACTAGTTTGATCAAAATCGGTCTTGCCATCTCTGAGATCCCGACCTCTTTGTTGACAACACACATACTTTTTAAGTTATACAAAATTTTATGTCAAAATTTTCAGTTTTGATGTGGAACACATCTTTGTTTTCTATACAGAGGTGAAAATTAGAAATTCAAAGGTAAATACAAGTAGAACGGTGGTCAACTTTTGAACAATTACAGCTCAGTCAGATTAGTTCCAATCAGTAACATTATTTCACCAATTGATTAGAAATATTTCTACGTATTGATTTGAATGTTCATATCCATGTATTTTAAATTTTATATCATTAACATGTTGATTAATAGCTAGCAGTGTCCTAACTTGTGTGTTAAAAATCTCCGGTATACCGGGTTTCCCAAACGTAGACGACGGTTTTGAAGGTATGAGCGATGTATCAATGGAAAAGTCTCGCTCTGATTGGTCAATCGATGCAAAAGCGAAACTGTTGGAAGTACGCAGATCTATAAATTAAAGCAAAATTATAGCTAACGTTTTAGTCCTACGTGTAGCATGCCAGACGTAGATCGTTGCTAGAAATTCCATGTTATGTTGTTTTCGCCTGAGAAATTTGCAACTACCCCAGGGTAAATTTTAAGTGCTTAAGATTAATTTTTCATTTATATAAGATGAACTCGAATAATAATGAGAAAAAGTTTATCGCTTAAATCGAAATCGGAGAATGATAGTAATGGAAGAGAAACTTAACGCTATAAAACCAACTACGTGTATACAAAACTTGAACACAAGCTTGGCGAAGAGAGGCTTAAATATCGAAATCCATTTGGGCTTTTGATGTAACTTCGTCGGCTATAAAACAAATACAAACAGAGTTTATGTTTTGGGTTCGCGTATTCGGTGTTGGTTTCTAACTAAGATCAATCTAAGCAGAGTCTCATGCAATTGCGGATTCAAAAGTGTGACGATTTATTGAGCTGTTTGATTGAAAATGTCGATCATTAGAAATTTTGGTTTCCTTGATCCAGATCAATGGCTCGAACAGCCCCGTAGGGCTGATTCTTGTAGTTTTTTGACAATATCTGTCACAATTGACATTGAAAACAGAATATGTTTTCAGACTTAGTTTTCGCACGTAAATAGCTAATAGCTATAGCCAACGAGCTACAGATTGTTAAAATCCGTCTATATTTAACAAAGATATCGATCTTTTCGTGTATGCGACTTTCCGCCTTATTCCAGTGGTAGAAGTTTTGAAATTACAAAGAAATGCTTGGGAGCTACTTGAAACACGATTTTTTATACTGTTACATACAATTGCTTCTAAGTACCAAAAAGACTGTGTACAGCATCCTTTTTCATAACATTTAGCCTCGGAACTATTTTAGCACGGTTCGTTTTTAACAACATAATAATTCGAATATGACATATGCAAACCAGATGATAATAGCATTTTCGAGTTGATGGCAATTCCATAATTATATTGATTTGAAATACTTATAGCAATAAATGCTGGAAGAACATACCACCAATATACCATTCGAATCAGTTCATCGAGATCAGAAAATGCGTGTGTGCGTAATTTCACTCAATTGTCTCGGAGATGACTAAACCGTTTTCTACAAACTCAGAATCATATAAAAAGTCGTTGCTGCAAACGATATTAAAATAGTGTAACTCATTTTTCTCGTAGATGACTGAACCGATCTAAGATTCAAATCAAATCTAAGAACCATCTAAGATTCAAATGAAAGGTCTTAAGATCTTAAAAAATATGTACTTTTTAATCAGATCTATCTCCCGATTTAAGGGATACATAGTGATTAGTATAAATATGTCCATTTCACATAAATTAATCAGGTTTGCAAATTTTGATAGTCGATAACGAAATAAACTTATTTCGGTTTCTGCGGTATTCAGTTTTCGAATCGGAAGACGTGTGAGATATCTACACTGATTTTCGAAACTATACAGCTCCTCAAATGAATTTAACCTTCTTTGGCTACACCGATTTTCGAATTCCCGTTCCAGTATCGTATCGCTTCTCAAAGCACAATCTTTTTCTCAAGAAAGGCCAATTCGAATTTCAAAAACAAAAATTAAAATTTAAGGATTAATGAATTTTATCCAATTCTGGCTTCCGATTCTGGAAGTACAGGGTAATGAGTTTTTATTTTATTTTAACCGATATAGAAGATGACAATCCCAAAAAGCTTCAAGGTTGGATTCAAACTATTACAATTTATTTTCATATTTATTCATGGCCATACGAATCGTTTTGGGTTACGGTGGTTCCTAAATACTGGCTCTAGAAGTACCGTAAATAATGACGAAAAACTCTAAAGAACCTCCTTCTACATCTCATGGAATGTTCAATGGATTGTCACACGTATAGATTCAAATTCGATGCGATTAGCAGTTTCAACATTACAGGGTAATAAGTTATTAAAATCTCAAATTGCCGCCTAAAACGACGATCATTAAAATTGTGTAATAAAAACTGAAACACCGAAGAATAAGCGGATTGATGTAAAAAGGTGTCATCTCATTGCTAGTTGGATTGAGCACGTTTTTTATATGTAATTTTTGCTCATGATACAACACCACCGAGCCACAGTGGTTTGAATCGACAAAAACGTGAACTTAATTCTCTAGCTGCTAGACCGTTGATCCAATATACATAGTTCCTTTGGAGAACTCATTCACAAAAATATTCCTCGTGATTTGAATACGATAAAAAATGTGCAAAGCCTACTACGATAAAAGTTCATTTCAACAACTTTTTTGCCTTAAGAGATAGAAAATTGATGTCTTCTACAAAGTTTTAGAACTTCTAACGAGAAAAAACTTTGCCGAAGAAGCTATAGGTCTAACGCAAAAAGTTTCGGATATATGAAGCATTTTCGTTCGAAACCACTTAAAATCAATTTTTTGTACATAACTTTTTTCGCAATTATTTTCAGTGTCTACTATGTTCGAGACAATTACTAAACAAGCAAAATTACACATTTTTGTTGAAGACTGTGCACGGTTTGGTCTTTTCCCTTAAAAGTTATTTAACTTTTAAACTTTTATATACACTAACTTTAACTACTAATACGAAGCAGGGTCGCAGACCAAAAGTCACATACATATACTTTTTGGAAAGCTTAAATTAAGTAATATAAAGCTACGAAGTGTGTAGCGTGGCCTTTTTAAATTGTGTGAATGAGACAACAATATACAACAATATATGTATAGAGTGCTTTTTTGACCATTTTTTAGCAAATGCATTTACTAAAACGACTATTTTTGGTTTATTAAAAGGAGCTTTGTTGGAAATGTTCAAAAATTATAATCGGTCGTTAGTGTAGCTTTGGTGCAATGGTGTAGTGATTGAATATAATTTCATGATGCAATTGATCAAACTAAAGAAGCATGTTAACGTGCTCACTAAATTTCGACAAGTTTTAGTTATTCTTTTAATAAAATATTTCTTTTTTTTTTTTTTCAAATAAAATTTTTATTAGGCTCATTTGCTTTAGCTTAACGTGGCCGATTGTCTTGTTGTTAGGGGGAGAGAAAGGGATGCCGTATTACGGGGCGGCATACTCCCCAGTTAGTAAGGGGACATAGGGAGGGTGGGACCTACACAGTATTGAATTGAAATTTGAATACATCATTGGTTTGTGGCATACATCTTTTAGACACATTTTGCGTTCGATGAATCTTCATGTTTTTCAGCTTGTAGCAATGAAGAGATTATTCTGGATTGGGATGCTTCGTTGGTGTGTTCTGACGTTGATGTGACGTTTTTGGGTAGCTTCCAGCAACTCAGTCAGTTCAAGGCAGGTGCATGCTCCGAAGCATCGTTTACACAGGCCATACTTCCAGCAACGTAAAGAAGAGTGCGGTAGAGCTGTAGAAGAGAAAGAGATAGGGAGAGCACTAAATTTGAGCATTGATAGTTTTCAAGAAGTTATAGATGAGAGTCATATAAGGAAGATTTCGAGTTGCCAAGACGTCGCGGACTGGTACGAAGGGTGGTATACCTCGGGCCCGAAGGGAACCTATGAGTTGGGACCTGGCATCACAATACTCGACACATGACCAAACAACATGTTCGATGTCATGACAACCCTCACCGCAAACGCAGACACCACTCTCAGCGAGCCCCACACGACGGAGATGCGCGCTGAACATATAATGATTAGACATGAGCCTTGACATTACACGAATAAAGTCTCGGCTCACGTCTAACCCCCGGAACCAAGCTTTCGTCGATACCTGTGGGACTATTGAGTGTAACCATCGTCCCAGAGTTCCACTATTCCATGTATTCTGCCAGCTGGCTAGAGTTTTCTGACGACAGCAACTGAAAAATTCATTGAAGCAGATTGGTCTTTCATAGATATCACCTTCTAGTGCGCCCACCTTGGCTAACGAGTCCGCCCTCTCATTGCCCCGTATGGAACAATGTGAGGGGACCCAAACCAAGGTAATCTGGTATGATTTTGCAGATAAAGCACTCAATTGTTCCCGTATTTTCCCCAGGAAATACGGTGAGTGCTTTCCAGGCTTCACTGAACGGAGAGCCTCAATAGAACTGAGACTGTCCGATACAATGAAGTAGTGATCTGTGGGCAGAGTGTCAATGATCTCAAGGGTATACTGAATTGCAGCTAGTTCTGCGACGTAAACTGAAGCTGGATCACTGAGTTTATAGGAAGCGGTGAAATTTACATTGAATATACCGAAGCCAGTGGACCCGTCTAGATATGATCCGTCAGTGTAAAACATTTTATTACAGTCGACTTCTTTAAATTTATTATTAAAAATTTTTGGGATCTCTGGAGGGCGTACAGGATCCGGGATTCCACGAATTTCCTCTTTCATGGATGTGTCGAAAAACACAGTAGAATTAGAAGTATCCACAAAATGAACACGATTGGGAACAAACGAAGAAGGATTTATATTCTGAGCCATGTAGTCAAAATACAAGGACATAAAACGGGTTTGTGAATTAAGCTCGACGAGCTTTTCAAAGTTTTCTATCACCATCCGATTCAAAATGTCGCATCGGATTAGCAGTCGATATGAGAGATCCCAGAACCTGTTTTTCAACGGTAAGACGCCCGCCAGCACTTCAAGACTCATCGTATGGGTTGATTGCATGCAACCCAAGGCAATACGTAAACAACGATACTGAATTCTTTCCAGTTTAATGAAATGAATATTCGTAGCGGAGCGGAAACAGAAACATCCATATTCCATTACTGACAATATCGTCGTTTTGTACAACCTGATCAGGTCTCCTGGGTGAGAGCCCCACCAAGTTCCGGTTATTGTACGAAGGAAATTGATTCTCTGTAGGCATTTTCGTTTCAAATACCTAATGTGACATCCCCAGGTACCTTTGGAATCGAACCAGACCCCGAGATATTTAAATGTGAAAACCTGAGCTATGGTTTCACCCCCTAGTTGAAGCTGTAATTGCGCAGGTTCCCGCTTCCTTGAAAATACAACCAGCTCAGTTTTCTCCGTAGAGAACTCGATACCCATTTGAAAAGCCCATGTCGACAAGTTGTCGAGGGTATCTTGCAATGGTCCTTGGAGATCGGCAGCTTTGGGTCCTATAATAGACACAACACTGTCGTCGGCAAGTTGTCTTAGCGTGCAAGATGTGTTGATACATTCATCAATGTTATTTACGTAAAAGTTGTATAAAAGGGGGCTTAAGCATGAGCCCTGAGGAAGACCCATGTAACTGAATCGCTTTGTCGTCAAATCACCATGCTCAAAATGCATGTGTTTCTCGGACAATAGATTATATAAAAAGTTGTTCAAAACTGGTGAAAGACCATGCTGATGCAACTTCTCAGATAGAACGTTAATGGAAACTGAATCGAATGCCCCCTTGATGTCGAGGAAAACTGATGCCATTTGTTCTTTACGAGCAAATGCCATTTGAATTTCTGTTGAGAGCAACGCTAGACAATCGTTCGTTCCTTTGCCCCTGCGGAACCCAAATTGTGTACCTGAAAGCAATCCATTTGTTTCGACCCAATTGTCTAGACGGAAGAGAATCATTTTCTCCAACAATTTCCGGATACAGGAAAGCATAGCAATCGGCCGATACGAATTGTGATCGGAGGCTGGTTTTCCAGGTTTTTTAATAGTAATAACTCTCACTTCTCTCCATTCGTGTGGGACAATATTACCCTCGAGGAACTTGTTGAATAAATTCAACAAGCGCCTTTTGGCTGAGTCGGGCAGATTTTTCAACAAGTTGAATTTAATTCTGTCTAACCCCGGGGCTCTATTGTTACACGACAAGAGCGCAAGCGAGAACTCTACCATCGAAAACGGTGTTTCGTTTGTATTCAATGTCGCGACGCGGGATATCTTCTGTTCCGGAACAGAATCAGGACATACTTTCTTAGCGAAATCAAATATCCAGCGGTTAGAATATTCCTCGCTTTCGTTCGCGTGATTTCGATTGCGCATGCGACGGGCCGTATTCCAAAGAGTGCTCATTGCTGTTTCTCTCGTTAATCCGTCAACAAACCTTCGCCAGTAACCGCGTTTCTTAGCTTTAATAAGACTTTTCATTTGAAATTCTAACGCCGCGTATTTCCGATAATTATCTGGAGTTCCGTTCTTTCTAAACGAGATGAAGGCTGAAGCTTTTTTCGTTTTCAGCTCTGAGCACTCTTTGTCCCACCATGGGTTGGGAGAACGCATACTAGTTTGCGCGCTAGGTACTCGTTTCGTCTGAGCTTGAATTGCGGTGTCAAGAATCAAGCCAGCCAAAAATGTATACTCTTCCTCCGGAGGAAGCTCCTGTGATGTTTCTAGTTTCTCAGATATCGAGCTCGCGTAACGTTTCCAATCAATGTTTCGTGTGAAATCGTACGAAACATTGATTGTTTTCGATGGTCTTCCACGGTTGGTGATAGAAACTATGATCGGCAAGTGATCGCTACCGTGAGGATCACAGATTACCTTCCACTTGCAATCTAACTGTAGCGAAGTCGAGCAAAGGGATAAATCCAGCGCACTTGGTTGTGCTGGCGGTCTAGGGTTCCGTGTCATTTCTCCCGTGTTTAGAATTGTCAAATTGAAGTTGTCACACAGATCTTGGATTAACGAAGAACGATTATCATCATATAAGCAGCCCCATCCTGTACCATGCGAGTTAAAGTCCCCTAAAACCAGCCGCGGTGAAGGAAGAAGTTCTATGATGTCTGCAAGCCGACGATGCCCTATCGAGACTCTGGGAGGAATGTAGATAGAAGCTATACATAGATCTTTGCCTTTAATATTAATTTGGCAAGCAACAACTTCAATTCCCGGTGTCGAGGGGAGGTTAATACAATAAAATGAATAGCACTTTTTAATCCCTAAAAGTACCCCTCCATAAGAGTCTTCTCGGTCCAGGCGGATTATGTTAAAATTATGGAAGTCGAGGTTGATGTTAGAAGTAAGCCAAGTTTCACTCAAGGAGAATACATCGCAATTATGAGTATGTATTAAGTGTTTGAAAGAATCAAGTTTTGGGATGATACTTCTGCAATTCCACTGAAGCACAATGATCATATCTTCGATTCTCAGTGGTAAATTATCCATCAAAAGATACGATCGCTGTAAGGAGGGGCCATTGTTCAGTCAACTGTTTTAAAAATGTCCTTACTGTTGGCAGTAGAGCAGTTAGGAAGCTTTTCAGAGGATCAGTAATATTGAAGGCTGTTAATATCCAGTCCACGATATCAGAAAATTTCAATAATCCAGCGTTTGTTGGATTTTCTGGTTGTGCTTTGGGGTCATTCGGGTTTTTTGATGCCCCAGGAAGTGCTGGGTACTCCTTATCATCCCTAAGTTTTTTGAACCCAGGAGGTGTTTGCTTCGGTTTTGAGTCAGCACTTTTTGTTTCAGTTTGGTTCTTTTGTGACGAAGAGGACAGTCTGAGGCCTTTACGAGGAAGCTTGGGAGAAGCCAGATTTTGTCTTTTCCTGCTTCCTTCAACCTGTGTGTAGGAAGGTCCTTCGCCTGGGTCGTCAGAGGTATCCTCTTCAACTGGCAAGATTGCAAACGGGTTCTCAGGGGTCGATGGAGTGGTTCTTTTTAAGATTTCCGCATAAGAACGTTTGGAACGTTCTTTCACGGATCGCTTCAATTTCTCCGCACGCTGTATGTACGTAGGGCACACCGAAAGATCATGAGGATTCTCCCCGCAGTAGCAACACTTTTCCACTGCTCTTCTGCAGAGATCGTCCTCATGGGCCTCTCCGCATTTGCCGCATCGCAGTTTGTTGCAACAATAGGTTGCCGTATGACCTAACTGTTTGCAGCTTGTACAATGCATTACCCGCGGTACATACAGCCGAACAGGTAGACGAACTCCACTCACTACCAAATAATTTGGAAGTGCAGATCCGGCAAAAGTCACGCGAAATGAGTCCGATTGGTAAAATTTACCATCTATCGATTTGGAGTGCAATTGCTTGCACTCCAAAATTTTCACTGGATGAAGGTCGGGGTTTTTGAAACGGCCTACCCCGTCCTTCATCAAATCTTCGATTGTCAGACTTTCGTCACGGACCACACCGTCGATCTCCACCACATGAGACGGGACGTACACGCGGTACTCCTTCGTGAACAACTCGCTGGTAGCAATCGCGTTTGCTTGCTTCAGGTCGGACACAACAACGCGTAACTTGTTTGGCGAAACCTTATCTATTGTTTTTATTGCCGAGTAATGTTTTTCCAGGTCCCGAGCAATATTTAAAACTCTGAGAGACTTTAATTTGGGCCGGAAGTATACCACCCACGGACCCCCCGAGCCATCGTCTTGGTAAACTTTTTGGCGGGCAGGCAATATCTTAGAGGGAGATGGAGGCATCGGAGAGGGAGATGGCATCGGAGAGGGAGATGGTATCGGAGGGGGAGATGGTATAGGAGGGGTAGATGGCATCTCGGAAGCAAACTCAGCCTCTAAATGTTCTTCGTTCATTCGTTCAGCTTCGCCCTCCTCCGAGACACCCCCACTGTCATCAATATTCATATTTAAAGTGCGGGAGTAAAGAAGTCTCCCGCACTTGAAATGAGAAAGAAAGAAATTAAATGAAAAGAAAATATATGAATAGTAAAAGTTGAAAGAAAAAGTTTGAGAAAATACTTAACAGTATGTCACGGTAAGCTGTTAGGTGAGTTGCTCCTTCACTCCTTCGTTGTGCTTCAGCGTGACCTTGACTCAGGATTTGGCTGCTGCGATGCGGGTAGCAAACAATAGAAATAACTGCTGCCCGAGGATAGCACAATAGCGTCTACTGTTGATACCGATACAAAACCGGTGCACAGACAGAACTCACTTGCGGGGATGCTACTTTTTATCACTTTTATTTAATGCCTATACTACAGCCTCTGCTGTGATAGGCACCTTCGTCTTACCGATGTCGATTGTTAAAAAACGCGTGTGCTCACTTCGAACATTCGGTTACGAATGAAAAATATTTCTTATCCGTTCTTTTAATTCCAATCCAATTCATTTCAAGGATGATATCTCACACCATTGCCAGCACGCCTAAAACCAAATACATTCTTATGAATTAAGCCATACACTGAAAAAAATTATTAAATTCACACGATTTCTAAATAAATAGTACTATGAAATGGTAACCATCCTCGATGTAAAACTAAATTGGAATACATTAATTTCAATGAATATGACCGTTTATTTATATTGACGCTTAGCTTTACTTTTTTTTATTTAAGAATATAATGTTTAAGGCACACTGCTTAAGCTCTAAGATGCCAAGGGCTTTTACTAATTTTAATTTACGACTAACTTGAAAAGCTTTACTTTTAATGTATATTGAAAAATGAAGCACAGTGAAGTAACTTTATATTAAATTTCCTGCTCCAAACATGCACTGTTTGTGTTGGTGAGAGCAGCACTGCATATTATTTTCAAGAACACAAAAGAGTTGGTTGATAATACAAATGCTGGAGCATTTGGTCGATGATAATATTACAATAAAATGCGTGAGTGGTTCAACGTTACATACAGGCGTACACTGTAAAGTATCGAATTAAATTATGTAAATTATGAGTCTAGACATTTTTTTAAAAGCGAAATGCCTGAACTTGAGTATGAAAACGTGCACAGACTAAGAATAAAGAATAATAACAAACAAAATCAAGTTTGTTTGGTTTTATGGAATTTGTAACTAATCTGTTGCCTTACTGCAATTCTATTACATTTTCTACTGAAGTCGGTAATATCTCGCGATTTTTTTTGTGATAACGGTCAATAAGACACCTATCAACATTTACTTTGAAGAGAAATTCCGAAAGACTCGGTACTCGCTGAGAGTAAGTCATAATAGAAAGTTATAGTGAAAAGTTTTCTCTTTCGGCTGGTGTTAAAACTAATGTACTATTTTTTATACCTCAACTGCGATTTCTTGCAAAAGTTGTTGCCTAAAGGTAACATATCGATCGATATCACAAAAAACGCGTGATATGAAGATAAACATTTTTATTAATGTGCGTTTTTCCTAAGGAAATGGTCAAAAAAGCACTCTATATTTTGTTGTCTCATTCACACAATTTAAAAAGGCCACGCTACACACTTCGTAGCTTTATATTACTTAATTTAAGCTTTCCAAAAAGTATATGTATGTGACTTTTGGTCTGCGACCCTACTTCCTATTAGTAGCTAAAGTTAGTGTATATAAAAGTTTAAATGTTAAATAACTTCTAAGGGAAAAGGCCAAATCGTGCACAGTCTTCAACAAAAATGTGTAATTTTGCGTGTTTAGTAATTGTCTCGAACATAGTAGACACTGAAAATAATTGCGAAAAAAGTTATGTACAAAAAATTGATTTTAGGTGGTTTCGAACGAAAATGTTTCATATATCCGAAACTTTTTGCGTTAGACCTATAGCTTCTTCGGCAAAGTTTTTTCTCGTTAGAAGTTCTAAAACTTTGTAGAAGACATCAATTTTCTATCTCTTAAGGCAAAAAAGTTGTTGAAATGAACTTTTATCTTAGTAGGCTTTGCACATTTTTTATTGTATTCAAATCACGAGGAATATTTTTGTGAATGAGTTCTCCAAAGGAACTATGTATATTGGATCAACGGTTTAGCAGCTAGAGAATTAAGTTCACGTTTTTGTCGATTCAAACCACTGTGCGAGCCCACTGTGCATGTCTCCAACCACCACCATTCGAAACAGCAGCGCGCAAGCAATATCGAAAACGATAAAAGGTTTATGAAACTCACTTGAAACTTTTTCAAATTTCAGTTATTTCGGCAAAATTTTATAATTTTGAGTTGCCTTTTCAGATTCACTGTGAAATTTGTTTCAAAAGTACAAAAAAAAGAACGGTAGCTTTAGCTTTGACAGCAGAACCATTCGAATGAATAAAATTAAAATGGCTTGCTGAGGATACTTTTGTTCCAGTTTCAGTTCTATTATAGATCACCCATATAAAATTTCCAACTGCTGAATTTGCTCTTAGGAAACATGAACATGAAGACTTTTGGCAATAATGGAATTTTCAATATTCTTATTCAAAGTCTTCTCGATGTTGCCTTGAGACTCTTGGTTGAAATTCTTAACAAGGACTTTTTATAAGCTTACTTTCCTAAGAGATAAAAAAACACTAAGGCTATTCCTAACTTCAAACCTGAAAAAAATCAGCAGAAATCTTCCAGTTGAGAATTCTATTTTCTACCAGAGCAGTTTGGGTTTCGCATTAACATTCAACTACTAATCAACTTGTTAGACATGACTTGAACGAACATGATAAATGCAAAGAAATCTTCTGGTTCATCCACTGGAGTTGCTCTTCCAGACTTAGAAAAAAGCATTCGACAGTGTTTGACACAAAGGTTGTAACGTATTTATTTATTTAAAAATGGAATTTAGCAAAATTCAGTAATCGAAAATTGATTAGTTTTACTCATTCGTATTATGAAATGTTTCACAACAAATGTGTTATAGCTACAGCAGCTATAAATTATCATGTGGCTATAAAAATGGAATATCTATATGAAAAAAGTTTATGTAATTATGTTGCTAGTGAGTCTAATCGCTTCCAGATGTCGGTAGTATGAAATTCGAGGGGTTGACTAAAGTAGGGCAAATATTTTCGCCATACCAAATAAATTTGCCGCCTTAGCATGGGCGCTGCCATGTTACAAATAACCCGCTAAATCGTTACAAAAGATCCGATGTTTCTTGGATGAGATGCAATTCACACTCGTCCATTTCGCAGACGTATCGGCTGGAGAACCAAAAGTGTATAGTGATTTTTCTGAAATTATATTTTCTTGAGTTTTAGCTAATTGTAGTTAGAGTTAATGTTGAATTTTAAAAAAAGAGTGAATAAGTTTTAGTATAACAAAATTTTTTTCTCTGCTAGATTTTTTTAAATTTCAGGTTCATAAAACCATTATTGAAACAAGTGAATTCTGTTCAAGTGTACATAGAACTTATAAGTACAAAAGGTAAATGATCAAAATATATTTATTTCGCGAGTCCTTATTTAATTACGTTCACGTTGGACAGCAGCGCTCGTCCAACGGGCGTTTATTGTACGGGCTGGAATCGTTAATCGGAGTGACGCCGTTCGAAATCAATATTGTATGCGTGGAGTGATTTGAGCTCGAGTGTCGTTCAAGGCCCGTCGCCAAGGCAGTCAAACGGAGTTTAGTGGGTTTACGTTTGCAAAGTTTTCACGGCGATTACATTCTGTGGCCGTTTTCAAGAGCTGGCAATCGAGATACGTGGTCAATTGCGTACACATTTCTTGAATCAAAGTAGGGGTTTCATTTCATCTTGGCAAGGATCGATGCGGAATCTTAGTACGTGAGGTCCTTCCAGGGTACGTTGGCCACTACTGCGGATAATCGCGGATCTGCACGGCTTCCTAGCTTTGCAGAAGCTCTTGTCGAGAAAAATCGGAAGTCTTCCGTCCAGCTGAACCACACTCCGCCCCTTTAGTTCGGCCATACACACATGAGTTGCCATCACTGGTATCTACACACGCCATCTTTACCTGCCGGCCGGCATCGCCGACCCCTAGAGTCGGCCTTGGATCCGTTCCCATCACCATCGTTGCTGCTAAAAACCTGTGAAGGTATGTCACCAAGTTCAATGCCGTCGTATAAAACAATTGTCCTACCTGAACGTCCGTTTATAATATACCGAGTGGAATGAAAAATATAAGTTTAAAATTTACGTTTTCTAGTTTCCGTTGCCACTCTTACTTCCGTTTTCTTTTCTCCACTTTGGTATTCTCGAGTCGATTATTTGTTGCAGGTATCGGGAAAGTGTGAACGGTTGGTTATTGTGACAAGGTGGTATTTTGGCGAATTTGAATTTTGGAGGAGTTTTTCTGGTTTTGTTAAATATAACTCAGTAACCTTTCGAGCAAATTCCCCGTTTGTTGCATTTGTGACTGAGATTGAAAAACTCAACCAATGCTCACAGAAACCACACTCTTCACAAACAGTTTTTGAAATAGTGTGGGAAAATATGCGCCCTTACTATCGCTCGAAACTAGCTACAATCAACGTATACGATTTAGATCATTTATTGGATCTCAATCATAGAATAGATGCAAATGATCCTAACTTATACCGATCAAGCTACAACCCTAGAAATGAGGTTCACGCTTTAAGTGTTGAAACCTGCTCCGACGATGAGTATTCATCATCGGAGGAAATTTCTGTAAATGTTATACAGCGAAAGCGTGGAAAAAATAAGGAAACATATAAACCAAGTACATCACAGATTACAAAAATCCCTGAAACCGTAGTATCCAACGTGCGAGCGCAACCATCCGGCACAACAGCAATCGTTAAACTAAAAACGGGGTGTTTAAAAGGGAACCATAGCATCTCGCAACCGATTACGTTTCCAAACGAAACGACTCCGTCACAAACTAATATTACACAAGAAACGTTGATGATTAGAGTCAACCCAAATTTATATCCAAAAATTCGCGTCTCAGTTCTAGGAACAGAGATAATCGTCTTGTTAGACTCAGGGGCCAGTATAAGCGTACTGAATTCAACAAAACTGTTGAAAATAACACGGAACATACATGTGTTGGCTACGCCAATATTCCATATTTATTCGCAGGAATAACCAAAATTATCCCAACGATAATTGTACCAAAACTTTCAAAACCTCTTATTTTGGGAATGGATTTCTGGAACGCATTTCAAATACGTCCAAAGTAGGGGTTTCATTTCATCTTGGCAAGGATCGATGCGGAATCTTAGTACGTGAGGTCCTTCCAGGGTACGTTGGCCACTACTGCGGATAATCGCGGATCTGCACGGCTTCCTAGCTTTGCAGAAGCTCTTGTCGAGAAAAATCGGAAGTCTTCCGTCCAGCTGAACCACACTCCGCCCCTTTAGTTCGGCCATACACACATGAGTTGCCATCACTGGTATCTACACACGCCATCTTTACCTGCCGGCCGGCATCGCCGACCCCTAGAGTCGGCCTTGGATCCGTTCCCATCACCATCGTTGCTGCTAAAAACCTGTGAAGGTATGTCACCAAGTTCAATGCCGTCGTATAAAACAATTGTCCTACCTGAACGTCCGTTTATAATATACCGAGTGGAATGAAAAATATAAGTTTAAAATTTACGTTTTCTAGTTTCCGTTGCCACTCTTACTTCCGTTTTCTTTTCTCCACTTTGGTATTCTCGAGTCGATTATTTGTTGCAGGTATCGGGAAAGTGTGAACGGTTGGTTATTGTGACAAGGTGGTATTTTGGCGAATTTGAATTTTGGAGGAGTTTTTCTGGTTTTGTTAAATATAACTCAGTAACCTTTCGAGCAAATTCCCCGTTTGTTGCATTTGTGACTGAGATTGAAAAACTCAACCAATGCTCACAGAAACCACACTCTTCACAAACAGTTTTTGAAATAGTGTGGGAAAATATGCGCCCTTACTATCGCTCGAAACTAGCTACAATCAACGTATACGATTTAGATCATTTATTGGATCTCAATCATAGAATAGATGCAAATGATCCTAACTTATACCGATCAAGCTACAACCCTAGAAATGAGGTTCACGCTTTAAGTGTTGAAACCTGCTCCGACGATGAGTATTCATCATCGGAGGAAATTTCTGTAAATGTTATACAGCGAAAGCGTGGAAAAAATAAGGAAACATATAAACCAAGTACATCACAGATTACAAAAATCCCTGAAACCGTAGTATCCAACGTGCGAGCGCAACCATCCGGCACAACAGCAATCGTTAAACTAAAAGCGGGGTGTTTAAAAGGGAACCATAGCATCTCGCAACCGATTACGTTTCCAAACGAAACGACTCCGTCACAAACTAATATTACACAAGAAACGTTGATGATTAGAGTCAACCCAAATTTATATCCAAAAATTCGCGTCTCAGTTCTAGGAACAGAGATAATCGTCTTGTTAGACTCAGGGGCCAGTATAAGCGTACTGAATTCAACAAAACTGTTGAAAATAACACGGAACATACATGTGTTGGCTACGCCAATATTCCATATTTATTCGCAGGAATAACCAAAATTATCCCAACGATAATTGTACCAAAACTTTCAAAACCTCTTATTTTGGGAATGGATTTCTGGAACGCATTTCAAATACGTCCAGTTATCACCGAAAATAACGTACAAATAGATCTGGGAAGTATAGACTGTGCAAGACAGCCATTGATAAGCCATCTTTCGACAGAACATTGGGTAGAACAAGGATTTGTAGAAGAAGAGATTCATTTCGACATAAGTTCACTGGACCTCACGGAACAGGAACAGAAACTTTGGCATCCATCTGAGCCAGAAGAGGATGATTCACTCGACGTACCGTCTTTTCAACTCCCCGGCAATCCAGAAGAAATAATCGAGACTATTGAAACAGAACACGAACTTATTGAGGTACAAAAAAGGCAACTTAAAGACACGATCAAGTTATTTCCACTGACTAGTGAATCAAAATTAGGAAGAACGGCTTTAATTGAAAACGAAATTGAAGTTAGAGACGGAGGAAAAATGAGAGATTCGCCGATGTACCGATATTCATCGCGTATATGGGAGAAAATTGAAGAGGAATTAAAGCGTTATATATAGCTCGATGTCATCGAGGAATGCACTAGTGAGTTCGCTAGCCCTTTGGTTCTAGTAAAGGAACCAAATGAAAAATTTACCCAAGTAACATTTTTAATATTATTAAATACTTGTAGCTGTCTTCAATGCTACATAATAAATCTTGCAATAAAACTTTAAACTCCACGAAAGCCTACTGAAAACCCCTATAAGAGCCTGCAAAGTGGACCATTCTTCATAAGGTTTATAAATCAAAATGAAGAGTCAGCATAAACCTGCTTTAAAACTCCAAATTCAAGAAAATTTTGAAACCAGCTTTACGATCAACATGAAATTTCTTTGGATGGAATGAATTCCACTATGAATAAACTGTCGTTTTGATGATATTTTTCTTGATTATGTGTGTCATGTCTACTTTGAATGCAATCAGTAAGAATATATTATATTTTAATAACGAGTTTGAGACCTTTTCCGAACGTAAAAACTTCATGCGCTTTTATTTTTATCGTGAATGTAAGGATAAAAATAAGAATTATAACTAATCGCCTTGAAATAAATGCGGTTTTTGCGAAAGTCTCCATGATTTTTGAAAATTATTTTTTGTGATTCATCGTCATTTTTGTATAAAACTATTCTGTGGCGATAAAACTTATGCATACGATCTGAAAATGAATCATGAAAGTCCAACATATTTCCTCGTTTTTGCATTTCGAAGTTTATTTGATGTCAATAAATGCTACGGTATAGAACATCATAATGGCGGCCATGAAATTTCTTTTTATGCAAATTACACTTAACCTAAGAAGCAATAAATCAAATAGCCTACAACTAATGTGTCATAAATGTACTTTAGAACCCTCAAATTTACTCTGAGTGAAGTTGTCATAGAATTAACACGCACACACACAAAACTAGATTTATGAAAGAATTTAACTGACAATAATGTTTTAAAGAAAATGTTTGAAAGCAATATTAAGAGTGTTTGCATGGTTTTATTCTAGTACAAATTGTTTTATTTTAATTTTATTTTTAGTGTAGGTAAAGGGTTTTATAGAAGCTTTGAAAACTATTATATTACTGGTTAAAAGAGACACTTATTATAGTTGTCATAAAACAGGTAGTGATTGAAAAATCAATTAAAAAACTCCTATAATTATAATCAAAACCATAAGGCATTTGAATTGTTACTTGGGTAGAGTTTGTTTAGACTCTCGAAGAATAAATTCCATTACGAAAAAACACGCTTATCCCATGCGAAACATTAATGAAATTTTTCATAGGCTGCAAAAAGCTAAATACTTTAGCATAATTGACCTAAGGGATGCGTATTTTCAAATACCATTGAAGGAAAGCTCAAGAAATCTCACAGCGTTTCGAACTCCTAAAGGTCTATTTCGATTCAAAGTAGCCTCATTTGGATTCAAAAATGCTCCGTGTACTATGAACAGATTACTGAATAAAGCAATAGGATTCGATCTGGAATCCTATGTGTTCATCTGCCTAGATGACATAGTGTTTGCCACGGAAACACTAAAGGAGCATTTTCGTCTGCTAAGCTGTTGCAAAAGGCTTGTTTAACAACGGTTGAAAAAAGTCACTTTTGTAGGAAGAAAATTCGGTATTTAGGTTACTTGTTAACTGAAAATGGGCTTGCCATAGATAGCAGTAAATTAAACCTATACTAAATTACTCTCGTCCATAAACGATTCGTGATGTGAGACGATTATAGTAGTAAATTGGAACCTATACTAAATTACTCTTGTCCATAAACGATTCGTGATGTGAGACGATTAATGGGTTTAATGGGTTTCTACCAAAAATATATAAAAAATTATATCCACGTTATAGCTCCAATAACAGATCTTTTGAAAAAAAAAAACAAAAAAAATCAAGTGGACTGAGGAGGCCGATAATGCCCTCAGCAAACTAAACTCTGTGCTAACATTTTCACCAGTGCTGGCAAACCCACGTTACGATCAACCATTTATAATTGAGACCGATGCATCCCAACTTGCAGTTGGAGCAGCACTGTTACAAGAATATCCAGAAGGAAAAAGAATTATCGGGTATTTTAGCAAGAAACAAACAAGTACTCAGCGCAAATATGCAACAACCGAGTTGCAATTGCAGTTCTTCTCGCGATCGAAAATTTCAGGCACTATATAAATGGGACAACCTTTACGGTAATCACTGACGCCAAAAGCATAACGTGGTTATTTTCAATCACAGCAGCCAGTTATTTTCAATCATAGCTTTATCTATATATATAAAAATGCAGAGATCATTCTTTGTAATCGCATCACGTAAGAACGGATGGACGGATTGAGATGCTTTTTTTTGTTTGATCAATTTTTACCCCCACCGGGTTCGTACATCAAAAAAATTAGGAAAACTTACCGGAAAAGTGGGAAAAACCAATAAAGTTATTTTGTATGGACAATGGAATTTTCCACTGAAAAAGTCGCCAATGCAATGATTGCTAGATTTACGATTAATGTTTGGCGCGCAAGGAGATGCTCAGTATTTCGCCGTTGAAGAAATGAATACTAGATCTTTGGAAAATCGTTTGGCGCGCAACGAGTAGATTTGGGTGGAGGTTTTACATACATGATTGATTCGTCATTTGGAAATACGTGCTTAATAGGGTATCAAAATCATTACTTGCCAAATGACTGTTTTAGCTATAGCGTAAACAGAAGCACAAGTTCTAATGTCATTTACCAGTAGATGTAGTCAGATGAATTATGTTGGCAATCGTGGGCGTGAGTTGAACAAATCAAATTATGCAACGATTTTTTTTATTTTACGTATCAATGATAGGATTCTGCTGTTGAAATAATGAGTTCAGATGAAAATATTTTCAGATGAAAGTTTTTTCAGCCGATTCGGGTGAGTTTTCAAGAGTGGTTTCCTTCAAAACGGATGGTATTCATGACATTTGTAAGCTGCTTAAGCCAAATCATTTCATTTTCCGAACTTTGGATTACTTAACGAATTACCATATGCGAATCGTGAATATCATATCTGAAGGAGAAATCGTGGCATGTAAGAACCATTAGTTGTGAGATCTGCTGTTTTACACATTGGTTTTAACGATAAGAAGAATACTGGTATAATCACTCCTCATGTTCACTCCGCTAGAACAGAATATTGATTCTCAGGACTGAATACTAAGCAAACCGATGTGGTGACTCGACAAATGAGAGGCCTTTTGACACAATTCTTGAACGAATATAGCGTTCATGTCAAAGTTAATGGACACAATATTTAATAAAAGGGTAATTTGAACTTTCGGATGTCCAAGTATTTTTCATTTTATCGCTAATTCGTTAATCGAAAATTGATCCTGTCATTATCCTGCTACGAACATTCATCAAACACGACTAAGTCATATCACTAGCGTGAAGCAGGTTATGGACAACTGTTCAAAATTAGTTTATTACTTTCGATAATCCCTAAGGATTTGCTATTAAATTTATAAACGTCTTCAGTACAAATAAGTCTTAACATTCAATGACAAACAACAATCCCCGAGGGCTGCTTTTGGAAATTTGTGGGGTCAATTTAAAGTATTTATCTTGGTCATCTCTTTTTCATCCATCTGTTAATTTGTTTATTTGTTGATTTAGGAGCAAGGGAAAAGCCTGCTGGAGCTGAGTTTCTCCATAAAACCTTCTCATCTTTTGTATCAACAGATAATATTGGACCAAATGATACATAACGAAATCTTTAATTACCCTTATTTAAACTACAAAGCTAACTAACAACTATTCATATTGACTAATTATCCTAATAAAACTAGCGGGAAAAGATTTGGAGAAAACGGGTTTTAATGACGTTACGAGATAAATTGAAATTAAATCCATCAGAGCAAGTATTGAACTATACTATACTATACGACATATACTCGAAAACGGTTCAATGAAGCCATAGTTAGTTCTAGCACGAGGAATTCTGAGAAAGGGATTAAACCGCAAATTACGCCGAAGAATGTCAAAACTTAGCTGTTGTAGGAGATCTGCACTATCAATTCGAGATTGGATGAGGTCCGCGACAAAAACAGCTTTTTGTGTATCTCGGCGGACAGATAGCAAAACGATTTTCGTAGCGCGGAAGATTCAATAGATCTCTCCAGGGCAGGCGACGCAAAGCAAAACGAATGAACTTGCACTGAACAGTTTTAATGCGTAGCTTATCTGTTTGATAATATGGTGCCCAAACAACAACAGCATACTCGCGAACTGGAGCGCAATGTAACGATTTATGTTGTTGAAATTTTTTGAGATGCGAAAGATGAATCCTAGCATCTTTAATGCTTTAGAGAGGGTATATTCTATGTAATCTTTGAAACTAAGTTTTGAATCCAATAACACTCCTAGATCCTTAATTGATGTCTCCCGTTTTAGTACAGATTGCGAAATAGTGTAATCATACATGTTCGTTTACGAGAGAAGGAGATAACGAAGCATTTTAAGGCGTTAATAACCATTCTGTTGACGTTGCACCAATTAGAAAATACATCCAACTGTGTCTGCAAGAAGTTTGAGTCTTTCAGATATTTGATGAGATTGAACAGCTTGAAATCGTCGGCGAATGATAGCTTCAAGCATTGCAATGCGAAATTCAGATCATTTAGATATAGCAGAAATATGAATGGTCCTATATGGCTTCCCTGAGGAACGCCAGAGCTCACGATGAATGATAGAGTAACGCAGTCGCCAATTCTCACGGTCATACTACGACCAGTCAGATATGATTCAATCCCATCCATCATCCCACATGTCAAATCTTTAGTTTGAGAGAGATCTACAATCTCTGTTCAATACACTGACTTGAAGGATGAGATGGCAATCGGTGCATTTGTTTAGTTTTTGCGTAACAAAAGCATTGAACATATCCACAATAATTCTTGATGATAATTCTTCTTCGGGACGAAGTTAATGTGTTGGATATGAATTTTTCGTAATTCGTTTATTGTAAGCCAAGTAAACAGTAAAATAATGGAAAGAAACATTAACGTTTGACAACTCTCAGGCGAGACGAAGTTCGACGGGTCAGCTAGTACATAAATAAAAACGTAGATCCGGGCTATTCTACGTAAAACCTTGCAGCTGTCTTTTCCAATAGCTCGCCTAAAAAATAAAAAAAAAAATAAATTAAAAAAGGTGGGTGGGTAATGTCAGAGAAAAAACTGATACGCTCCCATCACTTTTCCGAATATCAGTTAGTTGATTGATGGTATGAATTGGGCAAGCTTTCCTCTTTTCCACTAATAGAGTTTGGAGCGATGCACCTACATTAAAGTACAGATTAGTTACATTAAACAGCTACTATTCTACAACTATATATTCCAAACTTGAAACAATTCCTTTTTAATTTGCTAATATAGCAGACTAGGTACGACAAATTTGTAGTTTATTTTTATTGATGCTACAAAGTTCGAAGATATCTGATTCTTCTCGAAATTTCAGTACGAGACAATTGCAATGGCCTTGTCAGAAATGTATCGACGATCTTCGGTATGCAAGAGTCATTCTAATAATAATAATGATAGTAATAATAATAATAATAATAATAATAATAATAATAATAATAATAATAATAATAATAATAATAATAATAATAATAATAATAATAATAATAATAATAATAATAATAATAATAATAATAATAATAATAATAATAATAATAATAATAATAATAATAATAATAATAATAATAATAATAATAATAATAATAATAATAATAATAATATTAATAATTATGAAGAATAAAGTGCGGAAAAGTGAGACGTGACATGGGTCATTTAAGTAAGCAGAAGGCTTCTCGTATCTAAACTTTTACCTTCTACCAGAGGAGTCGAACTTAGGCATTTTAAAGATACGAGTCATCCGAGTCTCTGATATGTCAGAAAGTAAAGGCAAAGGTCGTTTGCCATTTACTGTCCGAACCGGCAAAAGTAAAGTTACGAGAAGTTGTCACATTCTACCCACGACGGTTTCTCACACAATGTGTTTCATTGTGTTCTCATCTCTATACAGTTAGCTGTAACACCGGAATGGAAGATTTGTCCGAAACTATTGCTTGAGTGCCTGGAGTTGTAGCGTATGGCTATGCGTCCCAGGGTGCAAGCGGCGCACGGACAGCGCTCCATTCATCGCTGTGTGTGATGGAATCCCATCTAATTTTTTTACATTTTACTTTTATTTTTAATTTTTTTTTAATTTATGACTTCTGGTCAGTCAGTAATTTTTACTTTTTTCGGTATTTTAACGATATCAAACCTATCAATTTAACGATATCAAAGCTATTAAGTAATTCGATTAGTTCCTCTATTTTTACTCACAGGAACACTTTATTTTTTTTTTCGATTGGGTTAGTGACTGTGATATTTTAACGGTTCGCTTACGGTTGGTTCGGGCTTGCCATTGTGTTGTTAGTAGACGATTCCGCGATTACAATAATTAAGTTTTAAAGTTAAGTTTGCTGATTTTTACCTTTTTCTTTATATATAAAAAATAGGTATAGAATTCGCTCAAACTTTAGAAAAATTTTCGAAGGCCCGGAGGGCCGAATGTCATATACCAATCGATTCAGCTCGACGAACTGAGAAAATGTCCGTGTGTGTGTATGTGTGTGTCTGTATGTGTGTTGTCAACTAAGAGGTCGAGATCTCAGAGATGGCTGGACCGATTTTGATCAAACTAGTCGTAAATGAAAGGTCTCCCCATCACCCAGAACGCTATTGAATAGTTTTGAGATCGGATGTTTACTTTTTGAGTTATACGAAGTTTTATGTCAAAATTTTCAGTTTTTTGAAGGTATCTGTCACAATTGGCCTTGAAAACAGAGTATATTTCCAGACTTAGATTCCGCACGGTAATACCTATCCAACAAGCCATAGATTGTTAAAATCCATCCATTTTTAACGGAGATATCGAAATTTTTGTGTAAGCGACTTTTTTCCCTATTCCAGCAGTAGATGTTTTGAGTGCTGTCTGGCAAAGAAATGCTAGGGAGCAACATAAAACACGATTTTTCATACTGTTACATACATTTGTTTCTAAGTACCCAAAAGACTGTGTACAGCATGATATTTTGCCTCGGACCGATTTTAGCACGGTTCGTTTTTGGCAACATAATCGTTCAAATATGCCATATGTAAACCAGATGATGGCAGAATTTTCGAGTTGAAAACAATTCCATAATTGTATTGATTTAAACTATTTACAGCAATAAATGATGGAAAAACATTACAGCCATATACCATTCGAATCAGTTCGTCGAGATCAGCAAAAGCGTGTGTGACAAATAGTTTTACTTAATTCGGAGATGACTCAACCGTTTTCTACAAACTTAGATTCATATGAAAAGTTGTATACTCCCAAACAAGTTTCCTGAATTATGTTTGGTTCCGACCCCTGGTTTCGGAACTACAGGATGATATGTGAAACGAAATTAAAACTGTGTAACTCATTTTTCTCGTAGATGGCTGAACCGATCTAAGATTCAAATGAAATCTAAGAATCATCTAAGATTCAAATGAAAAGTTTCAAGATTCTATAAAACATCTTGTTTTTCAGTCAAATCCAACTTCCGGTTTTGGAGATACAGGATGATTAGTATAAAAACGTCTATTTGACATAAATTAATCAGGTTTATCGAGTTAGCAGATTTGGATAGTCGATAACCAAATAAACTTTGACTTTCATTTTTGGTTGTGTTCAGTTTCCGTTTCGGAAGGCACCCAAAAATTTAATTCGCACTACGATTCCTCAAAGATGTCTACATTGATTTTCAAACATTTTGAAACAAATATAAACTATACAGCTACTCAGGTGAATTTATCTGACCTCGGCCATACCGATTTTGTCGTGAATACGACTTACTTTACTATGGGGCGACTTTTCAAAATTTTCCCTTTGGGAGAGTGATAAGTTTTTGATCGTGAATATCTCTTGTTATACTTAACACAACCACATAATTTTTTCTCCATGCCATCAGAAATATAATCAGGAATTTGTGATTAAATTTTCATCAGCGTAAAATTACCATAAATAACTCAAAAACTATGTTTTCTCAAACTTTTTGAAACAATGAGAAAAACTCGTCACGTTTGCTTGCCTTTTTCGCACCAGGACGAGGGTTTTGAGGTAGTCTGGCACATATTAGTTCCGATGTTCTACTGGCCGAGTGTAATAGGGTAATAGAAAATTGTTCATTTTTTTCTAGTGCGTTAGACGGAACTTCACATCGTGCCGAAGTTCTTCCACCAACATCAGTATTAGTGGGGTGGAAAAAACCTCAAAAGCTCAGGTGGTGCTCTCCTTCGCCTTCGGATGTCGTGGCTCAACCAGCAGAGAACTGAATTTTAAGTTAAATTCAAGAACTAATCTCAGAACCTAAATTCTGGTCCACCTGAATTCTAAGCTTAGAACTGAATCCTAATTTTGGATTTTGAAACTGGTTTCTTTACTATATTTTGGAACTGAATTTACTGAAATTCCTAATTTAGGTATTCGAATCCATCTGATTTAGGATTTTATCATCAGAATTCATGAACAAAATTCAGGATATGAATTTCAGATCTGGATTCTGAAACTAAATATTAGGTTTGAACTCCGAACCTTCATTTTAAAACTGAATTCAAAATCAGAGTTTCATTTCTGGATTGAGTTCCAGAATTTAATTCATCAACTGAATTCAGTTCCTATTTATTCGGAAATGAAAGAGAAACATGTCAGTTTTATTCGTATTCACGTCCTCCAGTTATGTATGTGACATTATCCACCCGCCTTTTTAGAATTCCGTTACTCAAAGCTCAGTCGTTTTCTTGAGAAAAGCCTAATCGAATTTCAGAAACAAAAGGCGGGTGGGTAATGTCAGAGACATAACTGGATGTCGTGAATACGAAAACAACTGACATGTTCCTTAACACATCCGAATATCAATTAGTTGATCAATTGTATGAATTATGCAAGCATTCCCCTTTTGCACATTTTTCGCAAAAACAAAGAAGGCTTCACTTTTTAATGAGAGGCTTGTTTCCTGATTTCGTTTGTAGCTTATTCACTAATGGGCGGTCCTAACGGCTATAAAAATAGCCTCATACAGAATTTTAATGTCGATTATTTCATTTCGGATTTGCATAATTTATTGATTGCGTAGTTCTCCACACACTGTGGCACTTTTCGCAAAAACACAGGTTTCACTTGATCTCGATCACTGTAAATTTCACACAGCGAAAAGTGCAAAAATCTAACCAAACTGTTCTAGATTTGCACTAAACTGAGGATATTTACTTTCGATTTGCGAACAACAAATCCTAATAGTTCTTTAGAAAACTTTTAGAGCCATTAGAACGGCTGATTTTGTGTAATGCTCTCCACCGTTGTTTTTTCACCAATGCTAATGATTGGCAGTTATGACGTAATCGCCCTTGTCGAAAGCGAAACTAGTTGTGCAGACGACACAAAACACATCTGCTCGCAGTGGCGATAGAATCCAAACTGATTCAAGCTTTGTTAAGAGGCTTGTTTCTACCTGATTTCCTTTGTAGCTTTTTCACTAATGGGTGGTCCTAACAGCTATAAAAATAGCCGCATGCAGAATTTTAATGTCGATTATTTCATTTCGGATTTGCATAATTTATTGAAAGAATCTATCAATATGCTGTAGGGATTCGTTTCCAGCATTCAGAAGGGTCAAAATGCGTAATTCTCTACGACATTAATCTCTGGAACATTTTTCGCAAAAAAAAGGCTTTACTTGATCTCGATTACTGTGAATTTCACACAGCGAAAAGTGCACAAATCTAAGCAAACTGTTCTTGATTTGCACTAAACTGAGGATAATTACCTTCGATTTGCGAACAACAAATTCGAATAGTTCTTTAGAAAACTTTTAGAGCCATTAGAACGGCTGATATTGTGTAATGCACTCCACCGTTGTTTTTTCCCAATGCTAATGACTGGCAGCTGTGACGTAATCGCTCTTGTCGAAAGCGAAACTAGCTGTGCAGACGGCACAAAACACATCTACTCGCAGTGGCGATAGAATCCAAACTGATTCAATTTTTGTTAAGAGATTTCCTTTTATGTGATTTCGTTTGTAGCTTTTTCAGTAATGGGCGGTCCTAACGGCTATAAAAATAGCAGCATACAGAATTTTAATGTCGATTATTTCATTTCGGATTTGCATAATTTATTGAAAGAAACTATCAATATGCTGTAGGGATTCGTTTCTAGCATTCAGAAGGACCAAATTGAGGTACTCACTGCGAAATTCACCACTTTTCGGAACATTTTTCTCGGACGAATTGTTGTACAGCACCAAATATTTTGTTCTCTTCCTCAGAACGCGTTCTGATTGGCTGGTGTTGACATGGGTCAAATGAGACAGGTTTTTCAATAGTGTACTATTGAAATACTTCCATGCTTTTGCTATACACGTTTAAATTGAAAAATTTCGATTATATTGGTAGTTAGATTATATAAATCCTTCCACAGATCACTGAGCTAGCAGCTTTCAAAATACGAGAAAGGCAAACGCGCCTTATGAATTATCCTCTTTGATACTCGTTTATACCAAACATTTCAGAAAAGTTCAATTTTGAATTATTTGAGACTACGTCATGAAACTGAAAATTTTATCATAAAGTTATGATCATATTTCCGATGGCATGTCGCAAGAATTATGTTGATTCATTAGATACCACAATAGATATTCACGATCAAAAACTTATCACTCTCTCAGAGGGTAAATTTTGAAAAGGCACCCCATAGTAAAGTAAGTCGTATTCACGACAAAAGTTCAAATTAAAATAAATCCAATTTTATCCAATTCTGACTTCGATTGTCGAATTGTAGGATGATGAATTTTTAAAATTAAAAGCGATATAGAAGATGACAATCCCGAAAAGCTTCAAAGCTGGACTCAAAAATATTGCAATTTATTCGTCATATGGCCATACGAATCGGTTTGGGTTATGCTGGTTCCTGAATATCGGCTCTGGAAGTACCTTAACATACACTAAACTCTAAAGTGAAAATTACTTCGACATATCATGTTACACATTTAGATTCAAATTCGATCCATATCGATTGTTACGCTTTTAGATTCAAATTCGATCCGATTTGCAGTTTCGACATTACAGAATAATGAGTGATTAAAATCTCAAATTGCCACTTGAAACGACTGACATTAGAATAGTGTCATGAAAACTGAAACACCGAAAAATATTCATGCAAAAAACACATGCGGATTGATAAAAAAAGGTATCATCTCACTGCTAGGTGGATTAAACACGTTTTTTATATTAGTACACACGCGCACTATGTGATATTCGGAATTAGTAGTTATTAAATTGCTTTTTTATTCAAACTATACTCACAAAAAAACATAGGAAGTACATCGGTACTGCGGGACAACGCCTAGGTCCTGAGGTCCTATTCTTAAGGAAGCACGGTCCGTGCTGCGGGATAACGCCTTAGTCCTTGTAAACCTAAGTCCTGTTTTGCGGGTTTCCGGTTCCACTCAGCGCACCTCTTCGTGCTTCGAAGTCTCAAATCGCCAACTTAATTCACGATGGCGCTAGGTCCGGGCTTCGAATTCCGTCTTGCGGGCAGCTAGAGATGTCTTCGTTTTAGCAGTGTGTCCTTACTTATACTGTTACTGAGAGGTCCCGACTTCGGGCGCCAGTTACACTTTCATGAACCGGTAGTTCTTTTAAAAAAAAACCCTTCTTAATCCACCTAGTGGTGTGATAATGCCTTTCTCTTCTTTCATAACAGTCTCATGAAAATATGTTTCATACTTTTATTAAATAATTTTAGATGCTAATTTTGTCACCAATTGATTCAGCCTGATTCGAGTAGTTCACAAAAGCATGCTTCAGTGTTTATGTCACACAGTCAGCATCATTTTTCCAAATTAGTGCTTGACATTTGCGTTGTCTATTTGTAATCAGTGATGCTAATCTAAAAAACCCTTCTTAGTCCACTTAGTGGAATTTTCATATATCTTGAAAAATCACCATAGGGGGGAGTACATGAAATTTTCGAAATCGAAAAAAAATTTTTGATGCCAAAAGGCTTAGAATTGCATGAAACGTCGAGATTTAGTGTAATCTCGAAAAAAATTTTTTTTGAAAAAGTCGATTTTTTGGGACTTAGAAAAAAGTCCCAGAAAGCTGATTTTTTCAAAAAAAATTTTTTTCGAGATAACAATAAATTTCGATGTTTCATGCAGTTTTAAGAGTTTCGGCATCAAAAAAAATTTCGATTTTGGAAATTTCATGTACTCCTCCCTATGGTGCTTTTTCAAGGTCGAAAATTGTCAAACCTTTACCACCGGGCAGCACCCCTTACGCATGTCCGATTTAGGTCAAATTTAGCATGAAGGCCTTTTTCGAGGTGCTTAAACTTTTGAGCACTAGAACTTAACGAAAATAGAGGTGATCCTAAAATGTTGGCACCCATATATATATATATATATATATATATATATATATATATATATATATAAGAGCGGTAAAAATAAATGTGTTTTGTCGGTTACGTCACTTATACCATCATATATCTGGAACCAAAAGTCACAACCATTTGATATTCGAACTTGATCAATGGCCCGACAGTAGCTTTCAAACGAGCCCAAGTTTGTTAAAATCGGTTCAGTTATCTCTGAGAAAATTGAGCGCGTTCAAATACAACGCTTTTTGTCGGTTACGTCACTTATACAATCATATCTCCGGAACCAAAAGTCACAGCCATTTGATCTTCGAACTTGATCAATGGCCCGATAGTACCTTTCAAACGAGCCCAAGTTTGTTAAAATCGGTTCAGCCATCTCTGAGAAAATTGAGCGCGTTCAAATTCAACGCCTTTTGTCGGTTACGTCACTTATACAATCATATCTCCGAAACCAAAAGTCACAGCCATTTGATCTTCGAACTTGATCAATGGCCCGACAGTAGCTTTCAAACGAGCCCAAGTTTGTTAAAATCGGTTCAGCCATCTCTGAGAAAATTGAGCGCGTTCAAATATCTTCTAAAAGTGCACACACACACATACACACACACACACACACACACACACATACACACAGACATTTTCCGATCTCGTCGAACTGAGTCGAATGGTATATAACACTATGGGTCTCCGAGGCTCCGTTCGAAAGTCGGTTTTTCCAGCAATTCTAATACCTTTCTATAGAGAAAGGCAAAACGAGTCTACACAGTTCGGAAGTTAATTGTGGAATGATTTTTTTTCAATTTATTATAAAGTGCCTACGCTGCTCCTGCTGCTCGATTACCGTCGCTTCGGTCCGCTGCGTATGCACTTTGTGACACGCGCAATGAATTTGCACGTGGTGATGGGATTTTTTGATGGTTCGGGTGAACCTGGTGGTAACTTAAATACCGATTGGAAAAGTTTGTGGATAAAAATCTATTGCCGGTACCATGATTTATTAATCATGAAACCATGAAATATGTCTTCTCATTAAATTTCATAAACAAAATGATTGATATCATGAAAATGTGATGATGTGATATTGTTCATGATATCAATCATTTTGCTTATGAAATCATGACCTATTATTCAGGATAAACATTACTCATGATTTCATGATTTTTAATCCGCGCGTACACGTATTCTAAGTTGAGTGTATCCAAGGAGTGACAATGATCATATGAAAACATTTGATTCTCGAAACACGACGTAATTATTCGAACAAATGAGTGTTTGTACAAAACCAGTTTCAATCCACCTAGTGGTGTAATGAAGCTCATATATAATACTGGTATTCTATTCAAAATGTTTCTCTTCGATTTTTTTAAAAGGAACCAAGGGATTGTTTGTATATTATCCAGTATAACAATCTATAATACAAGGTATAATCGAAGTCGGTTCGTACGGCCACCAACTAACATGGCGTATAAACTCTATTAAATTTTATTCAAATGTTTAATCGTACTCTAAACGACGATTAAAATTTTTGTTGTATCCGAAAATATCCAGTAATTTTAGGTAGAACCATTACACCTTTCATTTGACACTAAGATTGGGAATAACGGTTTTGAGTCCTGTTTTACCGGTTTAAGTGACGGTGTTTACTGTTTAGCACACTTAACCCTATAACTGCGGAGCCGGAACTCGGATCCGGATGCAATTCAGGAATTTCGTATAGGACCGCGAGACCGTTCATTTGAATCTAAGTTTGTGAAAATCAGTCAATCGATCGCTGAGAAAAGTGAGTGAAACCGGGAACCAGAATAGTCGGAATCGGTTTGTTTAGTTGCCTACTGAAAATGGCTATCGATTTGGGTAGTTTTGAGACCAGTTTAGAAAATTTGTTTACGTTTTTGTCGTGAATACGACTTACTTTACTATGGGGTGCCTTTTCAAAATTTACCCTCTGAGAGAGTGATAAGTTTTTGATCGTGAATATCTCTTGTTGTATCTAACGAATCAACATAATTTTTGCTACATGCCATCGGAAATATGATCACAATTTTATGATAAAATTTTCAGTTGTGTGACATAATCTCAAATAGTTCAAAATTAAACTTTTCTGAAATGTTTGGTATAAACGAGTATCAAAGAGGATAATTCATAAGGCGCGTTTGCCTTTCTCGTATTTTGAAAGCTCATAGCTCAGTGATCTGTGGAAGGATTTATATAATCTAACTACCAATAGAATCGAAATTTTTCAACTTAAACGTGTATAGCAAAAGCATTGAAGTATTTCAATAGTACCTATTTCATTTGACCCATGTCAACACCAGCCAATCAGAACGCGTTCTGAGGAAGAGAAGAAAATAGCTGCTGCTGTACAACAAATCGTTCGAGAAAAATGTTCCGAAAAGTGGTGAATATCGTAGTGAGCTCCTCAATTTGGTCCTTCTGAATGCTAGAAACTAATCCCTACAGCATATTGATAGTTACTTTCAATAAATTATGCAAATCCGAAATGAAATAATCGACATTAAAATTCTGTATGCGGCTATTTTTATAGCCGTTAGGACCGCCCATTAGTGAAAAAGCTACAAACGAAATCACATAAAAATAAATCTCTCAACAAAAATTGAATCAGTTTGGATTCTATCGCCACTGCGAGCAGATGTGTTTTGTGTAGGGATGTCGAAAATTTCGAATTACTCGATTATTTAATAATCGATTATAATTTTGAAACTAATCGATTGTAATTTATTCGATTATCTAGGTTATTAATCGATTACTCGATTATTCATTCGATTATTACCATGGGAATTTTTTAACTATTCGATTACTCAATAATCGAATATTAGTTTTAAGCTAATCGAATAAAAATTACTCGATTATCTCGGTTATTAATCGATTACTCGATTAATCGATCGATATTACGACATCCCTAGTTTTGTGTCGTCTGCACAGCTAGTTTCGCTTTCGACAAGAGCGATTACGTCACAGCTGCCAGTCATTAGCATTGGAAAAAAAAACAACGGTGGAGAGCATTACACAATATCAGCCGTTAATGGCTCTAAAATTTTTCTAAAGAACTATTAGGATTTGTTTTTCGCAAATCGCAGGTAATTATCCTCAGTTTAGTGCAAATCAAGAACAATTTGGTTAGATTTGTGCACTTTTCGCTGTGTGAAATTCACAGTAATCGAGATCAAGTGAAGCCTTTTTTTTGCGAAAAATGTTCCAGAGTTTAATATCGTAGAGAATTACGCAATTTGACCCTTCTGAATGCTGGAAATGAATCCCTACAGCATATGGATAGTTTTTTTCAAAAAATTATGCAAATCCGAAATGAAATAATCGACATAAAAATTCTGTATGCGGCTATTTTTATAGCCGTTAAGACCGCCCATTAGTGAAAAAGCTACAAACGAAATCACATAAAAGTAAATCTCTTAACAAAAATTGAATCATTCGTCATCTAACACTCGATGTGGATAGACGAATAACCTACTACGACTAATTTCGATTTTGTTTTATTTTTTATTCGCAGTTGTCTACCTACCCAAGCTATGGGTAAAAACCGCCATAGATCCGAGAAGGATCCAAAGGATGCTAAGCGTCTGAAGCCAAGTGATGTACAGGTAAACGACCGTTTGCTGAGTAAAAACCAATATGCTGATCTGCCAGTAGATGTCGAAGAGGAACTGCAGAAGCAGGAAAAAATGCCGCCTTTCTACCTGAAGGGCTTCCCACCAACTCTACGCTCGGATTTCAACACACTGATCAGCAAAGGACTACAGGCAACAATCCGTTTATGTACTGAAGGCTACAAAATAACTGTTCCGGCTTTGAACCACTACAAAGGAGTGGAATGCTATCTGAAGCAGACAAAAGCGGAATACTTCACACACGATATTGCCGCCAACAAACCTATGAAGGTTGTACTTCGGGGACTACCCGACTAAAGCCTTTGATGGTATTTAAAATGAAGCGACATAATACGGACAAAAAGTTCAGAGATCAACTGTACCTGATTCATCTGGAGAAGGGCTCCATCACCATGAGTCAACTGAAAACGATTAAATCGTTATTTCACATAATCATCGAATGGCAAAAGTATAAACCGGTACATCGGGATGTCACACAGTGCACGAACTGTTTGAACTACGGCCATGGAGCGAGGAATTGCCACATGAAAAGTCGGTTCGGGAAATGTGCCGAACCACACAATACCAACGATTGCCTACTAGATGACATCGCTGTAAAATGTGTGAACTGTGATGGCGACCATCCATCTACTAGCAAATCGTGTCCCAAACGTGCTGAGTTCACAAAAATTCGACAACAGGCTTCCCGTAAACAATCAACGCGCAAGAATGTTCCACAGAAGGATGAAATTAATTTCCCACGGCTCCCACCGAAGAGGGATATTCCGAATTTGCCGCCACTTCCTCGCAGCAATCCAAAGACTTCAGCCGCTGGATCTCAAAAAGAATCTTCCTCAAGAATCCCTCCTGGATGGGGCAATAATCAACCACAAGCAAAGGATGACTCTGGTGATTTATTCTCTGCTGAACAACTGATCGTCATTTTTGAAACAAAACTACGAAACTGCAGAACGCGGTTAGATCAAATCAACGCCTTAGGCAAATTCATCATCGAATATGCAATATAATGAGTTGGTTATAGTAAATTGGAATGCTTGCTCGCTCAGGAGCAAAACTGCTGAATTGTCCGACTTTCTTCAAGAGAAGAATGCCGATATTGCTATTTTAACTGAAACTCATCTTAAACCTGAAATTTCTATTTTTATTTCCAATTACAGGATTCACAGGCTCGACAGGACAACTACCAGAGGAGGGGGAGTTGCCATTGCCGTTAAACGATCCATTCAGCACAGGCTTCTGTCAGCCTTTAAATTGCAACTCATAGAAGCCATCGGAATTGAGATTACAACGACGATGGGACCCATCATCATCATTGCAGCGTACTGCCCCAAACAAACCAATCTTCGAGATGGTACGTGTGCATCATTGAAGCGAGATCTGGCTATGCTCACTCGACGACAGAACAAATTCATCATTGCTGGGGACCTGAACGCACGGCATGAGCTGTGGGGAAACAGAAGACAGAATCGAAACGGATTCGTACTTGCCGAAGATTACGAATCTGGACAATACAACATCTTCGCTCCGGATCAACCAACGCGACTTTCCAGATCGGGAGTTCATTCCATTTTGGATATATTCATCAGCAACATCGCCATAGACAGCTCTCCGGTTGTTTTCAACGAGCTCTCTTCCGACCACTTTCCAGTAATATTGACGTTGGGATCTTCTCCAGAAACAGTGCCTATTCAACCTCGGAGGAACTATTATCGCACCGATTGGGTCCAATTTCAACATATCGCCGACCAACTTATTAATATCGATTTGCCACTTGATTCCCCGATGGAAATCGATGCAGCCCTATCTTCCTTCCAGCATTCAATCACAGTCGCTCGTGATAGGACGGTTCCAGTACAACATATGCCGAGTTCCTCTCTTCAAATCGACAGTGTCACCAAGAAACTCATCCGACTTCGGAATATCTACCGGAGGCAGTATCAACGAACTGGCATTCTAGATAGGAAGACTACTTATAACAACTTAACTAGGATAATCCAGGAAAGGATATCTGAGCTTCACAACAGGAACTTCCAGCAAAAGCTTCGAGAAATTCTCCCACATTCAAAGCCCTTCTGGTCCTTAACGAAGGTGCTTAAGAAAAAACCGAAGCCTATTCCTCCTCTGATGTCACCCCAGGACGCAGCTGAAGGAATACCTTTAATCACACCAGTAGAGAAGGCAAATGCGCTAGGCCAGCAGTTTGTGTGTTCTCACAATTTAGGACTTAACATTGTTAGTCCATATGAAAGAGCCGTTACTGATAGCGTAGCTGAGGTTGACCAATCAGACAGCTTGGTTCCTGAGGAAAGTAGAGTCACTGCGAATGAGCTGATGGCTTTTGTGAAAAAATCCAAAAATATGAAGGCCCCCGGTTTCGACAACACATTCAACATTGAGCTGAAACATTTGAGTATTCGCTCATTTGTCTTCTTAGCTAAAATTTTTAACAGGTGCTGGGAGCTTGGTTACTTCCCTTCAATGTGGAAGTTAGCTAAAGTTATCCCAGTTTTGAAACCGGGGAAAGATCCTTCCTTTTCCAAGAGCTATCGGCCCATCAGCTTACTCTCTGCCCTATCCAAGCTGTTTGAAAAGTCAATACAAAGGCGAATTCTTGCTTTCGCAGATGAACAGGATATATTTCTGGAAGAACAGTTTGGGTTCCGGAAAGGAAGATCCACCATCCACCAACTCACAAGGGTTAACAACGTCATCCAGCAAAACAAATCAGTGTCCAAAACGACTGCCATGGCAATATTGGATATTGAAAAGGCATTCGATAATGTGTGGCACGATGGCCTGGTGTTTAAATTGCATAGGTATAATTTTCCCATGTATCTTATTAAAATTATCAAAAATTATCTTGCAGATAGAGCATTCCAGGTTTCTCTGAATAATGCACTTTCAGAAAGATTTACTATTCCTGCTGGTGTACCCCAAGCAAGTATCCTAGGTCCCATCCTATACAACATTTTTACATCAGACATCCCACCTCTTCCGGGTGGTGGTATTCTGTCACAATTTGCTGATGATACTGCCATTCTTTACAAAGGTCGTGTCATTAATGCTCTGAAGAATAAACTACAGACAGGTCTGGACGCTCTAACTGAATATTTTACAAGCTGGAAAATTGTGATCAATGCAGCAAAAACTCAGGTCATCTTGTTTCCACATTCAAGATCTCCAAAACTTGTTCCATCAGACGAATGCAGAATACGATTCGGTGATGAGGTCATTCAATGGTCCGATGAAGTTATCTATCTAGGACTCACCTTTGACAGACATCTGATATTCAGGTCACATGTTGACAAAATCGTTCAAAAATGCAGCATACTCATTAGGTCTTTGTATCCGCTGATTTGTAGAACATCTAAACTTTGCCTGAAGAATCAGATGGCTGTCTATAAACAAATCATCTACCCCGCAATTGAATACGCAGTCCCTGTTTGGCGGGGCTGTGCACGAACACACAAACTTAGGCTTCAGCGCATTCAAAGTAAGATCTTAAAGATGATTCTAAATCTACCCCCTTGGACAAGGACTAGTGAAGTACATGAGATGGCTTCCCTGGATATACTAGAACAAAAATTCGAACAATACTGCACGAAATTTGAAGAGAGGTGCTCAATCTCTGAAATACAAATAATTCAAAATTTGTACGTATTAGGTTAGGGATAGTTATAAGTAGGTAGATATTTTATTAATAATTAAAATAAATATTATGATTAAACATTAGCATGAAAAACAAGAGTAACTAAAACACCTATTATTAATAACGAATCGTATGAACAACAAAGATGAAAGGCCAAAGGGTCAAAACACTTGTACTGTAAAATGTTGATGTAATACACAAAAATAAGATTAATAAACAGATATTTATGCAAAAAAAAAATTGAATCAGTTTGGATTCTATCGCCACTGCGAGCAGATGTGTTTTGTGTCGCCTGCAAAGCTAATTTCGCTTCCGACAAGAGCGATTACGTCACAGCTGCCAGTCATTTTGATGGATGAAAAGCAACGTTGGAAAGCATTATAAAAAATCAGCCGTTCTAATGGCTCTAAAAGTTTTCTGAAGAACTATTAGGATGTGTTGTTCGCAAATCGAAAGAAAATATCCTCAGTTTAGTGCAAATGTAGAACAGTTTGGTTAGATTTTTGCACTTTTTGCTGTGTGAAATTCACAGTAATCGAGATCAAGTGAAGCCTTCTTTGTTTTTGCGAAAAATGTGGAAAAGGGGAATGCTTGCATAATTCATACATTTGATCAACTAATTGATATTCGGAAGTGTTAAGGAACATGTCATTTGTTTTCGTATTCACGACATCCAGTTATGTCTCTGACATTACCCACCCGCCTTTTTGTTTCGCCGGCTTAAAGACAGAGTACAATATTGAACACACTTTATCCTATAACTTCGGAACCGGAAGTTGGATCCGGATGAAATCCAGGAATTCCGTATGAAACCGTAAGACCTTTCATATGAATCTAAGTTTGTCAAAATCGGTTTAGCCTTATCCGAGAAAATCTAGTGAGATTATTTGACACATACACATTGCTCAGCTCGATGAACTGAATCGAAAGGTATATGGCACTTGACCCTCCGGGCCAATTTTTACTAGTCGGTTTTTCAAGTAATTGCATAACCTTTCTATTTGAGAAAGGCAAAACTATTGACGAGAAATTTTTAATGATTTGTTTTAGTCTTATTGAGACGTAGAACCGTCTTGAGCTAGTTTTAAATTTGATCAACCGGCAGTCGGATCCGGATGAAATTCGGGGATTTCGTATGGGATCATGAGACCTTTCATTTGAATTTGAATTTAATGTGGTAATCGGTCAAACAGTCGCTGAGAAAAGTGAGTGAAATCCATTTTGGAATATATGACCACCATCTCTGGTGCTTCCGGAACCAGAAACCGGGAACTAGGATGGCCGGAATCGGTTTGTTTAGTTGCCAACGATAATAACTATCAATTTGTGTAATTTTGAGACCAGTTTAGAAAATTGTTTACGGATTTTGTTTCGCCGATTTAGGTGACACTTTACCCTATAACTCCGGAATTGGGAGTCGGATCCATATGAAATTCAGGAATTCCGTATGGGACCGTGAGACCTTTGATTTGAATCCAAGTTTGTCGAAATTGGTTCAGCTATCGCTGAGAAAACCTAGTGAGATTATTTGACACACACAGGCATTGCTCAGCTCGATGAACAGAGTCGAATGGTACATGACACTTGTCGGTTTTTACTAGTCGGTTTTTCAAGTGATTTCTTAACCTTTCTATTTGAAAAGGCAACAAGGCGCATCTACAGCAATTAGCAACGAGCCAAAGACAATCAACAATGAAAACTAAAAGAAAATTAAAACTATCCACAAAAATTACAAACCGAGAACAATATCTTCCTTTATTCTCGCTGGATGATAATGAAAACTTCTCTCCTCAAAAAAAAATTTAGGAAAAAATGTGATTTTAATTTGTTTGGATAACAACTAATACATGAAACTAAACTGAACTCTTTGTGAAATAGAAGCAATGTTATTCTACCGATACAACAGTGATAAAAACCAAAGAATATTTGACTTATTTCAGGGGCATTCTCATTTGGATCATGCGCGAAATTCAAATCACGTACAATAATGGAGTTCATCGAAAATGCAGTCGAACATTCAAGGAGTGGAAGATATTTATTTTTTTTACATCGACGTCCTGAACACGGCCCACTTCGTGTGCAATTAACTAAACCAGTTTCAAGATTCAAACACGTACAGAGTCTTCAGCATTTATGCAGGTAAGTAGTTTTCCAAATATTGGAACCAAAATTCCAAATCACTAAAAGGGTTTCGTGGAATAAATCCTTTATTATAAACTTTATTATTGTAAATTTAACTCTAGTATTTATTTTCGACAGTTTTGCCTTTTGATCATTTTGTGTTACAGGCTGATGTTTCAATGAAACTCACTTCCATCTTCATGGCAATATTCCTCTTTTTCAATAACGCCTTTCGCTTGTCATTCATTCTTGGATAATTTCTGACTCGAATTCTTGGCTAGTTTTCAATACAGATTTACTCAGATTGCTCCGATTAGTCCAGAATAGCCTATCTCTTGCCATTTATTTTTAGATTATATCTGATTCGAATTTTGGGCTGATTTTTAACACAAATTCACTCAGATTGACTTTAAAAATAAACAATAAAAGAATTGTTACTATTTAGGCGAAAAGACCTTGTAAAAACTAAATTCAGAGCCAGAGATTTATCTGCATGTATTGTATAGACTTTTGCGTTCGTAAACTGATTTAAATCAGAGTGCAGATTTTGTACAGATTTCTTAAATTTAATACAGATTTGTACAGGTTCATAAAAAGTGAGAAGTAAACAATTAGACTTTTCTCTCTGAATATCTATTAGTATTTGATTGCAGTGATTCTTTAAAAGTTTATTAATCAACGGACAAATTACATGTTAAAATGGAAATCTTCTATGCAGATATTTGATGATGAACACTGACAAACATTCTAAACAATCTTAAACCAATTTGAACTGATATAACTGATAAAACTGAGTGCAGCAATGACTTACGGAGATGTGAAGAATTATTTTTTTAAATAATTTTATCATAGAAATTTCATTTTATTTGTGAATACAAATAGAGCAGATACAGACTTTTTTGCAATGCAAAACATATTTTCTATGAAAATAACTGGCGTAAGCATGGGATAGGTTCGAAAACTATTCCCTCGGTTAATGGGAAAGTGTTATGTGCTTGTTGTTTGGCGAAGCAATCTGATTCGAACCGTTCGGTTGGCGAACCATCGCACAGTGATGCCAAGGTGGCAGAAATCCTAAAAATAAATTTATTTAGTTTCATAATTTTTAGTTAGAGTATCATTGCAATACCGTTTCTCAACGTATTGTCCATCGTTATATACCACTTTCTGTCATCTTTCTGGTAAGACTCGGATACCACGTTTAAAAAATTCCTTTTTCTCAGATTCGACAATTGAATCGATTCAATTTTTGGTGGTGTCGTAGTTTTTAAAACTGACTTGACAAGTTATGCGCCATGGCTTGGAGCACATGGTATCAGGAATCAGGAATCAGAACAAATTGGCTCAAATGGCAGGTTCCCCTTGATATTTGGAGATTTGTGCCTGGCCATCAATATGTTTTAGCATCATTTTCCCGATATATAAGAGGGAAGGATTGAAAGGAAATGGTAAGGGTTGGACTAGGAGGATGGGAAAATTGACGACACAAAAAACACATTAAAGCAGAAGTAAATTCTGCACCCCTAAGGGATGCTGAACAATCTGCTGAGGATCACATTTAGTGGAAGCAGAAGTAAATTCTGAACCTCTACGAGGTCCCGAACAATCTGCTGTTAATAAAACCTCCAACCCCCGAGAGGATTTAGAGATCTTACAAAAGCGACACCATTCTGCACTCCCGGAAGTAAATTCGGTACCCCCTAAAGGATGCCAAACAATCTGCTAAGCCCTATTTAAGGTGAATACAGAAGGGATTCATTCACTCCAGGAAGAACGATGAACCCTTCTGACTATAGCTCCTTACCACATTGGGTGAGAAACGAGAGAATATCCTTCAATTTTAGCTCCGCATACACAGACTCAACCATGTATGGAGAACCAAAAACCCGGATACGTAGCTGCGTCAATGCGGGACAGTTACATATCCGATGATATGAAGTACCATAATCGCATTCACACAAATCACACGAATAATACTCAGCACGTTGAATAGTAGCCATGTGATAATTGAGTTTGCAATGTCCAGTCAGAGCTCTGACCAGAATACTGCAATGATGCTTGGAGAAATGCAGTAGACACTGTGACATTTTCAGATTTAAATCTGGTAGAAATGATTTTGTCTGAGCGCAAGTTTGCAAGCTGCGCCAGTAGCTGGCATGTTTGGATGCAGCCCAAGAGCGACTCTTGTGCTCTATCCAACTAGTTGAAAGTGGTAAAGCTGGTTCAGGACTAACGAAATCATTCGTTGCACCAGCTCTAGCCAACTCATCAGCCCATTCATTTCCAGTAATACCAGAATGGCCGGGTACCCATAAGAAGTAAACAGCATTTGAAATGCTGAGGTCTTCAATTTGAGTTCGACATGCGATCACTAGATTCGACCGTGAGTCATTCGAACTGAGTGCTTTTAAGGCTGCCTGACTGTCGGAACAAAAATAAATTCGCTTACCACAGATCCTCTGCTGAAGTACCGATTGTACTCCTCACAGAATCGCGTAGATTTCTGCTTGAAAAACAGTACAGTATCTACCAAGTGAATGAGACTGCTCCAGGCTCATTTCACGGCAGTAGACACCAGCACCAACACGACCATTCAACAGAGAACCGTCCGTATAACAAACTATGTGTTCATCAAGTTGTCGTTTCAGACAACCAGACAACCATTCCTCACGAAGAGGATAGCTCACATTGAATGTTTTGAAAGGAAAACTGCATGTGGGAGTTAGGTCACTAGGAGCGAGTAAATACTCATCCCACGTAACTATTTGAGGCCACAAGCGAGTGTGGCTGGTAGCATAATCTAATGGGTTACTGTTCCAAAGCCCTGTAACCCTAAGACGGTATGCACAAGATAATGCTTTTTGTTTTAAGAACACATGTAGTGGTTTAATACACAGTAGCGCCTCTAGAGCAGCAGTAGGAGTTGTCGTGAATGCTCCTGTCATCGCCATTAGGACCATCCTTTGGAGATGATTTAGCTTTGACTGAACTGTCGCGACTTCTCCTTTCTGCCACCATACAAGACATCCATATGCTAAAATTGGTCTAACAATAGTTGTGTAGATCCAATTAATGTATCTGGGGTTGAGTCCCCATGATTTTCCAAAAGCTCGTCTGCATTGGCCGAAAGCCATGCAAGCTCTTTTAATCCTGAAGTCAATGGAGCAGACCAATTCAGTTTTGAGTGAAGAATAACCCCGACGTATTTAACTTGTTCGACCACAGTCACCTCTGAACCAAAGAACTGCAACGGACGAGCTCCTGTGATTATCCTACGATGAGTGAAAAGCACCATTGATGTTTTGCCTGGATTTACAGATAATCCAACCTGACAACACCATTGTTCAACAGATCGCAGGGCTTGCTGCATTAAATCAAAGAGAGTGTTAATGCTTATACCGGTCATCAATATATGATACTCGTCGGCAAAACCTTAAGTCGGAAATCCAAGGTTATTAAGTTTCCTTAACAAACCATCAGCGACTAGGTTCCATAAAAGTGGGGATAGTACACCACCTTGAGGACACCCAGAGACACTCAGACATCCCACGAGTTGCGAAGAAAGAAGTCGTCCACTGTGTCAGAGCTTCGCTTAACACAGTAAGGGAAAACCCCAAGATATTCCGTTCACGACTGCATTGTTTAACCTCCTGCAGCCATTCAGCCATCGGCACGGAAATACACCTTGGCTTAGGAGTTCCTATTTTTGTGGCCTTTTACGACATGGAACAGGAAACCAGTGGATCAATTCTTGGTAAAAAATAATTCCGCCGGATGCCACACGGCTTACCTGTTTGGTGGACTTATACCACCGGTACAGGTGGACCGTAGCGTTATTCTTAGCCAGTTGGGAAACCGCTACCGACACTACACGGCTATCTTGGCTGCTCAGAGAGGGAAGTTGACATTGATGGTCAACTTCCATGAATGGCCGAGATTCGACAATTGAATCGATTCAATTTTTGGTGGTGTCGTAGTTTTTGAAACTGACCTGACAAGTTATGCGCCATGGCTTGGAGCACATGGTAACCGTATGGAACAATGTCTGATAAAAAAAAAGCTGGGACAGAACTTTTCATTGCAGCGATTACAAAATAAAAACTTTTACAACTTTCTAAACATGGAGTCTTGCATTGTCATGAAGCGAAAATACTATGCCATGAAGATCTTCATATTGAGTCCGTTTTTCATGCAATGCTCTTTCCAAACGCAGCAAGTGTAATATGTATGTATATGGAACCAGTGATGGTGTCACCAAATTTGAGTAGCTTATAATAAATAGCGAACAGTTGATCCCACCACATGCACTTTTTCTGTTGTCCGGAACTTTCTTGAAGTCCATATAAATAATTCTCAAATTTGAACCACGAAAATCACTTTATGCATGTTTGCTCAGCGTCATTTTTTTCGTCATTTTTCATTTTACATAGTTTAATAAGATACTTTAACATAATAAACATCCACTATTATTAGTAAAGCGGTAGTATTCAATCAAATTTTATTTTGTACTTGTGTTTGTGTTTTTTCATAAAGTCGAAAAACTTAAAAATGCAAAAATTTTGATTATTACTCTCCCATCTTTAATCATAGTGCAATAAACTACATCAGTTGCATCAGAAAATAAGAATATAAAGATGAGCCCTTCTGGAAAAAATTGATGTTTTCAAGATATAAGGAAAAAGTATTTTGTCGTGAATACGACTTACTTTACTATGGGGTGCCTTTTCAAAAATTACCCTCTGAGAGAGTGATAAGTTTTTGATCATGAATATCTCTTGTTGTATCTAACGAATCAACATATTTTTTTCTACTTGCCATCGGAAATATGATCACAATTTTATGATAAAATTTTCACTCTTTTTCTTTTTTAACGACTAAGTTTAGTAGTCAGTATTTCTTTTTTTTTTTTGCGATATTCTCCTAACCAGAGATCATTTTTTGTAGAAACAGACAATGAAAATTATAGAATGATAGTACTCAAGGGAGAGCAAGGATGTGAAAATATAGAACGGAAAAATGAGACGTGACAGAGGGTCATTTAAGCAAGCAGAAATCTTCTAGTAACTTAACTTTTACCTTCTACCAGAGGAGTTGGGCTTAGGCATCTGAACAATGCGAATCACCCAAGTCTCTGGTATGTCGGAAAGTAGTGATAAAGGTCTTTTACCATTTACTATCCGAACCGGTTCGGATAGTAAATGGTAAAAGACCTTTATCACTACTTTCCGACATACCAGAGACTTGGGTGATTCGCATTGTTCAGATGCCTAAGCCCAACTCCTCTGGTAGAAGGTAAAAGTTAAGTTACTAGAAGATTTCTGCTTGCTTAAATGACCCTCTGTCACGTCTCATTTTTCCGTTCTATATTTTCACATCCTTGCTCTCCCTTGAGTACTATCATTCTATAATTTTCATTGTCTGTTTCTACAAAAAATGATCTCTGGTTAGGAGAATATCGCAAAAAGAAAAAAAAAGAAAATTTTCAGTTGTGAAATGTTTGGTATAAAGGAGTATCAAAGAGGATAATTCATAAGGCGCATTTGTCTTTCTCGTATTTTGAAAGCTCATAGCTTAGTGATCTGTGGAAGGATTTATATAATCTAACTACCAATAGAATCGAAATTTTTCAACTTAAACGTGTATAGGAAAAGCATTGAAGTATTTCAATAGTACACTATTGAAAAACCTGTCTCATTTGACCCATGTCAACACCAGCCAATCAAAACGCGTTCTAAGGAAGAGAACAAAATATCTGCTGCTGTACAACAAAAAAAAATGAAAAATGAATAATGTTTCGAAAAGTGGTGAATATCGCAGTGAGTTCCTCAATTTGGTCTTTCTGAATGCTAGAAACGAATCCCTACAGCATATTGATAGTTTCTTTCAATAAATTATGCAAATCCGAAATGAAATAATCGACATTAAAATTCTGTATGCGGCTATTTTTATAGCCGTTAGGACCGCCCATTAGTGAAAAAGCTACAAACTAAATCACGTAAAAGAAAGCTCCTAACAAAAATTGAATCAGTTTGGATTCTATCGCCACTTCGAGCAGATGTATTTTGTGTCGTTTGCAAAGCTAGTTTCGCTTCCGACAAAAGTGATTACGTCACAGCTGCCAGTCATTTGCATGGATGAAAAAGCAACGGTGGAGAGCATTACAAAAAAAAATCAGCCGTTCTAAAAGTTTTCTGAACAACTATTAGGATTTGTTGTTCGCAAATCGAAAGGAAATATCCTTAGTTTAGTGCAAATCTAGAACAGTTTGGTTAGATTTGTGAACTTTTCGCTGTGTGAAATTCACAGTAATCTAGATCAAGTGTAGCCTAAATGTGGAAAAGGGGAATGCTTGCATAATTCATACAATTGATCAACTAATTGATATTCGGAAGTGTTAAGGAACATGTCAGTTGTTTTCGTATTCACGACATCCAGTTATATCTCTGACATTACCCACCCGCCTTTTTTTCTCAGTGTATAAATTTTCCACACAGGTTTAATCGTTATTTGAAGAATAGGTGAAAACTCCCAATCAATCACGAGATAAATAAAAATACACAAGTTAATTTATTAAAAAAGTCATCATTTTCCGGTTTATAGCGAACGGTGCATTATGTCACTTTTAGGTGGATCGAATAATTTTTCATACATTGTAAAGAGTGAAATATATTTAGAGACATCAAATTATTAGAAAAAAAATCATCCAGCTGACATTTATCGACGTATTTATGGTTTTTGCCAACTTTTGTATGGATTGGCATCACTGTGCATCGGCGAGGGCCGAGTAAACTGCGTTGGATACGATGGTTTGTTGATTTCAATTCTCGCATCCTGGTTTTGAAATTATCAATGCACACGTGATCAGCACAAAAAAATTGTTTTGTTCGATTGATAAATCGATCAATAGCAATTCAAATGGTATTATTTTGGACATTGTCAGTGTGCGTAGGGTGGCTCGATATGGAAAATAGTAAGTTTTGGATCTTTTGCAAATTTTATGGTTTTGGTTATAGAATCTATAACAATAAGAATTGAATATTTTGGAACATTTCAGCAATCGTAGAGTGGGTCAATATGAAAAGGGATTTTTTTACTCTTGCAAATTCGATTTTTAATAAACTGGTGAGTCAATAGCAAAGAAAATTAAGTAATTTCAGGTATTTTCAACGAGCGTATTTAAATTTGATGTTCTATTTATTGTTGAATCAATAGCAGTTTAACTTGGATAATTTTAGACATTTTCAGAGAGCGTAGAGTGGCGAAATTTGAAAATTTGGATTTTTTTACTAATTTGATGATTAATTAAATAGTAAAAATTTTTTGGAAATTATCTGCACCGTAGGGTTTTTCTATTTGAAAAATTGTAAAATATTTGACTAATACCAATTCGATGGTTTGTTGATTGTTGGATCAATAGCAGTTCGAATTGAATAATTTTGGGCATTTTCGGTGAGTGTAGGATGGCTCAATATGAAAACTTGTAAGTATTTTGACTTTTGCTGGTAAAATGTTTCATTTAATAGTGAATTAATAACAATTACAAATTGCTCATTTTTGAGATTTTCAGGGACCATAGGATGGTTCTATTTGTATAATGGTAAAGTTTTTGACTAATGTCAATTCGATGCTCTATTGATTGATGAATTAATAGGAGTTCAAATAAGATGATTTTCATGATGATGATAAGAACATTTTCAGCAATCGTAGGGGGGTTTAATATAAAAATTTGAAAATATTTTGATTATTGGTATTTTAATGTTCAATAGATGAGCGAATCAGTAGCAGGTCGAATTGAATGATTTTGGACGTTTCTAGCGAGCGAGCGACGTTTGTTAATTCCAATAATGTAATCTATGAAATCATTAAACTATTGATGATTTCTGACACCAGTGGACATTTGATCTTCGGTTCGTTATCGTTGAAATAGACATTCGCAGCCCACTCATAGCATAGCTTCGTTTACATGGCTAGTGCTACGATCCTATTGACACAACAGAAATAATACTTTCTACTTATTCGAAGATGATCATGAAAGTCAATTAGAATGGAATATATTGGCATTTAATGTATTCGATAAGTAAATTCGACCGCGCTCTATCATGCGAGTCAAGTAAATACTTTTACGTAAATTCTATCTCTTCGGTGGGAAGGGCCTGGTGAACGGCTGGCAAAGATATCGAAAATACTTGAATGTTATCTCGTCTTCAATCGTTCTTTTGAAGGAGAATCCATGCTTGCTACTAAACTCAGGCATATACATGATTAGCAAGTTGGTAAATACATATACATATATCCTCATGTTAGTCATTCATAATTACTCATGATTTATAGCTCTAGAGTAAGAGTAATCACTAACAATAACGATTGAATTAGCATATATTTAAAGTGTGAAGGATTCAAAAATCCATTACGTCCAATCTTTTTTACAACCCAATATAACGAGAGGTAAACCTACTTCGCTCAATCATTGAAAAAAGTTCTTGTTTCTATGTGTCCGTTTTTCTTGGTATATTTAGGAATTTAGGATACTATTTTGAACGATGTGAGATAACCAAAAACAACTCAAAAATGAAGTTTTCTAAAATTTTGAAAATAACGCGGAAACCTCTCTACTTTGCTTGGCTTCTTCGCGCAAGGACGACGATTTTGAGGTAGTCAGGCACATATCTTAATCTGAATGCGTATAAAAGGGGAACCGTGGTCGAATCATTTCTTCTTGTGTGTTGGATTGACGCAGATGTCGTGAAAATGATTTATCATTTGCTTTCCGGTCGTCGAGGGAGCGATATCATGAACCAACAGCGACAGAGAGTGCACCTTCTGCGTGGTTAAAACCTCAAATGCTCAGGTAGCAACTCTCATTCGATTTCCGGTCTTCAAGTCTAGAAGACGCATTCCACCAGCAGCGACAGAGAGTGCACCTTCTGCGTGGTTAAAACCTCAAACGCTCAGGTAGCAACTCTCATTCGCTTTCCGGTCTTCAGGCCTAGAGGACGCATTCCACCAGCAGCGACAGAGAGTGCACCTTCTGCGTGATTAAAACCTCAAACGCTCAGGTAGCAACTCTCGATGATTTATTAAATAGTAAAAAATTTTTGGAAATTATCTGCCACCGTAGGGTTTTTCTATTTGAAAAATTGTAAAATATTTGACTAATACCAATTCGATGGTTTGTTGATTGTTGGATCAATAGCAGTTCGAATTGAATAATTTTGGGCATTTTCGGTGAGTGTAGGATGGCTCAATATGAAAACTTGTAAGTATTTTGACTTTTGCTGGTAAAATGTTTCATTTAATAGTGAATTAATAACAATTACAAATTGCTCATTTTTGAGATTTTCAGGGACTATAGGATGGTTCTATTTGTATAATGGTAAAGTTTTTGACTAATGTCAATTCGATGCTCTATTGATTGATGAATTAATAGGAGTTCAAATAAGATGATTTTCATGATGATGATAAGAACATTTTCAGCAATCGTAGGGTTTATTATAAAAATTTGAAAATATTTTGATTATTGGTATTTTAATGTTCAATAGATGAGTGAATCAGTAGCAGGTCGAATTGGATGATTTTGGACGTTTCTAGCGAGCGAGCGACGTTTGTTAATTCCAATAATGTAATCTATGAAATCATTAAACTATTGATGATTTCTGGCACCAGTGGACATTTGATCTTCGGTTCGTTATCGTTGAAATAGACACTCGCAGCCCACTCATAGCATAGCTTCGTTTACATGGCTCGTGCTACGATCCTATTGGCACAACAGAAATAATACTTTCTACTTATTCGAAGATGATAATGAAAGTCAATTAGAATGGAATATATTGGCATTTAATGTATTCGATAAGTAAATTCGACCGCGCTCTATCATGCGAGTCAAGTAAATACTTTTACGTAAATTCTATCTCTTCGGCGGGAAGGGCCTGGTGAACGGCTGGCAAAGATATCGAAAATACTTGAATGTTATCTCGTCTTCAATCGTTCTTTTGAAGGAGAATCCATGCTTGCTACTAAACTCAGGCATATACATGATTAGCAAGTTGGTAAATACATATACATATATGCTCATGTTAGTCATTCATGATTACTCATGATTTGTACCTCTAGTGTAAGAGTAATCACTAACAATAACGATTGAATTACCATATCTAGCCGGTTCGGACAGTAAATGGCAAATGGCCTTTGCCTTTACTTTCTGACATATCAGAGACTCGGATAACTCGTATCGCTAAGATGCCTAAGTTCGACTCCTCTGGTAGAAGGTAAAAGTTTAGATACGGGAAGCCTTCTGCTTATTTAAATGACCCTTGTCACGTCTCACTTTTCCGCACTTTATTCTTCACATCCTTGCTCTTTCTTGAGTACTATGGCTCTATGATTTCATATTCTTTCTCCTCTTATAATCTCCAGTTAATTTGATATCGTTAAAAAACCGGAAAAAAGTAAAAACTACTGACTGACCAGAAGTCATAAATAAAAAAGTAAAAAGTAAAAAAAAAAACATATATTTAAAGTGTGAAGGATTCAAAAATCCATTACGTCCAATCTTTTTTACAAGCCAATATAACGAGAGGTAAACCCACTTCGCTCAATCATTGAAAAAAGTTCTTGTTTCTATGTGTCCGTTTTTCTTGGTATATTTAGGAATTCAGGATACTATTTTGAACGATGTGAGATAACCACAAACAACTCAAAAATAAAGTTATCTAAAATTTTGAAAATAACGCGGAAACCTCTCTATTTTGCTTGGCTTCCTCGCGCAAGGACGACGATTTTGAGGTAGTCAGGTCATATCTTCATCTGAATACGTATAAAAGGGGAACCGTGGTCGAAAATCGATCATTTCTTCTTGTGTGTTGAATTGACGCAGACGTCGTGAAAATGATTTATCATTTGCTTTCCAGTCGTCGAGGGAGCGATATCATGAACCAACAGCGACGGAGAGTGCACCTTCTGCGTGGTTAAAACCTCAAACGCTCAGGTAGCAACTCTCATTCGCTTTCCGGTCTTCAAGCCTAGAAGACGCATTCTACCAGCAGCGACAGAGAGTGCACCTTCTGCGTGGTTAAAACCTCAAACGCTCAGGTAGCAACTCTCATTCGCTTTCCGGTCTTCAGGCCTAGAGGACGCATTCCACCAGCAGCGACAGAGAGTGCACCTTCTGCGTGATTAAAACCTCAAACGCTCAGGTAGCAACTCTCGTTCGCTTTCCGGTCTTCAAATCGAGAGGACGCATTCTACCAGCAGCGACAGAGAGTGCACCTTCTGCGTGGTTAAAACCTCAATCGCCCAGGTAGCAACTCCCATTCGCTCTTCGGTCTTCAAGCCGAGAGGACGCATTCCACAATTCCATTTAATTGGATATTCTCATCGATTGTAATTTTTAAACTATTTACAATTTCATGCCAGCGGTAAAGCGGGAACCGAGCACTAATGCTTTATACATATTTGTTTAAAAATGTTTTCCTAGCAAAAATATTCAAAAGCTATTCATTCGGTTTATGGTAAAGTTCGCTTGCTGTTCGGCGGAGCAATATGTACCAAACCATTCAGTTGGCAGACCATCGGCGAAGGTCAATTGATCTCTATTCGATGCGTAGTTTTATTATTTATGATTCGATGAAATGTCTACCTACAGCATCAAAACTAAATTCTATTTCAGTTGATGAGCAAAGTAATAGCGCGTTAAAAATTACAATCTAAATCACAGGCACTTCGACGATTTACATGTTTAAATCCGATGGTTCACCACCACTACTATTAATATGTTAATCAATACAGCATCCGATTTGGAAAAATAGTTCACAATTTCTCTTATAAAGCTGCCGTACCACCGAACAAAATGCTTAAAATTCTAATATTCCAATTGCTATCTATTCAACATTGAATTAGCAAAAGATAAAGTATTCCCAAATTTTTATATTAAGCCATTCCACGCCCACAAGATATGTATAAAATTATTCTATTCGAATTCAATAATCATTATCATTCATCAATCAATATAGCATCGGATCTGCAAATTCAAATACTAACATTTTTCAAATAGGACCGCACAACGCTCGCTGTAAATTGGAAATCCTATTGGAACTGCTATTGATTCACCAATTAATAGGACATTGAATCGACATTAGTCAAAAAATTTAAAATTTTCAAAATAGCAGCACCCTACGCTCGTCGAAAATGTCCAAAATTATCAAATTTACATGGCTCTTGATTCACTATTAGATGGAACATGAAATCAGCAAAAGTCTAAACATATGCAAATTTTCATATTGCACCACCCTACGCTCGATAAAAATGTAAGAAATTATTTCCAGAATCAACAGACCATCGAATTAGTCTAAAAAACAATTTTCGATTTTTCAAATAGAACAACCCTACGGTCGCTGAAAATGTCCAAAATTGTTAAATTTTAATTGCTTTTGAATCAATATTCAATAAAACATCAAATTAGTAAAAATCAAAAAATTTACAAATTTTCATATTGCGCCACCCCTGCTCACTGAAAATGTAAAAAAATTATCCAATTCGAACTGCTATTTATTCCCTAATCAATACACACTTAGTTTTTTTTGCTGACTTCGTTGAAAAAAATGCCGAGAACTCAACAGCTGAGTTTCGGTTAATGTTTCGGTAAAAGTTTTTTTACCGATCATTTGGTAAAAATAAAGTGAATCGAAATGTCTAACTTCACTGATGCATACGGCAAATTTGGCTGATTTAGTCGGTAATTTCACACACGAGACTCGACAATGCTTGCGAACGTTTTCGAATTTTTCAGCGACTAGAACCGAGCTACCGGCGAATGTCCAATACGGGATTTCGGAAAAAGTGAAAACAGTTTAACGAACACCGGAGAAACTTAAACGGCCCTAAATAGTGTTGCACTATTTAAGGGGCAATTTACAATCTTAGGAAATTGTTGCAAATTGCATTGTTGCAAAACGCAATAGCAGTTTTCTTCGCTGTCGTTGAAAAGAAATTCAATGGGAAATATCAGTTTGTTTGGTACATTTTTCTACACAAACTGATGTTTTTTTTCTTGAAGATTTATCAAGCAGTAGCGGAGGAAACTGCTTTTGCGTTTTTTCATCAATGGCTATTTTCCTGTGATTGTAAGTGGAACCTTAAGCTTGAAATACTTCGCCTCTTGTCAGAGTGATAATGAGAAGCTGCCCAGGACACGAAGCTAAAATCATTATTAGCACTTGCTTACAGTAAATTGGGATTCTTGCTTTTATCCGTTAACATTAATATTAGCCTTCAACTTATCTCACCTTCTTGTTTTGACTTCGACACAGGTTTTACAAATGAAAAATTACGTTCTTGCTGAAATGAAATGAACTGAAAATCACTTTAAAGAATAATTATGAATAAGTCTCACTTATTTATGTCAGTTCATTTCCAATGTTTATTATTGTTACATTAAGCCCTTAATTCTATCCTCATCGTAAAAGTATAAATATTATCAAAGTCCTATGAATGATGTATGTGTTTTCTTATACGCGAAGAATTAAATCATTGAATGTAATGAGAATCTAGCTTAGCTAAGTTCATAACAAAGAACGTGCAAATTTTTCTCCGGTTGTGTTCAGTTTTGCTGCGGAGAATATAATTGCTTTAAAAATAAATAGAATTGTTTGTCACTCGGTGCACAGGAACAGAAAAAACATCAAAGCTTTGCACCAATTTCCCAAACGCTGCGGTCATGGAATGCCCAACGTCCATGTTGATATTTCGCCATGAAATGATGTATTGTTCTCCTTCCTGAAGCCATTGACCTCTAACTAATAGTACTGGAACATCGTTGTTGGTTGGAAACGGATCGTCTACCTTATTGTATACAACAAATTATATTTACTCATTTATTTTAAAAGGATAAAATTTTTTCAAATTTCTACACTCAAAATAATCCACACGTTAACATTATGTGAAAAATCACGTTGATTCAAAAAAATGGCTTTGTCATCAGGGTTCACGTGATGTTCTTACTAACCATCGGATCATGATTGAATATGAAATTAACCATATGTCAGAATTATTGCTGTTGACACATATATTTTATGTGTCACGTACTTGAATTCATTTTGTCATGTTCAGTTTGTGCTCGTGATATGGCGTCAGTTGAAAAACCTTGAACAAACAACATAGGCCAAATCCCTTTTGACCCTTCTACGGTATTTATCACAGTGATTTTAGGGTAAATAATTGCTTATTAATTTTATCGACAGTTATGAAGTCTAGGTAATTTTTATTATACTTTCAGATCTAATACTAGTATCAAGCAGAAGTATAATTTATAAGCAAATGTACCATTTATTGAGTTTACTAAATGGCTCTGCGAACCCAATCCTCAACAACTTATTCGCACGACCAATTGGCGAATTACGCGAATTCTGTGCACCAAAAATACGGAACTGAAAAACAAATCAATTTTGTTTTTTTACAGCGGATTTCAAAAGGCAAAACCTGTAGATTGTGTTCCAGCACATCAATCGCATCTTGAACTACTAGTTGCTTCAGTTTAGCTGCTCCGGAGAAAGGATCAGATCATACATTTAGACCAATGCATTCTGTATTTCTGGTATTTTTCACCAGTGATTCAACAGAAACGAATTGAAAAGTAAAATTAGCAGAATATCTGCGTGCAAACAAAATTTATCGCAATGTTATGTCCAACAGACTATGTAATCTATTAGTTTTTAGTACCAATATACATTATTAAGATTCAATATAGAATTTTATAGTAACAATTACATGGAAATAATGTGACTATTATGTAAAATTCTGGTAAAATCTAAGTTCAGATGAAATAAATTTCACAGTATAATTTAAATGAATTTTGTATAAATTTCACAAAATTTTTCTTAGAATCTACGAAAAAAGTGACATAGATATTACGTGATACAAATGTGGACTAAGAGTTCATGAGTTCATTATGTGCTATCTATACTTCACATAAGTAGTACAAGAAAAGTTCGATGGATAAAAATCACTTACATTTTCATGTAGCAATGAAGTGTGGATTTTTCTGAGTGTACCGAGTTTTTCAAAATAGTAAGGTAAATGCTCATTTAAACTTACTCCAATCCAATTAATGATGCCTTTTAATGGATTCTGCTTTTCCCGATCTTCTTGTCTAGTGCGTTTTGATCCTCTGGAATGGTTTTTTGCGCGAACTATAGCTAGTGATCTAACAAAATCTGAAAAAATATATGGTTTTATTCTAGATATCTCCAATATTATAAAATGCATACCACTATTCAATTCATTGAATAAATTTTGGTGTGTACTAATAATGCGGTTTTGCCACTCTTCCCATTTGCTAGCAAAGTCACTTTCGTTATACATTTGACAAAAATCAAACGTAATCTGACAAATATGTAATGAAAAATTATAATAAATCATTTATAAAATGTAAAGGTTAAATAAAAAAACATTCATTTTCAATTATATTTACCAATTGTCCATTGAATGCCAAAGCAGAAGGAAATTCCTTAAGATATGAATAGAAATCACATTTTTCTCTATACGATTGGCGGGTAGCATATGTTCCTATCCACAATTGTTCAATTTTATGTTTATTTATATTCGAAGGAACAATAAATTTCAATTCCTCGATCTGAAAAAATATCATCAAATGACCAATGTCGAAATATACCGTGTACATTATCATTTACCATCGCAATTACTTCCAGATTAGTAACGGCATCTTCAACTTCGTCGACGGATTCAATAACCAGTTTCTTGGTTTCTCTTCGAAAAACTCTGACCTCGGATTTTTTTGTAATATACTCCATGTGATAATGAATTTTACCTGAGGGACGTCCAGCTCCCCGACCGTTTTCGTAAAACCATAAAGCCTGAAACGTAATTTACAAACTCAAAACACTATGAAAAATATTTACAATGTATACAATGTACATCCGACACAGTAGAAGCCAAATTGGATACTTCAACACAAGTGTTTCTTGAAGTGATATGGCCAAAGGAATTCGGAACAGCGATTAGAAAACAAGATTGTATTTTAGGCGAACAAAGTAACGCGTGGTTAGATTTATTATTAGAGAAAAAAAAACTGTATGTAATGACAGGTAATCAATAAAGAACGAGGGGCGCATCGATGTAGATGCACAGATAGCAGTGATTGTAATGCTCAACACGCCCGCTCAAACGCTGCAATCCAACACTCCGATGCTCGACCGCAGTTTCAGGAATGTTGGCCCAGGAAGACCTTTAGTTAGCATATCCGCTTGCTGTTCTACTGATGGAGTTTACTGCAATTTAATACTTCCATTCTCTATTAGTTCCCGCACGTAGAAATATTTAACATCGATATGCTTAAACCTTCCCATTTCCTTGGAATTTGACACTATTTTTATAGTCGATTGATTGTCCTCTCGGAACAATACCGGTTTAGTCAATTTCCACCCAAGATCCTCCAGTACCCGTACTAACCATTGACTCTGGCAAACTGCTGTACACAGAGCAATGAGTTCGGCCTCCGTAGACAACAGCGACACTGTGGACTGTTTTCTAGCAAACCAGCTTACTGTTGCATCAAACACCTTAAATATGGCTCCGGAAACAGAGCGACGATCTGTAATGTCATTACCCCAATCTGCATCAGAGAAAACTTGAAGTAAATGCCCTCCTTTGTCTGCTTGGTACACTAGTCCAAAATCCAGAGTTCCTTTGATGTATCTCAACACTCTTCGCAAATGTACCCAATGCTCTTCGTTGTAACAGGATTGAAATTGACTAAAATAGTTAGCTGCCGCTGCCAAATCTGGTCTCGATGTCATTGAAACATACTTGATACAGCCTATGAGTTCTCGGTAAGGCTTATCAATTCTCTTAGATTCATCTCCTTTCGCAAGTCGCAATCTATGTTCCATGGGTGTGCAAACAGGACGACAATCTTCCATTCCGAAACGAACCAGTAGACTTTCCAAAAAGCTCCTTTGAGTTATACATATAATCCTGTTCATAAAATCGCGATCAACTTTCATTCCGAGAAAACACTTAATCGGCCCAGCTCAGTCATTTCAAATTCATCGGATAAAGCCTGCTTGATCTCGAAAACGATTCTCTCCGATGGGCTCACCACTAAGACATCATCGACATATAGTACCAGTATAACTTGATTTCCTTCTGTTCCACGAACGTAAAGGTAAAAATCGTTTGCACTCCGCTTGAAACCTAGTGTCTCCATAAACGAATGAAACCGATTGTTCCATGTCCTAGATGCCTGTTTAAGACCATACAACGACTTGTTAAGACGACATACTAAGCCATTGTTATCACTGCATCCTTCCGGCTGTTGCATATAAATTTCCTCTGACAAAGTGCCATTCAGGAACGCCGACTTGACATCCATCTGATGTATAACCATTCCTTCCTTATTTACCAGCGCCAAAACCAAACGCAACGTGTCTAGCCGAGCTACCGGTGAGTATGTTTCCTCATAATCAAATCCACGTTTTTGACTAAAACCTCTTGCCACAAGATGAGCTTTATACCTGGGTGGTTGATTACTTTCAGCTCTTTTAATCTTAAAAATCCATTTGCAAGTAATAGCACTTCGACCTTTTTAAAAAATCCCCCAAACTCCACGTGTTATTCTTCATTAATGAATCGATTTCGTCTTGCATAGGTTGTTGCCAATATGGCCAATTCCTTCTCTTTCGCATCTCTGATACAGATTCAGGTAAGTCCTCCACGTATCCCAGAACGTTCAACGCAAAACTAGCTTAATCCATCACATAATCTTTATGCCAAGATGGCGAATTGATTTTTCTTCAGGATGGTCTCCTTTACCATCACTTTCGGTTTCGAAACTTTCCTCAGCTTCACCAATCGATTCGCTAATCAGATCATCAGCATTGTTTGTGTCGACATCATTATCAATCCGACGAACTCGAATCAATGATATTTCATTTCCGGACTTTGTTTTGGTACTGCAAGAATTTTCCAGAGATTCCACGAAATCGACGTCACGAGCAGCCACAATTTCATTCTTTTCCGGATTCCAAATGCGATATCCATTCGGCGAGTATCCAACGAAAACACCCTTCCAAGCTTTACTATCCAACTTTTTACGTTGCTCCGATGGCACATGAACGTATACTGTAGACCCAAACACACGTATTCGAGAAACTATTGGTTTCTTGCCCTCCCAACGTTCAAAGGGAGTTTCGTTTTCTTCAATTGCATTACTTGGACTTCTATTTATGAGATATGCAGCCGTTTGCACCGCTTGAACCCAAAATGATTTATCAATTTTTGAATCCTCAAGCATGGCTCGCGCTCGTTCAACAACAGTACGGTTCATCCTCTCACTAGTACCATTCTGCTCCGGTGTGTATGGAATCGTCCATTCGATTTAGATTCCCTTCTTCCGACAGAAAGCTTCGAACGCTCTATTTCGATATTCCCCACCATTGTCGCACTTAAACCTGAAGATCTGTACCCCAAATTTAGCAGTCACTAGCGCCTCGTAGTATTGAAACCGTTCATCTTGGCCAACTGGTGTTACCGGTCCACATACATCTGAATGTACTAATTCGAGCACTCGCGACGAACGATTTCCTTCGCGTACGGCAAATGGTTTTCGTGTTTGTTTACTCTCGACGCACGGCTCACAAACAATTTTATTTCTGTTCGCGTTATTGTCAACTGGTATGCCATCGACCATTTGTTTACCAATCAACTACTCGAGTTGACACCTGTTTATATGGCCGAATCTACGATGCCATAGCTCTAGACCTTTCGTAATTCGTCCGCACGTTAACATCGACTTTCTCGAAGAATCTGTGATCGCATAAAGATTTAACTCGTATAGTTTTCCTTGGCGCATACCCGTTGCGACAACTCGGGAACCGTCTAATATTTGCACTTTTCCGTTACTAAAAATTACTTTCATTCCCTTAGTCTCAACACTCAATACAGAAAATAGACTAAATCGCAATGAAGGTACAAACCATACATTTCTAACGGTACATGGAACAGACTCACCAATTACAATAGATATTAAACGTACAGTCCCGGAATGACGAGCCACAATTGATTCACCGTTCTTAGCCACGGCAATCTCAATTGGTTTTTCAAGTGGTCGCAATTCATCGAATAGATTCTCATCGTTGACGAGGTGATCTGAACAACCGGAATCTATAAAGCACTGAACGCAATGATGATCGGAAATAGTATCACCATTTTTTAACACTAGAAAAGACACACCATTTCCATCTGTCAGATTCGCTTTCTATACGTTGTTTTTAACAAATCCTTTTTGTTGATTTTTCGGACACTCCGCAATTTTGTGACCTTCTTGTTGACAACCGTAACACTTGATGATCTTTTTCTTCTTTTCTTTCTTCTTGTGACCTATGAATGCTGCACCATCCGATCGCGACGAAGATGCCATTTCCGCACTGGTACCTTTCTGCTTAATATCTTAATCTAGAAGACGACATTTCACGAATTCTAATGACATAATCTTCTGGCATCGTTTCAAGTGCAGTCACTACCGTAGAGAAACCCGGGCCTAGTGTGATTAGCAGATGACATATTACGTCAACATCATCTATCACTGCACCCGTATTCCGATATTCACGAACTAGACGATCAAACTGAAGAAAATGATCCTGCAGTGAACCAGACTGAAATCGTAGTGAAAGCATTTTTCTTTTTTTTTATAAATCACTATTTATTGGAATATGAGTTAAAATTAAATTATTAAGATTTAAATTGGGTGTTCAGCCACAAGTGGTGACTTTTCAGCCCTATTATATATATGATTTGGTTATTACCAAGAGGACATTATTTGCTTCCGCAATTCTGAGATTTTTGTGTAGGGAAAATTCTAAACCTACTTGTATTGTGTAATGGGAAGAAGGAACTTATATACTAACTTACTAACTAATACAGAGAGCGAACCGATTCGATTGAAGATTGCATCGATTTTTGTCGGAAATTGCTTTCAATATTATGCGACATTACATCTAATGGTTCTACATTTGTGAGTCTGTGTAACTCATTTGTACTAAACCAGGGAGGACGCTTCAAAATAATTTTCAGAATTTTATTCTGAATCCTTTGAAGCGTTTTCTTCCTGGTGGAACAACAACTTGACCAAATTGGTACTGCATAAAGCATGGCTGGTCTGAAAATTTGTTTATAAATTAACAATTTGTTTTTTAGACTAAGCTTAGAATTTCTGTTTATAAGAGGATATAAACATTTAATATATTTATTACACTTTGCCTGGATTCCTTCAATGTGATCCTTGAAAGTGAGTTTTTTGTCATACGTTAAACCTAAGTATTTAGCTTGATCAGACCATGTCAATTCCAAGCCATTCAATTTGAGAATGTGATTATTGTTTGGTTTAAGAAAAGAAGCTCTTGGCTTGTGAGGAAAAATAATTAATTGCGTTTTTGCTGCATTTGGTTTAATTTTCCATTTTGACAGATATTCACTGAAAATATTTAAACTTCTTTGTAGGCGACTGCAGATCACTCTTAGATTTCTACCTGTGGCTAACAGACTTGTGTCGGCACAGAATAGCGATTTCTGACAACCAACGGGTAGATTTGGAAGATCAGAAGTGAAAATATTATACAAGATTGGAGCTACGCTCGAACCCTGCGGAACACCTGCTCGTACGGGTAGCAATTCAGATTTACAATTCTGAATGCTAACCTGAAGAGTACGATCAATTGAGTAATTTTGAATCATTTTGATCAAATAAATAGGAAACTGGAAATCAGACATTTTTGCTATTAAACCTTTGTGCCAAACACTGTCGAATGCTTTTTCTATGTCTAGAAGAGCAACTCCAGTGGATAACCCAGAAGATTTATTTGCTTTTATCATGTTCGTTACTCTGACAAGTTGATGAGTAGTTGAATGGTTATGACGAAATCCAAACTGCTCTGGTAAAAAAATTGAATTCTCATTTATATGAGACATCATTCTCAACAAGATAATTTTTTCAAAAAGTTTACTGATAGAAGAAAGTAAGCTAATTGGTCGATAACTTGATGTTTCTGCTGGATTTTTATCAGGTTTCAGGATAGGAATTACTTTAGCGTTTTTCCATCTTTTTGGGAAGTAAGCTAATGAAAAACACTTGTTGAAAATTTGACCAGGAGTCTCAAGGCAACATCGGGAAGATTTTTAATAAGAATATCAAAAATTCCATCATTACCAGGAGCCTTCATGTTTTTGAGTTTCCTAATAATTGATTTAATTTCATCAAAATTCGTCTCAATAATGTCATCGTGTGATAACACTTAGGTGAAATATGATCATATTTCAATGAGACTTCATTTTCAATAGGACTCACAACATTCAAATTAAAATTGTGTACACTCTCGAACTGCTGAGCAAGTTTTTGAGCTTTTTCGCCATTTGTAAGAAGTATTTGATTTCCTTCTTTGAGAGCAGGAATTGGTTTCTGAGGTTTCTTAAGAACCTTAGAAAGTTTCCAGAAAGGTTTAGAATATGGTTTAATTTGTTCAACTTCATTAGCGAAATTTTCATTTCGCAAAAGAGTAAATCTATGTTTAATTTCTTTTTGTAAATCCTTAACTATGTTTTTCATAGCAGGATCACGAGAACGTTGATATTGTCGTCGACGAACATTCTTCAATCGAATGAGCAGTTGAAGATTGTCATCGATGATAGGAGAATTTAATTTAGTTTGAGCTTTGGGAACTGAAAGATTTCTAGCTTCGATAATATAATGATTCAAATTATCAATTGCTGTGTCGATGTCCGCAGAATTTTCTAAAATAGTTTCATGATCCACACGATTTTCAATGTGAGATCTGTAATCCAACCAATTAGCTCTATGATAGTTGAATATAGAACTAATTGGATTAATTATAGCTTCGTTGGAAAGTATGAATGTTACAGGAAGATGATCTGAGTCAAAGTCAGCATGTGTAATCGGTTCACTACAAATGTGACTTTGATCCGTTTGAACCAGATCAATTGTAGACGGGTTTTTCACGGAAGAGAAACAAGTAGGATTACTGTGATGAAGAACTGTGATGTAACCAGCTGAGAGTTTATTATGAAGTATTTTACCATTACTGTTATTTTGCCTACAATTCCACTGGACATGCTTAGCATTTAAGTCCCCTATTACGAAAAATTTCGATCGATATCTTGTAAGTTTTTGCAAATCGCCTTTAAGGAAATTTTATTGTTCGCCGGTGCATTGGAATGGCAAATATGCTCCAGCGATGAAATAAATTCCATGAATGGTTTCAACTTCGATTCCCAAGCTTTCAATAACTTTAGTATTGAAAGAAGGTAAAATTCGATGTTTAATTTGCCGTTGGACAAAAATAGCAACTCCACCACCCATTACAGTAAACCTGTCAAATCGATGAACCACATAATGTGAATTACTTTTCAATTTGACATTTGGTTTAAGAAAAGTTTCTGTCACAATGGCAATATGAATTTTGTGAACTTTGAGAAAATTATAAAATTCATCTTCACTCGATTTTAAAGATCGAGCATTCCAATTTAAAATATTCAAATAATTATTTAACATCACTGTTAAATTTTAAATTCATTATAATATTATTTGCAAATTTCCATCCGATTTGAAATGCTTCAAAGAGTGACGAAGTCGAATTCATTTGGATGATCATTTGAAAAAGTTGATCTTGTAGCTAGATCATTTTAATTTCAGTTATATCGCCTAAATCAACTTCATTTAAAGAAGCGAATGGCATTGAAAGGATATTTGTAGGTAGACTGCCATTAGAAGAAGATGATTTGGCCGGTCTACCTATTAATAAATTGTTTTCGTTAGAATTATTTACATTAGAAGAAATAGGTGGTAGATTTCTACATAATATACCAGCATAACTGACATTAGAAGAAGATGATGACGAGGTCGATCTACCTGTCAATAAATTGTTTTCGTTAGGAGACGAATTGGCAGGCGTGCCTGTTTTTTGTTTTAAATTCGAAGAAATCAGTGCCTTAGAAAAATTAGGCGTGGCATTTGTAACGGTTTTTTGATTTTCAGGTATGTTCTGTAAATTTAAGGTCGTTGATTTGACTTGTTGCCGTTTATAATGTTCCCAATGAATTTTAATGTGGGAAATGAAACGTACTTTTTCTAAAGTTTTCAAATTGTTTACATCACTTTGATTGAAGTGTATTAGGTAAAGTTCATGGGAAATTCCAGAGCGTGGTTTAGAAGTACCATTCGCTCTTTTTTTCATAAGTATTACTTGGGAAGGAGCAATACCAAGTAATTCTTTTAGTTCATTTTTATTTTCATCAATAGTTTGATCAATCGATAAGCCTTTCAAGACAGCCTTGAAGGGTCTGTCTGATTTGATATCAAATGAATAAAATTTATGAAGTTTCTCGGACAAATATCGAATAAGACGTTCGTAATCTTCCAATCCATCAACCAAGACTCGACATTCTCCTCTTCGTCCGATTTGAAATGAGACTTTTACTTCCGGGAGAAAAGTAGAAAGCTCAGTAGCTTTGAAGTCGGAGATCATCACCGTCACTGGTGGCATAGATTGATGTTTCTTTCCAGAACGACAAGCGTCCATTTTGGGAATTTTTGAAGAATTCTCTTCTATGTCGCTACAATCGGATTCAGGAAGAATCTCGTAAATATTGTTAGACGGCATAGAATCAACGGAAGGGAAATCCGTCCGTTGTCTTTTATTTTTACATTCAGATTCTATAAGATCGTGAATGTTATTAGAAAAATGTTGAATAACGGATTGTGATTTATTCCGTATTGAATTATTTTTAGCCTTAGGCTCGTTGCCTTTCCGGTTGGACGCAGGCATTTTTGAAATGAATGAAATTTTTAAATTAAATTAGCTAGGCTAAATTAATCTTCGATTACACTCCTAGCTAGCCTTAAAAAAGGCTGATTAATTTCTTAGTCACTCTAATATCACTCTTTGTATCACTTAGTCACTCTAATATCACTCTTTGTATCACTTAGTGACTCAAATATCACTCTTTGTATAGCCTTGAGAAAGGCTGACTGATTGTTAGTCTTTAAAAAGACTGTTAGTGATTCAGGTAGCCTTGAAAAAGACTGAAGCCTTGAATCAATGAAACTCTAGGTAGCCAGAAAAAATTTCCAGGAGCCAAGAGCTATACGCGTGCGGTGCGAACGACTGTTCAACACCGACAAAAGCATTTTTCTTTCTAAGTGCATCCTACTAGCGATGCTTTTTCTCTCGAATACACGAACCAGTGCATCCCAAATTTGCTTCGGGGTATTTTTCTCCTGCACATACTCTAGTTGTGTATCATGTATGCAGGAAATTAATAAAGATTTCAACTTCCTGTCTTTCTTCGCTCGTATATCACGTCTCGCTTTCTTCTGGCGGAACAGCGGCAACAGAAATCGCTCATTTTTCTCTTCCTCTGCCATTATTCACTTCACTATTATCACTCCGCGAAACTGGGCCCATAACCTGAAGTGATATGGCCAAAGGAATTCGGAACAGCGATTAGAAAACGAGATTGTATTTTAGGCGAACAAAGTAACGCGTGGTTAGATTTATTATTAGAGAAAAAGAAACTGTATGTAATGACAGGTAATCAATAAAGACGAGGGGCGCATTGATGTGGATGCACAGATAGCAGTAATTGTAATACTCAACATTTCTGACAGTAGGTTTTTGTGAAATGTCGATGGACGCCTACAGATGCAAAATGTCAAAACTATTTTTTTCAATGTGTATTCATATTAGAAAATACTTACAAACCGATGGTGTGTTTCAGAAAATCACAAAGTAGATGAGTAATTTCTTTTATTATTACACACTTAAATTTTTTAGCTGAGTCTCGGCAAAAAAATGCCGAGATTCGCACAGCCGAGTAATCAGCAATCATCTCGGCAAAAATAAAATAACTGAGCGTCTCGGCAAGCTCAAATTTGACAAACGTCAAATATTGCCGAAATCGCCAGCATAAGATTTACTGTTTGCTCAGTGAAACGTTCGCTGAATATTCGGCAATCCAATAAAACGAAAAAATGAAAAAAACAAATTACCGAATCATCAGTAATTAAAAATCTAGTCAATTAATTTTGTTTGTAACTTCTAAACATTATAAACACACCATTCAGGATCAAAAATTCATTTTATTAACACTTAAAGGAGGCTTACAAATTTGTTGCCAGTAGTGCTTAAAGCCTCTACCTTAAAACATGTAGCATAATAAAAAGCGGCGTTTCCGGATGCGGCCACCTTGAGTCGAGCTGGAAATATGAAAATAAAAATAAATATACAAAAATTTTCAATGTTTAATGATGCATATTGTTAAAAAAATAAACTTACTTTGATCTATTGAATTTGTCCATGCATTGGGTTATTTTTTCGCATATCCCCCAAAGTTTTGTCTCGAGGACTCTTTGAGCCCCGTGTTGTGTGTTTTTCCCTTATAATGTGATCTGATAAAGTCGCTTTTTATAAAGCGAAACATGTCACTATATTTATTCAATATTTTTACTTGCAAGTGGTTCCACGTTTCTTCGAAGATTATCCATTTTTTCACTCGAGAATTTCATCAGAAAAAAATCGCGCCATGCGTAGCGAAAATGTAAAGTGGCAATAAATGACAGCTAGCGCATATTACGAAATCTCGGCAAACGTCTTTGCTGATGTCGGCATATCTGTTGTTTACTGATAAATTCAGCAAGCAATTATGCCAAATTTCGGCAAAGTGAAGCATCTTACCGAAATATCAGTGAATGCATTTAACGAAGTTCAGAAACATGCGTATTGATTACTGAGAAATCAGCAAATTTAGGTGTTGCTGATCAGTTTCGGCATTTTATTATGCCGAGCTCAAGAAATGGTTTTAAGTGTGTATATCATCCGGCCTTCTATTTTGCTTTAATATTCCCATCACGCACTGTCCTTTAGGAGTTCTTGAGAATAAATCATCGATGTCGAATTGCTGTAATGTTTCAGTTGAAGGTAGATTTTGCAAATGAAATATTCGATGCACACAAAACAAATGATTGTAGTGTTTGTTTTTTTTGAGTGATCAGCTCAATTATTCTCATAATTTTCACGAACGTGTATCATAAATTCCATTAGTGGGTACTTTTGTTTAATCGTGGACAAAACACTTGAATAGCGGCCCTTACACGAGTCATTAAAATGTCATTACTAAAAAATAATATCATTTTATTGAACGTGCACTAATGACGAGATTTCTAACAAATTTGAAATACATCATTACTTAGTCAGCTTTTAAAATGACATTTTTAATGCTCGTGTAAGGGCCGCTAATGTCAAATAAAAAATCTGGAGTCAATTTTTAATACGACGTGTGTAACAATCAGTGGATCCTTAGTTTTAAACAATCTTTTTATCATTACCTATCAAAAGTTTTCATATATGGTAATTTACGGGTTATTGGAAACAAATCCAAATGAATTGTCTGAAATTTGATTCGAGGTACAGTATTAGTCGGTTCGGAATCAGTTTTAGCACCTGATTTGAAATCCGACATACATGGCTGAACAAAAGGTCTCAATAAGTCTTACGGCGTTTTGACAATAAGTTCGAGAAATTCTGTTTGATGTGAACAGATGCACAGATTAATTTGTGTTTCGCAGATTCTCAATATGCTGTGCAGATTTTAACAGATTTTCGAAAGCGACTTGCAATGACCCTCAAGAAGTCTTCCATTTGCTAGGGAAATGTGTTTCCAACAGTGCACATGATAGTACCGCGACCTTTTCTTTAGGGGCCACAAAAATTATCCCGTTCTGGAATGTTTTTATGGTAGGTGGACACAGACTTTTCACAGACTAATTTTTGGATCAAATAAATTAATGAACTGGCATCGTTGGCATGTAAGGGCATGTTCAGGAGTGTTTTAGTTCTAGATGCATAATTTATGTCAGTTACAAAATTTAAATCTGGATTTTATAACAAGAAAAACTGACAGCCCCAGCAGTGTTTTACTTGTGTTTCAAATATAGTGATTTTCACTGTCGGCTAGAAAAGATTGCGATGCGATAAGATAGCGACAAAATGCCGCAAAGATAGCGAAACTGTCATTCGCATCTATTCGAGACCACAAGCCAGAAAAAAATATTTTTTAAATTGACCGTTACAACAACTAATTATTAAGAAAACTGCAGTCATAATTAATTCATATTGATAATGCGTATGATTATGGCTTTAACTTGCACGGATTTTTTAAGCGTGTGCTATTTATTTGACATAATGTACGATTCAGACGATCCGCCTCCTTCCGTCACCGTCACCGAAACGTCAGCTTCCGTCAAAATTAGTTTAATACTTTCTTTACCGGAACGTTCACACGCTCCGTCCGTCAAGACGTTCCGTGACGGTGACGTTACGTGTGAATGGCTCCATAAGAATACATGTAATTAATGTTGACGGTGCCAGTGACGGAGATTGACTGTGACAAAAGAAGACGGATCGTCTGAATCGTACGTAATTATTATTTTGTGCTTAGTATGTACCCTTTTCATTTATATTTTGTATTAATCGACGCCTTGGTTTTCAAAACCTCGTGCTTTAATCGATTGTGCTATTTGTCTACTCTAAAAGGTTGGTCGTCTTTGACAGATATACATTTGTTGATGCTTTCGATGAAATAACAATTGTCGCTAAGGAATTTTACCAGTTGAAAATGCAATTGGCCTCAATCCAACAGCCGATTAATTTTTCTTTTGGCTCTAATGCTAGTTAATTTCAATACAACAGACAGCGAAGGGGTTAAAAAAACTGTCCAATTTTCTGGCAGCGATGCCAGGTGAAATTTTAGGCGTCTGCGTATTAGAAATGGTCCTATGCGACCTCAATGTTTAGAAGTATGACGAAAAAACCAAACGAAAACCCTACAGTAATAGCAAAAGTCATTAAAATGGATGATTGTTTATAAAAATTTCGAAAATCTGCAAAAAAGTCGGCTTAATTGCAAAGTCTGCTAACAAACGAAATTTCAAATTTACATATCAATCCGCAAACCTGGCATCAGTGGTTCTGACGCTCATTATTTCGCAATCCTGCGACGATTCCGTCGCATTCTATGTCAAGCTGAAAACCACTATATACAAAAATATAGAACGGCATCGTAGACCAGTTTTAAATTTGACAGAACTGGTCGAATAAATAAAACTTGAACGGCTTGCTGGGGATACGTTTGTTTCAGTTTCAGTTATATTATAGACCACTCATATGAATCTTGTAGCTGCTGAATCTGCTCTAACGCTGCTCGAACAACTGTCAGAATTTTGAAAACCAATTCGAAAGTATTCATTTTAAATTTGTACTTCACTTCCGGTGAAACCTTCAACGAGTGAACACGTCGTATCGTGTTAGTGCGGTGAAAATTCGAGTATTTCGCGAGAAAGAAAGGATTTTCATCCGTACTTCGGTGACTCCACGTTGTCACATAGCGAGGGTTTCACTTGTAGTCCAGTGAGAAGAAAGTCCATTGGACTATAAACGAAAGCTAACTGGCAATATAGCTAAATCGCTGTGCCATCAATCGGCGTCATCTCAAGTGAGGTGACGCCACCAGAAGTGAAGAAGAAGAAGAAGAAATTTGTACTTCGACTTCCGGTGGAGCTCTCAACGTGTTTTAGTTCTAGATGCATAATTGATGTTGTTTCGCACTAGTGCGATGAAATTTTGTGTATTTTTCGCGATTTTTTGCGTTCTAGAGTGAATCAGTGTTGCGACGCCGCGAAACTATCATCGGGAGTCACTGTAAAAGACATTACAATCGAAATAAATAAAAGAATCGAAATTAAAACCACAATGGAAATATAACCTATGAAAATGAAAATTGAAAACCACAATCGAAATTAAAACATAAAGTAATAATCTAACAAGACACGGGCAAGATGGGCCATCACTGGCCTTAGCCTGTCACGTTAGTGACACAGCAAAGAAAAAAAAAAGGTACGGGTGTGTAATGTCAGAGACATAACTGGATGTCGTGAATACGAATATGATACACTTTATTTATGCTTCCGAATTCGAATTGGTAGTTCATCGATTGTTTGAATTGTGCAACTTTCCCCTCTTTCATTACTAGAAATTTAAACGATGCGCCTAGACTAAATTACAGATTAGTTACATTAAACATTCTGAAACGCACTTAAATACTATGAAATAAGCAGTATAGTTCTTTATAATAAAAAAATGGTGACGATTTGAGTTAGTTCAGCACGCAGACTCTGAATTCTAAACCCATATTCCAGAACTAAGCTCTAAAACATGAAGACGATTTTTCGCCATGACTACCAGAATGGGTTTTATAGAGTACAGTAAAGTAAATTTCCGCATAATTCTTTAGGAGTATTATTATGGTTCTAAAAAGAACCGAATAGAAGAAATCTGGAATAAAGAACTGGATCCTGAGTTCAAGAACTAAATTTAGAACCAATAACAGACTCAGAATCCAGTTTCAATTCTAGAATTGCAATTTCGAAACTCAAATTAGTTCCGGAATACAGTTCCAGAATCCAGTTTCAGCACGCAGGCTCTGAATTCTAAACCTATATTGCGGAACTAAAATCTGAAAATTGAACTTCTCGTTACGACTACCGAAAACCAAATGATGGCAGGTGCTCTCTCCGTCGCTGATGGTTTAACTCCCGCGATGGCAGTCTGCTCGCCTTGAAGGCCAGCAAGCGAATGAAAGTTGCTACCTGAGCGTTTGTGCTTTTAACCACGCAGAAGGCGCTCTCTCCGTCGCTGCTGGTTGATGGTTTAACTCTCGCGATGGCAGTCTGCTCGCCTTGAAGGCCAGCAAGCGAATGAAAGTTGCTACCTGAGCGTTTGTGCTTTTAACCACGCAGAAGGCGCTCTCTCCGTCGCTGCTGGTTGATGGTTTAACTCCCACGACGTCTGCTTCCATCGAACGCACGAAAAGAAATGATCGATTTTCACCACGGTTCCCCTTTTATACGCATTCAGTTGAAGATATGTGCCTGACTACCTCAAAATCGTCGTCCTTGCGCGAAAAACCCAAGCGAAAGTAAAGAGTTTTCCGCATTATTTTGAAATTTTGAGAAAACTTAATTTTTGAGTTGTTTATGGTTATCTCACACTGTTCAAAATATTATCCCAAATTCCTGATCATATTTTTGATAAAATGGTGAAAGAATTATGTTGCTGCCATTAATACAAGTCGAGATATTCACGATTAAGTTCTGCCCATTCTTCCATATGGCTAATTTTGAAAAGGCACCCCATAGTAAAGTAAGTCGTATTCACGACAAAATTGTACTTACTCTTTCTAAATTTAAATTTCGGTAAATATTTTGCAGACCAGAATCCTTTGCTTCTAGAAATTCCTGTTCGTTAACACTCCTAATACCAAGCCTAAAAAAGTTACGCGAAGCACCAAGCCTCAAAAAAAGTTGGAACGGTAACTTTGAGCTATCATAACTCAGTTGTTACTTGACCAATTTCGATAAATTTTACACCCTCGAATTTTGTGAACTTTGTAGATTATTTTAAGTATATCATTATTGACGATCGTTTCGGAAAAACTAATGAAAATCTGATTTTTTCCGTTCCAAGTTTTTTTTTCAAGCTCAAAACGTGCCCTATCTGCATTCATGCGGCACCTGCATCGCGAATCGGATTTTGAGAACCACAACTTTACCGAGTCATAACTTTGTTGTTAGTCAACCGATCTTTAAAATTTGTTCACCATTGGAAAGGTACTACTTCCACAAATAAAATGCACTGAAAAAAACTAAAAATAGGGTTGTCTACCCATAGTTATAATAAAAACTGTAGATAGATGACCTAAGAAAAGATGAGACTTTTTACAATGATAGTAAATATCTCGAAATTCAAAGCGATGACCTTTATATTTTTACACATCATTCGATTGCTAGTGATACCAGCTACAATTTTCGCTCAACTACCATTCCTGCACAATCAAAAGAAAACATTAAACAATCGATGAATTTTTCATTTTTTTTCACATGTTTGTATATAACTCAAAAATTAAAGCGATGACATGTACATTTTTTTGATTCAGAATATTGGAATCATTACCAGAAACAATGTATTGATGACCAAAATTATATATCCGTTCAAAGAATCTCAAGAAATTTGGTACAAATACAGAGAATTTCTATTATTGGGAAAATTTTGCCAAACAAAATGAAATCAAAACTTTAAAATTTTATGACATATATTTTATTATTATTTTAGTTGGAAATTTATTATGAACAAAATTTACAAAAAAAACTGAAACTTGGATTTCACTGAAACTTTTAAAAATTTTGGTAAATAACCTAAAACTCTAAAAATAGTTATATATTTGTATTGGACAAACGATCTAAACAATTTTTATGCACAACCCAAACGCAATTGATAACTACTAAAATTCTGATTTTGTTGGAGGTTTGCGCAGAATCTCAAAAAATAGGAAAAAGATCGGCAATTTTGAAATTTCCGAGTTGAATTGCACAGTGGTCCGGATCCACAATTTAGGGGGACAAAACATTTGTGGTTTAACCTTTAACTTTAGAGCTATGATGTCTTCAAAACAAATGATCAGTGAAAGATAAGCCATATTTTGATGTACATGGTATTAGGGTGGCTCTTATTATTAAGGTGATCTAAAACTTATTTTCCGGATTTGTTGAGATAGAAGATTGCATCCTTCGGAAAAGTTGTAGATAAACTTATATCGAGCAGCTTCGCTGAGGACACCATAGTAGTATCTGCAACGGTTTTAGTGTTACAGCTATTTTTAAAGAGCAACTTAGGGTGTTCCTCAAAAAATTAGATCTAGCATTTATATTTTTCTCTTTTCGTATTGGTATCTTTGAACATCTTTTACAGTTTGTTAAAACCAATTTTTTAATGACTGGCGTATTCAGGTAGCGTTTTCTGAACCGAAGCTATGAGCAAAACTATTTCAAAAACAGGTTATTTTTAAACTGCTGTATCTAACTTTGAGGCAAACGAAAAAAATCCGTTTCTTGTATTTAACAGAAAATATTTCGAGCATGTTTATAAAAAAAGGCGGAGGAGATATTTTTTTATTTTTTTAAATTATGTTTAAACATTGGGTTTCTCCATTGAAAAATATTCGGATCATGTAAGTCATATATATATATATATATATATATATATATATATATATATATATATATATATATATATATATATATATATATATATATATATATATATATATATATATATATATATATATATATATATATATATATATATATATATATATATATATATATATATATATATATATATATATATATATATTCGACTCAGTTCGTCGAGTACGCAAAATGTCTGTGTGTGTGTGTGTGTGTGTGTGTGTGTGTGTGTGTGTGTGTGTGTGTGTGTGTGTGTGTGTGTATGTGCGTATGTGTGTATGTAACGTTTTTTTGCACTAACTTTTCTCGGAGATGGCTGAACCGATTTTCACAAACTTAGATTCAAATGAAAGGACTTGTGGTCCCATACAAAATTCCTGAATATTATTTGGATCCGACTTCCGGTACCGGAATTATGGGGTAAAATGTGCAAAAAATTGTGAAAATAAGTGCACTAACTTTTCTCAGAGATGGCTGAATCGATTTTCACAAACTTAGATTCAAATGAAAGGTCTTAAGGTCCCATACAAAATTCCTGAATATTATTTGGATCCGACTTCCGGTTCGAGAGTTATGGGGTAATTTGCAAAAAAAAGAAAATATGTGTTTTAACTTTTCTCATAGATGGCGCGACCGATTTTCACAAACTTAGGTTCAAATGAAAGGTCCTGTGGTCCGATGCGTTATTCCTGAATTTCATGCGGATCCGACTTCCGTATCCGGAAATATAGGGTAAAGTGTGTTAAAAATTGTACACCATAACTGAAAATGGGGAAAAACCTTTAAAAAATTTCTAAATCGACCTCAAATCTTTTCCAATTTGATGGTTTTTATCAGTAGACGGTCAAACAAACCGATTTCGGTTATTCTTTTAAGAATCTAAGAAAATTTTTTTTTGGCCTTTTTGCCTTTCTCATATAGAAAGGTTATGCAATCACTGTGAAAACCGACTTTTGAACCGAGGCCCGGAGGGCCGAGTGTCATATACCATTCGACTCAGTTCGTTGAGTACGCAAAATGTCTGTGTGTGTTTGTGTGTGTGTATGTGCGTATGTGTGTATGTAACGTTTTTTGCACTAACTTTATGGGGTAAAATGTGCAAAAAAATGAAAATATGTGTTCTAACTTTTTTCATAGATGGCGCGACCGATTTTCTCAAACTTAGATTCAAATGAAAGGTCCTGTGGTCCCATACGTAATTCCTGAATTTTATTCGGATCCGACTTCCGTATCCGGAAATATAGGGTAAAGTGTGTTAAAAATTTATACCATCACTGAAAAGGGAGAAAACCCATGAAAAGTTTTCTAAATTGACCTCAAATCTTCTCCAATTGATAGTTTTTATCAGTAGACGGTCAAACAAATCTATTTCGATTATTCTTTTAAGAATCGAAGAAAAATAATTTTGAAGAATACCACAGTATTATATTGGTATGATAGTATGATTGATATGAGAAAGGCATCATTACACCACTAGGTGGATTAAGACAGGTTTGTCTTCTAAAGTGTCAAATTAATTCAAGTGCATATTCGGAAAGAAATCGTTCTGCATTCTTCGGGGAATGCAGAATGGTGTCGCTTTTGTAAAATCTCTTAGGCCTCTCGGTGGTTGGAGGTTTTATCAAGCGTGCATTTTGGCACCTGCTGATCGTTCAGCATCCTTTCGGGGATGCAGGACGATTTATTTCTTTATGTTTTGTGCTGTTTTCCCACCTCACCCAATTCCCAATTCCCTTCGATGTTCCTTTTATCATTTCCTTCCCATCAGGAAGTTGATGAGAAGCTACGGCAAGGCACGAATCTCCAAATAACTAGGGGAACATGCCACTTGAGCCAATTAGTTCTGATAACATAGGTGCAGGGTTTCATTCAGTAAAAAGCACTCAAACGAAGAGGTTGTTTTTCGAGACGTAGACAACTGTAAGCTGCAAATAGATTGGTTGGTTGGTGCTAATCGCAAAGGCTGCTGCAAAACCAATATTCGGGGCGATTACAGTTTCAGAAGTACCTGAAATAGTGGAACTCACTTCACTGAGAAAGATGGCCTGAACGATTTGAGAACTGTTTCATTTTGTAGGTTACACTAGTTCATGCACTAGCTTTCATGTTTTTCAAAAATCAAACAAAACTAATTGAAGAATACATTTTTTATATGAGAATAAGAGAGATATGAGAAAGGCATCATTACACAACTAGGTGGATAAAAACAAGTTTTACTTAATTTCGTGTGATTTTTTGTGCTAAATTCAGAATTCTACTTTTTCTGAATTGTTTTTTAATAGAAAATTCAAATAATTTTCGAATTCTATACATTCCGAAATAATTCTAAGTTTGTGATATTTAAATTTTAATATTCTATCGATTATAATTGATGTCGTATAGGATAGCGGAAAATTCAGGATATATGTTTTTGTTCTTAGTTGCTTGTAAAACAAAAATTAAGCAATAATTTCATTCGAAATTCATATAATTTTACGTTCTGTTTCTTATTGTACAAAATTTATTTTATCAATAAAAAACAAATTCTACGTCTCATTGAAACAGATGAAATCGAAACGGATTCCAATATTTTCACTTTGATTTGCAGAACTGTTGGAACGCAATAGATATCAGAAATTTTGAAATTTCCGATCTTCTACCGATTTTTTTACATTTTACGGAAAACCTAAAATCAAAAAAAACTGATTTTAGTAGTTATCAATTCCGTTTGGGTTGTTCATAAAAATTGGTTAGATCTTTTGTCCAATACAAAAACATAATTATTTTCGTAGTTTAGGTATATTTACCAAAATTTTTAAGATTTTCAGTGAAACCCAAGTGTCAGTTTTTTTTTGTAAATTTTGTTCATAATAAATTTCCAACTAAAATAATAAAAAAATATATGTCATAAAATTTCGAAGTTTTGATTTGTTTTTTTTTTGCAAAATTTTCTCAATAATAGAAATTCTCTGTATTTGTACCAAATTTCTTGAGCTTCTTTGAACGGATATATAATTCTGGTCATCAATACATTGTTTCTGGTAATGATTCCATTATTTTGAATCAAAAAAATGTACATGTCATCGCTTTAATTTTTGAGTTATATACAAACATGTGAAAAAAAATGAAAAATTCATATATACTTATAAATTCATCGATTGTTTAATGTTTTCTTTTGATTGTGCAGGAATGGTAGTTGAGCGAAAATTGTAGCTGGTATCACTAGCAATCGAATGATGTGTAAAAATATATAGGTCATCGCTTTGAATTTCGAGATATATACTATCATTGTAAAAAGTCTCATCTTTTCTTAGGTCAACTATCTACAGTTTTCATTAAACCTTTGGGTAGGCAACCCTATTTTTAGTTATTTTCAGTGCATTTTATTTGTGGAAGTAGTACCTTTCCAATGGTGAACAAATTTTGAAGATCGGTTGACTAACAACAAAGTTATGACTCGGTAAAGTTGAAGTATTCAATATTTTCTATGCGACGTTTATGCCAAAGGAATGAAAATTGGAAAGCAGATAGGGCATATCGGGTGCGTGAAAAAAACTTGGAACGGGAAAAATCAAATTTTCATTGGTTTTCCTTTACCAATCGTTTGCTACAAAGTTTTGGAATCAATCTACGAACTTCACAAAATTCGAAGGTGTAAAATTTATTGAGATTCGTTGAAAAACAGCTGAGCTATGACAGCTCAAAGTTACCGTTCCAACTTTTTTTGAGGCTTGGTATTTGGAGTGTTAATACCCGTATCGGTCTCCGACTCTAGTTCTACTTGCTCGACATCATCGGAGACATTGCAGTGTTTGCTGAGTTGAAAAGAATCTGTGAAAATCCGTGATCATTTTCAGAAATCTGTGGAACTCTGCGTCATTTTTATAATCTGTGCAGAAAATTGAAAATCTGTGAAACACAGATTAATCTGTGAACCTGGCATCCCAGACGTCGAGATACATATACACTCAAAATAATAATCAGGTTATAGTTACGTGAAAACTTATGTGAATATTTTCCACCCTACTTTTCACGTAAATTTTAATGGACTGGCATTTAAAAGCTGTTTAATGCATAATCTAGTAAAAGTTACGTGTTTCATAGGTAGAATGTAATGTATTGTTCATATCCCATTTACCTATCAGTTCATATCAAATTTAGACACCAGAGAATTACTATTTTATATATTGGTTGAAGTCAAAAGGGAGATTTCCGATGTTTATATAAATCTATGAAATGGAAAATACCATGAAAAATAAAACATTTATTTCCGAAAATAAGCATATAATTTCAATAGCTTAAGAAGAAACTAATAACGTCGTGGTATCTCAAATCGACAAGCCTCCAAAAATCATTTTTGTTGTCACTGCCATCCAACCGAAGCCGCAGACGAGAGTCGAGAACTCCCACAACACAACCGGTGCAGGTTAAAGTCGCATTACATGGTTCCAGTATCTCTAGCTTCATACCGATTTCGAACTCGTTTTTCAGTGGACCTATGACCTGTTTCGGCAGAAGCGGGCAAACTTCCGGACTCACGCAGGCACTTGGTCCAGTTGAACACATTAACACTTTTATACTGGAATGGTCCGGACGACGTAGTCAAAAACTGTAACTAATTAACATTTTTCTCAAATATCTACACTACTTACACTTTAGCCCTGTTCGCCATTTTCAAAATCGAGTTTTTCACACTACAAATTCACGTAGATTGTTTGACGTTTGGTCAATTCACGTAAACCTTATGTGATGACTCTATTCATTTTAGGGGATGTTCGTATAACATTCATTTTCGTCACGTAAAATAATCAATTTGACATTTGAAACCATTTTACGTGATTTTTCAAGTAAATCGAACGTGAATTTTTATTTGAGTGTATTTGGATTTACTGTTGTGAGTATTAGAGATGGGAAATATCGACAATAATCGGTTATCGATAATATCGATACTGTGCAGTCCGATATCGATATTATCGATAAATATCGATAATTTTGTCAGTCGAATGTTATGTAAAGAGTCGATTTTCAAAGTGATTGCATAGCCTTCATATATGAGAAAGGCAAAAACTCCTTTTCTTAATTTAACTAGTGCTGTGATAATGCCTTTCTCTACACTGAAAATCATTTCTACCTATTTTTTGAGGAGAAATCACTCATTGTCGAGCTCTTCTATAAGCTACCCAAAATTAGTTCGTTATCTACTCAAACTTTGAGTTGTAGATCGGCAAAAATGGGTAGTGTGCTTTGTTATGGCATAACACTTGTACTAAACTTACATTTACCTAAATAAATCACTCGTTACCCAAAATTGGGGAGATGCACTTTAGTTAATTTTGGGTAGGTTTCGACCCAAAATTAGATAGCGGCTGGCAAGAGTGTTGTCGTACAAACAGTCTCATTCAAACAGTTTTTTTATTACGATAATTTCTGATACGAATCCGGGCCTATTCTTGACATAAATTCATCCAGATTGATTAGATTAGTGCACAAAAGCATGCTCAACAGTATTCCCAAAATCAAAAATATCAGCAAAAACAAAATTAAACTTAACCCTTGATCACTTCAGCGAATAAAAAACACACGATATGTCGATTATGTCACTAATACGATCATCTCTCTGGAACCGGATCCGATTGGATCTTAGAAATTGATCAATGATCCTAAAGTCGAAAATAATTCACATCTTAAAATTTGCTTCCAAACAAGACTGAACTTGTTAAACTTGGTTATCATATCGACATACTTGAATATACATATATTTTCAGATCTCGTCGAGCAGAGTCGAATGGTACATAACACTTGGGGTCTCCGCAGCTACGTCCAGAAATCGGTTTTCCAGCCATTTTTATATATTTCAATAGAGAACGACAAACAATTGTTGTACTATCTCTAATTCTAACAGAACTATGATGTTTATTAACACATCGCGTTTGCTCGTGTACTTTTTATGGACACATGCCCAGGAAACACCAACATGTGTTCAAGCTTATTTTTATAGGGTCCCAAAAAATTGTTGAACTTCCTTAAAAACGAAAGGAAAATCATTTTGAGACGCCTTAAAATTAAATCGTTGCATTCTCCTGCCGTTTTAAGAAGGTTCAGAAATATTTAGGGAACAAGATATTTCGAAAATGCGTAGAATTTTTCGCTCTCGGATTACTCACTGTACCATTATTTTATACTCCGACTGAAATTGATGGTTACTTTTTTGTTGCACTTTGCTTACTGCACAACGCAAACCAATTTTTTTCATTGTCGTTGATCGGAAATTCGACAAAGAAATAGCAGTTTATTCAATACATTTTTCTAAATAAACTAAGATTTATCTAGCGATAGCGAAATAAGCTGCTTTTGTGTGTTTTCAACAATGACTAAATATTTTTTTAGTAGTTATTTTTAGGTAAAATCTGGTTTATTTATTTCGGAGTAATCTCTCATTCAGTATAAACTACGCAAGCGAAATAAAAACATGAAATTGTAATTCCAAATGAAGCCATGGAAGCAATATCGAATTTCGATATTTTTTGTCTGCGCTGTAAATTATCGATATTGTCGATTTCAAGCTTATATCGATATTATCGATAAATATCGATAAGTTTCCCATCTCTAGTGAGTATAGCAGCCCTTACACGTGACAATATTATTGTCAATCCAAAGTATTGTCAATACCGTCAATCCAATTGACTTGGTAACTTGAGTCCGCATTTTTCGAACAAATCAAGCGTTTGAAGCTTCAAACATTGCAACTGAACATTGAAACATTGAGAGGAGAGTCCATTGCACATGTTTGATAGTTTCTTCTCTGGAGAGAAAGTATTGTCGGATTGATGAGCAGTTTTGATTTTTTGACAATATTTTCGTCAATCCAATGAAGTTTCCATTACACGATCAAAAGTATTGTCAATACTCCTTGTATTGACAATAATATTGTCTCGTGTAAGGGCTGCTTATACCAAATAGCAAAAGTTGTGTGCAAATGGATTTTGTTCATTTCTATAAGCTGGCTACATTCATCAATTTCTATTCGCAGCTAATAGCGGCCCTTACACGATCATTAAAAGTGTCATTACTAAAAAGTAATGGCACTTTTAATGATCGTGTAAGGTCTACGAGTTCAGTAATGATGGAATTGTGGATTTTCCATCATTACCAACATTATTTCTTCTTCTTATTTTTTTGTGGAAGTGATGAATATCTTTAGAACTATACGCGAAAAAATGACAAAGTGTAGATTTAAATTGTTAATATTTCATTAACCTTAACGTTTCAATGGCAAATCAAATTTATTTTCAGCTAAACGAAAATAAAAATATTGCTATTGCTGGAGTAGTTACAAATACTCATCATTAATAATGAACGTGTAATGCTAAAAAGTAATGATGTACAATAATGCAGTAATGACGAGCGTTTGAGCAGAAGTGTCATTACTTAGTAATGACACTTTTAATGATCGTGTAAGGGCCACTAATGTTTCGTCATAATCAACAGTAGTGCAAAGCTTTACCAAAAAATGTAAATTTTCATCAGTAACCACGATTTCTTGTATTATGCCATAAGAAGGATACATCACATTTTGATGTTCTTTCAAGGCAACAATCAGATTCGGGCGAAATTCAACTCCATTGATTTCAACGACACCGGGTGTGTATACACTGATAATGCTTTCTTGTAGTAAAGTATTACTTTTACTTTCATTCTTGTGAATATATCGCCGTTACTGTTTCCTTTAAAAGATCATCGATAACATCAATTATCATGCGGATACATTGCCTTTGAGCGAGACTTTTGCAAATATTCTTGTAATTTCGACAGGTGGATGATTGATTCTTACAAAATTTGTTTTTCTGTTCAAACGCTAAGCAGTTGTATTGTTTCATGTTCCCACTTTGTTTTATACAAAACACATAGTGCTCCAAATGATGGCTTTTATTAATCTTTTTATCAAATTTTGAATAAAAAAGATTTTGGAACAGTCGTATATGTTCATCAAGCTCAGCTAGAAGGAAATCTGGAATTACGGGAGACATCAGTATACGCGTAATATTGATCAAGTGACCTATCATCAATAAATATTGGCAATCATTAGGAACTCTGTGCCCAAACAAAAACGGGAATGCTCGAAGTAGTAGTAGATTTTGCGTAGCTGTTTGCCTTAGTTTGAATTTGTTTGGTTTAGTTAATATTTCATGTGTAAAATTTGAGCATCGTTTTTTTTTTTTTTTTTATCAATGTAACCATTAGCAAATGTGCTGATTCGTTGGTTGATGAAAGATTTGGTAATTTTCAAATCATTGTTGTTCGCATAATGGCTCAGTATCAATTGTACAGTTAGAGGGATCAGACCTTTGGCTAAGTCATGCATAACATCTAATGCGAAATTTTCAGTGATATGGAAAAATTTCAGTTCGTTCAAAATACAATCACCATGCAAGCCACATTCAGAACTACTGATAATACCTTCATTTAAAAGTTTTAATTGTGAGTTGTACCATTCCCTTTTTCTGAACGGAAATACAGCATATGGGTTATCTTTATATAGTGGTCGTGATATAGTACATAATCTGCAAAACATGTTCGCTCCAGGACCAAGCAAGTTAAATATTTCATGAGCGGCTAGTGTGTCTCCAGAAAAAAATGTTATCACTGCGTGAATGACGAATTTGTCAGCTCCATAGTAAACTGTAACGCCTTCTTCCAATTTCTTGAGATCCGAAACCAATGGTTGTAAAATTTTATTGTAACTATGTATCTTGGCATCTACCGAATTGGATATATAGTTTTAGGTGAACTGTTATATTTATCTGGAAAGTTTTGAGCTTTGAAATTTTAACACGATACTTTATTGATTCCACTCCTGGAACTTAATGCATTGCCTAATTCGATATCGTCTTGATATAAACTTATTCGTACTTCGTTGGAATTAGAGATGGGCAAAACAGCTCATTTCAAAGAACCGTTCTGTGATGCAGAGTTCTGTTGAATGAACTAGTTCTCCAGAGCCGTTCATTCGTTCTATTCATAGTTGGTTTGTTTGTTCAAATGTCCCGGGTTGGCGGTTCAATGCATAGGACGCTGGTCTTACAAGCCAATTGTCGTATGTTCGAGCTCCGACCTTGAAGGATTCTTAGTGTCAGTAGTCCATATCACTAGCCATGCAATGATTCTGCATTGTTTGTTCAAAGACTAAACGAGAACTTACTTTTGTAAGCTTAAGCGAGGAAAAAAAGGTCCCTCGAAGTAAAACTGAGGTTTCGTAACGAATTTTTCTTATTAGCACCGTTCTTGAAAAAAGGTTGAGCGAGCTCAAAAAACAAAAAAAAGATCCCTCGACTTTGAACAGAGGAACTACCGTTCTTGAAAATAGAACTATAGCTAGTTCATTCTTTCAAAAGAACTAGTTCTTTTGAACCGTTCGCGAACGAATTGCCCATCTCTAGTTGGGATGTTTCTTAAAGAACTCGTTTTCTTTATATCTCTCTCCAGAACGAAAGGAATCATACTTTTTGATATTAGAATCTGATAAGTAATCCGTATCTTTAAGTAGTTCGCGATTCTCAGGATTCCTAAACAAAAAAAAGGCGGGTGGGTAATGTCAGAGACATAACTGGTTGTCGTGAATACGAAAACAACTGACATGTTCCTTAACACTTCCGAATATCAATTGTAATAATTATGCAAGCATTCCCCTTTTTCACATTTTTCGCAAAAATAAAGAAAGCTTCACTTGATCTCGATTACTGTGAATTTCACACAGCCAAAAATGCACAAATCTAAGCAAACTGTTCTTGATTTGCAGCAAACTGAGGATATTTCCCTACGATTTGCGAACAACAAATCCTAATAGTTCTTTAGAAAACTTTTAGAGCCATTAGAACGGCTGATATTGTGCAATGCTCTCCACCGTTGTTTTTTTCCCAATGCTAATGACTGGCAGCTGTGACGTAATCGCTCTTGTCAAAAGCGAAACTAGCTGTGCAGACGACACAAAACACATCTGCTCGCAGTGGCGATAGAATCCAAACTGATTGAATTTTTGTTAAGAGATTTCCTTTTATGTGATTTCGTTTGTAGCTTTTTCACTAACGGTCACGGCGGTCCTAACGGCTATAAAAATAGCGGCATACAGAATTTTATTGTCGATTATTTCATTTCGGATTTGCATAATTTATTGAAAGAAACTATCAATATGCTGTAGGGATTCGTTTCTTGCATTCACAAGGACCAAATTGAGGAACTCACTGCGATATTCACCACTTTTCGGAACATTTTTCGCGGACGATTTGTTGTACAGCAGCAGATATTTTGTTCTCTTCCTTAGAACGCGTTCTGATTGGCTGGTGTTGACATGGATCAAATGAGACAAGTTTTTCAATAGTGTACTATTGAAATACTTCAAAGCTTTTGCTATACACTTTTAATTTGAAAAATTTCGATTCTATTGGTAGTTACATTATATAAATCCTTTCACAGATCACTGAGCTATGAGCTTTAAAAATACGAGAAAGGCAAACTCGCCGTATGAATTATCCTCTTTGATACTCGTTTATACCAAACATTTCAGAAGAGTTTAATTTTGAATTATTTGAGACTATGTCACAAAACTGAAAATTTTATCATAAAATTGTGATCATATTTCCGATGGCATGTCGCAAGAATTATGTTGATTCATTAGATACAACAATAGATATTCACGATCAAAAACTTATCACTCTCTCAGAGGGTAAATTTTGAAAAGGCACCCCATAGTAAAGTAAGTCGTATTCACGACAAAATTTGAGTGTGTCATTGATAGATATATATGAAAATGTCTCTTTTACGTTGGGTTTTTCATGTTTGCCGTTGATGTAACGCACATCTTCACGATATGAGAGCATTTTCTCTGTGAGCTGTGGCGTGTACACACCCATTTCCTGGAGATATTTAGTTGGTTTTGAAAGTGTTGACACATTTGTAAAGAGATCAGAGAGGTCAAATTTACTCAGCAATTCTAACAAACTTTCGTTATCAGAGTCAAATTTCATTGATTTTATGAACATTTCAGTCTGTTGTTTCAGGAACTGTGTGATCATGTGAATCAAATTATCACATAATTTTATAAACTGCGTTGTTTTAGTTTGTGGAAGAGAAACATCTGCAACGAGCCTACATATTCCAAGTGCAGCCATCTTTTTTATATCAGCTAATGTATTTATAGTTAAAAACGTTTTGCTAGAATTTGCAGTTTCACTAAAAGTTTCCCATAAATCTTCAAATATGTCAAGTAATGGTAGAGATGGCCGTAATTCCGGAATATTTGTGTTGTTAATGTCATCGAACGACTCCGTTTGAGAATGCATTTGCAAAATATGCCTTTTTAACGACGTGAAATGGCTATAACTCAAATTACACTTAGGGAAAGTACCATGATAGGTAAAAACACTCAACTGAAAACCTTTTGTGTGGTATTTTAAATGGCGTTGATAATCTTCTACAAACCCCGAAACTTTTTTACGGCAAACACAACAGGTAATGGTGGCTACTTTATTCTAAAATAAATCAATAGATAGAATATCTACTTACTCAGCATTGATTTTATACGGCTTACCACCGAGATGTCTTCACTGTCGATAAGTTCTAACACTTTTCCCATTTTTAAATATTCGACTTTGATACTTTTCAACGAAATTTTAAACTGTCTATGCGATGAAATGAGTTTGTTTCGAATGGTAAAATGGCGGCTCTTTTGACAATTCGCTGGTGTTCGGTAAAATAAAAAAATTTCATCCGAGACACGGCACGCGAAAATTACTGAAGTCAGTAGTACACGATTTGTCATCAATTTTATTTTTATGTTATGCCGAATTTCAGTGATCGAAAAGCAACTACTGACACTCAGTATTACCATTTGCCGAGTTACCATAATATAAAAGTTTTATAACGAGATTTCAGCTTGGTAAGGGCGTATCAAGTGCAATCGGCAAAAAGTTTTACCGAAATCAAATTTCTATATTAAGTGTGTAGAGCATCGAAATGAGATTAGTCAAAAAATTTTCTATTTTCCATATACAGGCACCCTACGCTCGTTGTAAATGCCCAAAATTACTCAATTTTAATTGCTATTGACTCACCAATTTATTCAATATCGAATTTGCAAATGTTAAAACATTTTCAATTTATCATATTGAGCCATCCAACGCTCGCTGGAAATGTACAAAATTACCATACTGTGCTAAGCTACCCAAAAACTGAAACGTCTAGCCGCAGCTGACAAAGTTCGGTTCATCCGAAGAAACAGCCTATAGTACTCGAATCGGATGTTCATGAACATACTAGTAACGATAGGCTCACAATCTAAAGCATCGGTTCTTTCATTATCAGCATCGCTTCTTGGTTTGGCGATGCTTGCTCGAACGATGCTATCGGCAAATTCATACTCGCGATGGTGGTTCGCTTTTTGGTTCGGAACGAACACGTTTTGCGTGTTCGGAATCAATGCTTTACCACCACTGCATATAGCGGAATGTAACCAGTGCTACTAGATTTGCCACAATGGTTGTTCCATTAGCATTTAACCCACTCTTTCTGGTAATATTTGAAGCCGGAACGGGAAGTGCTTCGAACTTCATTTACAAATCAATAGTAGCTTTCAAACGAGCTTAAGAAATCGATTCAGCCATCCCCGAGAAAATTGTGCAAAGAGAAAAGCGCGATCAGTTAAGTCATTTATACCAGTATATCTCCGGAACCGATAGCAACGTCCAGTTGGTCTTTGAACTTGATACACAACTCAATAGTAGCTTCCAAACGCGCCTGAGTTTGTTGAAATCGGTCAAGCCATCTTTGAGAAAATTACGCAGAGAGAAAAAATGCGTTTTGTCAGTTTCTTATACTTATACCAATATATATCTCCGGAACCGGAAGCGGTAGCCACTTTATCTTCGAACTTGATTTACCATCCAATAGTAGCTTTTAAACAAGCCTAAATTTGTAAAACTCTGTTCAGACATTTCTGAGAAAATAGTTTTTGAAAATGTGCACACACAACTTAAGCTTAAACAAATCGATTCAGCCATCCCACAGTGGTTCAAAAGCGCAATTTCATGCTCTTAATTGATAACTCATAGGAACGTGGTTTTTGAGGTACAGTATCTTCAGCAAAGTTACTCAGAATGATAGACGCCTTCTTTTGGCAAATTTTATTTATGTGATTAATCCACCTAAAAGTGGGATAAAAATATTATTTTAGTTCAGAGCCAACATAAGGGCTAAGTTACTTCGACAAAGTTGTTCAGAAAGTTATTTCAAACAAATTTGCTGAAGGTACTATTCCCGCAACTTGAGTGTAATTAAAGATATAATGTATTTTCTGAAAAGGGGTCCTAAAAGCAGGTTTTGTATGAAAACTAATATATTTTCAATTTATATTAGTTTTTCATGTTCTACAAAGTTTTTCATCATTAAAAACTACACAACTTTCTCAAACATTCAATGCAGCTATCGTTTCAGTTTAATGAAATAGAGCCATTTGTCACGTTTTTTATTACAAAATTTCAACTTGTTTATCATCAAAAGGCGCAGAAAGGTGCAGATGAGACTACTTACATATTAAACTACTTGACAAGAGCTTTCATACTGTGGTTGAATTACTCATCTGCGATCGTCTGCAGGCGAGATATGTTCTTTTCAAATTGCATTTGCAATGATAAGGTTCACTTCATGTCATATAAGATTTCAGTATATATTCATTATTATGGTACTTGCCACAAAATATGATTTTATTTGCACATCGAGGTCTATAAATAGAATAGTTTGGTAACTGTTTTGTCACGACTTTTAAAAAAAGCAATCATTAAATCGAATTAAGTTATGTCATTTTCTGGTAGAGAAAAGTATGATCAAAACTCATCTTTTAGTTATTTGTATTTACTTTATGATAGCTGATAATGTTCTTAACCAGCTAAAAGACTCTTAGCATCGTCCGACAGATTCTTCTTGGACTGTTTTGGTCATTCACGAATATTTGTAACCAAAGGATGCGATGAAACTAATAACCAATTCATGGAATCCCGATTCGAAAGTGATCTGTATTACTCGCGTGTATAATACTCTCGAAATCTGTATAAAAGAAACTTCTTAATCATTGTGAACAGTACAATATAGCAAGCGTTTATCAATCTTCACTTCATTTGATGAATGGAGGATATTTGTCCGCAGAGATTCTCTATAGAAAAACTTACCAAAAAATGACAGAATGTAACATCGACATGATGATTGCCTCTTTTCAAAGTCGTGGCTTCTTATCTCACTTTCAAAAACCGTTTGTAATGATTACTAAACTTTTCTATTTGTAAACTTCGATGTCCATAAAAATCATTTATTGTGAGATGTCCATAAAAATCATTTATTGTGAGAGATATTGTACTTCAAAAACCACATTCCTATGAGTTATCAATTAAGAGCATGAGATTGCGCTTTTGAACCACTGTGCATCCCCGAGAAAATTGTGCAAAGAAAAAAGCGCGATCAGTTAAGTTTATACCAGTATATCTCCGGAACCGATAGCGACATCCAGTTGGTCTTCGAACTCGAGTCACAACTCAATAGTAGCTTCCAAACGCGCCTTAGTTTGTTGAAATCGGTTAAGCCATCTTTGAGAAAATTACGCAGAGAGAAAAAATGCGTTTTGTCAGTTTCATCACTTATATCAATATATATCTCCGGAACCGGAAGCGGTAGCCACTTTATCTTCGAACTTGATTTACAATGCAATAGTAGCTTTTAAACGAGCCTAAATTTGTAAAAATCTGTTTAGACATTTCTGAGAAACTGAACTAAGAAAATAATTTTTGAAAATGTGCACACACACATGCACACACATACACATACATAAATTTTCCGATCTCTTCGAGCTGAGTTGAATGGCAATAAACACTAGTGAGCTTCTAAACGCAGATCAACAGTCGGGTTTTCCAGCAATGTTATTACATTTCAATTGAGAAAACAATCTGCTAAAGTCTTTTAAAGTCAATACCGAAAGGATTCATTCACTCCAGGAAGAACGATGAACCCCTCGAACTTTGGGGGAGAAAAGATAGAATATTCTTCAATATTAGCTCTCCATACACAGATTCAACCACGTATGAGGAACCAAAAACCCGGGAAAGTAGTTGCGTCAATGCGGGTCAGTTACATATCAGCTGCTATGAAGTACTCTGTTGAACTTACATAAATCACAATAATAATACTCAGCACACTGAATACTAGCCATGTTATAGTTGAGCTTGCAATGTCCAGTTAGAACTCTGACAGGAATACTGCAATGATACTTGGAAAAATGCAGTAGACATTTTGACATTTTCATTCTCAAATCTGCTAAAAATGTTTTTGTCTAAGCGCAAGCTAGCAAGCTGCGCCAGTAGCTGTCATGTTTGGATACAGCCCAAGAACGAGTCCTGTGCTTCATTCAACTAGTTGACAGTTATAAAGCTGGATCTTTGCTTCGAAGTACCATCTATAGCCAACTTGTTCAAGATAGTTTATGACTGACTATTTGCAACATCCGAAATTTCAACGGAAGGTGAAATCCCAACTGCATCATCCATCTTATGAGATCCTGTCTCGTAGGATGACGATGTTACATCATCCCGCATTTAAAACTCAGATACTTGAGTGATTGTAGGTCATATTAGTGTATGGTTGACTGAACCGAATGTCATTATGCCGATGTCCAACCGGTTCTAAAGGATAAAAAATAATAATAGTGCTCTTGCTTAAAAGTGAGAGAGAAGAGAAAAGTGACTAGGTAAATAGAATACAAGATATAATACAAAATTATATGAGACCTTATCATAGCAATGGAACGTAATTTGCAAATAGGCCTCTCCAGTCTAGCGACAGCAAACACTGAATAGGGGCCCTTACACGAGCATTAAAAATGTCATTTTTAATGTAACTAAGTAATGATGTATTTCAAATTTGTTAGAAATCTCGTCATTAGTGCACCATTACACGTTCATTAAAATGATATTATTTTATAGTAATGACATTTTTAATGACTCGTGTAAGGGCCGCTAATCATTGCGTCGAAATTACCTCTCTTGAAATTGTAGCATGTGCCTTCAGAAAAGTAATTGAAAACGGTTGGTGTGTTTGTAGGTATAGTGATTTGAAGAGGACACATTCTAACCAGTGGCGAAGGTGGGATGGATATAGAACAAGTATTCGCCGATTCATAACCGACGAAACAAAGATCCATAAGGTGATTGTTGCTGTTTTAATCATGATTCATGAATCGTATGCATTTTAAAAGAACATGAAGCATCCGGATAACGATATTTACAAGAATCACTGAAAGTGAAATCTTATCAGTGAAAGTGAATTTAAGTGTAGTTCTATCAGATTCAAATCACTCACGTGATCTGGCGGAACACAAAGCACGCAAATGTTCAATGTGAAGTGTTTGACCAAAAACCAATGAACCAATCTCGCTAAAACAATCCACAATTTGAGAGAGACACCAAGCAAGAATTGAATTTGGAGAGACAGACAATCAGAATACAACCGCCACTCTTTTTCAAGCTGTTTTCATTGTTACGGTCATGCCGGTATCCGGAGTAGAAACTGCTGAAAATCTGCCTGGTTAACATGTTATCATTCAACCAGGTTTTGGTAAAAGCATAGATGTCAGAACAGGCAGGGAACAGGAAACTGAGTAGGACCTACATATAGAATTTTCGAAATAACCGAAACCTGTCTCGCATTACTTTAATAATACTGTAGTGTATGAAGCATTGATGTTCGTGTTCTTCGCTTGCGATGAGACAAAACGGTGTCTTGTGGTAGGTTCATAGCCGTGAGATTTACTTATAGCATTGTCTGAAGAAGCGGTCCAACAGATGTAACCAAAATAGACTGCAGAGAGAATGCGTTACAGATGCTTGTCTAATTTGTACTAATGGTAGTAGGAATCAGAACAGATTGGCTCGAATGGAACGTTTCCCTTGTTGTATGGAGATTTGTATCTGTGCGATGGCGGTGTCTGAGTATATTAAAGTATAGATTCAAAATGGTTAGTTAGGTTAAGCTGTAGGTTGCGATTGGAAATTTCAGGGCACGAGGGCACAACAAGAAATTTCCTGAGCATTTCCGAATGGCTTTAGTTAGAGAGTTCATTAGGTTGACGCACTCCATGTGGAAACTTTTGAAGCGAATTCGGCAAACTATTTTGGTGCCTCGGGTGCTAGTGGAACCAAAACAACACCGAACTCGAAGTTAAATTTCTCTGATACTCGTCCTGCAGCTGTGACCGCTTCAGGTATTATCTTTCTCCAGAAATAATTGCTGCTGACCGCTCAAGACAAAATAAATTTGAAGTGCGTAACATGTTTTTCAAGGCCCGTCATTCTGCGGAAGCCGCTTCAGAAAGAATGATGAAAAAATTTCAATCTTAAGCTTCCATATCTGTGCAGTTTACTGGTTGTTCTTATAACGTGTTCTGATTGGCTAGTGAAAACAAGGGTATTTTAAATTAAATTTATATTTTTAAATGCCATACTGTATATGTATTTTTAGTGGTAGTAGAATCGTAGCCATGTAAAAGTCTTGTACGCTTAGAATACGTTGCACTTTGCATTTTGATGTATATTTTGTAGTTTTTGGTCTTATCGATTACAACATTATAGTTAATTTTTTACGAATTCTTAATTAGTTTGTTACACCTACAAGTCTTAATAGTACAAAGTGCATCGTCAATCGAAAACAGTCTGTTGTCGTTTGTTGTTTTGAAAATTGGATAAGCGTTTTGAAAATTGGATTGGTATTTATGTAAGCCACTTTGATATTTTGATGAACGCTACTCTACTCGGTCGCATCCACCCTTGTTGTGGTACTTTACAAAAAGGCATAGTCGTGAATGAATGTCGACGTCGCTGTCGAGCCCGATCATGTAATTGTTTGACAGTTTAAATGTTTGTGTAGTTTTGATGTGGAACACATATTTGTTTTCTAAATAGGGATGCAAATTAGAAATTCAAGTGTAAATACAAGTAGAAATGTGACCATGCTGGTAAGTTGTTGCTAGACAGCAAGACACAAAGCGATATAAAACAATTTGAAGCTTTAATTGGTATGCTCTGTACTTGTGTCATGCGAGTTCGGATAAAATTCCATGTTATGTCATTTTCGCCTGAGAAATTCGCGTATATTTGGAGTGCTTAAGATTCATTTCTAATATATATAAAATGAACTCAATTAATAATGAGAAAAAGTTTGTCGCAGAATGGTAGCAAAACTTAACACTATAAAAATAACTGCGCGCATACAAAATTTGAACACAGGCTTGGCGAAGAGAAGCTTAAATATTGAAATCCGTATCGCAAGTATGTACAAAGATATAACTCCCTATTTCATCTGAGCTCCTATTTCCATCTCATCCCTTCACCTCATTACTTTGAACATGAATAATATTTTACAACCTACCTGAACCAAACTGTGAAATGTTTTAAAATGATTATAAAAGCTATTGTCACACTTTCCTATTGAAAGAAACGGTTTTAAGTTCTTCGTTTATCGTTTTTTTCATTAAAAATAAACTCACTTTTCAATTTAGGACACATTTTCGTCTCAAGATTTACAGTTCGTCATGTTTCTGATTATCTACTAATCGATTCGTCTCAAAACATGATCACTTTTTCGCACAATTACACTACCATTGAATGCTGGATGACTTCATAATTAGTAATGTTCACTTGCTACTTGTTTAATTAACGATTTAAAACTTCAAAAACTACCCGACAAACAATAAAAGTCTTTAAAAATATGAGATGAAAATTTTTCACTTAGTTCACTTGATTGCGCTTTGTTTTCATCTTATTTGGTTTTGCAAAGTTGCCAAGTTATGTCATATTGTTAAAAAAAATAAATTGTTTTTCTTCTTCAAATTATTATCAAAAAGTATGTTTTTGGTATCCGTGACATTAGTTTAATTATATTATTGATATTAATATTTAAATAAAGCTGTTTTGGCTTCGAATATTACCAGAAAGAGCGTGTTAAATACTAATGAAATAACCATTGTGGCAAATCTAGTAGCACTGGTTTCATTCCGCTATACGCCAACATAACGCTGTGAAGTGTGTGTGTGTTTCATCGGCTGTGCACAGAGATGCCAGATGTTTTCAGAGAAAATATGTATTACTTTGCATATAAAGTCTATATATGTTCTATCTGTTTTCACTAATAAAATGATGTTAAAAGATGCCCCATTAATTAGATAATTCAACGAGTAAATTTTTTACCAATAATAATAATGTGGAAAAATCCTGGTGGGTACGGTTGTATCGTTTGAGTTGAATATATGGCAGCGGTGAGGCAGTCGGTCACCAGAATGTCTGCCAGCCATATTTTTCCAGCTGGCGGCGTTTAGTCAGCCATCTGGCAGCCGCATACGCATGGGTGAGAGTGTAATAGTGGAATATTTTGTTTTGATTGCTGTCGCCATTGCTAATTTAGAGGATGAATAAAGGATCAACGATAGGATGGATAAAAATCCATTGAGATGGAATTAGGAGCAGAGTAGTGAACACTTCATAAGTGTTTTTAGCTGTTTTATGAATATTAGTTAAATTTTCAAGCAATGTGAATCAATTCTCAACGTGGAGCAAGGCGAATGAAGCAGTAATATGAAATTGTTATAGTGATTTTAGTGGCTAAATCGGGGTTTGAAGGCGACGTCCTTACAAATGAGAAGAAATAGGGAGCCCTTACCCTATTTAGAATATTGATGTAATTTTGTCGACTACAAAACAAACACGAATTAATACAAACAGAGTCTATATTCTGGGTTCACGAATTCGGTGTTGGTTCTAATAAAGAACAATATAAGCAGACTCTCGTGCAGTTGCGGATTCAAAGTGTGACGATTGGTTGAACTGTTTGATTGAAAAAGTCGATCATTAGAAATTTTGATTCCTTGTTCCGCATCAAAGGCTAGAACAATCCCACGGGGCTGATCCTTGTAGTTTTATCATGCCTTCGTGTCATGGCATTCGAGTTAAATTCTCGCCATCATTTGGTCCTCTGCCACAAAAATATGGTACTCAACATCAATGTTATGCATAAATTTTATTTAACAAATCATAGTTAGTTAAATATGATTAGCATCTAACAGGGAAGGATATTGGAAAATTGACATTCGAATGCAATTGTGTAACGAAAACCGCGAAAATATTACCACAGAGACGGGACTCGAATCCGTAGCAAACTTCTAACCGGGAAAATTGTTTTACGTATTAAAGAACTAGCTTTTTTTCTCCGTTCTTGTGCTGTGCGACTACTCCATTTGACATAAATACTGCTTTCTGGTTTTCAATTCTGTCGTTAAAAAAAGTGTGAAATAAATACTTGAAACGCAGCAGCTTAGCTTTTTTGTTCCTCTGTAAAAAATGATTCAGCTCGTCTGATTTTCTATAAAACATTTTAAATTGATGAATTGTTGCCTGAAAGTTACACTGAGAAGTTTTTATTGAGATCACGTTTATCGAAAATGGTCAACACGATTTTCATCTGTCAGTTGAAGGGTTAAGGTGGTATTCAAATCAGGCTTACACTTTTAAGCCAGTTCTTTGTTTACGATCTGTTAAATTTGACAATACTTTGGTACATAGCGTACGAGGTCTGTTCAAAAAGTTCCCGGAATTTTTTAATTGCGCGCGTCTGGAGAGTCCGGTGGTCAAATTTTTTTTTTATTGTGTTGGTACATATGTCCCTAATGTATGGTAAAATTTTCAGCTGTATTCATTGTTTACATTCTGTCTTGTAGCGGCTGGTGTAGACGTGTTTTTTTGAGCTCGGCGATTTTTGTTAGTTTAAACAATGGAAGAATTGAAGAATTTGTATTAAATTTTGCGTGAAAAATGAAATAAAGTGTAACCAAGTGTGCGAAATGTTACAGAGAGCCCACGGTGAGTCTGTTATGAAAAAAACAAGTGTTTACGAGCGGTATAAGCGTTTCCAAGATGACCGCGAAGACGTTGAAGACGACGAACGTTCCGGTCGACCCAACACGTTAATAATCGATGAAAATGTGGGAAAAGTGGAAAAATGATTATGGATGATCGCCGAATCACTATTAGAGAAGTTGCTGATGAAGTTGGCATATCAGTTGGCTCATGCCATCATATTTTTTCAAATGTTTTGGGCATGAAACGAGTGGCAGCAAAATTCGTTTCAAAACTGCTGAATTTTGATCAAAAAAACAAACGCATTACCATCGCTCAGGAGCTGTTAAACGACGTCAACGACGATCCAAATTTACTTGAAAGGGTCATAACTGGTGATGAAACATGGGTGTACCGACGACACGACCAGGCACTCCTAAGAAAAATCAGCTTTAAAACTGTTCACTAACGATTCACCGCCAGTTACCACAAATCTAGCGACCCCTTGTAAATGATAAAAATAATCTTCTCGAACAACACTGTTTAAGTTGCTATGGACTAGTTACCAAGGAACCCCAAAACAAATAAACATGTTTTGAAAGCGGTGGAATAGTTCTATTAGTGTTAAACGTTGTCCAAATTAAGCAGAAATGCATTTAAATGAACTCGATTTTCGGAATTTAATCGAAACTATGGATGAAACCAACGAACGAGGACAATGATCTGCTTCCAGCGATTCATCCGTACACTTCAACTGCTAGCTTTTCTGGGCAGTAGGATTCGGTGTAATATGCCGGTGTCAAAATTGTTTTGTGTCGGTTGATTGCGCAGCAGTGGAAACAGTATTTCACCTTGTTGGCCACTATTCGAGGATTACTAGTTGAATTCCACAAAGAAATCATTTTACCGTACGTTATGCAGGTACCGCAGAGCACTAGCCTTGCTCAGCTCGTTGTCGGTCATTTCCATGTCTTCCTTCTCACACAACGGTTTCAAGTCAAGACCTGAATTTTGAACTTGGCTTTATAAAAGACATAACTAATATTCCTCAATTTTTACATTCCGCTCGAGTCAGGTAAATCCATTAAAATGTTCCGTAATAATCGGTCTGAAATTTATTTTGTTTACATTCATCTTGCCTTCGATATGCAGTAACCAAGGTTATGGTGACTGTTATTCAAAATCAATAAATATATCAACTTGTGCTGCCAGTTTAAAAAAATTCACTAGCGTTTCCGATTTGACATTTCCAGTTACTGAGGGGTAGTTAAATTTACGATACAGTTTTGATAGACGAGTGGCAGGTCGTGTCGTCGGGTGTACGGTTATGATGTCGAAACAAAAGCACAATCGTCCACGTGGAAGCACCCAACGTCACCAAGACAAAAATCGCCGAGCTCAAAAAAACACGTCTACACCAGCCGCTACAAGACAGAATGTAAACAATGAATACAGCTGAAAATTTCACCATACATTAGGGACATATGTACCAACACAATAAAAAAAAATTTTCACCACCGAACTCTCCAGACGCGCGCAATTAAAAAATTCCGGGAACTTTTTGAACAGACCTTGTACAAGGAAATGGTTCAGAACACTGATAAAAACATATTTTACTCATTTGGGGGTTTTTGTACCTCACGGATACCGGTCTGTACTAAAGTGCGCATGGCTAATTTTATTTATTTCACGGTACGTCTGGAAGTGACGAAATAATTAAGATATTTTTAATATTGTGGAACTAAATTAAAATTGTTTTCGACGCTTGACTTGTTTAAACGGCGCAAATCAACAAAAACATGATTTTTTTTCAATGGCTGCTTTTGAACTGTATAATTATATTCTAGCTTACTTAAAGTTTCGCCCATTTTGGTAAATTGTTTTAGCTGTAACTTCATTTTCTAATTCACATCAATCAAAGGGTAGAGCCGGGTTTGCATATAAAAACTGCCCCACAACAGAAAAAAATTGATATACGCTGTTTGAAAGGGTTTATATTGGAGATGATTTTCCCAAAGTTTTAACCCTTTAACTGCCATATTGGTGGAGTTAGGGTGGTTCTTCTGATTATCATTTTATTTAATTTTTTCAAAAACCTCTTCAGCAAAAAAAATTGAAAAAACCCTTCTTAATCCACCTAGTGGTGTGATAATGCCTTTCTCTTCTTTCATAACAGTCTCATGAAAATATGTTTCATATGTTATAAAATAAATTTAGACACCAATTGATTCAGATTGATTCGAGTAGTTCACAAAAGCATGCTTCAGTGTTTATGTCACACAGTCAGCATCATTTTTCCAAACTAGTGCATGACATTTGCGTTGCCTATTTGTATGAGAACAGTAATGCTAATCTATATCTGGAACGAAAAGTCACAACCATTTGATCTTCGAACTTGATCAAGGGCCCGGCAGTAGCTTTCAAACGAGCCCAAGTTTGTTAAAATCGGTTCAGCCATCTCTGAGAAAATTGAGCGCGTTCAAATATCTTCGAAAAGTGCACACACATACACACACATACACACACACATACACACACATACACACACACACAGACATTTTCCGATCTCGACGAATTGAGTCGAATGGTATATAACACTATGGGTCTCCGAGGCTCCGTTCGAAAGTCGGTTTTTCCAGCAATTCTAATACCTTTCTATAGAGAAAGGCAAAACCCTTCTTAGTCCACTTAGTGGAATTTTTATATATCTTTAAAAATCACCATATGGGGGAGTACATGAAATTTTCGAAATCGAAAAAAAAATTTTGATGCCAAAAGGCTTAGAATTGCATGAAACGTCGAGATTTAGTGTCATCTCGAAAAAAATTTTTTTTGAAAAAATGGACTTTTTGGGACTTAGAAAGAATATGAAAATTTTTCTAAGTCCCAGAAAGTTGATTTTTTCAAAAAAATTTTTTTTTGAGATGACACTAAATTTCGATGTTTTATGCAGTTTTAAGAGTTTTGGCATCAAAAAAAATTTTCGATTTTGGAAATTTCATGTACTCCCCCCTATGGTGCTTTTTCAAGATCGATAATTGTCAAACCTTTACCACCGGGCAGCACCCCTTAAGCATGTCCAATTTAGGTCAAATTTTGCATGAAGGCTTTTCTCGAGGTGCTTAAACTTTTCAGCACTAGAACTTTACGAAAATAGAGTTGATCCCAAAATTTTGGCACCCTTATATATACAAGAGCGGTAAAAATCAACGTGTTTTGTCGGTTACGTCACTTATACCATCATATATCTTGAACCAAAAGTCACAACCATTTGATCTTCGAACTTGATCAACGGCCCGACAGTAGCTTTCAAACGAGCCCAAGTTTGTTAAAATCGGATCAGCCATCTCTGAGAAAATTGAGCGCGTTCAAATACAACGCTTTTTGTTGGTTACGTCACTTATACAATCATATCTCCGGAACCAAAAGTCACAGCCATTTTATCTTCAAACTTGATCAATGCCCCGATAGTAGCTTTCAAACGAGCCCAAGTTTGTTAAAATCGGTTGAGCCATCTCTGAGAAAATTGAGCGCGTTCAAATACAACGCTTTTTGTCGGTTACGTCACTTATACAATCATATCTCCGGAACCAAAAGTCACAGCCATTTGATCTTCGAACTTGATCAATGGCCCGCCAGTAGCTTTCAAACGAGTCCAAGTTTGTTCAAATCGGTTCAGCCATCTCTGAGAAAATTGAGCGCGTTCAAATACTACGCTTTTTGTCGGTTACGTCACTTATACAATCATATCTCCGGAACCAAAAGTCACAGCCATTTTATCTTCGAACTTGATCAATGCCCCGATAGTAGCTTTCAAACGAGCCCAAGTTTGTTAAAATCGGTTGAGCCATCTCTGAGAAAATTGAGCGCGTTCAAATATCTTCGAAAAGTGCACACACATACACACACACACAGACATTTTCCGATCTCGTCGAGCTGAGTCGAATGGTATATAACACTATGGGTCTCCGAGGCTCCGTTCGAAAGTCGGTTTTTCCAGCAATTCTAATACCTTTCTATAGAGAAAGGCAAAAACCTTTCTGATTGTTTTTTATAATTTTTCAAAACGTATTTCATGTGAAAAAAATGTTCAAAATTTAAGAATTTTTTTTTTAATCGCACTTACAATTTTGGCACAGACTAACAGATATGACAGTATAAGTAAATTCTTATAAAAAAAATTTTTCGTGATGCACTAGTTCCACCTATATTGTACTGCGCGAACTTTTTACTATCGGTACACCCCTTGTGTTACGTAAAAGTTTTTTTATTAGTTGGTTTCCCTCGTTTGTCAACACCGATCAGCTGCTTGCAGGGATGCCTGATTTCATCAAAATATTTGATAATGAAACGTCACAATAAATTATTGGATTACGTTGATAATATATTTAATTGATATTGATAATATTTGTATTGCGTTGGAGGATGAGAAGTAGGCACAATTCTGTATATAGTTTTGGCAATATGTATTAAATCTGTATCCTGCATGAAATTCGCATGGAGGTATACAAATCAATACATTACAGGTAATTCTGTATGATTGGCACCTCGGTTGGTAAATGAAAAAAATAAACACAGTCTAAATGACAGATGGGATGTTTTTGATAGGGTAACGTGACGCAATCATGACATATGCGAGTACTGTCCCAACTAAAGGAATAAATGAATGACCGTTTATATGGTTAAAGAATCTAATTTGAGTGTCCTGTCTGTTAGACTGTGTACATACCATGCGTCTCCATCGGATGATGAAAAATTGATATAGATGCATGCTTTTCCGAATGATTTATTTTTTTAAAGTCTGATATTATACCCGTCCACATTTTTTAAAAAACTGAAAAAAATACAGCGTAATATAATAATAAATGATTTATTTTTGATGAAAAATCTAGAGTGGTACCAAAATTGTAAGTGCGATTAAGAAAAATTCGAAAATTTTGAACATTTTTTTACATGAAATACATTTTGAAAAATTCTGAAAAAAATCAGAAAGGTTTCCCATAAAATAAAATGAAAATCAGAAGAACCACCCGAACTCCACCAATTTTGGAAAAATCATCTCCAATATAAACCCTTTCAAACAGCGTATATCAATTTTTGTTCTGTTTGGGGGCAGTTTTTATATGAAATCCTGGCCACACCCTTTGAACCAAAATGTGGGTTTTGAATTAAGGTTTACAATAAAATTATTTACTACAATAATAAACAGTCGTTTAATTAAGCTCATCGGTTGATATTCTGGTTTCTAAAAACTTGTTCACCAGTTTTTCTCAGGATATATTTTTTAAAAGTGCCCAATCGATTTCCTTCAAATTCTTCTTGAACACCGTTTTCGTACAATTTACAGTTAGCACGATTTGAATAAAGTGCAAGCGGAAATACAGGGTCCGGCACTCGAAGTGTAACCAACTTCAGACCGCTCGCGCAGCTGACGCACGGGCATCAGCTCTCTAGAAATTTGCTAAATGACAGTTCGGAGTTGTATTGTTTACAAGCGCAAGAAAGCGTTTTGCCAAAAGTGAACGCGAAAAAAAAATCTTGACTTGAGAGAGCGAAGGAGTTCGTTTGGCCGAAAGCGGTCAATTTCCGAACATTGAATTTTCTGACGAGAAAATTTTTCCAATTGAGCAATTCGTAAACTCTCAAAACGATAGGGTTTACTTGACCGACCGTTCATACGAGAATTTGAGTCATCGATTGGCCAGCAGGAGGCAGCACCCGCAACAGATAATAGTTTGGGCCGCTGTAACCGCAGATGGGCGCTCTCCAATCGTTTTCATCGAGTCTGGCGACATATCGTCGGGAAAGTATTCTGGAGGTTGCTTTGAAGCCGTGGGCAGACAAACATTTCGGTGGCAGACCATGGACGTTTCAGCAGGACTCAGCACTGTCTCATAAAGCTCGAGAGCCAAGCCAAGAATGGCTGAAAAACAACGTTCCGAAATTCATCACGCCCACACAATGGCTCTCGAATTCACCAGATGCGAATCCAATGGATTATTCTCTTTGGGCCATTTTGGAGAGCAAAGTCCGAACTAAAAGATATACCAGTCTCGAGGCGCTGAAAAAAGTTATTGTCCGCGAGTGGGCCAAAATACCTGCAAGTCACATTCGGCAACTTGCGATTCGTTTTTTGACCGTCTCAAGGCCATAGACAAGGCAAAAGGTGGTCATATCGAGCAAAAGTGAATTGATTCTGAATTTTGTATTATTTTTACATATTTTGTACTTTGAATTAAGTAAAAGTAATTTTCCAAACTGAATTTATGGCCTTTTTAATTGGTTACACTTCGAGTGCCGGACCCTGTACATACACTTATTTTGAAAATCAGTCTTGAGACGAATCGGTTCTCTATCCATGCAAAACAAATGCTTTGCTATTCTAATAATACTGTTATAGAATTCGCTGTAACTGACAATTTTTCGCATTCCAGTGATATGGTTTTGAATGGCCTTGGCATTTATTACCAAAACGTGCGTGGATTAAGAACTAAATCGATGCATTTTTCTTGGCTGTGTCGGATGCTGAATATGACATCATCGTTAAGTAAAAAATTGCCATGCATCGGCATTGTCATACTTCGCCAGAAACCTTTGAATCTTAGAAATAGATTTGCTACTATTACACAGTGGTTCGAAACGGAAAATTAGCCAATCAGAAATCTTTTCTCTATTAACACTCCGAATACCAAGCAGATTTATTTATTTATTTTATTTATTTGTTTATTTCCTGCTTCAAATAAATAAATAAATAAATAAAATAATAATAATGATAATAATAATAATAATAATAATAATGATAATAATAATAATAGCAATAATACAGATTAATCTATATATATATATATATATATATATATATATATATATATATATATATATATATATATATATATATATATATATATATATATATATATATATATATATATATATATATATATATATATATATATATATATAGCTATATATATATATATATATATATATATATATATATATGTGGGTTGTCCATAAAAGACGTCACGCATTTTGTGGCGATTTTTTACTTGTCTCGCGTATTCTGCCGGACCCGGAAAAAGAAGTGTCAATCCTGTCAACACGAAGAGACACGCTTTAATATATACTGAGTGTAACATAAACCAATCAATACACTACAATCCCTCCTTTGAAATAATAAACAAAAGTCTAGTCAGTTGAATTTGATTAGGTCTTTAATAGGTAACATAATCGTGGTACTTTGTTGGTACACTTCTTGATCGTCTCACAGATGGCGATCTGTTCGTTGATGTTTTTTCTAATTCTTTCGTACACGTGATTTCATGCTCAGCTGTTGTCGTGGCAGGTTCAGCATAAGTTGAGGTATCATCTAGATGAGCGTCCTTGAAATATTCTTGGTCCTTAGACTTTCTTAAGTAAGCCGAACTTCGCCTATAAAGCTTACCGGTAGTTTTGGATTGTATAAGGGTGTCAGTACCTTCTTTCCGATGAACCACATACTCTTCATTTGCATATTCTGTATCTAATTTATTTGACTTTCGCATCCGTTTAGCGAGTACCACGTCACCTTTTTGTATGTCACTCATCTTTGCTCGTCGTTTCATATCACTGTACTCTTTACCCTTTTCTTTAATGACAGTATCCCTCTCACGCACTTCTTCATATTCAAAAAAAGCGGAAACTGCGGGCAGCTTGCTTTTAATTAGTCGCCCGAACATCAATTCTCCTGGTGATTTTCCTGTTGTTTGATGCTTCTAAAAGTGATATGTCAATAGATAAAGTCTTAACTCATTCCACCAATCTTTTCCAAGTTCTTGAGAAATGCGTAGACGCTTCAAAATCGAACGATTTTTGCGTTCAACTTCCCCGTTGGAATAAGGCCAGTACGGTATTGTATTCAGTAGCTTTATACCATTCGCGGAGCAAAACTCACGAAATTTCACACATTCTGAACTTATCTGTGGGGCGTTATCGGCTTTCAAGAAAGATGGAATTCCATACCGACCAAACATAATCATTAGCTCTCGCAAAACATCTTTCGTTGTAGTTCTTTCCATTTCAACGACTTCCATGTAACGACTGTAGCAATCCACAACTACTAGAAGATGTTGACCTTCAGGAAGAGACCCCAAAAAATCAAGAGCCAATGTTTGCCAAGGTGATGAGGGAAGACAACTGCGACTCATTGGCTCGGGTTGTTCAGGAGCTGCAACCAATGTGCAACCTCTACAACACTTTACGAACCGTTCGACTGATTGATCCATTTTTGGCCACCAAACATTTGATCTTAGGTGATTTTTCATCATCCCAATGCCGGGATGGCCCTCGTGAGCTATTATTAAAACCCTTTCTCTCAAATTTACGGGTATAATGATACGATTGCTTCGAAGTACACCTTGGAAGTCATATAGTTCATTAGCCACTACCCTGTACTCTACAGGTAAGTTCTGCACATTACCGTTCTTCAAAACATTCAAAAGCGTAAGAATATCGTTGTCAGTATTGGTAGCCTGTACTATTTCTTTCCATGATAATGCCGCACAGGTAGCCGTTTGAACGGTTATCTCGTGAACAAAGATTTCTTCTGCAGGATCGAAAGCCTTAGGTTCCATGACAGTTAAGCGAGATAATGAATCAGCTATATTTCTTTTACCAGCGACGTGTATAACGTTATAATCAAATGTTTGCAAGCGGAGAACCCATCGTTCTATTCGTGCACAAGGTCTAGAGCGTTTCGAGATCAAAAGCTCTAAAACTTTACAGTCAGTCAAAATATCGAACTTTTTTTCCAAGGAGAACTTTTTTCCAAGGAGGAGTACTTAAATCGTTCTACACTCCAAACGACTCGGATCCCTATCACACACCGGTAGATAACGGGAACTGGGTGTCGGACGAATCCAAGACGGTGGCGATCTTGACGACTGGTCGATACCCAGTGCAAGAAGTGGTAGAAACACAAGCGGAGGGAGTAGCCATAGCTAAGGTAAACGGAGTTTACTATTGTAGCTGCTACGCTCTACCGAGATGGTCAATAGACCAGTTCACCCGGATGGTCGACATGTTGACCGCAAACCTGGTGGGTCGGAAGCCGGTGGTGATAGCCGGAGACTTCAACGCCTGGGCAACGGCTTGGGGCAGCCGCTTCACCAATAGAAGAAGACAGACGTTACTGGAGGCCCTCGCCAAGTTGGACGTCGTGTTAGCGAATGATGGACTGAAAAGTACCTTCCAGCGGAACGGAGTCGAGTCGTTTATCGACCTGACTTTCTGTAGTCCCGGCCTAGCTGGAGATCTTAATTGGAGAGTTGATGGTGGCTACACCCATAGCGACCATCTAGCCATTCGCTACACGATCGGCCAATTGGCGAGAAGCACAAGGAGGAGTAATACTCCCAAAACTCTAGCGTGGAAGGTGGCTAACTTCGACCGCGAAACGTTTTGCGCTGCCCTTTGGAGGGGACGAGTTGGTCGCTATCTTGTCACGGGCGTGTGACGCGACGATGCCTAGAAAGGCTCAACCGAGGACCAACAGACCACTGGTCTACTGGTGGAACGAGCAAATTGCACGACTTAGCGCATCCTGCCTCAAGGCTAGAAAAAGTATGCAAAGAGCTCGATCAGCGGAGATGAGGATGGAGAGGAACACGGCGTTCAAAACGGCGAAGTTAGCACTAAACAAGGCCATCAGCGCAAGCAAAAGAGCCTGTTTCGACCAGCTATGCGGGGGAGCCAACTCCAACCCATGGGGCGATGCCTACAGGATGGTAATGGCCAAAACGAGAGGGGCGCTAGCACCCCCTGAACGTAGTCCGGCGAGGTTGAAGGAAATCATAACGGTACTCTTTCCCCACCACGACACGTCCCCCTGGCAGCCAGCTCCGCTACTAGCGAACGAAGTTGAAAAGGTGATGAACGAGGAGTTGCTCACTGCGGCGAGATCGCTCGATACAAAGAAACCCCCGGGGCCAGACGGTATCCCGAACGTGGTTCAAAAGGCGGCTTTAATGACAAAACCGGACATGTTCAGGGAGGTCATACAGAGATGTCTGGACGAGCGTATGTTTCCAGACATTTGGAAAAGCAATGGTTGGTACTATTACCGAAACCTGAAAAACCCCCAGGGGATCCATCGGCGTATAGACCAATCTGTCTGATCGACACTGTGGGTAAGCTCCTTGAGAAAATCATCCTCAACAGGCTAGCCCCCTTCATAGAGGAGGCAGGAGGACTGTCCAGCCAACAGTACGGGTTTCGCAGAGGCAGGTTGACGGCGGACGCCATAACATCGGTGGTAACCACGGAGGAGGTAGCTACTCAGCGCAAACGACGAGGAATCCGCTACTGTGCGGTACTAACGCTAGACGTTAAGAACGCGTTCAATAGTGCTTGCTGGGCAGACATTGCTGATTCCCAACTTAGACTAGGAGTACTGGAAGGGCTGTACAAGATTCTGGAAAGCTACTTCCAGAACCGAGTATTGCTCTACGAGACCGACGAAGGTACACGTAGCAATCCAATCACGGCTGGAGTACCTGTGGAATATAATGTACGATGGAGTACTGAGGTTGAGGCTCCCTCCAAGTGTCAAGATAGTCGGGTTCGCGAACGACGTCACGCTGACAGTCTACGGCGAATCCATCGAAGAGGTCGAACTGCGTGCATCACACTTTATCTGCTTGGTGGAGGACTGGCTGCGAAGCAGGAAACTGCAACTCGCGCACCACAAAACAGAGGTGATGGTGGTAAACATCCGCAAATCGGAACAGGAGGCGTTGGTACATGCCGGAGATTGCGTGATCCCCTCCAAGAGATCACTGAAGCAATTGGGTGTGATGCTTGACGACAAACTCAGTTTCAGCAAGCACGTTGAATACGCCTGCAAGCGCGCATCAACAGCGATCGCGGCCCTCTCCCGTTTGATGGCCAATAGCTCGCCTGTGCGCTCCAGTAAACGAAGGTTACTGGCAGGAGTGGCAGTATCGATCCTCAGGTACGGCTGCCCGGTATGGGCGTCGGCACTAAATGTGGAACGCAACGCACAGATGCTGGAGAGTACGCATAGACTGATGTGTCTTCGCGTAATCAGTGCATACCGCACTGTATCGAGGGATGTGGCCTGCGTGGTTGCAAGTATGAGTGTGTAACCGTGGTAGGCTCAAGAGGGATCAGCTAATAAACGTCGGTCCGGGGGAACCTTCTTCGCCGGGAAGCTCTTCGTCGGAGTAGTCTAGATCCATCGTCGAGGACTAGACGAGTAGTACGTAAAACTGCTAGGATCGTCGGGGCGCCAGTGAACCGGAAGGTATCCTCCAACCGGAATCACTGGATCGACCCAGGCATCCTCTCGGTCGGGCGTTGACGGGTATCGAAAGCGTCGGTTTCGGGAGAGCCTCCTTCGTCGGGGAACTCTCCGTCGGTGTAGGCTAGATCTTTCGGCGGGGGGTAGTCGAGTAGCCGCCACCATACCGATTCGAGTCGGCGAGGCGCCAGCGAACCGGAAGCCATGTTCCAAACGGAATCGCTGGACCGACCTCGGCACTCCTTCGGGTGTCCCGTGTGGTGTAACAGTGAACTCGGTGTCGGGAGAACTTCCTTCGCTGGGGAACTCTCCGTCGGAGTAGTCTAGATCCTTCGTCGGGGACTAGACGAGTAAATTGTGGCGTACTACCGCTAGGATCGTCAGGGCGCCAGTGAACCGGAAGCTATCCTCCAACCGGAATCACTGGACCGACCCAGGCATCCTCTCGGTCGGGCGTTGACGGGAATCGAAAGCGTCGGTTTCGGGAGGGCATCCTTCGTCGGGGAACTCTCCGTCAGTGTAGGCTAGATCCTTCGGCGACGGCTAGTCGAGAAGCCGCCACAACACCGATTCGAGTCGTCGAGGCGCCAGCGAACCGGAAGCCATGTTCCAAACGGAATCGCTGGACCGACCTCGGCACTCCATCGGGTGTCCCGTGTGGTGTAAGAGACTCGGTGTCGGGAGATTCTCCTTCGCCGGGGAACTCTCCGTCGGAGTAGTCTAGATCCTTTGTCGGGGACTAGATGAGTAGATCGTCGCGTGGTACCGCCTGGACCGCCTGAGCGCCAGTGAACCGGAAGTCACGTTCCAACCGGAATCATTGGATCGACTTAGGCATCCTTTCGGTCGGGTCGTAGACGCGTACCGTAAGCGTCGGTTCGGGAGGACTTCCTTCGTCGGGGAACCCTCCGTCGGTGTAGACTAGATCTTTTAGCGGAGACTAGTCGAGTAGTTCCGCGACGTAGCATAAGTTTTGGGTCGTCGAGGCGCCAGTGAACCGGAAGTTACCCTCCAGCCGGCATCACTGGACCGACCTCGTCATCCAACTGGTCGATCCCTCGAGAGCAGAATGCTGATCCCCATTCTGCATAAATCTGGGGATGGTGCTGTGAGCACCAATAGCCTTCCCCCCGAAGTAATACCTAGCGGTGGTGCCGGGGAGGTAGGGTTGGAGATCCAAAGAGTTTTAGTGGGTAATTCCAATCAACAGTTGGGTAGTCCTGTGGAGAGTCCCACACTCCGTGCGTAAATGCATTTCACCTTGTAAAAAAAAACACTCCAAACGACACCTAATGCTTCCTTCTCTGTTTGACAGTATCGTCGTTCCGTTTCGGTTAATGATTTCAATGCATAACTAATCACGCGTTGTGTATTTTCTTTATCGAATTGTAACAAGACTGCTTAGGAGCATAACTTTCTGATCTGTTATATTAAAGGCCGCAAAGCAGCACTCTAAAGACTCCTTCCACGTCTTCCATTCTCTAGCAAGTTTACTTGTCTCGATCCTGTCGCATCGAAAAGGTGGAATAGCCCGCGATTCCTCCATCTGTAATAGACAGAGATAGTACATATGAAACTAATTCTACTTGATACTCCGCTTGAGAATATGTCCAATAAACTTTTGAACAAAATTTTCATATGTTCCATTATCGAAATGAACTATGACTGACTGTCAAAAAAGTACTGGAACAATTCAATCATCGGTACAATTGATGCCTTTTCCATAATCTCTTTGATTATTTCTTTTCTCCAACATCTTAATCTGGGAGATCCCAAAGATTTCCGCACTTCTGGAGAATATCTTTGCAGAACATATTCTCTTGAACTTGGCCCCTGGAGAATTCGTTAAATTCTCGCAATTTTCACAGGGGAAAATTCATGTAATTTCCGCCAACGCCATGAGAACATCCAATTCTCGTAATGTACAAACCAATTCTATTTACATCCACATCACTCTTTTTAAGTGACCTGAAGAACTGGCATCAGCAACCAAAACTGTACGATCTTCTGCTTTATAAAACCCCAAGTTGTTCATGGATCAACTTTGATGGATGGAAATGAGTTTGATTCCTTTTTGGTCCACTCGAACATTTTACCCTTGACCAAAATCCGACGCAGTGGTTCGTAGATAGTTGCAAGGTGTGGTATGAATTAGTTTAGATAATTGACCAACCCGAGAAAACTACGTACCTCAGCTTTATTCTGAGGTTCGTAAAAAAGACATTAAATCTTCTATTATAGATTCAGAAGGACTTATTCCCTTTGAGGAAATTTTATATCCCAAAAATTGTAGCTCATCCACGCGAAGTTTGCATTTTTCCCATTTGAGTTCGACTCCCTTATCTTTTAATCTGGAAAGAACCTGTAATCAAAACTCAAAGACCTTTTCTTTTATCTCATAACGACAATAAAAAGTATATTTTCTTGAAATAAGAATGAAAACAAAACATCACCGAACATATATCTCAAAATACCTTTTCGAGGCGACTGTCATGTTCTTCAATGTCTTTCCCTTCAATGATTATATCATCAAGATACCAATAGGTTCCGCTACAATCTGCCAGTAATTCATCCATGGCTTTTTGGAAAAGCTCCGGTGCTGTTACTAGGCCAAACGGCAATCTCTTAAATCTAATAAGCCCTCGATTCGTCATAAATGGGGTTACGTCACGGGATTCTTCTGCAAGTTCAATTTGGAGGAATGCTTCCCGAATATCGAGTTTGCTCCAAATTGTCCCTCTTCCCATCCGCGCAATATAATCGCCCACAACAGGCATCGGATGATGTTCTCGAAGAACAGCCTCGTTAACGCGCCGAAGATCTACGCAGAGTCTAGGTTCTCCATTTGTCTTCCCTACAACAACTAGTGGTGATATCCAGCTGGTAGGACCCGTTTTAATTTCGATGATATCACGCTTCAATAACTCGTCAATTTTTCTCGCAACTGCTTCTTCTAACGGCAAAGAAATGCGGCGCATTGGTTGAAAAACTGGAATGACTTTTGGATCCATGTGAATAAATGCCTTTATTCTTGTAATTTTACCGAATGGTTGTGGCGGATCTTGGACATTGTTAACATGTAATCCAACTTGCAATACACCAAGTTGTTTAGCAGTTTTATCACCAAGAAGACATCGTTGCCCTCCCTTAACAACAAGAAACTCTAATTTAACAGTTTTGGCTCTAATAGTGATATCAGCAATGAAAGCTCCCATAATAATTAATGGAACATTGCTTCCATATGCTCTTAAGATACGATTGCTTCCTTTCTTTGATGAATGTACTGTAACTTTGTTGCCTTTCATTTCGGTCCAAACAATTTCACTAATTAAATTAGCATCTGCACCCGAGTCTACTAACATATCCGTCGAAACACCACCGACAATGCACGTGAGCAAATTGGATTCGTTACCTGAGTAAAAAGCATAGTAAGCTTTATCTTGCATATTATTGTCTTCACCGTCGGTCGTCTTATGAACGTTCTCATTGTTGATCACTCGGATCCGTTTTCTTTGGAGAGATATTACTCGAGACCCTTTCCGTTTACCCATAGCTTTTACAGTTGTGACATTGTTTACCTCGTGCTGGACACGACAACGATAAGGACAGATGTCCTAGTCTACCACAATTGAAGAAAGCCTTTGTTGAGCGTGCTTTATTTATATTTTCCTTTAATAGACTGTGTTGTTTTCCATTTGGAGTGGTTACATTGTATATTTTGTCTTTAGAATGAGATCCTTTTTGTGCAGTTATTTCGATTAATTGCTGATCCACACTTTCTTGAGTAATTCCAAGCGCTTCAATATCCACTAAAGATAAATGTTTCAATAGTATCATTCTACATACTTCATTTGAGGAACATCCTTTAACAGCTGCATCCGTCGTGTATATCCCTCAATATTTCTTCTACCTCGTTTCCATACTTTTTAAAACCGCATTCGGTTGCTTGCTGTTTAAGACGTATTAAATAATCAGCAAATCTCTCTCCAAAATTTTGTTTCATTTGTCGAAGCTTCCTACGGTAATGCTCTGATATCGTGCTTCGAAAAATTCGTCAAGTTTTTCCACTACTGTGTCATACCATCGTGGTGTTAGTGTAACCAACGAGACATGTTCGTGCCCTTTAAGGTTTTTGAAAACCGTCTGCAGGGCCGATCCGCCCAATTGCAGCATTTTAGCGTTCATAACTTTCTGGTCTGTTATATTATAGGCCGCAAAGTAGCACTCTAAAGACTCCTTCCACGTCTTCCATTCTCTAGCAAGTTTACTTGTCTCGATCCTGTCGCATCGAAAAGGTGGAATAGCCCGCGATTCTTCCATCTGTAATAGACAGAGATAGTACATATGAAACTAATTCTACTTGATACTCCGCTTGAGAATATGTCCAATAAACTTTTGAACAAATTTTTTATATGTTCCATTATCGAAATGAACTATGACTGACTGTCAAAAAAGCACTGGAACAATTCAATCATCGATGATGCCATTTCCATAATCTCTTTGATTATTTCTTTTCTCCAACATCTTAATCTGGGAGATCCCAAAGATTTCCGCACTTCTGGAGAATATCTTTGCAGAACATATTCTCTTGAACTTGGCCCCCTGGAGAATTCTTTAAATTGTCGCAATTTTCACAGGGGAAAATTCATATAATTTCCGTCAACGCCATGAGAACATCCAATTCTCGTGAAGTTCAAACCAATGGAGATTTCTATTTAATTCTCGCATCCACATCACACTTTTTAAGTGACCATACATGTAAGTCTTCGTATTAATTATTTACCTCCCAAATTTATTCCAATCGTCGCCAATTGTAGAATCTTGTCCGCTTCCCTGTTACGTAATCTTTCCTCCCTGCTTGTCTCGCGTATTCTGCCGGACCCGGAAAAGAAGTGTCAATCCTGTCAACACGAAGAGACACGCAGCAATCCCCCACGATTTATATATACAGGGTGTAACATAAACCAATCAATACACTACACACAGATGTATTATTTCTTTAGGTAAGGAATAATATTTTCTTAGTGTAGCAGTAGTGTTCGATTTCACAACCGTTGTTTCATTCGCAATAAAATGAAATAAATGCTAGATGAAAGTTTCATGAAAATAATAATTTTGGATCGTAATCATATTGATATTGTTAATTTGACAGCATTCTCTATGCAATAGCAATGCTTCTTGCAAAATTAGTTTAAAAAAAATTTCACACCACATAGTGATTAGAGCGACAAAAGACTTTGTTTTATTTCCAGCTGGTTGATACTGAAGATGATGTTTAAGATAATGCATGAACTTAATTCATGGAAGTAACAGGAGCACAAGGTTTGAGCACACAGCAGGCGCTGCTTAACTTCTAAAGGCCACTGAGTGGCGTGGATTTCTCTAGATTGAATTAACTACATTGCACCTCGAGTGTTGGTTTCGAACTCTTTATTCCAGAATTGTATTTCTTAACGCTAGGTCCTGCTCGGGCGGTGGCTACGTGACCCTGTTTAGCGTGTCAGCATAAAACTATCACCGCTCAGTCGGTGGCAATGATCGCGCTTTATGCTGCGTCGGAGTTTCGATATCATTTATTTATTTTAACGATTGAAGCGGGCCTGTATCCACCACACGCCCTTTCTTATTGAATTAAAAATTAGTCTCCAGTTCTAATTTTTAAATCTATCATTATAAGTACAATATTGTTATATCACATGTTATTTTAGATTGGATCAACAGAAGATCAATAAAAAGATTTTTTTTTTAAATTTCATCAAAGTTAGTTTATATGTTATTTTTAAAGTTAACCAACAGAAAATCAATAAATCTCCTCAATGTTATAGAATTTACTTCGTTATATTCAATTTGATTAACAGAAAGCAATAAATTTCAATTTAATAGAATTTACTTCGTTATTTCCAATTTGATCAATAGAAGCCAATAAGTTTCTTTAATATAATAGAATATACTTCGTTATATTCAATTTGATTAACAGAAAGCAATAAATTTCAATATAATAGAATTTACTTCGTTATTTCCAATTTGATCAATAGAAGCCAATAAGTTTCTTTAATTTAATAGAATATACTTCGTTATATTCAATTTGATTAACAGAAAGCAATAAATTTCAATTTAATAGAATTTACATTGATTGTGGCCTTTGATAAAAATTTTAAGTTATTTTGAGTTATCTGTATACATATTTCCATAGTTTATCCTATTCTCACCCCTTCTTTCTCTTTGCTTCTCTCTTCTCTTCTTTTTTTTTAACTTGTTATAAATTGTTTTACTCTATCTTTGTGAACCGTATCTATTTTCTTGTTTTGTATATTTATAATTTTTATATTGGAACCCAAGTCTTCTATGACTTCGTAGGGTCCATTGTATTTGTTTTCCAATTTTGTTGAAGTCTCTTTTTTTACAAGAACTAGTTGCCCTTTTGCAAAAATTCTAGTCTGAAGTTTTCCATTATATCTCAGAACCCTATCCGCTTTCAGCTTCATTAGGTTCCTTTTCGCTTTCAGCTGGGTGGATTGTAATTGAAACCTCATTATACTAGCATAATCATCTATGTTATACACAGGGTCAACTTCGTTTTGTCCAGATAAGTTTGTTGGTAAAGTGCATTGTCTGCCAAATACTAATTCATATGGGGTCATTCCTGTTGCACTGTGTACCGTAGTATTATATGCAAATTTAAATATCGTACCCAGGTTGACCAATTTCCATACTAATTGTCTGTCTGTATGCGTAGGAAATTCCCTAATACTTTGTGTGAATTCATAAGTGCTCCTATTGTTTGGTGGTGGTAAGCCGTAGAATTTAATTTTTCGATTTTTAGAACTTCGCAAATTCTGGTGAACAAGGTAGACATAAATTCTGTACCTCTATCTGTCAGAATTTGCTTGGGTACACCATAATTCAATATGACATTCTCAACAAATGCTTTGGCTACAACGTCTGTTGATTTGTCCTGAATCGGTGTTGCTGTTACTTACTTTGTCAGATCACATTGGGTAGTCAGTATATACTGGTTACATTTGTTGTCTGGTAAAAGAGGACCAACTATATCTAAGAATATTTCTCAAATGCTTGACTGGCTGTACTTGTTATTTTCATAGGATATTTTGTCACATTATCCTTGTTTCTTTGACATTTCGCACATTTCTTTATAAAATTCGTTACGTCAGTATCCATTGATTTCCAATGATACCTCTGTTTTATCGTGTTTAATGTTCGTTTTATCCCCGCATGCCCTGCAGTTGGCAATACGTGGAAGTCATTCAAAATTAGTCTTTTTTCTTTCTCGTTCTCTATTACTCGTATTTTATTACCTATTACTATAATAGGTGGCATGCCCTTTAAATTAAGCTGTTCGATTTTACTTTTTAATTGTTTACTTTCGGTTGTGTTTCTCACAACAAGGCCTTTAATTTTTCTCGATTTTGTGAAATTCACTAATTGTTTCATTACTTACCGTAGGTAAGTAAATGACATGTTAGGGTTCAGTAAAATCTTTTCTTCTTCGAGTTGTTTTTTAATGTTCTCGTTTTTCTCATCTTTAGATATCTCTATCTGAATGTAGTCGACTTTCTCTGTATTCGATTTTTCGCTATTATTTGCCATTGATTGGGCTTTGTTGATGTTTGAAGTTTGTGCTCTTGTTGTCACCAAGCTTACTTGAGGTGTCAGAGCTTTGAGGTCATCGATCGAAATACGTGATAACGCGTCCGCTACAACATTTTCCGATCCCTTTTTGTATATTACGTCAAATTTATATTCCTCGAGTGATAGACGAAATTTTGTCAGTCTACTCGACGCGTCTGTTAGTGTAAATAGATAAACTAGTGGTCTATGGTCTGTGTGCACTTCAAACTTCCTACCGTACAAGTAAGGTCAAAAGTGTCTAATTGACCACACTAAACCTAGAAGTTCTTTCTCTATCTATATATATAAAAATGCAGAGATCATTCTTTGTAATCGCATCACGTAAGAACGGATGGACGGATTGAGATGCTTTTTTTGTTTGATCAGTTTTTACTCCCACCGGGTTCGTACATCAAAAAAATTAGGAAAACTTGCCGGAAAAGTGGGAAAAATCCATAAAGTTTTGTATGGACAATGGAATTTTCCACTGAAAAAGTCGCCAATGATTGCTAGATCATCGATAGTTGTTTGGCGCGCAACGAGTTGCATAAGTGTTTGACCGCCGAAGAAAAGAATACTAGATCGTTGAAAAAATCGTTTGGCGCGCAACGAGTTGTTTTGTGGGAAGTTTTCACATGCATATTTGATTCATGTGGTTTGTCATTCCGAGCCACGTGATTAATTCTCGGTTAATTTTTCAAAAGGGCGTATAAGCAAGTGACAGTTTCTCTTTAATCACTCTCTCTTTCGATTATTGTGATGTGATTAAAAAGATTTTCTTGGACATCACTATTCTGTTTGAAAGTCGAAAGTTTCGGGTATCATTTCATGCAAAGAGTTGAGTGATAAACGTGGAAACCGCTTGGTAATTGATAGAAGAGAAAGTAAACAAAGAGAAACTGTCACTTCCTTATACGCCCGATTGAAAAATTTACCGAGAATTGGGTATCAAAATCATTGTTCGCAAAATGACTTGGTGGAATGCATATTACTGTTCTAACTGATCCTGGGTAGTTTCATCAAACACACACTTTTCACGAAACTGTGTTCGGTCCGCACTTAGCAACGGGGGTTTGAGCAAACCTGATATAAAAACCAGGTTCGACGGATTGAGATGCTTTTTTTTGTTTGATCAGTTTTTACTCCCACCGGGTTCGTACATCAAAAAAATTAGGAAAACTTGCCGGAAAAGTGGGAAAAATCCATAAAGTTTTATATGGACAATGGAATTTTCCACTGAAAAAGTCGCCAATGATTGCTAGATCATCGATAGGTGTTTGGCGCGCAACGAGTTGCATAAGTGTTTGACCGCCGAAGAAAAGAATACTAGATCGTTGAAAAAATTGTTTGGCGCGCAACGAGTTGTTTTGTGGGAAGTTTTCACATGCATATTTGATTCATGTGGTTTGTCATTCCGAGCCACGTGATTAATTCTCGGTTAATTTTTCAAAAGGGCGTATAAGCAAGTGACAGTTTCTCTTTAATCACTCTCTCTTTCGATTATTGTGATGTGATTAAAAAGATTTTCTTGGACATCACTATTCTGTTTGAAAGTCGAAAGTTTCGGGTATCATTTCATGCAAAGAGTTGAGTGATAAACGTGGAAACCGCTTGGTAATTGATAGAAGAGAAAGTAAACAAAGAGAAACTGTCACTTCCTTATACGCCGGTTTGAAAAATTTACCGAGAATTGGGTATCAAAATCATTGTTCGCAAAATGACTTGGTGGAATGCATATTACTGTTCTAACTGATCCTGGGTAGTTTCATCAAAAACACAATTTTCACGAAACTGTGTTCGGTCCGCACTTAGCAACGGGGGTTTGAGCAAACCTGATATAAAAACCAGGTTCGAAACTGACTCGATTTTCAGTTCAACAATGTTGAAACTAGGTTCGAAAGTGACTTTAAACAAACGGTTTGACAAAAGTTGGGGTGGAGACTGGGTTAGGTTTAGAATCAAGCGAATACGACATTAATGAATTAATGGCAGAATGCATATGACTGTATGGTCACTGTAGGCAAAAGGAAAAGTTCTGATATCGTTTACCAGTTAATGGATTGTGTGCGATGAAGTCAGATGAATAATATTGACCATTGTGAGAGTGAGTTTAACAAATCAGAAATTTTTTGAATGAATCAATGAAAAGATTGTGCTGTAGAAGCGCTAAGGTCAAATTAACAGATTTTTCTTGCATTTTGCTTTCGAATGAATTAGATTACACTAAGCGCACATAATAAGTGACAATTAGATCAATGCTCAAGATGATTACAATAATGTATTGAAACTGCAATTTTATATTTCATGTTCTGTAAAGTTTTTTTTTCAAATTGGTAAGATCAATACCAAATTAAAATTTAAGCGTCGTCTCTCTAAGCAACCAAAAGTTCTGCAGTACCTGAATAATAATCACTTTGTTAGAGCTATAAAATACGCGTATCACTTTTTGGCAACTTGAACGTACAGAAAAAGTTCTGAAGATACTTTCTCGCTGTTTAAAAACTGTATTAGGAACTGCTTCAAAATTTGTTTTGTTGCGTCGAGTGAATGAGCAATTCTTTTAAAAAGGGACTCCTCAGTATGCTTTGTATGCTACTTAAGGCAAATCTTTATTACGAACGTTTGGTTACTTGGGCTAAATACAAATTGTAAATGTATCCTAATCTACCAAATGAACAACTCTAGAACAGAAAACTCTTTAATTAGAGATGAGAATCTGTGCATTTGCTCGATTTTTGCTTAACAGAAGTATTTCACATTTTCACATTAATTTTTTGTGGTATTTCTTGTCGGGCTAAAGCAAATGTGTGTCAAATTCCGTTGATTGCAGGTTAAGTTTTCAGAAAAATAATGGAGAGAAACGTTAACCACTTAGTCGTTTTACAATCTTGATGTCCGAAAACATAAATTCGGCTTGTTTAAGGCTTTGCTTGCAAATGCAACGGGTCTGTTATTATTATTACTCAATACGGCTCCCAGTGCTTTTCCTGATGCGTCAGTATGCAACGTGAATATGTTATCCTCTGAAAAGTCTGGATAATCTAGTACTGGAGGGTTCATAAAGCATTTTTTCAAATATTGGAAAGAGTGTTCGCACTCGTCGGTCCAATGAAATTCAATATTTTTCCTAGTCAATTTATTCAATGGACTGCATAATTTAGCAAAATCTTCTATATGTTTCCTATAGTAGTTCGCAAATGCGACGATTCTTTTAACTTCGTCTGCTGTTTGAGGGCTACTCCAATTTTTGATAATTTCTATTTTAGAAGGATCTGGTTTTACGCCTTCTACAGATACTAAATGTCCCAAATAAAGTAATTCGGTTTTTAAAAAATTACATTTCAGTGGGTTTAATTTCAAGTTTGTTTTTCTCAATCTTTCAAACACATTTATTAAATTTCTGTTATGTTCATCTAGGGTTTTACCAAACACTATGATGTCATCTAAATAAACGAGACATTTCTCCATGTTGAGACCTGACATAGCCACGGTCATTAACCTGGAGAATGTTGAGGGACTTACTTTTAATCCCATTGGGAGACGAGTCATTTGGTATTGTCCCCTATTAGTACTAAATGCTGTGATTGGCCTATCTTCCTTTCTTAGTTCACACTGGTAATATCCTTGCGATAGGTCCAGGTGAGAAAAATATTTTGCTCCTGCTAATGATTCTATCACTTCCTCCAAATTTGGAAGTGGAAATTTATCATCTTGTAGGGCATTGTTTAATTTCCGATAGTCGATAACTAAACGCCATTTTTGTTATCATTAGTCGATTTCTTAGGAACTAGCAGTAGCGGACTATTTCATTCTGAAACTGCATCCTCTATAATATTATCCTTAAGCATCTTATCCACTTGCCTTTGAACTTCGTCCTTCTTGGTTTGTGGTAGCTTATAGGGCCTTGTATATACAGGATGTATGTCAGGTTTCACAGTAATCGAAGGTTGATAAATCTTCGTTACTAATAGCTTGTCATTTTTCAAGCAAAAAATATCATTATATTTCATACAAAGTCTCTCAATTGTTATTCTATCCCGCTCATTTAGTTCCTGTAAATTTAATTCTTTTAATATTTCTTGTGCTCTATTGTCATTATACTTATAGGCACTCTTAATTTCAATTGCGTCATAATTCGCAAAGGGTTTACACATTGGTTTTAAATTTTTGATTTCGACCGCTTTGTTTTTTGCATTTAATATTCTCACTGGTATTTTTCAATTAGTTGGTTCCACTATAGCTCCTGCTATGTAGACTCCAGTCTGAATTTCTTGGCTACATATCACCATTGATTCAGAATAATTTACTTCAATAAATGTCATTACCTCAGTTCGTTTGGGTATAATAAAGTTTTCCGCAAACAAAGGTTTTCTCAATGTTAATGTAAGCGTCTCAAAATTTATGTTAACGTCAAATTTTCTAAGGAAATTCGTACCAATTAGACCTACGATATTTTGTGGTAGTTTATCAACAATATGGAAAGTAATGGGGTAGCTACTCCCATCGTATTCCATAAATGTATTCACTGTTCCTAAAGTGGTAGTGATACCATTAACACCATGTACCTGTATGGTTTTTGATGTGTCAATGCAAGCGTATAATTTCCCTGGTAGGTGACGTCTGTCCAATATGCAACATGAAGCACCACTATCTATTACTAGGTTAAGGGTTTCATTTTCTATGATGAATTTGGATCTTAAAGCTCTCTCGCTGTTTAAATTATTCACGAAAAAACTCGTTTACGTTTGCTTCTTCGTCATGTGCGGCTGCACCTTCTGGTTGCTCCGCTACATGCACGTTCCGTCTTGATTGACTGTTGTTTCGGTTGCTAGAGTTATTATTGTTTGCTCGGGTAGCCGAGTTATTGGTATTACCCTGGTTCTGTTGCCTATTTCTCTGGTTTCCGTCAAAGTTTTGGTTATGGTTATACCGTCCATAACCTCGGCGGTTGCTGTTAGATCTATAGTTATTTCCTCTACCTCGTTGGTGAGAGAAATCTCTATTACTATTACTATGGTAATGGTTGAGATTATAACCTCTGCCGTAATTTCCGCGGTTTCCTCTTCCACGAAAATTAGGCCTATTGAATGCGAATCCCTGCATCCAAAGGGCAGACTCTGGTGACGATTGCGGCTGCACTTCCAGTGCATCCGATATCGCTCTATTAAGGTTTGGCGGGTTCCTCGCCTTAACGAAGAATGCCATCTGAGCGCTGTTTAGTCCAGCTATAAAAGCGTTGGTAGCAACGGGCTGAACTATTGCTCCCGCTGCTGACTCGTTTGGAAATGTATTATTTGATACATAGGCAGTGGCTAGTTTCGCTGCCAACTGCTCAATTTCTTTTCCGAATTTGGTGATACGCTTGTTTTTCTGCTTGGCGAGCTTTAATTCAGCTTCGCATGCTGTTGGTGTGAGTTTTATTGCAAATTTTTCGGGAAGCATTCGCTTAGCCTCATTAAGGGTGGTGGCACCTTCAATGCATCCATGTGCCGATCCCACTAGTCTTGTCTTCAGAAAAGTTATTATGTGACCTTCTGGAACGTTAATAGAATACGCTCTCAGTTCTATTGTTTCCAGAAAATGACCTAAACTTAGGCTTTCCCCTTCGAATTTGTTGATTACCTTCAAGGCAATCCTTAAATCTAACTTTTCCTCAGTCATTTCGGGCTTACTGTCGGAGTCAATGTCTGAATTTTCTTCTATTTCCTTTATAGGAAGGAACTCTGAAGCGGATACCTCAGCTTCACAACATTATCTGGGTTTGTGTCGTACCCACTGATAGCAAGCATCCCGTTTCGGACCTCGGTGAATCTAGGACAGACGAAAAGTACGTGCTTCGGTGTTTCATCAGTGTTTATGCACTCCGAGCAGAATGGGGAGTTTGCGTGACCGAACCTGTTCAAGCACTTTCGGAAGCATCCGTGCCTTGATTGAAATTGAGTCAGATGGAAGTTGACTTTTCCGTGCTTTCTTTCAATGCACGTGGTCACGTTCGGAATCAACCGATATGTCCACCTACCAGCGGCAGCTGTATCCCATTCTCTTTGCTACTTTCTTAGCGACTCATTCCTGGTGATTTTGGGGATACCTCTTGTATCTCTACGAATATTACACTCGTAATCCTCCTTCAATAGGATTCTGATAGGGAGCATTCCAGCTATTACACCCACCGCTTCGAAAGATATGGTCCGATATACACTCGCGACTCTCATCAGCCTGTTCGTGATGTTCAGAAGTACCTGATTTCGTTTCGTTTTTATTCCGGAGGCCCAGGCAGGGCTCCCATATCTGAGAACTGATGTAGCAACACTTGCTAGCAGCCTCTTCTTGCTGCTGCTTATCGTCGAGTTGTTTGGCATGATCCTGGTTAGAGCTGAGACCTTCTTTGCTGCCCTTCCACATGCATAATTGATGTGGCTGTTGAAGTTGAGCTGATCATCGTTTATCACGCCCAAGTTTCTCACTTCACGTTTTGAAGAAATGATGCACTCCCCAACTGGGATTTTCGCCTTGCAGTTTCTAATTAGCAGCACCTCAGTCTTATGATGAGCTATCTCAAACTTTCAGTTTTCCACTATGTCTATCGCCTCCGTGGCAAGAACATCGACTTCTTCCCGGTATTTTTCAGTTACTGTGAGCACAACGTCATCAGCGAAACCAACAACCTTCACGCGCTGGGAAGCCTAAGCTTCAGTACTTCATCATACATCACATTCCAGAGCGTTGGGCCGAGGACTGACCCCCTGTGAAACACCATCGGTGATTTGAATTTTTCTCTGACCTCCACCTGTTTCGTACAAAAGCATCCGGATTCTGCTTTTCAGGATTCTACACAGATAAACCGTCACCTTCAGTATGTGCAAAGAGCGGGCGATTTCTTCCCAGCATGCACCGTTGAAAGCATTTTTTACACCCAGGGTGACCACCGCACAGCAACGGTTCCATCTTCTTTGTTGCTTCTGCGCTGCTTGAATGACAGTTCTAGTAGCATCTACTGTTGACTTACTTTTCCGGAAGCCAAACTGCGTGTTCGACACGCTATTCTCGCTCTCGATCGCAACAATCTATTTAGTAACACCCTCTCTAGCAGTTTGCCTACAGTATCCAACAAGCATATCGGTCTGTATGCTTAGGGATCTCCGGGAGGCTTGCTAGGTTTCGGTAGCAGCACCAATTTCTGCATTTTCCAGATGTCGGGAAAATTTCCGTCATCGAGTCATTTTTGAAACGTGGACCTGACCATATTAATTATTTTAGGAACGACGTTTGGGATGCCGTTTGGTCCAGAAGCTTTTTTCGTTTTTCATGGATTTCGCCGCCGCGATCAACTTACTCAATGATGACTTTCAGTATATCTGGGGACCTTTCGGGTGGAGTAGTAGGGCCTTTTATTTTTGACATAGTAACTCTGTAGGCGTCTCCCCAAGGATTCGCGTTAGCGTTTCGATAGAGTTAATCCAGACAGGCTTTTTCGCTCAGCCTGATTGCATTGTTGGGCTCTTGCCGCTTTATGCGCTGACTTTCGTTCTTCTCTTTCGGCGTCATCGCGGGTCCTTTGCATTCGCCTTCTGGCTTGTAGGCAGATCGTACGCAGATCGGCTATTGTTGTGTTCCTTCAATAAGCCGGTCGGCGACTATTATTTGGTTTCTTCGCTCTTGACATAGTGACTTCACAGACTCGTAAAATTGCTCCTGTTAGCGTTTCAGCATTTAGGCTCAGCAGGGTGGATTCATTCCTAAGTGCCTCGATGAACACGTCCTTGTTGAAATCTACCATTTCCCACCTCCGCTCTTGTTTCTGTCTCAAAATGATTTCCTCTGCGGTCGGTTCCCAAGGGAGTACTGGATCGATTGATGGTCACTGCGGATATATTCCTCGCTCACTCTCCAGCTTCCTATCAGTCCTGGACTGCCAAATGTAACATCGATTATGGACTCACGGTCATCTCTTCGGTACGTGCTAGTGGTGCCTTTATTAGCCAGGTCAGTATTCAGCTTTTCTATGGCCTTTAGCAAACTGCGTCCCCATTCAACCGCCCAGGCATTGAAGTCACCGGCGATAGCGGCTGGTCCTAGATTAATAAATGCTTCCGTCAGTTTGTTCAGCATCCGGTTGAACTGTTCTACAGTCCATCGCGGAGATGCGTAGCAGCTGCTGATGAAGATTCCGTTAACTTTGAGGATTACGAAGCCTTCCTCTGTGCAAGACACGACTTCTTGAAGGGGATATTTCCCCACTATCCATATTGCCATAGTTTTGGCTTTGTCAGCCCAGTTCCCACTAGCGGGTGGGATTTGGTATGGTTCCGAAATTAACACTACGTCAATCTTTGATTCTGTCAAGATTTTCTTTAGCCGTTGTTGCGCTGTGTCACAGTGATTAACGTTTATTTGCATTATCTCCACTGTTGTTTAGTAGCAACCGCCTGTTGGTAGGCCGAACATTTTCGACCTCCCACCATATGATTTCTGCCTTCTTCATCTTTACAGATCATACACTTCGGTGGGGTCGTGCAATCATGTGCCTCACGGCCGGTTTCACCGCATCTTCTACAGAGGTTTGTCCTATTTGGCTTTTTGAGTTATACGAAGTTTTATGTCAACATTTTTGACAACATCTCTTACAAGTGACCTTGAAAATTAGAATATGTCTTTAGACTAAGATTTCGCACGGTAATATCTATCCAACAAGCCAAAGATTTTTAAAATCCGTCCATTTGTAACGAAGATATCGATATTTTTGTGTAAGCGACTTTTCGCTTTATTACAGTAGTACAAGTTTCGAGCACTGTACGATAATGCAATGCTTGGGAATAACGTGAAACACGATTTTTTATACTGTTACATACAATTATTTCTAAGTATCAAAAAGACTGTGTACAACACTCTTTTTCATGACATATTTGGCAACATAATCGTTCTAATATGACATATGTCAACCAAATATGATTTCAGCCTTTTCGAGTTGAAAGCAATTCCATAACTATATTATTTTAAACTATCAAAAAATGCTGGAAGAACATTATACCCATATACCATTCGAATGAGTTCGTCAAGATCAGCAAATGCGTGTGTGACCAAAAGTTTCGATCATTTTTCTTGGAGATGGCTGAACTGTTTCCTTCAAACTCAGATTCATATAAAAAGTCGTATACTCCCAAACAAGGTTCCTGAATTTCATTTGGATCCAACTTCTGGAAGTTCTTAAGATCGTATAAACATCTTGCTTTTTAGTCAGATCCGAATACCGGTTTAGGAAATACAGTGTAAATAACCGATAACCAAATAAACTTATTTCAGTTTTCAATCTTGAAGGTACCCAAAAGTTTAATTCGCGCTACGATTTCTCAAAGATGTCTACACTGATTTTCAAACATTTTGATTCAAATGTAAACTATACAACTGCTTAGGTAAATTTAACGACCTCCGACTCTTAGTATTTTCTTCTCGTACAGAAAGGGACTCATTTGGCCTACACTTGAGTGTTTTAATATTGGTTCCCCCATTTCCAACTCTCTTATTTCAGGACGGAAGGCATTTTGTTGAGCAAGGCGTACTAGAGTAAGTTTGGCTTGAAAGTAGTTCCACTGATAACGATTTTGCAACAGGTAGAGTAATAGGAGCGGGCTGTGTTCTGGTCTTTCTCGTACATTAATTATGAAGTGATAACAATAGGCCACGACATGTAAAAGTCTGGTATACGATGACCATCGAAGTAACAGAGGGTTGATCGATTGTGTTGATTGAACGGTTGTTACGACATGTCGAACTTCTAGCATACTTTCGTGTACAGTTGACGGGATCGAAACATGCCAGTTAGAAGTGGGTTGAGAAAGCCAGTGAGTCCTTGTTTCCATGATTTGCTGCTCAGGAATTCATCGACCGACATTCCGCGGGACACCCGATCGGCTGAGTTTTCGCTACCTGCAACGTATTTCCAAAGACAACCGTGGGTAATTAGTTGAATTTCCGAAACTCAATTTCCGACGAACCTCTGCCATGTGTTTGGCGGTTATTGTAACCATTGGAGAATGATGGATGAATCTGACCAGAAGAATGAAGCGGATACGTTTGTATCGATGGCTTGTTTCACCTTTGTGTGGAGATGTGCAGCAAGAACAGCAGCGCACAGTTATAGGCGAGCGATGGTCAGTCGTTGGAATGTCGTCCGGATGTACAAGAACTTGACGGTAAAATTTCGCTATGTCATCAACTAAAGCGATCGAGTAGGTACGAAATCGTAGGATAATGTTAAGTAGCTCATCCTGGATGACAGAACCAACGCAGAGAATATCGTTAAGGGAGAAACCGGTAGAACTCTTCGCCGCACCGACGAACGCGACACGTACCTTTGTCGTAGTACTAGATTCTTTAGTAACAGTGTGATGTGGCAAGTAAAAAGTTTTAGTACCTATGTCTCTCGATGGATACAACCCAGATGGATGTATTCTTGCATAAACTTGTGGTATTCCAGCTTCAATTCTAGATTTCGTTCTAATCGTCGCTCTAAATATTCGAAACGTCGTAGTGCTCTTGATTCCCCTAGTAAAATGTCAAAATCAGATTCACGAGGGAGGCGGACAATGTACCGGCCATCATGTTTCCTCTCGATCGTCACAGCTTCTCTATTCGACGGAATAATTATCTCTTCCATTTTCCAAAATCGTTCCAGACTTTCTTCCAACGAGACCATCAATACGACAACGAAACTGGCATGATTTGTCGACGAAGCGTAGGGGTAGGGTTCGCACGTTGGGTAGGGTTCGCAGAACCTGCGATGATCGATCCGAAAACGCTATCAACCAGTATGGTAAAATTGCCATGTAGTTGTGTGCGTGATGCATTTGGAAAAAATGAATGGAAATGTTTAACTCCATGTACTACATTGATTGGTTGACTTTTATTAAACGTGGGATCCGCGAGAAATAGATCCTTCGGTATTCTCCAATTAGCTGTGAATACATTTTGTGAGGAAAGATTGGCGGTCAGCTTATCCATTACTAGGAAATCGACTCCGCACTAGAACTGCTCTTTTCTTGAGGTGACTTCCACGTAAACGGACTCGCTTATGACCCTCGACAATCGTCCAGCTCTTTGAACGGTGACGTTGACAGGATGTTGCTTCAAACGTAGAATACGAGCCAAGCGATCGGTGATTAGATTTGGGAGCCCGTGCAGGATGATGCTGCCCAAAAAATTCGACGACGTTGATGATGGCGGTTAACAAAAATACGTTTTCACGAGGATGCTGAACAGGAACACTCGCTTCGATGGTCGAAGTATTTTCAGTGCTCAGATATTACGTTCGATGGCGATGAACGTAATATCTGAGAAAAATCTACCCTTTCCTGTAGACTCGACAGTATCGTTACTGTTCTTGGAGCCGGTGAATTGGCCAGTAGAAGAGTGTGATGACGTTGGTTACCCTTTTTACAGTTGAGTTTGCATGGACATTGGCGAACGAGATTATCCCCTTTAAGGCAACTGCGACATAATCGTTTTGAATTCACAAACTGCTGGTGGTTACTGATAGCCATGCTATTTACTGCCTCTTTCCAATGAATGTGGCTGGTTGCACGCTGAACACTCGAAAGAAGTGCTAGTTGTAGAAGCGCAAGATGACAAACGAAATTGTGACTGCCTTCGAAAATAATTAGTAGACGCTGCGTCGCTATTGGACGTTGTACTGGTGGATTGATGGTGATTGACCGAAATCGATTCCAGAACTAGAGTTCTCCGTTGATGAAAGTCAATCAAAAAAGTAAAGAATCGTCATGCAAACGCGTGCATAATAAGTGTACGAGAATGGTACTCCAGGTGTCCGTTCTTTCCCCTCAGCTGCTGAACAATCTTGGTGTGCCGCTCAAAATCGTCTACTAACCCATGAAGTGTTGCTGACGTCTCTTTTTCACACGTGGGATGTCAAAAAGTGCCTGCAGGTGTCGTTTTTAAAGTAAATATTCATTAGAATACCGGCCTTTGAGAGTTTGCCAAGCCAGAAAATAGCGGAACAAATTGCTTTAGACTCAATCAACTGAGCAGCTTCTCCTTTAACAGTTGCTCTTAAGTAATGGAATTTCTGAAAGGGTGGAACATTCGCATTGTTGTGTACCAAAGCGAAAAACTAACTGGACACGTTGTTCTTCGATCATCGCAGATTACGTAGAATGACCAAGTCAATGTCCAAAAGATAGCGGCTTCCAAACTGACTGCCAGAGCGTGGGTCCAGCAATGCAGATCGAATCTCGTACAATCCGATTCCAAAATTCCAATCCGATTATAGAAATAGTATGGTGATTCTAAACAATATGTTTCCATTCTACAGCGCCATATTCCTCTTGTGACATATAACAAAACGAGATTACTGCGGAATTATCTTGATTCCTTGTAGAAGCCCAATCATATAAAGCTTTCGCATTTGTTATTGGATGTTCATAATCTCTTGCCATGCTAGCTCTTGTTGCCATTCGTTTCAATGTTCCACCAATTGTATCACATGATTCTTTACCGTGAGAGGTTGCGAAGAAATGCCACTCCAATCAACATTGTATTTTTTTTTAAATTCACAGAGGCTCGCGAGATTTTTCTATTTTTATATTGAGAAGTTGCCCCGTGCGATACTTATATTCATTCGTTGTTTTAGATACTATTGTATTTTATATTCATTCGTTGTTTTAGATACTTCATTAATTTGGAAATGAAAACTGGCACAGCAATTATGTCATGCTTCAAAACTTCTGATATGATAACGAAGCTTAAATTTTTAATCGTGTCTGATTCATTCTAATATGGATGAATTATTGCTGGATCATTGTTTCAATGATGACTTTAAACAGCATCTTAAAGAATAATAAATAATTCTCGGAAAAATCCCAAATTACAACTCCTTCAGATAATGAAGATGTTGTGTCTTTCAAAACTTGAGTTTTTTTTAATATAGTCATGAGTTACAAGTTTTTCTAGTTTTTTTTTGTTAAATATGCTACAAAATCATCAACCGGTTTGTTACGATTTCTATACTGCATCTATCAGTAGTTATCCATTGTTCAAAAGAGATCTTATTTACAATCTTCTGCTCATGTTCCTCTAACAAGCATTCCCCAAGAATTGAAGAGATGGAGTATTTCTTGCATTCGCGGATATAAGTATTTTGAGTACTTAGAAACAATTGTTAAAAATAATGGTTCACGTTGCTCTCAAACATTACTTAGTCATTCAGCGCTCAAAACTCTTACTACTGGAATAAGGCGAAAAGTCGCTTACACAATAATATATAATATCAATTTTTCCGTTAAAATCGAGGGATTTTGACGATCTATAGCTGTTGGATGGCTATTACTGTGCAAAATTTAAGTCTCAAATAATATTCTGGGTGACAGGAAAACCTTTCATTTGCGACTAGTTTGATCAAAATCGGTTCAGTCATCTCTTAGATCTCGATACACATACAGAGCCACACACATACACACACGGACATTTTCTCAGTTCGTTGAGCTGATTCGATTGGTATATAACACTCGGCCCTCCGGGCCTCGAAATTTTTTTCTAAACTTTGAGCGAATTCTATACCTATTTTTATATATATAAAATCCTGTTTTAATCCACCTAGTGGTGTAATGATGCCTTTCTCATGTACATATAATATTGTGGTATTCTATTAAAAAAATTTTTCTTCGATTTTTGAAAGAAACCAAGAGATTGTTTATGCATTAACTAGTATAACATACAGAATAAACAGTGCTTTGATTGCGTAGGTCATCCTTAAGAATACGACGTGGGTTCACTATTATATACACTTCCGGCATCGGAACCCGAAAACCGGTATAATCAAAGTCGGTTCATACGGCCACCAACTAACATGACTTACAAACTCTACTAGTACGCACTCTTAATTACGATTTAAATGTTTGTTGCATCCGAAAATATGCAGTAATTTTTGGTAGGACCATAAGACCTTGCAATTGACCCTAAGATTAGGAATAACGGTTTAGAGTCCAGTTTATAAAATTTTTACGGTTTTGGTTCCGCCGGTTTAAGCGACGGTGTACAATATTGAACACACTTTATCCTATAACTCCGGAACCGGAAGTCGGATCCGGATTAAATTCAGGAATTCCGTATGGGACCGGAGGACCTTTCATTTGAATCTAAGTTTGTGGAAATCGGTCAAACCATCACTGAGATAAATTAGTGAGATCCATTTTGGTATATATGACCACTTTTTCCGGTACTTCCGGAACCGGATACTGGGAACCAGGATAGCCGGAATCGTTTTGTTTAGTTGACTACTGATCATGGCTATCGATTTGGGTAGTTTTGAGACCAGTTTAGAATTTTTTTTACGTTTTTTGTGTCGCTGGTTTAAGTAGCGGTGTACAATATTGCACACACTTTACCCTATAACTCTGGAACCGGAAGTCGGATCTGGATGAAATTCAGGAATTCCGTATGGGACCGGAGGACCTTTCATTTGATTCCATGTTTGTGGAAATCGGTCAAACCATCGCTGAGAAAAGTTAGTGAGATCCATTTTGGTATATATGTCCACTATTTCCGGTACTTCCGGAACCGTGATAGCCGGAATCGGGATAGCCGGAATCGGTTTGTTTCGTTGCCTACTGATCATGACTGTCGATTTGTGTAGTTTTGAGAGCAGTTTAGAAAAAAATTTACGTTTTTTGTTTCGCCGGTTTAAGTAGCGGTGTACAATATTGAACATACTTTCCCCTATAACTCCGGAACCGGAAGTCGGATCCGGTTAAAATTCAGGAATTCCGTATGAGACCACGGGACTTTTCATTTGAATCTAAGTTTGTCAAGATCGGTTCAGCAATCTCCGAGAAAACCTAGTGAGATTATTTGACACATACACACACACATACATACATACATGCATACATACACACACAGACATTGCTCAGCTCGATGAGCTGAGTCGAATGGTATATGACACTTGGCCCTCCGGGCCAATTTTCACTAGTCGGTTTTTCAAGTGATTACATAACCTTTCTATATGAGAAAAGCAAAAAGGTAAAAAAGTAAATTGGGCACATTCTTATGAAATATCCATTTTCTCGATTTTAATCCTCAAATATCTACAAAATAACTGCATTTAGGATGTAGCTTCCTATGAGCTTTTCCATTGCCATAGCTTGAAGAATAGTATTTCATTGTTCAGGTACATTTATTGCTATAAAAACATCGTTTTTCGAAAGTTATTAAAAACATTTTCTTCTGAAATTTTTTTTATTTATCTCTCCTACTTTACTTAGTTTTGTTGTAGCTTGACGATTTTTGTGATATAAAGTTTAAAAATATCATGCGGTAAAATAACTGAGAACTTTGAAAAATGAGTTTTATTATCGATTTCACGAAAAAATCGGAAGATATTTTTTTTCAATGAGTTCTTTTTAAAAAATTATGTTCATTACCTACAATTACTTCCTAAACATATTTTTATAGAATCTATAGATTTCTATTTATTTGTATATGTGTGAATGATGATGGTAACACCTCATACCCCTAGGTGTGAGCTGAACGAGTTATCTAAGTTACAATTAATATTATTAACTTACTTTAACTATTTCATAAAATTTGAAATTGATCGAAAATAATGTGGCTGAAAACACGTACGCCATTTTCATAAATTATTCTTGAGCGAGAAAAATCTCTAGACAAATGAAAAATTATTCATTTGCTATAACGAACATACATGCAAATCAAAGCGGGTCGTGCCAACAGTCAGCCGGTTCCGCATGGAATTGCTCTATACACGTTCTCATCTCCCGGTTCCAGAAAGAACGCAAAAGAAAATGCAGTTTTCCTGTAAATCTACAAAATAAACACTGCTGCATTTTTTACTAATTTGTTCCATAGTGGCAGAATATGTTAGTCGCATACCATTAAAAATTTAGTATAAAAATTACTACTTCTTTACAAGTCAAGTCAAGAAGCGAGGTAGTAAATGTCTCAAATTTCACACAAATAAATAACTTATATGAACGACTGTCGATTTTCAGATGTTTTATTCGTACTCACATCCCACTGTAATATCTTTTTATGTGGATATACATTAGGGTTATACAAGGTTGTATGGGAAAAAACTGAAAAGGTTTATTTTCTTGCTCCATCAAATTTTTCGTGATCATTTTGGGTCCTATAACAACTATAAAAAATTTTTGCTCGTTCGGTGAACTATATTATCGCGCCAGGGGTTTCATGTTTGTATGGGGAATTCGAATTTGTGCAAAAAAAAATGGCTGAAGATCCATTGTCGAGCCGTGGAGTCCATACATAAAAGATGTTGGAGCCCCGTTTCGTTTTACTGGAGAATTTTAGAGGTTTCTAGCTACATATATTTTTTAAAACATACCTAATTACCTAATTAATCAATTTCCTCATACTAACTCTCATACAAATTTTAAACCTCTGGTGCGAAAATGTGGTTTCACCGATCGAGCTAAAATTTTACATAGTTCTTATGGGACCCAAAAGAAATACGGAACGATTAGTAATCCTTTGAAAATATTTAAATGGTTCTAAACTGAACCGATTCGCAGAATTTATTCGATGTTTACAACTGTTGAGTACTGTGGCGGAATTACAAAACCACCACGTTTTCCACGTTAAACCCTCAGAACAATTTCAATATTACATTTCATTTCGACACAATGTAGTTACATTGTAAACGTCTTCTTGAGAATACTTTGTACGGAAACCAGCCTTAAATCGTAGCACATACAGTCTTATGATTTGATGCATCGGCGCTTTACAAATCATAAACTTTAAATATTTTATGAGTTGGACCGATATGACCGAAATTATTCTCGGTACCAAAAATGGTCCTCCTATCTCAAACACTTGAATAGCTTACAGCGCACAAGCAAAGTAACGCAGTGAATATAAACACTTTAAACCATGCGCGCCGATGGCGTGGATTTTCCGCCTCGCGCGAAGGAAAATAAATAACTTCAATTGTTCTTGCTCATCGCTGCGGGTCGAGCGATGTTTATTAAACATTAGCCTTCTCCATATAATCATTACCAAATCCTTTTCGATATATGTAATTGTCAAGTCTCAAGACTTCTCGTCAAACCTACACGTACACAGAGAAAATTTGTACATTTTATAAAAAACCAAAAAGCGGAAAATAAATGAACATTCATTCGGTAACCAATACGGGAACTAGAACTTTTTTTTTAAAGAAAGAACCTGCCACATGGCAGACCGTGACACTGGTGAACACTGGCACATGGCAAACCGTGACAGTGTTCACCGCGCGACAAGCTAACAGGTCGGCTGAAAAGTTCGTATCGTTTCTATGAGAGGGCGCCACTAGAATCCATACCATTTTCAGTTAGTACCAACCTTCAAAAGATACGTGTTTAAATTTGACAGCTGTCTGATTATTAGTTTGTGAGATATTGCATTTTGAGTGAAGCTACTTTTGTTATTGTGAAAAAAAAATGGAAAAAAAGGAATTTCGTGTGTTGATGAAACACTACTTTTTGATGAAAAAAAGTGCCGCCGATACCAAAAAATGGCTTGATGAGTGTTATCCAGACTCTGCACCGGGCGTAGCAACAATTCGTAAGTGGTTTGCAAAATTTCGTACTGGTCATATGAGCACCGAAGACGATGAACGCAGTGGACGTCCAAAAGAGGCTGTTACCGATGAAAACGTGAAAAAAATCCACAAAATGATTTTCAATGACCGTAAAGTGAAGTTGATCGAGATAGCTCACACCCTAAAGATATCAAAGGAACGTGTTGGACATATTATTCACGAATATTTGGATATGAGAAAGCTTTGTGCAAAATGGGTACCGCGTGAGCTCACAATCGATCAAAAACAACAACGAATTGATGATTCTGAGCAGTGTTTGGAGCTGTTATATCGAAATAAAACCGATTTTTTTCGTCGATATATAACAATGGACGAAACATGGCTCCATCACTTCACTCCGAAATTCCTTTTTTTCCATTTTTTTCACAATAACAAAAGTAGCTACACTCAAAATGCAATATCTCACAAACTAATAATCAGACAGCTGTCAAATTTATACACGTATCTTTTGAAGGTTGGTACTAACTGAAAATGGTATGGATTTAATTCTAGTGGCGCCCTCTCATAGAAACGATACGAACTTTTCAGCCGAACTGTTAAGTCCCAGTTAAGAAGGGACTTAGCACAAAAATAGTGAACAAGTGAAAAAAAAATGATAAGTCCAGTGTTAAAAAGGACTTAGCGGAATTCGAACGGTAAAAGTACCAGTGAAAAATGCTGAGTCCAGTCTTAAAAAGGACTTAGTTCAATTCGAACTGAAAAAAGGGGGAAACAAATGCTATGTCCAGTATTAAGAACTTAGCGCAATTTTTGGGGTTTTAAAAAGTGAACAGTATGGACTAAAGTGAACAGTATGGACTGAAGATTTTTTTTTAAATTGCCACAGCAAAAAAAAAGGTTTTAAAAAAGTGAACAGGATTTACTGATTTTTTTTTAAGAAAGTACTAAAGTCAATTGAAAAAAAGAGAGTGTTTTAAACGTCTCACAACAAGAAAAACTTTTAGTGACAGTATATAAAAAAACCTTTAGTGAACAATGGGATGGTTTTCATCTGAAGAGTCGACGGCGACGAATATCCTCTACGTAGGAAACGACGCGCAAACTTACGCGGCGGTGATTTTGGTAGCTATCGCAGGAGCCTATATTGTAGGCAAAGGACTCTACAAGCTAGACAGAATGGTCACTGAACGTGCAGCAGAACGAGCGGCCAAGAGAGTAATAGCAACGGTGTAAAAGTTAAGTGGAAAAATTAATTTATTAGAATTTTATTTAAATATCAAACAAACAAAAAAAAATAAAATTTAAATATATATATATATATATATATATATATATATATATATATATATATATATATATATATATATATATATATATATATATATATATATATATATATATATATATATATATATATATTTATAAAGTACACAATTAAAAATGGAAAATATCAAAGAATTTTTTAAAGAAATAGAGGCAGTCGCCGAATATTTCAATGAAATCGACCGGCAAGCGGCAAAAATTTTTAAAACTAAGGAAAACATACAAGCTTTTGCCGAAGCAGAAAATCACACATTAACCTTAAAAATTAAAATTTTTCCTGAACAGCCTGAGAAAACCGAAATAGTTAAAGTAGAAGTATCGCAGGGGCCGTACTTCGACAAAAAATAAGCAACTCGAAAAAATAAGGCTTATTTCGCACGAAAAGGTATTTACCTTGATCCTGCTCAACATAACCTCTAAAAACAAAAAAAAAAACACCCATATTATAGGATGTAAATTCTACGGTTTTACTAACAACAAACTAACTATTGAATATGAATGGACGAAATTGAAGAAAGCCTGAATACATTAAAGGCAATTGAAAGTAATTTTAGGAAAGCTCCGAATAGAACCTTTTCGAGCCAAATTTTACAATTAAAAAGAAGCGAAACGAGCTTCGCTCAAAACTTAATTAACGGAAAACTTGCCGAGCTAGAAAACAATCTAGACTCAGACCTTTTCAATTTAATCAACCGAGAAGCAAAATTGCTCTCGGGAAAAATTTACAATATCACAGACACTAAACTCCCATTCGCCAAACCGTCGTTATTGCCTAAATTTAAACGGGCGACAAAGAAATTAATTAAGCTAAATCGTGAGGCTAAAACCAAAATGACTAATCTGGAAAATATAATAAAAACAGTGACGGCTTTAATGCCGGAATTTGATGGAAATCCAACAAACCTCACCAGTGTCATTGATGCACTGGATATTATTAAGACAATAGTCACAAAGCATCATATTATCAAAACTAAGAGGCAAAGTGCGAAACGCATTTTCCGCCAAGCCCGAAAACGTCGAGTCCATAGTGGACAAATTAAAAACAATTTCAAAACTCTCGCTACGCAGCTTGAAGCTGCGTACGTAGCAAAAAAATTCATGCCGAGGTAGCAAAAGAAATTAAACACATGGCCGATGGCCTAAAAAATGAAAAAAAAACTTCTATTTTTATACGAGCAGGAACATACACAAACAATAAATAAAAGGCTGGAAGTGAATCCGACCTGCGAAGAAAAAGTATTGCTCACAAAAATGCAAACAAACAAAACCGCACTCAGCAAAGAAATAACGGCGAGGGGCGGCAATTTAAACAGCAAATACTGTTTTTCAATTTCCCTTTTCAGCCACGCTCTCCAAATCAGCGTTAATAAAAACAATTAACAAATGCAAATGCCTTACCAGGCAAATCAAAGTCAAGGTCGTCAAATGCGACCAAAATTTAATCAGTAGCATAACATGCCCCAACAAATGTGCGGTTACGGACAATTTCCTTTTGTTCCGAAACAGCGGTTCTATTCACAGAACTAACATCAATACAAAAACAACTGGAGAAATAGCTCCAATACAAATTTTAGCAACGCAAATCCAAACAGAAATGTGATGTATGCGCAAAACGTTTCAGCAGCAACATCGGGTGCTCAAGATGTCGACCGCCAGTCAGATGGAACAACCAAAACGAATCAGAACACCAGAACAAACGTGAACCAAAATGTAGGTCACATCGAGGCTCGGTCAATGAACCAAGCAAACCAGCAATGAAAATATACAATTGCGATATAAATTATACAAACTTCGTAATTCTAAAATTAGATGTTTGCGACAAACCGGTTACATTAATTGTAGACACAGGTGCAGACATTTCTATATTAAAAGAAAGCGCACTAAAACCTAACATGCTTATTCATATGAATGAGAACTGTATTATAAATGGTGTTACCGAAGGTAAAATAGAAACCGAAGACAGCACATTTGCTAATATTAAACTAAATAATAATTTAATACCACATAAATTCCAAAGAGTTAATGATAAGCTACCTATTTTTACAGACGGAATCCTAGGTAGAGATTTCCTAATAAACTATGAATGCAATATATGCCTAAAACCATGGCTAATTACTTTCGAAATAAATAATGAAATTTTCGAAATACCTAAATACCGGAAATAAATTCAATGAAAAATTCATTATACCAGCACGAAGCCAAATAATTAAGGAAATTAAATTAAGAAATATTACTGAGGATAGCGTTATCCTATCCGGTGAAATAAAGCGAGGATTGAATTATCCAAACGCTCTAATCAGTTCTGGTGCCCAATATGTAAATATTATGAATACTAGTGATAGTTTTGCACAGATTTTTCTAAACGATTTACTAGAAAAAATTGAAGCAATCCCAGCTAGCAACTATGAAGCAGCCGGAAACGAAAATAAAAATTCTAAACAAAAAATTAAGCAACGATTGCAAAATTTGCAAAATCAGATTGATATTAAAAATATACCAATAAATGCTCAAGATAAAATGATAGACCTATGCAAAAGATACAACGACATTTTCGCACTCAAGGATGATCCATTAAGTGCAAACAATTTCTAGAAACAGGAAATTAATTTAGAAAATAAATCACCAGTTTACATAAAAAATTATCGAACACCTGAAGTTCACAAGAAAGAAATAAATAACCGAATCGATAAAATGCTTGGTGAAGGTATTATTCAACCTTCCGTATCCCCGTATAACTCACCTCTTTTACTAGTACCGAAAAAATCAAACACTGAAGACAAAAAAAGTACAGGTGTGTAATGTCAGAGACATAACTAGATGTCGCGAATACGAATAAAACGGACACTCTTTCTTTATACTTCCGAATAACAAATAGTTGATCAATTGTGTGAATTGTGCAAGTTTTGCCGTTCTACACTACTAGAATTTGAAACAATACACCTAAACTACAGTACAGATTAGTTATATTAAACATTCTGACACACAAATATTAGGAAATAACCAGTATAGTTCTTTATGATAAAATATTGGTGGTTCTGAAAAGAACCACTTATGAAGGCGTTCGTGGAATTAGGAACTGGACCTGAGCTCAAGAACTAAATTCAGAACTTAGAACAGACTCAGAATTCAGTTGGAAGGTGCACTCTCCGTCGCTGCTGGTTGATGAGATCGCTACTTCGACGACCGGAAAGCGAATAAGAGTTGCGACCTGAGCGTTTGAGGTTTTAACCACGCAAACGGTGCACTCTTCGTCGCTGCTGGTAGAATGTGTCCTCTCGGCTTTACAACGGGAAAGCAAATGAGAACTGCGACCTGTGCGTTTGAGGTTTTAACCACGCAGAAGGTGCACTCTCCGTCGCTGCTGGTTGATTAAATCATTCCCACGACGTCTGCTTCCATCCACCGCACAAGAAGAAATGATCGATTTTCGACCACGGTTCCCCTTTTATACCCAGTCAGTTGAAGATATGTGCCTGACTACCTCAAAATCGTCGTCCTTGCGCGAAAAAGCCAAGTAAATGTAAAGTGTTTTCCGCGTTGTTTTCAAAGTTTTAGAAAACTTAACTTTTGAGTTGTTTGTGGTTATCTCACAATGTTCAAAATATTATCCTAAATTCCTGATCATATTTTTGATGAAATGGTAAAAGAATTATGTTGCTGCCGTTATTACAAGTCGAGATATTCACGATTAAGTTGTGCCCATTCTTCCATACGGCTAATTCTGAAAAGGCACCTCATAGTAAAGTAAGTCGTATTCACGACAAAATGGCGTTTAGTCATTGATTTTCGTCAATTAAACAAATTATAGCAGACAAATTTCCCTTACCAAGAATCGATGAAATACTTGATAATCTAGGTCGAGCAAAGTATTTTATGACACTCGACCTGATGTCAGGCTTTCATCAGATTGAATTACAAGAAAACTCAAAAAATACACAGCATTTTCGAGGTCAACAGGCCAATACGAATTTAATAGATTACCTTTTGGACTAAACACTTCGCCCAACAGCTACCAACGTATGATGACAATCGCTCTGAGCGGTTTACCACCAGAGTGTGCCTTCTTGTACATTGATGATATTATTGTGGTGGGCTGTTCAATCAACCACCATTTGAAAAATTTAGAAATTGTCTTTCAACAACTCTGGAAATATAACCTAAAACTAAACCCAACCAAATGTAATTTCTTCGGAAGTGATGTCACATATTTGGGTCATCACATTTCGGTAAAAGGTACTTTACCAGATCCATCCCAATTCTCAGCAATAAAAAATTATCCCACCCCTACTAATGCAGATGAAGTTAGACGATTCGTAGCATTTTGTAACTACTATCGTCGCTTCATAGAAAATTTTGCGAAAATAGCACACCCACTAAACAAACTATTTCGAAAAAATACAAAATTTGATTGGTCGCCTGAATGCGAACAATCCTTTCAATCACTTAAAAACAAACTTCTAACGCCAACAATTTTACAATTCCCCGACTTTAACAAGCAATTTATTGTAATCACAGATGCTTCCCAAATGGCCTGCGGTGCAGTTCTAGCCCAGAAGCACGATAACATTGATTTGCCGATAGCGTACGTAGATCGTTCACCAAAGGCGAATCAAATAAGTCGACTATTAAACAGGAACTGACAGCAATCCATTGGGCCATCACACACTTTAGATCTTATTAATATGGAACAGAGATGCCAGATATTTTCATAGAAAATCTGTATTGATTCGTATAAAATATCTGTATTTATCTGTATTCGCTAATAAAATGAAATTTCTACAATACAATTATGTTAAAAGGTGTTATTCCAATAGATTATGGTTATACGAGGTCTGTTCAAAAAGTTCCCGGAATTTTTTAATTGCGCGCGTCTGGAGAGTCCGGTGGTAAAATTTTTTTTATTGTGTTGGTACATATGTCCCTAATGTATGGTGAAATTTTCAGCTGTATTCATTGTTTACATTCTGTCTTGTAGCGGCTGGTGCAGACGTGTTTTTTTTAGCTCGGCGATTTTTGTCTTGGTGACGTTGGGTGCTTCCGCGTGGACGATTGTGCTTTTGTTTCGACATCATAACCATACACCCATGTTTCATTACCAGTTATGACCCTTTAAAGTAAATTTGGATCGTCGTTGACGTCGTTTAACAGCTCCTGAGCGATGGTAATGCGTTTGTTTTTTTGATCAAAATTCAGCAGTTTTGGAACAAATTTTGCTGCCACTCGTTTCATGCCCAAAACATTTGAAAAAATATGATGGCATGAGCCAACTGATATGTCAACTTCATCAGCAACTTCTCTAATAGTGATTCGGCGATCATCCATAATCATTTTTTCCACTTTTCCCACATTTTCATCGATTATTGACGTGCTGGGTCGACCGGAGCGTTCGTCGTCTTCAACGTCTTCGCGGCCATCTTGCAAACGCTTATACCTCTCGTAAACACTTGTTTTTTTCATAGCACACTCACCGTAACCACTCTGTAACATTTCGCACACTTGGTTACACTTTATTTCATTTTTCACACAAAATTTAATACAAATTCTTCAATTTTTCCATTGTTTAAACTAACAAAAATCGCCGAGCTAAAAAAAAACACGTCTACACCAGCCGCTACAAGACAGAATGTAAACAATGAATACAGCTGAAAATTTCACCATACATTAGGGGCATATGTACCAATACAATGAAAAAAAATGTTGACCACCGAACTCTCCAGACCTGAACAGACCTCGTAGAGTGGTAGATTAAATTTCATATCTTATATTATATCCATCGACGAAATTTTATAGTTTTTTCCTATCAACAACAATTGAATTATGGTGCCATATACTTGTCTAATTTGAAAATGTTCACTTCATATATTGAGATGGATTTCCAAAACCCAATATGCAACGTCGAGTCAGGTAATACAACTGTCAGTCTGGCAATAATGTTACATGATGCCAAGACTTGTCTAACTTTTAAGTTCAATTTAGTTACAAATTTTTATATAAATGGATTTTAGTGTTCTTCATTAAATATCTGCACAAAAAATATATGTTTTAAAAAGTGATTTGTACCTTGATTCCTAAACGTTTATCTCGTCGTTGCAATCAAATACTAATAGATAGCTCAAATACTAATAAATAGTTTAATTTTTTCCTTAATACTTTTGGTGAAATCTGTATAAATCTGTATTAAATTTAAGAAATCTGTAAGAAATTTGTACTCTGTATTAAATCTGTATGCACATGTAAAAATCTGTATTATACAGATAAATCTGTATAAATGGCATCTCTGATATGTAAGAAAGTTTCTTGTCAAAACAGATCACAGATCATTGGTATATCTGTTTTCGATGAAAAATCCTTCTTCAAAATTAACAAGAATTCGTTTAGACCTCGAAGAATTTGACTTCGAAGTAGAATACGTATAAGGTAAATTAAATGTAGAAGCGGACGCGCTCTCTAGGATTAAAATAAACACAGATATGTTAAGTAATATGTCTATTTTAAAGGTTCAAACTAAAGCCGACAAAAGGAAACAAAATGACAAAAATATTATTCAGAAAGAGAAAAACCTTAATGATTCGTTAGATACTGAGCTTGATCAACTCAAAGTATTTGAATCATTCAATATAAATGAAGTACACAACATGCAAAAATTAAGCATTGAAAAATCGTCGACAAATAATATAAATGGTTTTAAAATTTCAATTCAAAATAAAAATTACAAAAAGGATTTGACTCAAGCGTCATTAACCCGATGTATAATCACAAATATGAATGAATCTCTCGAGAGGATTTTAAATATTATTGAAGAAAAAGCTAATAAATTGAATATTGGAAAAATTACTCTAGCGCTTTCGAATACAATTTTCAATTTTATTAGTATTAATAATTTTAAGAAAGCATGTAATAAATATCTGAAATCACTTCAAATCATACTTTATAAACCGCAACGCGAGATAAAAACTTAATTAACAGAATTATCCAAGAAAACCACGACTCTGCAATTGGCGGACACGTCGGAATTAACAGACTTGATCGAAAACTTAAATGTCATTATATATGGACAAATATGAAAAAATTCATTGCAAATTATATCCATAACTGTATAAAATGCAAAGAAAATAAACATACCTTTAGAACAACAGAAAATTTAATTCAAACACCAACACCACAAACATCATTTTCTTCAATATCTATGGACACAATAGGACCATTTACAGAATCAAATTCAGGAAATAGATACGCATTAACAATTCAATGCGATTTATCAGAATATATCATAGTAAAACCGATTCCAGACAAGCAAGCAGAAACAATAGCAAAAGCTTTTGTCGAACACTGCACTCTAATATACGGAACCCCATCTATTATACGAACAGACCAGGGAACCGAACATAAAAATGAAGTTTTCCACAAAATTAGCGAATTACTCAAATTCACTCAAAAATTTTCGACACCGTATCACCCACAAACTATCGGAAGTCTAGAGAGAAATCATCGATGTCTGAATGAGTACGTAAGACAGTTCGTCAACGAATCACATAGTGACTGGGATGACTGGCTGCCTTACTACGCGTTTTGCTACAACACAACTCCTCACACTGACTTCCCATATACACCTTTTGAACTGATTTTTGGGAAAACAGCATCAGTACCAAACAAATTGAAAAACCCAGAATTCATAGAACTGATATATAATTACGATGAATACTATTCAGAATTAAAGTACAAATTAAAAACTACAGCGTTGAAAGTAAAAGACCTTATAGATAAAAGCAAAACTAAACGAAACTCAGATCAAGAAAATCAATCAAAACCCTCTTTTATTCAAATAAATGATAAAGTAATGTTAGAAAATCACAATAGAACAAAACTAGACAAAATTTACAAAGGTCCTTATATTGTAAAAAGCATAGATCACCCAAATGCAACAATAGAAAACCTAGAAACAAAGCAAACTCATACAGTTCACAAAAATCAAATTGTTAAATTGTAATCAAATACAACAATATTATCACATATTACAGCAAAAAAAAAATTTTTTTATTACATCTTTATGCAAAAAACGTGATTAATCCACCTAACAGTGAGATGATACCTTTTTTATCAATCCGCATGTGTTTTTTGCATGGATATTCTTAGGTGTTTTAGTTTTCATGACCTTATTTTAATTATCGTCGTTTTAAACGGCAAATTGAGATTTTAATCACTCATTACCCTGTAATGTCGAAACTGCAAATCGTATCGAATTTCAATCTTAACGCGTGACAATCGATTGAACATTCCATGAGATGTCGAAGTAAGTTCCACCTTAGAGTTTTTCGTCATTATTTATGGTACTTCCAGAGCCGGTATTCAGGATAACCGGTATTTCAGCATAACCCAAAATGATTCAAATGGCCATAAATTAATACGCCAAACAATTCACATCTTCTATATCGGTATGAATTTTGAAAACTCATCATCTGTAATTCCAGAATCGGATAAAATTCACCCATTTTGTATGGCACCCTAAGACCTTAAATTAGGTTTTTGTTTTTGAAGTTCGGTTTGTCTTTTTGAGAAAATGATTGAGCTTTGAGAAACTATTCGAGACATGAACCGGAATTCTAAAATCGGAGTAGCCGAAATCAGTTAAATTGATCTGAGGAGTGTGTAGACATCTTTGAGAAATTGTAGTGCGAATTAAAATTTGGGAGTACATTCCTAATGCAAAAATGAATACCGCTTAAACTGAAATTAATTTATTTGGTATTTGACTATCCAAATCTGCAAACCCGATAAACCTGAATAATTTATGTCAAATTGACATTTTTATACTAATCACCCTGTATCTCCTAAACCAGAAGTCGGAAGTGACTGAAAAGTAAAATGTTTTAAAGGATTTTAAGACCTTTCATTTGAATCATAGACGATTCTTAGATTCCATTTGAATCTTAGATCGGTTCAGCCACCTACGAGAAAAATTAATTGCATTATTTTATTTTGTGTTACATATCATCCTGTGGTTCCGCAATCAGAAGTCGGATCCAAGCGTAATTCAGGAACCTTGTTTGGGAGTATACTACTTTTCATAAGAATCTGAGTTTGTAGAAAACGGTTTAGCCATCTCCGAGAAAATTGAGTGAAATTGTTTGTCACACACGCATTTGCTGATCTTGACGAACTGAGTCGTATGGTATATAAGTGTTATGTTCTTCCAGCATTTATTGCTGTAAGTAGCTTAAATCAATATAATTATGGAATTACTTCCAACTCGAAAATGCTGATACATATGCCATATTCGAATGATTATGTTGCCAAAAACGAACCGTGCTAAAATCAGTCCGAGGCAAATTGTCATGAAAAAGGATGCTGTAAACAGTCTTTTGGGTACTTAGAAACAAATGTATGTAACAGTATAAAAAATCGTGTTTTATGTTGCTCCCAAGCATTTCTGTACCAGACAGCGCTCAAAACTTCTATTGCTGGAATAGGGGGAAAAGTCGCTTATACAAAAATGTCGATATCTCCGTTGAAAATGGACGGATTTTAACAATCTATGGCTTGTTGGATAGCTATTACCGTGTGGAATCTAAGTATAGAAAAATATTCTATTTTCAAGGTCAAGTGTGACAGATACTGTCCAAAAACTCAAAATTTTGACATAAAACTTCGTATAACTCAGAAAGTAAACATCCGATCTCAAAACCATTCCATAGCGTTCTGGGTGACGAGGAGACCTTTCATTTGCGATTAGTTTGATCAAAATCGGTCCAGCCATCTCTGAGATCTCGACCTCTTAGTTGACAACACACATACAGACACACACACATACACACACACGGACATTTGTTCAGTTCGTTGAGCTGAATCGATTGGTATGTAACATTTGGCCCTCCGGGACTCGGAAAATTTTTCTAAAGTTTGAGCGAATTCTATACCTATTTTTTATATATATAAAAAAAGGTAAAACGAATTTTACTTAAGAACAAATTTTAATTACTATATTTTATATCATATTATATACCATACAATTATACACATACATATATCATTACTATATCCTAGTTACATTCAAAACTACCTTATTGTCATTTCTTTACATAACATTATATCACACAAATTACACTATTGACATTATACAATAATATATTTGTGTGTGTGTATGTGTGAGTCTGTATGTGTGTTGTCAACTAAGAGGTCGAGATCTCAGAGATGGCTGGACCGATTTTGATCAAACTAAACATATACCATTCGAATCATTTCGTCGAGATCAGCAAATGCGCGTGACAAATAATTTCACTCAATTTTTTTCGGTTTTCTTCCATACAAGGTTCCTGAATTATGTTTGGTTCCGACCTCTGGTTCCGAAACTACAGGATGATATGTGAAACGAAATTAAAACTGTGTAAGTCATTTTTATCGTAGATGGCTGAATCGATCTAAGATTCAAATGAAATCTAAGAATCATCTAAGATTCAAATTAAAAGTTTCAAGATTCTATAAAACATCTTGTTTTTCAGTCAGGTCCAACTTCCGGTTTTAGAGATACAGGGTGATTAGTATAAATATATCTATTCCACATAAATTAATCAGGTTTATCGGGTTAGCAGATTTGGGTAGTAATGTTATTTCATTTTTGGTTGTATTCAGTTTTCGTTTCGGAAGACACCCAAAAATTTAATTCGCACTACGATTCCTCAAAGATATCTACATTGATTTTCAAACATTTTGAAACAAATGTAAACTATACAGCTACTCAGGTGAATTTGTCTGACTTTGGCTACACCGATTTTCGAATTCTGGTTCCAGTATCGAATCGTTTTCTCAAAGAAGCCAAATCGAATTTCAGAAACAAAAGTTCAAATTAAAATAAATCTAATTTTATCCACTTCTGACTTCCAATCCTGGAATTGTAGGATGATGAATTTTTAAAATTCAGAGTGATATAGAAGATGACAATCCCGAAAAGCTTTAAAGTTGGACTCAAAAATATTGCAATTTATTCGTCATATGGCCATACGAATCGGTTTGGGTTATGCTGGTTCCTGAATATCGGCTTTGGAAGTACCTTAAATTACCCTTAACTCTAAAGTGAAAATTACTTCGACATATCATGGAATGTTTAATCGATTGTTACACTTTTAGATTCAAATTCGATCCGATTTGCAGTTTCCACATTACAGAGTTCACGGACATTACGGACATTAGAAATCATGAAAGCTGAAACACCGAAGTAAATTCATGCAAAAAACACATGCGGATTGATAAAAAAAAAGGTATCATCTCACTGCTAGGTGGATTAAGCACGTTTTTTTACGGGGAATTACAAAACCACCACGTTTTCCACGTTAAACCCTCAGAACAACTTCAATATTAAATTTCATTTTATTTCATTTCATTTGAACACAATGTAGTTACATTGTAAACGTCTTCTTGAGAATACTTTGTACGGGAACCAGCCTTACATCGTAGCACATACAGTCTTATGATTTGATGCATCGGCACTTTACAAATCATAAACTTTAATTATTTTATGAGTTGGACCGATATGACCGAAATTATGCTCGGTACCAAAAATGGTCCTCCTATCTTAAACACTTGAATAGCTTACAGCGCACAAGCAAAGTAATGCAATGAATATAAACACTTTAAACCAAGCGCGCCGCTGGCGTGGATTTTCCGCCTCGCGCGAAGGAAAATAAATAACTTCAATTGTTCTTGCCATCGCTGCGGGTCGAGCGATGTTTATTAAACATTAACCTTCTCCATATAATCATTACCAAAACCTTTTCGATATATGTAATTGTCAAGTCTCAAGACTTCTCGTCAAACCTACACGTACACAGAGAAAATTTGTACATTTGTACATAAAAACCAAAATGCGGAAAATAAATGAACATTCATTCGGTAACCAAGACGGGAACTAGACTCCTTTTTTAAAGAAAGAACCTGCCACAGTACTTTCTGCCATTTTTTATTTAACAAATATGCCAACAATTGTTTCGAAAAATTTAAGAAAACTGAATTTTTGAGTTATTAATGCTTATCTTCAATAATCATAAAATGCTGATCATATTTCTGATGAAATGGAGAAAGAATTAAGGTGCACTTGAGATATTCACGATTAAGTGAAGTTAGATGTATTCGCTTAAAAAATGACACGCTACCTCACACACCTCACCTCTTCGATAAAAACTTTTTCGATATGTAGTTTATCCTGGTTTAAGTCAGAACAAAAGTTTTATTTTTCAAAAAAAAAAGTGAAATATTTATTAGAATATGAGTAATATGAGAAAGTTACTATCACACCACTAGATGAATTGGAACAGGTTTTTTATATATATTGGTAAATACCAATATGCCGACAATGCTTTAAAATTTATGGTTCGGCTACAAGATGCATACCACAGTAAATTAGCAAATGTACAGTAAATGTTTTAACGCAACCTATATTTTTCTTTTTCAGATTCATCATACACAGAACAATAATAAGAAAAGATCTTATTCAATCGTTGCCGTTACCAAGGAGGGTGTTAGATTACCTTAATTACACAAATTGTGTTTCTGAACGGATTGAAAGGGATATGATCTGACTTTGATTGAATAATATAAAAATCTAAAATTAAAATTATTATTAAGTAAAATTATGGATTATACTTACCCACTGCAGTAAAAACTCAGCAAATTCATTAAAACGATGGTGATTCATTAGCAAAACATCCTGAACTAATTTCTATAACAACATATCCTTTGAACCCACATATTTTTGTCGTGATCTTATCTTTCCGCACTTTTTCAAAATTGTTCCTCTGGGAGAGCTACAACGATTTGATGGTGAATATGTCTTGATGATCTTAACAGTATGAAAATTTGTTATAATTTCGTTCGTAAAAAGTTGTTTTAACTAATAATTAAATTGTTGTTCAGTTATCATGTAATCGTCTGTGATTGTTCTTAAAAGACGTTTTAACGCCTATCTAAGAATGACATCAATCTGTTTTTACTCAGATGGGTTTTTCCCACTCTGGTTGTCAATTTGAATATTAGTCCTGGACTTGGTTTGATAAATAGATTTGTTTATTTTATTTGTTTATTTGTTTGGAGCCGGAAAAAGCCCGCTGGAGCTGAGATTCTTTAAACCTCTTTCTCCAACAGGCATAAAACCCTCTCGTCTTTTGTATCAACAGATCACAAATATTCAACAGACACATTTTTTGGCTTAAAAATACAACTATGGCTAAACTTTATCTCAACATAATAAATTAAAAAAATGAATAAAGTAAAATAAAACTACAAGGATCAGCCCCATGGGGTTGTTCGAGCCGTTGATGTGGAACAAGGCAACCAAAATTTCTAATGATCTACAGTCAAAAAGTTCAATCAATCCGAACCAACACCGAACATCATTTGTCTTGATTTGCATTTGTTTTATGACCGACAAAATTACACCATTATCCCAAATATATGCAATTATATCTTTGTACATACTATCGATTTCGATAATTAAGCTTCTCTTCGCCAAGCTTGTGTTCAAGTTTTTTATGCAAGCAGTTTTTTAGCGTTAAGTTTCTCTACCATTCTGGGATATCGGTTGAAGCGATAAACTATTTCTTATTATCAATCGAGTTCATCTAATATAAATTAGAAATTAATCTTAAGCATTCAAAATTTATCCAGGGGTAGTTGTCAATTTCTCATGGGGAAACGACATAACATGCAATTCTGGCGCTTGCATGACACAGGATCAGAGCATACCAATTAAGGGCTGAGACCAGTGTGTTTTAGGGCATTTTAAAGGGCTATTTTTACGCTTTAAATCTGATTTTCTCAGAAACGGTGACGAATATCAAAAAACCCAACAGACAATCTCTTAGAGAATTAGCTTAGATTATTCTGTGAAAATTTCAGAATGATTGTTTGACTTTAGCGGTCGGGAAAGTCTTTTTTCTGAAGGAAGAGTTGCATAGCTGAAAACGGCAACTTTCAACTTGTTCATTGAAAATCTCGCCTTCAAAAGCATGGATCAAAAATCTATCTTGATAATGTCTAGATAATTTAGTTTAGATGCGATTAGTGCATAAAAACATATATGTTGTCGCGATAAAAATTAAGTAAATGTTATTTTTGTAATGGTAAGTACGTTTCTATGGCGGTACCATTTTTTTCTGCTCTTGTATCCGAAACATGAGAGATAAATAAAATCGGTTCATCAAGGCTGCCAAACAAGCGGTAGCTTTATTGGATTTTATGTGATGTAGTCAAACTTGTAACCGAAAATATCAAAACTTTCTTGGCCACCCGGCCACATCGAGAGTCATTTTACACATTTACGAGAGAGCATGGGGAGAAATGTAATACGCACAGCGAGCGACACGGTTTTACGCTAACAAGTGGCATCAGCCCTTGAAGCTTCAAATCGTTTTATGGCACGTTTTTGTCTTGCTGTCTAGCAACAACCTACCTCTAGCATACTAGGAATAGGACTGAAACGTTAGCTTTAATTTCGCTTCTATTTATAGATTCGCGTGCTTCCAACAGCTTCGCTTTTGCATCGATTGACCAATCAGAGCGATGCTCTCTCTGTGATACAACGCTTACTCCTTCAAAACCGTCGACTATGGCAGGGAAATCCGGTATGCTGGAGATTTTTTGCAGACAAAATAGGACACTGCTAGCTATTAATCAACATTTCAATGATATACAATTAAAAATACATGGCTATGAACATTCAAATCAATACGTAGAAATATTTCCTATCAAATGATGAAATAATATTAATAATTGATACAAAACAGACTGAGCTGTAAGTGTTTAAAACCTGACCACATTTCTACGTGTAGTTTGTGATTTGCACCCCTAATAAAGATGTGTTCCACATCAAAAACTATAACTATAAAGTAAAATAAAAACTATAACTCTGAGATCGTAGATAGAATGAGCTAACTAGAGAGAGTATTCATGAAACGTTTTTGGCAGTAGTACGAGACAAGTGGAAATCGAAAACATCAGAACAGCGATTGAAAAGGCGACACATGCTGAGAAAAGGTTCGTTATATATATATATATATATATATATATATATATATATATATATATATATATATATATATATATATATATATATATATATATATATATATATATATATATATATATATATATATATGTATATATATATATATATATATATATATATATATATATATATATATATATATATATATATATATATATATATATATATATATATATATATATATATATATATATATATATATATATATATATATATATATATATATATATATATATATATATATACATATAATTTGTTTTAGCAAGAGATAACCTCAGAAATGGCTGGTATCGAAGACTGCGTTGATGGATGTCGAAATTCAATTTTTGTAACAGATCTGGACAATCAATTAGTGATAATAATAAATCAGAAACAAAGACTGCTTTCGAGACATCACAACGAACGGATAGCAGGTCAAGATCAATTAGCTTACAACGGTCCTGGTAGCTGGGAAGGTTATGAGGGTCGTTCCAAGGAAGACGATGAAGTGCAAACCGAGCGAGGTTGCGTTGGATAGATTAAATACGCTGGATGCCGTTTTGATAGTACGGTGCCCAAACAACAGCAGCGTACTCGAGAGTAGATCTGACCAGCGATTTTAAACAGTATATATCAGAGAAGTGCTTAGTTACACGGAATACGGATCCAAGCGTTTTAGAAGCTTTTGAGATAATGTCGTTTTGATTGTACGGTGCCCAAACTGATAGTAGTTACGCGGGATACGAATCCAAGCATTTTAAAAGCTTTTGAGATAATGTATTCTATGTGTTCCTTGAAACTTAGTTTACAATCCAAGAGAACGCCTTGGTCTTTGACTACGGATTCCCACTTAGTAACTGTTTGAGCGATAGTATAGTTGGATATAATTATTGAGCGTTTACGAGAGAATGAGATAACGACGCAGTTGGTTGTGTTCAATACCTCCCTATTCATGTCACACCACAAAGTAAAATTACCCAACTCTTTCTGCAAGAATACAGTGTCTTCGGAATCTCCGATGAGCTGAAACAGTTTAAAATCGTCGGCGAATGAAAGTTTTAGGTACTTCCGCGATAAATTTAGATCGTTCAAATACAGTAGAAATATGAAGGGTCCGAGATGACTGCCTTGAGGTACACCGGAGCTCACTCGGAAAGGCGTGGTAATACATGTACCAATTTTTACTGCCATGTCACGATTTGTTAGGTAAGACTGAAGCCAGGCCAAATGTGCGTCATTGAATCCAAGCCACGCTAACTTAGCAACGGCTCAAATCATCAAATATTTATTTTGCAAAAGCAGTCGAGAAATCCGTGTATATAACGTCGACCAATTGACGGCAATGCTGGCCGCCAACAGATAGCAGTCATTTGGGGGTTTGGAACCTCTTGGGTTCCGGTTTGTGCACTTTAGTGCACATGACTAGTTTAAATCATTTCGCATTCAGATAATTAGAGCATCCGACATCCTTATGACATGCCCAGCCCATCATGGACGTCCGATTTCAGCTGTCCGTACGATGGGTGGTTCCCCCAGCAGCTGTTGCAATTCGTATTTCATACGCCGTCTCCACGTTCCGTCTTCCATCTGCACTCCGCCACAGATGGCTCTCAGCACCTTTCTTACAAAAACAATGAGGGCGCGATGGTCCTCTGCCAACATAGTCCAGGTATCGTGGCCATAGAGAACAACCGGTCTAATGAGCGTCTTGTAGATGATCAATTTCGTGCGGTGGCGTACTTTTCTCGATCGAAGGGTTTTTCTGAGACTAAAGTAGGCACGATTCCCTGATAAAATACGTCTCTGTATTTCTCTGCTAGTGTCATTGTCGGCGGTCACCAGTAAGCCCAAATACACAAACTCGTCAACCACCTCGATATCGTCACCGTCTCTAGAGCCTCTTCCTCTAATGTATTTTATTTTTGACGCATTTATGGCAAGTCCGACACGCTTAGCCTCAGCTTTCAGTCCGATGTAGGTTTCCGTCATCTTCTCAAGGTTACGTGTCACAATATTAAAAAGTTGTACGGACTTTCGGAACATTATGCCACTCGTGTCGATCCTCGCTCTTCGAATCACACTTTCCAAGGCAATATTGAACAAGATACAAGAGAGTCCATCACCTTGACGTAGCCTTCTCCGAGATTCGAAGGGACTCGAGAGCGTCCCAGATACTCGTCCGTAGCAGTGATATGCATCGTTGCTTTGACCAATGGCGTCAGTTTATCCGGGAAACCGTATTCGTGTATTATCTGCCATAGCTGTTCTCGATCGATTGTGTCGTATGCCGCTTTGAAGTCAATGTATAGGTAATGCGTGATGCACCCAGATTGATTCCTGGGTTGTTCTCTGTATCTTGTGCTTCGCCATTCAGATGCTCGTCATAGTACTGCTTCCACCTGTCGATCACCTCACGTTCGTTCGTGAGAAGGTTACCACTGGTATATATGCACATTTCGACCTGTGGCGTGTAGCCTCTACGTGAGCGGTTTACCTTCTCATAGAATTTCCGTGTGTCATTCCGCGCCTGTCTGTATCGTGCCTCGTTCGCTCTCGTGCGGTGTTGCAGCATCCTCGCCCTTGCTGCATTCTTCTTTTCGACCAACTGCTGACATTCGCCGTCAAACCAGTCATTTCCTCGATTAGATAACCTCGTACCTAGTACGGTTAAAGCAGTGCTACTCACGGCGGACCTTACATTCCTCCAGCCTTTTTCAAGAGTCGCCGCGCCAAGCTGCTCTTTCGTTGTTAACACTTGCTCCAGTTGTTACGCGTATTCCTCTGAAGTACGAACGCTATGTAGTTGCTTGACATTGAGTTCCGGCGTTCCTGTGCGTCGAGTGTTGTGCACCGTCGATAGTTTTGAGCGCATATAAACAGCGACAAGGTAGTAGTCAGAATTAATGTTGACACTGCAGTAGGTGCGGACATTGATGTCGTCGGAGAAGAATCGCCCGTCGATGAGAACGTGGTCGATTTGATTTTCTGTATGTTGATCAGGTGATCTCCAGGTGGCCGTTGTCGTTTGTTACCGCGTGCAGGTTCTCCAGCCTGATCACAGACCTGTACATTACCTCCAGGTCTACCTAAGCATTAATATCGCCGATGACGAGTTTTACATCCCGCCGTGGAAAGCTGCCGTAGGTTCGTTCCAGCTGCGCGTAAAATGCTTCCTTCTCGTCATCGGGTATCGTCTCATGTGGACAGTGCACATTGATGATGCTGAAATTGAAGAAACGACCTTTGATCTTCAATACGCACATCCTATCACTGATTGTCTGCCACCCAATCACGCACCAAGGGCCATAATGTCAGCACTGTTTAGTGTCCCACACTGACACAAGGACGGTAATCAGTCGCTCCTAATATGGAGAACAGACGCTGTTTCGAGCCACCCCAACATGGGGAATAGACGCACGGGTAGGTTTGCTCTCTGTAAAGAGCAGAGAAGCTAGATTTGCGGATTTGTCTGTAAATTTTCAGATTTCATACATAGTGCTGCAGACATTTTTTGTTGTGGAGACTTTTGAAAATCGAATTTTTCGCAGACTTTCATAAAAATTTACAGACTTTTGAAATATTTTTTTGCTCGCCAATTCAGTTTAGCATATCTTACTTCATAGAGAAATGGCTGTCAGCAAGACATACTTGCTGACTGCAGATTTTTTCCGGAGATTCAGACTTTTCCAACCCTGTCTGAAGATATCTAAAATTTTAACCTTGCACCTCTGGTAAAGAGGCGAACACGGTAACTTGTGCGTCCTTAGTGTTGAGTCAAATTGTGATATATTTGGTGTGAAATAGGTGACTTTTTGTGGAAATTTTTTCAACTAAGCAAGTGACTAATAGTGCTTTAAACAGATAAGTAGAAAGTGTTTTGTAAATACTTCTATTTTGTGCTGTAAATTGTGTCGATAATCGCCGTGCGGCGAACGCTCAAACAAAGCAGCGTCGTACCGTGGTTTATTGAATGCATTGCCTATTGTTTTTGCATGGTTCACTTTGCTTTAATTTCTCCCCTAGCTGTGTATCGGGCCGGTTTGGTTTGTGCATGAATGATGGGTGATTGTGTGAAGTGTAATGAAAAAATAACACATTAATATCGCGATAGGAAAGGGAATCGATAGACTGATTAGATCTTCCAATGACGCTCTGGAGAGCAAAATGGCCTGCTTAGAAAACAGTGTGGCCAAAAAGTTGGACGATCTGAAAAGTTTGTTGATTTTGAATAATCAGCAAAATTTAATGGATTTGGTTGTAATGAATAGAAAGAAAATCCCATACGAAAAAAGGCGGGTGGGTAAAGTCAGAGACATAACTGGATGTCGTGAATACGAAAACAACTGACATGTTCCTTAACACCTCCGAATATCAATTAGTTGATCAATTGTATGAATTATGCAAGCATTCCCCTTTTCCACATTTTTCGAAAAAACAAAAAATGTTTCACTGGATCTCGATGACTGTGAATTTCTCACAGTGAAAAGTGCACAATCCAAATGAAACATTTCTAGGTTTGCACTAAACTGAGGATATTTACCTTCGATTTGCAAGCAAGAAATCCTAATAGTTCTTTAGAAAATTGTGATTCTTCAGAAAATTGTGATTTTGTCCACCGTTGTTCACTTTTCGTTGTTTTTTCACCAATGCAAACAACTGGCAACTGTGACTTAATCGCTCTTGTCGGAAGCGAAACTAGCTTTGCAAACGACACAAAATACATCTGCTCGCAGTGGCGATAGAATCCAAACTGATCCTATTTTTGTTGAGAGGTTTCTTTTTACGTGATTTCGTTTGTAGCTTTTTCACTAATGGGCGGTCCTAACGGCTATAAAAATAGCAGCATATAGAATTTTAATGTCGGTTATTTCATTTTGGATTTGCATTTCATTGAAAGAAACTATCCGAATGCTGTACGGGATTCATTCCTGCCTTTCAGAAGGACCAAATTATGGAGCTCACTACGATAATAAACACTGTTTGAAACGATTTGTTGTACAGCAGCAGATATTTTGTTCTCTTCCTCAGAACGCGTTCTGATGGGCTGGTGTTGACATGGGTCAAATGAGACAGGTTTTTCAATAGTGTACTATTGAAATACTTCAAAGCTGTTGTTATACACGTTTAAGTTGAAAAATTTCGATTCTTTTGTTAGTTAGATTATATAAATCCTATGAGCTTTAAAAATACGAGTAAGGCAAACGTGCCTTATGAATTATCCTCTTTGATACTCGTGTATACCAAACATTTCAGAAAAGTTTAATTTTGAATTATTTGAGATTATGTCACACAACTGAATACTTTATCATAAAATTGTGATCATATTTCCGATGGCATGTAGCAAAAATTATGTTGATTCGTTATATACAACAAGAGATATTCACGATCAAAAACTTATCACTCTCTCAGAAGGTAAATTTTTGAAAAGGCACCCCATAGTAATGACCTAGTATTTAATAGAAATAATAAAAAGTCATACGCGGACGTTCTATCTGGGAAATTATCTAGAAACAGAACGAAAAGCAATAGAAATCGTAAGACTCGCGCGGTTATTGTGATCAAACCTGTCGAGTCTTCGCAAACCAGTGATGACACGAGAAAGATTTTGAAGGGTAGGTTAGATCCAAGAACACATAAAATTAATAATTTTAAAAATGGTAAAGATGGCTCGATTATTGTTGAGTGTGCAGCAGAAGAGGATATTCAATCAGTGAAAAAAAAACATTGAAAGCCCGGGAAACCAAAACTGAAAATAGTGGGGATGAGTGATCGATATTCCTCTGATGTAAAACCAATCAATGTATAGGTCAATTTTGAAAAGTCAGAATGAGGAAATTTCGATTGAAGATGTAAAAGTTGTGGCTGATTTTGAGAATCCACGCTTCAAATATAACAAATAAAGTGTTATAATTGAGGTTGATAAGAATATTTATTCCAGCTTGATGGCAGCCGGCAAGGTTAGCGTCGGCTGGGATAGGTGTTCGATTTTCAAGTCGTTCAACGTATTACGCTGTTTCAAGTGTGGTGAGTTTGGTCACAAGAGCACCGAATGTTTAAACAGTGAAAATTGTTTCAAATGTAATTCTACGCTAAGAACATCTGAGTGTTCTTTAACCGAATTCAAATGCGTTAATTGTCTGAAAATGAACAAAGAAAGAAATTGAATAGACATTCACCATCCAGCATTTAGTAAGCAGTGTCCTGTATATCTGAAATTGCTTGAAACGAAAAAGAACAACAATATGTCAATGGAATAGCAACTAATGATTGAAAGGCATTCAGATATTTTGTATTTGAACATAGCCGGTCATCTGTCATCGCAATGCGTCATCTTATAGAGGATAGACATCCTTCGCCTCAATTTTTCATATTTTCCGCCTCGAACAGTCATCGGGCGCGGTTCGCTCTTTCGAGCGCTCCGCAAGTAATAATTTATTTATTTTACTTTTCGCACGCGTTGTCAAACATCGCGCGCGGGCTTTTTATAGCTTAAGTATATAGTGCAATCAAATTTAGTGAAATTTGAGAAAAATGAAGTGTGGAGTGAATTCTTGCTCTAACATTGACGACCGCTTCCTATGGAAGTGCGAACATTGTGACAAGGCTTATCACGCCGCTTGCATTGGAGTACAACGACAACAGGAATATTTAATCTTGGCATTTTGGTGCCAGTGTGTGCTGACTGCCAGCATTAAATAAGAACAGGAGCAGAGACCCTGAAGCTGATACACCAACAGGAGCAGCTTTTAAAGTATACTAAATCACAAACGGAGGCGTTCCACCGGACCGCATCTGCGTCAAAAGTCACTACTTTAAAATTTTCGATAGTGTCGAGCGCAGTCATTGACGTAAAGCAGTCATTACTTAATATCAGCAAAAATGACAATAGCATTTGTGGCAATCTAGGTCAGCGTATACAGTCATGCGAGGCCTCTCAGCATACAGCCATAAGCGACGTCTGCAAACAAATCCAGCAACAAAACTATAAACGAAATGAGTGAACGTCCTTCTCGCCTCGAAAAAGAATTTATGCTTCCTTTGAAAATTGTATAAGCCCCCACCGCTGCATTCAATCTTATCTTGGAAGAATTGAGAGATGAAGTCAAGTCAATCTCGAATATCGTCGCTAAAGGCGTGCAAAACACTCAGTCTAAAACTCTAACTGAAAAATTGGAAGCAAACAAACCACTAAAACCAATAGAAAAAAATACACTTGCAACGAGCATGGCAGGCGCTTCATCGGGAATAAAAAGGCGGGTGAGTAATGTCAGAGACATAACTGGATGTCGTGAATACGAAAAAACTGACACGCTCCCATCACTTTTCCGAATATCAGTTAGTTGATTGATTGTATGAATTGTGCAAGCTTTCCTCTTTTTCACTAATAGAATTTGAAGCGATACACCTACATTAAAGTACAGTTTAGTTACATTAAACAGCTACTATTCTACAACTATATATTCCAAACTTGAAACAATTCCTTTTTAATTTGCTAATATAGGAAGCTAGGTACGACAAATTTGTAGTTTATTTTTATTGAAGCTATGAAGTTCGAAGATATCTGATTCTTCTCGAAATTTCAGTACGAGACAATTGCAATGGCCTGGTCTGAAATGTATCTACGATCTTCGGTATGCAAGAGTGATTCTAATAATAATAATAATAATGATAATAATAATAATAATAATGATAATAATAATAATAATAATAATAATAATAATAATAATAATAATAATAATAATAATAATAATAATAATAATAATAATAATAAAAGAGATTAACCTGTTTATATGGCAACCCTGTTTCGCATGGCATATTTTTACACGGTCCCATACTAGTATAAAAATGTGTTCAACATTCGCTTTCGCATTGCCGTTCGTAATTGAATGTGTTAGTGACGGTACAAATCTGCTTTTCTACCTGTCTTCGGAGCCATCGTTCTGACGGTGTCTCGTACGTACAGAGTAGCTGCTTTAACTTAAATGACGCTATTTCTCACATCACATTTCCTTTTATACGTGCTAGTGGTTGCACGGTAGGACGTCCCCTTTGTTAGAATTCCTTTCCTATACGCAGAACGGGAAACAGTGAAACGATATAAAAGAGAGAGTTAGCAGAGCGGCAGCCAGTAATACTGAATGGGTCGTGCTAACTGCATGTTGTGGAGGAACAATTAAGGGCAAGGTAAAGTCCCGCTCAAACCGTGCTGGTCTGAAGTGCCCAGTTGGCGGCAGAATCCATCGTTTGCCTCGGAAGGGGAACTACAACGAGCGTGTCAGTGCTGGTGCATCGGTCTATCTGGCGGCAGTGATGGAGTACTTGGTTGCCGAAGTGTTGGAGTTGACCGGTAACGCTGCCCATGACAACGAAAACGAAAATCATCCCTCGTCATCTGCAGCTGGCCATCCGTTGAAAACCCCGTCCTTTTCAGGATGACCACATCACTGTGATAAAGAAATATTTAGAATTGCTTTAAGTTTAGCCAGTTCTTATACGCCTGGAAAGTAGAATGCGCAAATCAAGTGGAAACATTTGTTCTAACAATTTTTGTTTTCGGCCGCATACTAAAGTACTCGCGACAAAAATACATATTGATCTGTGGCAACTCTGTTTCGCACGGCATATTTGTAAACTAGTATAAAGATGTGTTCAAAATCATCACTTTCGCTTTCGCATTGCCGTTCGTAATTGAATGTGTTAGTGACGGTGCAAATTATTTTAACTCCCATCTTGATGAATCCTTTGGTAGGAAATATTGAAATCTGAGATGGTTCTCGTGTGTGTCTTGTTTCGGCAATGGGCCTTGCTGGACTTTTTGGCTGTCTTTTTCGGTTTCATTGTGCTGACGGTGTCTCGTGCATTCATATCGGGAAACAATGAGACGACAGGTCCGCGATGTTGCTGTCGTGTGTCTTGTTTCGGGGAGAGTTGCTCAGCAAATGATAGGAAAAGTGAACCATTCAACTTTTATATGGATGCTCTTGTATAGATACAGACATCTCGCGTTCTGATTGGCTGGTGCTGTCATGGGTTAAATCAAACAGGTTTTTCAATAGTGTACTATTGAAAAACTTCAATATTGTTGTAATACACGTTCAAGTTGAATATTTTCGATTCTATTGGTAGTTAGATTATATAAATCCTTCTACAGATCACTGAGCTATGAGCTTTCAAAATACGAGAAAGGCAAACGCGCCATACGAATTATCCTCTTTGATACTCGTTTATACCAAACATTTCAGAAAAGTTTAATTGTGAACTATTTAAGAATATGTCACACAACTGAAAGTTTTATCATAAGATTGTGATCATATTTCCGATGGCATGTAGCAAGAATTATGTTGATTCGTTAGATATAACAGGAGATATTCACGATCAAAAACTTATCACTCTCTCAGAGGGTAAATTTTGAAAAGGCGCCCCATAGTAAAGTAAGTCGTATTCACGACAAAAAATTGGAAGAGTGATTGGAGTAAATAGGACCGTAAACAGCGCAATCACCGGCTTAGGAGAAACAGAGTAAAACAAATGACAACGTCAACTTTACACTATAAGAGCAACAGTAACAAAATCAAAGATAATATCAACAACATCACCTGCAACAACAATAAAATTGGTCAACATTCACCGTCGGTTATCCAAAATGCCTTACCTTCGGACAAGGAATTACGTAGCAGCGCGTATTCAATTTTCTGGACAACAAAGTACAAATGTCAGTATTACCTCAACATTTGTAAACTTCAAAAAGGGCGAAACAATCAACCCTTATCGGAAAACCCCAGCTGAAGGCAGCAACAATAAACAACACCCCGAAAACAACATCGCCGAATCATCGTCAATCGGAGTCAACTGCACTGGCGCAATTTCGTTCGACAGTACGAAGGACAGTCAATTTGAACTGGACCCCATGCGGCCACCTATTGTGCGACTGACTGAACAGTCTTAAAATGGCGACGGTCGGTTCTTGAAAGCTAGACTTCGCGACCCAAAAATTTTCAACATCGTGCCACTATATCTAGCAAACATGAAGGACCAATCATCCAACATGTGCATCGACGGACAAACTCGAAATTGTATAAAAATGCTGCTCGTCTCCGAAGGACTTCCAGTGTCATCTTGATGTTACTGAAGTATATCAAGGATATGGACTTAAGCCGGACGAAGCTGTAGCAGACCTCGACGCATATCGAAACTGTCTGTCCAGTGAGCGGACCCGTCGCTTACAACAAGTACGCGAAAGTACGAACAAATTTTACCAGCCGAATTTTCGGAACAAATGATGCCCTTTGACGAAGTAATGGACCCAAAAATTAGTAATGTAAGTATAACAAAATTCTCAGAAACTTCTTCGCCTCTTAAACAAAATGACTGAAATTCTGGTATATTATCAAAATTTCAATCGCATGAAAAGCCAAAAAAGACAAAATGAAAGAAATTCATCAAAAACTAGCTGGGATGAAAGTGTCAGAAGCGAAGAAGTATTTGAAAATAACTTTATCGGGTGAAGTTCATATTTTCTGCTCCGTCTACTTCCCCCCAAAAATTCGAACAAATCATCTTTTGAATTATTCTTCCAATCTTTAGACACAGTCATTTCGAACATGGAACCTGAAGTAAAGCTTCATATTTTCGGCGACTTCAACCAACGTCATGCCGACTTCATTTCTGACATTGAAAATGAATCCATCTTACTTCCAGTCGTAGGAGAAAACGCAACTTTTTCGACAAAATTTCTAATTTTGGCCTGCATAACTCCGTAAAAAATCGACATATTTAGATCTTCTTTGTCCAAATTGCACAGAAGACTTTTGTGAGAATGCATCAAACCTGCAATTATGGAAAAATGAAGCATTTCACACCGCAATTCAATATTCACACAATGCAACCCTTCCCTACGACTTGGAGTATGAGGAAGTGCTAGAATACAATAAAGTTGTCTTTGAAGAAGTCAAGCGTAGACTAAATATAATTAATTGACGAAATGTATTAAGCATAGAAAGAAATGTCGACGACGAAGTAGAAAATTTTTATCAAATTGTAAACAATATATTAGCAGAAACTTTACCGAAGAAAAGAAGAAGAAAAAATTATAATAGCAAATTACCTGTTTCACAACTGAAGCATTTGAAAAATAGAAAGCAAAAAGCACACAAAATTAACAAACAAGAAAAAAGTGATACTCATCTTCAAAATTACATAGACCTCTGCAATCAACTCAAAAAAAGCCATAAATGCAGCACATGAAGAATATAAACACCAAATTGAAAACGAAATTAGGACTTGTCCTAAGTATTTTTTTAACTACATAAAAGCTAAACTAAAAAGCAACAATTTTCCATCTCAAATGCATCTTGATGGACATGTAGGAAACAATAGTACAGAAATCTGCAAACAATTTGCAAACTTTTTTCAGGAAGTATATGCATCGTATTCAGAAACTGACCGTGACCGTGAATACTTTTCTTTCATACCTGCATTTTCCAACTCCATCTCTGTGAACTATCTATCAGAACATGCCATTTCGACAGCACTGAAAAACTTAGACGCCTCAAAAGGGCCTGGACCTGACTTTATACCACCAATATGCTTAAAAAATCTAGCTGAAGAACTCACACTACCACTACAACTACTTATTAACTTATCACTTAATAAATGTACATTTCTCAAAGCATGGAAATCTTCTTTTCTTGTACCAATATTTAAATCTGGTTCAAAATCTATCATTCGGAACTACCGTGGAATAGCCATTATCTCTTGCATACCAACATTTTTTGAAAAAATTGTAAACGAAAAACTTTTTCAACAACTGAAGAACGTAATAACTAACAAACAGCATGGACTTTTCAAAGGCCGCTCAACTACAACAAATCTCCTTGAATTTGTGACATTCACTCTGAGCGCAATGGACGCTGGCAACCACGTAAAAACTCTTTACACCGACTTTAGTAAAGCTTTCGACCGTACTGCCACACCATTACTTCTATACAAACTACAAAAATATGGCATAGAACATAGCCTTCTGGAGTGGTTTGAATCATACTTAACGAATCGTGTACAAGTAGTTTGCTTTCAAAACATAAACTCTGAACCAATTAATGTAACATCTGGCGTACCTCAGGGCTCTCACCTAGGGCCTATTCTTTTCATTTTAAATATAAATGACATTTCCTTCATACCCAAAAGTTTAAAAGTGCTTATATATGCAGACGGTATTAAACCTTTCAAGGAAATTAAAAATATTAACGACGCTGTAATATTCCTGAACTAAATAAATCTATTCCACATTTGGTGCTGCAAAAGTCTACTTCAATTCAATTTAAAAAATTGCAATTCAATAACTTTCAGTAGGAAAAACGAAACCCATTCTGTAGACATATTTTCAGGAAATCAAATAGTAGAAAAAAAGTAAAATTGTACAAGATTTAGGTGTAATCATGGACTCCAAACTAACATTTGTGAAACATTATAACACAATAATCAATCAAGCAAACAGTATGTTGGGCCTTATAAAACGCTTCAGTCATAATTTTCAAGACCCATATACTATTAAATTGCTATATAGTACATATGTCAGACCCATTTTGGAATATTGCAGCCTAGTATGGAATCCATATAACATTATTCACGAAGAACGCATTGAATCTATACAAAAACAATTTCTTTTATATGCACTTCGTAAATTAAACTAGACAACATTTCCTCTACCATCATATGAAGCACGCTGCATGCTCATCAATATACAAACACTTAAAGAACGCCGCGACTTTGCAATGCTTTATTTTATCAGCTACATTATTTCTCTACGCATTCAATCAACTCCATTATTATCGCAATTAAATTTTTATATACCTAGCCGTTAACTACGTTCCAGGAAATTAGAAAAAACATGCTAGAACACATTATGCAAAATACAGTCCAGTCAATCGAATAATGCGCCATTACAATCAATACTGCGAACATCTAGACCTTAATATGTCAAAAAATCAAAATAAAATTTCAACTTTATCGTAGAAAAAATGCATAGTATGTAAGTAAACATTGTAAACAATTTATATGTAGTCTACATTTGCTTGACGAAAATAAATAAATAAATAAATTAGTTTAGCTCTCAGAAACACATATAGTTGATTCTGACACTTTTCGATCAGTTCAGTGTTCCGGGGTTACACTGTTGCTTTTTGTTTGTCCCATTCCAGGCACACGGGTGAAGTTGCAATATACGCCAGAGAATCAACTAAGTTCAGCACTCAATCAAACGAAGCAGTTGGAAATAATTGGTTCTTGGGTATATCTGTTGAATGAGGCATGCAGATGAGAAATTATAGAGTTTTTTACCACTTTCCAAGTTCAAGCGACCGCCAATTCTAGAAAATTGGTATATATATATTTTTAAAAAACGTTGCACTTTAATTTACATGAGGTTTTTCACGACTGAACTGTTTCACTTCTCAAATCGAACTGACTATCTTGTCCTGCCTGAATGTTCGTTAGACCTGACTACCTTGCCCTAAACTATTGATTCAGCGGTTATCCTGTCCGGATGTCTGCTGCGATGTCAGCAGTTCAATAATTGGTAACAGGGTGGTTGACATCTCTACGCGTTGGATACACTGGCGTCTTACTGCTGGCGCGTACTTTGCTGAGGTCTGTGCGTACGGGCCATATGCTATTCGGATTCGTCCATAACTTCCCCCTTCTTAGATTGAACCGTCTCGGTTCAACCCTGATTGTGAGCTGTCTGCAACTTTGTCTATTGGGAATCGAATGATTAGTTTCAGCTTAAGTTTGTAGATTTCTCTTATGATGAGTGTAACGAAGGTTATGACGAGACATGTGATTAAAACTATGGCTCCAATGTTAAATACTCTGGTCCTTTTTGTAATGGTTTCTAGATGCTCTAGCTTATGACGGTTATGTACGTGTAACAGTTCCAAATTGGTGATGGGCTCAGATATTAATTGTGATTCATTTACGTTCACTAAACGGAGTGGAAGGATAGTGGGTTTGGTTTTTCCTTTGAAAATCTTGTTGTTGAACTGCGTTCCATTGAGTTTTATGGAGCAATTTTCGAATGACACAAGGTATGTTCCTATCAGATTTCTTGATCCAAAACCACAACTGTTCTGCATAAGTGTTGGTTCAATGGAGTTTTTTATCAGTACTCCAAGGTTTTCGATTGATTTGAACTTCGAGAGCGTTGATGGCTTTGTAAAAGTACAAGTACCAGGATTTCCTCGTAATATTGGATGGAGACATTTGTCGTTGGATATGTTGAAGAGATTTTGTATGTCACAAATACTGTTTTTCTCAATGTTATTGCATGGATGTTCTACCAGATACGATTCGTTGTTGCCAACAATAGCGTTGGTAGCGTTTATTGCGATGATTTTGCCGTTTATGGGAATGGTTTCTATATGAAGTTGCACATATTCTCCTCGTCTAAGCTTGGGAATTTTGATGAGGACTATTATGTCTGAATCGTTATGAAAAGCTACAGGTTCCAGAAACTCATAAGTTTGATCGTAGCTTTCAATTGATATGCCTTGTGATTCCAACAGTTGCGTAGCAAATTCCAGTTCTGGAGGTTGTAAGAACGTTTTTGATATTATACCAAGATTCGATAGTTGTATTGATTCGAAGATTGTCAGCAGCTGGTGGTGGATCATGTCGATGTTGAAGATGATGCTGTGTACGTGTAGAATGTGTTTCCAGTCGATTGGCCTGTCTAAACTTAACCTAGCTTGTTTTATGATGCTATCAATTTCTATAGATTGTCTATAAGCTTCTTTTGTTAAATTGTTAATCTTGCTTTCAAATAACTCATTTACTCTGACCAATTCATTGTTTTCTGTTATTAAAGCATTGTTTGAATATTTCAAAGATTCCAATTGATTTTCAATTTTGAGTAAATCTTCATTATCAAGGTTTCCCGTTGTCATTTTTATAGTAGATCCAAGAAAATTGAGAGATCTTTTTGTTTTCCTTCGTTTTATAGTTAGTTTTCTAGTACGAAATAAGTTTGGCTATGTTTTTGTTTTAAAATGTTGACTATTTCGATAATATTTGAATTTTCTTCTAGTTTGTTGATAATTGTTTTATATTGTTTTAAGATATTTCTAAATGGATACAGATTGAATTTGTGAATAAGCGTGTGGGAACCTTCTTTTAAAAAACGGGTTTGGTTTTGAAAGCAACAATGCCTGGATTGTTGTTTAGTTCGATTATTTCTATGTCAGTAGGACTGATGAAATCACACCACAGAAGTATGATGCAACAATAAATTAAAGTAACTCTGGGTGTCATCTTCCAGCTGTAAAGAAACATTAAATTGAAGACAAAAAATGGGATTGTTAATTATTGTTAGGGTAAAATATTTTGTTTTCGTTTTAGCTTAGTTCTGTGGATTTTTCTTCCGCTCTCGTCAATTATGTTAGTTTCCCTATTTTCTACTACTTTTAGTTCTTGATATCGAGGTTGGTGTTTTAGATTATTGCGTTTTCTCTCGAAGATCGTGTCATTTAAAGAGAAATTTTCAGGCTCCTCTCTGCTCTTGTTGAGTTTTTCTGAATCTCTGAGCTTCTTTTGTTCATATTTTTCAGAAAAGATGCAGTAGAATATCTCTTTTTGTCTAATTCTTTCTTCTAAATCTTCGGGTACCGTTTCCTCATTTTTAAAGCCAAAGAATAGCTCTTTAGGGGTTAATTTTGTTTGCGAGTGTATTGATTCGTTATAATTAGAGACTGCCAAATTAATTTTTGCTGTTTCTGACAAATCTTTTGTTGTTTCTCTAATACTCAACATCAACAACAAGCATAACATCAGTTCTCTCAACGTTCTGTGAACAATTTCAACCGTTCCGTTGGAAGAGGACTGCCCAACACTTGTATAATGGTACTCAACATCATTTTCTTCAAGGAACTCTTTAATTGTTGTTGAAGTGAATGATGCTTCTTGGTCCATGACGAGAAGGGAAGGTTTTCCTACGTTTGAAAAGAAGTGAGTTATAGCTTTAAGTATGTGTATAGCGTTGCGTGTCCTTAGAGGGATCGCCATTGTTAGTCTTGAAAACTTATCGCATAATGTTAGATAATGTTTGTTATTGATGATAAAAATGTCCATTATACAATTTGCAACGGTTTTGTAGGTGTTGCTGTTAGTTTATATTGTTGTTTATATGGCCTTCTTTCATACTTAGCTGTTTGGCATAACCTGCAAAGGTTGATAAATTTGGTAATTTTTGATTTCATATTCGGGAAAAAATACTTTCGGGATATGTGGGATTTAGTTTCGGTAATGCCTCTATGGTTTGCGTTGTGTTGTCTTTGGATTATTAGGTCTTGTTCAAGTTCGTCAGTTATGTCTTCTAGCAATTGTTGCGTCCAGAATATTTTAAATGTCTTCGATCTGGAGAAATAGTTCTTGTATATTGTTTGTAAACTACACGGTATCTTTTCGCTACAGTAAATGCCGGTAGTGCACCTATTTGTGGCGTATTCCTTCAAAATGTTGATTAATGAGGCGGGACCGAAATTGGTCTTTTTGATTATAGTTCTATGATAGTTTCTAAATAAGGTTAGAGATTCTTGGCTATCCTCGTTCGCTTCTTGCAGAATAATTTGATTTCTGAAGCCGTTTAGAGGCCTAAGTGTCGATGGGATAAAGTCGCTATCGTCAGTATCCGCAGAGTGTTGTGTCATGTCGTCACTGGAGGAGGAGTGGTTTGTGGTCCGTGCGTATTTCAAAATGGGTTCCATAAATGTACGGTCTAAAATGTTTTGTTGCCCAAACAATGGCTAACAATTCTTTTTCAGTAGCAGAATAGTTGCATTCTGCTTCATTCAAAGTTCTTACTGCGTATGCATTCAAAGTTCTTGCTGCGTTTACCGTCATCGAATTTTTGGGACAAAACTGCTCCGAGTGCGAAGTCGCTTGCGTCAGTTTCGAGAATAAATTTCGTGTTAACATCAGGATATTTTAAAATGGGATCGGTTGTCAGTAATCGTTTACAATCATGGAATCAGTTAATGAATTGTTCGTTATGAATAATTTTTTCATCCTTTTTTAAACATTTCGTTAAAGGTTTAGTTAGTTTCGCGAAGTCGCGAATAAATTTCCTGTAATATCCAAGCAAACCTAAGAATCCTTTGATTAGAGTAGTGGTCTTAGGAATTGGCCAACCTAGATTTTTTTTTCAATTTTATTCGGATTTGGTCGAATGCCGTCTTGGGTTAATATATGGCCTAAAAACTCACATTCCTTCTGAAGGAACTCACATTTGTCTAGCTGAATTTTTAGATTAGCTTGAGCGAGTGTTTGAAGAACTTTATTTAAATTGTCGAGATGTTGCTGAAGTCAATTACCAAAGATTATGATGTCATCTAAATAGACTAGGCAACACTTTCCGATTAAATTTCCAAGAATGTGATTCATTACACGCTGGAAAGTTGCTGGTGCGTTTTTAAGTCCGAAAGGCATACGTTCATACGTACGTTCAAAATGTCCTTGGTCCGTACTGAAAGCGGTTTTCGGCCTGTCCTTGGGATGGACTTCAATCTGGTGGAATCCAGATTTTAGATCTAACGTAGTGAAGTAGGTACTACGACCAAGCCTATCGAGTATTTCCTCGATTCGTGGGATTGGAAATTTGTCATCCACGGTTTTTTCGTTTAATTTGCGGTAATCTATGACAATGCGCCATTTCTTCTTGCCGCTAGCATCAAGTTTTTTTGGAACGATCCAAATTGGAGATTACGATGGTCCATGGTGAGATGGAATTCTGGATAATTCCATCTTCCAACATTTCGTTTACTTGCTTTTTGACTTCAGTTTTGTGAACCTGGGGGTATCTGTATGTTTTCGTGTGCACTGGAATGTCGTCAACTGTTTTAATTCGATGTTGGATTGTGGAAGTGCAAGACAATTTTTCTGAATCTTTGTGAAGGATTTTGGAATATTTAGAAAGGGTTTTCAATAAAGCAGGTTTTTCTTCAGAGTTAAGATGACTACTTCTAATCATTTTTTCTAATTCTGCGTAGGGTGTGTGAGATGTTTGATGCAGGTGATTTAAGTTTATGTTATTCACCTCTGCTACCTGTATTGTTTTTGCCGGATGCGTCCAATGAAATGTCACGGTTTGGCCGAAATTTCTTATCGGGGCGTTTACGAAACCTTTTTCTGCATGATACAATCCTGACTGGATTACTGCATTGTCTATTTTTATATCATTAGGAAGGTAAACGTTGCCACTGTCTTGAGAAACAGGGAGTTTAATGATTCTCGTCGAATTTTCAGTTAGTGTGATCTGCGGCGGACCCAATTTCCTTATTTGCATGGCAAGTGTTTTTTGTGGGAGGACTAATTTATGATTGCTCACGTCAATAAGAGCTTCTAAATCAGAGAGTGTTTCATAACCAATGATACCGTCGAAAAATGTATGAAAATTTAAAAGGTAAAAATGAACTTTTTGTTTGATACCGAAAAGTGTCGTAATTAATTTTTTATCTGCGGAATGTTGTCCTGAAGTGTTAGAGATTCGAATGGTTTTGCATTTTTCTTGTTTTGATTTTGGGATCAGACGGAGAGAAATAAAATTTTTGTTTTTACCACTGTCTACTAGTAATTTTGCATCTTTGCCAAAGAGTTTAACTGTTACATTGGGTAATCCATTTATTGCATTCAGGTCAGCGCGTTGTGAGGAAAGATAATTTGAAAATTTACACCTGATTCTTCGGCTTCTACTTCCTTTTCAGTGTCGCTTATATCTAATTCGTTGTCTTCCTGCTCGGCATCGTGATTGTAAATTCTGTTAGAACGCAACGATGGGTCTATTTCCACTGGTGTCGTTTTTTGCCTGTTTGATGAATTTTTGTGCCGGGTTGAAGATTGTGCTTCCGGGTATTTGTTGTATGATTTATTAAAAGGCTTAAAATATTTGTTGGAATTAGGTTGTTGCTCGAACGCTGCTTGGGTATGTGTTTTAGTTTTCTCTGCATTTTGGAATCTACACAAGAATGCATAGGCATCCTCTAAATCACTTGGTTGAGCAGTTTGAGCATATCCGAAATATGGTTTACTGAGTCCATTTATAAAAGCAGCCAAACATTCTTGTTCTAGAAACTGGTTTATTGCTTCCCAGTGTGCCAAGTATGTTTGATTTTCATTATTTTTACGTTTCGTCTTTGATTTTGCTTCGCTAAGGATTTCATGTTAACCATAATTTCTTTAGTGCGTTTGTAATAAATGTGTAAAGATTCGGTCATTTTCGATGACCAGAGTTGTGTTTGGTAAGTCGCAATGTTATTGCGATCACCATAAGCACTGTATAACATGTCTGCTACCTCCTCGAAGGTAGTAGGGTTTCCATTTACACATATCATGTCTCGGGCTTTGCCTTCGACTTTGGTTATCACCGCCTGTTCGTACACGGCAAATAGATCCGGTGCTACGTGTGGTCGGCATAAATTTAAAGCTCTTCTGGCTGTGTCTAGCCAATGAGTCAATTGTTTTTTATTCCCGTCGAATGATGGAATCATCCGAATTGGATAAGGAATTCTGAAGAAGTCAGTGCGGCGTTCCTCCATTGCGGGAGCTTGCCGTTGTTGTTGCTGCTGCTGTTGTAAAGTGCTATTCTCCATTTGGAGAGCACCGATTCTTTGTTCCAAGCTTTGAATTTGGTCAAAGATGGCTTGCAAATTAACGTTTTCCATTTCAGATAACCTTAAGGTTTTTTTTTTTTGGAATAGGATTGAATTTGGGCATAAAGTTTTTAGTAAAAGAAAGGGAGAGATTACTCACGGTTCCTCGTTCTTGAAGGATTTAAATCCACCGCTTTAGTTGAGATCCTCCAATTGATTGACGCGAATCGCCTACGGGGTGAGGGATGGCGTGCGATGCTTCTCGATGAAACTTCTCCGCCGGTCGGTCAACGTTGCAGGTTGAACACTAGTTTGTTAGTTTTACTTAATAGTAAACTTTCACTACACTAGTTAGAGTCTCTTCACTAAGTCGTAGAACGAGCCGTACGACTGCGCCACTTATGTATTTTGTTGCATGAATATATTTTTGAAAAACGTTGCACTTTAATTTACATGAGGTTTTTCACGACTGAACTGTTTCACTTCTCAAATCGAACTGACTATCTTGTCCTGTCTGAATGTTCGTTAGACCAGACTACCTAGCCCTAAACTATTGATTCAGCGGTTATCCTGTCCGAACATGTCGAATCGTCGATGCGGCGTGATGGTTTCAATTACTAATGGTTCCTGGCTGATGCAACTACGGTGGCCGGATGTCTGCTGCGATGTCAGCGGTTCAATAATTGGTAACAGGGTGGTTGACATCTCTACGCGTTGGATACACTGGCGTCTTACTGCTGGCGCGTACTTTGCTGAAGTCTGTGCGTACGGGCCATATGCTATTCGGGTTCGTCCATAAATATATATATATATATATATATATATATATATATATATATATATATATATATATATATATATATATATAGTATATATATATATATATATATATATATATATATATATATATATATGTATATATATATATATTTATATATATATATATATATATATATATATATATATATATATTTATATATATATATATATATATATATATATATATATATATATATATATATATATATATATATATATATATATATATATATAAATATATATATATATATATATATATATATATATATATATATATATATATATATATATATATATATATATATATATATATGTATATATATATATATATATTTATATATATATATATATATATATATATAAATCAATCGGTGTTGAACAGTCGTTCGCAGCGCACGCGTATAGCTCTTGGCTCCTGGAAATTTTTTGGCGACCTAGAGTTTCATTGATTGAAGGCATCTTCAAGGCAAGGAATCACTAACTGTCTTTTTGAAGACTAACCAGGGTTTGGAATATTCCTTCACTGGTGAATGAATATATAGTTTCCATTGCATCGTGAGCGAACAATTCCACCGCTCACAAAGAGAACGCCTTTCCAGCCAAAAAGAACCACACAAACAAAATGCTAGTGGAAGCAAATATATTCCACATATGCACAGATGGTATAGTGTGCTGGTATTAGAGTCTTCATGAAGCACAGTAGTCGTGAATATAGTTTGCTCTCTCGTGGTCCTGAACGTCGTTCTTCTCACAAACACTTCATTGCAAGCTAACGATCTTCACGGGGCTAGTAAGTGATGAAGATTATATACTCAGTTTTCGCTAACAGGCTGATGACTGGCTCTCCGACGCGAACGGCTGTTAATGATGACTTTATGCCACGAAAACTGTTGCATATCACTTATTCAACTCGTGTCAAGTTAGTAGAGGGTAAGAATTCTTAGTTATACTTGAATATTATAAACAGAAGTAACAGGAGCGAAGCAATTCGCAATGGCGATCTGGTGATCTCACCAAATACTGCAAACAAACAAACGCTTCGTTTGCTGGCTGTTAGAGAGAAACTAGCTCCTGAACTCTTGTTACTTGTGTAAATCAAATTCCTGCTGAATAGTGTTTAATTGGGTTTAATCGTAGTAGTGCATGATAGGTAATCAACTAGTAGGATGAAAAATAAGTTTTTTAATCAGTATTCCGCGTTGAACATTTTTTCATTGAATTTTCATTGTGCATTGCTATGAGCTTCGAGAGCTGTAAGAAACATATGTTACCATTACAGCAAAACCTTTTCTCTAATAAACGCTCGAGCGGTGGCTGTGCACACCTGTATGTACAATTCTGTATAAATGTGAATCGCGTTCGGACCTCGAAGAAACATGCGACAGTTAAGAGCCAGTCATCATTCTGCTAGCGAAAACTGAATATTCAATCTTCATCACTATCTTGCACCGTGAAGCTAATTTGCTTGCAGTGAATTATGGGGCTAGAGCTTCTCTCTTACCGAGAGAAGGAGAAACAGTAGTAGGGGTGAATATTGTTCGCTCTCTTCTATTCTCGTGCATGGACAGCCACTTCAATAAAGCAACAAGGCTCACGCTTCCTCAAAAGCGACATGATTCACTGCTTCATTCATCCAAACCCTGAGACTAACAATTAGTCAGCCTTTCTCAAGGCTATACAAAGAGTGATATTCTAATATAATCAGTTTTTTTTTCAAAACTAAGAATTTAATCAGCCTTTTTAAGGCTAGATATTCAAAGAACTATTCTTCGAACTAATCAGTCTTTAATAATACTACCACAAAATTAGTCTTTATGAAGACTTTTCTAAACTAGGAGTCTAATCGAAGACTAATTTAGCCTAATTAATTTAATTTCAAATTTCATTCATTTAAAAAATGCCGGAAAGCAACAAGCCTAAGGCTAAAAATAATTCAATACGGAATAAATCACAATCCGTTATTCTAATGCTCTAAGCTCTCATACGCAGACGACTTCAAATGATTCTTCAACGTGTCCTGCCAAAACGATGCTAAGTTTCTTCAGGAACAACTTGATATTTTCGGAAACTGATGTCAGGTCAACAGAATGGTACTGAACGCATCAAAGTGTTCCATAATCAGCTTTAACCGTAAACGAAATCCAATAATGTTCAACTATTCGCTTCTCGATGTTGAGCTACATAGAGTAAGCTGCATCGAAGATCTTGATGTCATACTTGATAGCAAATTAACTTTTTGTGAGCATATATCGTACATCGTCTCAAAGGCATCCAAGCAATTCGGTTTTATCTTCCGAATGACGAAGTCGTTCAAAAACATCCATTGCTTAAAAGCATTATTTATTGCCCTGATTCGCTCTGTACTTGAGTTCTCGGCAGTAGTCTGGTCACCTTATTACCGTAATGGAGTACAACGAATCGAAACTTTGCAGTATAAATTTGTCCGATTTGCTCTACGTCAGTTGCCTTGGAGAGACCCTTATAATCTTCCTAGATATGAACACAGATGTAACCTAATTGGACTTGAGCTACTTAGCGATCGACGCAACGTCTCTAAAGCAATGTTTATTTCCGATTTGATACTTGGTCATATAGACTGTCTTGATCTTCTTGGACAAATGGATATAAACATCCGACGCAGAACTCTCCAGAGCAACTCTTTCCTCGTCATCCAGTTTTCTAGAACAAATTACGCGAAGAATGAACCTCTGTCTAGTATGGCTCGCATATTTAATCGGTGTTATACAATATTTGATTTTAATCTAACTCGTGTCACTCTCAAACGTTTATTTATTGTTTTTTTTAAACTTGACCTATTATTGAATGTATTTAAGAACCTTCGTATGTAATTTAATTTTGCTTAAGTGTAATGTAGTTAATGTTTGTATGTAAAGTATAGCTCGTCTTAGTTTTAAGTAAAAGTGTATCATTTGGATTTTTGTAAGTACTAATAGTTGGTCAACTCAAAAGGGTTTTTCCCTGATACAATAAACAATAAACATTAAACAATATCATTCACGATCTTATAGAATCTGAATGTAAAAATAAAAGACAACGGACGAATATCCCTTCCGTTGATTCTATGCCGTCTAACAATATTTTCGAGATTCTTCCTGAATCCGATTGTAGCGACATAGAAGAAAATTCTTCAAAAATTCCCAAAATGGACGCTTGTCGTTCTGGAAAGAAACAACAATCTATGCCACCAATGACGGTGATGATTTCCGACTTCAAAGCATTCCGTACTGAGCTTTCTACTTTTCTCCCGGAAGTAAAAGTCTCATTTCAAATCGGACGAAGAGGAGAATGTCGAGTCCTGGTTGATGGATTGGAAGATTATGAATGTCTAATCCGATATTTGTCCGAGAAACTTAATACATTTTATTCATATGATATACAATCAGACAGACCCTTTAAGGCTGTCTTGAAAGGCTTATCAAATGATCAAAGTCCTGATGAAATTAAAAATGAATTAAAAGAATTGTTTGTTTTTGCCCCTTCCCAAGTAATACTTATAAAAAAAGAGCGAATGGTACTTCTAAACCACGCTCTGGAAATTCCCATGAACTTTACTTAATACACTTCAATCGAAGTGATCTAAACAATTTGAAAACTTTAGAAAAAGTACGTTTCATTTCTCACATTAAAATTCATTGGGAACATCATTGCAAACTTAACGTCGTCGTTGCCTAGACTTCGGTCATGGAACCAAAAATTGTCATATGGATATACGGTGTTTGAATTGTGGTAAATCGCATTCGAAAGACGTTTGTCCAATGAATAAAACCACTGATAATTTTTCATGTTCAAATTGCGATGAAAATCATAAATACAATTATTTGAAATGTCCTGTTTGGGAAAAAATTTTAAACGCTCGTTCGCTTATGTAATATGAATATGAATATTCTAGACTAAATCTTTCTCACACCCCAGAACACACGCACTTGACAAAATCCAGTAAAAACACCATTCCACGAAAACCTAGAAACCTACATAAAACAAATACATTACCTACATGAAGGCAACTTACGCTGACCCTAATAAAGGAACGACGTAGACATAGATTTCGACTGCAGAAACAAGGAAGCATCAAGTTTCAAATTGTTATATCATCGTCGAACATACAAAATAAACATGACCTACTGTGTCACTTCCCCTTCTCTTGACGCCCCTCATGTCCACAATTGAATACCAACCGACATGACCTAGAATAACAGTAACTCAAGAACGCACACTAACTCAAACCGACACTCACGAGAATAACCCAACATGCTATCGCACGCTCCTCTCCGTATCACACCCGCTCACTCTCATCAAGAAGCTTATTTCCTCTCTTACTCACAAAGTATACAATGGCCGACTCGATAAACTAATCCCATTGGTTAAACCCGACTTACACTGCGCGTTCTAACTCTTCCCCCTTGATTCTAACCAATTGTAAAAGTAAAGAAAATTATTTAGCGAGACCAGGAGAGGATAGGATATAAATAAACGAACTTAAAAAAATAAAGATTCATTCTTAATCGCAACTTAAACCTGTGAGTTATTATTTTAAACTTAGACAACAAGTCAAATCAACGACCTTGAATTTAAAGAACATACCGTCATTATCTTCTTCTAATGTCAGTTATGCTAGTGTAACAGGTAGAAATCTACCACTTAATTCTTCTAATGTAAATAATCAAAACACAGGAACGCCTCGCAATTCATCTTCTAACGAAAACAATTTATTAATAGGTAGATCGGCCAAATCATCTTCTAATGGCAGTTCTAATGGCAGTCTACCAACCAATATTCCTTCAATGCCGAATGAAATCGACTTCATCACTTTTTGAAGCATTTCAAATCGGATGGCAATTCGCAAATAATATTATAATGAATTTAAAATTTAACAGTTATGTTAAATAATTATTTGAATATTTTAAATTGGAATGCTCGATCCTCAAAATCGAGTGAAGATGAATTTTATAATTTTCTCAAAATTCATATTGCCATTGTGACAGAAACTTTTCTCAAACCAAATGTCAAATTGAAATGCAGTCCACATTATATGGTTCATCGATTTGACAGGTTTACTGGAGTGGGTGGTGGAGTTGCCATTTTTGTCCAACGGCGAATTTTTCCTTCTTTCAATACTAAAGTTATTGAAAGCTTGGGAATCGAAGTTGAAACCATTCATGGAATTTATTTCATCGCTGGAGCATATTTGCCATTCCAATGCACCGGCGAACAATTAAATTTCTTTAAAGGCGATTTGCAAAAACTCACAAGATATCGACCGAAATTTTTCGTAATAGGGCATGTCCAGAGGAATTGTAAGGAAAATAACAGTAATGGTTAAATGCTTCGTAATCAACTCTCAGCTGGTTACTTCACAGTTCTTCATCCCAGCAATCCGACTTGTTTCTCCTCCGTGAAAAACCCGTCTACAATTGATCTGGTTCTAACAGATCAAAGTCACATTTGTAGTGAACCGATTACACATGCTGACTTTGACTCAGATCATCTTCCTGTAACATTCAGTCTTTCCGACGAAGCTATAATTAATCCAATTAGTTACATATTCACCTATCATAGAGCCAATTGGTTTGAATACAGATCTCACATTGAAAATCATGTGGATCATGAAACTATTTTAGAAAATTCTGCGGATAATTTGAATCATTGCATTATCGAAGCTACAAATCTTTCAGTTCCCAAAGCTCAAACAAAATTAAATTCTCCTATCATCGATGGCCATCTTATACTGCTCATTCGGTTGAAGAATGTTCGTCGACGACAATATCAACGTTCTCGTGATCCTGCTATGAAAATCATAGTTAAGGATTTACAAAAAGAAATTAAACATAGATTTACTCCTTTGCGAAATGAAAATTTCGCTAAAGAAGTTGAACAAATTAAACCATATTTTAAACCTTTCTGGAAACTTTCTAAGGTTCTCAAGATTTCATTTCGGGTTTGCATAATTTATTGAAAGAAACTATCAATATGCTGAAGGGATTCGTTTCTGGCATTCAGAAAGGTAAAATTGCGTAATTCTATACGACATTACACTCTGGAACATTTTTCGCAAAAACAAAGAAGGCTTCACTTGATCTTGATTACTGTGAATTTCACACAGCGAAAAGAGCACAAATCTAACCAAACTGTTCTAGATTTGCACTAAACTGAGGATATTTCCTTTTGATTTGCGAACAACAAATACTAATAGTTTTTTAGAAAACTTTTAGAGCCATTAGAACGGCTGATTTTGTGTAATGCTCTCCACCGTTGTTTTTTCACCAATGCTAATGACTGGCAGCTGTGACGTAATCGCTCTTGTCGAAAGTGAAACTAGCTTTGCAAACGACACAAAATACATCTGCTCGCAGTGGCGATAGGATCGAAACTGATTCAATTTTTGTTGAGAGGATTGTTTTACCTGATTTCGTTTGTAGCTTTTTCACTAATGGGCGGTCCTAACGACTATAAAAATAGCCGCATACAGAATTTTAATGTCGATTATTTCATTTCGGATTTGCATAATTTATTGAAAGAAATTGTCAATATGCTGTAGGAATTCGTTTCTAGCATTCAGAAGTACCAAATTGAGGAACTCACTACGATATTCACCACTTTTCGGAACATTTTTCATTCAACATTTGTTGTACAGCAGCAGATATTTTGTTCTCTTCCTCAGAACGCGTTTTGATTGGCTGGTGTTGACATAGGTCAAATGAAACAGGTTTTTCAATAGTGTACTATTGAAATACTTCAATGCTTTTGCTATACATGTTTAAGTTGGAAAGTTTTGATTCTATTGGTAGTTTGATTATATAAATCCCTTCACAGATCATCATCATTTTATCATAAAATTGTGATCATATTCCCGGTGGCATGTAGCAAAAATTATCTTGATTCGTTAGATACAACAAGAGATATTCACGATCAAAAACTTATCACTCTCTCAGAGGTTAAATTTTGAAATGGCACCCCATAGTAAAGTAAGTTGTATTCACGACAAAAAACGTACGGTAAAATAACTGAGAATTTAAAAAAAATTTTTTTTTTGGTTTCACTCAAAATCGAATTTTTTAGTGTATATATTTTTTTTTAGAAAGCTGAATTGATTACCTACAACGAACACACATGCAAAGTTTCAGTAAGCCGATTCCGCATAGAAATTGCTTTATTGTTTCTGATGTTGTGTGCAACAGAATAGCTGTATAATTTTGCATGCTAGAGTACTTTATTTTGCAACATAGGTACTGTACTATTTGTTGGCTTGATACTCTACACTGTGAAATGCAATTACGAAATTGCTGTATTTCAACATTTCCTTCGAATTCGAATTCGAATCTGTAAAAGATTCAATAATTTTTCGAATATTCCTCTTACCAAAGGTTTGCTAAAAATATCAGCCCTCATTGCTTGGAACATACTTTATCCTTAGCCTTTTGTTTATAATTTTTATTTTGATGTTCACGCAGTTCTTCAGCGATTCGAATACTTGGAATATTATCTTCAAATATTGTGAAACATTCAACTTTCATTCTTATCTCGCATAGAAAATTTGATAATTATATTCCTTCTTTCGAAGCATTACAAAGAGAAATTAATTCTATTAAAAATGCCTTACTCTTCACTATATGGGGCCAGGTGCCAATTAAAAGTTTCAAAAACAGTCGCGTAACCTTTTTCTGTCATAATTTTGAACGTTAATAACTCGGTCATTTGTTGATGGATTGTTATAATTTACCAACCAATCGATTCGGAAACTTTTAACTTAAACATGTATGACGACGTCTTTTCAGTATTTCAATAGCATACTATTGAAAAAATGGTTGGAATCGACCTATGTTTTCATCCACCAATCCCTGTTGTACAAAATGACGTCAACTTCTTGTTCGGCATAGGAGGCTTTGCGTCATGCATAGAAAACACCGTATTGTTATGCGTAGTATAAAGAGAAATCTATAAATATAGGCTGCACAATATTTCTTTGCCTAGTTGATGTTTGACTGTGAATGAAACAAGTAGCTTGTCCAGTGAGCTGATGACTGGATTGAAGGAGCAAGACTCTTTGCAAGCGTATGAGTAATGCCAACAATGTGTGCGTAAAAACAAATTCCGGCGCTTCTTTTCCTGATTTTACTCAATAAATTTTCCATATGGTTGTAAAATAAACCAATCGGTTCATACTGCTTGAAATTGTAAATCAAGAAAAGCGAAAATCTTAGTCTAAAACTTTTCCGTTTTCTTTAAAACTGCTCGAGAAAAATTATTTCAGTTTCAGCTTACTTCCACTGACACATTTGATTAGCAACAAACACAATCCTATATGGATTTCCAGAAATTATTGCGATATAAAGGTTTACGTACCTTCTATTAGTAATCCGACAAAAAAGGAACCTTGAATTTAACACGCGAAAGGCAATGGATATGGAATGTTGTCGTGAAACTATTTATTTTTCCGGCAAACTGCATTTGCAACAAAAAATATTTAGTTTTGTTTATTTTGTGTAGCGCAATCTAATACAAATACATTGAAGCAGTGTAGCTAACTTTTTTATTGGGGAATTAAAATCTACATTCATAGAATGTAAGCAAATTTCTATCAAACGTTGATGAAAATTTGATCAAAACTGATATTTTATCCAAGATGTCAGGCTTAACATTCACTTGAGAATAAATTATTGTGAAAAAAGATTGTTTGAATCTCAACCGTGCAACCCACTTTGATAAACTCGGTGCACTGCATATATGAGTACACAGATCTATGACATACGTACCAAATAAAATGTACGTAATACACAAATTACCAACACAAGTTAACTTGGTTTACTCTTGATCCTGAATATGCGTTCACTTGCTGGATTGTCGCTTTTGCATTATGTGTTGGTGAAATTTCCTGTTGTCTGTGCAACACCGTGTACGCTTGAGTATCTTATATATCATCTAGCTATTAAAAAACCGAATCAGCGTGGTTACCGCTTCTTTTGAAATATCCTATGTATTTAGCAAATTTTTGGTCGATTTTGCCATTAAAAATGCCTTACACTTCGCTTCCCGTCAATTTAAAACATGCAAAACTAATCGCGTAACATTTTTCTGTCATAATTTTGAACGCTTATAACTGAGTAATTTGTTGATGGAATTTAAATGATTCCAAAGCTTCAATATTGTAAGCTTAAAAATGTTTTAGTTTGTCAATGGATCGGTTTGCATACTTGAATCTCCATTCCCATACGAACAAAACGTTACAATGTGACTGAAAAAGTTGTTGTCCCTCCAGGAATTAAACGCTTCAAAAGATTCAAAATTAAATTCTGAAACTTATCTAAAAGCGGCCACAGGCTCACATATACAATACGATTAGATGCAATATCATATAGTATCAAAGATAAATTCAAGGTAAGTTCACCTGCGATTTTACACGTATCGTTTGAATAAGAACCCTCGTAGAATTTAGTTAACCGACTGTTTCAGTTTTATTATTATTTGCTTCAAAACAATAAGCGTCTGATGGCTACACGCGTTGTAACTATGACAATGTTCATTGATGTGTTAATAACATCAAGTTACAATACGAACAAAATTTCGGAATTTTGTTGCGTATCCATTCCGTATATTCCTAATATGCCAAAGCAAAAAACAAAAAAATTAGAGGGTTGTATTCAAGACACGACCGAGCACAATAACATTAAAAATGAAACGTTTCTAGGGTCTTCATAATAAATACAAAAATGAAGATGATAATGATACAATAAACTTCACTACACTTCAAAGTTACTTGGAATCTCAATTTAAGATACAAACAACCTGAAGATTTAAACCTGAACAAATGAAACTATTTTATTTTATGATGATAATTTTCGAGAAACGTACAAACTTATTAATTAAGTTTTAACCTAATAATGGTCGTTCACTGGGTGGACTTATTAATTTTAAAAACAGTTCATCGATTTCAGAGAAAATGGTGTACCAGTAATCTCAGTAATGGTGTAATTTTATTAATCCTTCAAAATCGTCGATAATCTTCGGAAAGTGTCGGTAAATAATATGGCAACAATACGAGGAAGAAAACATGTAAAACAGTCCGCATAAAATATTTAGTTACTTACATTGATTTTCGCTTTGGCATATTAGGAATATACGGAATGGATACGCAACAAAATTCCGAAATTTTGTTCGTATTGTAACTTGATGTTATTAACACATCAATGAACATTGTCATAGTTACAACGCGTGTAGCCATCAGACGCTTATTGTTTTGAAGCAAATAATAATAAAACTGAAACAGTCGGTTAACTAAATTCTACGAGGGTTCTTATTCAAACGATACGTGTAAAATCGCAGGTGAACTTACCTTGAATTTATCTTTGATACTATATGATATTGCATCTAATCGTATTGTATATGTGAGCCTGTGGCCGCTTTTAGATAAGTTTCAGAATTTATTTTTGAATCTTTTGAAGCGTTTAATTCCTGGAGGGACAACAACTTTTTCAGTCACATTGTAACGTTTTGTTCGTATGGGAATGGAGATTCAAGTATGCAAACCATTGACAAACTAAAACATTTTTAAGCTTACAATATTGAAGCTTTGGAATCATTTAAATTCCATCAACAAATTACTCAGTTATAAGCGTTCAAAATTATGACAGAAAAATGTTACGCGATTAGTTTTGCATGTTTTAAATTGACGGGAAGCGAAGTGTAAGGCATTTTTAATGGCAAAATCGACCAAAAATTTGCTAAATACATGGGATATTTCAAAAGAAACGGTAACCACGCTGATTCGGTTTTTTAATAGCTAGATGATATATAAGATACTCAAGCGTACACGGTGTTGCACAGACAACAGGAAATTTCACCAACACATAATGCAAAAGCGACAATCCAGCAAGTAAACGCATATACAATCCCGTCATCAGCTCACTGGACAAGCTACTTGTTTCATTCACAGTCAAACATCAACTAGGCAAAGAAATATTGTGCAGCCTATATTTATAGATTTCTCTTCATACTACGCATAACGATACGGTGTTTTCTATGCATGACGCAAAGACTCCTATGCCGAACAAGAAGTTGACGTCATTTTGTACAACAGGGATTGGTGGATGAAAACATAGGTCGATTCCAACCATTTTTTCAATAGTATGCTATTGAAATACTGAAAAGACGTCGTCATACATGTTTAAGTTAAAAGTTTCCGAATCGATTGGTTGGTAAATTATAACAATCCATCAACAAATGACCGAGTTATTAACGTTCAAAATTATGACAGAAAAAGGTTACGCGACTATTTTTGAAACTTTCAATTGGCACCCGGCCCCATATAGTGAAGAGTAAGGCATTTTTAATGCCAAAAAAAAGCTTAAAAAAATTGCAGAAAGAAAAAAACTGATTGAGAGAAACAAGTGAAGTTGCTATTGCGACGTGAAAGCGATTGGAAAAGTATAATATGAGATACTCGACTTGAAAGAGGTTGAAAAAAACTAATATAATTGGTTGCAAAACAACAAGTAATTTACTCGACAAGAAGAGGTTTCGAATCATACAGGAAATTATCTATTCTACTTTGCGAAACGGAAGAAAGATAAGCTTAAAACCTAATTTGAACAAATTTAGACGAATTTAATCACATTTCTAGAGTATATATTAAAAAAAAAGTTATATGTGCTTACATAATAATTATTCCAATTTTGAATTTTAAGGATGGACGGTAGTAAATTATTTATGAACATTTCATCGTTTTCATTCATAAATGTACCGTTTGCAGAAAGAAGAACTAAATGGTATGCATGGAAACGGGGATTTGAAATTTGTTTACGCGCAGCAAAAGTTACTGAATCTACTAATAAGAAAGATCTATTGTTAGCTAGATAACGAAGACGAAAACATTGACTCTTATAAAACAGCTATTGAAAAATTGGACAATTATTTCGCGCCACAGCGTCACGATGCGCATTAACGATATATCTTTTGGGCTATGAAACCGGAACAGGATGAAAATTTGGAAAAATTTGTCATGCGTGCACAGACTCTTGCTACAAAATGTAATTTTGGTCAAACTGCTGCAGAAAGCTCAGCAATAGCGGTTATTTACAAAACGCTACAGTTCGTACCAATTGCTTTGCGGGAAAGTACACAGTTCTTTGGAAAAAGGAATCATTGTCAAGCATTTCAATCCAACATTTCAAAAAATCAATCCCAACATTCCCGGAATAAACAATTTCGTCCTACGCGCCGATTGCATGCGATAGATGATGACATAGTAGAAGAACAATGCTTCGAACTGGTGGAAATGGTATCATGTGCTAACGATTGGGATGAGTTGGTTTGGGTTAAAGTAGGCGGAGTTTTGATTGAAATGCAGATCGATTCTGGTGTGCAATCTAATAAAATTGATAACAAAACATGGGAAACAATGGTACAGAGTGGTATAAAGACAATCGGAGGAAACCAGAAACCAGATCGCAAATTCAAAGCTTATGCTCAAAATGATTGTTTAGTTGTTACAGTTATGTTCGATGCGGAGATTGTGATTCATGAAATTAAAAACAACAGGAAGATTTTATGTTGTGGAAAATGGCCCGCAGCCTCTTTTGGGTAAAAGATCAGCTAAACAACTTGGAGTTCTTATTGTTGGTCTTCCAAGTCAACAAGAACTCGTTAGACACGTCGCTGCAGTAAGACCTTTTCTAAGCATTCGAGGATATAAAATTCACATTCCAGTAGATAAATCGATAGCGCCAGTAGTGCAACGTCTTCCAAGATTGCCGTTTGCCACTTTAGAGCGCGTGGAACATAAGTTGAATGAGTTTAGCCAAAAATATCATCGAGCGAGTTTCAGAGCCCAGTCGATGGGTATCCTCAATTGTGGTTGTTGTAAAGGATACAGATGATATTAGATTATGTGTAGATATGAGGCAAGTAAATCGAGCAATATTATGAGAAACACATCCGCTTCCTACAATTTAAGATATCCGTTGGAAGCTTAATGGAGCGACATATTTTTCCAGAGTGGATATTAAAGACGCATTTTATCAGCTAGAGTTAGACGATGAAAGTAAACCTTTAACAACATTTATCACACATAAAGGCTTGTTCTGGTACGTTTATCTAAATAAACTGCTCATCTAATCTGAAACTGGATTTATTGCTTTCAAATTCAGATAAAAGAGATTAGTATTTGGAATTTTGTGTGCTCCAGAAATGTTCCAAAAGGTAATAGAGCAGATCCTGGCCGATTGTAATAATTCAATCAATTTTATCAACGATATAATCGTGGTGAGTAAAACAGAGCAAGAACATGATGAAGCGCTTAACAAGGTTCTGAAGAAATTTAAAGATTATGAAATTCTTTTGAATCAAGAAAAATGTAAATTTAAATTTATCGAGATCGATTTCTTAGGACGCCGATTTGATAAGCACGGAATGTCTGCATCTATAGAAAAAATTGAAGCTATACAAAAATTTAGATCTCCGGTTAACGCAGAAGAAGTGCGTAGCTTCTTGGTTTAGTGAACTATATTGGTTCACTTATACCTAATTTGGCAACTATATCGTTTCCACTTCGAGAATTGACAAAGAAACAGAATTCGTTCACATGGGGCCTAGAAGAACAAAAGGCATTCGCTCATCTTATCTCATCGATTAGCCAAGTTAGTACATTATCTCACTTTGATCCTAAACTTCAAACTCGGGTGGTAGCTGATGCGTCACCTGTAGGTCTGGGAGCAATTTTGTTACAGTTTCTGGAAAGTGAATCTAAAGTGATCATGTACGCTAGCAAAAGCCTCACCGATACCGAACGCAGATACGCCCAAACTGAAAAGGAAGCTTTAGCTCTGGTATGGGCAGTCGAAAGATTTCAAATTTATTTGTTAGGAATTCATTTCGAATTGGAAACGGATCATACGCCTTTAGAGGCAATTTTTCTCTCCGAATTCTTCCCCGTGTCTACGGATTAAGCGCTGGGCTCTAAGACTCCAATCGTTCAGCTATGATGTTGTCTATCGAAAAGGAAAATCTAATATAGCTGATCCGTTGTCACGATTGTCGCAACCATCCGAGACAAAGGCATTCGATTTAGATTCAGATGTATATGTAAGAAGAATGTCTTTTGCGTCTGTCACTTTGACAGTTTGCGTCTAACAGTGCGATCTCAAGTATCCGGCCGACTTCCGGAAAGTGCACCGAAAACACATTCTTAACTACACTATCAAAGAGAAAAGACACAATATATTTTGTTACACGATAAACACGTTTATTTTCGAAAACGCCATCCGAACGTCCGCGAGAATTCTACGCACATAAAAGCAGAAATAAATTCTGCACCCCTAAGGGATGCCGAACAATCTGCTGAGGATCACATTTAGTGGAAGCAGAAGTAAATTCTGAACTTCTACGAGGTCTCGAACAGTCTGCTGTTGATAAAACCTCAAACCCCCGAGAGGATTTAGAGATCTTACAAAAGCGACACCATTCTGCACTCCCGGAAGAATGCAGAACGATTCACAGTATGTACGAGCAGAAGTGAAATTCGGCACCCCCTAAAGGATGTCAAACAATCTGCTAAACCCTATTTAAGGTGAATACAGATGGGATTCATTCACTCCAGGAAGAACGATGAACCCTTCTGACTATAGCTCCTTACCACATTGGGTGAGAAACGAGAGGATATCCTTCAATTTTAGCTCCGCATACACAGACTCAACCATATATGGAGAACCAAAAACCCGGATACGTAGCTGCGTCAATGCGGGACAGTTACATATCAGATGATATGAAGTACCATAATCGCATTCACACAAATCACACGAATAATACTCAGCACGTTGAATAGTAGCCATGTGATAATTGAGTTTACAATGTCCAGTCAGAGCTCTGATTAGAATACTGCAATGATGCTTGGAGAAATACAGTAGACACTTTGACATTTTCAGATTTAAATCTGGTAGAAATGCTTTTGTCTGAGCGCAAGTTTGCAAGCTGCGTGCTTTTAAAGCTGCCTGACTGTCAGAACAAAAATAAATTCGTTTACCACAGATCCTCTGCTGAAGTGCCGATTGTACTCCACACAGAATCGCGTAGATTTCTGCTTGGAACACAGTACAGTATCTACCAAGTGAATGAGACTGCTCCAGCCTCATTTCACGACAGCAGACACCAGCACCAGCACGACCATTCAACAGAGAACCGTCCGTATAACACACTATGTGTTTATCAAGTTGTCGTTCCAGACAACCATTCCTCACAAAGAGGATAGCTCACATTGAATGTTTTGAAAGGAAAACTGCACGTGAGAGTTAGGTCCTTGGAGCGAGTAAATACTCATCCCACGTAACCATTTGAGACCACAAGCGAATGTGGCTGGTAGCATAATCTAACGGGTTACGGTTCCATAGCCCTGTAACCTTAAGATGGTATGCACAAGATAATGCTTCTTGTTTTAGGAACACATGTAGTGGTTTAATGCACAGTAGCGCCTCTATAGCAGCAGTAGGAGTTGTCGTGAATGCTCCTGTCATCGCCATTAGGACCACCCTTTGGAGATGATTTAACATTGACTGAACTTTCGCGACTTCTCCTTTCTGCCACCATACAACCCCTCCATATGCTAAAATTGGTCTAACAATAGTTGTGTAGATCCAATGAAAATATCTGGGTTCGAGTCCCCATGATTTTCCAAAAGCTCGTACGCATTGGCCGAAAGCCATGCAAGCTCTTTCAATCCTGAAGTCAATGTGAGCAGACCAATTCAGTTTTGAGTCAAGAATAACCCCGACGTATTTAACTTGATCGACCACAGTGACCTCTGAACCAAAGAACTGCAACGGACGAGCTCCTGTGATTATCCTACGATGAGTGAAAAGCACCATTGATGTTTTGCCCGGGTTTACAGATAATCCAACCTGACAACACCACTGTTCAACAGATCGCAGGGCTTGTTGCATTAAATCAAAGAGAGTGTTAATGCTAACATCGTTTTCTAACATCCACTCATCAAATCCGTTCGAAAAATACTCATATTGTTATGGCTTGTAACGAATATAGTCGTCACCTTGAAATTTGAAACGGTTTCTAACGACGTTTTCTAACATCCACTCATCAAATCCATTCGAAAAATACTTATATTGTGATGGTTTGTAACGAATATCAATATGCCGGAAGTCGCCATCTTGGATTTAGAAACGGCTTAAACATCGTTTTCTGCAAAATGGTTTCAAATGTCAAATTGAATATTTTACGTGACGAAAATGAATGTTTTACGAACATCCCCATAAGGTTTACGTGAATTGACCAAACGTCAAACAATCTACGTGAATTTCTAGTGTGAAAAACTCTATTTTGAAAATGGCGAACAGCGGCCCTCAAAGTGTAAGTAGTGTAAATATTTGCGAGAAATGTTAATTAGTTACAATTTTTGACTAAATCGTCCGGACCAATTGAGAAAGAAATTTTCCATGTGTTCAACTGGACCGTGTGTCCGGAAGTTTGCCCGCTCCTGCCGAAACAGGCCGTTGGTCCACCGAAAAACGAGTTCAAAATCGGTATGAAGCTAGAGACACTCGAATCATGTAATTCGACTTCAACCTGCATCGGTAGTGTTGTGGGAGTTCTCGAATCTCGACTGCGGCTTCGGTTGGATGGCAGTGACAACAAAAATGATTTCTGGAGGTTTGTCGATTTGAGATACCACGACGTTTGTTGAGAATGCAACAAGAGAAAAAGACAGTTTTCCGATTTTTTAAACGATGTATTGTGTTCATTAACATTGACAGACGTTAGAAAATTCCTGCCAATATAATAGCAATATTTGTAGCAAATTTTACATTTTACCATGTAAGATATATTTTAAATAGCACTGTGTATAGTATGTAATTACTTTTAAGTTGTATATAGTTCATTGTAGGTGTAATTAATATAAATTGAGCGAACTTACGTTTTAGTGTCCCTTTCTCTATTAGACTTTAATTCTGTCCGTCACGCTTCTAGTGACATTATTTATATCAATCCGACTGGTCCTCCCAGTATTCTGTGTAGTTTTAAGTAAATGTGATCTATAGGTAAGTTAGTCTAAGAGTTAGGTTAAGTTATCGAATTCAATGACCTTCTTGCATTTACCTTCTTGAATACAACCTATATTAATGTATTGCATCAATCCGAAAGAGATTGTGGATGTCACAAACTAACGGCTAACTAGCGGATCTTAATTCACTTTAAATTTATTGAATAATCCACAGCATGTTCAATCAAACGTGGCATGGCGACGACCAACACTTGCTTTTTGTTTCTTACCAGTCGTGATCTTACCATTCGTAGGCTGACGTTTTATACTCAGTGCCGCACCAGAGGTGGGGAACCCGATTGAGAAGATCATGATGTTGGATGAAAGGGTGTCGCAACGAGGGGTTTGCGACACTCCCCCCCCAGTACTTCGAGATCCCTGATCCGACGTACTCATTGTGGCACCGACGTTCAACACTGCGAGTTTCACAGCTGGTCTTTCCAGTACACCATGCGCCGTTTGTACTAGAGCACGACGAACCTGTCCGTCCTTAGATCGATGCACGTTGATAATCCGGCCTTTTGGCCAGCAGTTCCTCGGTAGTGTCTCGTCCACCAACACAACAATATCTCCGACTTCGATGGGTTTTGCAGGGCTGAACCATTTGGATCGTCGCGTAAGTGTTGGCAGGTAGTCGGAAACCCATTGCTTCCAAAACCTGTTAGCGTAGACCTGCGACATCTTCCAGGCATGCTTCAGAGCGTAGCTACTGTCATCGTATGTGATCGGGGGCTTAGAACCGTCTGACGACCCGAGAAGAAAATGATTCGGGGTTAGTGGTGACGACAGTTCATCGTCTAGCGGTAACTCAGTCAACGGTCTAGAATTTACTATCAGTTCGACCTCGATCAACAGGTTTCGCAGCAGCTCATCGATTGGTGTACGTGTAGGTGGTGTACGTTGTAGGTGATTGAGGTTTCTTTTTACTGACTGTACGAGGCGTTCCCAGGCGCCTCCGAAATGCGGTGAAGCAGGAGGGTTGAAGGACCATTTTATTTCAGTTGTGACGAAGTGTTCCATTAACTTTACCTGATCGCACTGTTCAAGTGCCTGTTTTATCTCGCGACTTGCGCCTACGAAATTCGTACCGTGATCACTGACTATTTCCAGAGGCGTACCTCTTCGGGCGATAAAGTTTCTAATGGCTAGAATACATGAGTCCGTCGCGAGGCTGTGTGCAAATTCAATATCTTTTGCTCGAACGGTGAGGCAAGTTATCAGCACACCCCAACGTTTTTCTGTTCGCCGACCAATGACAACGTGCATCGGCCCAAAATATTCAATTCCAATAAAGGAGAACGGACGACAAAAGGCTTTTAGCCGCAGTGATGGCAAAGCTGACATTTCGGGTACGTTCGGCTTAACAGTTTGATTCTTACAATGCTGACATCTTGCTTGTATACGACTGTATTCCGAACGGAGGTTTGGAATGTAGTATCTACGTTTGATCTCGTTCAGCGTCGTTTTATGGTTCAAGTGACAGTATCGCTGGTGAGTATCGGCAATGATGAGGTCTGCAACTGGATAGCCCCTAGGTAGCAGTATGGGTCGCTTCGTACACTCCTCTACAAATTCACAGGCGTCGATACGACCTCTCATGTGTAGCAATCCGTCTGCCTCCAGAACTGGGCTGAGCTTGTATAACGAACTATCTTTCGGCAACACGTTCTTCCAGGGCAAGGTATTCGGTTTCGCAAGAAGATGGATTTCCTTCGCAAATTCAGAGTGTTGAACGAACTTCAGTATAGTCGACTCCGCCGCCTTCAACTCTTCTTGGGACAATGGACCGCTTTCGACAGGCTTGTTAGAGATTCTCCTGCGTAGATTTGCAGGGAACCGTTTCACGAAGGCTACGTGACGCAGCAGTCGTTTCCAATTAGAGAAATTTTCCCAGATGAAACTATCTCTTGCAACAAAATGATGAAGCAACCGCTCACGTTTCTATTCATCGGTTTGACCCAAATTCGAAGCCGTACTAAGCCATAGTTCTTCAGGTTCCCAAAGGAATTCAGGCCCACGAAACCAGCGACTAGTAGGAGCAAGGTCTGGAAATCTCTGCCATTTCGTGGCATCATCGGCAACGTTTAACTTTGATGGGCTCCAATGCCATTCATGCGTCTCCGATAACTCTAGCATCTCGCTTACTCGTACTGCAACGAACTGGCTATATTTCCGGTGATCAGAGTTTAACCAACATAGAACATCTCGTGCGTCTGTCCAGAAAAACCGTTGCGTTGGTTTCAACTTGTGAGACTCTATCACCAGCGTTGCTAAACGAGCTCCTATTACTGCCGCCTGAAGTTCCAGTCGGGGTATCGATACGAAACGTAGGGGGGCCACTTTAGTTTTCGCGCCAACTAACGCACATTCCGTCGCGCCTTCCTCATTAAATCGAAGGTATGCTACCGCTGCCATGCCGTTTTCAGATGCATCGACAAACACATGAAGTTGAATCGAATTTCGGTCACCAATACTTGTCCTCATCCGATAACACCTCGGCACTCTGACTTTTTCTACTTCCGGTAGGACTTGTAACCAGACTCGCCATTTTTTCATTTGTTCACTGCTGATGGGATCATCCCATCCCATCCTCACACCGCTTCGCCAAATTTCTTTCTTCAGTGCCTAACGTATTCTGAAGGTTCAAGCTCTTCTCACCTGGACTTGATTCCAATTCCTGTAGAACTCGGTTCGAGTTTGATAGCCAGTTTCGTATTTCGAAACCAGCTTCGGCATGAATAAGCTGGACATCCTTCGCTAACTTAATTGCTTCATCTTCCGTTTCCACGCTATACAGCATATCATCAACATAATGTTCTTCCATTATCGCTTCAACTGCTCTGGGAAAACGATCTATGAATCTTTGAGCATTTCGATTTTTCACGAACTGTGCACTGCTCGGTGAGCACGTTGCGCCGAACGCCATCACCTTCAATGCATAAACATCTGGAGCACGGTAGGATTCACCGTTCCGCCATAGAAATCTCAGACACTGTTGATCATTCTCGTTCATCATAACCTGCAAGAACATCTCTCGAATGTCACCGGTATTGGCAATTCTGAATTCACGAAAACGATGCAGAACAGATACGAGAGAGGTGAGCAAATCTGGACCGGTAAGTAAGCACGAGTTCAGGGACACTCCCGCCACCTTTGCAGCCACATCCCAGACTATACGCAGTTTTCCTGGTTTATTGAGATTGGTCACAGGAAAAATCGGCAGATACCAGACGCGTGGGTACTTAGCGGACAGCTGCCTCTCGGTCAGTTTCTCAATGTAACCACGTTTTTCATAATCTCGAACTTTTTCTTTCAACGATTCGGCCAGGTAGGGGTCTCGTTGCATGCGCTTCTCCAGGCAAACCAACCGTCTCGAAGCCATCGGTTTGCTATCCGGTAGTTTAATATCATCGCCTCGCCACAATAATCTAGTCTCATACCGTTTGCCTTTGACGCGAGTCAATGACTTCAGTAATTGCTCGGCACGCTCATCATCCTTCGAAGAAGTTGTTTACCCGTTTTCAGTCCAATGCTATCCAGAGTGAAGTAAGATTTTACCGCTTTATGCAATTCCGCATCGTTTCTTTCGCAACACGGACACACGTGAAAACTGTGATACGCTGTCGACACAGGCTGGGAGAGAACAGCGCAGGGACCACATACTATCCAACCTAAACGGGTTCTAGTAGCAATTGGCTCGTGTTTGTCACCTTCTTTGCTGTCCAATGCAAATCCCAAATGGCAATTGTCCATTCCGATAAGAATCCTCGGAGTCGCATCGCGATATGAATCAACAGGGATGCTCCGCAGATGTTTATAACGACGTGTCAAATCGTTCAGAGCTAGACTCTGCCGCGGCAAGGCTAGGCTTTGGACAGTGTGCACCTTGGGAATCGTATACAACTTTGAATCGTGCACTCCTGATATCTGCAACGAAAGTTTAACTGATTTCGGTTCTTGGCGCTGATGATCCGATGTCCAGCCCAAACACAGAGGATGCGCCTCGCCTTGAATTCCTAATTCTGATAGCAAACTGTGATCCATCAAAGTGACCGATGAACCGTCATCCAAGAATGCGAAGACGCGGATGGATTTTCCGTGTCCATGTAGTAGAACAGCAACGTAACGAAACAACACCTTGTTTACAGAATTCGAGTGCGTGTTGCAGGTTTCGACTGTAGTGTCACTAACTACTGCAGTGATCTCTGAGGAGTGTCCCTGCGTTGGTATCTGGAATCATCATGTAACAGATTGTGATGCATGTATGTGCAGCCATTCTTTCCGCACACTTTCTTAACTGGGCACGCATCAAAATGCTTCGATAAACATTTACGACACAGCTTGTACCGATTCAATGCCGCCCAGCGATCGCTGACCTTCATTCCACGAAACGTTCTGCACGAACTGGGATTCCCACACGCTTCACGACAAATGACGCATGCAGTAGACGCTGAGCTGGACGCAACTCTAGAAGTACTTGCTGGAACTGGATCAGAATTACCTTCGGACTCAACATGTACGTACATTTCCTCTTTTCGACCTCGTTTCTCTGTTTCAGATGCATAGCTGTTGAAAGACGAGGGAACTGTTACCGCGCATGCTGCTTCCACAAGCGTTTCCAGCCATGCACTGAAATCCGAAAGACACGACATTCAATACTTGGCGGTATCTAGCCCAGTCGAGCTTGATAGTCGGTGGCAATCTTTCGACAAGTTCTTGAAGAAGTGCTACGTTGCAAAGATGCTCGTTTAATCCACAGGCAACTATTGTCGCACACATATTCTGTACTGCAACGCCGAAATCGATCAACGTTCCGAGCTTTTCCGTTTTCGGTGCTGGCATTTCACGCCGTCGTTTCTCCAGCCGAACCATCATTCCTCGATGGGGCAAGTTGACCTGATTCCACAGCCTTCACTCGTTCCTCAAGACGCTTCGATTCAAAATCTTGCTTTTTTGCCATCTCTGCAATCTGCCTTTCCATCCGTTCGAGGACTTTACACATTTCATTAGACGTACGCCTTTCGCTGACTAATGTTGTCGAATTCGCCTTCGGCAGAGTAACGTTCGGTGGGACAGTCAATTCATCCCGTATTTGTTGCTCTCTAATCTCCATTTCTCGCTGGAATTGGATTTGCAAATCTTTAACCGCGTTTTGCATCTCGCGTTCTTTCACACGAAGTAACTTTTCATACGATCGTTGTTGCTCGTCGAACCGAATTTGCATCTGATCCATCTTTTCCCGAAACTCGGCGAGTTGCTGGTTCTGCAACTGAATGCCATCCGATCTTGCGTCTACGTCACTCTGTACTGGTACCGTAATGATTGCAGAAACGCCATGCGCTGTCCTTTTAGCTTCGCATTCTGAACAGCTCCAGTCAACTTCCTCGATGCTTTCATCAACGCCCACGCACTGAAAGTGATACCATAAATCGCAGTCGTCACAGCACACCATCCGGCTGTTGTCCGGATCATTGCACACTCTACAACTCACACTTGGCCTAAGATCTTTTATCCGATTAACATTTGACATCGTTCTATTAGCCCCCGATCGCGAGTAACACAAATTTTTTAAATTGTTGCGAATGCAACAAGAGAAAAAGACAGTTTTCCGATTTTTTAAACGATGTATTGTGTTCATTAACGTTGACAGACGTTAGAAAATTAATGCCAATATAATAGCAATATTTGTAGCAAATTTTACATTTTACCATGTAAGATATATTTTAAATAGCACTGTGTATAGTATGTAATTACTTTTAAGTTGTATATAGTTCATTGTAGGTGTAATTAATATAAATTGAGCGAACTTACGTTTTAGTGTCCCTTTCTCTATTAGACTTTGATTCTGTCCGTCACGCTTCTAGTGACATTATTTATATCAATCCGACTGGTCCTCCCAGTATTCTGTGTAGTTTTAAGTAAATGTGATCTATAGGTAAGTTAGTCTAAGAGTTAGGTTAAGTTATCGAATTCAATGACCTTCTTGCATTTACCTTCTTGAATACAACCTATATTAATGTATTGCATCAATCCGAAAGAGATTGTGGATGTCACAAACTAACGGCTAACTAGCGGATCTTAATTCACTTTAAATTTATTGAATAATCCACAGCATGTTCAATCAAACGTGGCATGGCGACGACCAACACTTGCTTTTTGTTTCTTACCAGTCGTGATCTTACCATTCGTAGGCTGACGTTTTATACTCAGTGCCGCACCAGAGGTGGGGAACCCGATTGAGAGGATCATGGTGTTGGATGTAAGGGCGTCGCAACGAGGTGTTTGCGACAATGTTATTAGTTGTTTTTTAAGCTATTGAAATTTACTGCTAATTTTCTGAAATAAATGTTTTATTTTTCATGGTATTTTTCATTTCATAGATTTATATAAAAATCGGAAATCTCCCTTGTGACTTCAACCAAAATATAAAATAGTAATTCTCTGGTATCTTAATTTCATATGAACTTATAGGTAAATGTGATATGAACAATACATTACATTTTACCTATGAAACACGTAACTTTTACTAAATTATGCATTCAACAGCTTTTAAATGCCAGTCCATTAAAACCTACGTGAAAAGTAGGGTGGAAAATATTCACATAACTTTTCACGTAACTATAACATGATTATTATTTTGAGTGTGACATCCACTCATCAAATCCGTTCGAAAAATACTCATATTGTTATGGCTTGTAACGAATATCGATATGCCGGAAGTCGCCATCTTGTATTTAGAAACGGGTTCTAATGTCGTTTTCTAATATCCACTCATCAAATCCGTTCGAAAAATACTCATATTGTTATGGCTTATAACGAATATCGATATGCCGGAAGTCGCCATCTTTGATTTAAAAACGGCTTCTCACGTCGTTTTCTAATATCCACTCATCAAATCCGTTCGAAAAATATTCATATTGATATGGCTTGTAACGAATATCAATGTGCCGGAAGTCCCATCTTGTATTTAGAAACGGCTTCTAACGTCGTTTTCTAACATCCACTCATCAAATCCGTTCGAAAAATACTCATATTGTTATGGCTTATAACGAATATCGATATGCCGGAAGTCGCCATCTTTGATTTAAAAACGGCTTCTCACGTCGTTTTCTAATATCCACTCATCAAATCCGTTCGAAAAATATTCATATTGATATGGCTTGTAACGAATATCAATGTGCCGGAAGTCCCATCTTGTATTTAGAAACGGCTTCTAACGTCGTTTTCTAACATCCACTCATCAAATCCGTTCGAAAAATACTCATATTGTTATGGCTTGTAACGAATATCGATATGCCGGAAGTCGCCATCTTGTATTTAGAAACGGCTTCTCACGTCGTTTTCTAACATCCACTCATCAAATCCGTTCGAAAAATATTCATATTGCTATGGTTTGTTACAAATGTCGATATGAATATTTATTATATTATGTCGAATAATGTACATAAGATAAAAATTAAGTGGAAAATCTTAAATATCGTCAACTTTCTACGTTAAATTATACGTAATGAATTTTAAATTACATAAACTTCTTTTGCTTCATGATTCGGTTGACGAATCCTCGATTATTACGTGAATGGAGGTTTTGGTGTGATATTTTTGTTTTTACAGATATAGTTGATTTACGCTGTTGGTAAACCTCATGCACTTTAAAAACTATATTGATTCGCCTTTTCATTCAACTAATGCATTAATTTTTTTCAAAAATTTTTCTTGGTAAATTTCTTTAACTACTGACTTCACTTTTCATTGAAATATAAATAGAAACTGTTCAAAAGTAGTGAATTTTTGCTGGTTGACAACTTTATGCACTTTTCAAGTACATGAATATAGTAAATTTTGTATTCTAAGGACTTGCTTTTTTATTCAATTACTATTTTACATTTTTTTTCAAAAATTGAAAATTTGAGCTGGTTGCAACCCTATGCATCTAGTAAATGTTTAAATGTTGTGATTTTCGATTAATATTCTTCTTATGGCATTCAATTCATGTTTGAAATTTTTTTAAATGGAAAATTTTCGTTGATTGACAACCCTAACCTGCGCTTTTTCATTGACATTGACGATCTCCTTTTTCAATAATGGTATGAAATTTGACCATTTCATGGAACATTATCGAGATGAAAACTATCACTAATGACGCCGTTTTGAATTTCTTCATGAAAGTTTATTGCCAGAAATGAAATTCGCACCGAAAACAAAATGCAGCCGATTCTATTGAGGACTATCATTCTTTCGTTACATTCATCGTCCAACACGAGTAAGACTGTCGCTACTACATTCATGAAGCGCTCGCTCATGACTGTCACATGCGACTTTCATCTGTATGGTTCGCGCGACATTCATTTGTGACTGCCCGGATAGTAGGCAACATGAAAGTTTCCAGCACACGACATTCAAAGCAAACATCTACAGTTTTAGGTACCAACATAGGAATTTCACTTAAAACTGGCACGTGAAGGGACCGTTTCCAGCACTACACACACACACACACACACACACACACACACACACACACACACACACACACACACACACACACACACACACACACACACACACACACACACACACATACACATCGCTCAGCTCGATGAGCTGAGTCGAATGGTATATGACACCAATATTTACTAGTTGGGTTTTCAAGTGATTACATAACCTTTCTATATGAGAAAGGCAACAATATCTTCTCGTCAACATATGAACATATTCATGTGAAGTACAGATTATCAGGTGCAAGTTTTTATACCATAAACCGACCCGTATCCGATTAAATTTTTTTTACCCATACCCGACCTGTACCCGACTAAACAATAACAAAATATTCACCCGTACCCGACCCGTATCCGAGTGAGCAGTAAAATTTATACCCGTACCCGATTAAAATAAAAATGTTTGCCCGTACCCGACCGAAAACCCGTCGGAAACGATTTCGGGTATAAATACCTGAAACCCGACCGTCTCTACTATGGAACTACTCGCAAGAAATTTTAACAGTGTAAAGCAAAAGAAACTCACGTAGTATGTTTTAAACACCTAAAGCATATTTACATTCAAATCAAATTAAATCGTTTTTAACAGAACCAGAGAACTAAAATTTTTGTAACACTTGAGAACAATGGGAGCTGTCAAGTTGTTATTCTGTTTGCGTGAAAAGTACAATATCACAATATTTAAATATGAATATATATCTCCATAATAATAAACCACTCAAACAAATACTCCAACACAATAATTATAAAGACTTTGGAGCAATCACATTTTTGCAGGAATGTAAAATACACATCTAATCCCACCCGCCAACAAACTCTGAGAAAGAGTCGAAATATAGTCGAGAAATATATATATATATATATATATATATATATATATATATATATATATATATATATATATATATATATATATATATATATATATATATATATATATATATATATATATATATATATATATATATATATATATATATATATATATATATATATATATATATATATATATATATATATATATATATTCTTACATATATTACATATATGTATAGAAAAATGTATTGAATAGAATAACACTAAGATCTTTGAAATTTTCAAGAAATCATAAGATCATCATAAGATCATAAACTGCATTTTTCAATTTCTTGAAACCGGAAGGTTTTGATTCATAATGTGCTGTTATGGTGGGGTGTACGTTACATAGAAAAGCTTCCCTTCTTATACTCATGCAACAGCAGAGTAGTATTCCATATAGCTTAACGCGCATAGCACGCCTATCTCTTAATGTAGCGCCTGTGCATATTTACTTCGCATTACTATCAAAGTAACTTTATTTAAAATAAAACAAACTTCTCAAATCTACAATTTTCCAAACGTGTTCGCAATCATTCTGTTTAATTGAAATAAATAAATACAAAAGGAATGTACTGAATTCAACCTATGTAATGTGCTAGGTCTTACTGAAAACTACGATGGTGTACGTAGCAACGACTGAGTCACATATACTTCTTTAAAAAACGGTGCCTAGCAAAGCACTCTAATAAGGTAAGATGACAACATTGATCCTATCTCGAAACATAGCTCCATATAATTAATAATCAAGATATGTACGAAACAGAACCAATCGACAAATCATATTATCATATCATTCACTTTATTCCAAACGCATACTCGGCGCATGATTGGAAAGCTGTTCAGAATTTTCTTCGGTTGTGTTTTGGTTTGAAGAGTATTTTGTTACGTAATGCTAGTGATTACATTAATCGTGAGCGTATTTTCGAAGAGTTTAATGGATTTAGTATGCGGATGAGATGATTTTTTTCTAGCTCTTCAAGTTTAATTCTTTGATGTTCTGGCTTTAGTTAACTTTACTTTAGTTAAAATATTGTTGTTGCAGCAGAGATCTAAAAGACATTATTGTGGTGTTCTGTGGGGCAGAGAATGAGTTCATCTTTGATAGAATGCGACGAAATCACCGCAGAATAGCGAAATAATGAGCGTCAGAATCACAGGTGCCAAATGGCAGATTTCTTTTGTAAACAGACATAAATTTTGCAAACTTTTTGCAGATTTTTTAAACATTTGTATACAATCTCCCAATTTACAGACATTGCGTTGGGTTTCTTATTTGTTTTTTTCTCGTCATATAAAATTTAACAGTTGCATTGAAGGATTTCTAGTTGAACAGTTGTTTTAATCCTTCCGCTGTCTGTTTTATTGTAGTTTACAGCATTTTTATATCAAGCTTTAAAGCGAATAAAGAAATAGATCGTCTGGTGGATTAAAACCAATTACAGACTTGAAAGTTAATATTCTATAGTGACAAGAATTATTTGTTTTTTTTTCACTCAAAGCATCAAGTACACTCAAAAAAATATACATTTTGTTGTTATGTGTCAACATCTATAATTTGCTGCAATAAAAGGAAGCAATTCTTTTTCATAAGCCGTACACATTATATTCATTTGGACTACGGGACACATGTAGTATGATACCGATTTATACTTATTATTCAATGCGCTATTAAAAGCCATGCGATAAATCGTTTGTTCTGAATATACCATAAGATAACGACAATAAAGATTATTATTTAAATAACATGTTTGAAATGAATAACCTACATGAAACAACATTGTTGAAATCAGTAGCGATAAATATACCGCGTAATGAAACGATTCATTATAATTATCATTATTTTTATGCAATATGAAGAATGTATAAGTTTCATTTAAAGCAATGGTTGTATCTGATGAAAATATTGGGATTTTATGATATATTTTTTAACAATGTTTTCGTTTTTAACAATAGTCATTGCCTTTGAGAAATGAAGAGTTTCAATTTGAAACTCTTGATCACCACTTCCGATATTTCTGTTACTGGAAAATGGTGACCAGTGTGTAGCCGTAGCTGGCTAATTTGATTATTAGCTTATTTGATCTACAGGGTAGAAGAACTAATTAGTTAAAAAATATTCGTCCTCCTCCATATTAGGTTTTAGGTTATATTTTCTTAGTTGTTGAAAAACAATTTCTAAATTTTTGAAATGGTGGTTGATTGAACAGCCCACCACAATAATGTCATCAATGCACAAGAACGCACACTCTGGTGGTAAACCGCTCAGAGCGATTATCATCATACGTTGGAAGCTGTTGGGCGAAATGTTTAGTCCAAAAGGTAATCTATTAAATTCATAGTGGCCTGTTGAACTCGAAAATGCTGTGTATTTTTTTTTAGTAATTCAATCTAATGAAAGCCTGACATCAGGTCGAGTGTCGTAGAATACTTTGCTCGACCTAGATTATCAAGTATTTCATCGATTCTTTGTAAGGGAAATTTGTCTGCAATAATTTTTTTTGTTTAATTGGCAAAAATCAATGACTAAACGATATTTCAGTGATATTTCTTAATTTAATTTCCTTAATTACTTGGCATCGTGGTGGTATAATGAATTTTTCATTGAATTTATCTCTAATAGGTATTTTGAAAATTTCATTATCTATTTCGAAAAAAAAATATTAGCCATGTATTTTGGCATATGTTGCATTCATAGTTTATTAGGAAATCTCTACCTAGGATTCCTAGGACATCTAGTTTTAGAATTACGAAGTTTGTATAATTTATATCGCAATTGTATATTTTCATTGCTGGTTTGCTTGGTTCATTGACCGAGCCTCGATGTGACCTATATTTTGGTTCACGTTTGTTCTGGTGCTCTGATTTGTTTTGGTTGTTCCATCTGGTTGGCGGCCGACATCTTGAGCACCCGATGTTGCCGCTGAAACATCACATTTTTGGTTGGATTTGCGTTGCTAAAATTTGTACTGGAGTTATTTCTTCAGTTGTTTTGGTATTGATGTTGGTTCTGTGAATAGAACCGCTGATTCGGAGCAAAAGGAAATTGCCCGTAACCGCACATTTGTTGGGGCATGTTTGGTTAAAATTTGGTCGCATTAGACGACCTTGACTTTGATTTTCCTGATAAGGCATTTGCATTTGTTGGTTGTTTTGATTGATATACGCTGATTTGGAGAGCGTGGCTGAAAAGGGAAATTGAAAAACGGTATTTGTTGTTTAAATTGCCGCCCCTCGCCGTTATTGCTTTGCTGAGTTTTGGTTTTGTTTGTTTGCATTTATGTCAGCAATATTATTTTCCAAGATTTGTCATTTTGATTATTGCCTCACGATTTAGCTTAATTAATTACTTTGTTGCCCGTTTAAATTTAGGCAATAACGACGGTTTGGCGTATGCGAGTTTAGTGTCTATGATATTGTAAATTTTTCCCGAGAGCAATTTTGCTTCTAGGTTTAATAAATTGAAAAGGTCTGAGACATTGTTTTCTAGTTCTGCAAGTTTTTCGTTAATTAAGTTTTGAGCGAAGCTCGCTTCGCTTCTTTTCAATTGTAAAATTTGGCTCGAACAGATTCTATTCGGAGCTTTCCTAAATTCCTTTCAATTGCCTTTAATGTATTCAGGCTTTCTTCAATTTCGTCTATTCATATTCAATAGTTAGTTTGTTGTTAGTAAAACCGTAAAATTTACAGCATATAATATGGGTGTTAATTTTTTTTTTCTTTTTGGAGATTATATTGTGCAGGGTCAAGGTAAACTCCTTTCCGTGCGAAATAAGCCTTGTTTTTTCGAGTTGCTTCATTTTTGTCGAAGTACGGCCCTTGTGATATTTCTACTTCAACTATTTCGGTTTTCTCAGGCTGTTCAGAAAAAGTTTTAATTTCCAAAGTTAAGGTAGCGCTTCGCCGTGGTCACGGGAGTTCGCTGCTTATCCCGGGGTTTCACGCACTTTACCCAAAATTGTGAGAAAACGGTAAAGAAAACGGAAATTCCAAGAACATACGATTCTAGATAATTAATTTTTCTATCGATTCGTATATAAACTGTGCCTGATAAACGTTTTTATCGAAAGATTTCGTGCGAGTTTTAAAAATAAATGAGTTTTTCCTTATTCTTTCGCACGCACACAATGTCAACGCATGCAAAATCGCACGAAATCTCGCGAAAGAAAAGTTTTCTAACTAATATTTTTCGCCAAATGCATAGTAAAATCATTTACCTACAATCGTATGTTTTTGAATTTGCGTGAATCGGGTTAGTATTGGAGAAATTTGCAATTTAGAGTGAAATTTCAGCGACAAAGCAAGAGGAAGCAGTGAGTTGTCTCGCTTCGACTTGACCACGGCGAAGCGCTACCTTAAGGTGTGATTCTCTGCTTCGGCAATGGCTTGTATGTTTTCCTTATTTTAAAAATTTTTTGCCGCTTGCCGGTATATAACAATATACGCATATTTGTAGATTTATGACGGGTGTTATAGATGAATTTGTTGCTATGCAGCGCTGTTAGAAAAAATCGCAATATTTTCATTTCATTCAGGAGTTCTTGCGTGAGTCACAATATGAAAATTACGCTCCTTTCAAATATATTGCTGGAACAATACACAGTACCCGTAAATTGTTGGCGGACAGGTACAACAGTGGGAAATTAGTTCTTCTATCGGGAATAACAAAACACGGTTCTGGTTTATGTTTTAACGTAAGAAAAGAAAATTGGCTTTATTGCTCTAATCACGGTTTTGAAAGGAATGAGAGTAATACACGTTTTTATGCAATCGTTGGATACAGTATTTCATTAGTGTGTGGTGAACGAAAAAGTGCTGCCTGATGACTCAGGGTTGCTGCTTACTTGCCTGCTACACAGGGTTGTTCGTCATACGGTAGGTGATTGTTACACTGCAACACTCCTCCTCAATCCCCAACTCATTGCCCAGCAAGACCAAGTGATGTCGCAAAACGATGATGCTTGATTGCGGCGAGAGGCTTAGTGAGAATATCAGCGATCATAGAATCAGATGGGCAATATTTCAAACTGATCTCCCGTTGATCGCACAAGTCTCGCACGAAGTGTTGACGCGTTTCTATATGCTTAGATCGCTTGCTCAAACGTTCAGAATTAACAAAACTCAAACAACTTTGGTTGTCCTCAAAAACTGTTGTGGGTCGATCCTGTTTTTCATCAAAATCGCTTAACAATCTACGAATTCAAACCAACTCTTGACAGGTCTCACTCAATGCACAGTACTCCGCTTCCATAGATGATAATGTCACGGAACTTTTGTCGTGAATACTTACTTTACTATGGGGCGCCTTTTCAAAATTTACCCTCTGAGAGAGTGATAAGTTTTTAATCGTGAATATCTCCTGTTGTATCTAATGAATCAACATAATTCTTGCAACATGCCATCGGAAATATGATCACAATTTTATGATAAAATTTTCAGTTGTGTGACATAATCTCAAATAGTTCAAAATTAAACTATTCTTAAATGTTTGGTATAAACGAGTATCAAAGAGGATAATTCATAAGGCGCGTTTGCCTTACTCGTATTTTGAAAGCTCATAGCTCAGTGATCTGTAGAAGGATTCATATAATCTAACTACCAATAGAATCGAAAATTTTCAACTTGAACGTGTATTGCAAAAACATTGAAGTTTTTCAATAGTACACTATTGAAAAACCTGTTTGATTCAACCCATGACAGCACCAGCCAATCAGAACGCGAGATGTCTGCATCTATACAAGAGCATCCATATAAAAGTTGAGTGCTTCATTTTTCCTACCATTTGCTGAGCATCTGTTCCCGAAACAAGACACACGAGAGCAACATCGTGGACCTGTCGTCTCACTGTTTCCCGTTCTGCGTACAAGAAGGAATTCTAACAAAGGTGATGTGAAAAATAGCATTTAAGTTAAAGCAGCTACTCTGAACGTACGGGACGATGACAGCGAAAACCGGGTGAAAGGAAGCCGAAAATTCCAGCAAGCAAGGCCCTTTCAAATAGCACTTTTAAGTGCTAAAAATAATCATAAAGAACTAGTTGAATTTTGTCGCTTTCCTACCATTTTCCGAGCAACTGTTGCCGAAACAACGAGAAGTTGAATTAATTTGCACCGTTACTAACACATTCAATTACGAACGGCAATGCGAAAGAAGAAGTGATGATGTTGAATACATCTTCATACTAGTATACAAATATGCCGTGCGAAAGAGTTGCCACGTACAGATCAATATGTGTTTCTTTTTGTCGTGAATTCTTTATTTTGTCGTGTTATAGGATGGGGCACTTTTTGGTCGTGATATCTAACACATTCAATTACGACAGTAACGCTGTTTCGCAATACGAAAAAGAAAATTTTGTGTTAAAAACATCTTTATACAAGTATGCGTGTCGTCTCGAAATATGCCGTGCGAAATAAGGTTGCCACATATACAGATTTCTCCTGAACAATACAGACTTAAATGTTGCGAAAAGAAAATAATTCTTAACACCGTACCCTCTAAGAGAGAAAGAGAGATAAGTTTTTAACTTGAGTAATTAATACATAGTGCTGAACTCCAGCGTTGCCAGGTTGCCAGATTTATCTGTCAAATGCCAGATTTTTCTCGCTTCGCCACACACTCAAACTCACCAGATCTTTTACCAGATTTTCCAAATTTTCCCAGATTTTCCAAATTTTCCTAGATTTTGTCAGATCTCGCAAGATCTTTACGGTTTTGGCCTCGATACGACAGGTGGTGAGAATGAAGCCCGGTCAAAAGTTCTTTATATATAGTAGATCCAGACAAATCCAGATAAATTTTTGAGTCAGAGACAGATTTTTGAAAAAATAATCTGACAACTCTGCTGAACTCTTTAACTGAAGGCAAATAGCGATTCCTCATTCTGGATACAGCTTTCATTGAAAGTGCTTGTTATGGCGCGATCACGGTATCTTCAGGCAAAATATCTTGCTAACCATCGCAAGAGGAAGCGACAGGTGCCTCCATCGGAACCTACTGAAGAAGAACCGAGTCGTCTTTTGAGACGAGTGCGTCAGGAAGATGCAGTGTCCAATGATGGCCTGGAAGCGCCAATCGAGTCGTTGAGTGCTGGAGTGAGCGGGATTCAAAATCCGGTTTCGATTGGAAGCCGATCTGGTATGTTTATGTTAAATTTTACTATCATGTCTGGCATATTTTCTAATATAGTTATTGATTATAACGGTTTGTTTACTTATCTTGAATATACTTCTGATGTGTTGTTTTTAATCATTGTTAGTTTCTCTCTATTTTGAATTCGTGCCAGATTTTTCAATACTAATTATGAAGTGCTAGTGATAATATTACGGATAGCGGAGTTAAAGAGCTTGATATATTCCAATAATTTTCTATCTTGGTGATTAGCTTGATTCTGTGCTGAAGAATCGATATTTCGAATGATTGATTTTATTATTTTAAAATTTATGAAATATGTTATTTATTATTAGTATTATTACATAATAATAATAATAATAATAATAATAATAATAATTGGCTCTTACTGAAGAATCAAAAGTCTTCGTACTTAAAAGTTTTCGAAAAATAAACTACAAATTTGTTTTACCTAGCCTATATTAGAATATTGAAAAGAAATAGTTTCAAGTTCAGAACATACAGTTTCGGAATAATATCAGAGTGAAATGTATGATAATTTGTGTGTGTGTGTGTATGTGTGTGTGTGTATGTGTGTGTGTGCGTATGTGTGTGTGAATGTGTGAATGTGCGTATGTGTGTACGTAACGTTACGTGCGTTAACTTTTCTCGGAGATGGCTGAACCGATTTTCACAAACTTAGGTCTTGTGGTCCCATACATAATTCCTGAATTTCATCTGGATCCGGAAATATAGGGTGAAGTGTAAACCGTAAAAAAGTTTTCTAAATCGACCTCAAAACTTCGATAGTTTTTATCAGTAGCCGGTCAAACAAATCGATTTCGGTTATTCTTTTAAGAAACGAAGGAAATTATTTTGAAGAATACCACAGTATTATATATGATAGTATGATTGATATGAGAAAGGCATCATTACACCACTAGGTGGATTAAAACAGGTTTTTTTTTATTTCTTTATAGATATGATGTGTATTTATGAAAGGGCTGATCGTGAGTTCAAAAAGCGATTTACTGATAATGAGTTTGGTGTAGTGTGTAGCGTTTGCGATCGATTATGGTTTCGAAATGATTTGAAAACTATTAACAGAGATGAGGAAAATTTGCTTATCAAAGTTTTTGTGTGTCTCATTTCTCGAATGGACAATGTATGGAACACTTGTAGAACTAATTTGATACTATCATTTTGCCGAAGGAAGTACGTTAATACGTTAAGGCGTTTAAGAGTTATGCAATGTTTTTGAGTTTTTTGAAGGTATTTTTAAAACTAATTTAAATAAGTTAAAAAAATAACACCCTTCCAGTTATCTCTTAAATTGTTACCTATATTATGTCCTCTCAGGAACCGCATAGGATATATTTTTATCGATCTGGCATCTAATGAATATTGATATTTGAAGCTTGACTAGTTTTTGATGAAAAAAAAATCATAACTTTTTACTGGTAGCTCAAATGAAAAAGCTTAGTTGAGCAAAATTATGCGCAATGGTTAGTACAACAACTCTTCTGAAGACAACTTTTCCGTAGAACGTTTCAAAAAAAAGTTAGAACAAAAAAAGTCAATTTTCAGGAGCCACCCTACTTTTATTCGGGAAAATTGATGTAACTCGATTAAATGAAAAGCTAGAGAGGTGGTTTTTTCAGCAAAGTTGCTCAAAATAAAATTTCCTATATTTTTATAGTACAACAAAATCATTTTAGAGTTCAATTAAGAAAATTAGATTTCAGATTTCAATCTAAATGAGGACCACCCTAGTAACATTTTTCATCAAAAGGAGCGCCATTTGATTACAAAAAACTTTTGTGAAGACACCAACTACAAAAAAATAATATTTAATAGTGAAAATATTTTTGTCACGCTAATTTCCAGTTTCGGACCATAGTGCAGTGTTTGGAACTTGCGCCTGCTCAGAATAGAATTCCTCTGTCAATAATATATGACGAGTTTGCGGAAGAACTCTCATTTCCAGATATTTATTTTGGGCATCCACGCACTTTCAGGACTGATCTTCATGTTACACCATTTATGATGGCTACAAGTGAACTCAGGCGCCAGGATAGGCGAGGTGCCAAACCGAAACACCTATTGTATATGGCGGCAAAAATTATGCGACTTCGTGTTTCAGAAGGTTTGCACAGCACTTTTAAGTGCATGGGAACTGCGAATATAACTCGCGAAATGTTGAAGAACCGAGAGTTCTTGGAGACTTGCATTGAACGTAATTTATCGTTTCTCAAGTCTATCCCGAATTCAGTTCAATATTGGCAACAACGTAAGCATGATGTTTTCGCTATGATTAGACAACTTGGAAGACCAACAATATTCATGACTTTGAGTGCCAATGAAACTCGATGGCCCGAATTGTTAAAAATTTTATATAGACTTTCTGATGAACATATCGCTAATTTAGCAAACCCAGCAGATCAACTGACTGCTTTGCAGCGAGCTACACTCATTAGTGAGGATCCAGTCACTTGTTGCATTTATTTCAATAAACTTGTTGATACCTTGCTCAACATATTATCTTCGTCAAGATTTAGTCCCTTTGGCGAATATTATGTGGTCGATTATTTCAAAAGAATCGAGTTTCAGCATCGTGGCAGTCCACATGCACACATTTTGCTGTGGTTGAACAATGATCCTAAAGAAACAATTTCAGAGGACATGCCCGCCACAGTTGAACTTATTAATAGACTTTGTTCCATCAATTCTAACAGTAATCAGGTACATAAGCATACATTTACCTGTTACAAACGGAACGAAAAGCGTTGTCGATTTAACATCCCATATTGGTCCATGGAACAAACTAGAATTATTTTGCCAATGCCATCGAATGACTCCCGTCGTAATCGGTTGATGAAAAAAGGTGAAGAAATGCGCGAAAATTTGAATACCTTCGCGATTGTAATTGTTCATACGATGACTACTTGGATGTAATTCGTGCCTCCACACCAAGACCTATAATTCTTTTGAAACGTTCCATGGAAGAACTTTGGATCAACCCGTATAATCAATGGGTTGCAAACAAATTACTGTCAAACATGGATCTTCAATTTATTCTAGATGAATATTCATGTGCTGCATATGTTGTTGAGTATGTTAATAAAACGAACAGAGGTATTAGTAACTTACATCTCGAATTAGTTAAGTTACAAGAAGAATACCCTGATCAAGATTATGCTTCATTGCTGAAAAAAGTTAGTATTAAAATGCTAAATTCAGTAGAAATGTGTGCCCAAGAAGCTGCTTGGTACTTACTACGTCAACCAATGTCAGAAGCCAGCCGGAAAGTACAATTTATACCCACCATGTGGCCACATGAACGTATAAAATCTAGGAAGCATACTAAACAAATGGACGAGGAAGGTATTGATGATGATTCTACCGATGTTTGGACGCTGAACATAGTGCAAAAATATGAAAAGCGTGCAGATCTCGATGACATTTGTTTAGCTGACTTCATAGCGTGTTACACGAAGGATAACAGTAACACGAATTCGTATAAGAAGCGAAATGCACCTCGCATAGTGCGATTGTTGAAATATAAAATATCTGAATTAAATGATCACAAGCGTGAAATGGTTCTTCTGTTTTTACCATTTCGAAATGAAGCTTGTGATATTCTTGATCGTAACAAGTTCATTGATTTGTATGATCAAAATAAAACTATCATGTTCGACAAGTTAAAGGAATATGATTGTGATATTAAGTTGGAACAGATCGTCGAAGAATATCTTCGTGTTGCAGAAGAAAATGGAAGTGATGATCAACAAAAATCCAACGATAAACACAATGAATACGTACGGGCCATAACTATGGAGCACAACGATGATGATATAGAACAGTTGCCTACTGGTGCTCTGTCAGCTGTCATCAAAAAACGTACCAATGTCATGAGCAAACATGATTATTGTGCTATGGTCAGGGCCACAAATGTAGATCAAAGAAAATTGATTTTACATTTGATTGATATTTTGCACGCCTACGACGGAAAGAACACGCCTTTGCAAATATTTTTCACTGGTCCCGCAGGATGTGGTAAAACGTTTACTCTGAGAATATTGATGGAGACTTATAATCGTTTTAGTCAAGGGCACAATTTGCTTAAAAACGCATATGTTGCCTGTGCATCAACAGGGAAAGCAGCGGTAGCTATTGGAGGCACTACAGTTCATTCTGCTTTTCGAATTTCAATGGCACGTAGAAGTAGTTCAAACGTTAAAGCGATTATTATCGACGAAGTAAGCATGATTGGTGCAGATATGCTTAATATTATTCACACTCGGTAGCAAGACATCACTGGGAACTATGATGATCCTTTTGGCGGAATTCATATAATATTCTGTGGTGATCTTCGCCAACTGCCACCTGTGAACGCACGGCCAGTTTTCAAGCCAACACGACAACAACAACAACAACAACAACAACAACAACAACAACAACAGCAGCAGCAACAACAACAACAACGACAATAATGTGCACTACAACAGCAACTTGAACACTAATAGTAACAATACCTGCCACAACAATAACAATAATATGTCATTACAATATACCTTACCCTTGGACAAGGACTTACTAGCAGCTGCACGGGTTCAATTCTCCGGGCATCCAGGTGCAGATATTGCCTCAAAATTCATAAATTTTCAAAAAGGTGAAACCATCAACCCTTACAAAGGAACAAGAAGTATTCAAAACAACACTACTCCGGTCTTAGGAAGTAATGACATCGAAGCTGCACCAAATACAAATTATAATACGGAGTACTCCGACAAATTTTCAAGGACACATTTTGCATCGTGCGGTACATTGTCATGATACACTGTCAGAGTGACAATGTACTTTAACGAATTTTCTATAAAACTAGCAACACTGAAGGGTAAGAACAAATTCACTATAGTTACTGTTTTTATTATGAAAATATGTAAACATATTACTTACATATTTTGATCCTTAGGAAAACTACCGAGCGAAATTACGGACGACCCTGTTCGTGTGTCACATCCCTCTACTAAGCAACTTCTCACCATTTCTAAAGCTCCTCGGTTTATTAGCCGGCGATATTTAGACTGATTGTTGCAGTTTAATACAGCAACGATAAACAAACAAGTTTGTTTTGCACCGTAGCAACTAGCATAAAGCGTTGCCAGAAACGATCTCCTTTCACATTTTCACACTATCGCAACGAAAGGGCGATATTTGCTAGGCTTACTTGTTCATGCTGTGAACCAAACATTGGCGATTCGTTTATATGGGACTTAGGGGTATTATTATTTGTATTTGGCTGCACCATCCACTAACTATGTGAACACATCTTCAATATCACAGAACATAAATACATCTACAATATCACAGGACATGAGTACAGACAGCCAATTCGAAATTGATCCAATGCGTCCTCCAATTGTACGTCTTACTTCACAATCTGCAAATGGCGACGAACGCTTCTTGAAAGCAAGACTTCGTGACCCGAAAATAATGCACGTCGTCCGTCTGTATTTGTCATACATGAAAAATCAACAATCTACAGTATGCATCGAGGGTATGACACCAACTAGTATAAAAATGCTATTAGCATCAGAAGGCCTTCCAACAACACCTGACCACCTTCTACGAATCTTCATCGAAGTGCATCAGGAATATGGAATGAAACCTAAGGAAGCGCAGGCCGACCTGGACTCATATGGGAATTTTTTGACAAGTGAACACATCCGCCGACTCCAACTAATCCGGGAAGCCGAACACAATTTTACAAGGCCGAATTTTCGGAAATAACGACGCCCTCTGACGAAGGAATAGAAACAGGAATTAGTAATGTAAGTATTCCAGAATTCTCAAAAACTTCTTCGCTTCATAGACAAAATGTGACTGAAATTTTGGTCTATTGCCAAAATTTCAACCGCATGAAAAGCCCGGCCAAAATGAAAGAAATTCATCAAAATTTAATAACCTCCTCTTTCGACGTAATCCTTGGAACTGAAAGCAGCTGGGATGAAAGTGTTAGAAGCGAAGAAGTATTTGGAAATAATTTTAACGTATTCCGGCACGACCGAAATTTATCTCTCTGTCAGAAAAAATCTGGAGGTGGAGTCCTCATAGCCATAAACTCTTGCTTTACTTCTGAAGAAATTATTACTCCTAAATATAAAGAATTTGAGCATGTATGGGCCAAAGTCTCAATATTGGGAGAAGAGCATATTTACTGCTCTGTCTACTTCCCACCCGAAAATGCGAACAAATTCTCTTTTGAATTATGAAAGAATAATTAAATGAAAGAATCTTTAGACACAATTATTTCGAATATGGAACCCGAAGTAAAGCTACATATTTTTGGCGACTTCAATCAACGTAATGCGGACTTCATTTCTGACATTGAAAATGAATCAATCTTACTCCCAGTCGTTGGAGAAAACGAAACATTGCACTACTTTTTCGACAAAATTTCTAATTTTGGCCTACATCAAGTAAACTCCGTAAAAAATCAACAAAATGCATATTTAGACCTTCTTTTCACAAATTGCACAGAAGACTTTTGTGTGAACGCATCAAACCTGCCATTATGGAAAAATGAAGCATTTCACACCGCAATTGAATATTCATTATTTACACACAATGCATCCCTTCCCTTCGACTTGGAATATGAGGAAGTGCCGGAATACAATAAAATTGACTTTGAAGAAGTCAAGTGTAGACTAAGTATAATAAATTGGCGGAACATACTGAGTACAGAAGGAAATGTCGACGTCGAAGTAAACAAATTCTATCACATTATAAACAAAATATTATCCGAAATTTTGCCCATGAAAAGAAGAAGAAAAAATCATGACAGCAAATTACCTGTATGGTTCAATTCACAACTAAAACATTTGAAAAATAGGAAACAAAAAGCACACAAAACTTACAAACAAGAAAAAAGTGACGCTCATCTTCAAAATTACTTAAATCTATGTAATCAACTCAAAATAGCCATTAACACAGCACACGAAGAATACAACCGCAAAATTGAAAACGAAATAAAGACTTGCCCTAAGAACTTTTTTAACTACACAAAAACTAAACTAAAAAGCAACAACTTTCCATCTCAAATGCACCTCGACGAACAGTAGGGAAAAATAGTACAGAAATCTGCAATCAATTTGCAAATTTTTTCCAAGAAGTATATACATCTTATTCAGAAACTCACCGTGATCGTGAATACTTCTCTTTCATACCTGCATTTTCTAGCTCCATCTCTGTAAACTATCTATCAGAACATGACATTTCGACAGCACTGAAAAACTTAGACGCCTCAAAAGGGCCTGGACCTGACAGTATACCACCAATATTTTTAAAAAATCTTGCCGAAGAACTTATACTACCACTACAACTACTTTTTAACTTATCACTTAATAAATGTACTTTTCCTAAAGCATGGAAATCTTCCTTTCTTGTACCAATATTTAAATCTGGTGCAAAATCTAACATTCGGAACTACCGTGGAATAGCCATTATCTCATGCATTCCAAAATTATTTGAAAAAATTGTAAACGAAAAACTTTTTCATCAACTTAAAAATGTAATAACAAGCAAACAACATGGCTTTTTTAAAGGCCGCTCAACTACAACAAATCTTTTAGAATTTATGACATTCACTCTGAATGCAATGGACGCCGGCAACTACGTAGAAACTCTTTACACTGACTTTAGCAAAGCCTTCGACCGTATTGACATACCTTTACTTCTGCACAAATTACAAAAATATGGCATAAAACATACTCTTCTTGAATGGCTCAAATCATACTTAACGAATCGTGTACAGGTAGTCCGCTTCCAAAACATTCTGTCTGAACCAATTAATGTAACATCTGGCGTACCTCAGGGTTCTCACTTAGGGCCTCTCCTTTTCATTTTACATATAAACGACATTTTCTTCATACTCAAAAATCTGAAAGTGCTTATATATGCAGACGACATGAAACTCTTCATGGAAATAAAAAATATCAACAACGCTGTAATATTCCAGAACGAAATCAATCTATTCTACATTTGGTGCTGCAAAAGTCTACTCCAACTTAATGTAAAAAAATGTAATTCAATAACTTTCAGTAGGAAAAATGAAACTATACCCACAAACATACATCTAGGAAATCAACTTGTAGGAAAATGTAAAATTGTAAGAGATTTAGGCGTAATCTTAGACTCCAAGCTCACTTTCGTGGAACACTACAATACCATAATCAATAAAGCAAATAGCATGCTGGGCTTTATTAAACGCTTCAGTCATAACTTTCAGGACCCATACACAATAAAATTATTATACACTACATATGTCAGACCTATTTTGGAATATTGCAGCCTGGTATGGAATCCATACAATATTATTCACGAAGAACGCATCGAATCTATTCAAAAACAATTTCTTTTATATGTACTTCGTAAATTAAACTGGACAGCATTTCCTCTACCATCATATGAAGCACGCTGCATGCTCATCAATATACAAACACTTAAAGAACGCCGCGACCTTGCAATGCTTTATTTTATCAGCGACATTATTTCTCAACGCATTCAATCACCTTCTTTATTATCGCAACTAAATTTTTATAAACCTAGCCGTCAATTACGAACCAGGAAATTATTTTTAGAAAGAAACACTAGAACAAATTATGCAAAATACAGTCCAGTCAATCGAATAATGCGCCATTACAATCAATACTGCGAACATCTTGACCTTACTATGTCAAAAAATCAAATCAAATCTCAGCTTTGTCGTAGAAATAATGCGTAGTATGTAAGTGAACATTGTAAACAATTTATATGTAGTCTACATTTGCTTGACGAAATAAATAAATAAACTTGACGCTTGGAATGCCCTATATGATCTCAACTAACATTGATGTCGAAGATGGGCTAGTTAACGGGGCCATAGGAGAGCTTAAATTTATCGAACATGATGATGATAATCCCGAAGAGCGCATTATTCGATTATGGCTAAAATTTGAGAGTAATATTATTATATTAGTATTATCGGTGCCAGCTTAAGGGTCAAATCTAGACCTTTAGTGTATTCTAACCCAGGTCAACTGCAATTTGATTGGGTACCTATATTAAAACGATCAGCCAATATTAAGCTTGGTAGCATCAACTGTAAAAGAATTCAATTTCCGATAGTTAGTGCATGTGCACTCACGGTCCATAAATCGCAGGGAGGTACATTTTCTGAAATTGTACTTGACTACGATAAATCTTTGGAACAACAACTAGTATATGTTGGATTGTCACGGGTGACAACAATGGATGGGCTTCACTTAACTAACCAAAAGAACATCTTCAAATTTTGGCACTCAAAGGGTAGTGATTCGCCCAGAATGATGGAACTGAGAACAGAATTAAACCGACTATCCAGTCATAAACTATCCACAATCAGTGATGTACTGTTGGATTTTATCGATATGACGAATCATGGTTTTAGCTTAATCAGTTTCAATGTTCAAAGCTTAAATGCTCATGCTTCAGATATTTCAACTGACAATATACTAACCAAAGGTAATATTTTAGCATTTAGCGAAACTTGGTTAGACAATTGTTCTGCAGTGAATATAACAGGTTACAATTGCAGCGCCGAATATAAACGTTCTAATTGTAGAGCTGGTGGTGTTGCAATTTACCTAAAGGACACTGCGTCTTTGATTGCTACTGTTCATAAACTCGAACAACTTAGTGAGCAATATGACGAAAATTTGTTGTTGGCGGACAATTTCGGTGACATATGTGCAATTGATATTACGTTAAATGGTATAAAAGTATTGTTGGCTGTTCTATATATTTCGCCAGATACAACCTACAAAGAGAAGCAATTTTTCATCACGCGTAATTTATTTTTATATTCACGTAAAATTACGCCGATGATAGTTGTGGGGGATTTCAATATAGATGCCTCAAAACAAGATAATATTAAATTCCTTGATTTCATGAGCAACTATATGAAGTTGGATATGGAATCTGCTCCTTCACAAGCTACTACCCGGAGGCACATGTATTGATCTCGTATTTGCTAGGAACATCAATGTAGAAAGCCGTAGATATATATCATACTTTTCATATCACAGGCCTATTGTATCATTGATCAATCCAGCGAATTAATGTTTCCTTCATTGGAAGATTATAATCGATTGTGAACGCTACACCTACACCAACCATATCAGTATCGCACCCACGGACAACAGTTCAGCCTGGAATTAGATGACGGAAGTCAGCGGCATCCATCGAAATTCGAATTCAACTCATCACTCTCCATCACAAACGCTTTCATAAAAGGTTCTTTTCAGAGCCACCATTATTTTATTGAAAAGAACTATTCTGGATATTTCATAATATTTGTGTTTCAGAATGTTTAATGTAACTAATCTGTACTTTAGTTTAGGTGCATCGTTTCAAATTCTAGTAGTGAAAAAGGGGCGTGCTTAGATAATTCATACAATTGATCAACTAATTGACATTCGGAAGTGTTAAGGAACATGTCAGTTGTTTTCGTATTCACGACATCCAGTTATGTCTCTGACATTACCCACCCGCCTTTTTTTTTCTACTTATCCAACTGATCGCTCCGCCGTTAAAGAAAATTACACATCCGGTTGTTGACTTTCTGGTAGAAACGTCTCCAGCCCAGTCAGCGTCTGAGTAGGCTACTAGATTATCATCAAATTCTTGAGGCTGTTTTAACACAAGCTTCCAATCTGCCGTTCTCTTGAGATAACGCAAGATCCTTTTTGCAGCTATCCAATCGCTTTCAACAGGACAACTTACTTTCCTTCCAAGAATTCCGACTGTATTGGCTATATCTGGACGGGCAGTAACGTCTATGTACAGAAGCGTACCCACTAAGCTTCGATACGTTTCTCCATTGGACAATGGATTGCTGATCTCCACGATTTGTGGGTATTCAACATCCATCGGTGTGCGGCTTGGCTTCGCTTCAATTAATTCGTATCTTTGAACTGTTCTCTCGATATAGCTGCGTAAACTAATAGAATAGATTCCACGCTCTTCGGTAATTTCCATTCCAAGAAAATAACGAGCTTTCCCTAGATCCGAGATTTCAAAAAACTGCTGCAAAGCCCGGTACGTTTCATCAATCATCAACTGGTTTGACGCTGCGACTAGCATGTCATCCACATAAACTAGAATGTAAATTTTTCGACCGTTTGACATTGTCCTAAAGAAAAGACATTGATCGGTTGAGCTCCGCTTAAATCCTAGCTTCTTTAAAACTTCCGAAAGCTTCTCGTTCCAACAGCGAGCAGACTGCTTCAATCCGTAAATGCTTCGTTGGAGTCTGCATACGAGTTTCTCTTTCCCTGGAACTTCAAAACCCGGCGGCTGCCGCATATAGACAACCTCCTCAATTTTACCGTACAAGTATGCAGTTTTTATATCAAAATGTCTCAATTTTAGATTGTTTTTACCCGAAACGGAAAGTAATGTACGCATTGTAGTGTAACTAACGACCGGTGCATAGACTGCATCGTAATCTATCCCAAACTTCTGTGCGTAGCCCTGGGCAACCACGCGCGCTTTATACTTCATGATGTCCCCACGTTCATCCTCTTTGATCTTAAAGACCCACCGGCTGCCAATTATCTTCTGAATCGTTGGTGCATTCACAAGATTCCATTTTTAACATGAGATTGCATCTCATCCTCCATGGCTTGAATCCAAAACTGTTTCTCCGGTAATTTTAAGGCTTCTTCATATGTGACAGGTTCTTCCACTGAGCGCACAGCAACACCGACAACGTAATCTGACAGTCTTGCAGGTTTCGTATCTCTTGTGTTTCGATATGGTAACTGTTTCCTCAAATTTTCGCCGCTTTGCTCCTCCTGAACTGCTACATCCCCGGATTTGTTGAAATCATCGTCATGAGCATCAGAATAATCATCATCCGAAACAATATCCTGTTCAGGCAATTTTCGCTTCTGCTTTGGCTCCCGAATTGAATTCTTGCTTTTCTGTAGCTGTGAAATTTCTATCTGAGACGATCCATTATTCCATTCGATGAAGGTTGCGTCTCTGCTAACAGTGATTGTATCCGTATCACGATTGAGGAACCGATAACCCTTCCGGTCTTCAGCGTATCCAACAAAAGTCAGCTTCTTCGATTTGGGATCCAACTTACTCCGCTTCACTGATGGTATGTGAACAAACCCGTCACTACCAAATACGCGTAGTCGTTCCAACGCCGGTTTTGTTCCGTACCACCTTTCATACGGCGTACAGTTAATTACACGAGTAGGTAGTCTGTTTTGTAAAAATGCTGCCGTGCGAATTGCCTCCCCCCAGTACTTTTTCTCCATGTCTGCGTCCAGTAGCATGCATTGTTCTGATTCTGTCCACTACACTTGGAAACGGCTTACGTGCCAGTTTACCTTCGAGGCAAGCTTCACACACCTTCTCTCTTCTGCATTCGGTCACAACTATACCACTTCCGAGCTGTTCGTTGATTACTTTATTCACTGCGTCTATATCCCGGTGGCCAAACTGCCGGTGCCACAAATGTCGACACATCTGTGTATGACAGTCCCGAACAGATTGCATCGCTCGTTCTACTGTTTTCAGTTTGTATAACGAACCGAAACGATCACCCACGGCGACGACGCTTCCCGAATTGTTCACAATATCGCAACCGACATCCGAAAAACGCACTTTAAAACCTTTGCTTGTCATTTTCCCGACCGATAATAGAGAACCATCTAGCTCGGGAACAAATAGCACATCTGTGATTCTGATTTCAATTGATTTTCCTTCACCATCGATACCGTAAATCCGCCCTTCGCCACTGCCAGCTGTTTTTGTTTTCTTTTCATCAGCTAACACGACATCAGCTCCTGAACGCTTCTCCAGTGAGGTAAAGAAACTTTTATCACTAGTCATATGACATGAAGCACCACTATCCAAAATCCAGGTGTTTTTCATAGCATGCCCCGCGATAAAACACAACGGTTCACTTGATTTTGCACTTGTTTCGCATTCGGTGGTTGGTGTTTACCGACTGGCTTCGAATCATTTTCGGCATCTTTCTGTGTTGCCAGAAATTTTCGACAAAATTTCTTGATGTGTCCCGGTTTTCCACAGAAAAAACACACTTTTCCGTTGTCGCGCTTTGCATTCGATTTCATCGCTTTTTCATCAACCGTAACACCAGCTGATCTATCAACACGGCGCTGGTAGGTGTCCAGCAATTTCGATTTCACGAGTTCGACGGTAATATCGGCATCCGCTCGGCTTTCTAGAGCCATCACAAGGCTACCAAAACTATCCGGCAAGCTTCGCAAAATCATTGCCACTTTAAGTGTATCATCGAGTTTCTGGCCGACATTCTCAAGGTGCTCAAAAAGATCATCAAGCGCAATGAGATGTTTTTCCATATCACCGCCGTCATTTAAATTAATAGAACACAATCTTTTTAATAAAGACACTCGCGAAGTCATATTCGGCTTCTCATGATACATTTTTAATGATTCCCATACTTCCTTTGCGCTAGTCTTCTTCTTTATAATGCTGAACTGCGAATCTTCCAAACATAAACCTATTGTTGCTATAGCACGCTGATCATCGTGATTCCCGTCATTAAGATCCGTATCTTCCGGTTTCTCTTCACCGACGACATGCCACAATTCTTCGCGAATTAAATACATACGCATCCGAAAACTCCATGTCTGCCAATTGACGTTATTCAATCGCACAAACGAAAGTCTCGACATGTCCGCCATTTTGTTGCTTCAGCAACTAACCGAACTCTCAACCGCGACGAAAAACTTTCCGATGAAAAACACTACCGTTTTATAAAAAACTTCCAAGCATCCACTGAACCCATAACCTGTTGGCGGACAGGTACAACAGTGGGAAATTAGTTCTTCTATCGGGAATAACAAAACACGGTTCTGGTTTATGTTTTAACGTAAGAAAAGGAAATTGGCTTTATTGCTCTAATCACGGTTTTGAAAGGAATGAGAGTAATACACGTTTTTATGCAATCGTTGGATACAGTATTTCATTAGTGTGTGGTGAGCGAAAAAGTGTTACCTGATGACTCAGGGTTGCTGCTTACTTGCCTTCTACACAGGATTGTTCGTCATACGGTTGGTGATTGTTACACTGCAACATAAATAACGTGATGAAGTATTAGTTTCTCTTGTAAACTTTTTGTTTCGTAATTCATTGCACCCGTACGTGTTTAAGTACACTAGCGCCGTCCTGAATTCAGTGGAACACATATGAAACATGCTCATTTCTGTCAGGTTGTGTATGGGTTGATTGCCATGGAACTTCCTATGGAATTAATTATACTGTAAGCTGAGGAGACTGTCGGATGGGGTCCAGTATAAGGAACGTTCGGTAGAACTGAGATGTTATTAGTTGCTAAATGTTGAGACTGGTTCGATTGTAGTAAGATGGACGTCACGTACATTTTATTTGGTACGTATGTCATAGATCTAAGTATTCATATATGCAGTGCACCCAGTTTATCAAAGCGGTTTGCACGATTGAGTTTCAAACAATATTTTTAAACAATAATCTATTCTCAAATGAATGTTAAGCCGGACTTTTTGGATAAAATATCAGTTTGAATCAATTTTTCAGCAACGTTTGGTGGAAAATTGCTTACATTTTATGAATGTAGATTTCAATTCCCTAATAAAAAAATTTCCAACACTGATTCAATGCATTTGTATTAGATTGCGGTACACAAAATAAACAAAACTAAATATTTTCTGTTACAAAAGCAGTTTTCCGCAAAAATAAATAGTTTTACCACTTCCGGTGAAACTCTCAACGGGTGAGCACGTTGCATCGTGTTAGTCCGGAGAAAATTCGAGTATTTCGCCAGAAAGAAAGGATTTTCAGCCGTACTTTGACGATTCGACGCAGCCACACAGCGAAATTTTCGCTTGTAGTCAAGTGAAAATAAAGTCCATTGGACTATAAACGAAAATAAACTGGCAATATAGCCTTAGTTGCTGTGCCATCAATTCGGCGTCATCTCAAGTGAGGTGTCGCCAACCAGAAAGAAGAAGAAGAAATAGTTTTACGACAACATTTCATATCCATTGCCTTTCGCGTGTTAAATTTTGCGGGTTTACTTATAAGCGGTACGTGAATCTTTATATTAAAATAATTTCTGCAAGAGGAAATTCATATAGGAATGTGTTTGCTGCTTACCAAATGTGTTAGTGGAAGTGAACTGCAACTAAAATAATTTTTCTCGAGCAGATTTATGGTAAACGGAAGAGTTTTAAACTAAGATTTTTGCTTTTCTTGAATTGCTATTTTAAGCAGAATGTTGACGGTGCAAAGGTGTCGGAAGCAGGTATCGGAGCGTCGACTTTGGCAATTTTATCTGGCTGTGAAATGGAGTGCTGCTAGTACGAGGACGTTTGTTGTCCTCGAATATAGATTCGAAGACATTTTTTAAGTTGTCGAGACGTTCGTGGAATGTTGTACCGTTGTTTACGGAGAGATCCATATATCCCGAAGACCAGATTGGTTGATGCAGCAAGCATTGGCACCAGGTTGAGAACATACGGCAAAAAATCTGCAATGAAACTGTTAAAGCACTAACTTCAATAAAGAATAAGTATGCTGGAGAACCAAATGCATCGTGTCTTGTGCTGAACTGTTTCTGTTTGAGGACACACGGCATTTAGGGTATATCCAACATACTCCAGGAGAATCACGAATGGACTTAAAGAGCGAATTGTTCACATTGGATCACTTAAAATGAAAACTGTCAGAACAGTATACTCTAGTTATTTTGCCACTTCTCTATCCAGACGAACCGAAACAGGGCTCAGCATCGCATTTACTTCTTGTCACGTTTATATTCGACACAGGCTTTTGGCAGAAGCGCGAGAGTGTCGTGAGTACTAATGGCTTCGATATACTTAGGTAGAACAAAAGCGAAACAGGAACGCCGAAGAATAATGCTTTGCGATTTGTAATGCGAAATCCTTATGTAGAGCCGATATAAGTACAATACAATTATTATTATTATTATTATTATTATTATTATTATTATTATTATTATTATTATTATTATTATTATTATTATTATTATTATTATTATTATTATTATTATTATTATTATTATTATTATTATTATTATTATTATTATTATTATTATTATTATTATTATTATTATTATTATTATTATTATTATTATTATTATTATTATTATTATTATTATTATTATTATTATTATTATTATTATTATTATTATTATTATTATTATTATTATTATTATTATTATTATTATTATTATTATTATTATTATTATTATTATTATTATTATTATTATTATTATTATTATTATTATTATTATTATTATTATTATTATTATTATTATTATTATTATTATTATTATTATTATTATTATTATTATTATTATTATTATTATTATTATTATTATTATTATTATTATTATTATTATTATTATTATTATTATTATTATTATTATTATTATTATTATTATTATTATTATTATTATTATTATTATTATTATTATTATTATTATTATTATTATTATTATTATTATTATTATTATTATTATTATTATTATTATTATTATTATTATTATTATTATTATTATTATTATTATTATTATTATTATTATTATTATTATTATTATTATTATTATTATTATTATTATTATTATTATTATTATTATTATTATTATTATTATTATTATTATTATTATTATTATTATTATTATTATTATTATTATTATTATTATTATTATTATTATTATTATTATTATTATTATTATTATTATTATTATTATTATTATTATTATTATTATTATTATTATTATTATTATTATTATTATTATTATTATTATTATTATTATTATTATTATTATTATTATTATTATTATTATTATTATTATTATTATTATTATTATTATTATTATTATTATTATTATTATTATTATTATTATTATTATTATTATTATTATTATTATTATTATTATTATTATTATTATTATTATTATTATTATTATTATTATTATTATTATTATTATTATTATTATTATTATTATTATTATTATTATTATTATTATTATTATTATTATTATTATTATTATTATTATTATTATTATTATTATTATTATTATTATTATTATTATTATTATTATTATTATTATTATTATTATTATTATTATTATTATTATTATTATTATTATTATTATTATTATTATTATTATTATTATTATTATTATTATTATTATTATTATTATTATTATTATTATTATTATTATTATTATTATTATTATTATTATTATTATTATTATTATTATTATTATTATTATTATTATTATTATTATTATTATTATTATTATTATTATTATTATTATTATTATTATTATTATTATTATTATTATTATTATTATTATTATTATTATTATTATTATTATTATTATTATTATTATTATTATTATTATTATTATTATTATTATTATTATTATTATTATTATTATTATTATTATTATTATTATTATTATTATTATTATTATTATTATTATTATTATTATTATTATTATTATTATTATTATTATTATTATTATTATTATTATTATTATTATTATTATTATTATTATTATTATTATTATTATTATTATTATTATTATTATTATTATTATTATTATTATTATTATTATTATTATTATTATTATTATTATTATTATTATTATTATTATTATTATTATTATTATTATTATTATTATTATTATTATTATTATTATTATTATTATTATTATTATTATTATTATTATTATTATTATTATTATTATTATTATTATTATTATTATTATTATTATTATTATTATTATTATTATTATTATTATTATTATTATTATTATTATTATTATTATTATTATTATTATTATTATTATTATTATTATTATTATTATTATTATTATTATTATTATTATTATTATTATTATTATTATTATTATTATTATTATTATTATTATTATTATTATTATTATTATTATTATTATTATTATTATTATTATTATTATTATTATTATTATTATTATTATTATTATTATTATTATTATTATTATTATTATTATTATTATTATTATTATTATTATTATTATTATTATTATTATTATTATTCAGTTTTGGCACGCCGTCAATGCTTGCTTGTCATAGCGCGCGCGCTCTGAACTTTACCAGGTGTTTTCCGAGTAATTCGCGATCGCCGCGGTACATAAGTACACATATCAGCGAGTGAGGTGACAAAGAAGACGCCAACAGTGAAAGTCCGGTGCAAATCGGTGAAAAAACGGCTTAAAACAGTGAATTTGTTTTCTCTCAACGTGCTCCCGAAAGAAACAATAACAATAGTCGGCTAGCTGGCTGTTTGTTTTCATTCACCACTCCGGTGGCGTGGGTCGCGGTGGGCCCAAACAAAGATTTCTTCGGATAATAATAAGTGCTAAAAAGTTTTGGAAAAAGTGAAATTTCGGAAAATTTCAAAGGTGCTCGATACGTATCCAGGGAACACTACAGTGTGTCCCGTAAGTGTGTTAACACAGTGCGGTGCAAATTATTTTGAACACCTACAGTGAAAAGGTGAAAAGGATATCGGTTTTTCAGCCACTAATAGGCTATTTGGGGTAGGTAACGGGTGACCGTTACCACCTAAAACATGGCGGACGACCCGGGAGGGTCAGTCGGGCCTAGATTACCGACCTACATGGACCCGACGAATAAATTCGGTGAGTTGACATTCCTTCAGCTGACGGGAAAGGATGGTGTTTCACTTCCGAAAAATCCCTTCATCATCGGGAAATCGGTGGAAAGCTTTGTCGGTGGACCAATCGAAAGCGCTAAATCCGAGGATCAGGGAAAGAAATACCTTCTGAAGATTCGCAACCCTGCCCAGGTTGCCAAGCTGCTAACACTAACCAAGCTGTTCGATGGAACTGAAGTTGAAGTAGCCCCTCATCCACACCTGAACGTAAGTCGATGTGTCATTTCCTGCTACGACATTATCGAAATGGACGAAAAAGACATTTTGACTGAAATGCTGAAGGAAAGCGTTGTCCGTGTGCAGCGAATCACCAGGAAAGAAGGTTCCCGCGCTGATCCTAACGTTCTCCAAAACCACGTACCCGGAGTACCTCAAGATCGGTTTGCTGCATATTCCCACCCGGCCATATTTCCCGAATCCTATGTTGTGCTATAACTGCTTCAGCTACGGCCACACCCGTGTCCGTTGCCCTGGACCACAACGCTGTTTTAACTGCTCTGGCGATTATCACGGAGAAGAGGAGTGCAACGAGGCTTCCCAATGCAGAAATTGTAAGGGTGATCACCGTCCTACCAGTCGACAGTGCCCTGTTTACAAGAAGGAGGTCGAAGTCATTAAAATTAAGGTCCGCGATAACGTGTCTTTCCCAGAGGCTAGGAAGCGTACTGAGCTACAGACAGGTGGTAGCTATGCCCAAGCGGCATCGCGATTTAGCGAATTTGAAAAAAGATTGCGGGAACTTGAAGCGACCGTGAAGGCAAAGGACGAGGACATAGCCAAACTGCGCGAAGAAATCAAGCAGAAAGACGAAAAAATTAACAGTGTGAACAATCTCAACCAACTGCTGAAACAGAAGATTTCTGATGAACGATCGCGCAGCGCAAGCCGTGGAAGTCAACATCATAACCAAAGACCAGTACCAGCACAGACGTGGTCGAATCCGGTCACTCGATCAAGTAGCCACTCTCCAGCCGTTCAGGAACCGAAGCGAGGCCCTGGCCGCCGCCGAAAGTACGACAAATCGGTCATATCGCCTGACCCTAGCCCGCCCCCGAAGAAAACTGCTGTCACTACACCCGATCCCATGATGATGGACTGTGTCAGCTATGAAGTGGAGATACCGGCCACACCCCCCAGTCAGTATCTTCGATAATTCCGCCACTCAACAACGTTTGGACCACCATGACGACCCTAGCACGAACACGGACAACGAGATTTATCGGTTCGGAAGCGGAGAAAGTGTAGTACCCCCTCCGACGCAAGTGCAGCAGGTTGAAGGAGTCGTCCGGGACGTCTTACCCCAACCCGTTGATGAAGAATTCACCTCTGCAGCCGATCACACCACCGAAACATCTACGATACCGGAATCCTGGGATAGACGGCAGGGAGAAGGGATTGCCCTTCTTTGCCCTGGCCGCCGCCCTACGCAACCAACAATCAACCCTCTCATCGAAACCAACAGCCGAGAAACCAGCGAATCTACAAAAAGTCTTTCCCCAGTGCCGGCTGTTGCCGGTAATTCTGGAAGTAATCGTGTGGTGATGTTGGCAACGGCTGGCACTGTGGGGCAAAGCGTCCCATAGGTCAGTATTCCTATTCTCAATATTCAAACCGATACTGCTGCGCCCGTTGTTTCAGGCGACAACACGAATGTTCCAGTTCTCTCGCCTGGCGAAGGCCCATCAAGATCCCGCACGACGTATATTACACAAAGCGCTTCCCCGGTGCCGGCTGTTGTCGGTATTGGAAAATCTAGTGTAATGGTTTCGACAGCGGCTGGCACTGTGGGGCAAAGCGTCTCACAGGCAAGTCTCTCCACGAACCGACTACCAGCAGCGGGTACTGCGGCATCTCCCTTTTTTTTCAGCCGACTCATCTGCTGGAAGATCCACCATCAGTTCCGGTACGAACAGCTCCTCCGGCAGCTGCTTCGCACTCCAATGGAACCTGCGCGGCCTTAGGGCAAACATCAGCGAACTGAAGCTCCTCATCGCCAACCTCGAACCTTACGTCATTGCACTTCAAGAGACGAAGGTTAATCAAACGGTCATACCTCCAAACTTCGTTGGCAGGAACTACACGCTACTGTTGGAGTCAAACAGCACCCATTACTGGCAACATGGGGTAGGCCTTGCTATCCGAGAAGGCATACCGTTCGAGCGTCAGCAAATCAACACCTCCCTCCATCTAGTCGCTGCGCGTATCTATGCGCCGGTGCAGGTAACTGTTGTGTCCATCTACATTCCGCCTAGTTCAGCCCAATATCAAACCGCTTTGAGCGAGCTCCTCGATAAACTGGATGGCCCGGTTATATTTCTGGGTGACTTCAACGCACATCACCTTGCGTGGGGGTCATCATCATCGAACGCGCTTGGCCGATTCATAGCTAACACGACATTAGACAGGAATCTTGTGATTCTCAACAGTGGTTCTCCCACACGCATCGACCCGGCCACTGGTCATACTTCGGCAATCGACGTTACCTTCTGCTCTAAGAGTCTGGCTCCCAAGTTTACATGGCGAACTCTTTCGGACACCCACAACAGTGACCACTTCCCGATAACGGTCTAGCACGCGAACCGTGCGACGGAAATGGCTCTATGACCGCGCCGACTGGTCGCTGTATGAACAAATCACCGCTGAGACAATCTGCCCAGACATCGAGTGGAATGTTGACAGCTTCACGGAGAAGTTGATAGCAGCAGCTAACACTTCCATACCACGCACCAGCGGCCGAGTTGGACCAAAAGCGGTACCATGGTGGTGCCCAGAAGCGAAGACTGCCATCCGACAGCGACGAAAGTGCTTGCGGGTCTACGGCGCCTGCAGAGATTCGATCCAGATCAACTCGCAGCGTTGGCTAGTTTTCAGGAAGCTAGAGCAGCAGCACGAAAGGCGATTAAAGAGGCAAAGGAACATTCGTGGGAGAATTTCGTAGCAACAATCTCTCCGGACAGCTCGACGACAAAACTATGGCAGACGGTGAACTGTTTGCGTGGCAGCCGGCAACAACGCACCATAGTAGTCAAGGGAGCGGATGGTTTCATAGACAATCCCGAAGAAGCAGCGGAAGAACTGGCCAGTCACTACAGCGAGAGATCAGCGACCTCCAGCTACCCTCCATCTTTCCAGATGGCGAAGGCAAGAGCGGAACGAGAGTCCATAGATTTTTCGCCCAATACCGAGGATGTATACAACACCGACATCACCCTGAACGAACTTCTGTGGGCTCTCGACAAAGGACGAGGTGCCTCTACAGGACCCGACATGATAGGGTATCCTCTGCTTCAACGCCTGCCCCTGTCCGTGAAAGTGACGCTCCTCGAGCTGCTCAATAAAATCTGGAGTAACGGAGAGTTTCCCGCTAGCTGGCGGAATGCCATCGTCGTTCCCATCCCAAAACCTAATTGTCACGATACCGGGCCTGCTGCCTTTCGGCCAATCTCGCTCACCAGCTGCATGGCAAAGCTGCTAGAGCGGATCATCAACCGTCGCCTAATTACTGAGCTAGAGTTGAATGGTCGGCTCGACAAACGCCAACACGCGTTTCGTCCCGGGCGGGGCACGGATACGTACTTTGCTGAGCTGGAGAAATCGCTTCCAACCGCAGACGAGCACTGTCTGATAGCTTCACTGGACCTGTCGAAAGCATACGATACTACCTGGCGACATGGAATAGTTCGCACATTGAAAAAATGGCGAATACGTGGTCGAATGCTCAACATCATACAGAGCTTCCTCTCCGAGCGAACATTCCAGGTGTCCGTAGGGAGACACTTATCTCGCGAACATCCGCTGGAAAACGGAGTACCTCAAGGCTCGGTCCTCTCTGTGACCCTGTTTATCGTCGCTATGCAGCCGATATTCCAAGTGATACCGAAAGGAGTTGACATACTCCTATACGCGGACGACATCCTCCTCGCTGTGCGAGGCGCCAGAAGTGACGGGTTATACCGTAAACTGCAGGCCGCCGTCAAGGCTGCCGATCACTGGACGAAAAGCGTCGGTTTCGCCATGTCGGCAACAAAGTCCTTCATTTTTTACTGCAGCCCGAATATACGGAATGAACCTACAGGAGACATCACCATCGATCAGACTCCCATTCCGACGACCAACCAGCTGAGGATTCTGGGTGTAACCTTGGACCGAACCCTCACCTTCAGACCTCACTGCAAGTTGACGAAAAAAGCTTGCGAGGCTCGGTTACGGATTCTTCGGATGATCGGTGCCCAACACTCACGTGGCAATCGAACATCTCTGCTGCAGGTTGGATCAGCATTAGTCACCTCGAAGTTGCTGTATGGGATAGGACTTGTCAGTCGAGGAGGATCGCCGAATTTGCAGACTCTTGCCCCTGCTTACAACAAAATGGTCCGGTTTGCTTCCGGAGCCTTTGTTACCAGTCCAATAGTCTCGATCATGGCCGAGGCAGGGACCCTACCCTTCGAATTACTTGCAGCTCAAGCCACAGTGCAAACAGCCATCCGAATATATTCGCATAACCGGAATAACGGTACCCTTCCTCTGATCCAGCGAGCATCAGACCGGCTGGAAGAACTAACCGGTTCACCTCTTCCTGTTGTCGGCCAACTCACACGGCAGAGTAGTCGTGCATGGAACGCACGAAAGCCGGCGATTGTGTGGGAGGTGAAGGAAAATGTTCGCGCAGGAGATCCACCTCAGAAAGTTCATCCGATCTTTCGGCAAGTACTCGACACTCGTTTCCGCCATTCGACCGTCATCTATACTGACGGATCCAAGTGTGAAGACACGGTGAGGGCAGCATTCTACAACGTCGGGACAGCCCAGAAATACAGTCTTCCGAAAGAATGCAGTGTCTTCTCAGCAGAGGCATACGCCATTAAAATGGCACTCTCTGTACCGAATGTCCGCAACGAAGTGGTGATCATGACCGATTCGGCTAGCTGTCTCCTGGCCTTAGAAGCAGGACATTCTCGCCACCCCCACAAATCCGTTCGTTTCTGCTGGATTCCGGGGCATACTGGCATCAGCGGAAACACGGAGGCCGACCGACTGGCTAACGAGGGCAAAACACAACCTGTCACCAATATCCCAATTCCAGCGGAAGATGCTGCAAGGGCAGCAAAACAGGCGATTCGCCTCCGATGGGAGAGGCAGTGGTTTGAAGCGAGAGACGTGAAGCTGAGGGAGGTCAAACGCGACACGCTTAGGTGGACCGATCGCGGCAGCCCTGCTGAACAGCGTCAACTTACACGGCTGAGGATTGGCCATACACGGCTGACCCACACCTTCTTGCTGAAAAAAGAAGAACCGCCGAACTGCGAATGTTGCGATGTAGAGCTGACGGTGCGGCATATTATCCTTGAATGTAGGAAGTACGATGGAGAGCGAAGAAAATACAACATCGGCAGCAGTCTATATGAAGCTCTGGGAAACACCGATGAACAAGCAATCCAGTTGCTAAACTTCCTACGTGAAACAAAATTGAACAACAAATTGTAGATCAAAAGTGGCTGGAACAATTTCGATTAAAGAGGCTAAGGGGAAAAATTAAATCAGAAATACAGAGATGAAGTCTAGATGATGATTAAGTTGAAGAAGAAGAAGAAAGTGAAAATGCATACGAAAATATAAACAAGACGAAGCGGAGAAGAATAAAATTAAACTCAAGATGAAGAAGAAAAATTAAAGGAAGAAGAAGAAAGTCAAAATGTATAGAAGTAGAGGAAAATAGGTAGATACGAAACGAAGAAAATGAAAGTAAAAGTGATGAAAACTTGCGCTGTAGCATAAACACACAATAACACACTCACACACAACACCACATACACCAAAACACCCTTCTCTGACACGAATGCACGGCAAACACCGTGTAAAATGTCAATAATAAAACAAAAAAAAAATTATTATTATTATTATTATTATTATTATTATTATTATTATTATTATTATTATTATTATTATTATTATTATTATTATTATTATTATTATTATTATTATTATTATTATTATTATTATTATTATTATTATTATTATTATTATTATTATTATTATCATTATTATTATTATTATTATTATCATTATTATTATTATCATTATTATTATAATAATTATTATTATCATTACGTTTCACGTCACTATACACGACAACACTTTGAAAATGTAGAATAAACGTGACGTAATGACTTGTATTTCGGATACTATATATATATTCATCATCAATGTAACAGGTTTAAAGTTTTTTAAAACGTTGCAGTAATGTAACGTTTATCATACATTTTCAAAGTGTTGTTTTGTTAGTGACGTGAATATAGTATAATTAAATGGTGTTAAAACATTATTCGAGTGAATTATTATTATAAATATTGTTATTATTATTATTATCATCATCATCATCATCATTTTAGAGTGACTAAAACAAGATTCAGAGTGACGAAATGGTAGCGCATATGCACGGAATGCATAAGAACGCAGGTTCGGGTCCTGTCTCTTAGCGTATCTTTTTCCAATAAATCATCTTTTCTGTTAGTTTTTCATTCAATTGGCTTCACCAATATATGTTTCCGCTCAGTCATTGCAAAACTTATCATCATCATTATTATTATTATTTTTATAATTATTATTATTATTATTATTATAAATATTATTATTATTATCATTTTTATTCAGCATTTACATGAAAAACTGATATACGATCTCTCAGAATTTAGCAATATTTGGAGGAATCGTTCTTCATCGAAAAATATTATACCCGTTTTCACTCATCCTAAAAAGTTTTGAAAAACCACGTAAATGATCAAAGAAAAAAAACGGGTCTTCCTAATCATATGTCTCTTGGCAATCTACAAGCATGAACCACGTCCGATATTTGTGACGACGACACGACCTGCCACTCGCTATTCAAAACTGTATCGCAAATTTAACTACCCCTCAGTAACTGATAATGTCAAAATGAAATCGCTTTAAAAATTTGAAATTGGCAACACAAGTCGAAAAACTATTGATTTTGAATAACAGTTACCTTGGTTACTGCGTATGGAAAGCATAAGGAATGTAAACAAAACTAATTCCGACTACCTCGAGTGGAATATTGTCTTTTCGCCGTCGTAAGTTGCAAAGACTCAAGCCTAATTACGTGTCAGAGCAGTAGATCAATTAGTCATTCGGTACTTCAAATAGAAGTCATGGGCCATACGCTTATCTTACTCGGTGAATATGGAACCCGTTTTGGACTACTCACTTTAAGCCCACTCAAGTCACTGGTAGAATTTGCCAATAAACCGATTTTTAAAATGTGAGATGGCAGATAGGGGCTCTTGTTGAAGTTAAGATGAATCAGGTTAATTACAAATAATGAATAATGTATTGTAAAAAATTACAAAGATGTAATTCATTACATAGGTACCTGATATTGACGGACTCGTATTTAATTTTCTCATGAAACCGCACCACTGAGAGCAGCTGACCAATCAGCAGATTTTAAATTTATTCTTTTAGAAAGGTTTGAGCTAGAAGCGTCAAAATAGATGAATTCAGATGTAATTTATATCCTTTCGTTCAACAAACAGGTACAGTTTCATTACAGGAAGGTTCCTTTGTAGTAATCAAAGTGGAGCCTTTCACTGGAGAGATGTTATCGAGAATACAAACTAAAGCTAGCTCGAAGTTTTTCCCATCAAATCCCGGGAATAACAGCTGTTCTAAATTGAACTACATGTTTTTTTATGGACATCAGCCAGACATTGAGTATCCTCATTGCAAATATGTCTGTTTGTTTTAACTCAGTATGCCTGCGACAGTTGAAGAAGCTGCTGCTCATGTCCAATTCCAAAAGTATCTTTAAAGTTTTCGTCTGCAAATAATAGAATATATTAGCAGAATGAAAAAAGATGCAATATAGAGTTTGCTCAAACTAATTATTTGGCACGCTTTTAATTTATTTAATGTCGAGCCATCTCACACCTAATATCAAATGTACTTATTGTTGATTCAACATGCCCAATTCCTTCTCCTTGTACCTGAATATTTGTTCTCTTTCATGAATACGAGAAATTTACAACTAACCATTCGGGACAAAGTCCTCCTGAGGTTCATTTGAAATCGACTTACACCCCGATGTATTTGAAAGTCGAAGTCTGGACGAATACCATACGAAGCTGAAGATGAGCGGGATCATGCTTCCTTGAAAAAAAAACGACCATTTCTTTTTTCCCCACAGAGAACTGGATACCTTGCTGAACAGCCAAACGGACAAGTTATCTAAGGTATCTTGCAAGGGATTTTCCAAATTAAAAGCTTTGAGTCCAGTAACTGAAACCGTTCATATCGTTCACGTAAAAATTATAAAGAAGCTGACATATATGATACCTTCGGAAAGCACACAAATTTATAATGCAACTTTATTTTTGTAATTGTTTTTATTTTTTAACCCTAAATTTAACCATAAATTTAATTTCTTACAAAACAATCTACCCAAACTACCATCTGGGAAGGTCCACCACCGCCTGATGCAAGGACTTGTCGACTGGTTAGCGTACAACTGTATTGAACCTTCATTGAGTTGTGGAGTTACAACTCATTACAACTATTCTTGAAACACTAGTCAATATTTTCTACTATATACAATTTATTTCACATTTTAAATTTGTGCTGTTTATACGAATCTGAAGCGCTTTCAAATTGTTTGTTTATTCTCAAGCTCCTTAGTAACTTGCGAACAACCAAAACAGTGTTGCTCGAGAAGATTAATTTCATCAATCCTTGTTGGTCGCTCATTTTTTCGTAACTGACGGTAAATCGTTGACGATCACTTTGAATGCAGATTTATCTTCGTAGTGTCTGGTCGTGTCGCCGTTTGTGATCTCTTTTGCAAACAATTCAGCAGCGTCTTTTGCGAAGAATCATTAACTAATAATCACATTCTTGAAGCTGCGAATAATGTCCCACTACGCTCCCCTATTGAATCATATCCTGTTGTCACAATGGATACAATGAAAACTGCGTGCAATAAGCTGAAAAAATCAACAAGTGCTGGGCCTGATGGTTTTCCGTCTATAGTTCTCAAAAAGTGTTCGAAAAGTTTATTAGCCCGATTGGTGATTCTATTTAATTCATCTTTATGCTCTGGAATTTTTCCCGAACCATGGAAGAAATCATTCATCTTCCCCGCATTTAAAAAAGGCAATAAATGTGATATATCGAACTACAGAGGAATTGCCGCTTTGTGTGCTAAATCTAAGCTCTTTGAATTAGTCGTTTTGGATTTTATCATACACAATGGCTCTAATTATATATCTTCAACTCAGCACGGTTTCATGCCAAAACAAGCTACATCTACGAATCTTGTGTGTTATACTTCCTATGTCATTCAGTCGTTACAGGTGCGACAGCAGGTTCACGCTTTATATACTGACTTCTCCGCTGCTTTTCATAAAATAAATCATCAAATAGCTTTTGCAAAACTAGGAAGACTTGGATTTAGCGGTCCTTTTTTGAACTGGCTGCAGTCTTATTTGATTAACTGTACTATGATAGTTAAAATCGGTGACTGCACAGCCGCACCCTTTCTTACTAACTCTGGGGTACCTCAAGGTAGTCACCTCGGACCCTTTTTATTTTTGCTGTATCTCAATGATTTGAACCTTGCGCTGCAATGTAACAAACTATCATTCGCCGACGATTTTAAATTGTATCATCCTATTAAAGACATTGGAGATGCCAGATTTCTGCAGAAACAGTTAGATATCTTCTCCAGTTTGTGCAACCTCAATAGAATGGTCCTGAACGCTTCAAAATGTTCCGTGATTTCTTTCTCACGTAAAGGCACAGTAGTTGTTTCGACTATACCATTTCCTAGACTATTCTCAAACGAGAATCGACTGTCAAGGATTTGGGAGTTCTGTTAGATTCAAAACTTAATTTTAAGAATCACGTAGAATATACGATCTCTAAGGCTTCCAAGATGCTAGGCTTCATATTTCGCATTACAAAGAACTTTAATAACATATATTGTCTTAAAGCTCGCTCTATACTCGAATATGCTGCAGTCGTCTGGGCTCCCTATTATCAACTCGACATCCAACGCATAGAAGCTATTCAGCATAAATTTATTTGGTTTGCACTTCGCAGTCTTCCTTGGAAGGATCCCAATAACCTTCCCAGCTATAGTGAGCCCTGTAAACTTATTGATTTAGACTGGTTATCCGTACGCCAAGACATCTATAAAGCTGTTTTCGTGGCGGATTTGTTACAATCTCAAACTGATTGCCCCGAATTTTTACATAAACTGAACCTAGCTATTAATTTTCGCAACCTCCGATCTCATCCATTTCTCAGATTTCAATCTGCTCGCACTAATTACGGCTATAACGAACCGTTTTCTAGTATGTGCCGTCTATTTAATCGATGTTCTCACTTGTTCGATTTTCACTTATCTCGCAACACCGTTGCTTCTGAATTACTTCTCTACTTCTTAAGTATTAAGGTTAGTAGTAGGGGTAGTTTTAATTATCAGTAATAAGTTTATGACATGGTATCTGCTAGATTATTGTGATCTTTCCCACTCGGTCTCTCCAAAATCTCCATTGGAAACTAACTAGATTCGCTCGTCGAAATTAACTCGGTCGTCCCTTCTACTTTTTCTTTGTCATCCACCATCCGTTTTTCGATCACTAACCAGATCTTCATGCCGATTCTAATCCCGTCGTTTTCTCTGCCTTCCACCATCTTTTTGGTCACTAATTAGATCTACATGCTGATTCTAACACCGTCGTTAGCCCATTCTTGTTTACCACCCCACCCCCTTACCAACCCTTATATAACATTTACCTATTCACTTTTTTCTTATTTCTCACCAAGAGCGCTATTACTGCCCTGCAATGCTTAGTGTCATCAACTAGTTATAGATAGGGTTATAGATTTAGTTTTAATTGTTAGTGTTAAGCCCAAATGTATATTTTGGATCATTGTAATCTGTTGATACAAATGATGAGGAGGTTTTATGCCTGCTGGAGAAAGACATTGCCAAATTTCATCTCCATCGTGCTTTTCCCTGCTCTAAAATAAATAAATAAATAAATAAATGAATAAATAAATATTTTATTTAATTTCATTAATTTCATTTTATTTGTTTTCTGAAAGCTGAAACATTCTTACATAACATAATCAAAAATTGGCGATGTATGTGTTTTTATTTTTGAATTATATTTTTTGTAAATTTTCATTTTTTGTTGTTCTCGTGTTTTTTAGATTTTCTTTAAAAAAGGTAATTGATATATTAAAAACGTTTGAAGCACTCGATTGATTTTGCTACTTATTGGATATGTTGTCAATAAATGCTTATAGTTTTTATTAAGAATATTTGAATGTGGCTAAGTTAAAATTTTGTGTTTGTAAAAGTCAATTGTATAACTTTTTTACAGTTTTCATGGTTTGCGGCCAATGGGCACTCTATCATTTTTTTTTCTGAAAGCTGAAACATTTTTACATAACATAATTAAAAATTGATGATTCATGTGTTTTTGTTTTTGAGTTATAATTTTTTGAAAATTTCAAGTTTTCGCAGTTTCCGTGTTTTTTCGATTTTCATTCCTTCCTTTCGATGTTGCACATATGAGCCAGCCTAGTCTACCTTTTCCTATCTAAGTTTATAATTGATTCTATCTATAATGTCATTCCGCCTTTCATTTTCATATATTTATCGTCTCTAGTCGTTACTTGCCGAACAATACCAATGGAAGTCAATCGTTACACTCTATTATTCACTACACTATGTATTGTCTTGTTTCTGTCTTCTCGACCGTAAGTCATTTTCGACTGTGTGGGATGAGATGTGAGCACGAACTGATCACCAGCATTGATTCCTAATATCATTTCTTAGTTATGAATAATTTTTAAAATTTGGATGAATAATTTATAATTTCAGTTAATTTCCTAATCTGGTAACCTTGTGCCTTTTTTGTTTTCTGGATTGGGTTTTGAAGTGACTTGTTCGATTTTCACTTATCTCGCAACATCGTTGCTTCTGAATTACTTCTCTACTTCTTAAGTATTAAGGTTAGTAGTAGGGGTAGTTTTAATTATCAGTAATAAGTTTATGACATGGTATCTGCTAGATTATTGGATCTTCCCCACTCCGTCTCTCCACAATCTCCATTGGAAACTAACTAGATTCGCTCGTCGAAATTAACTCGGTCGTCCCTTCTACTTTTTCTTTGTCATCCACCATCCGTTTTTCGATCACTAACCAGATCTTCATGCCGATTCTAACCCCGTCGTTTTCTCTGTCTTCCACCATTAAGTGATTACTCTCGTTCATAATAGATCAGGTAGTCGTTGCTCAAGGTGCAACAATTTGATTTTCATTTTATTAAAAAATTTTAAAACCCTCTGTAGCAAAAAGATTGAAAAAAGTTAGGAATGTTTAAAATATTATGGGAAACGTTTCTGATGAAAAATGTTCAAAATTATTGAAAGTTTTTTATTCGCACTTACAATTTTTATACCACACTAGATTTAACATTGAAATTTAATCATTTAACATATGAGTACATTACGCTGTATTATTTTCAGATTTTGAAAGAATGTGGACGGGTATTATATCAGACTTTTAAAATGTATCCTAAATTTATTTTATTATTTTTAATTACTTCCATACCCAAGACCTGAAAACATGTTGTAGATGAAAACGCATCGTATTTAATTCTGAAGGTGAGTGGTATCTGATGATAATTTGATGGATACGCATGGTTTCAAAAATCTGTTATAATACCCATGAACATTTTTTAAAAACCACAAAATAATACTGCGTGATGTACTTATAAATGATTTATTTTTGATTTAAAATTTAAGGCAGTACCAAAATTGTAGGAGTGATTAAAAATTTTTTGAAAATTTTGAACATTTTTTGCATGAAAAACATTTTGAAAAAATCTAAAAAAAATCTGAAAAGTTTCCCATAATACCTAAGAAATTCTAGATCATTTTCAATTGTTTTTGATGAAGAGGTTTTTGATATATTTAAATAAAATGAAAATCAGAAGAACCACCATAAGTCCACAAATAAGGCAGTTAAGGAGCTTAAATTTTGAGAAAATCATCTCCAATGCAAACTCTTTCAAACAGGTTTTATCAACGATTTATTATTTCTAGTTGGTTTGACGTAAAGCCGCCATAACTAAGTTCAGTTTTTGCAATGACTGAACGGAAACATTTACTGGAGAAGCCAAATGAAAGAAACCGTAACAGAAAAGATGGTTTATTGGAAAAAGATACACTCAGAGACAGGACTCGAACCTGCGTTCTTATGCATTCCGTGCATACGCGCTACCATTTCGCCACTCTGAACCTGAACTCTGAAAAATACATCTAAACTTAGTTATGGCGGATTTACGTTAAACCAACAAAACTTAATAAATCGTTAAAAACAATAGCGGTTTGATTTTCCATAACAATCTGCTTCTGGTAGGAAAGTGCAGACAATCAATACAACCTTCATATTGGGCATCATTAAAGAAGGTGACAAGCGATTATAATTATACTCTCCTACTCAGTGCTTGAGCGGAAAATAGGTATACATAAAGCGAAAAGACTAGTGTTTGATGGACAGAAAAGATGTTTGGATGTATGGTATCGGTCGGATCGGCCAGGATGTAGACCATGTTCGATGTACGTTCTACCATGTGTCTATAACAAGGTTCAGAGTGGCGAAATTGTAGCGCGTATGCACGGAGTGCATCAGGATGGAGGTTTGAGTCCTGTCTCTGGGCGTATCTTTTTCCTACAAATCATCTTTTCTGTTAGTTTTTCATTCATTTGGCTTCTCCAATATATGTTTCCGCTCAGTCATTGCAAAAACTGAGGTTATATCAATCTAATTTATGTTTGGGGCCAGTTTTTGTATGCAAACCCGGCTACGCCCTTTTGTGAGGAGAGAATTTTCGTATGCCACTTCTGGAGGTCTTCACAAAAAACACGTGTTTCTTCGGTATCGAAACGTAGAGTGAATTTTATTTCATATTCGACAAAATGTACATCATGTGCGGCTACGAAAAAATCTTAATGTATGACCTCCTTTTGGGAGGATTGTTTTTGGGATTTGACTGCATAGCGCAATGTTTCTCTGTACGCTAAATGAGATAAAATAAAGAAGGATTTGGGAGTTTGGGTACATGTTTCTTGGAAGAACGTGCATCATATCTGTAAATGATAAAAGTCACAAAATTTACACTGCAAATTAGTATCTATGTTAGTTTTACTTGTATGAGCTTTGTATTCATGCTTAGAGTGAATTAGACTTTCCTGAGTTTTCGTGGAAACGATATTGTAATGAGTTTTGCTGAGTGTATAGGAAGGCAAAGTTCTTAGTTTGGTCTCCTTATATCTATTTATTTATATCTCCATATTTATTTATTTATTCATTTATTATTATTTATTTATTTCTTTAATCCAATGTAGACTACAAATATACAACTTGCATAGTTTTACTTATATACCACGCATTGTTCACACAACCAGTACTAGTATAGAACCGATTTACACTATGTGCGGTTCGTTAATGCAAGGTTGCAGCAAATATATTATATATCAATATGGATCACTTTAACGAATTCAATACAAATCGAAAAGGACATCACAGTAACACCATCTCGTGACGCTCAAGGCTATTAGTTCAGTCAAATTTAATAGTCTGCGTTTATCGTGCACCCAGAAGTGAAATGTCACAACTAATTGAGCATGATGCCCAAATAGAGGTGTGAACATTTTCATGTGTTTTTCTGACGAAAGTAAATATTGCCTATAAATAATGTAGAATTACGTTCTTTAAGACCTATCGTCTTAATCACCAATGAAAATGAAAATTTTCGGAGGATGTTTCACTTTCTTCAATTTCATTTGTAATAAATGTTCATAGTGGCAGCACTGTGTAATTAAAATCAGCCGTTCTTCTTTCTAGTGAATTAATGTGTAAGCAAAAAAGATTTGTTAACTGTAAACTTACTATGATTTCGACCTGTTTGTCTCACGGATAAACAGTAAATTAAAGACATAGAGCAATACCAGTAGTGCCAACAGCATTACAAACAATAATATACCGTAGTATTACATATCTGCTGTTCAAGTGCTCTGAACAAACTGGACTGGAATCGGGAATCATTATCACAGTAAACCTGAATACAAATGGATTAAATTTTCAAATCAAGAAATTGCAATACTTAATTCGGAAATGTTGGTAAAATTTTGGAATTAGCATTAAGATTAATACGTTTAGTTCTGCGTTTACATTTCACACTCATTTATATAAATAGGGAATTTTTATATAACAATTTGTTCTCTTCCGAGTTAGTATCAGATTGCAATTCTAAACCGTATTTACAGCTTATTTTTTCGTGCAGTGTATATCGAGAAATATTCCATATATTTGGGTTTGTTTGATTCAGTGTACTGAATCCATGGCTGTCATATGTGCATTAAAGAATTTGTAGTGTATTAGTAACCTTTTTTACCACCGCACTTTACTGTGATGTCCCTCGTGAATCGCAAGAGTGATGCATATTGATATATAATATTTTTGGTTGCAGTGCACGTCAGCAAGTGTGCAATTTGTGGATTTATGATGTCCGCCGTTCGCCTCACTTGAGATACGATCAGTTTTGATCAAAATTCCGTTGATTCGTCGCTTTCGAGGAAAATGCAGGGTCACCTTCGTAATTGAACCCTGCGGATACAGTATATTCGTTTCACCGCCAACAATTAAAATCATAGAAAATTTTGTTTGACAAATGAGCAATAGTGTTGTTATTGCGACACGAAAACTTTAAGCGCATGAACAAATTTTAATGGAACTGAGATTAATGGATCTACTGTCACTCCACATACAAAACGGAAACGTTTTCTAACGACCACTTGGCAATAATGTGTTAGTGAAGATATTTTTTGTTTTTTTTTTAGATGCAAGTGTTGATAGTTCTAGTACTATTCTGTATAGCAAAAAATCTCTCCCTCAACACGGACCAAAATATCAATGTAATATCCAATAACACAAGGGCCACAATAAGAAGAAATTCGTAAGTATGCATAAATTTCTAAATGTACTTTTTGATAAATTCATTAATGACTTCTTTGGTAGAGTACTCATATAATGTTTGATTGCCAATTAATTCTACAAAGGGCTTTTGCACTCTATTGAGATTTTCACAAAATGTCAGGGTTATCATTACATCTCTGTATCTATGAAGGGCTACTGTTGCCTTTGGTCAACGGTTGGTGACAGCAATGGGTCAACGGTTTGACAGGATGTTTCCGGAAATTTAATCTCCAAGAAAACGCAGGTGTTTCGTAACGGGAGATTATAATTTTCCTAATGAGGGAAGTGATACAATATTACATTCACAATTCAATTCTAGTTATTTCTACTTGAATGACGTGTAGTTCAGCTCTCATAATCATTAATATTGAAATATATATTAGGTTCAATTCAGTGTTTACGTTAGTTAGTTACGTTTAGTTCCTACTCTGTTTTCGCTTAAAATGCCAAATTCTATTGCGATATAGTGGTAAAGGATGCAATAGCAATAGTCATCTCATTAGTAGATTCGCTATATTATTTTGCGCATCACTAGACTTTCTATCGACGAATTATGATTAAATCGGTTTCAATATTTTGTGTGCGAGCGACTTATTCAATGGGTGTAGGTTATATCAGCTTTAGTGAATACTGTATATGATATGATATGAATTTATGCACCTTTCCGTGTAATATCACAACCTTTAGAAGGACACCAACACTTGTGGTATTACATAAAAATTGTGCACATCATCACCACTGATGTGCAGCAATTACGATATAATATCACAACAATCTAGATGTCGTTATGAAGGTTGTAATATTACATAAAAGTGCATAATTTCATATCAGAATCATATACAGTATTAAGCTAAAGTGGTGTAATACATACTCAATACATTGTTTCGATATAATAACATGCGATTTATCTGCTATATTTCTTGAAAACAGAAAATTATTGCATTTGATGTTCAGTATGTCTAATTTTTTTCACATCAATTGATAATCGCATAAAGATTGTTATATTTTTTTTGCTGTGTATAAATTTGTTGTGCCACCAGTATACGTATATTCCTTGTCACGAAAATTGCACTTCGCCCTCGCCACTTTTCGTCCACATCAAAGAATTTCCGCATGCCACTTTGTGTTGATTTCACATTTCACTTATTTTCTCAACAATTCCTATTGCAATTCAATGTGCAAAAATTTGTGAAAATAAGTGCACTAACTTTTCTCGGAGATGGCGCGACCAATTTTCACAAACTTAGGTTCAAATAAAAGGTCCTGTGGTCCCATACGTAATTCCTGAATTTCATCCGGATCCGACTTCCGGATCCGGAAATATAGGGTAAAGTATGTAAAAAAATTTATACCATCACTGAAAAGGGAGAAAACCCATGAAAAGTTTTCTAAATTGACCTCAAATCTTCTCCAATTGATAGTTTTTATCAGTAGACGGTTGAACAAACCGATTTCGGTTATTCTTTTAAGAATCGAAGAAAATTATTTTGAAGAATACCACAGTATTATATATGATAGTATGATTGATATGAGAAAGACATCATTACACCACTAGGTGGATTAAAACAGGTTTTTTATTTGTGCTTCAGGGGTTAACACGTCCCGGGTTGGCGGTTCAATGCATAGGGCGCTGATCTTGCAAACCAGTTGTCGTATGTTCGAGCCCCGACCTGGAAGGATTCGTAGTGTCAGTAGAATCGTAGCACCAGCCATGCACTGGTTCTGTACACTCTGAATCGGCTGCGAAGTCTGTTGAAACAGAAGGTCAAATTCCACTACAGGAATGTAATACCAAGGCTTTGCTTTGGGTTAATTTTGGAGCTTTCATGTGTTCAGAAGAATTTCTGTTTGAAATAATCCGTTTCATTGAATATAATCAAAGTTGACATTAATCCACCTGCAAGTGAGTTAAAAAATTTGTTTTGCATACATTGCGCGATAGAGCATTTATGTCTTTAGAAAAATTGTAGATCATGTTCAATCAAGAAAACATGCCGAAGACATAAACAATTAAAAATGCATTGCACAGTGGTTTGAATCGACAAAAACGTGAACTTAATTCTCTAGCCGTTAAACCGTTGATCCGATACACATAGTTCCTTTGGATAACTCATTCACAAAAATATACCTCGTAATTTGATCACAATAAAAAATGTGCAAAGCCTACTACGATAAAAGTTCATTTCAACAACTTTTTTCCCTTAAGAGATAGAAAAACGATGTCTTCTACAAAGTTTTAGAACTTCTAACGAGGAAAAACTTTGCCGAAGGAGCTATAGGTCTAACGCAAAAAGTTTCGGATATATGAAGCATTTTCGTTTGAAACCATTTAAAATCAATTTTTTGTACATAACTTCTTTCGCAATTATTTTCAGTGTCTACTATGTTCGAGACAATTACTAAAAATGTAAAATTAGACATTTTCGTTAAAGATTGTGTACGGTTTGGCCTTTTCCTTAAAAAGTTATTTAACATTTAAACTTTTATATGCACTAACTTTAACTACTAATAGGAAGCAGGGTCGCAGACCAAATGGCACATACATATATATTTTGGAAAGCTTAAATCAAGTAATATAAAGTTACGAAGTGTGTAGGGTGGCCTTTTTAAATTGTGTGAATGAGACAACAAAATATAGAGAGCTTTTTTGACCATTTTCTTAGGAAAACTTACATTTATAAAATTGTTTATCTTCATATCATGCGGTTTTTGGTGATATCAACCGATAAGTTACCTTTAGGCAACTACTTTTGCAAGAAATTGCAGTCGAGGTATAAAAATAGAGCATTAGTTTTAACACCAGACGAAAGGGAAGACTTTTCACTATAGCTTACTATTATGACTTACTCTCAGCGAGTACCGAGCCTTTCGGAATTCCTCTTCAAAGTGAATGTTGATTTATCACAAAAAAATCTCGATATTACCGACTTCAGTAGAAAACGTAATAGAATTGCAGTAAGACAACAGATTAGTTACAAATTCCCTAAAACCAAACAAACTTGTTTTTGTTGGTTATTATTCTTTATTCTTAGTCTGCGCATGTTTTTATACTCAAGTTCGGGCATTTCTCTTTTAAAAAAATGTCTAGACTCATAGTTTACATAATTTGATCTGATACTTTACCGTGGACGCCTGTATGTAACGTTGAACCACTCACCCATTTTATTGAAATATTATCATCGACCAAATGCTCCAGCATTTGTATTATCAACCAACTCTTTAGTGTTCTTAAAAATAATATGCCGCGCTGCTCTCACCAACACCAACAGTGCATATTTGAAGCAAGAAATTCAATATAAAGTTACTTCTTTGTGCTTCATTTGTCAATATACTGTAAAAGTAAAACTAAGCGTCAATTAAGTAAACGGTCATATTCATTGAAATTAATGTATTCCAATTTAGTTTTACATCGAGAATGGTTTTGAATCGAATTTTTTATTCAACTAATGTCCATTTCATAGTACTATTTATTTAGAAATCGTGTGAACTTCATTATTTTTTTTCAGTGTATGGCTTAATTCATTAGGACGTATTTCGTAGAACGACATGATTTTACAAAAAGGATTCAGCCTTTCAAGCAGGCTACACTTACACATTTCAATACATAGAAATTAATCGCAGAAGACACCCTTGAAATGAATTGGATTGGAATTAAGAGAACGGATAAGGAATATTCTATTAAAAGAATAAGTACAACTTTTCGAACTTTAATGAGAACGTTAACATGCTTCTTTAGTTTGATCAATTGCATACAAGAATGCATCATGAAATTATATTCAATCATAACACCATTGCACCAAAGCTACACTAACGACCGATTCCAATTTTTGAACATTTCCTACAAAGCACCTTTTACTAAACCAAAAATAATCGTTTTAGTAAATGTTTTTTCTAAGAAAATGGTCAAAAAAGCTCTCTATATTTTGTTGTCTCCTTCACACAATTTAAAAAGGCCACCCTACACACTTCGTAACTTTATATTACTTGATTTAAACTTTCCAAAAAGTATATGTATGTGCCTTTTGGTCTGCGACCCTGCTTCCTATTAATAGTTAAAGTTAGTGCATATAAAAGTTTAAATGTTAAATAACTTTTTAAGGAAAAGGCTAAACCGTACACAATCTTCAACGAAAATGTGTAATTTTATGTTTTTAGTAATTGTCTCGAACATAGTAGACACTGAAAATAATTGCGAAAGAAGTTATGTACAAAAAATTGATTTTAAATGGTTTCAAACGAAAATGCTTCATATATCCGAAACTTTTTGCGTTAGACCTGTAGCTCCTTCGGCAAAGTTTTTTCTCGTTAGAAGTTCTAAAACTTTGTAGAAGACATCGTTTTTCTATCTCTTAAGGGAAAAAAGTTGTTGAAATGAACTTTTATCGTAGTAGGCTTTGCACATTTTTTATTGTGATCAAATTACGAGGTATATTTTTGTGAATGAGTTATCCAAAGGAACTATGTGTATCGGATCAACGGTTTAACGGCTAGAGAATTAAGTTCACGTTTTTGTCGATTCAAACCACTGTGCATTGGTGTCGAGATATGATGACCCCTAAAATCAAGTATGTCCATCATAACTTTTTTCATCGAACTTTTAGAATTTTCGGATGTTCTACAATTATATTTTAATTATTTAATTTTAAGGTTTACAAACTATAAAGTTTTTGAGCAATTCAATTGCAAAATACTACATATTCAAGTATCAATATCTGTAACACATGTCTGCGGCCTCTTAAATAATTATATGTTTTTGATTTCGGGAGGGGCCAGGCCCCTCTGGATACGTAACTGGTCAGTCGGATCGTAGCACCAACCGTGCAATGGGTTAGTTCAGGTTAGTTGACCGCCCGTGAGTTTCTCGTGATTGATCAGAAATCAGTTAAATTGCATATTGAATCAACTGTATGATACTAGGCAGAAGTAATGCTCAACATGAAATTAAACTGATTTAGACCATGAAATGATCAATAACGTAGATGGCCACACCCATGCACGTCACTGTGGGAAGGAAATAAATGTTAGTTCAACACTTGCTACTGCTAGTGATCGAGGAATTCACTGCATCACCACAAGTGTCACGGAGTGATGTTAGTGGAGTGATGAAACGATCAGGATTAACTTGGTAGACAGTACGACCTTATTATTTGAAAACCTACACGTGATGTTCGTAACCTGAACGCTCATTTGTAGTCGATCTTAAAGTGAATAAATAAAAAATTAATTATCAACCGCCAATCTTACCTCGTAACACGATATAAATGACAATTGTTTCCCCCCCCCCCCCCCCCCCTCTGGCCGAGTGGGAGAGTTACAACGCTCCGCACTTACCAGACGAACTAGGCTATGGTGCCCAAATCAACACTAGTAACGAAGGAGGAAACCGGCCTATCATTGATAGGTTCCCTCCAGCATGTAACCCAAGCGACAGACGGACAGCATTTACGGTTATCAAATTGCAACGAAAGATACGAAGTGTCGGCAGAAAGTGTGTGTTTCACCCGGTAACCAGTCAATCATTGAGTCGTGCGTCTGTATCGTATTGGTATTTTGTCATCCTACGAACTGCTTCTGTATCTAAAATGTCCTCGTCGATGAATCTTTAGAAAATTTCTCTTTGTATCCGCTACGGTCTTGGCTCTGCTTTCCTATATAGTCTTTAATGTCTGAAGCGGTACAAACGATTATTATTTTAAGGTTCCTCGAAAGATGTAAATATGTTTGTTCTACTAACACTATCCATTTTAATCTACTCTGATTGTTTCTATCTTTGTCGAAGTTACATTACATTTTTTTCTCCATTGCATTTCTTTTCTGACTATGCCGGAGAAACCTGTTACTATCTCAAGCTGAATGATTATCAAGAATGAAGGAATAATAATAATAATAATAATAATAATAATAATAATAATAATAATAATAATAATAATAATAATAATAATAATAATAATAATAATAATAATAATAATAATAATAATAATAATAATAATAATAATAATAATAATAATAGTAATAACAACAACAACAACAACAACAATAATAATAATAATATTAATAAAAATAACCATAATAATAATAAAAGTGATAGCAAAAATAGTATATAGTGATATATGCACTAGGGCACACTGCACTTCTTTAATTATTCTGTTCAGTTTTTTTACTGTTTTCTTTTCCAATCATTTCGACTGCTTTTGCTCAATTTAGGTCTATACTGAGTTTTGGTCTTTCTAGTAGCACGCACTCAGGGAACAAGAACTACATGTATTTCGTAAAGAAATACTAGGTGTGATTATATGGAAAGGTCCACGTGTACCATTCTCTTATAGAAACACACACCTCACACTCTCAGTTAGAAGGTGACATCTGTGTCAAAGTTGGAGAAAGCTAGGTACATTTAAACCTCTCCCGATTCGAGAGTGTATTTACACCTGATCAATCAGTTTCGCCGTCAGTTTTTTTATTTAAAAGATATTTTTTCAGGGCTATTTGCATACAAGCTTTACGTGGCCGATTGAGCCGATTTAAAAATAATTGCACTGGATCTCGTTGTCACCTTTTTTGTAGGGGAAGTTGAGCTTCCCTTTTCCTCCTGTGAGGATTGAGGGGCACTTTGTTCGTGGCTCTTCTCGTCAGCCATTGCCGTATCGGTGGTATTGGTTGCAATCTTGAGTTCGTTGCTAGTTGCTGTAGATGCGCCTTGTTGTACATTGGTTGCTGTTGCTGGTTGGTTGGAGGATAAGTTGTTACCTGCAGCTGGTGTACTTTGTTCTCTGTTTGATAAAGGGGATGCTTCATTGTTGTTGGTGGCTGTCACAGGTGTACTGTGGTTGCTTGGGGTTGGCGTGAAGGAAGCATCGTTGTCCTTTGGTGTAGTTGTCTCCTTGTCCTTTGCACGGGATTCTTTTATCGTGACCGAAAGTCACATAAGAAGGTACACCCAAACCTCCTTTTACGAACCTTATATATGTATGTATGTATGCTTACACACTCACTCGTCTGCATATATGTGTAAATATTTATACATATAAATGATCGCTTTTACTTCACCTATATTTATATGTATTAAGAAATACTAATATTTGCACACATGTGTACATATATTAATACATATATACATATATAAGTTACGTAAATGGAGGTTTGGGTGTATAAGCCTCTTCAAGCGCATGAGTAACAAACGTACGCCATTTAGAATACTGGAAAAAAAGTTCTTTCACTTTTCTTTTTCGATAGAGAGAATCTCTCCGTATGGGAACATAGTTTTGCGAATATAATAGTTCGTTCCTTTGCCTTTACGGAAACCAAATTGTGTACCAAAAGCTGTGACCTGTTTTTATTTTGTCACAATGTAGTTCCTTTAGTCACAGAATCCAGCTTGTATATATTTTTTTAAATATTGTATATTTTTGTTTCCTTTCATTGTATATCAAATCATATTACATATTTATATATTAAAAGGAAACAAGTGTAGTAGGTGATCAAGACACCAACCAGAAAAAAACGATAAATCATTGTAACCGTCTTCTGTCTACACACTGTCATCGTCGTCATCATCGTCATTATCGCAGCATAAAATGCGGGGTGACATGCTTGGGAGGTGACGGTGGGATTGGGATGGAAAACGGACAGCAAGCCGATAAAACCGCGGGAAACCCCTTGAAGTGAAGGTCACAGCAGCGTGTCACCCATCAAATAAACTTCCGCAAGTAAAAGTATATTCTTTTGTGTTTTGTTCATAAAATATAGTGTTTAAAGTTAAAAATTTCTCTTTCATATTCAAGCTGTGTCGTCCATTTAGTTTTAGCCAAAAGCGTGCCTGTGTGCAAAAAACACTTCTAAGAGGAAAAAAGCTTACAGCACCAGTCCATAGGGGTGGTACTCGGAAGGCAAAGTATCGATACCGGGGGTACCGGGATATCGAAATTTTTAGTATCGATACAAGGTATCAAAAGGCAATGAAGTATCGATACCTGTAAGTATCAATTGAGACTTGCGCAGCAACCATTTTAAAATGAAATAAAATTGTCGACTGTGGCGTTGTTTTATGATATACGGAAAGGTGTTTCCAAACAGCAAAAGAGACAAAGACTTCAAATGCAATTATTTTTCGGCAGGTGATTGAAAATGCGCTAGGCAGATGACCGTGGTAGGCAGATACCGGCCGTAGTAAGGTCAAGCAAATAGATAAATCCAGTTATTTCTCCCGTATTTAAGATAGTCGTTTTAAAGTTGTCACAAAGATCATAGTTGCTCTGTTATCCTTGTGCAAAAAGCCCCATCCAGTGCCGTGTGAGTTAAAGTCTCCTAAAATTAGCGTTGGTGCGGGAAGGATCTCTATTATATCATAAAGCAGACGATGCCCAATCGAGGCCTTTGGGGGAATGTCAATAGAAGCCATGCAAAGATTATTACCCTTCATTGTGACATGACATGCGACAACTTGAATTCCTGGTATCAAGGGAAGGTTATACGATAGAAAGAATAGCACTTTTTGATTGCTCCGTAGGGATCATTTTGATCCTGGCAAATAATGTTAAAATCGTGAAGGTTTAAGGGTTATTTCGGAAGTTAGTCAAGTATCGCACAATGCAAATGCGTCGCGTTTTGTATTGTTTCCTAGAAATTTAAAAGGATCTATTTTTGGGATAATACTTCTACAATTCCACTGTATAACAGTGATTGTATCCGTGACATCGGTGGGTGACTTAGCCTTCGAAAGATACGATCTATGAAGGAGGGGACCATTTTGCAGTCAACTGCTTCAAAAATGTTTTAACTGTTAGAATGAAAGCCGAATTAATATTAATAGACTACAATATTGGGAAATTTAACAAACACAATATCTGGTAAATTTTCTGATTGATCTACAGGGACTTTCGAAGTTTCTGAAGTCCCAGGAAGTGATGAAAATTCTTGCTCAGAATTGAAATTTTCAAGACCTGGAGCTTTTTTCTCTGGTTTTTTGGAACCACTTCTAGATGTTTTAACTTTTTGCGACCCCTCGGAATCCTTACCAGGAATCTTGTGAGAGTATGCATTTTCCCTCTTCTTGGAGCTATGAGGGACAGAAGATGTTCGAGGGGGTCATCATAATCGCTCTCGTAAGTTGACAAGTTTTTCGTAAGCGTATGGATTTTCGGTAGGTTGCGAAGCATTTTTAACATTTCTGCAAAAGAGCGATTGGAATGTTGCTTGAGAGAATTCTTCATTTTATCCTTTGGAATTTGTACGCGGGACAATCAGAGAGATCATGTGATTGAGAGAATCATAAATTCATATCAGAGTCATATACAGTATTCACTCAAGTAGCTGAGATACTTTTCAATATCTCCACCAGATATCCGCATGACTCCCTCCACACTTAATACAACGGGGTTTATTGCAACAATTGGACGCTGTATGTCCCAATTGTTTGCAATTGGTGCAGTTTATGACCAGTGGCAAAAAGGCGAACTGGTAAACGAACTCGGTCCAGGAGGACACAGATAGGCAAAGCCGTTCCAGCGAAAATAACTCGATACGAGTCTGATGAGGTATAGTCTCATCCTCAGCGATCGATACTGAACGCAATTGATTCCAACCATGTATCTTACCATCCTTGAGTAAGACGTTTTAAAAACCACCCACCCCATACACAGGAACATCCTCGCAAGTCAGACCCGGATCGGATCGACTTCGCGAGCTAGAATGTACACGCGATACTCCCGCGTGAAAAACTCACATTGAACGATCTCATTAGCCTGTTTTGCACTGGTTAACAAGACCCTAAGCGTATCTGGGCGTACTGTCTCTATTCTGTACAATATCGCAAGGCCAAGTCTTTCGAAAATGTTTATTTTTTTCAACTCAATTTGGTCTGGATGTAAACCGCATACGGCAATGATGCAAAGATGGGCATCGGGATAATTTTTTATGCGAGTTTGGGCGAAGGTCAGGTAGATTGGAATCTTGCGACATGTTACGGAACTATCCGTGCGGGCAAAAATTGGAGAACAAATGTAGTGGTATTGAAAAAAAGATGAAAAATAAAAATAAAACGGTTTTAGCTTTAAGATCTAGAGTGATGAACGGCCGTTAGGCCCGGTCCTGGTCAATCGGTGTCTTGCAGTTTCTCGCTGCGCTGTCACAAACAATGTAGTTGTGCCTGTGTGCAAAAAACACTTCTAACAGGAAAAAAGCTTACAGCATCGGTCCATAGGGATGGAACTTGGAAGGCAAATTATCGATACCTGGGGTATCGGGATACCGAAATTTTTGGTATCGATACAAGGTATCAAAAGCAATAAAGTATCGATACCTGTAAATATCAATTAATACTTGCGCAGCAACCATTTCAAAATGAAATAAAATTGTCGACTGTGGCGTTATTTTATCATGCACGGAAAGGTGTTTCCACACAGAGCAAAAAAGAATTGTAACAATCTCAATGTTATATCAATCGGTGTGAAAAAAAATTAGACGTACTGAACATCAAATCCAATTGTTTTCTGTTTTCAAAAAATATCGCACGTTATTACATTGAAACAAAATATTGAGTAGGTTATATCAGCTTGAGTGAATACTTGTATATGATATGATATGAATTTATGCATCTTTTCGTGTAATATTACAACCTTTAGAATGACACCAACAATTTTGTGATATTACATCAAAAGTGTGCACATCACTACTCACTACTGCTGTGCAGCGATTACGATATAATATCAAAACAATCTTGATGTCGTTCTGAAGGTTGTAATATAACACAAAGATACATAAACAGAATCATATACAGTATTAAGCTAAGGTGGTGTAATGTACTCAAAATATTGTTTCGATGTAATCTGCTATATTTCTTGAAAACATTATTGCATTTGATGTTCAGTACGTCTAAATTTTTTCACATCGATTCATAATCCCATAAAGATTCTAACTTTTTTTTTGCTGTGTATAAATTTGTTGTGTCACCAGTATACGTATATTCCTTGTCACACAAATTTCACTTATTTTCTCAACAATTTTCATGTCATAATCTTTATGTCGATACACGAATACTACACTAAAACCCAATTCCTATTGCTATTATTCCATCTCTATTAGGCACACTGAAAGAGAGTGCAATGACTGTGAAAAATTGAAATGATTAAATCCTCGAAGATGTGGAAATATGTGGAACCAATTTCAACAAAGTTTGAAAGTATGGTCAAAACACTATTAGAAAATCTCGAGGTTTTGATACTTGAATATGTAGTATTGTGTAATTAAATTGTTTACTTGTTTATTTAATTATTTATTTGGGAGCAGGGAAATGCCCACTGGATCTGAAATTTACATTTTCTCTCTCCAGCAGGCATAAAATCTCATCTTTTTATATCAAGAGATTACAAAAATCCAACAGATATATTTCTAATTACTAAGGGCTTAATATTAAGTAAAATAATGTCTCGCGGCGGGGGTCAAGAGTGGCTAATTTGTTGGATCAGTTTACAACGTTCCTGATAGCTTGGGATAGCTTGGGAGGTTGTTAGAATCTCTCCAAGAAAGACCACGAAGAGCAAAGCGAAGAAATTTACGCTGAATAGTTTCGATGCGTTAGATGTCCAGTTGATAATAAGGGGCCTAGGCGACAGAAGCGTATTCTAGAATAAAACGAACCAGTGCGTATTATATCACTGAGCCAAATTTTCTTCTTCACATTATATGATATTCTAATGATTTTTCACTATTAGCATTTCCAACGATAGCTACAAGGTGTATTCAACATCATGTCAAATATATATGATAATCTTTTGAAACATAAAACTTTTCTCAACGTTATTTCCACAAGGTTGTCATATAACGAATGAAATTTCCAGCCTGAGTCAAATTTATTGGCGTGCCTTGTAACTATTACTAGATATCCACACAACATACATTGGAAGAATTCATGAAGCGCATATTATATTCACTTCAAATTTATATAGATAGGCTCATCTATATCATAGGAGTATATTTTTAAATTCATATATAACTTTTGATGTAGGTTTTACCAGTTCAATATAGCAGTTATAAATAGATCAAATGATTGCCATTTGATTGACCAAGTGATACTTATACGTTTAAATTCAAATTAAAAAGCTTGGGATTATGGTGTTTATGGAAATCGAAAACTACAATAGAAATAATTATCAAAAACTTATTGCTATATTTTTCGTATATAAAGCGTTTCATAATATAGTTTTATTTTAATATTCATACTACACTTACTTCTTTGGAACTGACTGATTTCATCTGATATTGACTGTTACCAGACGAATCAGATGCACTACGAATAGCAGATAATCGCAAACTTTAACTTTTTGAGGATTTATACTATACTGGCGGTCAGTTCCGTAAGTGAGCACCTCCTGATATTTGTGGAGGAGAAGTGGGATCCCGAAACTGAAAATCAAAAAATTAAATCCTCTTACTAGATAGACAGAGTAATGAAACGTACCGGATATTTATTTCATGGTCCGTTAGAGCATATCCTTGAACGAAGTTGAATGAGCTATCTTGTCAGCGATTTAAAATAACATTGACAACTTCCTAAAAAACTGTTTGCTGAAGTTATATGATATGATGAATATCGAGGACACAACTCTTTCTTCAACTTCATGCAGTACTATTCACGCATATGTTTTCGTAAAAACAAACTCCATTATATGTCTAAGTAAAAATATTATCGCAATAAAACTTGCTATTTTCTTCAGCTTAAGAAAGCAGTGTCCCTTTTTCTTCCTTTTCGCAGATTTTATATACGCTTCCAATAAAGGTTATAAGTTTTCATATGACTTTTATTAAATATAATAAGCCTGCAATCCATAGAAAAATGTAATGAATATTAAAATTATATTGGCTTAAGTTTTATCGACTTTTCGCATAACTTGTATATGGTATTCTTATTAATATCATAAGGATTATTAGGATATAAAATTTATTGAACATAAGTTAGATTTTATATAGAGTTCCATTAATGGTCATAAGTTGTCATATATGTTTCATGGAATATCATCTACATACGATTTATATTACACATCCAATGAATATAAATTATGTAACGTGTGAGGTTTCATCGGATTTCCATACAAATTATATGGGATATTCTTATAATTTTCATTGTGGTAAAGTCTATTTACATTTAACGTACACTTTAAATAACGATTATAGGTTTCCATATAACTTCTATAAATTATATTGTGCATATGGTTCATATGACAATTCTAATGAAAATAAATAAGATTTTCATTTCAGTGTAGTGCTTTTAAGCAATATATGCTTTTAATGTTCTTTGTAACTTGAAAAATAAAACCAAGTGTCTTGGAAGCCTTAGAGATAATATATTCGACGTGATCCTTGAAAATAAGATTAGAGTCAAGATCCTTTACAGTCTATTTTCGCTTGAGGATAGTTCCGGAAGTAGCATAGTTAAATACTACGGTTGTGCGTTTGCGAATGAAAGAAATCACGGAACATTTAGATGGGTTTAATACCATTCTATTGAGGTCGCACCAGTTGGAGAAAATATCCAACTGTTTTTGCAGGAAACTTGTATCTTCGTGATCTTTAATAAGATGACACATCTTAAAATCGTCGGCGAAAGATTATTTCATGCATTGCATCGAATGGATCAAATCGTGCAGATAAAGTAAGAATAAAAAGGTGCAGCTGTGCAGTCTCCTATTTTAGCTATCATACTACGACCAATCAGGTACGAATGCAACCAATTTAAATAAGATCCTTTGAATCCAAATCTGTCAAGTTTGGCAATAGCTATTTGGTGATTTATTTTATCAAAAGCTGCGGAGAAGTCTGTATATATGGCGTCAACTTGCTGTCGCGCCTGTAGCGACTAAATTACGTAGGATGTATAACATACCAGGTTTGTAGATTGTTTTAGCATAAAACCGTGTTGAGTTGAAGATATGTAACTAGAGCAGTTGTGGAATAATGAAATCTAAAACGATTATTTAAAAAAGCTTAGATACAGCACATAATGCAGTAATTCCGCGGTAATTTAATATATTGCATTTTTGCCGTGAATACGACTTACTTTACTATGGGGTGCCTTTTCAAAATTTACCCTCTGAGAGAGTGATAAGTTTTTGATCGTGAATATCTCTTGTTGTAACTATCGAATCAACATAATTTTTGCTACATGCCATCGGAAATATGATCACAATTTTATGATAAAATTTTCAGTTGTGTGACATAATCTCAAATAGTTCAAAATTAAACTTCTGAAATGTTTGGTATAAACGAGTATCAAAGAGGATAATTCATATGGCGCGTTTGCCCTTCTCGTATTTTGAAAGCTCATAGCTCAGAGATCTGTGGAAGGATTTATATAATCTAACTACCAATAGAATCGAAATTTTTCAACATAAACGTGTATAGCAAAAGCATTGAAGTATTTCAATAGTACACTATTGAAGACCCTATCTCATTTGACCCATGTCAACACCAGCCAATCAGAACGCGTTCTGAGGAAGAGAAGAAAATAGCTGCTGCTGTACAACAAATCGTTCAAGAAAAATGTTCCGAAAAGTGGTGAATATCGTAGTGAGTTCCTCAATTTGGTCCTTCTGAATGCTAGAAACGAATCCCTACAGCATATTGAGAGTTTCTTTCAATAAATTATGCAAATCCGAAATGAAATAATCGACATTAAAATTCTATATGCGGCTATTTTTCTAGTCGTTAGGACCGCCCATTAGTGGAAAAGCTACAAACGAAATTACATAAAAGGAAATCTCTTAACAAAAATTGAATCAGTTTGGATTTTATCGCCACTGCGAGCAGATGTGTTTTGTGTCGTTTGCACAGCTAGTTTCGCTTCCGACAAGAGCGATTACGTCACAGCTGCCAGTCATTAGCATTGGGGAAAAAACAACGGTGGAGAGCATTACACAATATCAGCCGTTCTAATGGCTCTAAAATTTTTCTAAAGAACTATTAGGATTTGTTTTTCGCAAATCGAAAGGAAATATCCTCAGTTTAGTGCAAATCTAGAACAGTTTGGTTAGATTTTTGCACTTTTCGCTGTGTAAAATTCACAGTAATCGAGATCAAGTGAAACCTTCTGTTTTTGCGAAAAATGTTCCAGAGTTCGTAGAGAACTACACAATTTGACCCTTCTGAATGCTAGAAACGAATTCCTACAGCATATTGATAGTTTCTTTCAATAAATTATGCAAATGCGAAATAAAATAATCGACATTAATATTCTGTATGCGATTATTTTTATAGCCGTTAGGACCGCCCATTAGTGAAAAAGCTACAAACGAAATCACGTAAAAGAGAGCTCCTAACAAAAATCTAATCAGTTTGGATTCAATCGCCAATGCGAGCAAATGTATTTTGTGCCGTTTGCAAAGCTAGTTTCGCTTCCGACAAGAGCGATTACGTCACAGCTGCCAGTCATTTCGATGGATGAAAAAGCAACGTTGGAAAGCATTATAAAAAATCCGCCGTTCTAATGGCTCTAAAAGTTTTCTGAAGAACTATTAGGATGTGTTGTTCGCAAATCGAAAGAAAATATCCTCAGTTTAGTGCAAATGTGGAACAGTTTGGTTAGATTTTTGCACTTTTCGCTGTGTGAAATTCAGAGTAATCGAAATCAAGTGAAGCCTTCTTTGTTTTTGCGAAAAATGTGGAAAAGGGGAATGCTTGCATAATTCATACAATTGATCAACTAAATGATATTCGGAAGTGTTAAGGAACATGTCATTTGTTTTCGTATTCACGACATCCAGTTATGTCTCTGACATTACCCACCCGCCTTTTTGTTGTGAATACGACTTACTTTACTATGGTGCGCCTTTTCAAAATTTACCCTCTGAGAGAGTGATAAGTTTTTGATCGTGAATATCTCCTGTTGTATCTAATGAATCAACATAATTCTTGCTACATGCCAACGAAAATATGATCACAATTCTATGATAAAATTTTCAGTTGTGTGACATAATCTCAAATAGTTCAAAATTAAACTTTTCTTAAATGTTTGGTATAAACAAGTATCAAAGAGTATTCATAAGGCGCGTTTGCCCTTCTCGTATTTTGAAAGCTCATAGCTCAGTGATCTGTGGAAGGATTTATATAATCTAACTACCAACAGAATCGAAAATTTTCAACTAGAACGTGTATTGCAACAATATTGAAGTTTTTTAATAGTACACTATTGAAAACCCTGTGTCATTTAACCCATGGCAGCACCAGCCAATCAGAACGCGAGATGTCTGCTTCTATACAAGAGCATCCATATAAAAGTTGAGTGGTTCATTTTCCCTACCATCATTCGTCATCTAACACTCGATGTGGATAGACGAATAACCTACTACGACTAATTTCGATTTTGTTTTATCTTTTATTCGCAGCTGTCTACCTACCCAAGCTATGGGTAAAACGTGCCATAGATCCGAGAAGGATCTAAAGGATGCTAAGCGTGTGAAGTGATGTACAGGTAAACGACTGTTTGCTGAGTAACAACCAATACGCTGATCTGCCAGTTGATATCGAAGTGGAACTACAGAAGAAGGAAAAAATGCCGCCTTTCTACTTGTAGGGCTTCCCACCAACTCTACGCTCGGATTTCAACACGCTGATCAGCAAAGGACTACAGGCAACAATACGTTTATGTATTGAGGGCTACAAAATAACTGTTCCAGCTTTGAAGCACTACAAAGCAGTGGAATTGTACCTGAAGCAGACAAAAGCGGAATACTTCACACAAGATATTGCCGCCAACAAACCTATGAAGGTTGTACTTCGAGGAAACCCGACATGATGGAAGCCTAACTAAAACAGGCAGTGTCGGAGGCTGGACTAAAGCCTGTGGTGATGTTTAAAATGAAACGACATAATACGGACAAAAGGTATCGAGATCAACTGAACCTGGTTCATCTGGAGAAGGGCTCCATCACCATGAGTCAACTAAAAACGATAAAATCTTTATTCCATATAATCATCGAATGGCAACAGTATAAACCGGTACATCATGATGTCACACAGTGCACGAACTGTTTGAACTACGGCCATGGAGCGAGGAATTTCCACATGAAAAGTCGGTGCAGGAAATGTGCCGAATCACACAATACCAACGATTGTCTACTAGATGACATAGCTGTACAATGTGTGAACTGTGATGGCGACCATTCATCTACTAGCAAATCGTGTCCCAAACGTGCTGAGTTCACGAAAATTCTACAACAGGCGTTTATTACAACAACAATCAACGCACAAGAATGTTCCACAGAAGGATGAAATTAATTTCCCACCGCAGAGGGATATTCCGAATTTGCCGCCACTCCCTCACAGCAATCCAAAAGATTCATCCGCTAGATCACAAAAAGATTCTTCCTCCAATATCCGTCCTCTATAGGGCAATAATCAACCACAAGCAAAGGATGACTCTGGTGACTTATTCTCTGCTGAACAACTGATCGTCATTTTTGAAACAATGACAACAAAACTACGAAACTGCGAAAGAACGCGGTTAGATCAAATCAACGCCTTAGCAAATTCATCATCGAATATGCAATATAATGAGTTGGCTGTAGTAAATTGGAATGCTTGCTCACTCAGGAGCAAAACTGCTGAATTATCTGACTTTCTTCAAAAGAAGAATGCTGATATTGCTATTTTAATTTAATTTTAATTGCTCATCTTAAACCTGGAATTTCTATTTTTATTTCCAACTACAGGACTCACATGCGCGACAGGACAACTACCAGAGGAGGGGGAGTTGCCATTACCATTAAACGATCCGTTCAGCACAGGCTTCTGTCAGCCTTCAAATTGCAACTTATAGAAGCCATCGGAATTGAGATTACAACGACGATGGGACCCATCATCATCATTGCAGCGTACTGCCCCAAACAAACCAATCTTCGAGATGGTATGTGTGCATCACTGAAGCGAGATCTGGCTATGCTCACTCGACGACAGAACAAATTCATCATTGCTGGGGACCTGAACGCACGGCATGAGCTGTGGGGAAACAAAAGACAGAATCGAAACGGATTCGTACTTGCCGAAGATTTCGAAGCTGGACAGTACAACATCCTCGCTCCGGATCAACCAAGGCGACTTTCCAAATCGGGAGTTCATTCCATTTTAAATATATTCATCAGCAACATCGCCATAGATAACTCTCAGTTGTCTTCAACGAGCTCTCTTCCGACCACTTTCCAGTAATATTGACGTTGGGATCTTCACCAGAAACAGTGCCTATTCAACCTCGGAGGAACTATTATCACACCGACTGTGTCCAATTTCAACAAATCGAAGACCAACTTATTAATATCAATTTGCCACTAGATTCCCCGATGGAAATCGATGCGGCCCTATCTTCCTTCCAGCATTCAATCACAGTCGCTCGTGATAGGACGGTTCCAGTACAACATATGCCGAGTTCCTCTCTTCAAATTGACAGTGTCACCAAGAAACTCATCCGACTTCGAAATATCTATCGGAGGCAGTGTCAACAAACTGGCATCCTAGATAAAAAAACTTCTTATAACAACTTAGCTAGGATAATCCATGAAAGGATATCTGAGCTTCGCAACAGGAACTTCCAGCAAAAGCTTCGAGAAATTCTCCCACATTCAAAGCCCTTCTGGTCATTAACGAAGGTGATTAAGAAAAAACCGAAGCCTATTCCTCCTTTGATGTCACCCCAGGACGCAGCTGAAGAAATACCTTTAATCACACCAGTAGAGAAGGCAAATGCGCTAGGCCAGCAGTTTGTGTGTTCTCACAATTTAGGACTCAACATTGTTAGTCCACATGAAAGAGCTGTTGCTGATAGCGTAGCTGAGGTTGACCAATCAGACAGCTTGGTTCCTGAGGGTTTTCAATGTGTGAGAGCGAGTTCAAATGATGATTAAACAGGGACATATCATTGATGCGATTAGGCGGGATATGCAGTGCAGTTCAAGAGAGACAACTGTTGAGATTTGAATTTTGAGCGACAGGCAAGCAAGACACCACCGCCACTTTTTTATGGCTGTTCTGCTCGGTGCGATCCTATCTGTAAACAGAGAACGAATCACCGAATATTTGTTGCCGTTTAACCATGTCTCCGTAAACAAGTATATGTCGTAGGCACCGTCAGAGCAAGTGAGACGAAAATCTTCAAGTGAGCAATTGATTCCTCCGACGTTCTGATAGTAGAGCTCGTACCAGCAGTGTCAGCAGGCGAGTTGATGTTTCGATACATAACCCTAGTATTTAAACGTCTAAAGCTGCGATAGTTTCAGATACGAATGATATCAACAATCCGAATTGTAATGCTGTTGAATGTGCAGCTAACATCATCACAACGTTATCACCAACAGTCTCTGCCACCATCGATACCGCCCAACCTCCACCACCGTCTGCCGCAGAACAATCACCAGCACCCTCTTCCTCCTGCACCACCGGCACTAATTTTTTGCCACTGCCAGTCATCTCTAACGCGATTACCAACGCATCAGCACCACAAAATAACACCAGATTGCATCAACATCCAACATCCGCAACCAATTTATGCTGAATTCTTCCGCCGCTAACCTAACTTCTACACATGCACCAAATGCTAGCATTCCGTCTGCTACTACCTTCACTATTGCCAACAACACCAATTCTACATTGATGACTCAAGTCTCTACCGTCATGCCATCCTGTTCTACATTGATGACTCAAGTCTCTACCGTCTTGCCATCCAGCTGCTGATAATATCGATTCAATTTTGTCAGTACCACTAACATCAATTCCTGCTGCTAGAACTGACAGGGATTATACTACATCCTTCAACCAGACGGCCACTACGTATCCTGCCAACAATGGTATACCCACCACCACCGCACCACAATCCATTACAAACTCATCACGCTCTCTGCCAGTAGCCATCAGAAACAGTATCAGGCAAGCCAACATCGAAATTATCTCTAATGTACCGTACAAAGCATATAATTCGTCTCTCTTTAATTCAAAACAATTGAGATCAAATAACGTTTCCCCTCGAGTGCCAAATGATAAGTCCAGAAGCCAAACTACATCATTATTAGTAGCTCCAGCTAAAGTATCCGTGCCCGTAAATACCGACAATTGGTACTATCTTACGAAATTCCTGCCAGTGAATCCGAAGATAATATTATCAGTTACATCCAAACACGTGCTAATTGCATCCGTGAATCGATCAAGTGTGTTAAACACACTCGTCAAGATCGCAACCAAGAACGACCACTCTCTTTCATATCATTCAAACTGAGTTCCTGCCTTCCTGGAGCAGCAAATCACTATATCTGATTTCTGGCCACAGGGTGCTACGATCGCTCCTTTTTTAGAACGGAATCCCTATCGGAACTTAGCAAGACCGCCTACAAATCATCCTATACATCTCACACCGAGCTCAAATCGTCTTCTGCGAATTCAAAACATTCGCAACAGAAATTTTCAAATTCAATCACCACGATTGTTTGTAACAGCTTCACGTCGAATCCGACAACCCTTCCACCGTCCGTCTGCTCCGCACCCAACGGAACCAGTGAAACCACCAGGGACCTGTCGATCGTATTTTGAATCCCATCGTTTTCAAGTGATGCAAATGTTTTGAAAGTTTGGATCGCTCTCGCAAATTACACACTCTATCTATGTGTACTTTACTTTCCACCTGATTGTGTGAATGATTTTGATGAGATCAATCAGCATCTGAGCACTCTTGCTACAATTATTGATAAATTAAAATTTAATGATAAAATAATGATATTAGGCGATTTCAATCTTCCCGGGATTCAATGGACTTACTGTTCATCTGGTTATTTGTTTCCCGATGCTATGCGTTCTTCTATTTCTCATACAACCTGGAAACTTCTGGCTGATTACAACACAGCCGGCCTAGTTAAACTAAATAATCATTACAACAGCAACAACCGAATGCTCGATCTCATCTTTACCAACAAGTGTTCATTAATTAATGCGCCCGTCTCGCTCGTAAAAACTTGTCGCCACCACCCTCCTCTTATAACCAATATTTGTTAGAGCGATCCAGTTGTCTTTGAAGCAGTTGCCGAGGAAATCTATTACGATTTCAAGAAGGGTGATTACGCCGCTATGAATTATTTTTGTCTGGGCCTAAATTAGAACTATTGACTTTCTGATAATAACAGTAATTCTGCTGCTCTATTATGGACGAATATTGTGTCATATGCTATTGACCAATTTATACCTAAAATATATATATCGTAAATCTGTTCACCCTCCTTGGTAGAATCCCACTTTAGAACGTTACAAAACTGCCAAACGATCAGCACTAAAAAAAATCGCTTAACGACCTTCATTACTTCTTAGATCACATTATGTTCATCTCAATAACCGCTACAAACGCTTGAACAAATCGCATTATTGCGCGTTTCAACGTCGCATCCAAAAAAATCTTAAGCTCGAGCTGTTTGAAATTATAGCTCTGGATTTTATAACACATAATTGCTCTAACTACATATCTGAGACTCAACATGGTTTCATGCCGAATCGTTCGACGTCTACAAATTTAGTATCCTATACTTCCTTTATCATACGTTCGTTACAATCACGACCACAGGTAGATTCTATCTACACCGATTTCTCCACTGCGTTCGACAAGATTAATCATCAAATAACAATCTCAAAGTTAAATAGGTTTGGATTTAAAACGTCATTTCTGAATTGGCATCACTCATACCTTACTGGTCGCGAAATGATAGTTAAAATAGGAGACTGTACAACCTTACCATTCGCCGTTATCTCTGGAGTTCCTCAAGGAAGTCAGCTTGTAACGTTTATATTTTTACTTTATTTCAACGATCTAAATTTTTTTAATCAAGTGCATGAAACTATTGTTCGCCGATGACTTCAAATTATTTCATGTCATCAAATCCACAGCTGACGCAGAGTTTCTACAACAGCAGTTGAATAATTTGACTAACTGGTGTTAATGGTTTTGAACGTCTTCAAATGCTTCGTCATGTCTTTTAGTCGTAAACAGTCTATAGTCAGTTTCGACTTCAATATTTCACAAATTGTTCTGGAACGTACATCGTCTGTGAAGGACCTTGGTGTCCTCCTGGACTCTAAGTTAAATTTCCAGGAACACATTGAGTTTACTATCTCCAAAGCCTCCAAGCTGCTAGGATTCATTTTCCGCGTTACTAAAGAATTCGAAAATGTATATTGCTTGAAAGCATTATATTATGCCTTAGTTCGCTCTACGCTCGAATACGCCTCGGTTGTCTGGTACTATCAATACGATATCCAATGTATTGAAGCAATTCAACGGAAATTTGTTCAATTTGCTCTGCGTCGGCAGGAAGTGTGTGTTTCACCCGGTAACCAGTCAATCATTGGGTCGTGCGTCTGTATCGTATTGGTATTCTGTCATCCTACGAACTGCTTCTGTGTCTTAAATGTCCTCGTCGATGAATCTTTGGAAAATTTCTTTTTGTATCCGCTTCGGTCTTGGCCCTGCTTTCCTATATAGTCTTTTATGTCTGAAGCGGTAAAATGATTATTATTTTAAAGTTCCTAAATAGATGTACATATGTTTTTGTCCCGGCGGTTCTCTGTATAGGACGCTGGTCTTACAAGCCAGTTGTCGTATGTTCGAGTCCCGACCTGGAAAGATTCTTAGGGTCAGTAGGATCCATAGTACTAGCCATGCAATGATTCTGTACACTAAGAAACGGCTGCGAAGTCTGTTGAAACAGAAAGGCCAAACTCCACAAAAGGAATGCAATGCCAAAAGTTTGGGACTATATTTGGTCTACTAACATTATCCATACTAATCTGCTCTGATTGTTTCTATCTTTGTCGAAGTTACATTACATTTTGTTTTTCCCCATTGCATTTCTTTTTTGACTATGCCGGAGAAACCTGTTAATATCTCAAGCTGATAGATTACCAAGAATAAAGGAATAATAATAATAATAATAATAATAATAATAATAATAATAATAATAATAATAATAATAATAATAATAATAATAATAATAATAATAATAATAATAATAATAATAATAATAATAATAATAATAATAATAATAATAATAATAATAGTAATAATAATAATAATAATAATAATAATAATAATTATAATAATAATAATAATAATAATAATAATAATAAAAATAACAATAATAATAACAAAAGTGCTAGTAAAAATAGTAGTGTATAGTAACCTTTTTCCTTTACCATATCGTAACATACCAAAAGTTAGGTTATTACATAAAATACATATTTTTCTTTTGCAATATTTAGGTCTATACTATGTTTTGGGCTTTCTAGTGTTGAGCACGCACCCTGGGAACAAGAACTACATGTATTTCGTAAAGAAATACTATAGGTGTGATTGTATGAAGTGGTCCACGTGAACCGTTCTCTTCCAGAAACACACTCTCAGTTAGAAGGTGACATCTGTGTCAAAGTTGGGGAAATCTAGGTACATTCAAGCCTTTCCCGATTTGAAAGTGTATTTACACCTGATCAATCAGTTTCGCCGTCAGTTGAATTTGTAAACATTAGTGCCGATACCGAACCGGATCGGAAGGGTTTGAAAACTCCTTAACGGTTCATAAGATTTCAATTCACTCCTATTTCTGATAACAATAGTCCTCCTTTTTGAATTAAATTCACCTGTTCAGGACGAATATGATATATTATTATTCATCCCAACTGGATCAAGATAATTCAAATTGGTGTTTAATTCCAGGCATAAGAATGATCGAAACCACCTAATGACATATTGTCAATTTCAAGCAGTATTAGTGCTATCCACTCCGTAATCGATCCAGAAAACATAATAATTTTCATCTTTTTACATTTATAAGTGAACGATCGATCTCGATATGGACCGACTCTGTCAATACAAAGTATAAATTGACTCCCATCCCCATCCGCTAAGCGGGGGATACGCGTCCTGTAACTCATCATCTAAAGCCTAGGGATAATACGATATCAATGACAATTGTTTTATAAGAATAAACTACAAAAATGAAAATGACAACTTATTCGCAATAGCCGCTTTTTATTTATTAAGTAAAATTTTTATTGGGTTCATTTGCGTTAACTTAACATAGCCGATTGTCTTGTTGTTGTTGAGTGGAAGCCGTATTATGGGACGGCCTGCTCCCCTATAGTTAGTAAAGGAGTGTCAGGAGGGTGGAACCAATACTGTATTGATTTTAAACATATTTTGATATTGTAAATCATTTATTAATGACTTGCATCTTTTAAAAACACTTTGCATTTCCGGGCTCTCGACGTTCTCCAGATTGTGACGAGGTAGAGAATATACTACACTGAAATGGAAATCTTATTTATATTCATTAGATTTGTCATATGAATCATATGCAGAATATAATTCATAGACATTATATGAAAACTTATAATCTTTATTTAATGTGTACGTCAAATCTAAATGGACGTTATCATAATGAAAGTTAAAAAAATAGCCCATATAATTTATATGGAAATTCGATGAAAGTCGTGAATAGTGGTGTCCTCGATAGTCATCAACTGCTCCAGACCATTTTTTTCAGGAAGTTTCGCATCTCAATGTAATTTTAAATCGCTGACAAGACAGCTCATCCAACTTCGTTCAAGGATATGCGTTAACGGACCATGAAATATATAACCGGTACATTTCATTACTCTATCTGTCTAGTAAGATTCATTGTTTTATTTCCAGTCTCGGGATCTCACTTCTCTTTCGCAAATATCATGAGATGCTCCCTTACCGAATGGAATACTAGTATAGCTTGAATCCTCAAAGAAAAGTAGTAGTTGGCAATTATCTGCTATTCGTATGACCTATATTGAAAGTTATATATATATATATATATATATATATATATATATATATATATATATATATATATATATATATATATATATATATAATATATATATATATATATATATATATATATATATATATATATAAATATATATATATATATATATATATATATATATATATAAATAAATTTTATAAAACTAGTCATATGGTATATATGAACCTATATAAATAAATTCGAAGTGAATATAATATGCGCTTCATAAATTGTTCCAATGTATGTTGTGCGGATATCTAGTAATGGTTATAAGACGCGCCAATAAATTCTCAGACTCAGACTGGAAATTTCATTCGTTATATGGAAATCCTGTAAAAATAACGTTAAGAAGAGTTTTATGTTTCATAAGATTATCTCATATATTTGACATGATGTTGAACACATCTTGTAACTATGATTGGAAATGCTAATAGTGCAAAATCATTAGAATATCATATAATGTGAAAAAGAAAATTTAGCTCAGTGTAGACTCGGATGCTTTGTTGGTGTACTTTGCTGTTGGTGTTGCGAAATTCAGCTTGACAAGTGCTTAGTTCGTTTGGGGTAGAACCACTGTAGAAGAAAAAAAGAGGAAGAGAGGGCACTAGATCTGTACGTTATGGTTTTTAAGAAGTTATAGAGGTAGGTCAGGTAAAGGGGATCTCGGGTTGCCAAAACGCCACGGACTGGAACATAAGGTGGTCTACCTTGGGCCCGAAGAGAATCAATTAGCTGGTGTCTAACATCGCAATACTCGGAGCACGCTCAAACAACATGCTCGATATCATGATAACCGTCTCCGCAAACGTAAAGATTACTCTTACTAAGGCCAACACGATAAAGATGCGCTTTGAGCAAAGAGTGGTTCACTGAGCTAAATTTTTATTTTCACATTATATGATATTCTAATGATTTTTCATTATTAGCATTTCCAATGATAGCTACAAAGTGTATTATACATCATGTCAAAAATATAAGATAATCTTATGGAACATAAAATTCTTCGTAACGTTATTTTTACAAGATTTTCATATAACGAATGAAATTTCTAGTCTGAGTCAAATTTATTGGCACGCCCTATAACTATTACTAGATATCCACACAGCATACATTGAAACCATTTATGAAGCGCATATTATATTCATTTCAAATTAATATAGATAGGTTTATCTATACCATATCTATACCAGTTCTATATAGCAGTTATATATAGATAAAATGATTGCTATTTGATTAAATAAGTGATACATGAATCTTATCAAATAAAAAAAAATACTGGGATTATGATGCTTAAGGGAATCAAAAACAACAATAAAAATAATTGGCTTATATTGTTATATTTTTCGTATATAAAGAGTTTCATAATAAAATATTATTTTAATATTTCAAATACACTTACTTCTTTGGGAGGCTGATTTCATCGGATATTTACTGTCACCAAATGAATCAGATGCACTTCGAAAAGCTGATAATCGGAAACTACTCCTTTTTTCGAGGATTCAAACTATACTAGGCATCAGTTCTGTAAGGGAGCACCTCCTGATATTTACGGAGGAGACGTGGGATCCAGAAACTATAAACGAAAAATTTAAATCCTCATACTAGACAGACAGAGTAATGAAACGTACCGGATATTTATTTCAGGGGCATATCCTTGAACGAAGTTGAATGAGCTGTCTTTTCAGCGATTTCAAATAACAGAACTTCCTAAAAAAAAGGCGGGTGAGTAATGTCAGAGACATAACTGGATGTCGTGAATACGAAAAAACTGACACGCTCCCATCACTTTTCCGAATATCAGTTAGTTGATTGATTGTATGAATTGTGCAAGCTTTCCTCTTTTTCACTAATAGAATTTGAAGCGATACACCTACATTAAAGTACAGTTTAGTTACATTAAACAGCTACTATTCTACAACTATATATTCCAAACTTGAAACAATTCCTTTTTAATTTGCTAATATAGGAAGCTAGGTACGACAAATTTGTAGTTTATTTTTATTGAAGCTATGAAGTTCGAAGATATCTGATTCTTCTCGAAATTTCAGTACGAGACAATTGCAATGGCCTGGTCTGAAATGTATCTACGATCTTCGGTATGCAAGAGTGATTCTAATAATAATAATAATAATGATAATAATAATAATGATAATAATAATAATAATAATGATAATGATAATACAGATTAATCTGTATATATGGCAACCCTGTTTCGCAAGGCATATTTTCACACGACCCCATACTAGTATAAAGATGTGTTCAACATCATCATTTTCGCTTTCGCATTGCCGTTCGTAATTGAATGTGTTAGTGACGGTACAAATCTGCTTTTCTACCTGTCTTCGGAGCCATCGTTCTGACGGTGTCTCGTACGTACAGAGTAGCTGCTTTAACTTAAATGACGCTATTTCTCACATCACATTTCCTTTTATACGTGCTAGTGGTAGCACGGTAGGACTTCCCCTTTGTTAGAATTTCTTTCCTATACGCAGAACGGGAAACAGTGAAACGATATAAAAGAGAGAGTTAGCAGAGCGGCAGCCAGTCATACTGAATGGGTCGTCGAGCTGTGGAGGAACAATTAAGGGCAAGGCAAAGTCCCGCTCAAACCGTGCTGGTCTGAAGTGCCCAGTTGGCGGCAGAATCCATCGTTTGCCTCGGAAGGGGAACTACGCCGAGCGTGTCAGTGCTGGTGCATCGGTCTATCTGGCGGCAGTGATGGAGTACTTGGTTGCCGAAGTGTTGGAGTTGACCGGTAACGCTGCCCATGACAACGAAAACGAAAATCATCCCTCGTCATCTGCAGCTGGCCATCCGTTGAAAACCCCGTCCTTTTCAGGATGACCACATCACTGTGATAAAGAAATATTTAGAATTGCTTTAAGTTTAGCCAGTTCTGATACGCCTGGAAAGTAGAATGCGCAAATCAAGTGGTAACATTTGTTCTAACAATTTTTGTTTTCGGCCGCATACTAAAGTACTCGCGACAAAAATACATATTGATCTGTGGCAACTCTGTTTCGCACGGCATATTTGTAAACTAGTATAAAGATGTGTTCAAAATCATCACTTACGCTTTCGCATTGCCGTTCGTAATTGAATGTGTTAGTGACGGTGCAAATTATTTTAACTCCCATCTTGATGAATCTTTTGGTAGGAAATATTGAGATCTGAGATGGTTCTCGTGTGTGTCTTGTTTCGGCAATGGGCCTTGCTGGACTTTTTGGCTGCCTTTTTCGGTTTCTTTGTGCTGACGGTGTCTCGTGCATTCATATCGGGAAACAATGAGACGACAGGTCCTCGATGTTGCTGTCGTGTGTCTTGTTTCGGGGAGAGTTGCTCAGCAAATGATAGGAAAAGTGAACCATTCAACTTTTATATGGATGCTCTTGTATAGATACAGACATCTCGCGTTCTGATTGGCTGGTGCTGTCATGGGTTAAATCAAACAGGTTTTTCAATAGTGTACTATTGAAAAACTTCAATATTGTTGTAATACACGTTCAAGTTGAATATTTTCGATTCTATTGGTAGTTAGATTATATAAATCCTTCTACAGATCACTGAGCTATGAGCTTTCAAAATACGAGAAAGGCAAACGCGCCATATGAATTATCCTCTTTGATACTCGTTTATACCAAACATTTCAGAAAAGTTTAATTGTGAACTATTTAAGAATATGTCACACAACTGAAAGTTTTATCATAAATTTGTGATCATATTTCCGATGGCATGTAGCAAGAATTATGTTGATTCGTTAGATATAACAGGAGATATTCACGATCAAAAACTTATCACTCTCTCAGAGGGTAAATTTTGAAAAGGCGCCCCATAGTAAAGTAAGTCGTATTCACGACAAAACTGTCTGGAGCAGTCGATGTATATCAAGAACACCTCTCTTTCTTCAGCTTCAAGCAGTACGATTTACAACTATTCTTTTGTAAAAACTAACTCTTTTACTTGTCTAAGTTAAAATATTATTTCTTTATTTTTTCTTCAGCTGTCTCGTTTTCTTCCTTGTTGTAGATTTAATGTACGCTTCCATTGAAAATTATAAGTTTTCACATAATGTCTTCCATTGAAAATTATAAGTTTTCACATGACTTTTATTAAACATAATCAGCATGCGATTAATAGAAAAATGTAATGAATATTAAAATTATATTGGCTTAAGTTTTATCGACTTTTCTCATAACTTGTATATGGTATGTTTATCAATATCATGAAGATTATGAAGATATAAAATTTATTGATCATCATTTAGATTTTATGTAGAGTTCCATTAAAGGTCATAAGTTGTCATATGTTTTTGATGAAATACCATCTGCGTACGATTCATAAGACACATTCAATGAATATAAATTATGTAACAAGTTAGGTTTCATCGGATTTCAATATACATTATATGGAATATTCTAATAACTTTCATTATGGTAACGTCTATTCAGATTTAACGTACACTTTAAATAAAGATTATAAGTGTTCATATAACCTCTATAAATTATATTCTGCATACGATTCATATGACAAATCTGTTGAATATAAGTAAGATTTTCATTTCAGTGTTGGACATAAGTCTTGACATTGTGCGAATAAAGTCCCGGTTCACATCCAACCCTCGGAGCCATGATCTCGTCGATAACAGCGGTATAATGGAATGTAATCACCGCTCTAGACATCCATGATTGCCTCTTGACGAGAACGACTGAAAAATTCATCGAAGCAGATTGGTCTTTCTTAGGTTTCACCTTATAATGCGCCCACCTTGGCCAGTGAGTCCGCCATCTCATTGCCCCTTACGGAACAATGTGATGGGACCCAAACCAAGGTAATCCGATATGATTTTTCACATAAAAAACTTAGTTGTTCCCGTATTTCCCCAGAAAATACGGCGAGTACTTTCCAGGCTTCACTGTGCGAAGAGCCTCGATAGAGCTGAGACTGTCCGATACAATGAAGTAGTAGTCTGTGGGCAAAGTTTCAATGATCTCAAGAGTATACTGATCTGCAGCTAGTTCTGCGACGTAAACTGATGTCAGATCACTGATTTTATAGGAGGCGGTGAAATGTTAATTAAAAATACCAAATCCAGTGGACCCGTCGAGATGAGATCCGTCAGTGTAAAACTGTTTATTACAGTCGACTTCTCTAAATTTGTCATTAAAATGTTTGGGATCACTTGAGGGCATACGGGATCTGGGATTCCATAAATGTTTTCTTTCATGGATGTGTCGAAAAACACAGTAGGATTAAAAGTATCATAGAAACGAACACTGTGAGAGTTGTAGGAAGAAGAATTATTGTTACGTGACATGAAATCAAAGTATAATGTCATAAATCGGGTCTGAGAATTAGGCTCGACTAGCCGTTCAAAGTTATCGATAACCAACGGGTTCAAGACGCTACATCGAAAGAGTCGGCGATATGAGTTCAATGGGTTAAGTTTTCAATGAGAAGATTCCCGCCAGTACCTCGAGACTCTTCGTATGAGTCGCCTGCTTACAACCTAAAGCTATACGCAAACAACGATACTAGACTCTTTCCAGCTTGATGAAGCTGAACGGAAACAGAAGCATCCATACTCCATCTCTGACAATATCGTTTTTTGGTACAGCCTTATAAGATCTGTTGGGTGAGCTCCCCACCACTGTACGGAGAAAGTTGATTCTTTTTTTGCATTTTCGTTTCAGATACCTAATGTGACATTCCCAGGTACCTTTGGAATCGAACCAGACTTCGAGGTATTTGAATGTGAAGGCCTGAACTATGGTTTGACCCATTAGTTGAAGCTGTAGTTGTGCAGGTTCGCGCTTCCTGGAAAACACTACGAACTCAGTTTTCTCTGTGGAGAATTCGATACCCAGCTGTAGAGCCCATGTAGACAAAGTGTTCAAGGTAGTTTGTAATGGTCCTTGCAGGTCGGTAGACTTGATTCATGTAATAGACACCACGCCATCATCTGCAAGTTGCCTTAACGTGCAAGAATTTTCAAGACATTCATCGATGTCAATGACGTAAAAGTTATAAAGAAGGGGGCTGAAGCATGAGCCCTGGGGAAGGCCCATGTAACTAATTCGTTAGGTCGTCAAGTCTTCATGTGTAAAAAACATGCGCTTTTCCGATAAAAAGTTGCGCAAAAAATTGTTGAAAAGTGGGGAAAGACCATGCTTATGCAACTTCTCCGAGAGAATTTTTATGGAGACTGAATCAAAAGTCCCCTTTATGTCCAAGAATACTGAGCGAATGTCATTTGAATTTCTGTAGAAAGCAGCGCAAGGCAATCGTTCGTTCCCTTGTCTTTACGGAAGCCAAATTGTGTATCTGAAAGCTGTGACCTGTTTTTCTTTTGTCACAATGTAGTTCTTTTGGTCACTGAGTCCAGATTGTATATATTTTTTGAATATTGTATATTTTTGTTTATTTTCATTGTCGGTAAACGTGTAAGTAGAATTTAAATGTCAATCGCGTTTTTTACTCCGTGTTTACACGTTTGAGTCACGTTTCAGTTCTGCTTAATAGCAAAGGTTGGTGTCAAATGTAGTTTTTTGTTTAATTATTTATTCTATTTATTTATTTATTTATCTGTTTATTTATGTAATCAAAATTTATTTATTTACATATTTAGTTCGGAAATTATTCCTGAACTTAATCTGACACGTCGTTAAATTCTATGGTTTGAGCAGGAACATTGATCGTTTGTATCGTTTATGCAATTCTACCTGAACGTGTTCAATACCAACAGTGTAAATTTTTACATTTTAATGCTCATAATTGTGATTTTGTTTTATTTTTGTAGCAGGTGTAGTATTCATTTATTCGTTCTTTTTTGTGGTTTGTCGTTTATTTAGTACGATGGCCAAGGCAAACCTCACTTTTGATTAAGCTTGTCAGCTCCTCTCAGGTTTGTACTACAATTTAAAAGTGTAGTACTTAGCCGACGACGAACTGGACCATGAAATGGTTTCTCGTTCTGTCCGTCTCTCCATAAGTTGTCTGATTCGAGAGGTTCGCCAAACTTGCACAGCAATTTACAAAATACAGTTGTTGAATTGGTACAACTTCTTGGCCTTTTCTTGGGGGATTATTCAGCGCTTAGGATTAATGAGGAAGAACAAATCACTCCGCCTTCGTTGAATGAGAATGAGGAACCTCGAAAAACAGCTCTCAGTGAAGATGAACTAAATAGGATCGATTCCCTGCAAGCTAGAATTTCGAGTTTAGAAGCTGCACTAGCTAAGCGCAAGGAAGTGAAAGATGCAACGACTCAAACTCTCTCTGAACAAAATAAATTCACCCCATATACACTATATCCCAGTTTCAATGCCAGATATGTAAACAATGATAATTTTTCTTCTGGAAAGCTTTCCAACAAATTTGATCTAGCATTCGACATTTTCGCATTATTCCAAACCAACCCATTCAAAACCACGTAATTTACAATAACCCGTCTCATACTTTTATCAATCCAACGATGTTATCTAATCAGCCTCAATCGTTTCCTGCAAGAAATCCACACATTTTCAGTACAGCTCTACATGTTTCATATACTTACAGTACCATATCAGAACCGTCATTCACTTCCAGTTTCCAAATGGAACATCGCGAAATACAGCGGTGACGACCAGGGGCTGAAGCTGAATGAATTTTTGGAACTGGTTCAAGCGTTAGCGCAAGCAGAACATGTGTCAGAGGTTCAGCTTTTCGAGTCGGCAATTCATTTGTTCACAGGTTCAGCATTGAAATGGTATATGGCTCAACGTACCACGGGAAGGTTGATGAATTGGCAGCATTTAATGTTCGAGTTAAAGCGAACCTATATGCACCCAGATTTAGATTCGTTGATTAAAATGAAAATTTACCAGCTTTTGTTGACAACGAATCATTTAATATATTATATTTTGAAATAGAAAAGTTACTTCGGACTATGAATGTTCAAGTTCCAGATTTTGAAAAAGTGCAAATTTTGCAACAAAATATGCGAATCGATTATAAACGACAAATGACTTTCCTGCTTATGGTTTCCTGACCTTGAAACACTGCTTGCCGCTAGTCAGAAGTTAGATGCTTGTAACTTCTCAGCTTCTTATCGGAACGGAAAAATGTGTTTGTTGTTGAAGGCGCTGGACAAAACTCTAAGAAAGGCAGCAAGAATCAACCAACCGTGCAGCAGGAGAGTGGCCAAACCGCGGCAATGTCTCAGTCCAACCAAACTAGAGTTTATTCTAACCAGTGCTGTAAAACTTCATTCAATTCAATTGAAACTGAATGTGGAACACATTGATGATCTCTCTAATGCAGTAAACTTCATTCTCTGACACACACAATGTTTGCTGACGGCCCGAACGGGCAGCATTCAATTCATCACTCGTTTCTCTTCAATCGAGGCTCAGTTTAACCACCGTCAGTTGATCTCTTGAAATGTCAAAATATTTCTTTCAATAGTGTGAGAGCGGCCTTCAAATGAGGTTCATGTAAACATTCGAATTGATTCAAGATAATAGATGAAAGACAAACCAGATAGCTGAAATATCAATCACAGAATACACATAAATTAATTGTTTCGTCCTTTAGTTTTCATTTTTGATACTTTACTCCATTTATAATTCTATTCGCTCGAATTTGCTTACTACCAAGAGCGAAGGCGTTGAATCAGGTAGACTACTTGGCACTCGAAACTGAGCAAACAAAACTTCAAATGACTAGGTACGATTAATCAACTGACGATGAATTCCGAGAGCTTCACTTGAAAATGGCAGCAAAAGTCAAAGAATTAGTAGGGATATGCTGACTGTCAGCGGCCATAAATTTCATTTTCATCTTATATTATTCGATTGAAAATAAAATTTTACCGCACTGATTCTAACACGTCACGTCTCAGTCAACACCAGAACAAAAGTAACCAATCCTCGCTGAACATCCAATCAAAACGAAACACGAATTCCGACTCAGATGTTAGCGCTGGACCATCTGGAAGTCATCCGCGCCCGCAGTTAACCCTGGAAGATGTAATTAATTCACACGTTCCTCCACTGGATAATACATGCTTCAATTGTGGAAGACTCGGTCATCACGTCGCGTTGTGTAGACAACCCCGTGCTATTTTCTGCAGTACGTGTGGTCTTCGAGGTTTCTCTACGAAACACTGTCCGTATTGCTTGAAAAGCGCTTTGAATGCGAGCGAAAATCACCGCACGCAATCTCCAAACGCGTAACAGACTCCAATAGTTCTAAAAACATTCCGTCCCCGTACTGGATACCGGCGACTAGTGATGATTACGCGATAAATACCGAAATATATCAAATTTTATACCCGGTTCCCATAGATAATCGTCCATATGCACGGATTAAAATCTATGATTATCCATTATATGTTCTACTGGATTTTATCGGTAGTAACCACACGCTCGTCAGCGAAACCTTTTTTTTCTAAATTAAAATTTAAGAAACTACATAGCCCGTCCAAAAATGTCGTTTTACGTTCCGCCAGTGGTGACGAGCTTCAAGTTCGCGGGGAAGCTCATTTACCATTTGAGTTTCACGGTTGTGCTAGAGTAATTCCTACTTTGGTTGTTAAGAATTTGTCCATAAATTGTATTTGCGGTATGAATTTTGGGAAAAGATTCAAAATCCGTCCCGCAGTTCAAAGTTATGGTAAGTTTGAGTCCAATGCAGCGGTATCTGTCGACGAAAAACCAGATTCGGCAAATACCCTTCCGACAGGGAGACGGAATCTATTGAAAACATAAAAAACTTGCTCATTCTTGCTCGGGGAGGACAATTAACGTTAACCAACCGTGCTCAACATCGAATCGTACTGGGAGAAGAATGGAAATGTCTCCAAAGACTCAGGAACTGATAGCTACCGAGCTAAAAAGATTGTTAAGTATCGGTATTTTGGAAAGAAGCCAATCAGATTGGTCACTGAACTGTGTGCCGGTTATCAAGCCCAACAATGTTCGGCTTTGTTTAGACGCTCGAAAGATCAACGAGCGAACCGATCGAGTTGCTTACCCGCTCCCCTCGGACACGGGGAACTCGAACCGTTCGTCTATCTCCACGACATTGTCGTAGTGACAGAGACGTTTGAGGAACACAAACGCCTGTTGACCGAGATTGCGGAACATTTGAGGGATGCCAATCTAAGCATAAACCTCGAGAAGTCGAAGTTTCGACAGCTACACGTTCGCAGTTGTTTTGGGAATGAAGGATGGAACATATCGCACCTGATTTTGACAAATATTTTGGTAAGAGCACGAGACTGAAAATGGACTGACTCACTTTTCAGAACCATACAATTCCGGGAGAGCCTTTTTCCTGGCCTTTTAAAAAATCATCCCTCGGAATTGAAGCTGGTACTGAGGAAGAAGTAGTCGCATTAGAAGTCGGCACTTGTTAAAAAAAAACCTATGGTAAACCGAATCAGGGAAAATTGTGACCTGTTATTCTTTTGTCACAATGTAGTTCCTTTGGTCACTGAGTCCAGCTTGTATATATTTTCTGAATATTGTATAGTTTTGTTTATTTTCATTGTCAGTAAATGTGTAAGTAGAATTTAAACGTCAATCGCGTATTTACTCCGTGTTTACACGTTTGAGTCACATTTAAGTTCTGCTTAATAGCAAAAGTTGGTGTCAAAAGTAGGGTTTTGTGCAATTATTTAGTCTGTTTATTTGTTTATTTATTTAAAATATTTTTTAATTAATTTAAAATTTATTTATATTTATTTACTTACATATATTTATTTACATATTCATTATTAAATTGTATATTAATTATTTATTCAGATATATTCATTCATTTATATTCATCTATTTATATATATATATATATATATATATATATATATATATATATATATATATATATATATATATATATATATATATATATATATATATATATATATATAAATATATATATATATATATATATATATATATATATATATATATATATATATATATATATATATATATATATATATATATATATATATATATATATATATCTTTGCTATTGTTCAATACCACCATTCATATATCAAATCATATTACATATTTATAAAATAAAAGGAAACAAGTGTGGTAGGTACAAACACTAATCAAGACACCAACCAGAAAATAAACGATAAATCATTGTAACCGTCATCTGTCTACACACTGTCATCGTCGTCATCATCGTCATCATCGCAGCATAAAATGCAAGGTGACATGCTTTTAAGGTGACAGTGGGATTGGGATGGAAAATGGACAGCAAGCCGATAAAACCGCGGGAAAACGCTTGAGCGGGAGCTAGTATTTTTCTGACGCGGAAGAGTGAAGGTCACAGCAGCGTGTCACCCACCAAAAGTGAAAATCCGTTTCGTGATTGGAATATTTTTCTAAGTTGATTTGATACGAGAAAAGTGCAATAGACTAAATTTCCCAGGATAAGCCATTGACGAACCGACGCCAGTAACCTTTTTTGCTTTAATCAGATTTTTCATGGTCTTTTCTAATGATGCATATTTTTCGTAGTCTTCGCGCTTTCCACTGTTCACAAATTTTTTATACGCGGATGATTTTGTTTTATACATTTCCGAGCACAGATCATAAATTACCGAAGATCGGTTATCATCATATGAGCAGCCCCACCCCATACCATGCGAGTTATAGTCACCTAAAGCTAACCGCGGGGTAGAAAGAAGATCAATGATGTCTGCCAGTCGTCGATGCCCTATCGAGACTCTCGGAGGTATGTAAATAGAAGCTATACAAAGATCATTGCCTTTTGATTTGGCTAAATCGAGGGGAGGTTAATTCGATAAAATGAATAGCACTTTTTGAACCACTCCATAGAAGACTTCTAGATCTAGACGTATAATGTTGAAATTGTAGAAGTTAAAGTTTATATTTAAAGTAAGCCATGGTTCACACAATTAAAATACGTTGCAGTTACGTAAATTTATCAAAAATTTGAAAGAATCTAATTTTGGGATGATACTTCTGCAATTCCACTGCAGTATAGTGATCATACTCTTGATTTCTGTAGGTATTTTAGCCATCGATAGATACAATCTCTGCAAAAAGGGGCCATTGTTCTGTCAACTGCTTTAAAAATGTTCTTACTATTAGTAGTAAAGCCATTAAAATACCTTTCAGAGGATCAGTGATGTTGCAGGCTGTTAATATCCAGTCCACGATATCAGAAAATTTCAGCTACCCAGAATTTGTTAGACTTTCTAGTTGTGATTTGGGGTCACTTGGGTTTTTCAGTGTCCCTGGTAGTGCTGGAAATTTCCGATTGTAATTCGGTTTTCAAAATCCAGGAAAAATTGGCTTCGGCTCTGTGGCATTGTTGTTTTGGTTCCGTTTGAATGTTTTAGTTTCTAGTATTTTTAGACCTTTGCGAGGAAACTTGGGAGAGAAAATAATTGGCCGTTTCCTGTTTGTTCCTAGCTGAACAGAAGAAGGTCCTTCGTCGGGGTCATTTGAAACATCAACGTCGGTCGACGAAAAAGCGAATGAGTTGTCAGGAATATGTGGAGTAGCTCGTTTGAGAATTCCGCGTAAGATCGTTTGGAATGCTCTCTAAAGGTTCGCTTGAACTTTTCCTTGCGTTGCTTATATTTAGTCGATCAGTCGATCCTATCGTTCAAAACATCTGCTATCATTACAGCACGCGATAGCCCGTCTTACAGTGTGTCTAGACCGATTAGTAATCCGCAATTTCATGGCTCGGTAGTTGGTGAGGATTGGTCCAAGGTAAATGGCGAAGAGCGAATCGAACAAATCTACGTTGAATCGACTCGATTCTATTAACGCCATTGTGGTAGTGAGGGTTCCAAACAGCTGAACAATATTCCAGAGTAGAGCGAACGAGTGAACAGTATAGTGATTTCAAGTAGTAAACATCCGTAAGATGCTTAGCCATTCTCATCACGATTCCAAGGTAGCGAGAAGCTTTAGCCACAATGTAGTTGGTGTGTTTCTTGAATGTTAACTGCTCGTCAAGAAAAACGCCGAGATCCTTGATGCACGTCGGTCTACCAATCATGAATCGCTCAATAAAGTATTCGAATTTCAAAGGCACTTTTTTTCTCGTAAACGTAATGGTCGAGAATTTTTCTGGATTAACGGTCATGTGATTCAATTTGCACCAATCTGAAAAGATGGCCATTTGTCGCTAAGGAAACGTCGCATCCTCTGAGTTGCGAATAACACGGTAGATTTTGAGGTCATCTACAAAAGATATGTACGGTCCTTTCAGAGAAAAATTAACGTGGTTAAAGTAAAGCAAGAAGATCAATGGTCCGAGATTGCTTCCCTGCGGAATTCCAGATATTGCAACAAATTCTTCCGAAACAGTGGGGTTCAATTTATTGAAATTTAGCGTGACGTAATTTATGCATGACGTCTATTTTAAAAATATATTTGTTGAATCTCCGAAAATTCTAAAAATTCATTGAAAAAAGTTATGATGGAAATACTTGATTTTGGGGGTCCTTAACAAACAGTACATCATATATCGACATCAATGCATTTTAAAGTGTTTATGTCTTCGGATCATGTTTAAACATGATCTAAAGACATAAATGCTCTATCTCGTATTGTATGCAAAATAATATTTTTAACTCACTTGTAGGTGGATTAATGTCAACTTTGATTATATTGAATGAAGCAGACTGTTTCAAACAGAAATTCTTCTGAATACATAAAAGTTCCAAAATTAACCCCAGAAGCATAAATAAAAAAAACGCGTGTTTTGACATGACTATGACCATTGTGTTGTGGGACGAAGCGAGATTGTCGAGAAGGAATTTTAACGACGGCTAGTCCACGCCGTACCAATACATGGGCGAGGATGGCGCTATGCCGAAACCGAAGAAATAAAAATGTTCCATTTGAGACGGGTACAGCGTAATGCATTTCACGTAGCCCACCTGGGTTCGATTCCCAACCCCTCACATAGGACTAGAAAGTTCTCTGGCTTATAGAGGTGAACCTTAAGCTTAAAACCTCTATAATTGAAACAAAACAAAATGTTCCTTCGCAATGGGAATTGACTTCAATCTGGTGCGATACTGTAATTATTGAGACCAAAAGTATCGATACTAACAGTATTACTTTACTGCAATATCAATACCAACATTCGTACCCGAGTGTTCGATTTGTGCACACGCGCCTTATTATAGTCGACATCGGTGAAGGTGCTTATCTCAGCAAGGGCTGTAGTATAAGTATTGTATTGTAACAACGAGAATAGTGGCTTTTACACAGCAAGCTTTGTGTATTGATTCCGCGTTGGAAGCAGCAGTGGACTCTTTTGTTCAACCAAGCAGTGTCGGACAATAACACATTTTTATTGTTTGCCGCCTACGAACCTGCCGGTGAAAACAGATCAAGGTCACGCTGAGGAATCAGGAGGAATATATCATCGTGCCATACTAGCTAAGTACTTTTTTAAACTTTTTTTCTGATTTTCTATCTTATTCACTTCTGTCTATCTTTATTTTTAAAAGTGCGGGAGATTCTACTCCCGCAGATTAAAAAACTACAAGGATCAGCCCCATGGGGTTGTTCGAGCCATTGATGTGGAACAAGACAACCAAAATTCCCAATGATCTACAATCAAACAGTTCAATCAATCGTTACACTTTTGAAATCGCAAATGCACGAATGTCTGCTTAGATTAAACTTTATTAGGAACCAAAACCGAACACGCGAACCCAGAATATAGACTTTATTTGTCGTGATTTGTATTTGTTTTGTAGCCGACGAAATTGCACCAATAGCCCAAATGTATGCAATTATATGTTTGTACACGTTACGGATATCGATATTTAAGCTTGCGATACGGATATCGATATTTAAGCTTCTCTTCGCCAAGCTAGTGTTCAAGTTTTGTATGCAAGCAGTTATTTTTATAGCGTTTCTCTACCATTACAACCATCCTGCGATTTCGGATGAAGCGATAAACTTTTTTTTATTATCAATCGAGTTCATCTTATATAAATTAGAAAGTGGTCTTATGCACTCAAAATTTACCCTGGGGTAGTTGTCAATTTCTCAGACGAAACGACATAACATGGAATTTCATCCGAACTTGCATGACACAAGATCAGAGCATACCAATTAAAGCTTCAAATCGTTTTATGGCACTTTTTGTCTTGCTGTCTAGCAACAACCTACCCCAGTAGGAGTACGAGTAGGACTGAAACGTTAGCTATAATTTTGCTTATATTTATAGATTCGCGTGCTTCCAACAGCTTCGCTTTAGCATCGATTGACCAATCAGAGCGATTCTTTCCCTTTGATATATAGCTTACTCCTTCAAAACCGTCGACTATGGCAGGGGAATCCAGTTTGTCGGAGACAAAATAGGACACTGCTAGGTATTAATCAACATTTCAATGATATACAATTAAAAATACATGGCTATGAATATTCAAATCAATACGTAGAAATATTTCCAATCAAATGGTGACATAATATTAATAATTGATACAAAATTGACTGAGCTGTAATTGTCCAAAACCTGACCACATTTCTACGTGTATTTTTCTTGAGTTTCAAATTTGCACCCCTATATAGAAAACAAAAATGTGTTCCACATTAAAAAAATGTCCGCTGGTGACATCACCAACGTCCCGGAGGAGGAACATATAGATGACGATGGCGAAGAGCATCTAATGTCCGACTCTGAATACGATATTCCTTTATCGGACAACCTCACTCCCTCGCCTGAGAAACTTCCCCTTCGTCGTAAGGTTTACCAGGACGATGGTACGGGGGGCCCATGGGTGGTGTACTTCCGGCCTATATCGAAACCTCTTAGAGTAATGAATATTGCTCGGGACCTGACGGAACACTACTCGGCAGTATAGCATATGGACAAAGTGACGCCAAATAAATTGCGCGTTGTTGTGTCCGACGTGAAGCAAGCAAATGAGATTACTGCCGACGAGCTTTTCACGAGGGAGTACCGCGTGTGCGTCCATGTGGTGCAGATCAACGGTGTGGTACGGGACGAGAGTCTGACAATCGAAGATCTGTTGAAGGATGGGGAAGGCCGCTTCAAAAACCCCGACCTTCAGCCAGTGAAAATATTGGAGTGCAAGCAATTGCACTCCAAGTCCATAAACGGTAAATTTTACCCATCAGACTCATTTCGCGTGACCTTTTCCGGATCTGCACTTCAAAATTATTTGGTAGTGGGAGAGGTTCGTCTACCTGTCCGGATGTTTATACCAGGACTAAGTTTAAAAAAGTACTTAGACTAATGCACTGCTCGAATTGCAAAAAGTTTGGGCACACGGCAAACTTCTGCTGCAATAAACCGCGATGCGGTAGATGTGGGGAAGGTCATGAAGACAATTCCTGTAGCAAGACCGCTAATAAGTGCATTTACTGTAGCGAAAGTCTTCATGATCTCTCGGTGTGTCCAATATACATACAGCGGGAAGAAAGGCTCAAACGATCCGTGAAAGAGCGCTCTAGGCGGTATAATGCGGATATACTATAAAAAAAACAGTACAATCAAGCCCTGAGAACCCGTTTGCCCTCTTGCCAGTTGACGAAGATATTTCTGACGACCCCGGCGAAGGACCATCTTCCTAATTTACTGAAGGAAGCAGGAAAAGACCAAACATGGCTTCTCCAAAGCTACCACGTAAAGGCCTTAGACTGAATTCGCCGCAGAATACTCCAATTGAAACAAAAAGCGCTGATTCAAAACCGGAGCAAATCCCTCCTGGTTTAAGCAAACTAAAAGATAAAAAGGAGTACCCAGCGCTTGCAGGGGCAACAATGCACCCAAGCGACCCCAAATCACAACAAGACAATCAGACAAAATCTGGATTGCTGAGATTCTCTGATATTGTGGACTGGATTTTAACAGCCTTCAACATTAATGATCCTCTTAAAAGCTTACTAACTGCTTTAGTGTCAACAGTAAGAGCATTTTTGAAACAGTTGACTGAACAATGGCCCCTCCTTTCTGCGATCGTATCTTTCGATGGCTAACTCACCACTAGAAATCGAGGAAATGGAACAGCAGAAGTATCATCCCAAAACTAGATTCTTTCAAATACCTGATAAACAACCGTAACTGCGACGCATTAAGCTTATGCGAAACATGGCTTACTTCTAACATCATCCTAGACTTCCACAATTTCAACATTATTCGACTGGATCGGGAAGACTTTTACGGAGGGGTACTTTTAGGGATCAAAAAGTGCTATTCATTTCCCCTCGATACCGGGAATTGAAGTTGTTGCTTGCGAAATCAATATTAAAGGTAAAGATCTATGTATTGCTTCCATCTACATTCCTCCCAGAGTCTCAATAGGGCATCGACGGTTTGCAGACATCATAGAACTTCTTCCTTCACCGCGACTGGTTTTAGGGGACTTTAACTCGCATGGTACAGGATGGGGCTGCTTATATGATGACAACCGTTCTTCGTTAATCCAAGATCTGTGTGACAACTTCAATATGACAATTCTAAACACGGGAGAAATAATACGGTACCCTAGACCGCCAGCACAACCAAGTGCGTTGGATTTATCCCTTTGCTCGACCTCGCTACAGTTAGATTGCAAGTGGAAGGTAATCTGTGATCCTCTCGGTAGCGATCACTTGTCGATCATGGTTTCAATCGCCAACCGCATAAAACCATCGAATGTCAATGTTTCGTACGATCTCACACGAAACATTGATTAGAAAAGCTACGCAAGCTCGATATCGGAGAAACTAGAATTATCACAGGAGCTTCCTCCGAAGGAAGAGTGTACTTTTTTGGCTGGCTTGATTCTTGACACCGCAATTCAAGCTCAGACGAAACGAGTACCCAGCACGCAAACTAGTATACGTTCTCCCAACCCATGGTGGGACAAAGAGTGCTATGAGCTGAAAACGAAAAAAGCTTCAGCCTTCATCTCGTTTAGAAGGCACGGAACCCCAGATAATTATCGGAAATAAGCGCTTGTAGAATTTCAGATGAAAAGTCTGATTAAAGCTAAGAAACGCCCGTCGCATGCGCAATCGAAATCACGCAAACGAAAGCGAGGAATATTCTAACCGCTGGATATTTGATTTTGCTAAGAAAGTATGTCCCGATTCTGTTCCGGAACAGAAGATATCCCGCGTCGCGACATCGAACTCGAACGAAACCCCGTTTTCAATGGCGGAGTTTTCACTCACGCTCCTTTCGTGTTACAATAAAGCCCCAGGGTTAGACCGAATTAAATTCAACTTGCTGAAAAATCTGCCTGACGTTAAGAGAATAAAAGTTTACCGATTGGACAAGCGCGGGAATTTTAAAATGAAAATTCCGGTTCTTTTTTGATCATGGGGTGTTGAATACAAAAATAACAGCTTCTACAGAAACGGTTTTATTTGGTTTTCTTCGAAACAATTATATTATATTATATTATATTATATTATATTATATTATATTATATTATATTATATTATATTATATTATATTATATTATATTATATTATATTATACTATGCTATATTATATTATATTGTATTATACTATATTATATTATATTATATTTTATTTTTTTGTTTTATATTATTTGACCCGGGTCGGTGATCATACAAGCCAGTTGTCATATGTTTGAGCCCCGACCTGGAAGGATTCATCGTAGTACTATAGCCATGCAATGATTCTGTACGCTAAGAATCGGCTGCGTAGTCTGTTGAAACAGAAAGGCCAAATTCCACATAAAGAATGTTATGCCAAGACTTAGCTTGTATTATATTATATTATATTATATTATGTGGTATAGCGAAATTCTTTATCATATGGTCAGATGTTTTTGCGGGAAGATGAACCGACTTCAAACACTCTTAAAAGGAACACGTTTAAATTAGCTAAACCGATTTTCACAAACTTCATTATTAGAAAAAGGTCTACCATTGAGTTAATTCGTATCTGATAACTTGTTCCGGAACCACAGGATGAAGAGCGCTCAAATTTTTAAATCATCATTTGAAGCAATAATGCAAAAATCATTACTTATAATTACTTCATTTTGTAGGTTATGCTAGTTGATGCTCAAACAAACTTTTTGATTTTTGTGTGAAAAAAGTGATTTATAGAATACCACAGTAGTACATATGAGTAATAAAACAAAAAAAATAAATTGAAAAATAATGAGAATATTTTGTTATATTTTCAGATCAGGACGCCCACGAATCATTAAGCATTTGATTGGTGAAGAAGTGGTTTTCGACTCGGACTTGTACCAAAGACTCAGAAAAAATCTTAAAAACTCAAATTCCTCTGAATACAACTACTATAAAAACAATGTATCATGGAATCCCTCTAATGTAAATACTGGACTAAAAAAAGCAAATATCAGTGATAATAAGAAAATAGAAAATGGAAAGACATTAGCTGATCAAGTAGTTGAAGGTAAATATGGGCTGATTCATAACGAGTTATTTAGAACAACTCCACATAGACCAGGCGTCCTGAGTTACATACATAATATAGAAATTCCACAAGATGATGCTGCAAACTTTGGTGGCTTGAATAAAAAGGAGATATGGCTTTCTGAAGGTCATTTGTTGGTTTTGAATGGAGGCAGAGTTAATGAACACTTTAATGGCTCTAAATGGAAAGCTATAGACTCTTTTAGTGCACCTTTGAGACAAGTGAAAATCCCATTGAATCCAAAAATACCTCCACCATTCCCAATACAACTCACAGATGATGGACCGATACATTTTGTTGGACGAATTCAAATTCCTTTTTGCAGTCAGTTTCTAAATGATTCTCTATGTGTTTTCCCTAATGATGTTACACAAGGAAATAATTTTAGTGCGACAAACTCAACAAAATCGAACAAAACAAAAAAAAATGAGGTAATTTTTGATGGATATAGATATCCTGCACCACAATCTTTTCTTGTCAACCAAATGAATAGAACTTTTTTTAACCCTTTTCCAAATGCATCATTCCAACCCTTTTCGGGTTCTATAGAAAATACAAATAAATCAGATGTGGATGAGGACAACCTCTCCCTATATTACCCACCGCCGTATAGTTTTGAGTACAAAAATAATTACAGTAATCCAGTATTACCCGGCCCTTTAGTTCCAGGAATCATATTACCTCCTCCACCAAACTTTTTTGGACGATTAGATACAAATACACATGATACTCCAGAAGATACCAATAACGCAGTCTTGAAAGATTATCTAAAAAATCTTACTGTTATGAAACATATAATACCTTTCACCAACAAGATTGAGAATAAATCCATTGCATCAAATGTATTAAATAGAAAACCCATAATAAAAGATACAAATAATACAGTTGAAATTAAAACCTTAAAAACCAAAAATTCTACTGTTCTACAGACTATTCGTGAAAACACGAACATTAACTATAGTGAAAAACGAACCACATTGAATATACCGTCTACTCGAACACAACCTGATAAAACAAAAAAATATTCATCGTTTTCCATGCCACAAAACCCAAAAAAAATGAAAAGTAACACAGTATACTATGAATATTTTGATTCTAGTAATCGAACACAACAAAAAAATGGAGATTATTCGTCAACTACACTAAGTCCATCCTTAGCCACAATCGCCTATGAAATGCTTTCTCTTAAGTTGCATGCAAATAATTCATCTTCAAATATAAAACGTCCTTCTTCATATTTTTCCAATACATATGAAAATACACCCTACATTGTATATAATGAAAATAATCAGTTCGGTCATTCGACAGAATTTAATAAAGAAATTGAGACGATTCGAAAAACGTTGCATTATTTTGATACTACAATACCTTCTTGCAAGTCAAAATACAAATCGAATTTTAAATCAACTGCTCTATCGCAAATACAGCCAATTTATGCTAACGTGAATCCTACCGATTATCGACGAACGGTAAATGACGATTTCAAATTGAGAGATCCAAATGTGCAATTTTACGATGCAACTTCAATTTTTACTAGAAAAAAAGAGCATTCTTTCAATTCACAAATGATACAAAAGCTAAATAAGGTTGGTAGTGTTAATATTGAAGATCAATATATCAACTCGAAAACAGAAAACGAGAATCCTCATGTCTATTATACGGTAATTACGAATTCTAAACTAAATCATTTTGAAACCCCAAATTTGTATAGCCTTAAGCAATTCAATGACCACGTAGTGTCTAATCCACGCATATACAATAATGGAGCTAGTGGATATCATCAACAACTGTATTTAACTAGTAGGAGTCCTCTTCAAACAAGTTCAGTATATTCAAAAGCATCTGTGTCTCCAAATTATCAGTTTGATCGGCATTATATTCTCCCGCAGACATTCAAACAAACAACGAATTATTCACCAAAAAATCAACAGCATACGACGGTACCATATTTAGGAGAAAATATATTTGTGAATTATAGACATTCGTTTCCTGTTTTTAATTCTGATAGTGAGATATATAGATATAATGGCATGAAATCCTATATTCAATATCAGCATACAATTGAAGATAAGAATGTCTTTAATCGTTCATGATGCAGGGAATCTACTGCTGTAGGACACATAGCGTCTAAATAGGACACTCAGCATCAAATCAAAATAAGCCAACTGTCAGGAGACTTACTGATTGTGATAATATGCAGTTGTTGAGCTGTGATCCCTTTTCATCTGAAAACAATTTGAAAGCCAATGTTGAAGAATATAAATTCTACATATGTATTGTAACTTAATACGTAATTGAAAGAAATTCCCCAATGCGGTGGAGTCCCATCCACAACATATAATTTATAATACCAAAGGGCATGTTCAGGAGTGTTCTAGTTCTAGATGCATAATTTAAGTCAGTTTTAAAATTTAAATCTTGAAATTATAACAAAATAAACTGGCAACCCCAGCAGCGTTTTATCTGTGTTTCAAATATAGAAAAAATAGAACGGCAGTGTATACCAGTTTCAAATTTGACAGTAGAACTGGTCGAAAAAATAAAACTAAAACGGATTGCTGGGGATACGTTTGTTTCAGTTTCATTTACATTATAGACCACCCATATGAATCTTGTAGCTGCTGAATTTGCTCTAACGACTATATAATTTGAACTAAGCCACAACTATGTAAAAAACCTGTTTTAATCCACCTAGTGGTGTAACGATGCCTTACTCATACATAATACTGTGCTATTCTCTTCAAAATATTTCTCTTCGATCTTTGAAAGAAACCAAGGGATTGTTTGTTCATTAACTAGTATAACATACAGAAAAAAAGTGGACAGTGCATTGCTCGCGTAGGTCATCTTTAATCCTTAATTGCATGATTTTGCAAAAAACAGCTGGAAACTTACTTTACTATGGGGTGCCTTTTCAAAATTAGCCATATGGAAGAATGGGCAGAACTTAATCGTGAATATCTCGACTTGTACAGGGTGATTTTTTAAGAGCTTGAGAACTTTTTTAAACAATAAAACGCATAAAATTTGCAAAATCTCATCGGTTCTTTATTTTAAACGTTAGATTGGTACATGACATTTACTTTTTGAAGATAATTTCATTTAAATGTTGACCGCGGCTGCGTCTTAGGTGGTCCATTCGGAAAGTCCAATTTTGGGCAACTTTTTCGAGCATTTCGGCCGGAATAGCCCGAATTTCTTCGGAAATGTTGTCTTCCAAAGCTGGAATAGTTACTGGCTTATTTCTGTAGACTTTAGACTTGACGTAGCCCCACAAAAAATAGTCTAAAGGCGTCAAATCGCATGATCTTGGTGGCCAACTTACCGGTCCATTTCTTGAGATGAATTGTTCTCCGAAGTTTTCCCTCAAAATGGCCATAGAATCGCGAGCTGTGTAGCATGTAGCGCCATCTTGTTGAAACCACATGTCAACCAAGTTCAGTTCTTCCATTTTTGGCAACAAAAAGTTTGTTAGCATCGAACGATAGCGATCGCCATTCACTGTAACGTTGCGTCCAACAGCATCTTTGAAAAAATACGGTCCAATGATTCCACCAGCGTACAAACCACACCAAACAGTGCATTTTTCGGGATGCATGGGCAGTTCTTGAACGGCTTCTGGTTGCTCTTCACTCCAAATGCGGCAATTTTGCTTATTTACGTAGCCATTCAACCAGAAATGAGCCTCATCGCTGAACAAAATTTGTCGAATTTGACACATTTCGAACCGAACACTGATTTTGGTAATAAAATTCAATGATTTGCAAGCGTTGCTCGTTAGTAAGTCTATTCATGATGAAATGTCAAAGCATACTGAGCAAATAATAATGCATGAAAATCATAACCTCAAAAAATCTGAGCAAATACTAATGCATGAAAATCCTAACCTCAAAAAAATCACCTTTTATTAAAGGCAGCCACATAATTCTTTCATCATTTCATCAAAAATATGATCAGGAATTTAGGATAATATTTTGAACAGTGTGAGATAACCACAAACAACTCAAATATTAAGTTTTCTCAAACTTTGAAAACAACGCGGAAAACTCTGTACTTTTGCTTGGCTTTTTCGCGCAAGGACGATGATTTTGAGGTAGTCAGGCACCTATCTTCAACTGACTGCGTATAAAAGGGGAACCGTCTTCGAAATTCGATCATTTCTTCTTGTGTGTTGGATGCAAGCAGACGTGGTGGGACCAGCAGCTTCGGAGAGTGCACCTTCTGCGTGGTTGAAAACCTCAAACGCTCAGGTCGCAACTCTCATTTGGACTTCAGTCATCAGGTGGAGCAGTCGTCGATGAAAGCAGACCTTCTGCGTGGTATAAAGCCTCAAACGCTTAGGTCGTGCTTTCATTTGGACTTCAGTCTTCGGGAGCAGCGGTCGTCAATAATGAGAGCAGACCTTTTGCGTGGTGCCAAACCTCAAACGCTCAGGTCGTAGTTCTCATTTGCCTTCCGGTCGTCAAGGCGAGAAGACGCATTAAACCAGTTTCGCATCATTTGGCACTGCGTGCGGATGTGTCGGTTTGTACGCAAAGCTAGTTTCAATTCAAGCAATAACGATTGCATCAGCTGCTGGTGCTTTGCATTGGAGAGAAAGAAAACAAGAAACGAAAAGTGGACAACATTATATAAAATCAGCCGTTCTAATGGCTCTAAATGTTATCTAAAGAACTATTAAGATTACTTCTTTGAAATTCGAAGGTAGATATCATCAGTTTAGTGAAAATCCAAAATAATTTGATTTGGTTCGTGCACTTTACGCTGTGCGAAAATCGTTCGAGATAAATGTTCCGAACTGTGCTAAATATCGTAGAGAACTCCACAATTTGGTCCTTCTAAGTTTCTAGTCAGAAATGAATCCTGTACAGCATTAATAGTTTTTTTCAATGAAATATGCAAATTCGAAATGAGATAATCGACGTCAAAACTCGTTGAAAAGTTTAGTAGTGAAAAGGAAGAAAGTTTCGCAATTCACACAATCGATCAACTATCATTTCGAATTCGAAAGTGTAAAGAAATCGTGTCAGTTTTATTCGTATTCACGACATTCTGTCATATCTCTGACATTACATACCCGTACTTTTTCTCGATGGTTTAAGTGGTCCACGGGGAAAATACTAAAAAATCATCTGACAAAGCTACCCTTTCTGGGGTGCAAAAACAGTCTACCACATATATAGGACATTGTGCATTGAATTATTTGAATCTGAAGGGAATTCTATGAATTTTATTTTGTGAGTTGAGAATGCGTCCCAAATATTCCATGCAATCGGTGAAAATTATACATTACAATGCTTCATAGAATTTTTTGAAATGTGTGTCTCATATTTAGGACTCAATCCAATTAAGGGTTACGAAAACGAAGTGGCTTCACTATTCTATGCACTTCTAGAACCGGAACCCGAGAACCAGTATAATCGCAGTTGGTTCGTATGGCAACCAACTAACATTACGTACAAACTTTACTAGTTTTTTATTAAAATTTTGAAGATTTTATACGAGTTTGCCATCGTACTCTAAACGATGGTTTAAATTTTTGTTGAATCCGAAAATATACAGTAATTTTCGGTAGGACAGTCCTTTTATTTGACCCTAAGATTGAGAATAACGGTTTTGAGTCCAGGTTAGTAATTCTTTTACGGTTTTTGTTTCGCCGGGTTCAGTTACAGTGTAAATATTTAACACATTTTAACCTCTAACACCGGAAGCGGATGTCGGATCCAGATGAAGTTCAGGAATTTTGCATGGGACCGTGAGACTTTCATTTGAATCTATGTTTGTGGAAATCGGTCAAACCATCGCTGAGAAAAGTGTGTGAGATGCATTTCGGAATATATGATAACTATTTCCGGTGCTTCCGGAACCGGAGACCGGGAACCAGGATAGCTGAAATCGGTTTGTTTAGTTGCTACCAAGTGGCAAATCACTCCAAACTCTAGACAATCTCATACTAATAAACTCATGTAATTCCAAAATAATCTTCTCCAATCTCATTTAATCCCAACTAGTCTAGATAAGTTTGGGTAATTTAAAAATAATCCAACCTAGTTTTGCATAATATTGTTTGAAGTGTAGCTGTCATACGAGCTCCCACGCAGAGATGCCATTTATACAGATTTATCTGTATTATACAGATTTTTACATGCGCTTACAGATTTAATACAAAGTGCAGATTTTATACAGATTTCTCAAATTAAATTCAGATTTAAACAGATACCATAAAAAGTAAGAAAGAAATAATGAAACTTTTCCGTCTGAGCGTGTTTGATTGCCAATATTAAAATGAAAATTTTATCGTGCATCTGTTTAATGATGAACGCTGAAATACATTTATATCATAATTTGAAACCAATTTGAACTGATGTTCAAGGAAGTCATGGCGTCATGAAACTTTATTGTCAAACTGAAAAATTGTATGACCTGACTTGACGTTGCGTATTGGGCGTTTCAATTCCATGTTTGAATTCCAAGTCATCATTTTCAAACGAAAAAAGTATAAGGATTTACAACTCAATTGTGGTTGATAACAAAAACAATAAAATTTCGTCGTTGAATGTTCTTATCAGTGTGCAAGGACTTACGATATAAAGGAATGCTCCTTGCATCTGCAATTCTATAACAATAATCTAATGGGATAACATCTTTAAACATAATTTTATTTCCGAAATTTCCTTTTTTTTAGTGAATACAGATATATACAGATTTTTTATACAAAGCAATATCTGGCATCTCTGCCCACAACAAACTTTGACTTCGGCTCGCACACATTCTAATTTCGTATATGAACAGATCTGCGCACTCTGCATCGGTGTGAGTAACAGAGTCGTCAAATTGCTCAATTGATTAACGGACTTTGTTCCAGATCTCGCTTGCTTGCCTTCTTGGGGTTAATTGTCTTGTGTGATAACTTTAGTAGTTTGTATAGGAAATCAGTTCTATTACGTCTTAAGTATATTAATAAATAGTTTTATGATTTTCTTGGCTATTCTCTAGACATTCTATGATTTTTAATTCCAAACATTCCTTCAATAATTGGCTCAATGTTTTTCGACAAAAATCACTGGGTATCCGCTGAACATTCACTAGCATTATCGGCAACTCTGCGTGGCTTTGACAATATCAGAAAAAGTCAACAAAAAAAGGCGGTTTGCAGTGTTTGCACATCGGCATTGATTTTTTAAGCTATGTTTAGCTTTTCTGTAGTGTTTATAAGTTTAATTTATTTATTCTCTTTTTGTTTTACTAATTTTAGATCAAACAGGTATAATATACAAGGATGTTTAGTGAGCGTAATCATTCAAAAATAACGGTGTTCGTTTTTCGCGTGTCGGTCGCTTGGATGTGTTCGGACTTGGTTCAGTGTTTTGATTACTTCTGCTAGAAGAACTAGTGGATGTTGATGATTCGCGTAACGGTCTGGCTTTTTTGTTTGGGATACATGTCCCTTGGATATTTTTCCATTATCAGTGAGAACGAGACTGCCATCATGTTCCTTCAATACTGTGTGTCTTGTCGGAGAGAAACGCGGATTTTTCAAACGATTCTGCTTTACAACGACAACTCAACTCATCTCCCGGTTTGATTCTGCAGTGTCGGGCACCACGTCCCGCGTCTTCGCGTTTTTTCCCAGCCAGTTTGGCCTCACGATCTCTCTCTCCAAGAGGTCTTCAACAAAATCTGATTTGCGATGTTGAAGCAAGGGTAATCCACTTTTGATTTTCCGTCCGTACATCGCTTCTGTGAACTTACCGACTAAAACGCTCTCCGACCAAAACTCTCACCGACCAAAACTCTCACCGATCAAAATTCTCATCTTTGAAAAACTCTCGCAGCGAAAAGCTCCGTGGGAAAAAGCTCATCTCAAACGAATCCCTATATAATTATACCCATTGCAGCGCCTCGCACACTAGTGATGGAAATCGCAAAATCTGGAAATACACGGCCAAAACGGAAATTCTACTAAATGAAATATTTCTGAAAATAAAGTAATCTAATTGCATGATACCTAGTTCATTAAAACTAGAAAAAAATTTAGTTATGTTATTTGGTCTGAATTATAATTTTTATTACAAATAAATTAATTATATTTTTTTCAAATCAATTAATCAAATAAAATACCCATACTGGCATACTGCTGAAAAGGTTGCTGATATATTCAGCTATCTTCAGGTGTAGTGGTTGCTCTGGGAAAAAGGTAAGAGTCGAGTAATAAGCTGAAGAGTATGAGTAACTATGGATTCACTAAATTATTTCGAATAGATGATATATGAGAACACAAAAATATCCAAGCTGGAATACCACTGAAAAGGTTGCTGATATATTCAGTTATCTTCAGGCATAATGGTTGCTCTGGGAAAAGGGTCAGAGTCGAGCAGTATATTGAAGACTATGAGTAATCATGGATTCACTCTATTATTTCGAATAGATGATATATGGGAACAAAAAGGCGGGTGAGTAATGTCAGAGACATAACTGGATGTCGTGAATACGAAAAAGCTGACACGCTCCCATGCTTTTCCGAATATCAGTTAGTTGATTGATTGTATGAATTGTGCAAGCTTTCTTTTTTTTCACTAATAGAATTTGAAGCGATACACCTACATTAAAGTACAGATTAGTTGCATTAAACAGCTAATATTCTACAACTATATATTCCAAACTTGAAACAATTCCTTTTTAATGTGCTAATATAGGAGGCTAGGTACGACAAATTTGTAGTTTATTTTTATTGAAGCTATGAAGTTCGAAGATATCTCATTCTTCTCGAAATTTCAGTACGAGACAATTGCAATGGCCTGGTCTGAAATGTATCGACGATCTTCGGTATGCAAGAGTGATTCTAATAATAATAATGATAGTAATAATAATAATGATAGTAATAATAATTATTATACAGATTAACCTGTATATATTATAACCCTGTTTCGCATGGCATATTTTCACACGACCCCATACTTGTATAAAGATGTGTTCAACATTCTCTTTCGCATTGCCGTTCGTACTTGAATGTGTTAGTGACGGTACAAATCTGCATCTTTTCAGTGCCATCGTGCTGACGGTGTCTCGTACGTTCAGAGTAGCTGCTTGAACTCAAATGACGCTATTTCTCACATCACATTTCATTTTATACCTGCTAGTGGTAGCGGTGGATGGACGTCCCTTTTGTTAGAATTCCTTTCCTATACGCAGAACGGGAAACAGTGAAACAATATAAAAGAGAGAGTTAGCAGAGCGGCAGCCAGTAAAACTGAATTGGCTGTCGAGCTGTTAACAGCATCTTATGGAATTTTTACGCAGAAACACGCACACAGGAGGAACAGTTGAGGGCAAGGCAAAGTCCCGCTCAAACCGTGCTGGTCTGAAGTTCCCAGTTGGCGGCAGAATCCATCGTTTGCCTCGGAAGGGGAACTACGCCGAGCGTGTCGGTGCTGGTGCATCGGTCTATCTGGCGGCAGTGATGGAGTACTTGGTTGCCGAAATGTTGGAATTGGCCGGTAACGCTACCCAAGACAACAAGAAAACGAAAATCATCCCTTGCCATCTGCAGCTGGCCATCCGTAACGACGAGGAGTTGAAAACGACCACATCACTGTGATAAAGAAATATTTAGGATTGCTTTAAGTTTAGCCAGTTCTGATACGCCTGGAAAGTAGAATGCGCGAATCAAGTGGAAACATTTGTTCATCTCTTTCATTTGTTCAATTTGTTCAACTCTGTTTCGCACGGCATATTTGTATACTAGTATAAAGATGTGTTCAAAATCATCACTTTCGCTTTCGCATTGCCGTTCGTAATTGAATGTGTTAGTGACGGTGCAAATTAATTAAGCTTCCATCTTGGTGAATCTTTTGGTAGGAAATATTGAGATCTGAGATGGTTCTCGTGTGTGTCTTGTTTCGGCAATGGGCCTTGCTGGACTTTTTGGCTACCTTTCTACCGATTTTCGGTGTCCTTGTGCTGACGTGTCTCGTGCATTCATATCGGGAAACAGTGAGACGACAGGTCCTCGATGTTGCTCTCGTGTGTCTTGTTTCGGAAAGAGTTTCTCAGCAAATGGTAGGAAAAATGAACCATTCAACTTTTATATGGATGCTCTTGTATAGATGCAGACATCTCGCGTTCTGATTGGCTGCGCTACCATGGGTTAAATCAAACAGGTTTTTCAATAGTGTACTATTGAAAAACTTCAATATTGTTGTAATACACCTTCAAGTTGAAAATTTTCGATTCTATTGGTAGTTAGATTATATAAATCCTTCTACATATCACTGAGTTATGAGCTTTCAAAATACGAGGAAGCAAACGCGTCTTATGAATTATCTTCTTTGATACTCGTTTTTACCAAACATTTCAGAAAAGTTTAATTTTGAACTACTTGAGAATATGTCACACAACTGAAAGTTTTATCATAAAATTGTGATCATATTTCCGATGGCATGTAGCAAGAATTATGTTGATTCAATAGATATAACAGGAGATATTCACGATCAAAAACTTATCACTCTCTCAGAGGGTAAATTTTGAAAAGGCGCCCCATAGTAAAGCAAGTCGTATTCACGACAAAAAATAGCCAAGCTGGCATACTGCTGAGCGGGTTGCTGATATGTTCAGCTCTCTTCAGGCATAATGGTTGCTCTGGGAAAAGGATCAGAGTCGAGTAATATGCTGAAGAGTATGAGTAATATGGATTCACTAAATTATTTCGAATAGATGTAATATGGGAACACAAAAATAGCCAAGCTGGCATACTGCTGAAAAGGTTGCTGATATATTCAGCTATCTTCAGGCATCAAATTTGCTCTGGGAAAAGGGTCAGAGTCGAGAAATATGCTGAAGAGTATGAGTAACTAAATTATTTCGAATAAATGATATATGGGAACACAAAAATAGCCAAGCTGGAATACCACTGAAAAGGTTCGTGATATATTCAGCTATATCCAAGCATAATGATTGCTCTGGGAAAAAGTCAGAGTCGAGCAATATGCTGAAGAATATGAGAAACTATGAATTCACTAAATTATTTCGAATAGATGTTATATGGGAACACATAAATAGCCAAGCTGGCATTCTGCTGAGCAAGTTGCTGATATGTTCAGCTCTCTTCGGGCACAATGGTTGCTCTGGGAGAAGATTCAGAGTCGAGCAATATGCTGAAGAGTATGAGTAACTATGGATCCACTCTATTATTTCAAATATGTAGATGATATATGGGAACAAAAAAATAGCCAAGCTGGTATACTGCTGAGCAGGTTGCTGATATGTTCAGCTCTCTTCAGGCATGATGGTTACTCTGGGAAAACATTCAGAGTTGAGTAATATGCTGGAGAGTATGAGTAACTATGGATTCACTAAATTATTTCGAAGAGATGATATATGGGAACACAAAAATAGCCAAGCTGCCATAATGCTGAGCAGGTTGCTGATTTGTTCAGCTCTCTTCAGGCATAATGGTTGCTCTGGGAAAAGGATCAGAGTCGAGTAATATGGTGAAGAGTATGAGTAATATGGATTCACAAAATTATTTCGAATAGATGATAAATAAGAACACAAAAATAGCCAAGCTGGCATACCGCTGAAAAGGTTGCTGATATATTCAGCTATCTTCAGGCATCAAATTTGCTCTGGGAAAAGGGTCAGAGTCGAGTAATATGCTGAAGAGTATGAGTAACTAAATTATTTCGAATAAATGATATATGGGAACACAAAAATAGCCAAGCTGCCATAATGCTGAGCAGGTTGCTGATTTGTTCAGCTCTCTTCAGGCATAATGGTTGCTCTGGGAAAAGGATCAGAGTCGAGTAATATGCTGTAGAGTATGAGTAATATTGATTCACAAAATTATTTCGAATAGATGATATATAAGAACACAAAAATAGCCAAGCTGGCATACCGCTGAAAAGGTTGCTGATATATTCAGCTATCTTCAGGCATCATATTTGCTCTGGGAAAAGGGTCAGTGTCGAGTAATATGCTGAAGAGTATGAGTAACTATGAATTCACTAAATTATTTCGAATAGATGTTATATGGGAACACAAAAATAGCCAAGATGGAATACCACTGAAAAGGTTCGTGATATATTCAGCTATATCCAAGCATAATGGTTGCTCTGGGAAAAAGTCAAAGTCGAGCAATATGCTGAAGAATATGAGAAACTATGAATTCACTAAATTATTTCGAATAGATGTTATATGGGAACACATAAATAGCCAAGCTGGCATTCTGCTGAGCAAGTTGCTGATATGTTCATCTCTCTTCGGGCATAATGGTTGCTCTGGGAGAAGATTCAGAGTCGAGCAATATGCTGAAGAGTATGAGTAACGATGGATTCACTAAATTAATTCGAATAGATGATATATGGGAACACAAAAATAGCCAAGCTGCCATAATGTTGAGCAGGTTGCTGATTTGTTCAGCTCTCTTCAGGCATAATGGTTGATCTGGGAAAGGATCAGAGTCGAGTAATATGCTGAAGAGTATGAGTAATATGGATTCACAAAATTATTTCGAATAGATGATATATAAGAACACAAAAATAGCCAAGCTGGCATACCGCTGAAAAGGTTGCTGATATATTCAGCTATCTTCAGGCATCATATTTGCTCTGGGAAAAGGGTCAGATTCGAGTAATATGCTGAAGAGTATGAGTAACTATGGATTCACTAAATTATTTCGAATAGATGATATATGGGAACACAAAAATAGCCAAGCCACCATACTGCTGATCAAGTTGCTGATATGTTTAGCTCTCTTCAGGCATAATGGTTCTTCTGGAAAAGGGTCAAAGTCGAGTAATATGCTGAAGAGTATGAGTAACTATGGATTCACTAGATTATTTCGAATAGATGATATACGGGAACACAAAAATAACCAAGCTGGCATACTGCTGAGCAAGTTGCTGATATGTTCAGCTCTCTTCAGGCATAATGGTTGCTCTGGGAAAAGGGTCAGAATCAGGTAATATGCTGAATAGTATGAGTAACTGTGGATTCACTAAAATATTTCGAATAGATGATATACGGGAACACAAAAATAGCCACGCTGCCATACTGCTAAGCAAGTTGCTGTTATGTTCAGCTCTCTTCAGGCATAATGGTTGCTCTGGGAAAAGATTCAGAGTCGAGTAATATGCTGAAGAGTATGAATAACTATGGATTTACTAAATTATTTCGAATTGATGATATATGGGAACACAAAACTAGCCAAGCTGCCATACTGCTGAGCAGGTTGTTGATATGCTCAGCTCTATTCAGGCATAATGGTTGCTCTGGGAAAAGGGTCAGAGTCAAGTAATATGCTGAAAAGTATGAGTAACTGTGGATTCACTAAATTATTTCGAATAGAGGATATACGGGAACACAAAAATAGCCAAGCTGCCATACTGCTAAGCAAGTTGCTGTTATGTTCAGCTCTCTTCAGGCATAATGGTTGCTCTGGGAAAAGATTCAGAGTCGAGTAATATGCTGAAGAGTATGAGTAACTATGGATTCACTAAATTATTTCGAATAGATGATACATGGGAACACAAAAATAGCCAAGCTGGTATACTGCTGATCAAGTTGCTGATATGTTTAGCTCTCTTCAGGCATAATGGTTGCTCTGAGAAAAGTGTCAAAGTCGAGTAATATGCTGAAGATGTTATTTTGGTTTTAATTGCCGCATAATGTCTACTATATCGATTTTAATTGGTTCTTTTCGGCAAACATTAACTGAGAGAGACGAAAGATATGAAATGAAAAGACGGATAGGTATTCTAGATTGAATCAGTTATAAATTTAGAACGGAAAAGCTAGACTAGGCAGGCTCATATAGGCATGATCAGAAGAAAGAAATGAATTCTATTTTACCTTCTACTTGAGGGGGTCGAACACTAAATTCGAGTCCCCAAGTATGGTCTTGTAACAAGTGTAGTTCTTCACCACACTATGCTACTGACACCGGCCGCTGAATAGTATGAGTAACTATGGATTCACTAAATTATTTCAAATAGATAATATATGGGAACACACTGAAGACTATGAGTAACTATGGATTAACAAAGTTATTTCGAATAAATGATATACGGGCTGGCATAATGCTGAGCAAGTTGCTGATATGTTCAACTCTCTTCAGGCGTAATGGTTGCACCGGGAAAAAGGTAGAAGTCGAGTAATATGCTGAAGAGTATGAGTAACTATGAATTCACTAAATTATTTCAAATAGATGATATATGGGAACACAAGAATAGCCAAGCTGGCATAATGTTGAGCAAGTTGCTGATATGTTCAACTCTCTTCAGGCGTAATGGTTGCACCGGGAAAAAGGTAAGAGTCGAGTAACATGCTGAAGAGTATGAGTAACTATGGATTCACTAAATTCTTTCAAATAGATGATATATGGGAACACAAGAATAGCCAAGCTGGCATAATGTTGAGCAAGTTGCTGATATGTTCAGCTCTCTTAGGGCATTATGGTTGCTCTGGGAATAGGGTCAGAGTTGAGTAATATGCTGAAGAGTATGAGTAACTATGGATTCACTAAATTATTTCGAATAGATGATATACGGGAACACAAAAATAGCCAAGCTGCCATACTGCTAAGTAAGTTGCTGATATGTTCAACTCTCTTCAGGCATAATGGTTGTTCTGGGAAAAGGGTCAGTAAATTTAGTAATATGCTGAAGAGTATGAGTAACTATGGATTCACAAAATTATTTCGAATAGGTGATATACGGGAACACAAAAATAGCCAAGCTTCCATACTGCTGAGCAAGTTGCCGATATGTTCAGCCCTCTTCAGGCATAATGGTTGCTCTGGGAAAAGGGTCAGAGTCGAGTAATATGCTGAAGAGTATGAGTAACTATGATTTCACTCAATTATTTCGAATAGATGTTACATGGGAACACATAAATAGCCAAGCTAGCATACTACTGAGAAAGTTGCTGATATTTTCTGCTTTCTTCAGGCATAATGGTTGCTCTTGGAAAAGAGTCAGAGTCGAGCAGGATGATGAAGAGTATGAGTAACTATGGATTCACTAAATTATTTCGAATAGATGATATACGGGAACAAAAAAATAGCCAAGCTGCCATACTGCTGAGCAAGTTGCTGATATGTTCAGCTCTCTTCAGGCATAATGGTTGCTCTGGGAAAAGGGTCAGTGAATTTAGTAATATGCTGACGAGTATGAGTAACTATGGATTCACAAAATTATTTCGAATAGATGATATACGGGAACACAAAAATAGCCAAGCTTCCATACTGCTGAGCAAGTTGCCGATATGTTCAGCCCTCTTCAGGCATAATGGTTGCTCTGGGAAAAGGGTCAGAGTCGAGTAATATGCTGAAGAGTATGAATAACTATGGATTCACAAAATTATTTCGATTAGATGATATACGGGAACACATAAATAGCCAAGCAGACATACTGCTAAGCAAGTTGATGATATGTTCAGCTCTCTTTAGGCATAATGGTTGCTCTGGAAAAAGGGTCAGAGTCGAGTAATATGCTAAAGAGTATGAGTAACTATGGATTCACTAAATTATTTCGAATAGATGATACACGGGAACACAAACATAGCCAAGCTTCCATACTGCTGAGCAAGTTGCTGATATGTTCAGCCTTCTTCAGGCATAATGGTTTCTCTGGGAAAAGGGTCAGAGTCGAGTAATATGCTGAAGAGTATTAATAACTATGGATTCACTAAATTATTTCGATTAGATGATATACGGGAACACATAAATAGCCAAGCAGACATACTGCTGAGCAAGTTGATGATATGTTCAGCTTTCCTCAGGCATAATGGTTGCTTTGGGAAAAGGGTCAGAGTCGAGTAATATGCTGAAGAGTATTAATAACTATGGATTCACTCAATTATTTCGATTAGATGATATACGGGAACACAAAAATAGCCAAGCTTCCATACTGCTGAGAAAGTTGCTGATATGTTCAGCTCTCTTTAGGCATAATGGTTGCTCTAGGATTCAGATTCGAGTAATATGCTGAATAGTATGAGTAACTATGGATTCACTAAATTATTTCAAATTGATGATACATGGGAACACAAATATAGCCAAGCTGGAATCCTGCTGAGCAGGTTGCTGATGTCTTTATTTCTCTTCAGGCATAATGGTTGCTCCAGGAAAAGATTCAGATTCGAGTAATATACTGAAGAGTATGAGTAACTATGGATTCACTAAATTATTTCAAATAGATGATATATGGGAACACAAGCATAGCCAAGCTGGCATAATGCTGAGCAAGTTGCTGATATGTTCAGCTCTCTTCAGGCATAATGTTTGCACCGGGAAAAGGGTCAGAGTCGAGTAATATGCTGAAGAGTATGAGTAACTATGGATTCACCAAATTATCTCGAATAGATGATATACGGGAACACAAAAATAGCCAAGCTACCATACTGCTGAGCAAGTTGCTGATATGTTCAGCTCTCTTCAGGCATAATGGTTGTTCTGGGAAAAGGGTCAGAGTCGAGTATAATACCGAAGAGTATGAGTAACTATGGTTTCACTCAATTATTTCGAATAGATGTAATATGGGAACACTAAAATAGCCAAGCTGGCATACTGCTGAGCAGGTTGCTGATATGTTCAGTTCTCTTCAGGCATAATGGTTGCTTTAGTAAAAGATTCAGAGTCGAGTAATATGCTGAAGAGTATGAGTAACTATGGATTCACTAAATTATTTCGAATAGATGATATACGGGAACACAAAAATAGCCAAGCTGCTATACTACTGAGCAAGTTGCTGATATGTTTAGCTCTCTTCAGGCATAATGGTTGCTCTGGGAAAAGGGTCAGAGTTGAGTAATATGCTGAAGAGTATGAATAACTATGGATTCACTAACTTATTTCAAATAGATAATATATGGGAACACACTGAAGAGTATGAGTAACTATGGATTAACAAAGTTATTTCGAATAGATGATATACGGGCTGGCATAATGCTGAGCAAGTTGCTGATATGTTCAACTCTCTTCGAGCGTAATGGTTTCACCGGGAAAAAGGTAAGAGTCGAGTAATATGCTGAAGAGTATGAGTAACTATGGATTCACTAAATTATTTCAAATAGATAATATATGGGAACACACTGATGACTATGAGTAATTATGGATTAGCAAAGTTATTTCGAATAGATGATATACGGGCTGGCATAATGCTGAGCAAGTTGATGATATGTTCAACTCTCTTCAGGCGTAATGGTTGCACCGGGAAAAAGGTAAGAGTCGAGTAATATGCTGAAGAGCATGAGTAACTATGGATTCACTAAATTATTTCGAATAGATGTTATATGGGAACACAAAAATATCCAAGCTGCCATACTGCTGAGCAAGTTGCTGATATGTTTAGCCTTCTTCAGGCATAATGGTTGCTCTGGGAAAAGGGTCAGAGTCGAGCAGAATGATGGAGAGTATGAGGAACTATGGATTCACTCAATTATTTCGAATAGATGTAATATGGGAACACAAAAATAGCCAAGCTGGCATACTTCTGAGCCGGTTGCTGATATGTTCAGTTCTCTTCAGGCATAATGGTTGCTCTAGGAAAAGATTCAGAGTCGAGTAATATGCTGAAGAGTATGAGTAACTATGGATTCACTAAATTATTTCGAATAGATGATATACGGGAACACTAAAATAGCCAAGCTGCCATACTGCTGAGCAAGTTGCTGATATGTTTAGGTCTCTTCAGGCATAATGATTGCTCTGGAAAAAGGGTCAGAGTCGAGTAATATGCTGAAGAGTATGAGTAACTATGGATTCACTAACTTATTTCGAACAGATGATATACGGGAACACAAAAATAGCCAAGCTAACATACTGCTGATATGTTCAGCTCTCTTCAGGCATAATGGTTGCTCTGGGAAAGGGTCAGAGTCGTGTAATATGCTGAAAAGTATGAGTAACTATGAATTCACTAAATTATTTCAAGTAGATGATATACGGGAACACAAAAATAGCCAAGCTGCCATACCGCTGAGCAAGTTGCAGATATGTTCAGCTCTTTTCAGGCATAATGGTTGCTCTGGGAAAAGGGTCAGAGTCGAGTAATATGCTGAAGAGTATGAGTAACTATGGATTCACTAACTTATTTCGAACAGATGATATACGGGAACACAAAAATAGCCAAGCTAACATACTGCTGAAAAGGTTGCTGATATGTTCAGCTCTCTTCAGGCATAATGGTTGCTCTGGGAAAAGGGTCAGAGTCGTGTAATATGCTGAAAAGTATGAGTAACTATGAATTCACTAAATTATTTCAAGTAGATGATATACGGGAACACAAAAATAGCCAAGCTGCCATACCGCTGAGCAAGTTGCAGATATGTTTAGCTCTTTTCATGCATAATGGTTACTCTGGGAAAAGGGTCAGAATCGAGTAATATGCTGAAGAGTATGAGTAACTATGGATTCACTAAATTATTTCGAATAGATGATATACGGGAACACAAAAATAGCCAAGCTGACATACTGCTGAAAAGGTTGCTGATATGTTCAGCTTTCTTCAGGCATAATGGTTGCTCTGGGAAAAGGGTCAGAGTCGTGTAATATGCTGAAAAGTATGAGTAACTATGAATTCACTAAATTATTTCAAGTAGATGATATACGGGATCACAAAAATAGCCAAGCTGCCATACCGCTGAGCAAGTTGCAGATATGTTCAGCTCTTTTCAGGCATAATGGTTGCTCTGGGAAAAGGGTCAGAGTCGTGTAATATGGTAAAGAGTATGAGTAACTATGAATTGACTAAATAATTTCGAATAGATGATATATGGGAACACAAAAATAGCCAAGCTGGCATACTGCTGAGAAAGTTGCTGATATTTTCAGCTCTCTTCAGGCATAATGGTTGCTCTGGGAAAAGGGTCAGAGTCGAGCAGTATGCTGAAGAGTATGAGTAACTATGAACTCACTAAATTATTTCGATTAGATGATATATAGGAACACAAAAATAGCCAAGCTGGCATACTGCTAAGGGGCTGTCCATAAAAGACGTTACACTTTTTCTGACGATTTTTTACTCCCCCTTCCTTCTTTGTCACAAATTATCACAGAAGCAAAGATCTCCCCCACCCCCATGTCACGAATTCAAAATAAATAAAATTCATCTCAATACATTCTTAATATGTATGACAAACCATACAAATATGAGGGAAAAATCGATATAGATATATTATTGTTTTAGGTAAAGAAAAATATTTTCTTAGTGTGGCATACAGGGCTGAGAAAATAAAGAACAAAACCTCATCAAAACGAGATCACTGCCGGAGAGTCTTTTCATTATCAGTTTATCAGTGAAATTTAAAACACATCGATCAATATCGGTACTGATCTTCCGTCACACAATGGGTAGTGATTGTGAGCTAAAATGATTCTTGATTTATGTAAGTTGAATCACTGGATGATTCGATAAGCTTTGGTGTTGGTGGAGGAAAATCACATATGATCAAGATAAGACATGACATGATCTACGACTGAAATCGTTGATCTCCCGCCCTTTTTCAAATGGAGTACAATTGAACAAACTGCATCAGAATCAGATAAGAGAAATTCTTATGATATACTATTATCAATGCTAGAAAATCAAATTACTGAAAAAATTGTCAGTGCATAACTTAAGTAAAACCGTATGAAGGCATTTTTTCTTTTTTACTCATATTTGTCAAAATTATTAATTTCGCTAATTTACTCGCTCCTCCGTGCACTTTTGCTGATCACAACAAAAATGATTTCCTGCATCACTCATTTCCGAATTTACAAGAAGAAGCTTTTACATCTACAAATACACGTTTTCCTATAGATTGTAAACGTTCATTGTGGAGATTTTTTCAGGAAATAGGGCAAAGCAGTAATATAATTAGGTATTTTGAAAATGCGCTCATTGAAAATATTGTTCGTCACATTCCAAAAACCTCCCCCCCCTCCCCCTGTTACAAAAGGTCACGTTTTATGAAACAGCCCCTTTCCCCTTGAGGCGTGACGTCTTTTATGGACAGACCCTAAGCAAGTAGCTGATATGTTCAGCCCTCTTCAGGCATAATCGATGCTCTGGGAAAAGGGTCAGAGTCGAGCAGTATATTAAAGAGTATGAGTAACTATGGATTCACTCAATTATTTAAAATAGATGATATATAGGAACACAAAAATAGTCAGGCTGGCATACCGCTGAAAAGGTTGCTAATATATTCAGCTATCTTCAGGCATCATATTTGCTCTGGGAAAAGGGTCAGAGTCGAGCAATATGCTGAAGAGTATGAGTAACTATGAATTCACTAAGTTATTTCGAATAGATGTTATATGGGAACACAAAAATAGCTAAGCTGGCATTCTGCTGAGCAAGTTGCTGATATGTTCAGCTCTCTTCAGGCATTATGGTTGCTCTGGGAGAAGATTCAGAGTCGAGTAATATGCTGAAGAGTATGAGTAACTATGGATTCACTAAATTATTTCGAATAGATGATATATGGGAACACATAGATAGCCAAAGATAGCCATATTGCTGAGCAGGTTGCTGATATGTTCAGCTCTCTTCAGGCACAATTATTGCTCTGAGAAAAGGTTCAGAGTCTAGTAATATGATGAAGAGTATGAGTAACTGTAGATTTACTAAATTATTTCGTTTAGATGATATATGGGAACAGATAAATTGCCAAGCTGGCATACTGCAGAATAGCTTCCTGATATGTTCAGCTCTCTTCAGGAATAATGGTTGCTCTGGGAAAAGGGTCAGAGTCGAGTAATATGCTGAAGAGTATGAGTAACCGTGGATTCACTAAATTATTTCGAATAGATGATATATGGGAACAGAGAAATAGCCAAGCTGGCATACTGCTGAAAAGGTTTGTAATATGTTCAGCTCTCTTCAGGCATAATGGTTGCTATGGGAAAAGGGTCAGAGTTGAGCAGTATATTGTAGAGTATGAGTAACTGTAGATTTACTAAATTATTTCGAATAGGCGTTATATGGGAACACAAAAATAGCCACGCTGGCATTCTGCTGAGCAAGTTGCTGATTTGTTCAGCTCTCTTCAGGTATAATGGTTGCTCTGGGAAAAGGGTCAGAGTCGAGCAGTATATTTAAGAGTATGAGTAACTATGGATTCACTCAATTATTTCGAATAGATGATATATGAGAACAGAGAAATAGCCAAGCTGGGATACTGCTGAAAAGGTTGCTGATATGTTTGGCTCTCTTCAGGCATAATGGTTGCTCTGAGAAAAGGGTCAGAGTCGAGCAATATGCTGAAGAGTATGAGTAACTATGGATTCACTAAATTATTTCGAATGGATGTTATATTAAAACAAAAAAATAGCCAAGCTGCCATACTGCTGAGCAAGTTGCTGATATGTTCAGCTCTCTTCAAGCACAATTGTTGCTCTGAGAAAAGGTTCAGAGTCGAGTAATATGATGAAGAGTATGAGTAACTGTAGATTTACTAAATTATTTCGTATAGATGATATATGGGAACACAAAAATAGCCAAGCTGCCATATTGCTGAGCAGGTTGCTGATATGTTCAGCTCTCTTCGAGCACAATTGTTGCTCTGAGAAAAGGTTCAGAGTCGAGTAATATGCTAACGAGTATGAGTAACTATGGATTCACAAAATTATTTCGAATAGATGATATACAGGAACACATAAATAGCCAAGCAGACATATTGCTGAGCAAATTGCTGATATGTTAAGCTCTCTTCAGGCATAATGGTTGCTCTGGGAAAAGGGTCAGAGTCGAGCAGTATATTGAAGAGTATGAGTAACTATGGATTCACTCAATTATTTCGAATAGATGATATACGGGACCACAATAATAGCCAAGCTGCCATGCTGCTGAGCGAGTTGCTGATATGTTCTGCTCTCTTCAGGCATAATGGTTGCTGTGAAAAAAGGGTCAGATTCGAGCAATATGCTGAAGAGTATGAGTAAATATGGATTCACTAAATTATTTCGAATAGATGATATATGGGAACGCAAAAATAGCCAAGCTGCCATATTGCTGAGCAGGTTGCTGATATGTTCAGCTCTCTTCGAGCACAATTGTTGCTCTGAGAAAAGGTTCAGAGTCGAGTAATATGATGAAGAGTATGAGTAACTGTAGATTTACTAAATTATTTCGTATAGATGATATATGGGAACAGAGAAATAGCCAAGCTGGCATACTGCAGAATAGCTTCCTGGTATGTTCAGCTCTCTTCAGGAATAATGGTTGCTCTGGGAAAAGGGTCAGAGTTGAGTAATATGCTGAAGAGTATGAGTAACCGTGGATTCACTAAATTATTTCGAATAGATGATATATGGGAACAGAGAAATAGCCAAGCTGGCATACTGCTGAAAAGGTTTGTAATATGTTCAGCTCTCTTCAGGCATAATGGTTGCTCTAGGAAAAGGGTCAGAGTTGAGCAGTATATTGTAGAGTATGAGTAACTGTAGATTTACTAAATTATTTCGAATAGGCGTTATATGGGAACACAAAAATAGCAACGCTGGCATTCTGCTGAGCAAGTTGCTGATTTGTTCAGCTCTCTTCAGGTATAATGGTTGCTCTGGGAAAAGGGTCAGAGCCGAGCAGTATATTTAAGAGTATGAGTAACTATGGATTCACTCAATTATTTCGAATAGATGATATATGAGAACAGAGAAATAGCCAAGCTGGCATACTGCTGAAAAGGTTGCTGATATGTTTAGCTCTCTTCAGGCATAATGGTTGCTCTGAGAATAGGGTCAGAGTCGAGCAATATGCTGAAGAGTATGAGTAACTATGGATTCACTAAATTATTTCGAATGGATGTTATATTAAAACAAAAAAATAGCCAAGCTGCCATACTGCTGAGCAAGTTGCTGATATGTTCAGCTCTCTTCAAGCACAATTGTTGCTCTGAGAAAAGTTTCAGAGTCGAGTAATATGATGAAGAGTATGAGTAACTGTAGATTTACTAAATTATTTCGTATAGATGATATATGGGAACACAAAAATAGCCAAGCTGCCATATTGCTGAGCAGGTTGCTGATATGTTCAGCTCTCTTCGAGCACAATTGTTGCTCTGAGAAAAGGTTCAGAGTCGAGTAATATGCTGAAGAGTATGAGTAACCGTGGATTCACTAAATTATTTCGAATAGATGATATATGGGAACAGAGAAATAGCCAAGCTGGCATACTGCTGAAAAGGTTTGTAATATGTTCAGCTCTCTTCAGGCATAATGGTTGCTCTGGGAAAAGGGTCAGAGTCGAGCAGTATATTGAAGAGTGTGAGTAACTATGGATTCATTCAATTATTTCGAATAGATGATATACGGGACCACCAAAATAGCCAAGCTGCCATACTGCTGAGCAAGTTGCTGATATGTTCAGCTCTCTTCAGGCATAATGGTTGCTGTGGGAAAAGGGTCAGAGTCGAGTAATATGCTGAAGTGGATGAGTAACAGTGGATTTACTAAATTATTTCGAATAGATGATATATGGGACCAGAGTAAAGGCCAAGCTGGCATACTGCTGAAAAGGTTTTTGATATATTAAGATCCCTTCAAGCATAATGGTTGCTCTGGAAAAAGGGTCAGAGTTGAGCAATATACTGAAGAGTATGAGACCCTATGGATTCACTAAATTATTTCGAATAGATGTTATATGGTAACACAAAAACAGCCAAGCTGGCATTCTGCTGATTAAGTTGCTGATATGTTCAGCTCTCTTCAGGCATAATGGTTGCTCCGGGAAAAGGGTCAGAGTCGAGCAGTATATTGAAGTGTATGAGTAACTATGGATTCACTCAATTATTTCGAATAGATGATATACGGGAACACAAAAATAGCCAAGCTGCCATATGTTCAGCACAAAAACACAAAAATAGCCAAGCTGCCATACTGCTGAGCAAGTTGCTAATATATTCAGCTCACTTCAGGCATAATGGTTGCTCTGGGAAAAGGGTCAGAGTCGAGCAGTATATTTAAGAGTATGAGTAACTATGGATTCACTCAATGATTTCGAATAGATGATATATGGGAACAGAGAAATAGCCAAGCTGGCACACCGCTGAAAAGGTTGCTGATATGTTCAGCTCTCTTCAGGCATAATGGTTGCTCTGAGAAAAAGGTCAGAGTCGAGCAATATGCTGAAGAGTATGAGTAACTATGGATTCACTAAATTATTTCGAATGGATGTCATATGAAAACACAAAAATAGCCAAGCTGCCATACTGCTGAGCAAGTTGCTGATATGTTCAGCTCTCTTCAAGCACAATTGTTGCTCTGAGAAAAGGTTCAGAGTCGAGTAATATGATGAAGAGTATGAGTAACTGTAGATTTACTAAATTATTTCGTATAGATGATATATGGGAACAGAGAAATAGCCAAGCTGGCATACTGCAGAATAGGTTCCTGATATGTTCAGCTCTCTTCAGGAATAATGGATGCTCTGGGAAAAGGGTCGAAGTCGAGTAATATGCTGAAGAGTATGAGTAACTGTGGATTCACTAAATTATTTAGAATAGATGATATACGGGAACAGAGAAATAGCCAAGCTGGCATACTGCTGAAAAGGTTTGTAATATATTCGGCTCTCTTCAGGCATATTGGTTGCGCTGGGAAAAGGGTCAGAGTTGAGCAGTATATTAAAGAGTATGGGTCACTATGGATTCACTGAATTATTTCGAATAGATGTTATATGGGAACACAAAAATAACCAAGCTGGCATACTGCTGAGGAAGTTGCTGATATGTTCAGCTCTCTCCAGGCATAATGGTTGCTCTGGGAAAAAGGTCAGAGTCGAGTAATATGCTGAAGAGTATGAGTAACTATGGATTCACAAAATTATTTCGAATAGATGTTATATGGGAACAGAGTAATAGCCAAGCAGGCATACTGCTGAAAAGGTTGCTGATATGTTCAGCTTTCTTCAGGCATTATGGTTGCTCTGAGAAAAGGGTCAGGGTCGAGCAATATGCTGAAGAGTGTGAGTAACTATGGATTCACTAAATTATTTCGAATGGAGGTTATATGAAAACACAAAAATAGCCAAGCTGCCATACTGCTGAGCAAGTTGCTGATATGTTCAGCTCTCTTCAAGCACAATTGTTGCTCTGAGAAAAGGTTCAGAGTCGAGTAATATGATGAAGAGTATGAGTAACTGTAGATTTACTAAATTATTTCGTATAGATGATATATGGGAACAGAGAAACAGCCAAGCTGGCATACTGCAGAATAGGTTCCTGATATGTTCAGCTCTCTTCAGGAATAATGGTTGCTCTGGGAAAAGGGTCAGAGTCGAGTAATATGCTGAAGAGTATGAGTAACTGTGGATTCACTAAATTATTTCGAATAGATGATATATGTAAACAGAGAAATAGCCAAGCTGGCATACTGCTGAAAAGGTTTGTAATATATTCAGCTCTCTTCAGGCATAATGGTTGCTCTGGGAAAAGAGTCAGAGTTGAGCAGTATATTGAAGAGTATAGGTTACTATGGATTCACTAAATTATTTCGAATAGATGTTATATGGGAACACAAAAATAACCAAGCTGGCATACTGCTGAGGAAGTTGCTGATATGTTCAGCTTTCTCCAGGCATAATAGTTGCTCTGGGAAAAGGGTCAGAGTCGAGTAATATGCTGAAGAGTATGAGTAACTATGGATTCACAAAATTATTTCGAATAGATGTTATATGGGAACAGAGAAATTAGCCAAGCTGTTATATGGGAACAGAGTAATAGCCAAGCAGGCATTCTGCTGAAAAGGTTGCTGATATGTTCAGCTTTCTTCAGGCATAATAGTTGCTCTGAGAAAAGGGTCAGGGTCGAGCAATATGCTGAAGAGTATGAGTAACTATGGATTCACTAAATTATTTCGAATGGATGTTATATGAAAACACAAAAATAGCCAAGCTGCCATACTGCTGAGCAAGTTGCTGATATGTTCAGCTCTCTTCAAGCACAATTGTTGCTCTGAGAAAAGGTTCAGAGTCGAGTAATATGATGAAGAGTATGAGTAACTGTAGATTTACTAAATTATTTCGTATAGATGATATATGGGAACAGAGAAATAGCCAAGCTGGCATACTGCAGAATAGGTTTCTGATATGTTCAGCTCTCTTCAGGAATAATGGTTGCTCTGGAAAAAGGGTCAGAGTCGAGTAATATGCTGAAGAGTATAAGTAACTGTGGATTCACTAAATTATTTCGAATAGATGATATATGTGAACAGAGAAATAGCCAAGCTGGCATACTGCTGAAAAGGTTTGTAATATGTTCAGCTCTCTTCAGGCATAATGGTTGCTCTGGGAAAAGGGTCAGAGTTGAGCAGTATATTGAAGAGTATAGGTAACTATGGATTCACTAAATTATTTCGAATAGATGTTATATGGGAACACAAAAATAACCAAGCTGGCATACTGCTGAGGAAGTTGCTGATATGTTTAGCTTTCTCCAGGCATAATGGTTGCTCTGGGTCAGAGTCGAGTAATATGCTGGAGAGTATGAGTAACTATGGATTCACAAAATTATTTCGAATAGATGTTATATGGGAACAGAGAAATAGCCAAGCTGTTATATGGGAACAGAGTAATAGCCAAGCAGGCATACTGCTGAGCAAGTTGCTGATATGTTCAGCTCTCTTCAGGCATAGTGGTTGCTGTGAAAAAAGGGTCAGGGTCGAGCAATATGCTGAAGAGTATGAGTAACTATGGATTCACTAAATAAATTCGAATAGATGATATATGGGAACACAAAAATAGCCAAGCTGCCATATTGCTGAGCAGGTTTCCGATATGTTCAGCTCTCTTCAAGCACAATTGTTGCTTTGAGAAAAAGTTCAGAGTCGAGTAATATGATGAAGAGTATGAGTAACTGTAGATTTACTGAATTATTTCGCATAGATGATATATGGGAACAGAGAAATAGCCAAGCTGGCATACTGCAGAATAGGTTCCTGATATGTTCAGCTCTCTTCAGGAATAATGATTGCTCTAGGAAAAGATTCAGATTCGAGTAATATGCTGAAGAGTATGAGTAACTATGCATTCACTAAATTATTTCGAATATATGATATACGGGAACGCAAAAATAGCCAAGCTTCCATACTGCTGAGCAAGTTGCTGATATGTTCAACTCTCTTCAGGCATAATGATTGCTCTAGGAAAAGATTCAGATTCGAGTAATATGCTGAAGAGTATGAGTAACTATGGATTCACTAAATCACTTCAAATAGATGATATATGGGAACACAAAAATAGCCAAGCTGGCATAATGCTGAGCAAGTTGCTGATATGTTCAGCTCTCTTAAGGCATTATGGTTACTCTGGGAAAAGGGTCAGAGTCGAGTAAGATGCTTAAGAGTATGAGTAACTGTGGATTCACTAAATTATTTCGAATAGATGATATATGGGAACAGAGAAATAGCCAAGCTGGCATACTGCTGAAAAGGTTTGTGATATGTTCAGCTCTCTTCAGGCATAATGGTTGCTCTGAGAAAAGGGTCAGAGTCGAGTAATATGCTGAAGAGTATGAGTAACTGTGGATTCACTAAATTATTTCGAATAGATGATATACGGGAACACAAAAATAGCCAAGCTGACATACTGCTGAAAAGGTTGCTGATATGTTCAGCTCTCTTCAGGCATACTGGTTGCTCTGGAAAATGGGTCAGAGTCGAGCAGTATGCTGAAGAGTATGAATAGCTATGGATTTACTAAATTATTTCGAATAGATGATATATGGGAACACAAAAATAGCCAAGCTGAGATACTGCTGAAAAGGTTGCTGATATGTTCAGCTCTCTTCAGGCATAATGGTTGCTCTGGGAAAAGGGTCAGAGTCGAGCAGTATGCTGAAGAGTATGAATAACTATGGTTTCACTCAATTATTTCGAAAAGATTATATAAAGGAACACAAAAAAAGCCAAGTTGCCATACTGCTGAGCAAGTTGTTGATATGTTCAGCTCTCTCCAGGCATAATGGTTGCTCTGGGAAAAGTGTCAGAGTCGAGTAATATGCTGAATAGTATGTGTAACTAGGGATTCACTAAATTATTTCGAATAGATGATATACGGGAACACAAAAATAGCCAAGCTGACATACTGCTGAAAAGGTTGCTGATATGTTCAGCTCTCTTCAGGCATAATGGTTGCTCTGGGAAAAGGGTCAGAGACGAGCAGTATGCTGAAGAGTATGAATAACTATGGATTTACTAAATTATTTCGAATAGATGATATATGGGAACACAAAAATAGCCAAGCTGACATACTGCTGAAAAGGTTGCTGATATGTTCAGCTCTCTTCAGGTATAATGGTTGCTCTGGGAAAGGGGTCAGAGTCGAGTAATATGCTGAAGAGTATGAATAACTATGGTTTCACTCAATTATTTCGAATAGATGATATACGGGAACACAAAAATAGCCAAGCTGCCATACTGCTGAGCAAGTTGCTGATATGTTCAGCTCTCTTCAGGCATAATGGTTGCTCTCGGAAAATGGTCAGAGTCGAGTAATATGCTGAAGTGTAGGAGTAACTATTGATTCACTCAATTATTTCAAATAGATGATATACGGGAACACAAAAATAGCCAAGCTGACATACTGCTGAAAAGGTTGCTGATATGTTCAGCTCTCTTCAGGCATACTGATTGCTCTGGGAAATGGGTCAGAGTCGAGCAGTATGCTGAAGAGTATGAATAACTATGGTTTCACTCAATTATTTCGAATAGATGATATACGGGAACACAAAAATAGCCAAGCTGCCATACTGCTGAGCAAGTTGCTGATATGTTCAGCTCTCTTCAGGCATAATGGTTGCTCTGGGAAAAGGGTCAGAGACGAGCAGTATGCTGAAGAGTATGAATAACTATGGATTTACTAAATTATTTCGAATAGATGATATATGGGAGCACAAAAATAGCCAAGCTGACATACTGCTGAAAAGGTTGCTGATATGTTCAGATCTCTTCAGGCATAATGGTTGCTCTGGGAAAAGGGTCAGAGTCGAGCAGTATGCTGAAGAGTATGAATAACTATGGTTTCACACAATTATTTCGAATAGATGATATACGGGAACACAAAAATAGCCAAGCTGACATACTGCTGCAAAGGTTGCTGATATTTTCAGCTCTCTTCAGGCATAATGGTTGCTCTGGGAAAAGGGTCAGAGTAGAGCAGTATGCTTAAGAGTATGAATAACTATGGATTTACTAAATTATTTCGAATAGATGTAATATGGGAACACAAAAATAGCCAAGCTGACATACTGCTGAGGCAGTTACTGATATGTTCAGCTCCCTTCAGGTATAATGGTTGCTCTGGGAAAAGAGTCAGAGTCGAGCAATATGCTGATGAGTATGAGTAACTATGGATTCACAAAATTATTTCGAATAGATGTTATATGGGAACAGAGAAATAGCCAAGCTGGCATACTGTTGAGAAAGTTACCGATATGTTCAGCTCTCTTCATGCATAATGGTTGCTCTGGGAAAGGGTCAGAGTCGAGCAGTAAATTGAAGAGAATGAGTAACTATGGATTCACTCAATTATTTCGAATAGATGATATACGACACCACAAATATAGCCAAACTGCCATGCTGCTGAGCAAGTTACTGATATGTTCAGCTCTCTTCAGGCATAATGGTTGCTGTGGGAAAAGGGTCAGAGTCGAGTAATATGCTGATGAGTATGAGTAACTATGGATTCACTCAATTATTTCGAATAGATGATATACAGGAACACAAAAATAGCCAATCTGTCATGCTGCTGAAAAGGTTGTTGGTATGTTCAGCTCTCTTCAGGCATAATGGTTGCTGTGGGAAAAGGGTCAGAGTCGAGTAATATGCTGATGAGTATGAGTAACTATGGATTCACAAAATTATTTCGAATAGATGTTATATGGGAACAGAGAAATAGCCAAGCTGGCATACTGTTGAGAAAGTTACCGATATGTTCAGCTCTCTTCATGCATAATGGTTGCTCTGGGAAAGGGTCAGAGTCGAGCAGTAAATTGAAGAGAATGAGTAACTATGGATTCACTCAATTATTTCGAATAGATGATATACGACACCACAAATATAGCCAAACTGCCATGCTGCTGAGCAAGTTACTGATATGTTCAGCTCTCTTCAGGCATAATGGTTGCTGTGGGAAAAGGTTCAGAGTCGAATAATATGCTGATGAGTATGAGTAACTATGGATTCACTCAATTATTTCGAATAGATGATATACAGGAACACAAAAATAGCCAATCTGTCATGCTGCTTAGCAAGTTGCTGATATGTTCAGCTCTCTTCAGGCATAATGGTTGCTCTGGGAAAAGGATCAGAGTCGAGTGATATGCTGAAGAGTATGAATAACTGTGGATTCACTAAATTATTTCGCATAGATGATATACGGGAACACAAAAATAGCCAAGCTGACATACTGCTGAAAAGGTTGTTGGTATGCTCAGCTCTCTTCAGGCATAATGGTTGCTGTGGGAAAAGGGTCAGAGTCGAGTAATATGCTGATGAGTATGAGTAACTATGGATTCACAAAATTATTTCGAATAGATGTTATATGGGAACAGAGAAATAGCCAAGCTGGCATACTGTTGAGAAAGTTACCGATATGTTCAGCTCTCTTCATGCATAATGGTTGCTCTGGGAAAGGGTCAGAGTCGAGCAGTAAATTGAAGAGAATGAGTAACTATGGATTCACTCAATTATTTCGAATAGATGATATACGACACCACAAATATAGCCAAACTGCCATGCTGCTGAGCAAGTTACTGATATGTTCAGCTCTCTTCAGGCATAATGGTTGCTGTGGGAAAAGGTTCAGAGTCGAGTAATATGCTGATGAGTATGAGTAACTATGGATTCACTCAATTATTTCGAATAGATGATATACAGGAACACAAAAATAGCCAATCTGTCATGCTGCTGAAAAGGTTGTTGGTATGCTCAGCTCTCTTCAGGCATAATGGTTGCTGTGGGAAAAGGGTCAGAGTCGAGTAATATGCTGAAGAGTATGAGGAACTATGGATTCACTAAATTATTTCGAATAGATGATATACGGGAACACAAAAATAGCCAAGCTGGCATACTGCTGAGCAAGTTACTGATATTTTCAGCTCTCTTCATGCATAATGGTTGCTCTGGGAAAGGGTCAGAGTCGAGCAGTAAATTGAAGAGAATGAGTAACTATGGATTCACTCAATTATTTCGAATAGATGATATACGACACCACAAATATAGCCAAACTGCCATGCTGCTGAGCAAGTTACTGATATGTTCAGCTCTCTTCAGGCATAATGGTTGCTGTGGGAAAAGGGTCAGAGTCGAGTAATATGCTGATGAGTATGAGTAACTATGGATTCACTCAATTATTTCGAATAGATGATATACAGGAACACAAAAATAGCCAATCTGTCATGCTGCTGAAAAGGTTGTTGGTATGTTCAGCTCTCTTCAGGCATAATGGTTGCTGTGGGAAAAGGGTCAGAGTCGAGTAATATGCTGATGAGTATGAGTAACTATGGATTCACAAAATTATTTCGAATAGATGTTATATGGGAACAGAGAAATAGCCAAGCTGGCATACTGTTGAGAAAGTTACCGATATGTTCAGCTCTCTTCATGCATAATGGTTGCTCTGGGAAAGGGTCAGAGTCGAGCAGTAAATTGAAGAGAATGAGTAACTATGGATTCACTCAATTATTTCGAATAGATGATATACGACACCACAAATATAGCCAAACTGCCATGCTGCTGAGCAAGTTACTGATATGTTCAGCTCTCTTCAGGCATAATGGTTGCTGTGGGAAAAGGTTCAGAGTCGAATAATATGCTGATGAGTATGAGTAACTATGGATTCACTCAATTATTTCGAATAGATGATATACAGGAACACAAAAATAGCCAATCTGTCATGCTGCTTAGCAAGTTGCTGATATGTTCAGCTCTCTTCAGGCATAATGGTTGCTCTGGGAAAAGGATCAGAGTCGAGTGATATGCTGAAGAGTATGAATAACTGTGGATTCACTAAATTATTTCGCATAGATGATATACGGGAACACAAAAATAGCCAAGCTGACATACTGCTGAAAAGGTTGTTGGTATGCTCAGCTCTCTTCAGGCATAATGGTTGCTGTGGGAAAAGGGTCAGAGTCGAGTAATATGCTGATGAGTATGAGTAACTATGGATTCACAAAATTATTTCGAATAGATGTTATATGGGAACAGAGAAATAGCCAAGCTGGCATACTGTTGAGAAAGTTACCGATATGTTCAGCTCTCTTCATGCATAATGGTTGCTCTGGGAAAGGGTCAGAGTCGAGCAGTAAATTGAAGAGAATGAGTAACTATGGATTCACTCAATTATTTCGAATAGATGATATACGACACCACAAATATAGCCAAACTGCCATGCTGCTGAGCAAGTTACTGATATGTTCAGCTCTCTTCAGGCATAATGGTTGCTGTGGGAAAAGGTTCAGAGTCGAGTAATATGCTGATGAGTATGAGTAACTATGGATTCACTCAATTATTTCGAATAGATGATATACAGGAACACAAAAATAGCCAATCTGTCATGCTGCTGAAAAGGTTGTTGGTATGCTCAGCTCTCTTCAGGCATAATGGTTGCTGTGGGAAAAGGGTCAGAGTCGAGTAATATGCTGAAGAGTATGAGGAACTATGGATTCACTAAATTATTTCGAATAGATGATATACGGGAACACAAAAATAGCCAAGCTGGCATACTGCTGAGCAAGTTACTGATATTTTCAGCTCTCTTCGTGCATAATGGTTGCTCTGGGAAAGGGTCAGAGTCAAGCAGTAAATTGAAGAGTATGAGTAACTATGGATTCACTCAATTATTTCGAATAGATGATATACGACACCACAAATTTAGCCAAACTGCCATGCTGCTGAGCAAGTTGCTGATATGTTCAGCTCTCTTCAGGCATAATGGTTGCTGTGGGAAAAGGGTCAGAGTCGAGTAATATGCTGATGAGTATGAGTAACTATGGATTCACAAAATTATTTCGAATAGATGATATACGGGAACACAAAAATAGCCAAGCTGGCATACTGCTGAGGCAGTTACTGATATGTTCAGCTCTCTTCAGGTATAATGGTTGCTCTGGGAAAAGAGTCAGAATCGAGCAATATGCTGAAGAGTATGAGTAATTATGAATTAACTAAATTATTTCGAATAGATGTTATATGGGAACACAAAAACAGCCAAGCTGGCATTCTGCTGAGTAAGTTGCTGATATGTTCAGCTCACGTTAGGCATAATGGTTGCTCAGGGAAAAGGGTCAGACTCGAGTGATATGCTGAAGAGTATGGATAACTGTGGATTCACTAAATTATTTCGAATAGATGTTATATGCGAACACACAAAAAGCCAAGCTGGCATACTGCTGAGCAAGTTGCTGATATGTTCAGCTCTCTTCAGGCATAATGGTTGCTCTGGGAAAAGGATCAGAGTCGAGTGATATGCTGAAGAGTATGAATAACTATGGATTTACTAAATTATTTTGAATAGATGATATACGGGAACACAAAAATAGCCAAGCTGACATATTGCTGAAAAGGTTGCTGATATGTTCAGCTCTCTTCAGGCATAATGGTTGCTCTGGGAAAAGGGTCAGAGTCGAGCAGTATGCTGAAGAGTATGAGTAACTATGGTTTCACTCAATTATTTCAAATAGATGTTACATGGGAACACAAAAACAGCCAAGCTGGCATTCTGCTGAGTAAGTTGCTGATATGTTCAGCTCTCTTCAGGCATAATGGTTGCTCTGGGAAAAGGGTCAGAGTCTTTATATATTTATTTATTTCGTCAAGCAAATGTAGACTACATATAAATTGTTTACAATGTTCACTTACATACTACGCATTATTTCTACGACAAAGCTGAGATTTGATTTGATTTTTAGACATAGTAAGGTCAAGATGTTCGCAGTATTGATTGTAATGGCGCATTATTCGATTGACTGGACTGTATTTTGCATAATTTGTTCTAGCTTGTTTTACTAAAAATAATTTCCTGGAACGTAATTGACGGCTAGGTATATAAAAATTTAATTGCGATAATAATGGAGCTGATTGAATGCGTTGAGAAATAATGTCGCTGACAAAATAAAGCATTGCAAAGTCGCGGCGTTCTTTAAGTGTTTGTATATTTATGAGCATGCAGCGTGCTTCATATGATGGTAGAGGAAATGCTGTCCAGTTAATTTACGAATTGCATATAAAAGAAATTGTTTTTGAATAGATTCGATGCGTTCTTCGTGAATAATATTGTATGGATTCCATACTAGGCTGCAATATTCCAAAATATGTCTGACATATGTAGTGTATAATAATTTAATTGTGTATGGGTCCTGAAAGTTATGACTGAAGCGTTTGATAAAGCCCAGCATGCTATTAGCTTTATTGATTATGGTATTGTAGTGTTCCACAAAAGTGAGCTTGGAGTCTAAGATTACGCCTAAATCTCTTAAAATTTTACATTTTCCTACAAGTTGATTTCCTAGATGTATGTTTATAGGTATATTTTCATTTTTCCTACTGAAAGTTATTGAGTTACATTTTTTTACATTGAGTTGGAGTAGACTTTTGCAGCACCAAATGTGGAATAGATTGATTTCGTTCTGGAATATTGCAGCGTCGTTAATATTTTTAATTTCCATGAAGAGTTTCATGTCGTCTGCATATATAAGCACTTTCAGATTTTTGAGTATGAAGGAAATGTCGTTTATTTGTAAAATGAAAAGGAGAGGCCCTAAGTGAGAACCCTGAGGTACGCCAGAAGTTACAGTAATTGGTTCAGACAGAATGTTTTGGAAGCGGACTACCTGTACACGATTCGTTAAGTATGATTTGAGCCATTCCAGAAGAGTATGTTTTATGCCATATTTTTGTAGTTTGTGTAGAAGTAATGGTATGTCAATACGGTTGAAGGCTTTGCTAAAGTCAGTGTAAAGAGTTTCTACGTAATTTCCGGCGTCCATTGCATTCAGAGTGAATGTCACAAATTCTAAGAGATTTGTTGTAGTTGAGCGGCCTTTAAAAAAGCCATGTTGTTTGTTTGTTATTACATTTTTAAGTTGATGAAAAAGTTTTTCGTTTACAATTTTTTCAAATAATTTTGGAATGCATGAGATAATGGCTATTCCACGGTAGTTCCGAATGTTAGATTTTGCACCTGATTTAAATATTGGTTTTCCATGCTTTAGGAAAAGTACATTTATTAAGTGATAGGTTAAAAAGTAGTTGTAGTGGTAGTGTAAGTTCTTCGGCAAGATTTTTTAAAAATATTGGTGGTATACTGTCAGGTCCAGGCCCTTTTGAGGCGTCTAAGTTTTTCAGTGCTGTCGAAATGTCATGTTCTGATAGATAGTTTACAGAGATGGAGTTGGAAAATGCAGGTATGAAAGAGAAGTATTCACGGTCACGGTCAGTTTCTGAATAAGATGTATATACTTCTTGGAAAAAATTTGCGAAGTGATTGCAGATTTCTGTACTATTTTTCCCTACATGTTCGTCGAGGTGCATTTGAGATGGAAAATTGTTGCTTTTTAGTTTAGTTTTTGTGTAGTTAAAAAAGTTCTTAATGCAAGTCTTTATTTCGTTTTCAATTTTGCGGTTATATTCTTCATGTGCTGTGTTAATGGCTATTTTAAGTTGATTGCATAGATTTAAGTAATTTTGAAGATGAGCGTCACTTTTTCTTGTTTGTAAGTTTTGTGTGCTTTTTGTTTCCTATTTTTCAAATGTTTTAGTTGTGAATTGAACCATACAGGTAATTTGCTGTTTTGATTTTTTCTTCTTCTTTTCATAGGCAAAGTTTCGGCTAATATTTTGTTTATAATGTGATAGAATTTGTTTACTTCGACGTCGACATTTCCTTCTGTACTCAGTATGTTCCGCCAATTTATTATACTTAGTCTACACTTGACTACTTCAAAGTCAATTTTATTGTATTCCGGCACTTCCTCATATTCCAAGTCGTAGGGAAGGGATGCATTGTGTGTAAATAATGAATATTCAATTGCGGTGTGAAATGCTTCATTTTTCCATAATGGCAGGTTTGATGCATTCAGACAAAAGTCTTCTGTGCAATTTGTGAAAAGAAGGTCTAAATATGCGTTTTGTTGATTTTTTACGGAGTTTACTTGATGTAGGCCAAAATTAGAAATTTTGTCGAAAAAGTAGTGCAATGTTTCGTTTTCTCCTACGACTGGAAGTAAGATTGATTCATTTTCAATGTCAGAAATGAAGTCCGCATTACGTTGATTGAAGTCGCCAAAAATATGAAGCTTTACTTCAGGTTCCATATTCGAAAAAATTGTGTCTAAAGATTGAAAGAATAATTCAAAGGAGAATTTGTTCGCATTTTCGGGTGGGAAGTAGACAGAGCAGTAAATATGTTCTTCTCCCAATATTGAGACTTTGGCCCATACATGCTCAAATTCTTTATATTTAGGAGTAATAATTTCTTCAGAAGTAAGGCAAGAGTTTATTGCTATGAGGACTCCACCTCCAGATTTTTTCTGACAGAGAGATAAATTTCGGTCGTGCCGGAATACGTTAAAATTATTTCCAAAAACTTCTTCGCTTCTAACACTTTCATCCCAGCTGCTTTCAGTTCCAAGGATTACGTCGAAAGAGGAGGTTATTAAATTTTGATGAATTTCTTTCATTTTGGCCGGGCTTTTCATGCGGTTGAAATTTTGGCAATAGACCAAAATTTCAGTCACATTTTGTCTATGAAGCGAGGAAGTTTTTGAGAATTCTGGAATACTTACATTACTAATTCCTGTTTCTATTCCTTCGTCAAAGGGCGTCGTTATTTCCGAAAATTCGGCTTTGTAAAATTGTGTTCGGCTTCCCGGATTAGTTGGAGTCGGCGGGTACGTTCACTTGTCAAAAATTTCCCATAAGAGTCCAGGTCGGCCAGCGCTTCCTTAGGTTTCATTCCATATTCCTGATGCACTTCGATGAAGATTCGTAGGAGGTGGTCAGGTGTTGTTGGAAGGCCTTCTGATGCTAATAGCATTTTTATACTAGTTGGTGTCATCCCCTCGATGCATACTGTAGGTTGTTGATTTTTCATGTATGACAAATACAGACGGACGACGTGCATTATTTTCGGGTCACGAAGCCTTGCTTTTAAGAAGCGTTCGTCGCCATTTGCAGATTGTGAGGTAAGACGTACAATTGGAGGACGCATTGGATCAATTTCGAATTGGCTGTCTGTACTCATGTCCTGTGATACTGTAGATGTATTTATGTTCTGTGATATAGAAGATGTGTTCACATAGTTAGTGGATGGTGCAGCTTCTATGTCATTACTTCCTAAGACCGGAGTAGTGTTGTTTTGAATACTTCTTGTTCCTTTGTAAGGGTTGATTGTTTCACCTTTTCGAAAATTTATGAATTTTGAAGCAATATCTGCACCTGGATGCCCGGAGAATTGAACCCGTGCAGCTGCTAGTAAGTCCTTGTCCAAGGGTAAGGTATGTTGTAATGACATATTATTGTTATTGTTGTGGCAGGTATTGTTACTATTAGTGTTCAAGTTGCTGTTGTAGTGCACATTATTGTCGTTGTTGTTGTTGCTGCTGCTGTTGTTGTTTCTGTTGCTGTTGTTGTTGTTGTTGTTGTTGTTGTTGTTGTTGTTGTTGTTGTTGTTGTTGTTGTTGTTGTTGTTGTTGTTGTTGTTGTTGTTGTTGTTGTTGTTGTTGTTGTTGTTGTTGTTGTTGTTGTTGTTGTTGTTGTTGTTGTTGTTGTTGTTGTTGTTGTTGTTGTTGTTGTTGTTGTTGTTGTTGTTGTTGTTGTTGTTGTTGTTGTGTTTGCTGTTGTAGGTGTAGTTGTTGTTTTTACTGCGTATACTGTAATTTGTATTATTTTGCCGTTTCCGCTTCCGATGCTTTCGTCTGAGGTTTGCTTTTTCTGCATGTTTTTCTTGCAGTCGTCGAGTGCGCTGTTTTTTGTCATACTCGCTCCAGTCGCATTTCCATATTTTTTTGCTGCCGATGAAGCGCCAGCCTGACGTGACTTCCGAGTCAGCTTTTTCTTCCGGTGAAGGTTTAGCATACTGGGCACTGATTCCCATTTCTTCAGCAATACATGGATGAGCTTGAGGGACTTGCTCTTTCTTCATTATTGCTTCATTGCACAGTGCTTTGATGTCGTCCAAAAATTCTTTCGATGATAAGCTGCATGGTGGGTCGATACTTTTTATTTCATTAATATTTGTTTGCACGCCGTCAATTTTGTTTTCGAAAAAAGTAAACACTTTTTCAAGGTTTACTACTGTCTTAGTGGACAGTTGCTTGTTGGCGGTTTTTATGTCAGCTAAAAAAGTTTCGTCGCGTTCATTCAAAAGTGATGAAATGCGATTTATGACTTTACTGGCCGCGTTGCATGTATTAATGTTTACATTTTTTATGTCCGTTTCTAGCTTCAGCAAAAGAGATTCCATGCTGTCGAGAGCGTCATGTGATACTTTCATGCTTTTTATTTGTGCGAATAAAGCATGGTTTGCTTCAATTTGGGCACGGACTGTTTGGTTCAATTCCTGCTGTTGATGGATAAGTTTTTTCATTTGCAGTTCTTCGGCAAATTCCTGCTGACAGTCAATACAGAGAGGTACCACGAAGGTCCTTAATAATTCTTCGTGGTTTCTCTGTGTTCCCACGCAGGCTGCACGATTGCACTTTCCGTGACACTTCCAGAGATAGCGATTGTCGTAGACAGTACAATTGCTAATTCCGCACTTCTCCATGTTTACGCGACGGTATGTTAAAAAATGATTACTATTTAAAAAAGAGTGCCTACTTGCACGTTTGCGTCGAAATAAAAAAGTTTAAATAAAATTGTAAAAATAAATATATATATATATATATATATATATATATATATATATATATATATATATATATATATATATATATATATATATATATATATATATATATATATATATATATATATATATATATATATATATATATATATATATATATATATATATATATATATATATATATATATATATATATATATATATATATATATATATATATATATATATATATATATATATATATATACGCGCGCGATATACTGCGACACGAGTCCCGTGAACACGTCCGTTCGGTTGGACGGATGGACAAAGAAAAAAAGCAATATGCTGAAGAGTATGAGTAATTATGAATTCATTAAATTATTTCGAATAGATGTTATATGGGAACACAAAAACAGCCAACCTGCCATACTTCTGAGCAAGTTGCTGATATGTTCAGCTCTCTTCAGGCATAATGGTTGTTGTGGGGACAGGGTCAGAGTCGAGTAATATGCTGAAGAGTATGAATAACTGGATTCACTAAATTATTTCGAATAGATGATATATGGGAACACAAAAATAGCCAAGCTGGCATATTGCTGAGGAAGTTACTGATATGTTCAGCTCTCTTCAGGCATAACGGTTGCTTTGGGAAAAGGGTCAGAGTCGAGCAATATGCTGAAGCGTATGAGTAATTATGAATTCACTAAATTATTTCGAATAGATGTTATATGGGAACTCAAAAACAGTTAAGCTGGCATTCTGCTGAGTAAGTTTCTGATATGTTCTGCACTCTTTAGGCATAATGGTTGCTCTGGGAAAAGGGTCAGTGTCGAGCAGTATATTGAAGAGTATGAGTAACTGTGGATTCATTAAATTATTTCGAATAGATGATATACGGGAACACAAAAATAGCCAAACTGGCATACTGCTGAGCAGGTTGCTGATATGTTCAGCTCTCTTCAGGCATAATGGTTGCTCTGGGAAAAGGGTCAGAGTCGAGTAATATGCTGAAGAGTATGAGGAACTATGGATTCACTAAATTATTTCGAATAGATGATATACGGGAACACAAAAATAACCAAGCTGGCATAATGCTGAGCAAGTTGCTGATACGTTCAGCTCTCTTCAGTCGGTGTTGAACAGTCGTTCGCACCGCACGCGTTTAGCTCTTGGCTCCTGGAATTTTTTTCTGGCTACCTAGAATTTCATTGATTCAAGGCTTCAGTCTTTTTCAAGGCTACCTGAATCACTAACAGTCTTTTTAAAGACTAACAATTAGTCAGCCTTTCTTAAGGCTATACAAAGAGTGATATTTGAGTCACTAAGTGATACAAAGAGTGATATTAGAGCAACTAAGTGATACAAAGTGTGATATTAGAGTGACTAAGAAATTAATCAGCCTTTTTTAGGCTAGCTAGGAGTCTAATCGAAGACTAATTTAACCTAGTTAATTTAATTTAAAATTTCATTCATTTCAAAAATGCCTGCGTCCAACTGGAAAGGCAACAAGCCTAAGGCTAAAAATAATTCAATACGCACGGAACCACCCGCGATCCCATTTCAACCAGAATATTAGTTGATTTTCTGAATTCGATTGGTTAAAATTTGGTACAACTAATCGATTGTTGTTTTAACTAAACTGTCATTTTTGTTTTTCGATTAGCAGAAACGATGGTTGAAACAACAAATTTAACTGTTTAAAAAAAAATGCTGTAAATTAGTGAGGACACATACCTTTCAATTTCAACAAATATTTTAGTTGAAATAACTGGTGTTGTTATTAAAACAAAATTCTGTTAGTTCAAAAATAAATCGGTTTTATTTGTTTTAGACATGAAAAAAATTAGTATTGAAAGATGATGCCTTCAAACGGTTGAACTTAAGTTATGCACTGATAATTTTAGTCAATTTATATGAGCTTGGGTGCATCAACCGCTGGGAATTGGAATTTTGCGACGCAATTCAAACGCGCCATTCAATCGCAGCGCGTTCGGTGTGTTTGAAACCCTTCGCTCCTGTTACCTTTATAAATTAAATTCATGTCAAAAAGCGTTTTGTTGCTAATGCATGAACATCATCATCGGTATCAAAAACCTGTAAGTAAAACAGTCTGCTGAAAGTAAATCAATGATCGAATTTTGAGCAAAAAAATTTTGCGCTTACCTGAAAGATTACGATATGATCATTCATTAACATTTTCTAAGTTGTCACCAAATCTTTTTCATCTTAAACAAGGTTAACTTTATCACAACACCGCTGTTAGATAAACACTTGTTATCATAAATTTCTCAAATCGAATAAATACAATTTCTCCAAACGCTTTAACCATCGATGTTGTTTTCATTGACATTGAAGCGACGCGAACAGATTTCAACTAAAAAAGTTGTTGATTATGCATTGCGATTATTGTTTTGCTTTCAACTGTCTCCGGCATTTGACAGCATTCAAAACAACATATTTTTCAACTACTTGAATATATGCAAATCAAAAACCATATTGGTTGAATCAAAATCAACTATCGCAAAAATCAAAAACTGCGATATCGCAATTTTATGATCGAAGGGTTCTCCGTGCGGAATAAATCACAATCTATTATTCAACATTTTCTAATAACATTCACGATCTTATAGAATTTGAATGTAAAAATAAAAGACAACGGACGGAATTCCCTTCCGTTGATTCTATGCCGTCTAACAACATTTACGAGATTCTTCCTGAATCCGATTGTAGCGACATAGAAGAAAATTCTTCAACAATACCCAAAATGGACGCTTGTCGTTCTGGGAAGAAACATCAATCTATGCCACCAGTGACGGTGATGATTTCCCACTTCAAAGCATTCCGTACTGAGCTTTATACTTTTCTCCCGGAAGTAAAAGTCTCATTTCAAATCGGACGAAGAGGAGAATGTCGAGTCTTGGTTGATGGATTGGAAGATTACGAACGTCTTATTCGATATTTGTCCTAGAAACTTCATAAATTTTATTCATATGATATAAAATCAAACAGACCCTTCAAGGCTGTCTTGAAAGGCTTATCAAATTATCAAAGTATTGATGAAATTAAAAATGAACTATAAGAAAAGCTTGGTTTTGCCAATTCCCAAGTAATACTTATGAAAAAAGAGCGAATGGTACTTCTAAACCACGCTCTGGAATTTCCCATGAACTTTACCTAATACACTTCAATCGAAAAGATGTAAACAACTTGAAAACTTTAGAAAAAGAACGTTTCATTTCCCACATTAAAATTCATTGGGAACATTATAAACAGCATAATCGTATTGCAAACTTTACGCAATGTCGTCGTTGCCAAGGCTTCGGCCATGGAACCAAAAATTGTCATATGGATATACGGTGTTTAAATTGTGGTATATCGCATTCGAAAGGCGTTTGTCCAATGAATGAAACCACTGATAAATTTTCATGTTCAAATTGCAATGGAAATCATAAATCAAACTATTTGAAATGTCCTGTCAGGGAAAAAATTTTAAACGCTCGTTCGCTTCAGGAATCAGGAATCAGAACAAATTGGCTCAAATGGCACGTTCCCCTTGATATTTGGAGATTTGTGCCTTGCCATCAATATGTTTTTAGCATCATTTTCCCGATATATAAGAGGGAAGGATTGAAAGGAAATGGTAAGGGTTGGACTAGGAGGATGGGAAAAATTGACGACACAAAAACACATAAAAGCAGAAGTAAATTCTGCACCCCTAAGGGATGCCGAACAATCTGCTGAGGATTACATTTAGTGGAAGCAGAAGTAAATTCTGAACCTCTACGAGGTCCCGAACAGTCCGCTGTTAATAAAACCTCCAACCCCCGAGAGGATTTGAAGATCTTACAAAAGCGACACCATTCTGCACTCCCGGAAGAATGCAGAACGATTCGCAGTATGTACGAGCAGAAGTAAATTCGGCACCCCCTAAAAGATGCCAAACAATCTGCTAAACCCTATTTAAGGTAAATACAGAAGGGATTCATTCACTCCAGGAAGAACGATGAACCCTTCTATAACTCCTTACCACATTGGGTAAGAAACGAGAGAATATCCTTCAATTTTAGCTCCGCATACACAGACTCAACCATGTATGGAGAACCAAAAACCCGGATACGTAGCTGCGTCAATGCGGGACAGTTACATATAAGATGATATGAAGTACCATAATCGCATTCACACAAATCACACGAATAATACTCAGCACGTTGAATAGTAGCCATGTGATAATTGAGTTTGCAATGTCCAGTCAGAGCTCTGACCAGAATACTGCAATGATGCTTGGAGAAATGCAGTAGACACTTTGACATTTTCAGATTTAAATCTGGTAGAAATGCTTTTGTCTGAGCGCAAGTTTGCAAGCTGCGCCAGTAGCTGGCATGTTTGGATACAGCCCAAAAACGAATCTTGTGCTTTATCCAACTAGTTGAAAGTGGTAAAGCTGGTTCAGGACCAACGAAATCATTCGTTGCACCAGCTCTAGCCAACTCATCAGCCCATTCATTTCCAGTAATACCAGAATGGCCGGGTACCCATAAGAAGTAAACAGCATTTGAAATGCTGAGGTCTTCAATTTGAGTTCGACATGCGATCACTAGATTCGACCGTGAGTCATTCGAACTGAGTGCTTTTAAGGCTGCCTGACTGTCGGAACAAAAATAAATTCGCTTACCACAGATCCTATGATGAAGTGCCGATTGTACTCCACACAGAATCGCGTAGATTTCTGCTTGAAACACAGTACAGTATCTACCAAGTGAATGAGACTGCTCCAGCCTCATTTCACGACGGTAGATACCAGCACCAGCACGACCATTCAACAGAGAACCGTCCGTATAACAAACTATGTGTTCATCAAGTTGTCGTTCCAGACAACCAGACAACCATTCCTCACGAAAAGGATAGCTCACATTGAATGTTTTGAAAGGAAAACTGCATGTGAGAGTTAGGTCACTAGGAGCGAGTAAATACTCATCCCACGTAACCATTTGAGACCACAAGCGAGTGTGGCTGGTAGCGTAATCTAATGGGTTACTGTTCCAAAGCCCTGTAACCTTAAGACGATATGCACAAGATAATGCTTCTTGTTTTAGGAACACATGTAGTGGTTTAATACACAGTAGCGCCTCTAGAGCAGCAGTAGGAGTTGTCGTGAATGCTCCTGTCATCGCCATTAGGACCATCCTTTGGAGATGATTTAGCTTTGACTGAACTGTCGCGACTTCTCCTTTCTGCCACCATACAAGACATCCATATGCTAAAATTGGTCTAACAATAGTTGTGTAGATCCAATGAATATATCTGGGTTTGAGTCCCCATGATTTTCCAAAAGCTCGTCTACATTGGCCGAAAGCCATGCAAGCTCTTTTAATTCTGAAGTCAATGTGAGCAGACCAATTCAGTTTTGAGTCAAGAATAACCCCGACGTATTTAACTTGTTCGACCACAGTGACCTCTGAACCAAAGAACTGCAACGGACGAGCTCCTGTGATTATCCTACGATGAGTGAAAAGCACCATTGATGTTTTGCCCGGATTTACAGATAATCCAACCTGACAACACCATTGTTCAACAGATCGCAGGGCTTGCTGCATTAAATCAAAGAGAGTGTTAATGCTTATACCGGTCATCAATATATGATAATCGTCGGCAAAACCATAAGTCGGAAATCCAAGGTTATTAAGTTTCCTTAACAAACCATCAGCGACTAGGTTCCATAAAAGTGGGGATAGTACACCACCTTGAGGACACCCACAGACACTTAGCTTTCTAATCTCTGCTTGCCGAAGCGATGAACAAAGAAGTCGATTGCTAAGCATTGCGTGTATCCAATTTGTGATACTTGAAGGTATGCCATGACCACGGGCTGCTTCCAGAATTGAATTGAAAGACACGTTATCAAAGGCACCTTCAATATCTAGGAAAACTCCCAAGCTAGATTGCTTTTGTGAGAAAGCTTTTTCAATGTTGTACACAACATCATGTAACAGGGTTGTAGTGGACTTTCCACGCTGGTAAGCATGTTGCATTCCATGTAGCGGATGCAGGCCCAAACTAACATTTCTGATATAGTGATCGACTATGCGTTCCACTGTTTTAAGAAGAAATGAGCTTAGACTGATAGGCCTGAAACTCTTCGCTTCCTCATAAGTGTCGCGACCGCCTTTGGGAATAAATTTGACAATTATTTCCTGCCAGGCTCTTGGAATATATCCTGTCGCAAGACTAAAAGTAAGTATTTTCTTCAAAACATGTTTGAAATGTTCATACCCTTTCTGCAGTAACACTGGGAAAACTCCATCCTTTCCAGGAGACTTGTACGGAGCAAAACTCTCAACTGCCCATTTGACCGATTCAATCGTCACAACGCTTCGAGCAAGGGCCCAAGAATCGTAACTACCTGAAAAAGTCTCGGGAAGAGCTGTCGGTGATGGATCCATACATCCTGGAAAGTGAGTGTTAAAAAGATAGTGAAGTACATCACCTTCATCAGACAAGTGTTCACCATCTGAAGTTCTTAAGAAACTGACATTAAAGTCCTTAGACTTCGAAAGTAACTTATTTAATCTGCTAGCCTCGTTGAGACTAGAGACATTTGTGCAGAGGCTTTTCCAACCACTTCGCTCAGACGATCGAAGAGCATTTTTGTAAGCCCTTCGAGCCAACACGAATGCCTCCGACCCATTTCTGCGACGGTGGTTCCAAGCTCTTCTGCATAGTTTCCTTAGTCTAGCAAGTTCAGCATTCCACCAAGGAGTTCCTCTAGTAGCTCGCACAATCCGAAGTGGACAAGCCTCTTCATATGCTGCAACTATGAGTGAGTTTGTCTCGTCGACAACATTTTCCAAATCAATTGGGGTTTCAATTGTTGGTTGGTACCCGTAAAATCTAGTCGCCAAGCCCTCTTCATAGAGGTCCCAGTTTGTAGATTTGTGATTACGATATGTGATAATATCAAATTTAACGTTTGAATGATCAAAGAATATGTACTTATGATCAGACAACGAAGGTTCGAGCTCATCGGAGACGAGCCAATTCACCAACTCATGCGCAATTCTATCAAAGCAGAGAGTTACGTCCAAAACCTCCTCTCTGCCAGATCTCGCAAAAGTTGGACGGTTTCCTGCATTGACTATGTGCAGGTTTGTACTGCTCACAAATTCCATCATATCAGAGCCTCTCGAATTTATATCTGTGCTGCCCCAAATGATATGGTGAGCATTTATGTCACTGCCGATTACAAGCGGTAAATCATTTTCGCAGCAGTATGATACAACCTTTTTGAAGTCATCGCTTGGCGAAGGTTGGTTATGCGGCAAATATGCCGAACAATAGACATATTTCCTGTCTATGCCATCAGTAGTCATACCAACTGTGACAGCACAAATATCCCGAGTTGTGAGATCCGATATGAGAGAGACATCGAGAGCACTATTTGCAAGTATGCATGCTCGAGGCATTTCACGTGGATTAGTCATTCCGGTCTTGTTAAAGGCAACAAAGACTGGGTTTAACAATTTTCCAACGTAGAAGTTTCCCTTTTGGAAATATGGTTCTTGAACCAAAGCTAAAGAAGCTTTACCGACTGCAATGGAAATCATAAATCAAACTATTTGAAATGTCCTGTCAGGGAAAAAATTTTAAACGCTCGTTCGCTTAGACAACAAGTCAAATCAACGACCTTAAATTTACAGAACATACCTGAAAATCAAAAAACCGTTACAAATGCCACGCCTAATTCTTCTAAGGCACTGATTTCATCGAATTTAATACCAAATATAGGTACGCCTGCCAATTCGTCTTCTAACGAAAACAATTTATTGACAGGTAGATCGACCTCGTCATCATCTTCTTCTAATGTCAGTTATGCTGGTATATTAGGTAGAAATCTACCACCTATTTCTTCTAATGTAAATAATTCTAACGAAAACAATTTATTAATAGGTAGACCGGCCAAATTATCTTCTTCTAATGGCAGTCTACCTACAAATATTCCTTCAAAGCCATTCGCTTCTTTAAATGAAGTCGATTTAGGCGATATAACTGAAAATAAAATGATCTACCTACAAGATCAACTTTTTCAAATGATCATCCAAATGAATTTGACTTCATCACTTTTTGAAGCATTTCAAATCGGATGGCAATTTGCAAATAATATTATAATGAATTTAAAATTTAACAGTGATGTTAAATAATTATTTGAATATTTTAAATTAGAATGCTCGATCTTTAAAATCGAGTGAAGATGAATTTTATAATTTTCTCAAAGTTAACAAAATTCATATTGCCATTGTGACAGAAACTTTCCTTAAACCAAATGTCAAATTGAAAAGTAATGCACATTATGTGGTTCATCGATTTGACAGGTTTACTGGAATGGGTGGTGGAGTCCATAGGCAAAATAAACATCGAATTTTACCTTCTTTACTAAAGTTATTGAAAGCTTGGGAATCGAAGTTGAAACCATTCATGGAATTTATTTCATCGCTGGAGCATATTTGCCATTCCAATGCACCGGCGAACAATAAAATTTCTTTAAAGGCGATTTGCAAAAACTCACAAGATATCGACCGAAATTTTTCGTAATAGAGGACTTAAATGCTAAGCATGTCCAAAGGAATTGTAGGCAAAATAACAGTAATGGTAAAATACTTCATAATCAGCTCTCAGCTGGTTACATCACAGTTCTTCATCCCAGTAATCCGACTTGAAAAACCCGTCTACAATTGATCTGGTTCTAACAGATCAAAGTCACATTTGCAGTGAACCAATTGCACATGCTGACTTTGACTCAGATCATCTTCCTGTAACATTCATACTTTCCAACGAAGCTATAATTAATCCAATTAGTTCTATATTCAACTATCATAGAGCTAATTGGTTGAATTACAGATCTCACGTTGAAAATCATGTGGATCATGAAACTATTTTAGAAAATACTGCGGACATCGACACAGCAATTGATAATTTGAATCATTATATTATCGAAGCTAGAAATCTTTCAGTTCCCAAAGCTCAAACTAAATTAAATTCTCCTAGCATCGATGACAATCTTCAACTGTTCATTCGGTTGAAGAATATTCGTCGACGACAATATCAACGTTCTCGTGATCCTGCTATGAAAAACATAGTTAAGGATTTACAAAAAGAAATTAAACATAGATTTAACCTTTTGCGAAATGAAAATTTCGCTAAAGAAGTTGAACAAATTAAACCATATTCTAAACCTTTCTGAAAACTTTCTAAGGTTCTTAAGAAACCTCAGAAACCAATTCCTGCTCTCAAGGAAGGAAATCAAATACTTCTTACAAATGGCGAAAAAGCTCAAAAACTTGCTCAGCAGTTCGAGAGTGTACACAATTTTAATTTGAACGTTGTGAGTCCTATTGAAAATGAAGTCTCATTGAAATATGAGCATATTTCACCTAAGTGTTATCACACGATGACATTATTGAGACGAATTTTGTTGAAATTAAATCAATTATTAGGAAACTTAAAAACATGAAGGCTCTTGGTTATGATGGAATTTTTAATATTCTTATTAAAAATCTTCCCGATGTTGCCTTGAGACTCCTGGTTAAAATTTTCAACAAGTGTTTTTCATTAGCTTACTTCCCAAAAAGATAGAAAAACGCTAAAGTAATTCCTATCCTCAAACCTGATAAAAACCCAGCAGAAACATCAAGTTATCGACCAATTAGCTTACTTTCTTCTATCAGTAAACTTTTTGAAAAAAATATCTTGTTTAGAATGATGTCTCATATAAATGAGAATTCAATTTTTTACCAGAGCAGTTTGGATACTCATCAACTTGTAAGAGTAACGAATATGATAAAAGCAAATAAATCTTCTGTGTTATCCACTGGAGTTGCTCTTCTGGACATAGAAAAAGCATTCGACAGTGTTTGGCACAAAGGTTTAATAGCAAAAATGTCTGATTTCCAGTTTCCTATTTATTTGATCAAAATGATTCAAAACTATTTAACTGATCGTATTCTTCGGGTTAGCTATCAGAATTGTAAATCTGAATTGCTACCCGTACGAGCCGGTGTTCCGCAGGGTTCGAGCGTAGCTCCAATCTTGTATAATAATTTCACTTCTGATCTTCCAACCCGTTGGTTGTCAGAAATCGCTATTCTGTGACGACACAAGTCTGTTAGCCACAGGTAGAAATCTAAGAGTGATCTGCAGTCGCCTACAAAGAAGTTTAAATATTTTCAGTGATTATCTGTCAAAATGGAACATTAAACCATATGCAGCAAAAACGCAATTAATTATCTTTTCCCACAAGTCAAGAGCTTCTTTTCTTAAACCAAACAATAATCACATTCTCAATTTGAATGGCTTGGAATTGACATGGTCTGATCAAGCTAAATACTTAGGTTTAACGTATGACAAAAAACTCACTTTCAAGGATCACATTGAAGGAATCCAGGTAAAGCGTAGTAAATATATTAAATGTTCAACAGTTTCACTTTTTCTGTACCATTTAATTCCACTATTTCACTGTCACGTTATTACACTTTCACAAAGTCACTCTACTTTAATGAAGCATAACAAACGTTACAATACAGATACGCGTATTTCGGAATGTTACTTACATCCTTCTTCAGTGTATCGGTTTTATAAGTTTGTTTGAAAGAATGCTGTAATGCTGCTCCTTTTATACGAAATCTCTTATTGTCAACGGGTAAAAACGGGAAGAAACAGGTAGTAACAGACGGGTAAAACGGTAGTTTGATTGTCAGCGGAGGGCAACAAACTGGAGAAGTGGGATATTAAGGGATTAAGTATTACCTGAATCTATTTGTATCTTATGTGTCGGTAATAGCTTGAATAGCCAGGAGGGCTTGTTTCCTTGGTCACGAAAAAAAAAAATATTAAATGTTTATATCCTCTTATAAACAGAAGTTCTAAGCTCTGTCTAAAAAACAAATTGTTAATTTATAAACAAATTTTCAGACCAGCCATGCTTTATGCAGTACCAATTTGGTCAAGTTGTTGTTCCACAAGAAAGAAAATGCTTCAAAGGACTCAGAATAAAATTCTGAAAATGATTTTGAAGCATCCTCCCTGGTTTAGTACAAATGAGTTACACAGACTCACAAATATAGAACCATTAGATGTAATGTCACATAACATTATAAGCAAATTCCGACAAAAATCGATGCAATCCTCAATTGAATCGATTCGCTCTCTTTATTAGTTAGTAAGTTAGTATATAAGTTCCTTTTCCCCATTACACAATACAAGTAGGTTTAGAATTTTCCCTACACAAAAATCTCAGAATTGCGGAAGCAAATAATGTCCTCATGGTAATAACCAAATCATAATTATAATAGGGCTGAAAAGTCACCACTTGTGGCTGAACACCCAATTTAAATCTTAATAATTTAATTTTAACTCATATTCCAATAAATAGTTATTTAAAAAAAAAGTAAAGCTGGCATACTGCTGAGCAAGTTGCTAAAATGTTCAGTTCTCTTCAGGCATAATGGTTGCTCTAGGAAAAGATTCAGAGTCGAGTAATATGCTGAAGAGTATGAGTAACTATGGATTCACTAAATTATTTCGAATAGATGATATACGGGAACACAAAAATAGCCAAGTTGGCATACTGCTGAGCAGGTTGCTGATATGTTCAGTTCTCTTCAGGCATAATGGTTGTTCTAGGAAAAGATTCAGAGTCGAGTAATATGCTGAAGAGTATGAGTAACTATGGATTCTTAAAATTATTTCGAATAGATGATATATGGGAACACAAAAATAGCCAAGCTGCCATACTGCTGAGCAAGTTGCTGATATGTTCAGCTCTCTTCAGGCATAATGGTTGCTCTGGGAAATAATTCAGAGTCGAGCAGTATGCTGAAGAGTATGAGTAACAATGGATTCACAAAATTATTTCGAATAGATGATATATGGGTGCAGAGAATTAGCCAAGCTGGCATACTGCCTTGCAGGTTGCTGATATGTTCAGCTCTCTTCAGGCATAATGGTTGCTCTGGGAAAAGATTCAGAGTCGAGTAATATGCTGAAGAGTATGAGTAACTATGGTTTCACTCAATTATTTCGAATAGACGTTACATGGGAACACAAAAAATAGCCAAGCTAGCATACTGCTGAGCAGGTTGATGATAAGTTCAGCTCTCTTGAGGCATAATGGTTGCTCTGGGAAATAATTCAGAGTCGAGCAGTATGCTGAAGAGTATGAGTAACTATGGATTCACAAAATTATTTCGAATAGATGATATATGGGTGCAGAGAATTAGCCAAGCTGGCATACTGCTAAGCAATTTGCTGATATGTTCAGCTATCGTCAGGCATAATGGTTGCTCTGGGAAAAGGGTCAGAGTCGAGCAATATATTGAAAAGTATGAGTAACTATGGATTCACTCAATTATTTCGAATAGATGTAATATGGGAACACAAAAGAAGCCAAGCTGGCATACTGCTGAACAAGTTGCTGATATGTTCAGCTCTCTTCAGGCATAATGGTTGCTCCGGGAAAAAATTCTGAGTCGAGTAATATGCTGAAGAGTATGAGCAACTATGGATTCACTAAATTATTTCGAATAGATGATATACGGGAACACTAGAATGGCCTAGCTGACATACTGCTGAAAAGGTTGCTGATATGTTCAGCTCTCTTCACACATAATGGTTGCTCTGGCAAATGCGTCAGAATCGAGCAGTATGCTGAAGAGTATGAGTAACTATGGATACACAAAATTATTTCGAATAGATGATATATGGGTGCAGAGAATAAGCCAAGCTGGCATACTGCTAAGCAATTTGCTGATATGTTCAGCTATCTTTAGGCATAATGGTTGCTCTGGCAAATGCGTCAGAGTCGAGCAGTATGCTGAAGAGTATGAGTAACTATGGATACACAAAATTATTTCGAATAGATGATATATGGGTGCAGAGAATAAGCCAAGCTGGCATACTGCTAAGCAATTTGCTGATATGTTCAGCTATCTTTAGGCATAATGGTTGCTCTGGGAAATGGGTCAGAGTCGAGCAGTATATTGAAGAGAATGGGTAACTATGGATACACAAAATTATTTCGAATAGATGATATATGGGTGCAGAGAATAAGCCAAGCTGGCATACTGCTAAGCAATTTGCTGATATGTTCAGCTATCTTTAGGCATAATGGTTGCTCTGGGAAAAGGGTCAGAGTCGAGCAGTATATTGAAGAGTATGAGTAACTATGGATTCACTCAATTATATCGAATAGATGTAATATGGGAACACACAAATAGCCAAGCTGGCATACTGCCGAGCAGGTTGCTCATATGTTCAGCTCTCTTCAGGCAAAATGGTTGCTCTGGGAAAAAATTCTGAGTCGAGTAATATGCTGACGAGTATGAGTAACTATGAATTCACTAAATTATTTCGAATGGATGTAATATGGGAACACAAATATAGCCAAGCTGCCATACTGCTGAGCAGGTTGCTGATATGTTCAGCTCTCTTCAGGCATAATCGTTGCTCTGAGAAAAGTTTCAGAGTCGAGCAGTACGCTGAAAAGTATGAGGAACTATGCATTCACTAAACTATTCCGAATAGATGATATATGGGAACACAAAAATAGACAAGCTGGCATACTGCCGAGCAGGTTGCTGATATGTTCAGCTTATTTCAGGCACAATGGTTGCTCTGAGAAAAGGGTCAGAGTCGAGTAGTATGCTGAAGAGTATGAATAACTATGGATTCACTAAATTATTTCGAATAGATGTAATATGGGAACACAAAAATAGCCAAGCTGGCATATTGCCGAGCAGGTTACTGATATGTTCAGCTTATTTCAGGCACAATGGTTGCTCTGAGAAAACGGTCAGAGTCGAGTACTATGCTGAAGAGTATGAATAACTATGGATTCACTAAATTATTTCGAATAGATGTAATATGGGAACACAAAAATAGCCAAGCTGCCATACTGATGAGCAGGTTGCTGATATGTTCAGCTCTTTTCAGGCATAATGGTTGCTCTGGGCAAAGGGTCAGAGTCGAGCAGTATGCTGAAGAGTATGAGTAACTATGGATTCACTAAATTATTTCGAATAGATGTAATATGGGTACACAAAAATAGCCTTGCTGGCATACTGCTGAGCAGGTTTCTGATATGTTCAGTTCTCTTCAGGCATAATTGTTGCTCTGGGAAATAATTCAGAGTCGAGCAGTATGCTGAAGAGTATGAGTAACTATGGATTCACTAAATTATTTCGAATAAATGATATATGGGAACACAAAAATATCTAAGCTGGCATACTGTTGAGCAGGTTGCTGATATGTTCAGCTCTTTTCAGGCATAATGGTTGCTCTGGGAAAAGGGTCAGAGTCGAGCAGTATGCTGAAGAGTATGAGGAACTATGATTTCACTAAATTATTTCGAATAGATGATATATTGAAACACAAAAAATAGCCAAGCTGGAATACTGCTAAGAAGGTTGCTGATATGTTCAGCTCTCTTCAGGCATAATGGTTGCTCTGGGAAAAAATTCAGAGTCGAGTAATATGCTGAAGAGTATGAGTAACTATGGTTTCACTCAATTATTTCGAATAGATGATATATTGGAACACAAAAATAGCCAAGCTGCCATACTGCTGAGCAGGTTGCTGATATGTTTAGCTCTCTTCAGGCATAATCGTTGCTCTGGGAAAATGTTCAGAGTCGAGCAGTATGCTGAAGAATATGAGGAACTATGATTTCACTAAATTATTTCGAATAGATGATATTTGAAAACACAAAAATAGCCAAGCTGCCATACTGTTCAGCAAGTTGCTGATATGTTCAGCTCTCTTCAGGCATAATCGTTGTTCTGAAAAAAGGTTCAGAGTCGAGCAGTATGCTGAAGAGTATGAGGAACTATGATTTCACTAAATTATTTCGAATAGATGATATATTGAAACACAAAAAATAGCCAAGCTGGAATACTGCTAAGAAGGTTGCTGATATGTTCAGCTCTCTTCAGGCGTAATGGTTGCTCTGGGAAAAAATTCAGAGTCGAGTAATATGCTGAAGAGTATGAGTAACTGTGGATTCACTAAATTATTTCGAATAGATGATATATGTGAACAGAAAAATAGCCAAGCTGGCATACTGCTGAGCAGGTTGCTGATATGTTCAGCTCTCTTCAGGCATAATCGTTGCTCTGAGAAAATGTTCAGAGTTGAGCAGTATGCTGAAGAGTATGAATAACTATGGATTCACTAAATTATTTCGATGTTATATAAGAAAACATAAATAGCCAAGCTGCCATACTGCTGAGCAGGTTTCTGATATGTTCAGCTCTCTTCAGGCATAATCGTTGCTCTGAGAAAAGGTTCAGAGTCGAGCAGTATGCTGAAGAGTATGAGGAACTATGATTTCACTAAATTATTTCGAATAGATTATATTTGGATACACAAACATAGCCAAGCTGTCATACTGTTCAGCAAGTTGCTGATATGTTCAGCTCTCTTCAGGCATAATCGTTGTTCTGAGAAAAGGTTCAGAGTCGAGCAGTACGCTGAAGAGTATGAGGAACTATGATTTCACTAAATTATTTCGAATAGATGATATATGGAAACACAAAAAATAGCCAAGCTGGAATACTGCTAAGCAGGTTGCTGATATATTCAGCTCTCTTCAGGCATAATGGTTGCTCTGGGAAATAATTCAGATTCGAGCAGTATGCTGAAGAGTATAAGTAACTATGGATTCACTAAATTATTTCGAATAAATGATATATGGGAACACAAAAATATCTAAGCTTGCATACTGCTGAGCAGGTTGCTGATATGTGCAGTTCTCTTCAGGCATAATGGTTGCTCTGGGAAAAGGGTCAGAGTCGAGTTATATGCTGAAGAGTATGAGTAACTATGGATTCACTAAATTATTTCGAATAGATGATATATGGGAACACAGAAATAGCCAAGCTGCCTTACTGCTGAGCAGGTTTCTGATATGTTCAGCCTTCAGGCATAATCGTTGCTCTGAGAAAAGGTTCAGAGCAACGATTCAGTAATACTTATGAAATAAGAGCGAATGGTACTTCTAAACCACGCTCTGGAATTTCCCATGAACTTTACCTAATACACTTCAATCGAAGTGATGTAAACAATTTGAAAACTTTAGAAAAAGTACGTTTCATTTCCCACATTAAAATTCATTGGGAACATTATAAACGGCATAATCGTATTGCAAACTTAACGCAATGTCGTCGTTGCCAAGGCTTCGGTCATGGAACCAAAAATTGTCATATGGATATACGGTGTTTGAATTGTGGTATATCGCATTCGAAAGACGTTTGTCCAATGAATGAAACCACTGATAAATTTTCATGTTCAAATTGCGATGGAAATCATAAATCCAATCATTTGAAATGTACTGTCAGGGAAAAAATTTTAAACGCTCGTTCGCTTAGACAAATCAAATGAAACGCATAAAAGCTGCTAGGAGCCTCAGCACATTGTACCCAACGAGAAACCATGATGAGAAGCAACAATACAGAATACCAATACTTGACTAATCAACGAAGAAGTTTCATCACATATATTTTTACGGAATTATTATTACTACTGGCAGTAATCCCAATGAGGCCCAAAACGCAAAGGAGTCAATGATCAATTCTTAACTATGTCCAATGAAGATAGTACCTAAACCTGATACGAATCAACAACACAGAAGAACGAGCCATTAGGAAGGAGAACGACACGGTACCTAGAGCACAGACTAACAGACATGACAGTATGAGTAAATTCTAATAAAAATTATTTTTCGTGATGCACTAGTTCCACCTATATTGTACTGCGCGAACTATTTACTATCTGTACACCCCTTGAGTTATGTAAAAGTTTTTTTACTAGTTGGTTTCCCCTCGTTTGTCAACACCGATCAGCTGCTTGCAGGGATGCCTGATTTCATCAAAATATTTGAAAATGAATCGTCACAATGATTAAATGGATTACGTTGATAATATATTTAACTTTTTCTTGATGTTGGAGGGTAACCATTTATTCGACTCAAATTTGTTCATCTAGACTATTTTTTATTGTGTTGGTAGTTTTCACCCGAAATTAAGTGGCGGCAGACCAGAAGCAAGTAAATATTGTAACAAAACGGGTTCGATTTTTTATTGAGTTGGAGGATGAGAAGTAAGCGCAATTATGTGTATAGTTTAGGCAATATCAAAGATAAACTCAAGATAGAGTAGTCTGCGATTTCTTAGGTATCATTTGAATAGGACCCCTCGATGAGCTCGGTTCACTGTCAATTTGAGTATTTTGAAGCAAAACAACAAGTGTCTGATCACTAGATGCGTCATAACTATGACAATGATTGTTTATGTTTGGAAAAATATCAAGTTACAGTATGAACGATATTGAGAAATTTCGCTTTATATCAGTGATTCTTAGAATAAGAAAGTGAAAACTACTTAGAACCATTGTCTAGAATTTATTTAGTTTGTTATAGCCTCATCCCATGAAGCATCAGTTGTGGCAAGAAATCATTATATGCTGAATGTAAACATATGTGTGCTTCCTTTCTAACTTGTATTGTTTCCATGGCATTTTGTCGGAACTAGTCGACGCTTGTTAACGGAGGGTCAATAAAATTATATTATTACTGAACCAACTGGTTCACGATTACTGACCCAACATTTTTCAATGAAACGTATGGAACATTGTAATCTTCAGTTTATCTTTAGCAATATGTATTAAATCTGTATCCTGCATGAAATTCGCATGGACGTATACAAATCAATACATTACAGGTAATTCTGTATGAATGGCAACTCTGTTGGTAAATGAAAAAAATAAAGACAGTCTAGATGACAGACATGATGTTTTTGATAGGGTAACGTGGCGCCATCATGACACATGTGAGTACTGTCCCAAATAATGGAATATTCGAAATGACCGTTAAAATGATTGAAGAATCAAATTTGAGTGTCCTGTCTGTTAGTCTGTGCCCAGAGTCCGAGACTAGCAACCGTTCGATCACCCCACAGATGAAGTAACAATAGAAGCATACCATGGACAGGATGGCGTCAGAGGAGAACACACACACGCGGACCATCGTAAGGTTAGGAAATTTAATTTGCGTATAGCCAAAACATGTAAACAAGTCCGGCAATAGTAATTATAAACACAGAAATATGTAATCCAGCTACAAAACCTCAATGTTATAAGCCAACGCATTCAACTTGATGTCTACCCTTCAGGTAACATCAAGCTCAGTAAGTAAGGGGGCATGCAGCACCCTTAGCAAATTTTCCTTCGAATTTGCTAGTATTGTAGAAAAAGTAGGAAATTGTGAAGGAAACTCTCATATCAGCGTAGCTGCAACCTTCAGGTATAAACTTTGTTATTGAAGCGTGCACATTTGCGAGCATTAGTCATCGCAACGATGTTTAAGAAACTTTGTTATAAAACCATAAACTGTTCCGGGCATTAGTCAGCGCAGCAATGTTGTAAAAACAAAGCTATTATTTTCACGGACACTGGTCACTGCCTCTGGCCTAGCGACAGTGGTCTCGACTTTCGGTAGAACTTCGGGAGAAAGTCGGATGAACTTTCTACTTGAAATCACAAGCTCGGCTTGTACTAAAATCTTCGGGCTTCACCCGAAAGTAAATGTTAGGAGCTTAAAAACCCATAGTTGGGAAGAGTTAGAAACCAGTTCAGTTTTAAAAGGTTAAGAGGTCAGTTTAATTTTAAAGAGTGCGCGGTAAATAGCCGTTAGTCTCGGGCGTCGGCCCGTGGACAAATTAGGCGGTCGTTATTAAGTAGTCGGTTCGCGTAGTCGGTTAGTAGTGAGTTAGTATCTAGCCATTAATCGGAGTTGTTGCTCAATTAACATCTGTTATAAAAGATTAAGAGAGTGAATATATATTAGTGAAGAACATACAAATACAATCAGTTAACGTCTGTTGTAAAAGATTAAGAGTGCGAATATATATTAGTGAAAATATTACAGAAGAAAGAAAAAAAGCGAATTGATAAAGAGAGTTACAAGTTTCCATTCAAAATAGAAAGAAAACCCCTTTTCGTTATTCTTCTCCCGCCACCGCTCGGCCAAGGACTTGTGCTCTTGGAAAGATATAAACCGAAGCTATAGAAATGTCTTTTCCTTTAATGTTTATTTGACAAGCAACAACTTCTATAGACGAAGGAGTGTTTGATCTATAAAAGGAATAGTATTTCTTAATTCCTAAAAGCACACCACCATACGGAGAGTCTCTATCGAGACGTATAATGTTAAAGTCATTAAAATTTAAAGCTACGTTTGATGTAAGCCATGTTTTGCACAAAGCAAATACATCACATTTTTGACTATGTAATAAAACTTTAAATGAATCATGTTTTGATATGATGCTTCGACAATTCCACTGCAAAACAGTGATTGAATCATTTGTGGCGGATGATAACTTATACATCAAATGAATGGTGGACGGTGGTGGCTGTGAAATGGAGCCCATTGGATTATTATGATTTTCTCTGCTAGATCCTGGATTGGTTTGTGAATTTGACAAACCAGGAGGCACAGTTTTTGATTTTGTCTTTTTTTGTTTAACACGGGGATCTTTTTTTGAATGTGACATTTTAGGAGACTTTTTATGTGATTTGGAGGAAGATTTCTTTCTATTAACTGACCCTTGGGTCAAGCACGAAGCACCTTCACTATTTTCGTCAGAGTCAGAATCCTTTGACTCTAGATTTGAATAACCATTTTCTGTTTCGAGTGGGAAAACATCAATGATAGTTTTTAGCATTTGCACATATGCAGGCTTAGACCGTGCTTTTATAGAAAACTTCATTTTGTCTTTGCGCAGCTTAAATGCGGCGCATGCTGAGAAATCATGAGAACTCTCCTCACTCGAAACGAATCTAATGTCGTTTTCGTTTTTAAATTGCACTACACCGGTGTAGCAAAAGGTGCACTAAAACCGTTCGTTTTTACCAATTGCACTACACCAGTGCTACACTTTTTCTGCACCGATACCACTGGTGTAGCACTCATCAAACGTTTGGCGTAGCTCTGTGCAATGGAATCGTTTATGGTAGTCAATGGTTACTGTTTATGTTTTCGTCATTTTTGTTCGTTTATTCATGCCTCCGTGTAGCACTGCACCGGTGTAGTGCAAATTAAAAACGAAAACGCCATAAGAGACCATAAGACTTATTTCCATCTTCAATAGATGCTGAGTACATTTGTTTGCACTCGAGTATCTTAACTCCCTCAAGCATGGAGTTTTTGAAACGACCAATTCCATTTGGTCGACAGTGACGACACTGTCAATTTCCACATCCTTCGATGGAATGTAAACTCGATATTCAAAGGCGAATAAATCACAGGTTACAATTTCGTTTGCCTGTTTCAAATCGTTAACAACTCGAATTTTATCTCTATTCTACCACTTGTGAAAAGTGTGATGTCAAATCTTTTGTAATTTGCATCAAATTCAATGCCTTTAATTTGCGCCTGAAATAAACTATCCTCTGGATAATACTTAGTCCTGGGAATATTCAAGCTCTTACTCTTATCCGGAATCGGATTCGGCTGATCTTCAATGAGATCATCCATTACCTTAACTGATTTTACTTCTTTTTTCTAATTAATAATATCAAAATGAAAACTTATGTATAACAAAACTTCAGGTATAAGAAAAATAATAAAATTAAATTAAATTAAGTCTACCTTGTTGCAGTTGTCTCTGTTGCACTGTCATAACGAACGACGTGAAGCTCATCCAACGATTTCCAATTGGCCGTCGGGTATCGTTTTCTGCTATCTCCGGTGCTCTGCCGTCGTGGTCACCACTGAACTTGGTGTGTGCTGCCTGTACCTGGCCTTAGGTACAGCGCTTATAGCTCTTGGTGGCGATTGAATGTGATACTTGCAGTGTAGCACCACGTGATTTTGGGTCGTCTCTTTCGATCCTACGCAGCGTACAAAATCAGGTACCTGGTGGATCAGCAGTGGTTTGCCTAAGCACCTCTGTGCCTTTGCACCCCTCCGTCTTCGCACCTTTATGCGATGGCACCTCTGTGTCTCAACACGCGTGTGCGTGTGAAAGGGATGGTCTTTGTTACTACCTTTCCAGCCGGGAAACGCCCCGAATATTAGCTTTGCAGTAGCCTTTGCGATTAGCATCCACAGGTAGTCTACCTGCAGTTTAGCGTTGTCTCGGTAGCAGCCGTTAACTCACGAGCCAGTATTCACGACACACAACCACTCTATTTGAATGCTAAAATATGAATAACATAATATAATGTAATATACTATAATACAGGGTGATTTTTTAAGAGCTTGAGAACTTTTTTAAACAATAAAACGCATAAAATTTGCAAAATCTCATCGGTTCTTTATTTTAAACGTTAGATTGGTACATGACATTTACTTTTTGAAGATAATTTCATTTAAATGTTGACCGCGGCTGCGTCTTAGGTGGTCCATTCGGAAAGTCCGCTTTTTTATCGACAAATTTTGTTCAGCGATGAGGCTCATTTCTGGTTGAATGGCTACGTAAATAAGCAAAATTGCCGCATTTGGAGTGAAGAGCAACCAGAAGCCGTTCAAGAACTGCCCATGCATCCCGAAAAATGCACTGTTTGGTGTGGTTTGTACGCTGGTGGAATCATTGGACCGTATTTTTTCAAAGATGCTGTTGGACGCAACGTTACAGTGAATGGCGATCGCTATCGTTCGATGCTAACAAACTTTTTGTTGCCAAAAATGGAAGAACTGAACTTGGTTGACATGTGGTTTCAACAAGATGGCGCTACATGCCACACAGCTCGCGATTCTATGGCCATTTTGAGGGAAAACTTCGGAGAACAATTCATCTCAAGAAATGGACCGGTAAGTTGGCCACCAAGATCATGCGATTTGACGCCTTTAGACTATTTTTTGTGGGGCTACGTCAAGTCTAAAGTCTACAGAAATAAGCCAGTAACTATTCCAGCTTTGGAAGACAACATTTCCGAAGAAATTCGGGCTATTCCGGCCGAAATGCTCGAAAAAGTTGCCCAAAATTGGACTTTTCGAATGAACCACCTAAGACGCAGCCGCGGTCAACATTTAAATGAAATTATCTTCAAAAAGTAAATGTCATGTACCAATCTAACGTTTAAAATAAAGAACCGATGTGATTTTGCAAATTTTATGCGTTTTATTGTTTAAAAAAGTTCTCAAGCTCTTAAAAAATCACCCTGTACAATGTAGTTTAATGCAATACAATATTATATAATACAGTGAAATACAATGTAATATAATATAATACAGTGTAGTATAATGTAATGCAATATAACATAATATATAATATAATACAATATAATATAATACAATATAAGATAATCTAATGTAATAAAATTTTGTATAAATGTGTTATCTGTGTTGATATCAATACTTGCCAAATGTTTTCATTCGTTATACTGTTTATAATATGTTACGGGGGTCAGTATACCATTATTTTTCTGATTTTCGTTCACATCTATTCTCCTCTCCTTTGCTGTCGTTCCTTCCATTCAATTCTGTAGCTATTTCTAATAATTATTATCAATTTGCTTCATATTTGGTACTATGTAGAATATCGGACCCATGTGCACTTATCGCTTCAAATAATTCCGTTTAGGCGTTCAAGCGCTCAACCCACTCTTATGGCTTTGCATAGTCGAATATATAATGTATATACCTACCACATTCAATTTCTGATGACCTGCTACAAGATCGATAATAATCATGATAACCTGGTATTTTTAGATTTTGAGACTTTTCGAATATTAGAATTTCAGCCAATTAGGCTTTTAGGATTTTAGAATTTTAGGTTTTAAGACTAGACGTTTGTTTGAGCGAGAAATCTCTGAATTATTTCAATTTAGAATACAAGAGTTTAAGAATTTGGAAGTTTAGGAATAAAGGAATTTGAGCATTTTGGCATTTATGTTGATACGTTAGATACAACAAGAGATATTAATGATCAAACTTACTACTTCAAATGTACCTTATTTTGAAAAGGCGCCCCATAGTAAAGTAAATCATATTCACGACAAAATAGGCTTAAGCAGCTGACGTACATTGCAGTTGGGAAAAAGATCTCATGAGTTCTTGGAAAATAGAGACCTTACAACTTGCACATCTGTAGATGTTGTGAGAAAACTTGGTTCCGCAATTTTTAACGAACTAAGGAGAGACACTGACCAGCAGTGTTGCTAAGCGCATTCAAATTGCACACATTCTGCTCTCTCATGTGCCACCTAAACATCAAAGACTCCACGCGTGCTCCACACACATTTTTTTTTCGATTCTCGGTAATCAATATTCAGAACGTTATTTTACTGTATTTGCATTGCATGCTGCTATTGGGTATTGGACTTTCGATATGTGAATATTATCATCTGCTAGTGAAAATCGTATCAGTCCTTTTTATTTCGACAAGGAGTTGTGAAATACACCAGCAGCAGCACACTCCAGCGACTATCATGCTCGCATAAGCTTCGTTTTGCAAAAAAAACTACCATGCGCCTACTATGATGCCAGTACACTGGAAGAGTGCTCACACTCCTTACTCGCTCTTGGAGTGATTCCTAACGTAATGTGAAAGATTGTGGGCTGACTCGCAGCAGTAAGTGTTTACTCCTGCTGATTCTCACTCATCGCACCCAAAAGAAAACATCACTCGTATTCAAAATGTACCTTGTTGTGAGTCACTCATAAGCGTACGCGAAGGATTGCGAGTAAGACAGAATACGTCTCGCCATCGCTCGAAAATGTGCTGCGTGCACTGAGCTCTCGCTCTATTAGCAACACTGCTGACCAGTGGACTTCTGTAACAAAAATTATTGGGGTTCTTATGTCGTTTTCGTTTTTAAATTGCACTACACCAGTGCTACACTTTTTCTGCACCGATACCACTGGTGTAGCACTCATCAAAAGTTTGGTGTAGCTCTGCGCAATGGAATCGTTTATTATAGTCAATGGTTACTGTTTATGTTTTCGTCATTTTTGTTCGTTTATTCTTGCCTCAGTGCAGCACTGCACCGGTGTAGTGCAAATTAAAAACGAAAACGCCATTAGATTACGGCCCGTTCAATGCAGCCCTAATAAGTGAATCTCAAATTCAAGTTGTTTTGGACACTACAGATCAAAATAAGAAAGCATTAGACTGTTATTTCGATGCTACGGGAGGAGCTTGGAAGAATCCTTTAAAGGATTTTAAGAACAAGTCAGTGTTTTTATACAGTCTAGTTACTAGAATAAAATGTCATGATAATGACAATAATTTAATATTTTTACGTTTCGCATTCAGCTCATCAGTGCGTCAGCAGTTTATGTTGAACTGCTAACGCCACCTAATGGTTCAACATAAACCGCTGAGCGGACGTAAAGTATTTGCTACTTACAAATTACTTATTGACACATTGAATAATTTAATAACATTTCCAATAGCGGAAGTGTTTACAACTGAGCATACCACTGTAAATATTAGCATATTTTTACTAAAAATTGTTAACCAAATTAAAATGAGAACAAGTAGAAACATGTATACAATAGTACGTACTATAACTTCTGACTTCGCAATGTCTGATAAAAGACGTTCTTTGCTTGTCATTTAATTCCATGAACATTGTTCAATATTTGATCGCTTGTATATGAAATAATTATGAAAAATTAAATAATGATATAATGAAAAAAGTATTAACCACCTCAAATTAAAAAAATGCCGAACGGTAACAAAAAATTTACTTATTTGAAATTTTTTTCTAGATTTTGTAAATATTTACCGAGTTTTCAATAGCTTATCTCTCGTTCATTAGTTCGATAATTGAATTGATTACAAATCGTTTGGTAATAAAATTGTGGATCTATCAAAATCTGAACGGTGCCCCAAAGGGAATTTATACCGTTATATTCTCATTGCAGTTGAAAACTGGAAAATACTTCCAGCGACAATCATTATTATCACGTGCGACGTGGGTTATATGATGTCGCAAGTACCGCGCTTTATTCGTGTAGTGATGCACTAGTAGCGACGTTATGGATTGGCCAATGAACGTGATGAAAACGATTATCGCTGGTTGCGTTTTCCAGCCCTCAAATGCAGCAACAAAAAAGAGCTTGGACTTGAGACAACCTTCCCAAAATTGATTTTTTAATCTACCGCTTTCGATCTTGGTGCCACTCTGGATTTTTAGTAATAGCAGATATACCCAGTATGATGTGAGCGTTAAGACCCAAATGTGTAGATAATGAACATATGATGTGAAAGAATCTCAACTTTTGTTTGATTGTTATGGATCTGCTAAACATATCTAATATACATCATAGTCATAGAACAAACAACATCGTACATTTTCATCACTTAAAAATTGTCGAAAGTGATGATTTGGGGAAAGCATTAGAATTTTGTTTGTATTTGAAGAAAAGTACTGCAGAGTCTCATCGAATGCTTGTTGAGGCATATGGTGATCATGCTCTATCAGAAGCAACATGTAAAAGACGGTATAAGATAATAAAAATGAAAGGATTAGAGAGGTGTAGTGTATCATGGCGCAGAGAGAGGGGGTGGGGGGACCAAATGACCAATATCAGTTTCAAATATCAGGAAGGACACAATCAAAGCACTTGACTGGGAGCTTTCCCCTCACCATCGTATTAATTTATTTCCGACTACTGTTTGTATCAAACGACACTAAATCAGTGAAAACCAAGATACTGATAGGAAATCAAAAACAAAACAACCCAGGTAATGAAATATTTTATTACAGAACCACTTGAAATGTAAATCATACAGATATGAAAAAAGGAAGGAAAGAAATATGAATTTAAATGAAATGACTACCATTTGTTTTTATCGAATAGCCACGCATTGACTTTGCATCATTCAATTCCTACGAAGAAGTCGAAAATTGGATGTCTGGTTGGAAAGGTATCCACAATTTGCCAGAAAGATGGTCACTATTCCGACTATTTTTTTTTCTTATTCAAAATAAACGTTTCATTTTAACAAAAACACGTTTTCTTCATACTTAGTTAATAAATAACCGAAGCACATTTATATTCCTTCTTTACTTGCTTCCAAATACAACACACCAACTTGACTGTTGCAGTCATTTAACTTTGAATATTGTGATCACATTGCCAGACCAAATTTAAACTGCCGAAAAATTACTTGTCTGTGGCAGATAAACTGTGACAGATAAACTGGCACTCTGCTGTATGGTTTTCGTAGATGAAGCGTGGACACGCAAAATCAGAAAAATAAAACAATTTATCGTAAAATTTTCGGTTTTCCTTGCAAATTTTTCATAGCAAGGCCAGATCTACTCTCTATTAATTGAAGTTCACAGAAGTGCTCGCTCACCATCACGCGCCAGTGGTCACTTGGGTGTATTTAGACGAGAGCGCGTGTGAGCGATTCATGCGAAGAGAATGTGTTCCACTCGCGCCAGCTGCTTTAACTACAAGCACACACTCAAATGCTGTCTATTCGACACTGAGAAGAAATGCGCTTTCCTCTTTGTGCGGTGCTTCGTTTTTTCATCCTCGGTGTGGCAAAAATCTGACTCTAGCGTGTATAACTCTGGTGAAATGCCATCTCTGCTGGCTACTCTGATTGTAGCTTTAGTGTCAATGGGATCGTAGTACTAGCGTAGTACGCTAAGAATCGGCTGCGAAGTCTGTTGAAACAGAATGGCCAAATTCCACAAAAGGAATGTAATGCCAAGACTTTGATAGATTGTTTTCCATCTTTTATGAGGTGCTGAATTTATTTTGGCTCGTACATACTGCGAATCCTTCTGTATTCTTCCGGGAATGCGGAATGGTGTGGCTTTTATAAAATCTCTATATCCTCTCAGGGGTTGGTGGTTTTATTAACTGGACATTTTGGCACATGCAGATCGTTCAGCATCCTTTCGGGGATATGGACGATTTGTTTCTTTATGTTTTGTGCTGTTTTCCCACCTCACCAACTTCGCAATTCCCTTCCATGTTCCTTTTATCCTTCCCTTCCCGTCAGGAAATTGATGAGAAGCTACGGCAAGGCACAGATCCCTTTCCCACCTCAACCACTTCACAATTCCCATCCACGTTCCTTTTATCCTTCCCTTCCCATCAGGTAATTGATGAGAAGGCACAAATCTCCAAATAACTACGGGAATGTGCTACTAGAGCAAATTAGCTCTGATTTCTTTTTCCTGCAGCTGGCTGGAGACGGGGCACTGATGGGGATAGTACACGACTCTCCTTCTACAGCTGACGATGACGGTCTATGGACTCCGGATGCTGCAGCTACTCGGCCTTCGTTGACGGAGGCCGGCGTTTCGACCTTTTGCAAGCCCGGGGAGCGATACTGCGCGCATTTCTTTACACGCGCTCGTTTCGTTTTCGCAAGGTTTGGTGCGCATACACCGTTATACTATAAGGAAATAAGAGAACGCAGGCATTACAATGTGATATCCTTTTTCCTCCCTTTTTCCCTCAGCTAGCGACTCCCAACTGCGACGAGTTAGATCTCGCTATTCCTCCTTTCATAGAAAATGACATTGACATGTCTCGGAGCATGCACTCTCGCCCTTTAAATATACGCAGGGTCGTTAAATAAAACTTGTATGAGTCCATGCGGTAGTTCAATGCCTTTTACCACGGGAAACTTTATTTCTTGTTGTCTTAATTTTAGAATCGATGTAGGAGTCCTAGAATGAGTCTTATAATGAACGTCAGTCATAACCACACTCATACTAGTATAAAGATGTGTTCTATATCAATACTTTAATTCTCGCATTGCGGCGCCCCAAAGTAAAGTATTCACGACAAAAATACAGATTAATCTGTATACGTGGCAACTCTGTTTCACACGGTATATTTAAAAACGACACCCTACTGCAGTAAATAAAGCTCCCATACTACAATAAATAAAGCTCTACATTGCGTGAGTCGTAATTGAATGTGTTAGTGACGGTACAAACTTTTCTACTTCCATTTGATAAATCTGATGCTTTTGGTACGAAAGAGAAAATTCAACTAATTCTTTATGGTGATCTGTAGCACTGAAAATTGCTTTAAATTGTTACGACCAACAGGATCTGTATTTTGATCTGAGATGGTTCTTTGCGTGTTCACTGATGACTTCACCTTGCACTGATGACTTCACGGCGACTACCGCTCGCTGCATTTCAGCATGAAGTCTTCGATGTTTCTCCCACAACCTAAATGAGAAGCTCTTCCTTGACGACTGATGACTTCAGCTTGCAGGCTTCTGGTGAGGTTTAGCTGTGTGGCTGGCCCGAAGTTACTCTCGTATGTTTTTTCCTTCTGTAACCGTTGCTCACAAAATTACAGAAAAAACGGTAAAATCAGCTTTTATATCGCTGGAGCAGCACATATTTTGCTCTCTTCCTCAAAACGCGCTTTGATTGGCTGGTGCTGAAATGGACCAAATCAGACAGATTTTTCAATGGTGTACTGTTGAAAAACTTCAATGTTGTTGCAATATACGTTTAAGTTTCGAATCTATTGGTAGTTAGATTATATAAATCCTTTCACAGATCACAGAGCTATGAGCTTTCAAAATACGAGAAAGGCAAACAATCGTCATGTGTTTTCCTCTTTGATACTCGTTGATACCAAACATTTAGAAAAGTTTAATTTTGATCTATTTGAGAATACGTCACACAACTAAAAATTTTATCATAACATTGTGATCATATCCGATGGCATGTAGCAAAAATCATGTTGATACGTTACATACAACAAGAGATATTCATGTTCAAAAACATATCACTCTCAAAGGGAGTAAATTTTGAAAAGGCGCCCCATAGTAAAGAAAGTCGACATCACAAAACTAAATAACTTTACTATAGACTTTACTTTTTCTCATCTCAAGTGTATTCATACTTGGACCAAATTTATTATTTTACACATCCATTCAACACGTTCACTCTAGTTCTTCATTCATACACCATCGAGACATTCGATATCTTTCATTCAAACAAACACCTTCTAATGCAAAATATATTTTTACGCTTATGCTTATGCCCCTAATACTAAATTATTCACCTTTGAACTCACCGGATGAGCTGAAGCTATTATTTAACGCACATGGTTCACTCTTCGCGAATTTCTAAAACTCTCTCGACGCCCGAGGGAAATTACAAAATACGCCAAATAAACTCACACAACCTACACTGTTTGGAAGGTAGAATACCACAAATCAGAACTATAAACGATCTGCACACACAAAAACGGGACGAATTATATTAATTAGAGCACAAATAACACTGTAAAAGCCTTTTTTGGACAGGAAATATATATATAGTGTTGTTTCAGTCATGACATGAAATTCGTATTCAAGTATTCATTATTGAAAAACAAAAATGCTGGCTTTCAAAACATTATCCGGGCTTCAAATGAATGCCGGCCAAGTACTGAGACTTTTTCCATTCAAATCTTACAATTACGAAGATGAACTAATGTTTGCCTTCGGACGACAGAGAATAAATTGTCTGCCATATTTTGCATTATAATTCTCCGCTGCATTAGATGTTTTCGTGTTTCGCGGTTGACTAACTGACCTTCGACAAACGATTTAGAGAAGCGATGATGACGTAAATTATACCAATATTGCGATTCATCATGCGCTTTTTAAAATTTTTGCGACCATACCAAAAATGCAACAGAAACATTAGACTACCTCACTCATTGATCTGCTCTGGAGTAAGCTGGTCATTGTGTCGTGGCCATTTCAATCTCCGGAATTCGCGTATCCCATAGACGTTGGTCCTCCCTCACATACGTTCGAATAGCAGCGTTGATAGTGCGATATACTATCTCAACTGGATTCGATTGTGAGTAATACCGCGAGCTCAGCCAATGTGCAACGTTAAAGCGATCCAACAGTCCCCTAAAATCTTTAAAAATAAAACTGCTACCATTTTTTTATAATAATATTTTTATTCTGGCCTTTCTGCGTAAAAGCTTTACGTGGCCGATTGGCTTACATTTTTGTTACTTAACAATTTTTTTTGCTATTGGATCTCGTTGTCACCTTTTTTCTAGAGGGAGATGAGTTTCCATTTCCATTCAACGAAGATCGGGGGTCACTTTGTCCGCGGCTTATCTCATCATCCATTGCTTCATCGTCGGTGTTGTATGTGATTTCCGTTTTCTTTTCGTTTTCCTTGTTGATCGTAGTCTTGGGCTCGTTGAAAATTGCTGTAGATGTGCCTTGTTGTACATTGGTTACAGTTGCTGGTTGGTTAGAGAGTAAGTTGTCAACTGCAGCTGGTGTACTTTGCTCTATAGGGGATACTGATGGTTTCTTTGAAAGGGATGCTTTATTGTTGTTGGTGGCTGTCATAGATGTACTAAGGTTGCTTGGGGTTGGTGTGAAGGAAGTACCGTTGTTTTTTGGTGTGGTTGTCTCCTTGTTCAATTTATCACATGGCTTACGGTAGTGAACAGCTTTTTGGCAATATTGACATGTGGACATCTGATTGTCATAGGTTACAAGTGATTTGCACGTAATTCTTGTATCCTGACCGAAAGTCACATAAGGATGTATAGGCCTCTTCAAGCGCATGCGTAACAAACGTACGCCATTTAGAATACCGGGGAAAAAGTTCTTCCACTTTTATTTTTCGATAGTGAGAATCTCTCCGTATTGGGACATAGTTTTGCGAATATAAGAATCAATGACGCTTGATGGAAGATCGTGCACTTCTATAACACTATCTTCCATTTATACTGGAATGTCGTACTTTATGTTCTCGTGCTCCACATAGTGCACATTGTTATTGTCTTTTGCGAATTGAATTGCATCCAACTCTTTATAAAACTGGATGTAAACAACATTATTTGTCTTATTGCATTGCACACGTTTAATGTCAAGATGCACTTGCTCCTTAAGCAAACCTTCAAGTTCTCGTATCGAAGGTCGAATTTTGCACTGCCTGAAGTCAACAACAATTGTATTCTTTCGTGTCGGCGGTAGCTTTTGTTCGTTTGGTTCACTCATTTCGAGGTCGTTCTATTGTTCACTACACAATACTGTACTTGGTTTTTTTCAGTCCCGAACGGAAGTGGTTTTGTTTTATCGACTGACTTGGATGAGATGTGAAAGCGAACTGAGAACTGCTACCATTATCGGTAATGATTACCTCTGGAACCGAGTTTTTCAGGAACCGTTGGTTTCGCAAAGCATTACACATCGGCACACTGCTAACGCTTTTAATCAGCTGTAGAATCATATACTTCGAGAAGTTTTCCAAAAATACCAATAGATGCTGATTACTGCGACGACTGCGTGGCAGAGGCCCAATAAAATCGGCAGATATTATTTGATATGGATGAGTAGCTAATTTAATTTTTCCCACTCGTATGCCGTCGGTGCTGATGGAGCTTTCACCTCCTTACTGGTTGTACACTTTTGAATGTACTGAAGAATTTATACTACCAGGAATTACTTTCCCTTCAAACCTAATACCTTTTTCATCATCGAAGTGAACTACGACGAATCAGATACTGCCGCAATGCTTCGAGGTAAAGCATAAGGCACGATGTTCTCTTTGCCCTTACGATGCCGGACTGTCATGTTAAATTGTTGTAAGTTTAACGCCCACCTACTGAACCTTGAACCCACTTTCCATTTGGAACTCAAAATGTATGTTAGAGCCGATGAATCAGTGACAAGAGTAAAGTGATATCCCTCAATATATCCTCGAAACGCATCCACCGAAAAAATGACCACCAAAACCTCTTTCTCCGCAGCGTGGTAATTTTTCTGTGGGGTGGTGAATTTCTTCGAGTAGTTCGAGTAGTAGAAATTACTCTCTCCACTGCATCCTGTTCTTGCGTCAAAATCTCTGCTAGCCCCACGTCTGACAGACACTAAACACTATTTTATGTTACAGAATGCCTTTTCGGCCTCATCATTCCATCGAATGGTTTTGAATTTGGACTGCAAAAGATCAGACAGGGCAGCCGTCACTCCACGTACGTTTTCAGCATACCGTGTTCTGAAACTTTATCCATGAGTCGGGCTAGAGTGGCCGGACTATTAACTAACCCAAACGGCATGCGAGTACAGTGTTCTCCATCACTAGCGTCGGGATCACTCTAACACTCCCTCCAGCTTTTTGTATTTTAGCTGCGCAAAAATTTTACCGCTGATAGACGTATGATTACTTCCACTATCGCGAAGGACACGAATAGGAAGGCCATACATTTTCACGGAAGCATTCGATCGGTTGTTGTTTCAGATGATTCTGGGTATTTACGTTCATTTGCGGGGTAATCGTTGGCAAATCATTTTTTTTGTTACGCGTCTTTACCATGTCGTAAAACCTCGAAGAAAATGTCACGCGGTGATCTGCACGTCAGTTTTGGTTCACAAGTGCTCCATTTTTAGACAATATGGACAATGGTTTGTTGGAAAACCTCAAAGAAAATTCCACGCGGTGATCTGCACATAGCAACATGATGCCCGATTCTTCCACATTTGAAACAAGTGTTAATTGGCGGAGGCGAATACGCGTTAATATCTTCTAAAGTAATTTGAGGACTCGATTGACTTTGCGAAGGTCTTGCTACTGGTATTTGTGTCACCAAATCATGAGACGAAATTTCGTTTGATTGGGGATTCTGAGATAGTTGTATACTTTTAATGGATTATTGATTAGAGCGCGATTGATTTTTTTGGGTATCAGAGGATGTGTTAGACTGATTCCTAAGCTGGTTTGGTTAATGAACAACGGCTGCCGGCTGACACGTTTGTTGTGCTTGAAGCTTTCGATTTGTTTTTTGTGTTTGATTCGTTTGCATCAACTGCCTGAATAAACTTCTAAGTGCCATACACCTTATTGTAGGCCGAAAATTTTAGCGCATCAAGTTTCTGATCGGCGGTAACCAGGTAACCGTGGTCAGGTCGAAGCGAGACAATTCAATGCTTCCTTTTGCTTTGTCGCCGAAATTACTAATTTCTCCAATACTAACCCGATACACGAAAAATTAAAAACATACGATTGTAGATAAAAGATTTGCCTTGGAAGGTTATCACTTTCACGATCGTTGTTTTCTAATTCTTTGTTTGATGTTGGTTCAAGAGTGACTGTGTTACCTACATCCGCATTATCACAGTCTAATAATTCATTATCCTTACCCAAATTTAACAAATAATCAAAAATTAAAAAAATAATTTCTGTTAATTCAAGACAGTATTTTGCAAAAAACTATGTAAATTTGGTAAGCCACGCGCATCTGACAAAATCGTCACGATACGCACACCAACAACCTCCAATCTCGTGTAGTAATTGTTTTTCGCACCATAATTTTTCTCCTATTCTATAGCTGCTTTAAGTTCAGAATATTATTAAGAACAGGCACTAATATCCTTAATCGAATCAACTGTTACCTGGGGTAGTAATTTTTCAGCAATCTTTTCTCACTCTGATCTTAACTGATCCCCTAACCGCTTTCGTGTTCAATCAAAACTCTCCTCAATGATGACCGATCGAATAATCAGCTCGTGATCAAGCTAATCATCAACAATAAATTTCACCTTCAAGTTGTAATACCATCCCATAAGCAATTCACTAGCTTGATCAAATGTGAAACACGAAGAAGCCATCTGTGCTTAGACAATTATTACACTACCTAATAACACACGCTGTAAAGAATATATTTCTGCTTGACGTTCGCTATCTACGGAGTTTTATTTCGTTTTTTTTTTCATCACTCGTGACAGTCCGTCACAGAACAAATTACAATCTTTTCTCGGAACTGCATGAAGTAAACGTTGTCCCAATGACTAAACGTTTAATGAAAATCACGGAAGTAAATTGAATTTCCCCAGGAGACACTATGGAAAAGGGTTTTGCTTCTGGTCTCGGAAGCAAAGCACATTTTTCTTTTTTTTTAGTGGGCGCCAATTTTTGTTCCCTGCTACAACTCTGTGTGGTTTGCTATTGCGTACACGTGGTGTGTTCGCGCCACGTTTTGCTCACCGGCTTTGGGTCGCTTTATTCTTTTTGTCTTCAGAAGAAATTCTACGCGGGTAGGGACTTTCAACCCTTTTGCACTACGGTCACTGGGCAAAGTCGTTTCGAGCTGAAACAAGCAAATGGACTCACAAATTGAATACAGTATTAAAGACCAGACAATGTATTGGATTTCTAATATTCATTTTGACGTTTTTTAATTTTAATAATAATTTTTTGAGTATTTTCAAAAGTGGGGGGGTTAAAAATTGAATAAGGTATGAATTGTATGTTACTTGCGATCTTTTTGCCTATCTCATGTAGCTATACAATCACTGTGAAAACCGACTTTTGAACCGAGAACCGAAGGGCCGACTGTCATATATTATTCGACTCATCTCGACGAACTGAGCAAATGTCGGTGTGTGTATGTATGTATGTATGTGTGTATGTGACAAATAATGTCACTCGATTTTCCCAGAGATGACTGAACCGATTTTCACAAATTCAGATTCAAATGAAAGGTCTTATGGTCCCATAGGTCGCTATTGAATTTTATCCCAATCCGATTTTCCGTTTCGGAATGACAGGGTGATAGGCACCAAAACAATGATAATAATTTATAAAATAACAACTTTCTCAGAGATGGCGCGACCGATTTTCACAAACTTAGATTCAAACAAAAGGTCTTATGATCTCATAGATCGCTATTGAATTTTATCTTCATCTGACTTCCGGTTCAGGAATTACAAGGCAATATGTACAAATCTTTGAGAAAATGCGCATTCAATTTTCTCGAAAATTTCCAAGTCGGTTTTTAGTAACTAAGATGCAAATATAAGTAATATGAGAAAGGTATCCTTATACCACTAGGTAAATTAAAAAAGGTTTTTTTTTATTTCGATGAACACTTCTTCTTGGACATCGTTGCGGCCGTGTGGAACGTTCGTTGACTTGCTGCTGCTGACTAGAGATGGTGGGGGTAGTACAGGACTCTCCTGTGCAATGGTGGGGGTAGTACAGGACTCTCCTTCTACAGATGACGATGACGGACTATGGACTCTAGATGCTTCATCAATTCGGCCTTTGTTGACGGAGGCCGGTGTTTCACACTTTTGCAAGCCCGGGGAGCGGTACTGCGCGCATTTGGTTTACCCGCGAATATCTGACTTTTAGTCGAGTGAGAATAATAACGTTTTTCGGTCAGAACAGCCATACCCTACCGGACCTTAGGTAATGGCGTTCGTTGGCATCTTTTGGCTTTGTCAATCACTGACCGTTTTTATGCACTCACGTCGTACGTACGTTTCTCGAACTGTTCAAATAAACCGGTAACCACACATATCTCACTCGACTGACCGAACGAAAACTAACGGAAGTGTGGTTCTTCCGAACGGTCAGATAACTTGATATATCGATCAACTTTTCGCAAGAACTATTATTACTCACTTTTTAGACTGAAAGTTTAGAAACGCGGGGTCACATTAGACGTGTGGCACACTGCTGTTGGTCTTCACTTCTCCGGGCTGATCAACTAAAAGAGACTGAATACTACCTTCTCGGGCCCTTTTATCGCCTCCCAGATCAGCACCGCTACCAGTCCCATCGAACCCCGCCTCGAATCCTGCAACTCGATGACAATAATACAATGACGACGACGATGACAGAGAACAGTATAAAGACCACCGACGGTTACATCGTGCTAACGATTTCGAATTTGAATTATTATAACAAAAGACAGAAAGACTCTTGATACTAGTGCTTGTTTCCCTTTTTTATACTTTTGAATGTAAATAGTTTTTGTATTTTGAGCATGATAAATAGTGTGATATTCTTGTAGAGCTTAATAAAACACAACTGTTCGGCATGAGATGAAATTATATATCCTTTTAATGTCATTCTAATAACCGTCGCCTACCTAGCTATTGCATCTTCACATATCCCTTTTTTTATTCATTGTACCGCATTGGTTTCTTGATTACTCGAATTGGTCTTGATTGTTTATTTGCAATTTCCGTAGAAATTTCTTCGGAAGTAGTTGTTTCCGGAGTTGTTTGAGGTTTTTATCTTTGATCATTCTGATAATTTAACTTCATAGGTTCTGTAAAATATTTTAATTGAAAATTAATATAAACGAAGCATTATATATTACCTACCTTTTGTTAAATTTATATCATCGGTAGTGATTTTTTTCAAGTGACTCAAATTTCTTTTGTATATCTGCCCGGTTTCATCATTCCGGATTGTAACGCACGAACCGTTTTTTCTGTAACCTCCATAACCATTGCACAGTGGGGAAAAATGGACCAAAAACGCGACGATTTTTTTGGAGGCATGATACAGCTGACCACAAAGCACTTTTTTGGTGTAAAATGGTCAGTAAAATCGATTCCATGTATTTAGAAGGACCGCACGAAACGCTATCATGTTCATTTTACCCCAAGTTCCCTTTTGATACTGCATTGTATTCAAGCTTAACTATATAACATGAAACCGAAGAACTTGCAGAAGAGCGAATAGATAGTTTCCGATGTAAAAAGTCTAATAAATCGATTGAATATAGTTTTATTGACAGCAGAAAACTCGTTGCACCGTTTTACCCCATTTCTTTTCTAGTTATAATATTCAGTTGAATTATGATCTACAATCCAAAAGCAGATCCAATGCGATCTATCAATATTGGTTCATAATACGTGCAAAACATCTGTGATCCAATAAAACACAATGGGAATACAGTACTAGTCCGTTTAACCCGTTTTACCCCAATTTATTTCATAAGTCGTATTTCTGGTTAAACTTTCTTTCGCATACCGAAAGCAGGCTGATTGCGGTTGAAGAAAATCGATTGATATTACGAAGAAAGACCTGAAAATAGGATTACAAATGAATTCAATGACCGCACAAATCTTGCTATACCGTTTTACCCCAATTTATTTCATAAGTCGTATTTCTGGTTAAACTTTCTTTCGCATACCGAAAGCAGGCTGATTGCGGTTGAAGAAAATCGATTGATATTACGAAGAAAGACCTAAAAATAGGATTACAAATTAATTCAATGACCGCACAAATCTTGCTATACCGTTTTACCCCAATTTATTTCATAAGTCGTATTTCTGGTTAAACTTTCTTTCGCATACCGAAAGCAGGCTGATTGCGGTTGAAGAAAATCGATTGATATTACGAAGAAAGACCTGAAAATAGGATTACAAATGCATTCAATGACCGCACGAATCTTGCTATACCGTTTTACCCCAATTTATTTCATAAGTCGTATTTCAGGTTAAACTTTCTTTCGCATACCGAAAGCAGGCTGATTGCGGTTGATGTAAATCGACTGATATTACGAAAAAAGCCCTAAAAATAGGATTACAAATTAATTCAATAACCGCACGAATCTTGTTATACTGTTTTACCCCAATTTTTCATCAACCGCAATCAGCCTGCTTTCGGTATGCGAAAGAAAGTTTAACCAGAAATACGACTTATGAAATAAATTGGGGTAAAACGGTATAGCAAGATTCGTGCGGTCATTGAATTCATTTGTAATCCTATTTTCAGGTCTTTCTTCGTAATATCAATCGATTTTCTTCAACCGCAATCAGCCTGCTTTCGGTATGCGAAAGAAAGTTTAACCAGAAATACGACTTGTGAAATAAACTGGGGTAAAACGGTATAGCAAGATTTGTGCGGTCATTGAATTAATTTGTAATTCTATTTTTAGGTCTTTTTTCGTAATATCAATCGATTTTCTTCAACCGCAATCAGCCTGCTTTCGGTATGCGAAAGAAAGTTTAACCAGAAATACAACTTATGAAATAAATTGGGGTAAAACGGTATAGCAAGATTCGTGCGGTCATTGAATTCATTTGTAATCCTATTTTCAGGTCTTTCTTCGTAATATCAATCGATTTTCTTCAACCGCAATCAGCCTGCTTTCGGTATGCGAAAGAAAGTTTAACCAGAAATACGACTTATGAAATAAATTGGGGTAAAACGGTATAGAAAGATTCGTGCGGTCATTGAATTCATTTGTAATCCTATTTTCAGGTCTTTCTTCGTAATATCAATCGATTTTCTTCAACCGTAATCAGCCTGCTTTCGGTATGCGAAAGAAAGTTTAACCAGAAATACGACTTATGAAATAAATTGGGGTAAAACGGTATAGCAAGATTCGTGCGGTCATTGAATTCATTTGTAATCCTATTTTCAGGTCTTTCTTCGTAATATCAATCGATTTTCTTCAACCGCAATCAGCCTGCTTTCGGTATGCGAAAGAAAGTTTAACCAGAAATACGACTTGTGAAATAAATTGGGGTAAAACGGTATAGCAAGATTTGTGCGGTCATTGAATTAATTTTTAATCCTATTTTTAGGTCTTTCTTCGTAATATCAATCGATTTTCTTCAACCGCAATCAGCCTGCTTTCGGTATGCGAAAGAAAGTTTAACCAGAAATACAACTTATGAAATAAATTGGGGTAAAACGGTATAGCAAGATTCGTGCGGTCATTGAATTCATTTGTAATCCTATTTTCAGGTCTTTCTTCGTAATATCAATCGATTTTCTTCAACCGCAATCAGCCTGCTTTCGGTATGCGAAAGAAAGTTTAACCAGAAATACGACTTGTGAAATAAATTGGGGTAAAACGGTATAGCAAGATTTGTGCGGTCATTGAATTAATTTGTAATTCTATTTTTAGGTCTTTCTTGGTAATATCAGTCGATTTTCTTCAACCGCAATCAGCCTGCTTTCGGTATGCGAAAGAAAGTTTAACCAGAAATACAACTTATGAAATAAATTGGGGTAAAACGGTATAGCAAGATTCGTGCGGTCATTGAATTCATTTGTAATCCTATTTTCAGGTCTTTCTTCGTAATATCAATCGATTTTCTTCAACCGCAATCAGCCTGCTTTCGGTATGCGAAAGAAAGTTTAACCAGAAATACGACTTATGAAATAAATTGGGGTAAAACGGTATAGCAAGATTTGTGCGGTCATTGAATTCATTTGTAATCCTATTTTCAGGTCTTTCTTCGTAATATCAATCGATTTTCTTCAACCGTAATCAGCCTGCTTTCGGTATGCGAAAGAAAGTTTAGCCAGAAATACGACTTATGAAATAAATTGGGGTAAAACGGGTTAAACAGGCTAGTACTGTCTTTCCTTTGTGTTGAATTGGATAACAGATGTTTTGCACGTAATATGAAGCAATATTGGTAGGTCATATTGGATCTGCTTCGGGATTTTAAATCTGAATTCAACATAAAATTATATTAGTGGGAAAATTGGGGTAAAACGATGTAGCACGTAGCATGCGATCATGAACACTATCTGTGAATTATTATTTGAGGTTATATGCGAAACATAGAACTGTCTTGTTGAACCAAAATTGGTCCAAACACCGATCAGTAGAACATTTTTTTTTCTGTAAATTCATGGAAGAAGATGACTGAGGGTAAAACAGAATACAGTTGTTTGCGGTCAATCTTATTAAAAACAATCCATTTATCTAACTTATGAGCATGTCAGGATACCTTCCGATTGGTTGAATTGAATTTTTTCCTGAGTTTCACATTTAGTTTTCAAAGTAAAGTCAGAAAAAAGAGGAATTGGAGCAAAACGGGCATGATAGTGAATTTTGCGGATCTTCTAACTATCATAAATCGATTCTACAGAAAAATTTGCATAAGAAATACTCATTTTGAAAATATTTGCTTATGTTTTTATGAAATTATTAAGCAAAGTCGCGTTTTTGATCGTTTTTCCCCACTGTGCATTGGATCAAAGTTTGGAGTCAGTTTATTTCGTTGTAGAACATGTATCATCAATACTTTATCTCCAACTGTTATATCTGAAGGTTTAGCATTACGACGTATATCTTCATGCAATTTCCTTTTTCCTTCATGCGACAATCTTGATCTCTATAATCTGAGTATGGCACAGCAGTGCTTACATCTTTTAAAGATGGTATTTTACTTCTTGTGTTCCTTCCATAAAGCAGTTCCCTTGGTGTTTTACCTGTTGTACTGTGTGGAGTTGAATAGTACATAAGTAGATATGAAAATAAGTCATTTTTCCAGTCACGTTTTAAAGTGAAATGTAGCGTCATAAAATGCGCGCAAAATTTCATCCGCTTCAGTTGAACGAACCGTCGCACAAAGCATACCACGATAAACGGACACATAGAAACAAGAACTTTTTACAATGATTTAGCGCAGCTCTCGTTATATTGGCTTGTTAAAAAGACTGGACGTAATGGATTTTTGAATTCTTCACACTTTGAATATATGCTAATTCAAGCGTTATTGTTAGTGATTACTCTTACACTAGAGCAATAAATCATTAGTAATTATGAATGACTAACATGAGGTTATATGTATATGTATTGACCAACTTGCTAACCATGTATATGCCTGAGTTTAGTAGCAAGCATGGGTTCTCCTTCAAAAGAACGATTGAAAACATTCAAGTCTTTTCGATATCTTTGCCAGCCGTTCACCAGACCCTTCCCGCCGATGAGATAGAATTTACGTAAAAGTATTTACTTGACTCGCATGATAGAGCACGATCGAATTTATTTATCGAATACATTCAATGCCAATATATTCCATTGTAATTGACTTCCATTATCATCTTCGAATAAGTAGAAAGTATTATTTCTGTTGTGTCAATAGGATCGTAGCACTAGCCATGTAATCGAAGCTATGCTATGAGTCGGCTGTAAAGTCTGTTAAATCAGAAAGGCCAAATTTCCTAAAAGGAATGTATTTCCAAGACTTCCACACCCAGACATTTTCGTGGTGTGGATTTAGTATTCTCCCAATACGGTTCCGCCACTCCTGTTGAAATAAATGATCATATTCGACAATAAATGTAATACCAAGACTTTGCTTTGTTTGACGACGTTTATTCGAGTTGTTTATTATCTAATAAAACAATGTTGAAATTTGATTCAATTACAATCACTTGTATTTTTTGCCTTTCTCATATAGAAAGGTTATGCAATCACTGTGAAAACCGACTTTTGAATCGAGGCCCGGAGGGCCGAGTGTCATAAACCATTCGACTCAGTTCGTCGAGTACGCAAAATGTCTGTGTGTATGTGTGTGTGTGTTTATGTGTGTGTGTATGTGCGTATGTGTGTATGTAACGTTTTTTTGTCTAACTTTTCTCGGAGATGGCTAACCGATTTTCACAAACTTAGATTCAAATAAAAGGTCTTGTGGTCCCATGCGTAATTCCTGAATTTCATGTGGATCCGACTTCCGGATCCGGTAATATAGGGTAAGTGGGTTAAAAATTGTATACCATCACTGAAAATGGGGAAAAACCCTAAAAAATTTTCTAAATGGACCTCAAATCTTTTCCAATTGATAGTTTTTATCAATAGGCGGTCAAACAAACCGATTTCGGTTACCACAGTATTATATATGATAGTATGATTGATATGAGAAAGGCATCATTACACCACTAAGTGGATCAAAACAGGTTTTTATTGTTATCAACTGGTTTTGATGCAATATATTATTATTTTTTTCGACTTTTTAGTCATATTTTTCACATTTATTAATTAATTCGAAGGACTTTAGACATAAGTAATTGCTCCCATAAAACATAAGAATAGTTATACATGGTTTATTCATTACAAAGCAATATAGTTGAACTGTTGAGAAATTTTAGTATCAGGCATAAGACCACAACAAAATCACAATCTTCGTAAATATGTACACAATTAAACAATTACACTTTTTATGAACCATTTAGTTCTACTATTTCTCTTTCAAATCACTACACTTCCTCTAAGTATAACAAACGTAAGAATACAATATTTCAGACTGTTATTTGCAGCCTTCATCAGTGTATAAATTCAATAAATTTGTTGAAAGGATGCTGTCGTGTTGCATTTTTATAAGAAACCTATGCGGATAGTCTAAAGGTTGAATATTATCTATGTTCGTTGGTGTTGAAAGGCAAAGTAGACTTATTTAGTTTGACTCGATGTAATAAGGTAACTAATGGCGTTTTCGTTTTTAATTTGCACTACACCGGTGCAGTGCTACACTGAGGCATGAATAAACGAACAAAAATGACGAAAACATAAACAGTAACCATTGACTACAGTAAACGATTCCATTGCACAGAGCTACACCAAACTTTTAATGAGTGCTACACCAGTGGTATCGGGGCAGAAAAAGTGTAGCACTGGTGTAGTGCAATTGGTAAAAACGAACGGTTTAGGTGCAGCTTTCGCTACACCGGTGTAGTGCAATTTAAAAACGAAAACGACATAAGTTATTTTTGAATAAATTCACAAATGACTAGTGTTCGCTTTATTTGTTCGATGTATATTTGTCCCAATGAGAACACTAGATTTTATATACGGCAGATTTTCTCAATTTATCTAGGATCTTTTGTGAAAATTACAATAGTTTCAATCGATAATTCGTAGTGAGGTCGAGCAAATGGATAAAATGATCCTGCGTACGTTTTTTTCTTGCTGGTTTTTTGAAACCAGACAAAGAACTCTTCTAGTTCACATTTCTTATTAGTTGTTGGCCACACACTCATTTCAGCTCTACTAGCCCCCTGGTTCCCTGTTCGAAAGTGCCGGATATAAAGGTCAAAAAACATCAACATGAAACATATGCATATGCATAAGTCAATAAATTAAATTTAAAAAATAAAAATAATGAATGTAAAGAAATTGAATTTTCAGGAAGCCGTTCTACTGTGAGTCCTGTGAGTCTGTGAGTTTGTGACATTTATATTGTTCAATAAAATTAAAAACTTGGTGAGGTATAGTTTGTTTTTTAAATTTCATTGCATACGATTAATATTCAAAGACGCTTTAATAAACAAGACTCTTTAAGAAACAAACAAATCAACAAACGATCAGTAATTTTAAAATCTTATCGTGAATGTTATAAACAGCATTTATATTTTCAATAATACTTTCTTTAATATCATACTATCAAAACAAACACTTTCAACATTCAAATCTCGTTGATTCTTGTAAATTGAAAACCTATGTATTGATTTATTTATTGTCAAAAGTTACTGATATTATTTGTTGAGCAACAGGTTTTTTTATTATCATGAATGAAAACGATAATTCGATTCTGTGTATGTGTGTATGATATCAATCAAACTTTTTTTTATATCATTTATTTATACCCGGCTTATACCTAATTGTTGTCACTCGCCAGAGTATCATTCAAACTAATCTCAAACAAAAAGTCATTGTGACAAGATCTGTCACAATTAATCAAGTATACCGCATATATTTCGAAAAATTTATTTATTTATGATAATATTCATCTAATGAAATATCGTTTGTAAGAATCTGTCTGCTTTCAACGGAAATATTTTTGTGTAAGTTAATTTTTCTTTATATCCTAATATTCCTAATAGTAGGAATTTTTTGTAACATTTGTGATTAAGCAAAACTTGGTACTATATTCATTGCTGTTGTATGCTTCTTTTTGTTAGTTGTACTTTATAGTGTGGAATGTGGAGTTGTTTTTTAAATATGGCAGTTTTTTCGAATTTAAATCGATTGCTTGTTCATTTTGATAACTGAACTGACAATTACAGTTGTTTTTTGTTACCTATGCATTTTCGGAACAATTCATAGATTTACAGACTTTTTATATCCTATATTGGTCATTGCTCGCTACTTTATTATCCCTTAGCTTACCGACCTCCCCCCTTTTCTCTAATAGATTAGGTGCTGAGAATCTGTCGTTGACTGAGCGTGCACCCAGATTGATTCTTCTCGTCGTGTCGTTCTCTGTATCTTGCGTTTCGCAATTCAGATGCATATCGTAGTGCTGCTTTCACCTGTCGATCACCTCACATTGCGTATGATACAATCCATCAAGATCAGCAAAGGCAGATTATGTACTAATTCGGTTTTTCAGATAAACTAATGAGATCACGGGTAGATATAAATAGCAAACAAAAATGAAAATAATAACAAATTTTTACCATCGTATCTTGTCTTGATATTTCTGTGCTATTTTAGCGTTACTTGATATTTTCCTGATATTCCATCGAAGGAATCAAGAAATTATACAATATCTGTTCATCATCAAAATTAGTAATTATGTATGATGGTTGTAACGACTGGAAGATGAATTTATATAAGTTGACAGCTTTCTCAGTCCCAACGATTTAATTCTTAAATTGCCCGACGTTTCGGCTGTTTTTGATGGCCTTTTTCAAGGGAAAAAAAGACCATCAAAAACGGCCGAAACGTCGGGCAATTTAAGAATTAAATCGTTTGCTTAGTTATTATGTGTTATTTCGTTATTGGTGAATTATTCTAATTTCATTAGGTATATTCTATCTTCAAATAAAATACTATTGAGAATCAGATAAGAGATTTATTCTGAAAGCTAGAATATATAACTGGAAAATATGTCTTCTATAAATATTTTGTTCTTTCTTTGATATTACTTTGACAGAATTTTGTATTTTGTATCATGCAGTCTTTGTTATGATTTTTGATATTTTAAATGTAATTTCAAACTAAATAATGTTAATTTCTCCCATTGAGATGTTTGGTTTTAATAAAAAAAAGTTATTGGTTTGCAAATCATCTCTACCCGGGATTCGTCAAATCATCGGACAGAGTTATGTCTTACAATCAAGTATCTTGGATACTCATTTTTCAACTCAAATTATTGAGGTTCCAATATTATAAGATAAATATTTTCTTAACTAGACAGTGTATAGATAACAAGGAAAATCAATAAGGAATAAGGAATAAGGAATAAGGAATAAGGAATAAGGAATAAGGAATAAGGAATAAGGAATAAGGAATAAGGAATAAGGAATAAGGAATAAGGAATAAGGAATAAGGAATAAGGAATAAGGAATAAGGAATAAGGAATAAGGAATAAGGAATAAGGAATAAGGAATAAGGAATAAGGAATAAGGAATAAGGAATAAGGAATAAGGAATAAGGAATAAGGAATAAGGAATAAGGAATAAGGAATAAGGAATAAGGAATAAGGAATAAGGAATAAGGAATAAGGAATAAGGAATAAGGAATAAGGAATAAGGAATAAGGAATAAGGAATAAGGAATAAGGAATAAGGAATAAGGAATAAGGAATAAGGAATAAGGAATAAGGAATAAGGAATAAGGAATAAGGAATAAGGAATAAGGAATAAGGAATAAGGAATAAGGAATAAGGAATAAGGAATAAGGAATAAGGAATAAGGAATAAGGAATAAGGAATAAGGAATAAGGAATAAGGAATAAGGAATAAGGAATAAGGAATAAGGAATAAGGAATAAGGAATAAGGAATAAGGAATAAGGAATAAGGAATAAGGAATAAGGAATAAGGAATAAGGAATAAGGAATAAGGAATAAGGAATAAGGAATAAGGAATAAGGAATAAGGAATAAGGAATAAGGAATAAGGAATAAGGAATAAGGAATAAGGAATAAGGAATAAGGAATAAGGAATAAGGAATAAGGAGTAAGGAATAAGGAATAAGGAATAAGGAATAAGGAATAAGGAATAAGGAATAAGGAATAAGGAATAAGGAATAAGGAATAAGGAATAAGGAATAAGGAATAAGGAATAAGGAATAAGGAATAAGGAATAAGGAATAAGGAATAAGGAATAAGGAATAAGGAATAAGGAATAAGGAATAAGGAATAAGGAATAAGGAATAAGGAATAAGGAATAAGGAATAAGGAATAAGGAATAAGGAATAAGGAATAAGGAATAAGGAATAAGGAATAAGGAATAAGGAATAAGGAATAAGGAATAAGGAATAAGGAATAAGGAATAAGGAATAAGAAATAAGGAATAAGGAATAAGGAATAAGGAATAAGAAATAAGGAATAAGGAATAAGGAATAAGGAATAAGGAATAAGGAATAAGGAATAAGGAATAAGGAATAAGGAATAAGGAATAAGGAATAAGGAATAAGGAATAAGGAATAAGGAATAAGGAATAAGGAATAAGGAATAAGGAATAAGGAATAAGGAATAAGGAATAAGGAATAAGGAATAAGGAATAAGGAATAAGGAATAAGGAATAAGGAATAAGGAATAAGGAATAAGGAATAAGGAATAAGGAATAAGGAATAAGGAATAAGGAATAAGGAATAAGGAATAAGGAATAAGGAATAAGGAATAAGGAATAAGGAATAAGGAATAAGGAATAAGGAATAAGGAATAAGGAATAAGGAATAAGGAATAAGGAATAAGGAATAAGGAATAAGGAATAAGGAATAAGGAATAAGGAATAAGGAATAAGGAATAAGGAATAAGGAATAAGGAATAAGGAATAAGGAATAAGGAATAAGGAATAAGGAATAAGGAATAAGGAATAAGGAATAAGGAATAAGGAATAAGGAATAAGGAATAAGGAATAAGGAATAAGGAATAAGGAATAAGGAATAAGGAATAAGGAATAAGGAATAAGGAATAAGGAATAAGGAATAATGAGTGGGGCATATTGAATAGAAATGTGTAACAAATACGTGCTGCATGAAGGTGCTTATTAATATTCTTGATAGCATGATTCTTGCAATTTGCTTTGACAAGTTCTTCACCGTAGCTGCTTTTGTCTTTCAGCTGGTCGAATACATTTGAATCGCCATCGCCTACTATCGTTCTACATTTCAAACCTTTTATACAAATTTGTTCAAATCCGGATGTTAAAATATCGGGCTCCATGGATCCTGCTGATCCATTATAATTTTCATAGCATTTATGTTCATCATTTCGGTTTTGCTTTTTGTTGAAGTAGCATTTAATACAGAATGCGTTCCGACTGTCGCCGAAGATAACTTTTTTCGATTCGCCACCGATGATCACGGTAGTACCAGAACGGCATGTGTACCGGTGCCCGTAGCTACGTACATGCCAACAACCATCCAAATAAATGGTTGCACATGGCATGCCGTTTTCGTCAAATTGTTTAGCCAATGATTTTTCTTCGTTTATTGCATTATCCATGGATTTGTTTGCAACCTCCTTGACTATTTCGTAGATTTCATGTTCCGTTTTCAAGAATGTTTGAAAACACATGAAAGGAACATCTAAGTACGCCAGGAACTCCTCGCTGTGGCTATAAGTTTCGCCGCTGGCAATCGTAGCCCAAACAGCACTTCTGCGCACATGGCCATTATTATCAGGATTTTCCGTGGACCCCGAAAAGCATGTTCCACATGTCTGGCATTTTAGTGAAATCGTGGCAACCATGCTTTTAGTACTTTCTATAATCACAATAAAATTCGGCAAGCTGTTTAAATGATGCGGAGTAAGGGCACAAATCCACCTTAGCAAGTAATCTAATTCAACTACTCTATTGGCTTCAGTGGTATACCATTTTGGTGGCTTATAACTTACAAACTGATGCGTGTTGGTAAACTCTTCAAAGCTAGATCAAAGAAAGATGTGAACGGTCATCGACAAAAACTAATTATTATTTCATTTTCAAACTATATTTTTTAAAGCCAATTATCAATAAAAATTGTTTATAAATAATATAAATAAGTTTTTCTTCGTCGTAGCATCCACAATACATTTTCAAGCTATTTTTTTTGAAGTCAATTATTAATAAAAATTGTTTTTTATTATCATAAATACGTTTATTTCATAGGCAATATGAATAAGTTTTTCTTCGTCGTAGCATCCACAATACATAGTAATTTAAACCTAATATATTTCGAATATCATATTAGTATGTTGGTATTTATTAGTTGATCTAAACACTGTTTTTATCAAGCGATTTGCTATTATAAATTACATTAAATATAAAAAAACATTTATTTTGTATACGATCTCATAACTATTTCAGGTCTATTTGTATCAGTTCATCACTTTTATTCAATATAAGATAGTTGGCTGGTTGAACTCATGGAAGAGGAAGGAGTCTAACATAAAATAAAAGTTAAATTAGAACTCCAATGGTCGGGATGAAATAATTAAGAAGTTCCATGTAAGGAAGGTCACGACAAGCTAGAATGTTGTGAACTGGGACATTGGATAGTCTACTTGGGTACGCAAAAAATTTATTAGTTGAGATCTGACATCATGATACTCCACGCGGTAACTTATGCCACAAGCACAATGATTAGTCTCGTAAAGACCAATTCGAAGGAGATGTGCACATCATGTGTAGTCATTGGAATAATACAAATTGTCATTTCCACCGAATTTTATCTGAAATTTGTTTTATGTAAATCCTTCTCAACTGTAGTTCTTTAGTAGAGTGTGTCGTGCTTGAATGAACTAATCGCACGTGTAATCACAATCAAAACCAAAATTCATTAGAAGTATCTTTTTGATTAATTTGAAGGCTTTGACTTTCACTGAATGAATTCAAACAAATACATTATGAAAAATTGTCTGGAAAATTGCATGTAATATTTCGATTCTAATATTTCAATATTTTTCATCTTTTTCAGAATGCTTAGTGGGTATTTGAAACATCACAAAGTACAATGACCCAGAATACCATAAATGAGATGGTGATTGCTTTTCACTCCTACTCCAGTATTGTAATCGACAAATTTACCTTTAAAATTGACTCTATTAGAATTGAAATAGTTTTTGAAAGTGTTACTGGTTGTGTTCATGTTAGTGTATTTTTTGTCTTAGTTTGATATTATTAAAATTTATTATCTCTATCATTTTTTCCGATTTAATTTTTTATTACCTTTCTCATATTCAACCATTTTTAAAATCGGCTTATCAACAGAGTGCCACATACCATTCGATTCAGTTTGTATAAATAACTGAATATCTGTATATATATGTGTGTATATCAAAAATTTACACCCACCTGTCTCAAAGGTAGCTGAACAAATGTTCACTAACATGAATTGAAATTAAATAGCCTGATGGAAAATTTCAGGATATATGTTGAATTTTTAATTAAAAATGTTGCGCTATCGTATGGTAGTGTAATATTATTAGTATTCGTATTCCGGAAGTGAAAGTCCCATTTTTAATCGAACGAAAGGGAGATCGTGAAGCTTGGTTGATGGATTAGAATATCACGTCCTCGTCGATACTAGTCTGAGAAGCTTCATAATCGCGAGATCGTGAAGCTTGGTTGATGGATTAGAATATCACGTCCTCGTCGATACTAGTCTGAGAAGCTTCATAATTTTTTTTCATTTGACATAGAATCCAATCAACATTTTATGGCTGTCGTGAAGGCTTACCAAATGATCAAAGTACTGAAAAAATTAAAAATCAACTAAAGTAATTGTTTCATTTTTCCTCTTGCCAAGCAAAATCTTATGAAAGAAGAACGAATGATATTACTTTCCCACGCTCTGGTTTCTCCTAGGATCTGTAATGCAAACTTCACGCAGTGTCATTGTTGCCAAGGTTTCAGTCTTGGTACAAAAAACTTTCATATAAACATACGGTGTTTGAACTGTGGAAATTCGCATTCGAAAGACGTTTGTTCAATAAATAAGATCATTGATAAATTTTCTTGTTCTAATTGTGATGAAAATCATGAATAAACTGAGGTCACTTTTTTATGTGAAGGATATGTACCGCACAAAAAACCGATGTTACGGAAATCCGCGTTAAAAACCGTGTAAGGTTGCTGTCAGTGTGAAAGCGTAACGCGAAGCGTTGAGGTACGCGTGCGAGCTAGTTGTATTTGATCAAAGCAAACCTGTCAGAGTAAACGCGATGCGATAACAGTACATTGCTTTGAATCGTTTCACATCGCGTTACGTGCTCACTCTGACATCAACCTAACTCATAAAAACACACAACTATAGATAAATTTTCTTGTTGTCGAATGTCTAAAAATTCGTGAAACATAAAGATCTGGTGTTATCTCGACGATAATTTGTTTGAAAAAAATCGACTTTAGGGCTTTGAGATTTCCGGAATCGAAATTTTTTTATTGATGTCAAACGTCTTAAAACTGAAACGTCGAGATCGGGAATCATCTCGAAAAAATTTTTTGGCTAAATTAAAATTCGGGATAACACCAGATCTCGAAGTTACACGGATAGCTTTGAAAATTCACAATAAAAAAAGTACGGGTGTGTAATGTCAGAGACATAACTGGATGTCGTGAATACGAATAAAACTGACACACTTTTTTTTATACTTCCGAATTCGAACTGGTAGTTGGTCGATTGTGTGAATTGTGCAACTTTCCCCTTTTTCACTTCTAGAATTTTAAACGATGCACCTAGACTAAATTACAGATTAGTTACATTAAACATTCTGAAACACAATTAAATGTAATGAAATAACTAGATAGTTCTTTATAATAAAAATGGGCCGTACAGAGTACAGTAAAGTAAAATTTCGCATAATTATTTACGAGTATTATTATGGTTCTAAAAAGAACCGATTTGAAGAATTCTGGAATTAGGAACTGGACCTGAGCTAAAGAACTAAATTCAGAACTTAGAACAGACTCAGGATTCAGTTTGATTTTAGTCCTAGAACTACAATTTCGAAACTGAAATCAGTTCCGAAATCTTTTTCCAGAATCCAGTTCAGCACACAGGTTCTGAATTCTAAACCCGGAGCTAAGCTCTTTCTTTATTTCTTTATTTCTTTTGGAGCAGGGAAAAGCCCGATGGAGATGAAATTTGGCAATCTGTCTCTCTCTCTCCAGCAGGCATAAAACCTCCTCATCATTTGTATCAACAGATTACAATGATCCAACAGATACATTTGGGCTTAACACTAACAATTAAAACTAAATCTATAACCCTATCTATAACTAGTTGATGACACTAAACATTGCAGGGCTGTAATAGCGCACTTGCTTAAAAGGTGAGAGAAGAAAAAAGTGGGTAGGTAAATGTTATATAAGGGTTGGTGAGGGGGTGGGTTGGTAAGCGAGAGTGGGCTAACGACGGTGTTAGAATCGGCATGTAGATCTAATTAGTGACCAAAAAGATGGTGAAAGACAGAGAAAACGACGGGGTTAGAATCGGCATGAAGATCTGGTTAGTGATCGAAAAACGGATGGTGAATGACAAAGAAAAAGTAGAATGGACGACCGAGTTAATTTAGACGAGCGAATCTAGTTAGTTTCCAGTGGAGATTGTGAAGAGGCGGAGTGGGAAAGATCACAATAATCCAGCAGATACCATGTCATATACTTATTACTGATAATTAAAACTATCCCTATTGCTAACCTCAATACTCAAGAAGTAGAGAAGTAATTCAGAAACGATTTTTTCACGGTGTTGTGAGATAGGTGAAAATCGAACAAGTGAGAACATCGATTAAATAGACGACACATACTAGAAAACGGTTCGTTATAACCGTAATTAGTGCGAGCAGATTGAATTCTGAGAAATGGATGAGATCGGAGATTGCGAAAATTAATAGCTAGGTTCAGTTTATGTAACAATTCGGGGCAATCAGTTTGAGATTGTAACAAATCCGCCACGAAAATAGCTCTACAGATGTCTCGACGTACGGATAACAAGTCTAAATCGATAAGTTTACAGCGCTCACTATAGCTGGGAAGGTTGTTGGGATCCCTCCAAGGAAGACTGCGAAGGGCAAACCGAATAAATTTATGCTGAATAGCTTCTATGCGTTGGATGTCGAGTTGATAATAGGGAGCCCAGACGACTGCAGCATATTCGAGTATAGAGCGAACCAGTGCACAATATAGTGCTTTAAGACAATATATGTTATTAAAGCTCTTTGTAATGCGAAATATGAATCCTAGCATTTTGGAAGCCTTAGAGATCGTATACTCTACGTGATTTTTAAAATTAAGTTTTTTTTTTTTTTTCAATCATATAATTTATTAAGGCACACTGCTTAAGCTCTAAGATGCCAAGGGTTTTTTCTAATTTTAATTAACAAATAACTTAAAACTAGGATAGTATATTAAGATAATGTAATGACTTTGGCAGATCCCGCCTTCAGCTGGCAATCGGCACCGGCCGACCAAAATTAAGTTTTGAATCCAACAGAACTCCTAAGTCCTTGACAGTCGATTCTCGTTTGAGAATAGTCTGGGAAATGGTATAGTCGAATACAACTACTGTGCGTTTACGTGAGAAAGAAATTACGGAACATTTTGAAGCATTCAAGACCATTGCTCTGAAACTTAAAGACGGTTTTTCGCCTCGACCATCAAAATGGGTTGTATAAAGTACAGTAAAGCAAAATTTCGCATAATTCTTTGAGAGTATTATTATTGTTCTAAAAAGAACCGAATAGAATTCTAGAATAAGGAACTGGACCTGAGTTCAAGAACAAAATTTAGAACCAAGAACAGAAGTTCTACTTTCATTGACGACTGCTCCACTTGACGACTGAAGTCCAAATGAGAGATGCGACCTGAGCGTTTGAGGTTTTTAACCACGCAGAAGGTGCACTCTCCGAAGCTGCTGCGACGTCTGCTTGCATCCAACGCACAAGAAGAAATGATCGAGTTTCGACCACGGTTCCCCTTTTATACGCAGTCAGTTGAAGATATGTGCCTGACTACCTCAAAATCGTCGTCCTTGCGCGAAAAAGCCAAGCAAAAGTAAAGAGTTTTCCGCGTTGTTTTCAAAATTTGAGAAAACTTAGTATTTGAGTTGTTTGTGGTTATCTCACACTGTTCAAAATATTATCCTAAATTCCTGATCATATTTTTGATGAAATGGTGAAAGAATTATGTTGCTGCCTTTAATACAAGTCGAGATATTCACGATTAAGTTCTGCCCATTCTTCATATGGCTAATTTTGAAAAGGCACCCCATAGTAAAGTAAGTCGTATTCACGACAAAAAATTTAGTTGTGAATTTAGAACTGAACAATGGTGTTATATAATTATTTGAATATTTTAAATTGAATTACTCGACCTTTTAAACCGTGTGAAGATAAATTTTAATGTGGAACAAATTTTTGTTTTCTATATAAACTAGAAACCCAAGAAATATACACGTAGAAATGTGGTCAGGTTTTGAACAATTACAGCTCAGTCAATTCTGTATCAATTATTAATATTATGTCACCATTTGATTGGAAATATTTCGACGTATTGATTTGAATGTTCATAGTCATGTATTTTTAATCATATATCATTGAAATGTTAATTAATAGCTAGCAGTGTCCTATTTTGTCTGCAAAAAATTTCCGGCATGCTGGATTTCCCTGCCATAGTCGACGGTTTTGAAGGAGTAAGCGATATATCAAAGGGAAAGCATCGCTCTGATTGGTCAAACGATGCAAAAGCGTAGCTGTTAGAAGCACGCGAAACTATAAATAGAAGCAAAATTATAGCTAACGTTTCAGTCCTACACGTAGCTTGCTGGAGGTAGGTTGTTGCTAGACAGCATGACAGAAAGTGCCATAAAACGATTTGAAGCTTTAATCGGTATGCCCTGATCTTGTGTCATAAAAGATTGGATGAAATCCCATGTTATGTCGTTTCGCCTGAGAAATTGACAACTACCTCAGGGTAAATTTTGAGTGCATAAGACTAATTTCTTATTTATATAAGATGAACTCGATTGATAATGAGAAAAAGTTTATCGAAATCGCAGAATGGTAGTAATGGTAGAGAAACGCTATAAAAATAACTACTTGCACACAAAACTTGAACACAAGCTTGGCGAAAAGAAGCTTAAATATCGATATCTGCATCGCAATCATGTACAAACATATAATTGCATGCATTTGGGCTATTGATGTAATTTCGTCGGCTAAAAAAATACAAATCATGACAAATATAGTCCATATTCTGGGTTCGCGTGTTCGGTGTTGGTTCACAATATTACCTTCTTTCAATACTAAAGTATACCATACATGGAATCTAATTTATCGCTAGAGCATATTTTACATTCCAATGCACTGGCGACAAAATAAATTTCTTTTATGGCGATTTGGAAACACTCACAAGATATCGATCTATTTTTTGTGATAGGGAGCCAAAATGCAAAACATGTTCTGTAAAACTGTGGGTAAAATAACCGGAATGAATAAAATACTTCACAATCAACACCATTCTGGTTATTTTTCGGTTCTCTCCGGGTTATTTAGCAGAATTGTAAATATGAATTGCTACCAGTACGAACAGAAAATCCTCAATGTTCGAGTGTAGCTCCAATCTTGTATAATTTTTTCACTTCTGATCTTTTTAATCTACCCGTTGGTTGTCAGAAATCTCCAATCTGGTGAAGTTGTTGTTCACCAGGAAGGAAAAGCTTTGAAGGATTCAGAATAAAATTCTGAAAATGTTTTTGAAGCACCCTCCCTAGTTTAGTACAAATAAGTTACACTGACTCACAACTATAGAACCATTAGATGTTGTGTGTTAGTACAACTAACGTGTCTAGCTCCATTTGCATAAAGTTAAAGTTGCATAAATGATTAAAATGTGATTTGTAATAAAACACTCACCTTAAACATAATTTCCCTTAATACAATTAGCTTAAATATACTTACCATACAAATACCTACCTTAATGTAATACACTTACATTGCGCTCGATTGCGTTGCTCATGCTTACCTACAGTCAAATGAAACTGAATACATTTTTGACTTTTGTTTGAACTGTCGAAGAGTGAACAAGCATTCTTTTGCACAAAAATAAATCTCCCTGCTGAGTATAAAAGTTTTTTTCTTACGAAAGCTGGTAAAGTCGAAATTACCAGTTAGAAGCTGTATCGTGGAATTACACCCAGGAAATACAAACCAGCACGTGCCTGGAAAGCAAGTTTGAGGTTACGTTGAAGGTAACGCATTACATCACAATCAGGTGGGTGCGTTTTATTTGTATTCCGTGTCAATGAGCTTGATTAAAACGTCACCGCCGAAGAAAAGGGCGATCCGTTCATATGCTACAAAATTGAAAACGCTTATGCGGCAACGTGGGAATATTCTCGGTTCGGCTGCTTTAATAAAAAGATTCAATGAACAATACCAGGAGTGTCAAGTGCATCAGGTACGGGTGCGGATAGACTCTCGATCAACTTTGGGCAGATTTTTCGAGTGTCCAAGATGATATTGAAGAAATTGAGCATCGTGCGGACGGTGACGGTGATATCGAATTGACTTTATCTGATGAACGAAACCAATTTCAGGATCTTTACTTTGACCTTAAGGCCTCTCTTATTAGTAAATTACTTGACTGTAGGTCTGCCACTGAGCAACCAGTACCTCGCCCGCAACCAGCTCCGTTACATTCTGTACGTTTACCGGAAATTAACATACATGATTTTTCTGGAAATCCATCAGAATGGATTGCCTTTCGAGATATATTCAAGTCCATGATCAATGCTAGCGTTCATTTGTCACCTGTACAGAAAATGCATTATCTGAAAGCAGCTCTTCGAGGTGAAGCTGCTCGTATAGTCGCTAATTTGGAGGTAAATGATGGTAAAGGTAAAGGTAAAGGTAGATAACTCGAATTTATTACTCAAACATCATTTTTCGGCCTTGTTCACTATTCCTAGTGTTAGAAAGGCTTCTTCGTCTGCTTTGTACAATCTTGTGGTCGAATTCGATCACCATGTAGGTGTGTTGGAGAAATTAGACACACCAGCGAATCTTTGGAATACTGTTCTCGTTGAAAGCTTGAGTAAGCGTTTTGATCCAGTAACGTTAAAGGAATGGGAAAATACTTGTGAAGGGGATGCAAGACCTACTTATCAGAATTTAATTGATTTTGCTCGGAAAACATCAAGAGTGTTAGAGTCAGTTAAACTGCTGAACAATTGCAATCAAACCGGTGATGTTAAGCCTGTTAAGTCCAAACCTATTTCTGCACATATAACGGCTGATGCCACGATTGAATGCCAATTGTGTAAATATGCTCATCCACTGTTCAAATGCGATCAGTTTCTCGGAATGGAAGTCAAGCAGCGTTTTGAGTTGGTGAAGAAGCATGGATTGTGTATTAATTGTCTGAAGGGATCACATATAGCAAAGAATTGTAGCAGCGGTTGTTGCAGAAATTGTTCAAAAAAGCACCACACATTGTTGCATTTGACATCCCCCCCCCCTTACTGGAGCCACAAAAACTTCAACACAAACATCTTTAGCGTGTTCAGTTGTATCTAACAACTCTATTCCTTCAGAACAACAGTTGTCGCATGCAAGTTCGTTCGCATCACAAACGTGCCCTTCACCACCTCCGCCGCAAGTTGTCACGCGTGCGTCGGATCCGGTAACGGCTTTTTCGTATTCGGTCGTCGTTGCTCCCTCCCCGTCGCCGGTTGATTCGTTCGCGAAGTGTTTGAAAAATGATCTCGATAAAGAATCTCCTTCTATGGCTTGATACATATCTCCTAAGAAGGACACTGCTAACGAGAATGAGGTATTTCTGTCATCTATTGTTGTGAAAGTTGAAGACATTGCTGGTAATTCTCACTTCATTCGTGGAATTTTGAATAGTTGTTCCCAAGCCAATTTCATTTCGGAGGCCCTTGCCAGAAGGCTCGAATTGAAATGTAATAAGACAAACATGGATGTAAGCGGCATTGCGCAAAGAGTTGTCCATATTCGTTCGAAAGTGCATACAAAAATTTCCTCACGCTTTGGAAAATTTGATTACTCTCTGGAATGTCTCGTTATTCCTCATATTACTGTGACTCTTCCAAGCAAGCACATCGATATTTCGCGTTGGAATATTCCTGCCAATATTCCGTTAGCTGATCCGCGCTTCAACATAAGTGCTGGTGTCGACCTGCTCATCGGAGCAGACATTTTCTATTCACTACTTGAAAGCCATAAAGTACTCTTGTCCGAGGGCTACCAAACCCTGCAGCACACAGTCTTTGGACACGTCGTAGCTGGAAAGCTATTGAAGTCGTCCAATTCCTCGCCGATTTGCATCGTGAGCGCTTCAAAGGTCTTGGATTTTGCATTACAGCGTCTCTGGGAGGTGGAAAACTTCGATAATGACAAGACTATGACTCCCTTGGAGCAAGCGTGTGAATCACATTTCAAGGAAACGGTTTCTAGATCAGAAGACGGTTGTTATGTGGTTCGTCTTCCGTTGCGCCAAGAGCTCCTACCCTTCCTGGGAGAGTCGTACGCGGTAGCTCAACGTAGATTTTTTGCAATCGAGAAAATTCTCTGGGAACAAGGAGTTCAAAATGGAATACGTATCGTTTATGGAGGAATATCGCAATCTGGGCCATATGGAGTTGAGTCCTCGAGCCGAACATTTCCAGTTTGTCCTACCACACCATGCCATTCATCGTCCAGAGAGTTCGACCACGAAGACACGAATAGAATTTGAAGCCACATGCAAGGGTATCACACAATTGTCGCTAAATGATATTTTACTCGTCGGGCCGATTGTGCAGCCATCGTTGCTCACCATCGTGTTGAATTTCAGATCACCAAAATTCGTCTGTATAGCAGATCCAGCGGATCGCAAACTGCAGCAGGTTCTTTAGAGATCGGATACATCACAGCCTGTACACCGGTACCAGCTAACTACAATCACGTATGGAACTGCAAGTGCTCCATACTTGGCAACTCGTGTGCTCAATGAACTAGCCGAGGACGAAGGTGCAAAATTTCCGCTTGGTGCCAGTATTATTCGAGAGGGATTTTACGTAGACGATGTGCTTACCGGTAGTGATGACATTGATGAATTGATAGAATCAAGCAAACAACTCTCGCAGCTTTTAGAGTTGGCTGGCTTTCGTTTAAGAAAATGGTGTTTTAATAAACCGCAGATTATAGTTCACATACCCGATCAGTTGAAGGAATCTTTACCGTTAACGGAAATCGACCGTTCTACCACTGTTAAGACACTGGGTCTGCTGTGGTCGCATGATTCGGATCATTTTGGGTTCAAAATTCCACATCTTCCGAAATTGAGCACTGTACGCAAGATTATTGTTGTATCAGAGATGGCTCAGCTGTTTGATCCTCTTGGAATAGTGGGAGCTGTCATATTGAGTGCCAAGATATTCGTTCAGCAGCTGTAGGCCATGAACCTTTTGTGCGATGAAGAACTGCCGACTAAACAACGAGATTGATGGTTCAATTTCCGGAATGAGTTTACTAAATTGGCAGAGCTACAAATACCTCGACGGGTCATAGCAAACATTGAACATCGATTTGCCTTGCATTGTTTCTGTGATTCGTCACAACGTGGATACGGCGCTTGCGTCTATGTTGTATCGTCGGACGTTTCTGAAGTCTTACACAGCTATTTGCTCATCTCAAAATCTCGCGTCGCTCCTCTTCGGGGTCTCACAATACCGAAGCTAGAATTGTGTGCTGCGCTACTTGGTATCCAGCTTGTAGCTCAAGTCGTAAAAACATCTCAGTTCAATGAGACTGTAACTTTCTGGATAGATTTCAGCATTGTTCTACACTGGATTTAATCACCTCCGACATCGTGGAAAGTTTTTGCGTCAAACAGAATTGCGGAGATACAGAAACTCACAGAAATGGATAGCTGGCGTTATGTTCCAACTCATTTAAACCCAGCTGATCGACTTTCCAGAGGAACACTACCTTCGCTCGTACTTAAAGATTCTCTATGGTGGCATGGACCTGAGTATCTCGTGCTACGCTCGAAGCCGTGGCCAGAGAACATTGTAAGATTAACAAAAACTGATGAACTAAATACAGAAGCAGAAGCTCGGAAGGTGTTAACGTGTACAGTATCTGAAGTTGTAAACCCCATTATTTCTTATTACTCCGATCTTGGAAAGCTTTTAAGAATCGCTAGCTATTGCCTGCGATTTTATCGAAACAGTAAACGTTCAAATGAACCTCGTGTTGTTGGCCCTCTGCATCCTACGGAAGTTGAAATCGCTTATACGCTCGGTGCAGTCTGTTGAGTTCGCAGAGGAAATTCGTTATCTTATTTCAACTCCTCGTCGGGTCCTTACGAGTAAGGATAGAAAACTGAAATCATCAATAAAAGCTTACAATCCGGTTTTGGATGAGACTGGACTCCTGCGAATTTCGGGGCGGCTGGTGAACATGCGTGTTTCTTTGATACCAAGTACAGTATTGTGTAGTGAACAATAGAACGACCTCGATATGAGTGAACCAAACGAACAAAAGCTACCGCCGACACGAAAGAATACAATTGTTGTAGACTTCAGCAGTGCAAAATTCGACCTTCGATACGAGAACTTCAAGGTATGCTTAAGGAGCACATGCATTTTGATGTTAAACGTGTGCATTTACTTCAATGCAATAAGGCCAATAATGTTGTTTATATCCAGTTCTAAGAGTTGGATGCAATTCAATCCGCAAAAGACAATAACAATGTGCACTATGTGGAGCACGATAACATTAAATACAACATTCCAGTATATATGGAAGATAGTGCTATAGAAGTGCGTGTGCATGATCTTCCCTCAAGCGTCACCGATTCATATATTCGCAAAACTATGTCCCAATACGGAGAGATTCTCTCTATGGAGAAATAAAAATGGAAGTATTTTTTCCCCGGTATTTTAAATGGCGTACGTTTATTACGCATACACTTGAAGAAGCCTATACCTTCTTATGTGATTTTTAGTCAAGATACGAGAATTCCGTGCAAATCACTTGTTACCTATGACAATCAGATGGCCACATGCCAATATTGCCAAAAAGCTGTTCACTACTGTAAGCCATGTGATAAACTGGACAAGGAGACAACTACACCAAATGACAACGGTGCTTCCTTCACACCAACCCCAACCAACACCAGTACACCTATAACAGCGACCAACAGCAATGAAGCATCCCCTTCAATGAAACCATCAGTATCCCCTATAGAACAAAGTACACCAGCTGCAGTTAACAACTTACCCTCCAACCAACCAGCAACTGTAACCAATGTACAACAAGGCGCATCTACAGCAACTCTCAACGAGCTCAAGACTACGATCAACAAGGAAAACGAAAATAAAACGGAAATCACACGCAACACCGACGATGAAGCAATGGATGATGAGATAAGCCGCGGACGAAGTGACCCCCGATCCTCGTTGGATGGAAATGAAAACTCATCTCCCCCTAGAAAAAGGGTGACAACGAGATCCAATAGCAAAAAAAAAATTTAAGTAACAAAAATGTAAGCCAATCGGCCACGTAAAGCTTTTACGCCAAAAGGCCAGAATAAAAATTTTATTATAAAAAAAAATCACTCAACATTGCTCATCGCACGCTCTATACACATTAGAACCCTCCACGGAGGACCAACACTTCTTCTCGCTACAATGAGACAAAGGTTCTGGCCAGTACGAGGAAGAGACTTGGCTCGCAAAGTCGTACGTCAATGTGTTACTTGTTTCAGATGCTCTCCCAAACCATCCGAGCAATTCATGGCACCTCTTCCGACTCTACGAGTGACCCAGGCACGAGTGTTTTCAAATAGTGGCTTGGACTACTGCGGTCCATTCAAAATTCGTCCGTTGTATGGGAGAGGAGCAAACGTTAAAATATACGTCGCGGTGTTCGTATGTATGGTGGTGAAGGTGGTACATCTCAAAGTCGTAACTGATTTGTCGGCGGTCGCGTGTATACATGCGGTAAAACGTTTTATCGCTCGTCGCGGTCGGTTGATAAACTTGTACTGCGACAACTCCACAGCCTTCGTTGGCGCTGATCGAGAGCTAAAGCAGCTGCGCGCCCAGTACTTGGAACAATTTTCTTCAGAAAGGTGGAATGGATACTGTCTCGAAAATGGAATTTCTTTCCATTTTATCCCACCCCGCTCTCCGCACCATGGAGGATTGTGGGAGGCGGGTGTGAAATCATTCAAGCATCATTTTCGTCGAATCTTGGGAAGCAGATTCTTTACACTCGATGAGGTGTCTACAGCTGTTGCACAAATAGAATGTGTTCTTAATTCTCGACCACTTTCTTCATTATCGAATCATCCACAAGACCTCGTGAGTTTGACCCCTGGATATTTCTTAGTTGGGGAGCCGCTGTATTCTATTCCGGAGCCTGACTACACCGAAATACCCAACAGGCTCAAACGGTTTCAGGAGATGAAACGAAGAAATCAGGATTTCTGGAAGCGGTGGTCCTGTAATTATGTCAGTGAATTGCACCAACGCTCAAAGTGGCAATACGTCCGTGATGAAGTCAAGGTGAGATCATTAGTCCTAATGAAGCAAAAAAACGCGCAACCATTACAGTGGAATCTCGGTCGCATTGTAACAGCTACTCCGGGAGATGATGGACATGTGCGAGTTGTAGAGGTTCGCACTGCTAAAGGACTCTACAAACGCGCTATCACTGAAGTTTATCTCCTTCCTCGGGATGCTCATGAATCAGTTAGTTCCAAGCGATCAAACAACAACGCCCTCAGGTGAGTCCGCATCGAATCTCATACATAGAAGTAGGGGAAAGAAATGTCAAATTCGTGCGCGCCAAAATAGCAGGGCTGCGCACCCATTCAATTGACATGATATGTTGAATGTGATACCGTGCGATGGCGCTGTTGAACTGAAGATTGATTTCGCTCCAAGCTGACAGGGTCTGGTCAAATGAAACTGAATACATTTTTTACTTTTGTTTGAACTGTCGAAGAGTGAACAAGAATTCCTTTGCACAAAAAGAAATCTCCCTGCTGAGTATAAAAACTTTTTTTCTTACGAAAGTTATCGTCGTTGTCGGAGTGCTTCAACGTTTAGTCCGTTCCTGTCGAGTCCCGTGACAAAGATTGGAATTATCGTCAATAGATGTAATGTCACATAATATTATAAGCAAATTCCGACAAAAATCGATGCAATCTTCAATTGAATCGATTTTAGTAATCGATACGATTACTCGATTTATTTACATAAAAAATAGGTATAGAACTCGCTCAAACTTTAGAAAACTTTTCCGAGGCCCGGAGGGCCGAATGACATACACCAATCGATTCAGCTCGACGAACTGAGCAAATGTCCGTATGTGTGTGTGTGTGTGTGTATGTGTGTGTGTCTGTATGTGTGTTGTCAACTAATAGGTCGAGATCTCAGAGATGGCTGGACCGATTTTGATCAAACTAGTCGCAAATGAAAGGTCTCCCCGTCACCCAAAACGCAATTGAATGGTTTTGAGATCGGATGTTCACCTTTTTGAGTTATACGAAGTGTTATGTCAAAATTTTCAGTTTTTCGACAGTATCTGTCACAATTGACCTTAAAAACAGAATATGTTCTCAGACTTAGATTCCGCACGGTAATAGATATCCAACAAGCCATAGATTGTTAAAATCCGTCAATTTTTAACGGAGATATCGAAATTTTTGATGTGGAACACATCTTTATTTTCTATATAGGGGTGCAAATCAGAAACTCAAGAAAAACTACACGTAGAAATGTGGTCAGGTTTTAAATACTTACAGCTCAGTCTGTTTTGTATCAATTATTAATATTATTTCATCATTTGATAGGAAATATTTCTACGTATTGATTTGAATGTTCATAGCCATGTATTTTGAATTGTATATCATTGAAATGTTGATTAATAGCTAGCAGTGTCCTATTTTGTCTGCAAAAAATTTCCAGCATACCGGATTTCCCTGCCATAGTCGACGGTTTTGAAGCAGTAAGCGATGTATCAAAGAGAGAGCATCGCTCTGATTGGTCAATCGATGCAAAAGCGAAGCTGTTGGAAGCACGCGAATCTATAAATAGAAGCGAAATTAAAGCTAACGTTTCAGTCCTATTCCTAGCATGCTAGAGGTAGGTTGTTGTTAGCGTAAAACCGTGTCGCTCGCTGTGCGTATTACATTTCTCTTCATGCTCTCTCGTAAATGTGTAAAATGACTCTCGATGTGGCCGGGTGGCCAAGAAAGTTTTGATATTTTCGGTTACAAGTTTGACTGCATCACATAAAATCCAATAAAGGTACCGCTTGTTTGGCAGCCTTGATGAGCCGATATTATTTCTCTCTCATGTTTCGTTACGTTACCAGGCAGAAATGGTGCCGCCATAGAAACGTACTTACCATTATAAAAATAACATGCACTTAATTTTTATCGCGACAACATATATGTTTTTATGCACTAATCGCATCTAAACTAAATTATCTAGACATTGTCAGGATAGATTTTTGATCCATGCTTTTGAAGGCGAGATATTCAATGAACAAGTTGAAAGTTGCCGTTTTCAGCTATGCAACTCATCCTTCAGAAAAAGGACTTTCTCGACCGCTAAAGTCAAACAATCATTCTGAAATTTTCCCAGAATAATCTAAACTAAATTTCTAAGAGATTGTCTGTTGGGTTTTTTGATATTCGTCACCGTTTCTGAGAAAATCAGATTTGAAGTGTGAAAATAGCCCTTTAAAACACCCTAAAACACACTGGCCTCAGCCCTTAATTGGTATGCTCTGAGCTTGTATCATGCAAGCTCGGAATTCCATGTTGTGTCGTTTCCCCATGAGAAATTGACAACAACCTCTGGATAAATTTTGAGTGCTTAAGATTAATTTCTAATTAATATTAGATGAACTCGATAGATAATGAGAAATAGTTTATCGCTTCAACCGAAATCGCAGAATGGTAGAGAAACTTAACGCTAAAAAACTGCTTACATAAAAAACTTGAACACAAGCTTGGCGAAGAGAAGCTTAATTATCGAAATCGCAAGTATGTACAAAGATATGATTGCATATATTTGGGATAATGGTGTAATTTCGTAGGTCATAAAACAAATGCAAATCAGGACAAATGATGTTAGGTGTTGGTTCGGATTGATTGAACTTTTTGATTGTAGATCATTAGAAATTTTTGTTGCCTTGTTCTACATCAACGGCTCGAACAACCCCATGGGGCTGATCCTTGTAGTTTTGTGTGAACGACTTTTCCCCATATTCCAGCAGTAGGAGTTTTGAGCGCTGTATGACAAAGAAATGCTTGGGAGCAACGGAAAACACGATTCTTTATACTGTTACATACAATTCTTTATAAGTACCAAAAAGACTGTGTACAGCATCCTTTTTCATGACATTTAGCCTCGGACCGATTTTAGCACGGCTCGTTTTTGGCAACACAATCGTTCAAATATGACATATATAAACCAGATGATGGCAGAATTTTTTTAAATTATATTGTTTTAAACTACTTACAGCAATAAATGCTGGAAGAACATAACATCCATATACCATTCGAATCAGTTCGTCAAGATCAGCAAATGCGTGTGTGTCAAATAATTTCACTCAATTTTCTCGGAAAATTTCTTTTCTACAAATTCAGATTCATACGAAAAGTCGTATGCTCCCAAACAAAGTTCCTACATTATGTTTGGTTCCGACCTCTGGTTCCGTAACTACAGAATGATATGTGAAACGAAATCAAAATTGTGTAACTCATTCTTCTCGTAGATGGCTGAACCGATCTAAGATTCAAATGAAATCTAAGAATCATCTAAGATTCAAATGAAAAGTTTCAAGATTCTATAAAACATCTTGCTCCTCAGTCAGATCCAACTTCCGGTTTCGGGGATACAGGGTGATTGGTATAAAAATGTCTATTCCACATAAATTAATCAGGTTTATCGGGTTAGCAGATTTGGATAGTCGATAAAAAATTTACTTTATTCAGTTTTAGTGGTATTCAGTTGTCGATTCAGAAGGCACCTAAAAATTTAATTCGTGCTATGATTTCTCAAAGATGTCTTCACTGATTTTCAAATATTTTGAAACAAATGTAAACTATACAGCTACTCAGGTGAATTTATCTGACTTCGGCCATACCGATTTTAGAATTCCAGTTCCAGTATAAAATCGTTTCTCAAAGCTCAATCCTTTTTAAAAAAAAAGCCTAATCAAATTTCAGAAACAAAAATTCAAATTAAAACAAACTTATATACAAAATTGTCCCGGGTTGGCGGTTCAATGCATAGGACGCTGGTCTTACAAGCCAGCTGTCGTCTGTTCGAGCCCCGACCTGGAAGGATACTTAGTGTCGGTAGGATCCATAGTACTAGCCATGCAATGATTCTGTACACTAAGAATCGGCTGCGAAGTATGTTGAAACAGAAAGGCCAAATTCCACCACAGGAATGTAATGCCAAGACTTTGCTTTTTATATACAAAATTAATTAATTTTATACATACATACAAAAATTAATTAATTTTATCCAATTATGACTTCCGGTTCTCGAATTACATGATGATGATTTTTTAAAATTCAGACCGATATAGAAGATGACAATCCCGAAAAGCTTCAAAGTTGGACTCAAAACTGTTGTAATTTATTCGTCATATGGCCATACGAATCGGTTTGGGTTATGCTGGTTCCTGAATACCGGCTCTGGAAGTACCTTAAATTACCGTAAACTCTAAAGTGGAACTTACATATCATGGCATGTTTGATCGATTATCACACTTCTAGATTCAAATTCGATCCGATTTACAGTTTCAACATTACAGAGTAATGAGTGATTAAAATCTCAAATTGTCGCTTAAAACGACGGTCATTAAAATAATGTCAAGAAAACTTAAACACCGAAGAATATTCATGCAAAAAACACATGTGGATTGATAGAAAAAAGGTATCATCTCACTGCTAGGTGGATTAAACACGTTTTTCCCATTACACATTACAAGAAGGTTTACAATTTTCCTTACAAAACAATCAAAGAATTGCGGAAGCAAATGATTTACTAATGGTAATAACCAAGTCATGTTTATAACAGGGATGAAAAGTCATCACATGGGACTGAATATCCAATTCAAATCTTCAATTTAAATTTAATTCTTATTACAATAAACAATATATTTAAAAAAGATGAGTTGGAATATGGCAAAGTTAAATTATATTTGGTGATAACTAAGATAATAAGGCAAGGTAGAAGCATTATTATATGAGACTGCACTTGCGTTGGTACTCTGTCTTTGTCTAGGACCAGTTTGCACAATTACTGCATTGTTTCCTAAAATAGAGTTTTCAAAAAAGTATTTTGGAAGGATAATAAATAAATGAACCGATTGTGGAAGATAGAAAGCTGTTAAATTGGTATACAGATTTTAAATGTAAATTGCCGAAATTATAATAAATTAATTTTCCATTTATGTCAGTCCCACCTTATACAACCTTTGAAGAATTTAGTAGTGGTATTTTTTTCGGAGGTGTTCCAGAACATGTTGATCAATTTCCATACGAATGGAAATAAGTATCCAATTTCTTGATCATTTTTTGGTTATAAAGTAAAGAGTTTTAATAATATAAAAATCGGTACACTTACTTTTCGAAAAATTGTTTATCATGCTGGCTCACTAGTGAATTATTATATTCAATATCACTGTTAACGCTACGGTCTGTGTTTTTTTTAACGGTACAGCTGATCTTTCTTCTTTTACTATAGCGAGTCAGCTGACCACGCGTACGCTTTGTAACAAATACCATGCTGCTACACTGCTGAATACGAAATGACGAACTGTGTGTTTCCTTTTGTGCGTCTTGTTTCAAGAATAAAATTCCATCTACTACAGAGCCGCTTTCACGTTTCAATGGGTCCGGGCTGAAGCAATATTTGTGTGAGGACCCCCGAGAACAAGTGATGAGAGCAAAAAAGGTCCCTTTGTTATCATTTAATTTATTTTTTTGGTCGATTGACCCGGGGCCTGTGTAAAAGCGGCCCTGATCTACTAACACTTGCACTCAAAGCATCGTTTGTGCAACCGGTATGGTGAAATATTCACATACACAGCCGAAGAAATTTCAAACCAAGCCAAAGAGGCCAACTCATGTGTGTGCAATAATAAGTTCACTACATTTTCTCGGACATCACTAGCTGGGGTTTTGAGAACTTAGATTGAAATGAACAAACTTTATAGTACCATAAACTACCATTAACTTTTTTCCGGAAGCGACTTTCGGAATTATATAGTCTAGAAATGTCTGTTTCAACGATAACGAACCGAAGACCAATCAGCCTCTGGCCTCCGGTGCCAGACATCCTCAAATTATAATTTCATAGATTACATTATTGGAATACATTCCAATTATAACTAACAGTTCATCATACCATGCAGTTAAAATTATTTAGTGAATCTTTTCTCAAGCACATATTTGGGGCACGAAATTGAATATAAAATCATTTCGTAGTTCCTTATTATTCAATCGATTTTGAAAGCAAAATCAAGCGTTGATTCAATGTATTCATAATAATTGAAAAACCATTGAATTCCAATAAGTTTTCCATGCTGACTGGCTCGAAGCTTACCCTCAATGTTTATCACTTTGTTTGTATATCATGTTAATGAACGACAATACTTGGCTTGTATTCATTTCATTCAGTAGCTTGCAACAATCTACAATAATACCTGTTATACGATATCACACAACCAGGCTTTATTGCTTCAGCAACATCAATGCATTGAACTCAACAGAATTGGACATTATTAGCATTATAAATGACAGTTACTTAGAAAATGAACAATTTTTCACAATACCCATTTTATTGTATTCAACTCGTTTTTATTTCAACACAAAACCCAATGCTGCATAAATTCGCGTCATAATTTTATATGTAATTTTTGCTCACGATATAATGTCACCGAACCCACTCAACATTTCTCACACCACCTCAATACGAAACAGCAGCGCGCAAGTAATAAAAAAATGCAAAAAAGTTTATGTAAACTTTTTTAATTTTCGGTTGTTTTAGCTAAAATTTTAAAATTTTGAGTTGCATTTTCAGATTCTTTGTGAAATTCTGCTACAAACACTACTTTTCAGTTCTAAAATCATTCCCGTGGGACGGAACAGTGACCGTTGATACATTTCAAAAACCAATTACGGCTCGGCAAAGCAAAATTTCAAAATTCTAAGAATACTTAGTTATGATAAATTTGATTTCGAAAACTTAAGTGTTTTTGGTTTCTCGAAAATCGGTCTAGTTTTTGAATAATTGATAAAAAAAAACCGCGATTTTCGCATTCCGCTACATTTCACCTTAAGGTGAAATGTAGCGTCATAAAATGCGCGCAAAATTTTATCCGCTTCAGTTGAACGAACCGCCGCACAAAGCATATCAAGAAAAACGGACACATAGAAACAAAAACTTTTTTCAATGATTGAGCGCAGTGGGTTTACCTCTCGTTATATTGGCTTGAAAAAAAGACTGGACGAAATGGATTTTTGAATCCTTCACACTTCGAATATATGCTAATTAAATCGTTATTGTTAGTGATTACTCTTACACTAGAGCTATAAATCATGAGTAATTATGAATGACTAACATGAGGTTATATGTATATGTATTGAATAACTTGCTAACCATGTGTATGCCTGAGCTTAGTAGCAAGCATGGATTCTTCTTCAAAAGAACGATTGAAGACAAGCGAACATTCAAGTGTTTTCGATATCTTTGCAGTAGTTCACCAGGCCCTTCCCGCCGATGAGACAGAATTTACGTAAAAGTATTTACCTGATTCGCATGAGTTCATCTTACCATGCAGTTAAAATTATTTAGTGAACCTTTTCTGAAGCACATATTTGGGGCACGAAATTAAATGCAAAGTTATTTCGTACTTCATTATTATTCAATCGATTTTGAAAGGAAAATCAAGCGTTGATTCATTGTATTCATAATAATTGGAAAACCAATGAATTCCAATAAGTTTTCCATGCTGACTGGCTCGAAGCTGACTCTCAATTTTTATCACATTGTTTGTATCACAGGTTAATGAACGATAATACTTGGCTTGTATTCATTTCATTCAGAAGCCTGTCAATGATGAAGTTATAGTTTTGCTATTAAAATTGATGCAATCTAAAATAGTACCTGTTATACGATATTACACAGCCAAGCTTTATTGCTTCAGCAACATCAATGCATTGAACTCAACAGAATTGGACATTATTAGTATTATAAATGACAGTTACTTAGAAAATAAACGATTTCTTACAATACCCATTTTATTGTATTCAACACGTTTTTATTTTAACACAAAACCCAATGCTGCATAAATTCGCGTCATTATTTTATATGTAATTTTTGCTCACGATATAATGCCACTGTGCCCACCGTGCATTTCTCACACCACCTCAATACGAAACAGCAGCGCGAAAGCAATAAAAAAAATGCGGAAAAGTTTATGTAAACTTTTTCAAATTTCAGTTGTTTTGGCTAATATTTCATAATTTTGAGTTGCATTTTCAGATTCTTTGTGAAATTCTGCTACAAACACTACTTTTCAGTTCTAAAATCATCCCCGTGGAAAGGAACAGTAACCGTTTATACATTTCAAAAACCAATTACGGCTCGGCAAAGCAAAATTTCAAAATTCTAAGAATACTTAGTTATGATAAATTTGATTTCGAAAACTTAAGTGTTTTTGGTTTTTTGAAAATCGGTCTAGTTTTTGAATAATTGATCAAAAACACGATTTTCGCATTCCGCTACATTTCACCTTAAAGATCTGTTTTGTCTTTCTACCAATCCATTTTCTTGAGGCCAATACGGTGTTGTTTTATTTAATATGATTCCTCTTGTCTTACAGAAAGACAAATTCTGTACTTACAAACTGCCGACCGTTACCCAAGCCTTATAAAAATCTTTTCCAATCGATTTGCTGTTTCACTAGCCGTAATTTTCTGCATGATCTCAACTTCCTTGTATCGACTAAAGTAGTCAATTACAACAAGTAAATTATCACCCGAGGGTAATGGACCAAGAAAATCAATGGCGATATCTATCCAAGGAGCATCCGGTAATTTTCTTCTTTCCATTGGTTCTGGCCTTTCAGGTGGGCTTACCAGACGACATACTTCACAGTTGTTAACTAATCGAACTACTGAGTCATCCATTCCTGGCCACCAACACGATTGTCTCAGACGCTGTTGCATTTTTATCATTCCAGGATGACCTTCATGCTCAAGATTTAACATTCTTTGTCTTAAACTTAAACTTAAACTTCTCACCACTAAATCTCCAACTTTACCGAGTTCATTTTTAAAGGCATGATATGGTTTTATTGCCTCATAAGTGTAATTCCAAATTCCACGATTCAAACATTCTCGCAACTCATTGAGTTCTTGATCACAAGCAGACTCGTTATAGTTAATTATTTTCAACGAACATACTAAATTTAAACATCGAGTGCAGTGGTTGACTATTCAGACAAAAGTTGTTAAATTATCCGAGACAAAGCGCTTTTGAACAACCCCGAACAATAATCGTGATGGTATGTCGCCTATCGACCGGTTTGTCGTGTTATTGAGTAAAAATTCTTCTTCAATTAGAATAGTATCCCATTGTTGGTTACGAATTTCAACCAATTTACTTAGCAAAGGTATTAGCGTTCGGTTATATCGTTCAACCTGTCCATTCGCTTGTGGACACGCAGTTGCAACTAAATGATGACGAAAACCATGATCGTTTGAGAAAGACTTGAACTTATCAGACGTAAAGGCGGTCCCGCGATCGGAAACAATTACGTCGGGAGTGGAATATGCTATGAAATACGATCGCAAGTTTTTCATAACTTCGTTTGAGTTTGTTGTTTTAGTCGCATATAGTTTCAAATATTTAGTAAACGCATCAACTACCGCAAGTATATACTCATTCTTACTCTTCGTTTTTTCTAACGGTCCAAGATGATCAACATGAACAGTAAAAAATGGAACATTCGATTTATCTATTAGATGCAACGGTCCGTCTAACTTCTTCTGTTTTGGATTGAAAGTAATACAAGTAACGCATTTAGAAATGTGATCCTTTAATTTAAATCTCATATTCGGAAACCAATACGAACGTTTTATAAGTTCGCAAACTTTGTCGACTCCGAAATGACCTAATCCGTCATGATATTTGTAAATAACTGAGTCTTCCATATTAGCGGGAACGTAAAGGAGCAATCTGTTTTTATATTTACGAAAAATTAAGTTCTCGCGCAATTCGTATTCTTTGCTTTCACCGTTCTCAAGATCGGATTTGATTTTCATAATGTTCGGATCCTTCAACTGATTTACGTACAACGCTGTATCAAAAATATTATTCCTTACTTCGATATCTTCGATTAAATGACAATACATACGGGACAATGCATGCACGTGTTGCATTCTCGCACTACAACGATGTTCGATTTTACAGTCGAATTCGTCAATGTAAAGAGACCACCGAGCAATTTTACGACTCACGTCCTTCTTCGCCAAAGTTGCTTTTAAAGCGTTGCAATCCGTTACGATTGTTATATGAATACCAAATAAGTAGACTCGAAATCTTTCAAGACGATACACTACTGCTAGAGTCTCGAGCTCAAACGAATGTAAAACCGATTCGGCCGCGGACGTTTTACGAGAGAAAAACATTACCGGGTGAAATTGATTGTCATAAGTCTGACGTTGCAAGAGTATTCCTCCATAGCCAACCGAAGACGCATCAGTATGTAACTGAGTTTCCAACTGTGGACTATAAATACTCAACACAAGTTTCGATATTAATGCGCATTTTAGTTTTTCGAATGACTCGAAATGTTTGGGTTCGAATTGAAATGGTTTGGCTCGCTGATTTTGAAGCTCATATAACGGACTCGCGATTTGATTGTACCGATAGATAAATTTGCGAAAATAGCTCATAAGTTCTAAAAAACGATGCAGTGATTTATCGTTTGTGGGAACCGGAAAATTAGAAACATTCTCTATGTGACGATCGCTTGGTCGAATTCGATTATAAGTTACGAAATAGCCCAGAAATTCAACATGTGTCTTAACAAAAGAACATTTCTTGATATTGAGTTCGATATGATTATCGGACAGTGTACGAAATAATCTAGACAACAAATTGAGATGTTCGTTCAAACCATCTGTACTGACTAATATGTCGTCGATAAATACGACAATTTCTCCTGAGTCAACGAAACTTTTCAAAACTTTCATCACGTAACGAGCAAATATCGAGGGAGAGTTTGTATAACCAAAGGGCAATTTGTTGTACTCGTATTGTCCAACTTCAGTGACAAACGAAAGGTATTTCTTCGAATTTTCTGCTATATCAACATGATAGAATCCGTTTTTCATGTCGAGCGAAGTAAAATATTTACGATTTTGTAACTTCACAATCTGGTCTTCGATGATCGGCAACGGAAAATGATTGCGCTCTACGAGTTTGTTTGAAGGTCGAAAATTACCACAAAAACGATATTCGCCGTTCTTTTTCCGTGTCATAAGGACTCGGCTCGAATACGGAGATTCACTTTCACGAATAATCCCTTTCGATAACATATCATTCACAATTTTATTCTGTTCATTTCGTTCAAAATCGCTAAGTCGTAAAGGTGTAGCATTGAAATAACGGTCTTCTTTCAATTTAATTTCAACGGTATACTTAACCAACGGCTCGAGAGGTTTCTCACGATTTAAATAATCTTTATCGAAAAGTTCGTCCATTTGATCACGTAGCGATCTGGTTTCGATTGTATCTCCAATATCGAGATCAACTTTACCGTCCACAAACAAAATACTTGCGTCGGCCATATCATCATCAAAACCACTCTTCATCGCATTAACGTCAAATTTGTCATTACGATTAAACTTCAAACCGAGAAACTTATTATCTTGTAAGAACCTTCGTCCCAGTATCGCATCTACTTTCATAGTATTATCTGTAACCACTGTGAATTTAGCTGAATAAACATTGGAATCAATAATAATATTAGTCGAGTACGCTCCTACGATTTCTATTTTAGTATCATTAACTCCTACTAGATCATTATCACTAACACTACTAAACTGAGTGGATTCGGGAAAAAACGATTTCTTTATTAAACTCACCGGACAACCGGAATCTGCCAATACCATTGCCGTTTTTAGTCGGTTGCCTATAATGACGTCACTAGATACCATCGAGCAGGCATCAACGTCGAGAAAACTTCCGTCCTCTGTTTGATTCTGTTCCGCTTGCCGAACCGCAATTGGATATGCTGTTTTATTGTTACTGCTACCGCTGGTGCCGGCAATAGGTTTCGGATTCGCTGATTCCCTCTTATCGATTCGTGTTGTATCCTGATTGCGCTTAAAACAGTGTTGTTCGTCGTGTCCTACTCTGTTGCATACTTGGCATCTCGCTCGTCGTTGTGGTTTAGGACAATTAATCGAAATGTGCCCTGAGCCATGACAATTGTAACATTCATCACTTCGCTTACTCTGTGCTTGATTGTCAAATGCACCATTTCCCTCCGGTGACTTCTTCGGAATCGCGTTGTTGTTTGATTTTGGACTAACATTTTTCGGGTTGAAACTTCGTCGCCTGCAGAGCTCTTGATTCGATTCACAGTACCGAATCTGAGACAGTAGTTCATAAATCGATGTGTACTGTCGCGATACTAAGCTATAGTATAACGGATCATACAAAAGTCCGCTAATAATATATTTGATTATCGCAGCCGCACTTAGTTTTCCTCGTTGGCCTAGAGCATTTACACGGAAAACGTAATTCTCGTACGATTCTTTCGAATCCTTCACGCATTTAGCCAGCTTTCGATGAATATCCGCTTCATCTTCGTAGTCTGGAAACGCCAGAAGTATCGTTTGTTTGAAATCTATACATGATAAGATCGTTTGGCGAACACCCAAAAACCACTGGTGTGCCGCACCAGCCAATCTGCACGTAGCATAGAGCAAAGTCGTCTTCTCGCTCCAGCCATAAATTTCCTGGTAATGATCAATTATTTCGATCCAGTCCGTAACACCTCCGCCTTCCTTGAATAAAGGTATTAGTTGCTTCAGCTCTTCCGGATGAAACATTCGTTCATCGACTGGTTTCTCTTCCTCTTGCTCTTCATTCTCCGGGTCATTTTGATGTCTAGAACTGCGCTTTTTCGCTGGCATTATATCGCTTGCCACGTATTCGCTTGAAGAGAGAAAACTCGTCGCTATCGATGAACGATTCACTTGGTGCTACGCCACCCGTTTTCGTGGTAGAGATCACGTTAGAAACACGGAACAATACCGGATTCGTATCAACTGTTCCTACCGAATTTTCTCGATTTATTACACTTACATCGCGTACTGGAATAGCCACTAGATGTAGGCTGGATCCCACTTCTGAATTTAAACTGTAGAATTCTCGCGGACGTTCAGATGGCGTTTTCGAAAATAAACGTGTTTATCGTGTAACAAAATATATTGTGTCTTTTCTCTTTGATAGTGTAGTTAAGAATGTGTTTTCGGTGCACTTTCCGGAAGTCGGCCGGATACTTGAGATCGCACTGTTAGACGCAAACTGTCAAAGTGACAGACGCAAAAGACAAAATTTCCCAGCTGCAGATATTTGTTGCCAGGGCTGTATCTATGAAATTACTACATGTGTTTTTGTGTCGTCAATTTTTCCCATCCTCCTAGTCCAACCCTTACCATTTCCTTTCAATCCTTGCTCCTTATATATCGGGAAAATGATGCTAAAATAAATTGATGGCAAGGCACAAATCTCCAAATATCAAGAGGAACGTGCCATTTGAGCCAATTTGTTCTGATTCCTGATAGAAAACGATGGTAGAAGCCGTTTCAAGATACAAAATATCGGCTTCGGGCAAATCGATGTTTTTTACAAACCATCACAATATGAGTATTTTTCGAACGGATTCGATGAGTGGATGTTAGAAAACGACGTTAGAAGCTGTTTCTAAAACCAAGATGGCGGCTTCCGGCATATCGATATTTGTTACAAACCATCACAATATGAGTATTTTTCGAACGGATTTGATGAGTGGATGTTAGAAAACGACGTTGGAAGCCGTTTCAAAATACAGGATGGCGACTTCCGGCATATCGATATTCGTTACAATCCATAGCAATATGAGTATTTTTCGAACGGATTCGATGAGTGGATGTTAGAAAACGACGCTAGAAGCCGTTTTTAGATACAAAATGTCGGGTTCCGCAAATCGATGTTTGTTACAAATCATAACAATATGAGTATTTTTCGAACGGATTTGATGAGTGGATGTTAGAAAACGACGTAAGAAGCCGTTTCTAAATCCAAGATGGCAACTTCCGGCGTATCGATATTCGTTACAAACCATCACAATATGAGTATTTTTCGAACGGATTTTATGAGTGGATGTTAGAAAACGACGTTGGAAGCCAAAGATCCAAAATCCAAGATGGCGACTTTCGGCACATCGATGTTCGTTACAAGCCATCACAATTTCAGTATTTTTCGAACGGATTTGATGAGTGGATGTCAGAAAACGATATTGGAAGCCGTTTATAAATCCAAGACGGCGACTTCCGGCATATTTATATTCGTCATAAACCATCACAATATGAGTATTTCTCAAACGGATTTGATGAGTTGATGTTAGAAAACGTCGTTAGAAGCCGTTTTTATTTTTTTGGTGCGAATTTCACTTTTTCTTATAAACTGTCATAAAGAAATTTATAACTACGTATTCGAGATTGTTTTCATTTCGATACTTTTATAAATCTTATATTGCTGCTGTGAAGGCGACCAAAAATCGCAGTTTTGTGGTTTTTCAAAAGGCAGTATTGTAACGTTTAGGTTAAATAAATAAATAACTTATGCGGTGAGTAGTTTGGTAAAAGCGTGCAGTCTGAAAAATCTGTTCAACCCTGCGCGAGAGGTTTGACAGTAGACTGAGAGGGACGGCTGAAAAGATAAAGAAAAACGGAAGTTTGACGCTGGCTTTGGCTCGAAAAATAAAGAAGAAAAAGGAGGAAGGAAAAAAGTCAGCAGAAGAGTGTAAGTCAGTTCCTGGTCGCGCGTCTGTGAGTGTGCAGCACTATTGGATTTTGGTTCGATCCAGCCAAACAGAGTGGAGACTGTGCGGATTCCCCTACCGGCTGGAGCTCCGGTAGCGAATGACCGAGAGGAGGAAGTTTTACGGTCTTCCGCAAAAGTTCGTTCCCGTGTCCCTCTGTGCTGGTCAGTTCGTGACGGTTATTGAAGTGGCGCTCGACGTAGTGGCCGCTAAAACGTGCATCGCAATCGGAGACTACTCCGCCATTGGAAGTTTTCTTCAACTAGGATCCTTGTGGGGCGCGTTCTACGGACATCGTCAAATTGATCGATTGGCATTCAACAGTCTACGCTTCGTAACGTCGATCATCGGCCCCTCAGCCAATTCATCTTCGGGCATTCATTCCACGTGAGGAAAATGTGATGAGGTGGAAGCTAACCTCAAACTTTCGTTGCTGAGCACCGCTAAATGGATCTTGCAAACTATGGACAACATGATGACGTTTCCGGCTACGACAAGCGGACAAATATTCTGCGAAGGCAAGCGGTAAGTCTGCACAACTTTTCCAACCTACCCTCACGTCAAGCATAACCCACATTTTACTGGTCGATTAAATAAAATTATAACAATGGCGCCCAACCAAAAAACCCACTTGTTCGGGTTATGAAAATGTACTTCTTTGGCTAGCGTACGTTTTCGGTCAAGCGATACGACGCATGACACACACCCTTTTTTAGACTCAGTTGGCATCACTGGACCGACCTCGTCATCCAACTGGTCGATCCCTCGAGAGCAGGATGCTGATCCCCATTATGCATAAATCTGGGGAGGGTGCTGTGAGCACCAATAGCCTTCCACCCTGAAGTAATACCTAGCGGTGGTGCCGGGGAGGTAGGGTTGGAGATTCAAGGTGTTTTAGTGGGTAGTTCCAATCAACAGTTGGGTAGTCCTGTGGCGAGTCCCACACTCCGTGCGTAAATGCATTTCACCTTGTAACAAAAAAAAAGACTCAGTTGGCAAAATAGAATAAAATAAAAAATACATATAAAGTGAAAACATTACTAGTTTGCGATTTGATTGTTAAGTTAAGTAAATTCGGTTGATTGGCTTTACTTTGATGCGCTATCTCACGATGGAGATAGATCCATTACATTTAAGTGAAGAGGAGTTAAATTATGAACTCGCTCGTCGTAGTATCACTGGCCTGGGGCAAATCACCCGTAGGGATAAATGTGCTCGTTTATTGAAGGCTTTCGAAGAAGATTTTAGGCGGAAGCGTTTCTATACGACCTCTAGTCACGTTATGAGTGATGAAAGCAACATTAATGCTTGCGCATCACGTTTGAAATTATTGCTGGCACCAATAGACTCAGCAATTAAGAAACACGATATTGGTTTCTTAGAACATATGAAATCGCGATTACGTCACTATCGAAATCGTTTAGTTCGTATCGATCCGCCTCCTGTCACGCTTCGGGAAGAATTTGCTAGCGTTCAAGTGTTGATAGCCGCTTTATTGGAAGAAGTTTAAACCGCGTTAAACATGTCAGACTTGTGTCAAGTGAGTGATCGAAACAGCAGTTCCAAAGAATCAAATAACTCAGTGCACATAATGTAAGGGGTATTTGGCGTACCGGAAGATCATCAGAGTTCGCAAGCAACGCACGGACAGGAAGGAGGTGCAGGCTCCCTCGCGAAGAAGACAGCAGAGCAAGGTGCTAGCAACAAAGAGACGCAAATGGCTACGTTTGCATGGCATCAAGCGGAAAGTAAAGAAGCTACTGGCTTACCCAGAGTACCATCACCTATCGGAAGAGGACGAGGTCGTGGGCGTAATCTCGGAAACTGGCAACCGGCGTGGCCTTCAACGCTACACAAGGAAGCGGAGAACTTCAATCCAACATCCAATCAAGACCAATATCATCACTACGGAAGAACGGGAAGCACACCGCCATCCCCTCATAGAGAGTATCCGTCACAGGAAGAAAACAGAAGGGACGACTCAGCAGACTACAACCGCATACGAGACGAGCTGCTGACACACCTATTACAGAGAGACAGGCAAGAGAGACAGGATACTCACAGAAACCCTAAAGCAATTCACAATTGGCCATTCAAGTTTCGCGGTGAAAAAGGTACAACATCGCTCAACACATTCTTAGATCGCGTAGAGTGTTTCGCTCGGTCCGAAGACGTTTCGGATGAACTGTTATTGCGATCCATCAAACATCTACTTCTGGATGACGCACTCGATTGGTACGGGCGCGCTTTTGCGAAAGGAACGTTGCATACGTGGCGTGGCTTCAAGGAGCAAATACGACGAGAGTTCCTGCCCAGCAGTTATGCGCAGATTCTGAGAAATGAAGCAAATTCTCGATATCAGGGTGCAAATGAATCGTTTGCGAAATTCTTTAGGGACATATCAGCACTGTTTCGGTTCGTCCAGCCAGCGATGTCACCAGAGGAGAAATTCTTCATCGTGAAGAGAGAACATACGGAAATGCAGGACAGTTGCAAACATTCAACAGAGTACATGCCGTGGAGTCAGCCGAATTTCGAGAACAACAACCGTATGATGAATTGTACGACTCGGTGTCAATAGCTGGAGAAGAGCAAGATTGGACGCAACAACTGGAGATGATATGCCAGCAAGTAATCGCATCAAAGGCTCGCTTCGAAAGGAGAGATCATCGTCAAGAGGCGACGCAAGGGTTTCGTGTACAACAGCCCCAACCGTCGAGACAATCTAATCGGTCGGAAGCGAACAATAATCATAGAGAGCAACAGACAGCGGTCTGTCCCCAAGAAGCACAGGACGAGAACAGATCAGCTCTGCTTCGCTGCTCGAATTGTGATACGGAAGGGCACAGGTTCATGGAATGTCCAAACACACAAGCCATACTGTTTTGCTATCGATGTGGTCAGAAGGGCTATTCACTTCGCAGTTGTCCTACTTGTTGATCCGCAACGGGAAACGAGCAAGCGAGGAGTCAGTAACCGAGGGAATTGCATCCTCGCAAGAATTCTTCAGTCCCTCATCATTTCCCGAGCTTCGGCACATCAACTCTATCAGAATCAACACAAACGGAGACAACCGGCCACATGCCGATTTCACAGTTCTTGGCAAACAGTTGACAGGTTTATTGGATAGCGGAGCAAACTGTTCTCTAATCGGAGGAGCCGTGATAAAGATCATTGACGAGCTGAACTTGAAGCGAGGTCAACTGAAAGGTGGTATCCAGACAGCAGACGGCACAAAACACACCATGTCCGACTTCGTCAAGCTGCCTATAGCATACAACGGCCGCCATGAAACAATTCCGGTGTTACTAATACCTTCACTACCCGAGTATATTATTTTCGGCATAAATTTTTGGGAGAAGTTTGGAGTTCGAGCGGTGTGCAACAAGATAGACATGCCATTCGATGAGCAGAATAACAATGATGAACTCATGCGAAAGCTGTCAGACATGCAGAAAAGACAAGACACGGTAATAGGAACGTTTCCGGTGAGTGAAAAGGGACGAATTGGCCGTACAGACAAGTACACGTACCGCATCGACATTGGAGATGCCAAACCGAAGAAGCCGCGCTGTTATCACATGTCGAAGTATGTCTTAGACGAAGTAAACAAAGAGATTGATCGGAGGCAGTGTTTTCGCCGTGGAATAATCCGCTCGTTGCTGTAAAGAAAAAGACAGGACAGTACAGAGTATGTCTAGATGCCCGCCACTTGAACTCGATCATGGTTAATAAAGAACATCCGATTCCGCAGATTGCCTCAATCGTCAGCAATCTCAGCGGATCTTTCTATATAACGTCGATTGATTTGAAAGATGCCTTTTGGCAGCTACCGCTGGAAGAAGAATCTCATCCGTTAACTGCATTCACTGTTCCCGGTCGGGGTCACTTTCAGTTAAAAGTTGTACCGTTTGGTCTGTGTACGGCGAGTCAAGCACTAGCACGATTGATGACACATCTTTTTGCTGATCTGGAACCGCAGGATTTTCACTTTTTGGATGACATTATCATCTGTTCGCGCAGCTTTGAAGAACACCTAATAATACTGAGGAAAGTAGCAGACAGACTGCGACAGGCAAATCTGACGATATCTCCGGACAAATCCAAATTCTGCCGTCAGGAGCTGAAATATTTAGGCTACGTCTTGAATGAAGACGGATGGAATGTAGACAACGAAAAGATCAACTGCATCGTGAATTTTCCCTCACCGCAAAGCAGGAAAGAAGTTCAGCGTTTTCTTAGACTGTGCAACTGGTATAGAAGGTTCATCGAGGATTTCGCTCGCATTGCTGTACCACTGACCGAGTTAACGAAAACTAAAATCAAGTTCCGATGGACACCAGTAGCTGAGGACGCTTTTGTGAAGCTGAAATCGATGCTGGTGTCAGCACCAGTTCTGGCGATGCCTGATTATGCCAGACCGTTCAACATAGCCTGCGACGCCAGTGACGTCGCCATTGGAGCCGTCCTAACGAAGAAACAGATGGAATCGAACACCCGATAGCGTTCTTTTCTCAGAAACTGTCATCCTCCGAACGAAACTACTCGGTTACGGAAAGAGAATGTCTAGCGGTCATTCGAGCAATTGAAAAGTTCCGTGGATACGTGGAAGGCGTCAAGTTCACGGTATTCTGCGACGCTGCGTTGTCGTACTTGAAATCAATAAAGAACCCTACGGCGTTATTGTGCAGATGGATCATTCGGTTGAACGCGTTTGATTTCGACATTAAATATCGTAAAGGATCATGCAATGTAGTTCCGGACGCATTGTCAAGGATAGTAGCAACGATTACGTTCTCCACCAACACAAGTGACGACAATTGGTACATCCGTATTGCAACAGGCGTAACGAGGAACCGGAGAAGTTCCCAGACTTCTGTATCGTGTCCAACGAACTCTTTAAGAATTGTCGTTACAGGGATGAACTGGGGCAGATCACGCACAAATGGAAGAAGGTAGTTCCGAGGGACGAACGAGCGGGAATATTAGGAAAATTCCACGACTCGGTCACAGGAGCGCACTTAGAATTCCAGAAGACGCTACGAAAAATCCAGACAAACTTCTATTGGTCGAAAATGGAAGAGGAGATCGCTCGTTGCGTTCGTAGCAGCAAGGTGTGCAAGGCCAGCAAAGCTCCGAATTATCGCATGATGCCGGATATGGGAAAATTGAAACCTGCTAGAATTCCATGGGAGCTGATCTCTTTAGATTTTGTTGGTCCATTCACCAGATCGAAGAAAGGAAACACAGTTGTCTTGGTGGTAGTGGATTGGATAACAAAATACGTGATCGCGCACCCAATGTGTAGGGCAGACACTGAGGCAATGATTAACTTTCTGGAGAAGGAGATCTTTCTGCGATTTTCACGTCCAAGGATTGTTCTGACGGACAACAGGAAGCAGTTCACATCGTTGGCATTTCGCTTTTTGCTCAAGAGGTACAACACTGAGCACATGACCACAGCGTATTATTGTCCGATGGTGAATAACGCAGAATGCGTGAACCGTGTTTTGATAACCTGCATGAGAGCACTCTTGAACGAAGATCACCGGTCATGGGATGAGAATCTGCCTTCAATCGTTGCAGCAATCAACAGTGCAAAGCATGAAGTCACAGGAGTAAGTCCACACTTCGCCAACTTCGGTAGAGAGCTGATTCTACACACCGATCTCTACAAACAACAGGACCTCAACACCCCGCAGGACTTGAAGTTGGCACAAGACCTTCGGTTATCAAATCTCAAGCGGATCCAAGAATTCATGCTTCAACGAATTAGAAACTCACACGAAAAAACAAAGCAACGGTACAATTTGCGCACAAGAACGGTGTCGTTCAAAGTCGGCGACTTAGTTTAGAGAAGATCGTTCGGATTATCATCTAAGGCAGATCACGTCAATCAGAAGCAGAGATGCCAGGTAAAAATTTCAAATATCTGCAGACAGGGTCTGTAAATTTGAAAAATAATCTGCAGTCAGCAAGTATGTCTTGCAGGCAGCAATTTCTCTATAAAGTATGACACACAAAACTGACTTGGCGAGCAAAAAAAAAAGGTCGCTGAATTTCAAAAGTTTGTAAAGTTTGTCTGTGAGAATTTCAAAAGTCTGAACAACAAAAAATGTCTGCAGCACTATACCCCAAATCTGCAGATTTACAGACAAATATGCAGACCTGGCATCTCTGATCAGAAGCTAAACCCGAAATTTGTACCGGCGATAATTCGTAAGGTTCTAGGCACCAACCTATATGAACTATAAGACGTTCCATCCGGCAAGTCAGGGAGATTTCATGCGAAAGACATCAAATCAGATTAAAAGCAATTAGCACAGCTATGTCCACAGGCTACACCTGTCAACGATGAGTTCTACTCACAAAACACCGTTAACGATCGGGATAAATCATAGACTGTCAGGGTGTGGTGAACAACAACTCATAGAACTACTTCCCCACCTCAGCACGAACAGTAGACAGCCTTCAGCAGGCTTGCCGTAACGTACCGGGAGAAAAACGCACTGGGACAGTTTGAGAAGCCAGAAAGCCTTCAGCAGGCCAGCCGTTACCGTAACGGGAGAAAACGGAAAGTCGAAATATAGGCTCGCGAGTCTGATCAATCCAAACAACAGGATAGAGGAAAGCGAGCCATAAGACGGACAGATTGGTCGAGGAAGGCTCATGACAACTGGCAGTCGCAGCAAGTTGCTGTCGAGACGTCAGGGACGGGATCGGACTTCCTACTAGAAAAGGCCGAGGATGTCTGTACGTTACCGTTCAGCGAGAAAACGGACTCAAGTTAAGTAATGGCATGAGTTATGTCGACAACACACCCTCAAAACTCAGAAAGTATAACGATTGAACAAGGAACTCAAGGGCACGAAACGTGTCGGAAGATCGCGAAACAAGCGGAAATCGCGTTCAATAACTGCGAGTGCCAGGGAATAAGCCTTCTACAGGCCTTCCGGTAACGATCCGTGAGAAAAACGCACCCAAGTACAACGATTGAATAAGGAATTCAAGGGCACGAAACGTGTCGGGAGATCACGAAACAGGCGGAAATCGCGTTCAACAACTGCGAGTTCCAGGGAATAAGCCTTCTACAGGCCTTCCGGTAACGATCCGTGAGAAAAACGGACCCAAGTACAACGATTGAATAAGGAATTCAAGGGCACGAAACGTGATACAATAATAGTCTTGTTGGTCGGAGGCGTAACAACGAAGGTCGTCAACCCGAAGGAACGCGAATCAAGGGCGTAACGTATTAAAACACACTGTTTCGAATTGATAACAAGAATTCTGCTTTATTTCGATATGTCTCAACTTATATAACTTCTCTCTCTTAGATTTATTCTGGTAGGGGAAGTTGGAATTTGCGTTTCAATTTCGGTTGGTTCCAAATTAATCACCAATGAGGTTTCAGTATCGCATAGTGTGTATAGTAGCCATTATGGATTAAGTAAGCGCGAGAGGGTATTTACGTGTATAGCGGTCAAATCGTGCGCGTGAGTGTGTGGTAAGGAAAGAAAGGGCGAGAGCGCGTCTAATGGGCGGGCTGCTCGTGAGTTACCTGACTTCTAAAGATTGTTTTCGCTGTTCTTGTTAATGGTTCCATATAAAGAGTCATGCGTCGCGATTTGAATGTAGGTCTCGTGTTTGTAAGCATACGTTGTTGGTATCAAATATCTGCTTCGTATGTGTTATGAAGCTTTGGTCGTTTCATGACCTCGTTTCGTAGGCGATGTCATAATATCGTTGAATTTAGTTGCTGATTTTGAGTTTACCTTTATGTTTATAGGAAATGTATGTCGTTTGAAAATACCTGGTTCTTTCTAAAGTCTTTTGGGAAGTGTACGGTTCTTTCTTGAGTCTTTGAAAAGTGTCTTTGGGAATGAATTCTTGAAGCGTTTCTTGGGAAAGTATGTATAGATGAAAGTTTAAGATATTCATATCACATCATCCCTCTTTGAAAGAATGATGTAACGAAGTGAAATCATTCGGTTGTACATTTTGTTTCGGTGAACTCGGTCTAACTCCCTAACATTTTTAATGGATATTACATAATTATCTTATAATAACAATAAGTGTTGGTGTGTATTGTGTGTCTTCTGTTTACAATCTAATGTAAGTGTAATTTCGATTGGAATTTTGAAAGTGTACTGAATTTGATATGATTTGACATTGTTGTTAAGTTTTAATTTATCTGTTTTTGTGTACTATAATGGATTGGTTGGTTCTCGGGTTTTTGATTTTACAATTTGGGCTTAAAATTTCTTCTACAATGAAAGGTCCATCATAAAATAAATCTAATTTTCGTCTATTCTCTATTTGAGGAAAACTGTTTCGTTAATGTCTAAGTGAATAGGGTTGATATCGTTTTCTGATGTAATAACTCTTTTTTCTTCACTTGTAATGAGCTTTTCTTTGTCAATTTCGTTTGATTTTTGTAATTTAAATTTAAGTTCTCTACTATATTGCTCAAAATTATAGATTGGTTCTGTTCCTTGTTCTTAGATTTCTTGTGGTAATTTCGCTTTCTTTCCAAATATTAGTTCGTATGGTGTTATTCCGTGTTCTGAATGTGGTGTTGAATTGTAGTTAAATGCATAAAATTTCAACCATTCATCCCAGTCAGACTGATGCTCATTTACGAACGATCTCAGGTATTCGTTTAAACACCTGTGATCAAGGATGGCTTTTATCGTATCATAGAACGTTCAATCTTCACTCTTCACACGATTGAATCAGTGCCATCAAAGAGGAATGGAAAACATCGCAACAACAAACACCCGGCATGGCTTATTTAATATAGAATAGACACCAGTGCGAGAGTGAATTTCTCTCGATGACATTTCTGAGAATCAAAGGTTAGCACGCTGCTGTGGGGATCTTCTCTGAAGCAACAAACGGTCGCTTATTCTCGTTTCGCGATCCGATTCTGTATGGGCAGTGGATAATTGCGATAGAATCATTTTACTATTGCCGCTTGATCTAACTATGTGCATATAACCTTTGTATAAATTGTGTCTATGAAAATGTATGTGAATGCTCCACACAAGGGTTTTGAAATATTGCAACCTAGTATGAGAAACATCAAGATGAACCATCGATTCGATTTTCTGCGATAATTGTCAACTTGCGATTCTCTCTTGGGAAATTCCACACAGCAACGATCATTATCAGACTGTATATTTTTTCATGGTCCGTGAAATACTCAGAGTATGAAGTGGAGCGAAGAAATGTAGAAAAATTCTCTCGCGGTTCATGCATTGAATGACTCGAGTTTTTATAGCATCTTCTACCGGATTGAAAATGTTGTATACAATATAGATAGCAATATAGCAGCTTCTGTCAAATTTTCAGCAATCACCAACACTGCCTGTGATTTCTTTCTAGCGAGCCTATAGTCCGAGGATGATAAGTTGTACTGAATTTTTGTTCAATTTGTATTTTGCAAATTTGTTCGAAAACTTTTGTATTCCGTTCCTTGGTCAGAACGTAAATTTGAAAATTTTCCGTAAATTAGTAAGAAATCATAGATAAATGCTTTTGCAATAACGTTTGCTTCTTTTGTTGGTACGGGGATCAATACGACATATTTGATATGGTCGCATTGAATAGTTACTGCGTATCTATTGTTATTGTTGCTTTTTGGTAATGGTCCTATAGTATCGATGGATATAATTTCGAATGGTTCTGAAGGGGTTGTTGTAACTACTTGTTTTTCTTTTGTGTGTTTCAATACTTTGTTTCGTTTACATAGTTCACAGGCCTGGACGAACTCTGCAATCGACTGTTTCATATTGTTCCATTTGTACAGTTCACGTAACTGTAAATAAAGTCTATGTTGACCAGTATGACCTCCGGTCGGGGTATAATGAAAATCATGTAATATTTTTTGGATTTCTATTTGATTTTTCACCTCTTTTGGTGGGTTAAAGATTATGATTTGAATCGAATGCACTTGTGCGTTCGCAATCATTTTGAGATTTTCCATACTTATCATTTTGAATATATTGTCTTTCATACTGAAAGCGCTATTTTATTTTGATCCATATTTTGCAATAAATTTTCTAATTTTTGAAATGCCAACTCTAAAGTTTGGTTTCCTTTTAACATGTATTGATGAACTTGTTCAACAATTTTCTCATTTTTCTTTATCATGAATCTTAATTCGGTTTTATTTATATCTGTTTCAAGATTCAATAATTTGTTTGTTTCCGAAGGATTGTTTGTCATGTACATTGAGAGTTGATCAGGTTCTCTTGATGCACAGATATTTTGTTGACTCGTTTTATTTTGTAAATTTCGAGTTATAGACCCCGTGTTTACTCTTAAGATATTTAATTGTTTCAATTCGTCTGATGTTGTAACTATTCTTAACAACGCATCAGGTCCAACATTTGATTTTCCCGGTATAAATTCTATATTAAAATCATATTCTTCTAAATCAAGACGTATTATTGTTAATTTAGAGGTGGGATTTTTCATTCCGAACAGATGTACTAATGATCTATGATCTGTTCTAACTGTAAATTTTCTTCCATGCAAGTACGGTTTGAAGTAATTAATGGCCCAATGGATAGCCGTCAACTCCTTTAGGATTATGGGTTTATTTTTTCTCCTGGCGTAGAAGTTTTGCTTGCAAAAGCAACTGGTAGATGTCCGTTTTGCGATTGCTGTGACAGAACTGCTCCACATCCGATGTCTGAAGCGTCTGAAAAAAAATGAAAAATAAAAAAATAGTAAATAATAGTTAAAATAAAATCTTTGGAAAAATCTGGATATTGTACTAGATAGGAGATAATAAACTGTTTCTCAGTGTTTCAAATGCATTTTTGCATTTATCTGTCCAAATGAATTTCGAATTTTTCTTCAATAATCGGTTAAGTGGATATGCTATTGTTGCAAAATTTGGTACAAACTTCCTATAGTAATTACAAAATGCGACAAATCTTCTAACTTCGTCGGTATTTGTAGGTATTGGATAGTTTAGGATAGCATTGAATTTTGAATCATCATGTAACATACCTTGGTCTGTTATTTTATGTCCAAGATAGGTTACTTCGGTGCAAAAAAATTTACATTTCTGTGGATTGAGTTTCAAATTGTAATGTCTCAATCGTTCAAATATTTTAGCTAAATTCGTTATGTGATGGTTTACTGAACATCCCATAACTACTATATCGTCTATATATATAAATGCTAATTCAGGTGTCAAACCTGCCATTGCAATAGTCATCATTCTTTGAAAACTATTTGGGCTAATGTTTAGTCCAAACGGTAATCGTGTAAATTGATAATGACTATTCCTAGTTGAAAATGCTGTAAATTTTCTAGATTCTTCGTCAAGAGGTATTTGATGAAAACCTGACATAAGATCCAAGGTTGTAAAATATTTAGCCCTTCCGAGTTGATCCAAAATATCGTCAATTCTCGGTAGTGGGAATTTGTCTACTTTTAAACATTTTATCAACTTCCTTGTCAATTTCGTTATATTGAGAATGAATTGTTTTATAATTAGGTATATACACGGATGTATTGTCATTTAGATTAACGTTCTGTGTATAAAAATTGTTTACTGTGACTTCTTCATCAGTATGGCAAAATATATCTTGGTATTGAGTGATTGAATTTTTGAATTTATCTCTGGCAAACGTAGGGATTTTATCTACGTTTATATCATTGAAAATTTTTTCACATCTTTGAAAATTATTTTTATTTTTGTTAATATTCACTAGTGAATAGTCTCTTAAGTAGCTAAGGGTTGGTTTAAACTTAGAATGATATACATATATGGGGATATTATTGGTATTTACAAATTTTACATAGGGTTTTGTTGGGGAAATTATGGTGTTTCCGCAGAAAACTCCTGGTGTAATTTCCTCAGAGTGAACTATCATATCCTCTGGTATATTCAAAAAGGATATTCTTCTAATAACCTCGCTGCGAGCGGGTAGAATGAATCCTTCATTTAAATTATCTTCTATTGGTATTGCTATTTGTACAGCTATATGGAAGTTAAGTAACCAAGATTCATAGTCTATTATACACTTATATTTTGCTAAGAAATCACGACCTAATATACCATCTGCTTGAATTGGTAGATTAGCCGGTACCAGGTGGAAATAGTGTTTAATAGTTAATGAGTTATTAAAACATAGTATGGTATTTACTGTGCCTAATGTTTCTATATTAGCTTCGGTAATTCCATTAAATTTTATCCTATCATTAGTATTCACAATTTGATCTGGGCGGATATTTTGCGCTTTAAATAATGAAATATCTGCGCCGGTATCGATGATTAGGTTGCATACAGTATCACCTGTCATGTGCACTCTGACACGGATGAAATTAGATGCTTTAAAATCTATTGTCATAATTTGGGTGTATCCATGTAACAATCATCCATCTTGTCGACATTTCCGGTCAATTGTTACTGGTGGGTTAAAAAATAATTACCGTTTCTATTTTCGTTATTCGAACAAGGTGTCTGCAAGTTTCCCTGCAATGGTTGCTGTGTGGACAACTCATAGTTTGTTCGTTGTAGGTCTTGAGGAATATGTGTCATCGATGGGGCTTGTGTCATCGATTCAGCCATATGATATACTCGCCTATTATTCTGGTAAGAGCTCGGTTGTTGGTAACCATACCGTGTTTGGTTGTTTGGGTTTTGATGTCTATATCGTGATTGATTGAAAGAAATTTGATGTCCTCCTCTAGGGAAGTTATTTGAGTTTTGATACTTGTACCACCTGTAAGTTTGATTTTGCTGACCATAGTGTGGTCTGTCACTATTTTGCCGTTGGTTGAATTGTTGGGGGTGTCTACTATTACCTCTGTAGTTATTAAAGTTTGATCGATTAGCCTGATTTTATCTATCGTTTTGTGGTTTGTTTTTGTTATACTGCAGCATTGCCACAGTTTGTTCGGTACTAGAATTATCGTTTTCTATTACGATGTTTAATGCTTCTGATAGGTTGTCAAATTTTCCTATCTTCAATAGCATTTTGGTTTCTTGATTATTTGAAGTGGCAATTAATGATTGGATTGCCGCTTTTTTCGCTAACTTCGAAGCTACCACGGCTGGTACTTCCTCTCTAATATAAGCCTGTTTGAGCTTATCAGCAAGTTGGTCAACTTCTTTCGTGTAAGTTGCCATTTCTTGACCTCTTTTTGGTTTAGAGTTTTTCGATTCGCCATTGCTAATTCCGAACTACCTTTGTCTGTACAGTTTGCGGAAATTTTACTTTTTATTTCTAAATTTATATTTAAATTTATTTAAATTTATTTTATTTAAAATTTATTTAAATTTATTTTATTTCCAGCTACAGAGTTTCGGTAAACAAATCTCTAGCTTTTCCAGTCAATTTCGTGAGGATTAATTTTTGCAGCAGCAGCTTGTGCTACTGGCACTATGGTTTCTACTAGTGATAGAGCATCGTTGAAGGACTTAACGCCTGTTGCATTACCATCATAAGTGGGAATCAACGACGCTAATTCTGATGCTGTTTTTATATCTAGTGCCATTTTTGATTTAATTGAATTTAACCACACTAATATTTTGGCTAGAATTTTCAATCTAAAATTTCTTTTTGCTAGATTAATGTCACTGTTTGTTCTTAATAGTGAGTCTTCTTCATGCGGCTTCAAATCTTTTCCGCTAACGGTAATATCATTCACCTCAGCCTTACTGTCGTACTTTTCTTCGATAACACCAGTGTTATCTAGTATGTAAATGCTTTTGGCATATACTAGTTTGAGTGCTGAGTATGTTTCAACCTCTTCATTCCATAGACTAGACTTTATTCTAGATTCAAGAGTCTTTAATGTTCTTCTATATTCTGCGAAGGATTCCTGCAGCTGTATTCTTTTTGTTTCTATATTATTTAGTGATCTAGGTCTATATTGACTTTTTACTAAATTTTTATTTTCCTTCTTTAAATAAGACTCAATTTCACGGAGTCTATCCATTTAAATTTGTAATTGAACTCATTCATTATAATACCAATGTGTATACTTTTTGGAAATTGTAAATAATATTTTATTTCATACTAGATATATCTGTTTTTGGTTTTTGAGTTTTTATAAAATCAAAAAATTTGCCTACTATCACCCACACTTCTGGTGGTATGTTATAGGATCTTCCATTATAAAAATTTTAAATAGTACAATTATATAGTAAAGATATTCAATATTTCGTGACAGTAGCGTTGGTGTACTTATCGTCTTCTTCTGGTGTTCCAGCGGGATGTCCTCCAGTTGATTGTTCCACGAAAGTTTCGTCGTTTTCATCTAGTTGCCATAAACGAATAACACATTCTTGTTTAATCAGTTTATATTTTTCGTGCGTGTGCTTGATTTTGCTCCTCGCTTCATACACTGTTCCTTGAGGGTGTTTTCTCTCATCACACAGTCATAATTTTTCACACTTTTTCTCTCACCGTACAGTAAAAGTTTTTCTTTACTTGATCATTGAACCGTGATCGTGGCTAATGAAACACCTTGTTTTATTTCGCGCTGGGTGCGCATTCGTTCATAAGTGATTATTAATTTATACGCGAAGTATAGTGTCAATGCGATGACACCAGCTACGCACAGGTATGCGATCAGATTTAGGGATGTTGCAGATGTTTCTGCTGTCTTCGCATGGTTTTGAGACACCGCGTTCACTACGTTAAGTACGTGCTCATGGGTACAACACAGTTGTCTTTACTCTGATTTTTGCCCATTTTATTCTTCTCTTTTTTTTTGTCGGGCTGCCTCACAATTTTTCTTCCCGAAGTTCGAACAATTCTTTTAGTTCATTTATTATCCACCTCCGTGGAGTATGTCGCACGGCTTCACGGCACACACGTTCTAATACTGCTTCATAAGTTTGTTTCCTAAAGTTTTCGGAGTTTGATTAGCTCACTTTTACACCTCTTAACTTATTATCACTTGGAAGGTTTCGCACAGTACTTTTATAACTATGATCATATTCTTAACTTCGCTTTTTACCTTTTTTTATATATATGAAAAATAAGTATAGAATTCGCTCAAACTTTCGAAAATTTTTCCGAGGCCCGGAGGGCCGAATGACATATACCAATCGATTCAGCTCGACGAACTGAGCAAATGTCTGTGTGTGTATGTGTGTATGTGTGTGTATCTGTATGTGTGTTGTCAACTAAGAGGTCGAGATCTCAGAGATGGCTGGACCGATTTTAATCAAACTAGTCGCAAATGAAAGGTCTCCCCGTCACCCAAAACGCTATTGAATGGTTTTGAGATCGGATGTTTACTTTTTGAGTTATTCGAAGTTTACCCTTTTCAAAATTTACCCTCTGAGAGAGTGATAAGTTTTTGATCGTGAATATTTCCTGTTATATCTAACGAATCAACATAATTCTTGCTACATGCCATCGGAAATATGATCACAATTTTATGATAAAACTTTCAGTTGTGTGACATATTCTTAAATAGTTCACAATTAAACTTTTCTGAAATGTTTGTTATAAACGAGTATCAAAGAGGATAATTCATATGGCGCGTTTGCCTTTCTCGTATTTTGAAAGCTCATAGCTCAGTGATCTGTAGAAGGATTTATATAATCTAACTACCAATAGAATCGAAAATCTTCAACTTGAACGTGTATTACAACAATATTGAAGTTTTTCAATAGTACACTATTGAAAAACCTGTTTGATTTAACCCATGACAGCACCAGCCAATCAGAACGCGAGATGTCTGTATCTATACAAGAGCATCCATATAAAAGTTGAATGGTTCACTTTTCCTATCATTTGCTGAGCAACTCTTCCCGAAACAAGACACACGACAGCAACATCGAGGACCTGTCGTCTCATTGTTTCCCGATATGAATGCACGAGACACCGTCAGCACAATGGCACCGAAAAAGGCAGCCAAAAAGTCCAGCAAGGCCCATTGCCGAAACAAGACACACACGAGAACCATCTCAGATCTCAATATTTCCTACCAAAAGATTCATCAAGATGGGAGTTAAAATAATTTGCACCGTCACTAACACATTCAATTACGAACGGCAATGCGAAAGCGAAAGTGATGATTTTGAACACATCTTTATACTAGTATTCAAATATGCCGTGCGAAACAGAGTTGCCACAGATCAATATGTATTTTTGTCGCGAGTACTTTAGTATGCGGCCGAAAACAAAAATTGTTAGAACAAATGTTTCCACTCGATTTGCGCTTTCTACTTTCCAGGCGTATCAGAACTGGCTAAACTTAAAGCAATTCTAAATATTTCTTTATCACAGTGATGTGGTCATCCTGAAAAGGACGGGGTTTTCAACGGATGGCCAGCTGCAGATGGCGAGGGATGATTTTCGTTTTCGTTGTCATGGGCAGCGTTACCGGTCAACTCCAACACTTCGGCAACCAAGTACTCCATCACTGCCGCCAGATAGACCGATGCACACTTCTTAAAGCAGTGAAGATTTTAGAAATTTTTGCCACTGGGTAGGATTGTGTAACGTTTAGGTTAAATAAATAAATAACTTATGCGGTGAGTAGTTTGGTAAAAGCGTGCAGACTGAAAAATCTGTTCAAACCTGCGCGAGAGGTTTGACAGTAGACTGAGAGGGACGGCTGAAAAGATAAAGAAAAACGGAAGTTTGACGCTGGCTTTGGCTCGAAAAAAAGAAAGAAGAAAAAGGAGGAAGGAAAAAGTCAGCAGAAGAGTGTAAGTCAATTCTTGGTCGCGTGTCTGTGAGTGCGCAGCACTATTGGCTTTTGGCTCGATCCAGCCAAACAGTGTGGAGACTGTGCGGATTCCCCTGCCGGCTGGAGCTCCGGTAGCGAATGACCGAGAGGAGGAAGTTTTCCGGTCTTCCGCAAAAGTTCGTTCCCGTGTCCCTCTGTGCTGGTCAGTTCGTGACGGTAATTGAAGTGGCGCTCGACGTAGTGGCCGCTAAAACGTGCATCGCGATCGGAGACTACTCCGCCATTGGAAGTTTTCTTCAACTAGGATCCTTGTGGGGCGCGTTCTACGGACATCGTCAAATTAATCGATTGGCATTTAACAGTCTACGCTTCGTAACGTCGATCATCGACCCCTCAGCCAATTCATCTTCGGGCATTCATTCCACGTGAGGAAAATGTGATGAGGTGGAAGCTAACCTCAAACTTTCATTGCTGAGCGCCGCTAAATGGATCTTGCAAACTATAGACAACATGATGACGTTTCCGGCTATGACACGCGGACAAATATTCTGCGAAGGCAAGCGGTAAGTCTGCCCAACTTTTCCAACCTACACTCACGTCAAGCATAACCCACGTTTTACGGGTCGATTAAATAAAATTATAACAGTATTTTGGCACAAGCACACCAGCATAATGTAATCGCTTGTCTACTGCTGGTTGGCATTAGTATCAAAATTTTCGATCGTTCTGAATTAAATGCTAGCGAGTGATGCTGGTGAAGAAATTAAAGATAGCGACAGAATGAAAATCTGTCGATGGTTCTCGTGTGTGTCTTGTTTCGGCAATGGGCCTTGCTGGACTTTTTGGCTGCCTTTTTCGGTGTCATTGTGCTGACGGTGTCTCGTGCATTCATATCGGGAAACAATGAGACGACAGGTCCTTGATGTTGCTGTCGTGTGTCTTGTTTCGGGAAGAGTTGCTCAGCAAATGATAGGAAAAGTGAACCATTCAACTTTTATGTGGATGCTCTTGTATAGATACAGACATCTCGCGTTCTGATTGGCTGGTGCTGTCATGGGTTAAATCAAACAGGTTTTTCAATAGTGTACTATTGAAAAACTTCAATATTGTTGTAATACACGTTCAAGTTGAAGATTTTCGATTCTATTGGTAGTTAGATTATATAAATCCTTCTACAGATCACTGAGCTATGAGCTTTTAAAATACGAGAAAGGCAAACGCGCCATATGAATTATCCTCTTTGATACTCGTTTATAACAAACATTTCAGAAAAGTTTAATTGTGAACTATTTAAGAATATGTCACACAACTGAAAGTTTTACCATAAAATTGTGATCATATTTCCGATGGCATGTAGCAAGAATTATGTTGATTCGTTAGATATAACAGGAAATATTCACGATCAAAAACTTATCACTCTCTCAGAGGGTAAATTTTGAAAAGGCGCCCCATAGTAAAGTAAGTCGTATTCACGACAAAAAATTTTTTTTATTGGTATGACTTTTGACAAGTGTCCTTTTAGACGTTACAAAAATATGCAACAATTTTCTTTTTTCGCCCTTAAATATGACACTGGTATACTAGTACCAGCTATTTGACAATATACCGATTACGTCGAGCCCCTCACGTTTCGAGCCCCAAACATTGCTGGTGTCAGTCTGTCAGATTGTTTTGTTTACTAAAGTGTCAAATCAAGTGCGAATCTGTTGATACAAACTGGGAAATATTGAGTGTGATTCTTATGGAACGTTTATGTTGTAGTTGCTCAATTGGAAGCTAAGTTTGAGGATGAATAAATCAAAATAGAATATATATCTATATATATATATATATATATATATATATATATATATATATATATATATATATATATATATATATATATATATATATATATATATATATATATATATATATATATATATATATATATATATATATATATATATATATATATATATATATATATATATATATATATATATATATATATATATATATATATATATATATATATATATATATATATATATATAAATATAAAACATGGATCAATAAGTCCCGAGACTAACAATGGAAACAACATTTTTTCATTTATCAACATAATCACCACGTTTTTTTTTCGATAAGCTGCTTTCTGAATCATCGACTCGTTGCTGTTTTTGTTCCATCGAAAGCAATCGCGGCACCCACTTGGAAAAAACCTTTTTCATGAAGGATAGTGAATACACTTCCATATGATATCTGTGTCATCTCAGCAATCTCACGGAGCTTCACTTTACGATCTTTCGTTATAATTTTTGTCACTTCACTCACATTTTCCGGTGTAACGGCTTCCACAGGTCTATCCGAGCGTTCCGCGTCATTTGTGTCGGTACGACCACGTTTAAACTCGGCGAACCACCGACAAATCGTTACTTTTAATGGACAAGAGTCCGGATAACATTTTTCAATCCATTGTTTCGCTTGCACTGTGTTTTTACCCTTTAAAAAACAATGTTTTATCATAACACGAAACTCGGTTTTTTTCCATTTTTTAAACGAACTACAAAACGACTTTACTCCAACCTCGATAACTCAGCTGTTTCTGGTCGGATCGATTTAAAATTTTGACCCGTTTCAAGCAAAGGTTAGTACTCTAGAAAGACGTTGTTACTGGTTTACTACGAGCGCCATCTCTGCTTTAGTCTCGGGACTTATTGATCCATGTGTTATATATGTATGAAATGAATAACATGAATATAATTAGGTTGTATTGGAGCAAATTGCGTTTGAAAGTGTGCTCAAATAAAGGTGTTTTGCATGTTTTTACCAAAAAGAAGGTCAAATTGGAGAGGAATCTGAAGGAAATTTTAGTCCTGCTGACATAACAGTAACTAGAGGATATAAGTTATTATCAGCCGCCACATTAAGTGAAGATGAATCTGCGGCCATGGTCTGGTTGGTTATCATAAATACAAATCCGTATAGCAGAAAGCTGCCTACACTAAGATGTAGAATCTGAAGAGCACTGTTGCTGCTAATTTACTTTAATGTACGATTCAGACGATCCGACGTCTCTCGTCTTCGTCACTGGAACATCAGTCTCGATAAAAAATAGTTTAATACTTTATCGGAATGTACACATGTTCCTGCCGTCAAGACGTTCCGTGACGGTGACACTGTGTGTGAATGTCTCCATAAGAATGCATTCAATTAATTTTGACGGTGACGGTGAAGGAGGTTGACTGTGACAGAAGGTGACGAACAGTTTGAATTGTACTTCAGGATTGATTGAAATTTCTAGCAATACAGCAACGAATGGTAACAAAAATCCCACATGGGCAGTGCGATAAAATTTCATTTTGAATCGAATAATATAAGATGAAAATATATGGCCCCCGACCGTCAGCATATTCCTACTAATTCATTTGACTTTTGGTGCCATTTTCAAGTGAAGCTTCCGGAATTAATCGTCAGTTGAATAATCGTACCTAGTCATTTGAAGTTTTGTTTGCTCAGTTTCGAGTGCCAAGTAGTCTAGCTCCTTCATTGCCTTCGCTCTTGGTAGTAAGCAAGTTCGAACGAATAGAATTACAAATGGAATAAAGTATTGAAAATGAAAACTGAAGGAGGAAACAATTAATTTAACAGTTCGGCTGAAAAGTTCGTATCGTTTAATGGAAACACACATTTTTTTGCCAAAATTCGTTTTTATTATTCAACATAATTGCCATCAGAGGCGATACAGCGATTATAGCGATCTTCCAACTTTTCGATACCATTTTTGTAGTACTATTTGTCCTTTGTCTCAAAATAGGCCTCAGTTTCAGCGATTACCTCTTCATTGCTTCTAAATTTTTTACCAGCGAGCATTCTCTTGAGGTCTGAGAGCAGGAAAAAGTTACTGGGGGCCAAATCTGGAGAATACGGTGGATGAGGGAGCAATTCGAAGCCCTATTCGTTCAATTTCAGCATGGTTTTCATCGACTTGTGACACGGTGCATTGTCTTGATGAAACAAAACTTTTTTCTTCTTCAAATGAGGCCGTTTTATTTAAATATTCGTGAATAATATGTCCAACACGTTCCCTCGATATCTTTAGGGTGTCAGCTATCTCGATCAACTTCACTTTACGGTCATTGAAAATCATTTTGTGGATTTTTTTCACGTTTTCATCGGTAACAGCCTCTTTTGGACGTCCACTGCGTTCATCGTCTTCGGTGCTCATATGACCAGTGCGAAATTTTGCAAACCACTCACGAATTGTTGCTTCGCCCGGTTCAGAGTCTGGATAACACTCATCAAGCCATTTTTGTCGTGAATACGACTTACTTTACTATGGGGTGCCTTTTCAAAATTAGCCATATGGAAGAATGGGCAGAACTTAATCGTGAATATCTCGACTTGTATTAATGGTAGCAACATAATTCTTTCACCATTTCATCAAAAATATGATCAGGAATTTAGGATAATATTTTGAACAGTGTGCGATAACCACAAACAACTCAAAAATTAAGTTTTCTTAAAATTTGAAAACAACGCGGAAAACTCTTTACTTTCGCTTGGGTTTTTCGCGCAAGGACGACGATTTTGAGGTAGTCAGGCACATATCTTCAACTGAATGCGTATAAAAGGGGAACCGTGGTCGAAAATCGATCATTTCTTTTAGGGGTTAACCTTATTTTGTGCTAGGGCACATAACCAATTTCACTATCTTTACGTTTCGTCTTAGACTCGTCAGTGCAGAGCAGTTCAAATTGAACTGCTTACTGCGAACTTAAACAGTTCAATTTGAACCGCTAAGCAGACGTAAAGTTATTGCTATTTGCAACACACTTGTAATAAGCACCGAAGTGCTAAGTCTTTCCTGACGTGCCGAACGAAAACAAGTTTCGACTAATACTGGCCGATTCAGATGGTCATTTAGGGGTTAACCTTATTTTGTGCTAGGGCACATAACCAATTTCACTATCTTTACGTTTCGTCTTAGACTCGTCAGTGCAGAGCAGTTCAAATTGAACTGCTTACTGCGAACTTAAACAGTTCAATTTGAACCGCTAAGCAGACGTAAAGTTATTGCTATTTGCAACACACTTGTAATAAGCACCGAAGTGCTAAGTCTTTCCTGACGTGCCGAACGAAAACAAGTTTCGACTAATACTGGCCGATTCAGATGGTCATTTAGGGGTTAACCTTATTTTGTGCTAGGGCACATAACCAATTTCACTATCTTTACGTTTCGTCTTAGACTCGTCAGTGCAGAGCAGTTCAAATTGAACTGCTTACTGCGAACTTAAACAGTTCAATTTGAACCGCTAAGCAGACGTAAAGTTATTGCTATTTGCAACACACTTGTAATAAGCACCGAAGTGCTAAGTCTTTCCTGACGTGCCGAACGAAAACAAGTTTCGACTAATACTGGCCGATTCAGATGGTCATTTAGGGGTTAACCTTATTTTGTGCTAGGGCACATAACCAATTTCACTATCTTTACGTTTCGTCTTAGACTCGTCAGTGCAGAGCAGTTCAAATTGAACTGCTTACTGCGAACTTAAACAGTTCAATTTGAACCGCTAAGCAGACGTAAAGTTATTGCTATTTGCAACACACTTGTAATAAGCACCGAAGTGCTAAGTCTTTCCTGACGTGCCGAACGAAAACAAGTTTCGACTAATACTGGCCGATTCAGATGGTCATTTAGGGGTTAACCTTATTTTGTGCTAGGGCACATAACCAATTTCACTATCTTTACGTTTCGTCTTAGACTCGTCAGTGCAGAGCAGTTCAAATTGAACTGCTTACTGCGAACTTAAACAGTTCAATTTGAACCGCTAAGCACTTCGGTGCTTATTACAAGTGTGTTGCAAATAGCAATAACTTTACGTCTGCTTAGCGGTTCAAATTGAACTGTTTAAGTTCGCAGTAAGCAGTTCAATTTGAACTGCTCTGCACTGACGAGTCTAAGACGAAACGTAAAGATAGTGAAATTGGTTATGTGCCCTAGCACAAAATAAGGTTAACCCCTAAATGACCATCTGAATCGGCCAGTATTAGTCGAAACTTGTTTTCGTTCGGCACGTCAGGAAAGACTTAGCACTTCGGTGCTTATTACAAGTGTGTTGCAAATAGCAATAACTTTACGTCTGCTTAGCGGTTCAAATTGAACTGTTTAAGTTCGCAGTAAGCAGTTCAATTTGAACTGCTCTGCACTGACGAGTCTAAGACGAAACGTAAAGATAGTGAAATTGGTTATGTGCCCTAGCACAAAATAAGGTTAACCCCTAAATGACCATCTGAATCGGCCAGTATTAGTCGAAACTTGTTTTCGTTCGGCACGTCAGGAAAGACTTAGCACTTCGGTGCTTATTACAAGTGTGTTGCAAATAGCAATAACTTTACGTCTGCTTAGCGGTTCAAATTGAACTGTTTAAGTTCGCAGTAAGCAGTTCAATTTGAACTGCTCTGCACTGACGAGTCTAAGACGAAACGTAAAGATAGTGAAATTGGTTATGTGCCCTAGCACAAAATAAGGTTAACCCCTAAATGACCATCTGAATCGGCCAGTATTAGTCGAAACTTGTTTTCGTTCGGCACGTCAGGAAAGACTTAGCACTTCGGTGCTTATTACAAGTGTGTTGCAAATAGCAATAACTTTACGTCTGCTTAGCGGTTCAAATTGAACTGTTTAAGTTCGCAGTAAGCAGTTCAATTTGAACTGCTCTGCACTGACGAGTCTAAGACGAAACGTAAAGATAGTGAAATTGGTTATGTGCCCTAGCACAAAATAAGGTTAACCCCTAAATGACCATCTGAATCGGCCAGTATTAGTCGAAACTTGTTTTCGTTCGGCACGTCAGGAAAGACTTAGCACTTCGGTGCTTATTACAAGTGTGTTGCAAATAGCAATAACTTTACGTCTGCTTAGCGGTTCAAATTGAACTGTTTAAGTTCGCAGTAAGCAGTTCAATTTGAACTGCTCTGCACTGACGAGTCTAAGACGAAACGTAAAGATAGTGAAATTGGTTATGTGCCCTAGCACAAAATAAGGTTAACCCCTAAATGACCATCTGAATCGGCCAGTATTAGTCGAAACTTGTTTTCGTTCGGCACGTCAGGAAAGACTTAGCACTTCGGTGCTTATTACAAGTGTGTTGCAAATAGCAATAACTTTACGTCTGCTTAGCGGTTCAAATTGAACTGTTTAAGTTCGCAGTAAGCAGTTCAATTTGAACTGCTCTGCACTGACGAGTCTAAGACGAAACGTAAAGATAGTGAAATTGGTTATGTGCCCTAGCACAAAATAAGGTTAACCCCTAAATGACCATCTGAATCGGCCAGTATTAGTCGAAACTTGTTTTCGTTCGGCACGTCAGGAAAGACTTAGCACTTCGGTGCTTATTACAAGTGTGTTGCAAATAGCAATAACTTTACGTCTGCTTAGCGGTTCAAATTGAACTGTTTAAGTTCGCAGTAAGCAGTTCAATTTGAACTGCTCTGCACTGACGAGTCTAAGACGAAACGTAAAGATAGTGATCATTTCTTTTCGTGCGTTCGGTGGAAGCAGACGTCAGGGGAGTGGAATCATCAACCATCAGCGACGGAGAATGCACCTTCTGCGTGGTTAAAACCTCGAACGCTCAGGTCGCAACTCTTTTGTCGTGAATACGACTTACTTTACTATGGGGCGCCTTTTCAAAATTAGCCATATGGAAGAATGGGCAGAACTTAATCGTGAATATCTCGACTTGTATTAATGGTAGCAACATAATTCTTTCACCATTTCATCAAAAATATGATCAGGAATTCAGGATAATATTTTGAACAGTGTGCGATAACCACAAACAAGTCAAAAATTAAGTTTTCTTAAAATTTGAAAACAACGCGGAAAACTCTTTACTTTCGCTTGGGTTTTTCGCGCAAGGACGACGATTTTGAGGTAGTCAGGCACATATCTTCAACTGAATGCGTATAAAAGGAGAACCGTGGTCGAAAATCGATCATTTCTTTTCGTGCGTTCCATGGAAGCAGACGTCGTGAGAGTGGAATCATCAACCAGCAGCGACGGAGAATGCACCTTCTGCGTGGTTAAAACCTCAAACGCTCAGGTCGCATCTCTCATTCGCTTGCTGGCCATCGAGGCGAAAGGACCTTAACCAGCAACAGCAGCGGGAGTTAACCAGCAGCGACGGAGAATGCACCTTCTGCGTGGTTAAAACCTCAAACGCTCCGGTCGCATCTCGCATTCGCTTGCTGGCCATCAAGGCGAGAACCAGCAGCGACTGAAACTGGATTCTGAGTCTGATATTGGATCTAAATTTAGGTCTTGAACTCAGGGTCCAGTTCTCTATTCCAGACTTCTATTCGGTTCTTCTTAAAACTTTATGCGGAATTTACTTTACTGTACCTCTATACAACCCATTTTTGTCGTGAATACGACTTACTTTACTATGGGGTGCCTTTTCAAAATTTACCCTCTGAGAGAGTGATAAGTTTTTGATCGTGAATATCTATTGTTGTATCTAATGAATCAACATAATTCTTGCGACATGCCAACATGGAAATATGATCACAATTTTATGATAAAATTTTCAGTTTTGTGACATAGTCTCAAATAATTCAAAATTAAACTTTTCTGAAATGTTTGGTATAAACGAGTATCAAAAAGGATAATTCATAAGGCGCGTTTGCCTTTCTCGTATTTTTAAAGCTCATAGCTCAGTGATCTGTGAAAGGATTTATATAATCTAACTACCAATAGAATCGAAATTTTTCAATTTAAACGTGTATAGCAAAAGCATTGAAGTATTTCAATAGTACACTATTGAAAAACCTGTCTCATTTGCTCCATGTCAACACCATGTCAGAACGCGTTCTAAGGAAGAGAACAAAATATCTGCTGCTGTACAACAAATCGTCCGGGAAAAATGTTCCGAAAAGTGGTGAATATCGCAGTGAGTTCCTCAATTTGGTCCTTGTGAATGCTAGAGACGAATCCCTACAGCATATTGATAGTTTCTTTCAATAAATTATGCAAATCCGAAATGAAATAATCGACAATAAAATTCTGTATGCGGCTATTTTATAGCCCTTAGGACTGCCCATTAGTGAAAAAGCTACAAACGAATTCACATAAAAGGAAATCTCTTAACAAAAATTCAATCAGTTTGGATTCATTCGCATTGCGAGCAGATGTGTTTTGTGTCGTCTGCACGCTTTCGACAAGAGCGATTACGTCACAGCTGCCAGTCATTAGCATTGGGAAAAAAACAACGGTGGAGAGCATTGCACAATATCAGCCGTTCTAATGGCTCTACAATTTTTCTAAAGAACTATTAGGATTTGTTGTTCGCAAATCGTAGGGAAATATCCTCAGTTTACGGCAAATCAAGAACAGTTTGCTTAGATTTGTGCACTTTTCGCTGTGTGAAATTCACAATAATCGAGATCAAGTGAAGCTTTCTTTGTTTTTGCGAAAAATGTGAAAAAGGGGAATGCGTGCATAATTCATACAATTGATATTCGGAAGTGTTAAGGAACATGTCAGTTGTTTTCGTATTCACGACATCCAGTTATGTCTCTGACATTATCCACCCGCCTTTTTTCACTGAAATATTTAAATCCGAAACGAAATGATTGACATCAAAATTTTCAGAACAATAATTGTATACTCAAAGAATTAGGCGAAATTCTCTTCACTATACTGTATACGGCCTTTTTTTGAACCACTAGTAGTTTGTAGTGAAACTTTCTTCTAATTTACTATATAAAATGCATAGCACTGACTTAGAAGCCGTTAATGAAAGGTTCCTTTCAGAATCACCATTATTTTATCATAAAGAACTATATTTGATATTTCGTAATATTTAATTGTGTGTCCGAATGTTTAATGTAACTAATCTGTACTTTAGTTTAGGAGTAGCGTTTCAAATTCTAGTTGTCGATCAACCAATTGATATTCGAAAGTATAATGATAGAGTATCAGTTTTATTCGTATTCACGACATCCAGTTATGTCTCTGACATTACACACCCGTAGTTTTTTTGGTATCGGTGGCACTTTTTTTCATCAAAAAGTAGTGTTTCATCAACACACGAAATTCCTTTTTTCCATTTTTTTTCACAACAACAAAAGTAACTTCACTCAAAATGCAATATCTCACAAACTAATATTCAGACAGCTGTCAAATTTATACACGTATCTTTTGAAGGTTGGTACTAACTGAAAATGGTATGGATTTAATTCTAGTGGCGCCGTCTCATAGAAACGATACGAACTTTTCAGCCGATCTGTTATGTGTATTCTGTGATTGATATTTCAGCTATCTGGTTTGTCTTTCATTTGTTATCTTGAACCAATTCGAATGTTTACATGAACCTCATTTGTAGGCCGCTCTCTCACTATTGAAAGAGATATTTGAGATCAACTGACGGAGGTTAAACTGTGCCTCGATTGAAGAGAAACGAGTGATGAACTGAATACTCTGAACTGAATAATCACAGCCTGCGATTTATCTTCATTTCGTTTGCACCTTCTAGGAGGAACCAGGGGAAAATTTCGTGACTCCGCAACATTATCTACCAAAATTTGGTCGGATATGAGAAACTCACTTTATTAGAACAAAAGATACAATTTATTAGAACAAAAGATATTTTTTGGTTGCAGTTGCTGGTTGTCTTTGGTTGAAGATGTCCTTTTCGCAGTTTAGGTGCAAGGTTTACCGTAGTGTGCAGGTTGTTCACAAAACTGGCATGTAACCAGCTGATTTTCATAAGTAATCAGCGTTTTACACGGATGTGTCCCATCTTGACCACAAATGATGGAATTGCCTTACGTAGTTGCATACGTACTCGCACGCCATTCCGGATGCCGGGGAAAAAATTCCGCCAAACTTCCCTTTCGATGGAGAGTATTTCACCATACTGCGACATATTATCCCGAACGAACTCCGCATGCCAGGAGGAAGGTCATGCAAGCGTACTTCTATGGCGTTGTCCACCATGTGCACAGGGATTTTGCATTTAATGTTATCACACTAAACGCCGTGCACCTCATTGTTAACTGAAGCGAATGCAATTTAAGTAAGATTTCAATTTCATTTGCTGCTGGTCTAACTTTGCAACGCTTGAAATCTATACAAATTGAATTTGGTCTTGTAGGCCAAGATTCAGGCTTTGTTAAACCGTATTTGACCATTCCGTACACTCTATTGTTCACTGTACTGTATTGTCTTTGTTTCTGTTGTTTCGACCGAAAATGATTTTCGACCGTAAATGATTTTCGACTGTGTCGTGTAAGATGCGAGCACGAACTGCAAAAATGAAATTCGCATCGAAAAGAAAATGCAGCTATTCTGTCAGGATGTTGAAACGACTATAAGCATCATTTTCAACTTCTACTCATCGAATACGTTCGAAAAATACTCATATTGGAATGGTTTCTAACGAATATCGATATGCCGGAAGTCGCCATTTTGAATTTTGAAACGGCTTCCAACATCGTTTTCTGACATCCATTCATCAAACCTTTCATTTTGCATTCGTTGACAACCCTACGCATCTTGACAAAGTTGAAAGCTACAATATTTGATCCCCTCCACAGCATCAATTTGAAATTCAACCATTTCATGGAACGATATGGATATGAAATGACGTCGTTTTGAATCTCTTCTTGAACGTTTTTTGCCAGAAATGAAATTCGCACCGAAAACAAAATGCAGCCGATTCTATTGAGGACTATCATTCTTTCGTTACATTCTTCGCACAACACGAGTAAGACTGTCGCCAAAACATTCATGAAGCGCTCGCTCATGACTGTCATATGCGACTTTCATCTGTATAGTTCGCGCGACATTCATGTGTGACTAGTAGGCAACATGAAAGTTTCCAGCAACATGAAAGCTTCCAGCACACGACATTCGAAAAAAGTCAGCAGTTTCCAGCACTGTGTGCGTATGTGTCAAATAATCTCACTAGGTTTTCACCGAGATGGCTAAACCGATTTTGACAAACTCAGATTCAAATGAAAGGTCTCATGGTCCCATACGAAATTCCTGAATTTCATCCGGATCCGACTTCCGGTTCCGGAGTGGATAAAGTCTGTTCAATATTGTTCACCGTCACTTAAACCGGTGAAATAAAAAACGTAAAAAATTCTTAAACTGGTCTCAATACTACACAAATCGATTGCCAGTATTATCAGTAGGCAACTAAACAAACCGATTCCGGCTGTCCTGGTTCCCGGTATCCGGTTCCGGAAGTACCGGAAATAGTGGTCATATATACCAAAATGGATCTCACTTACTTTTCCCAGGGATGGTTCGACCGACGACACGACCAGACACTCTGAAGGAAAATCGGCTCGAAAAATGTCGGTTAGCGATTTACCGACGACACGACTTGCCACTCGTCTATTAAAACTGTATCGCAAATTTAACTACCCCTCAGTAACTGGTAATGTCAAAACGGAATCGCTTAAAAAATTGTTGAAACAGGCAACAAATAGCTATATTTGTTGAATGTCGAATAATGATGATGTTTATGAATAGTACACCACCTGTATCTCGCAAACTCCAACGTATTATTGATGACCAAAACAGCCCCGTATAACAAATTAAAACCCTATATCGTAAAAACTAGTCTGTAAAACTGTATCGCAAATTTAACTACCCCTCAGTAACTGGTAATGTCAAAACGGAATCGCTTAAAAAATTGTTGAAACTGGCAACAAATAGCTATATTTGTTGAATGTCGAATAATGATGATGTTTATGAATAGTACACCACCTGTATCTCGCAAACTCCAACGTATTATTGATGGCCAAAACAGCCCCGTATAACAAATTAAAACCCTATATCGTAAAAACTAGTCAGTCGTAATAACATTAAACAACATTAACATTTTATAACAAATCGAGGCATTTGAAGTGATTTTTCGTTTTTTCGAGGCGTTTGTAGAGGAGCACGACCAGACACTCTGAAGGAAAATCGGCTCGAAAAATGTCGGTTAGCGATTTACCGACGACACGACTTGCCACTCGTCTATTAAAACTGTATCGCAAATTTAACTACCCCTCAGTAACTGGTAATGTCAAAACGGAATCGCTTAAAAAATTGTTGAAACAGGCAACAAATAGCTATATTTGTTGAATGTCGAATAATGATGATGTTTATGAATAGTACACCACCTGTATCTCGCAAACTCCAACGTATTATTGATGACCAAAACAGCCCCGTATAACAAATTAAAACCCTATATCGTAAAAACTAGTCTGTAAAACTGTATCGCAAATTTAACTACCCCTCAGTAACTGGTAATGTCAAAACGGAATCGCTTAAAAAATTGTTGAAACTGGCAACAAATAGCTATATTTGTTGAATGTCGAATAATGATGATGTTTATGAATAGTACACCACCTGTATCTCGCAAACTCCAACGTATTATTGATGGCCAAAACAGCCCCGTATAACAAATTAAAACCCTATATCGTAAAAACTAGTCAGTCGTAATAACATTAAACAACATTAACATTTTATAACAAATCGAGGCATTTGAAGTGATTTTTCGTTTTTTCGAGGCGTTTGTAGAGGCAAAATTGAGCCGTACATATTTCATCTAATACACAATTTTGATCAATTTAATTTGAATTATTAACGCCTATACATTATGCTTCCTAAACAGATTATTGCCTCTTTAACTCCCATCTTAATCATACAAAGAAATGTAATGCATATCTAGCATCTTTAAGTCAATCAAATTCGAATTGATAGCGGTAAGGCATAATTATATAAAATGCGTAAAAACATTCATACAATGACTATTTTATACAAATCATAATGTATTAACTCCTATACATTGTGCTTCCTAAACAGATTATTGCCTCTTTAACACAAAGAAATGTAATGCATATCTAGCATCTTTAAGTCAATCAAATTAGAATTGATAGTGGTAAGGCATAATTATATAAAATGCATAAAAACATTCATACAATGACTATTTTATACAAATCATAATGTATTAACTCAACAGCAGATAGAATTTTTCAACTTATCGTGTTTTAGAATCTCTTCATCAATCTTAATCAATACTTATACTATATATGTTTGTCGGGTTCGGATCGGGTACGGGTGATGATTTTTCTTTTTTAACGGGCACGGGTTGGGTTCCGGTTCAAAAATTTGGTCGGATTTCGAATATTCGAACACGAATGCTCGATATTCTCTGGTTCAGGTTTGGAAGAAAAGATCGTATTCTTCGGGACGGTACGAGTAAAAGCTTTTTACTTTCGATTGGGAACGGGTCGAGTTCGAGTTCAAAAAAGTGCTTACCCGACCATCTCTAATTTGCACTTGATAAGACGTCAATATACACTTATTAACATGATGGTCAACAGAAATGCGATCGCTATATTGCTTTTTTGGCTACATTGCTTTTAGTGCAGGTCACTGACAATAAAATTAATCAGCATCATTGAAATTAAACTAACTAGCGAGGGATCACTCAATAGCGGCCCTTACACGAGTCATTGAAAATGTCATTAATAAAAAATAATATCATTTTAATGAACGTGTAATGGTGCACTAATGACGAAATTTCAAACAAATTTGAATTACATCATTAGTTAGTCATCATTTAAAATGACATTTTTAATGCTCGTGTAAGGGCCGCTAATTTGTTGTAGTTGAGAGTAAATCCGACGACACAAAACACGTTGCTTTTCACCGCTCTGATGTATATAAGGGTGCCAATATATTGGAATCATCTCTAATTTTGTAAAGCGCTATTGGGCAGATGTTTAAGCATCTCGAAAAAAGTCCTCATGCAAAATTTGAGCTAAATCGGACATGGGTAAGGGGTGCTGCCCAGCGGTTAAAGTTTGAAAATTTTCGATCTTGAAACAAATTTCCGATATCGAATATTTTTTTTATGCCAAAAATCTTAAAATTGCACGAAACGTCGAGATTCAGTGTTAAATAAAAAAAAAAATTTTTTTGAAAAAATCGACTTTCTTGGACTTTTGATATTTCATTTTTGATAAGTCCCAAAAAATAACATGTTTCAGTCCTAAATTGTTAGTGACTTTTATTTCATGTTTGGATTTATATTTTGCTTATAAACAGCTAGTTTGTTTTGAGTTAATAATTTAGATTTTCTGTTAATCAATGGGTAGAGAGATCTCAATAAAATGCTGCATTTTAACACTATTTTGTCCACATGTGACCTAAAGAGAAACTTGCTATCCATGGTCAGCCCTAGATAAACCGCCTCATTCAACCAATCTATTTCAGAGCCATTTATTTTAATTCTGTTATTCTCAGGTGGAAAAAGTCGGGGAGATTTAGAGTGGGGAAATATGACGGCTTGAGTTTTAGTTCCATTAATGCATATTTTCCAACTGCTGAAATAATCAACCAGTACCTCCATTCTTCTCTGCATTTTGTTTACTAATAAACGAATTACGCGGTCTTTGTAGATGACGGAGGTGTCATCGGGAAACAGTGAGAGTACGCCATCACCTGGAAGTTCCGGAATATCTGACGTGAAAATATTGAATAATATTGGGCCAAGGATACTACCTTGAGGAACACCAGCGGGAACATGAAATTTATCTGATGATAAGTTGTTAACAAAGGCTTCGAAACTTCTGTTTGACAGATAGTTTTTTACTATTTTGACTAGATAGGTTGGGAAGTTGAGATGATGCATTTTATGAATTAGGCCATTGTGCCAGACATTGTCAAACGCTATTTCAACGTCTAACAAAATCATGCCAGATGTTTCGAAACAGTTATATTTCTTGAGAGAGTGTTATTGACTCTGACCAACTGGTGAATAGTAGAACGACCTTTTCTAAACCCAAATTGTTCTTCAGGAAAAGTGTTATTAGTGTCTGCAAACTTTAACAAACGGGACAGGATTGCTTTTTCGAACATTTTGAAAGTGAAGATAAAAGACTGATCGAACGACAGGTGGGATCCTTTCTGTGGGTGGACAGAGTTCTCACAGAGCGCAAGCGGACACGAGCGTACGGATTTCGGAAGAATGAACAAACCGGACACGAGTTTAACAAAGCACAAAACAGAGAAACTGTATTTATTGCACGCGGTATGCGAAGAATGTTGTAAGTGTTTTTTAGTTGTCAGTAGAACTTAATAAAGCACTGTGTTGCCAGAAGGACAGAATGAATGAAGGGATAGGAAACATCAATTATGGTGAGGGGTAAGACATTGTAAATTCCATCACTCCTCCTCAATCGTTAGACACCTCACCGCGATTCAGTTCCTTACCAATTAATCTCAATTGTTCCGCAAACTGTTGATGTTTTACGAAACCTAACGGCTTCGTAAGTATATCTGCTGGCATATGATTCGTAGGACAGTACTGAAGGTTTACCTCGTTTCTATTGCACAGATCTCGTACAAAATGATGTTTTGTTTCGATATGCTTCGAGCGCTTGCTGCATCTCTCTGAACGAGCGAAGCTGAGACATCCCTGATTGTCTTCATACACAACTGTAGGTCTAACTTGTTTTTCTCCAATATCCTCGAGTAAACGTCTTAGCCACACGACTTCTTGACAAGTTTCAGCCAACGCAACGTACTCAGCTTCCATCGTTGATAGCGTAACACAATTCTGCCGACGACTCGCCCAGCAAACAGCTCCTCCGCAGTAAAACACAACGTAACCCGTAGTCGATTCTCTCGTACCTATATTTCCTGCCCAGTCGGAATCCGAATAAGCCACCAACTCATCAGTCTCCTTATCACCAAGCTTCAATCGCCAATCTTTGGTACCTTTCAGGTATCGCACCACACGTTTCGCTGCAATCCAATCAGCATTCGTCACGGCACTCAGCTTTCTACCAAGAATTCCAACACTCGTAGCAATATCCGGTCGTGCACACACCGCCACATAGAGAAGCGCGCCAACCACGCTCCTGTAATTTGTACCATCTTCGAACGGTTTACTATCAACCTCGTTTCTCAGATAGCCCTGGTCCATAGGAGTTCTTGTTGATTTCGCATCGCTTAGGCTTGTTTTCGACACTAATTTTTCAATGTAACTGGTCAAACTAAGACTGAAGACGTTGTTTTCCTTTCGAATTTCTAATCCTAGAAAATACTTGACATCGCCGAGATCAACGACTTCGAAATGTTCACTTATCTGCTTCAGAACGCGAGTTATTTCAGTCTCGCTCCCACATCCCATTAGAAAATCATCCACGTAAACGATCAGGTATACTTTCTTACCATTCCTGCTAGCTACAAATAGACATGGATCTGCAGAACTTGCTTGAAACCCCAATTGTTTCAGAACACCGGTTAATTTCCGGTTCCAACACCGCGCGGACTGTTTCAGTCCATATATGCTTCTACGAAGTCGACAAACCATCTCCTCCTTGTCACGAACTTCATAGCCAGGAGGTTGACGCATGTAAATCTCCTCCTCTATGTCTCCGTAAAGATATGCTGTGCGCACATCCAAATGCCTCAGTATAAGGTTCCTTTTCGCAGCCAAAGCCAACAGAACTCTGAGCGTAGCGTGTTTAGTGACAGGAGCAAACACTTCGTCGTAATCGACGCCATAACACTGGGTAAAACCCTGAGCGACGATTCGAGCTTTATAACGAACAACTTCATTAGATTCATTCCGTTTTAGTTTGTAAATCCAACGACAGCCTATAACTTTCTTGTCCTTCGGAGGCGGAACTAAATCCCAAGTTCCATTCTGCTTGTGTGACATGATTTCACTTTCCATTGCTGCGGTCCATGAAAAACGGTCTGGACCAGAAACTGCTTGCTGGAACGATACTGGCTCTTGCACTTCCTGTGCTGCAATCCCTACCACGTAATCGGACAGTCGACTTGGTAGGACGTTCCGAGTGCGACGGTTTGGTTGATTTACATTTCTAGATTCTTCACTGTGTGTCTCGTTTCCTTCACTCTCTTCTTTCACAAAAAGAGGGTCTTCATCTGGATCATGATCGTTCACGTCATAGTAATCTTCTTTTTCACTTTCATCACTCACTGGTTCTTCATTTTCTTCATCAGTATCGGGCACATTTTCTTCCATCATCTGCTGCTTTGTGTTTACTACCGAAAGTGGCCACTCAATCCAATTACTTGAAGAAGTATCACCGTTCCGTAACTCCAAATCTGTCCTATGCGATGATCCTCTGTCCATTTCTAAAAACCTTGCATCTCGGCTGATGGTAACTTTGTCAGTTGATGTGTCAACAAATCGGTAACCCTTGTGAACTTCAGAGTATCCGATAAACCGTAACTTTAGGGCTTTCCTGTCAAACTTACCACGTTTAACATCTGGAATGTGTACGTACGCTGGACAACCGTATACTCTCAAATGATTGAGTACCGGCTTTCTATCGTACCATTTTTCGTACGGAGTTTCGTTAATGGATCGCGAAGGCAGTCGATTTTGCAAATATGCAGCTGTCATGACTGCTTCGCCCCAGTACCGCTTGTGTAGATCTGCATCTAGAAGCATTGTCGTTGCCATCTCCTGCAGAGATCGATTCTTCCGTTCGGCTACACCGTTTTGTTGTGGTGTATACGCTGTGGTGTACTGTGCTTTAATGCCTTCTTTAGCAAAGAAAACTTGGAGGTCTTTATTCACGTACTCGCCTCCACCATCAGAGCGAATGATACGCGGCTTTCGATTAAATAGATTCTCAACATACCGAACGTACTCTATGACTTTCTGCACCGCATCTGATTTCTTTTCCAGCAGATAAACAACGGTAAAACGGCTGTAATCATCAATCATTGTCATTAAAAAACGTTTACCACCAGGGGTCGCAACCCGCATAGGTCCACACAAGTCAGTATGAATCAGATCTAGAACTTGCGACGACGTTCTCTCCGCTGTTTTAGGAATTGGGTTCCTTGCTAGTTTCCCTTCTAAACACGGCTCGCAACACTCACGTATGCCACAATCGATAACATGTATACCGATGCCCAATTTTTCATCACAAATTCTTTTGATTGCATTAGGATGCCTATGTCCGAAACGACGATGCCACTGATGCTGACAGTTTTGATTGTGTACCTTACCTTCTGCTTTCATTGACGAATTCGCTAATTTCAGTCGGTACAAACAACCAGAACGTTCTCCTACTACCGCCAATGAGCCTGTAGCGTCACGAATTTCACATCCGCCTTCCTTGAAAACGGCAGTAAAACCTTTTGCAGTCAACTTATCGACCGACACAAGACCACTTGTCAACGATGGAACGTATAAAACATCAGTAAGATTCACTTCGATTAATTCACCATCACCATTCACGCCAAGCAAAGTTCCATCGCCAAAACCTGCTGTTTGTGCAACTTTCCCATCGGCAAGATAAACATTCGGACCAACTTCTTTCTTTAACTCCGAGAAAAAACTTTCGTCACCAGTCATGTGACAACTGGCACCACTGTCAATAAACCACGACCCGCGTGGAGCACATCCGGCAAGAAAACACACACCACTGGAACTGTTCTTTGCTTGCTTAGCACTTGGTTTTTCATCGGGTTTCTTCTTTACTTCGTCACTTTTCTTCTGCTTCGTGAGCAATCGGCAATCTCGCCGCAAGTGACCTATTTTTCCACAGTGGAAACACTTTCGATCATGCACTGAACCATTTTGTTTCCCGTGCCTCGTTAAACTTTTCATTGCACTGACATCACTCTTCGAAACACAATTCTTCTCCTTTCGGCGCTCATATTCATCGAGCAACTTTGACTTCACTAGCTCCATAGTCAAGTCAACATCCGGTCGATTCTCTAAAGCTGTTACTAACACACTGTAAGAGTCCGGTAAACTACGAAGAATTATGGCGATTCGTAAAGATTCATCTAAATCTTGACCAGCTAATGAAAGTCTATCATACAGCTCTTCGATTTCCAGGAGGTGTTTCTCCATATCACCACTTTCACACAAGTTTAACGAGCACAATTTCTTCAACAAAGAAATACGAGAAGTCATTGTGGTCTTTTCATGGTACGCGCGTAACAGATCCCAAAAATCTTTCGCGGTATTTGCACTTTTCACTAGACTTAACTGACTGTCTTCTATGCACAAACCAATAGTAGCACGGGCTTTTTGTTCATCCTTATTCCAGGCAGCTGTCACCGGCTCCGGTTTCACGTCGACGATTACATACCAGAGCTCTTCGCGAATTAATAACATTTCCATACGGAATTTCCAGCTCTGCCAATTGCTATTATTGAGCTTCGCAAACGAAAGTTTGCCTGAGTCCGCCATCTTGCAATGCACGAAATAAAGCACTCGCGACGTGAAATTTCAACCAGCAATTTATACAAACTATTTCATACTATTTACACTATCCGAAATTTTATCTGGGCCCATAACCTGTGGGTGGACAGAGTTCTCACAGAGCGCAAGCGGACACGAGCGTACGGATTTCGGAAGAATGAACAAACCGGACACGAGTTTAACAAAGCACAAAACAGAGAAACTGTATTTATTGCACGCGGTATGCGAAGAATGTTGTAAGTGTTTTTTAGTTGTCAGTAGAACTTAATAAAGCACTGTGTTGCCAGAAGGACAGAATGAATGAAGGGATAGGAAACATCAATTATGGTGAGGGGTAAGACATTGTAAATTCCATCACTTTCCAGGCTTTTTTGTTGGGATCACTTTGGCCACTTTCCAACTAGATGGGAAGTAGCTAAGGGCCAAACATTGGTTGAAAATAGATGCAAGATGTTGGAAAAAATCTAACGCTAAGGTTTTTGAGCTCTATGTTGAAAATAGAGTTAGCACCCGGAGCTTTCATATCTTTTAACCTTGATGGAGTTTTTCGATATTTTTTCTATGATCCTGTGATTAGCAGCAAATATTGAAGGCAACAGTTTCGACAGTGGCTGAAACAGTAGTTTCATGGGTCAGTCCTCATGTCTTGACCGAGACAATGGGAACTAACAATATGTTGACCTAAAGCAGTAGCTTTTTCAACCGGTGTTATGAGCAAATAGTCATCCAGATGAAGAGGTGGTATCGGTTTCGGCTTGTTTTTAAGAAGTTCAGACAATTTCCAAAAAGATTTAGAATAATTATCTAGCTTACTGATATGGTCTGAGAATTCCCTGTTTTTGATATCGTTCATTCTTTGCCCAATGATATTAGTTAGATTATTAGCTGAAGTGCAGCGCCCTTGGCAAATTTTCTCTTTGAATTTGCTAGTGTTGTAGAAAAAATAGGGGGCCGTGAAGGAAAAACTCGTCACCTTTCAGGCAAGCCTTCACGTCAGCGTAAACGCGACGAGCAACAACAAAATATCATTTCACGGGCACCGGTCACTGTCATTGACATTGTGACAGTGGTTTCGGTTCGCGGCTCTCGGCTCTCGGCTTTCGGTAGAACTTCGGGAGAAAGTCGGATAAGCTCTCTACTTAAGATCGCAAGCTAGGCTTGTACTAAAATCTTTGGGCTTCACCCAAAAGTAAATGTTAGGAGCTTAAAAACCCATAGTTGGGAAGAGTTAGGAGTTAGTCAGTTCCAAATAGTTGACGGTAAATAGCCGTTAGGAGTGAGTCAGCCTCAAGCGATTAATCGGAGGTGTTGCACAGCTGATCAGTTCCGAAGCGCCAACGTGATACGCGATAACCGATCATGACTAGCGAGTTCAACAAAGTGGCAATCACGACAAGCGGTCGAAACTTGACTAAAACAAGCAAATTTGATTTAATCGCGCGCGAGTGTTCTTAATCTCAGACTTGCAGTTTTGTTTTATTATCTGTGTTCTCATCTCACCAGAAGAAAAACAAGTCTATTAATTAACTTCTGCTGTAAATCGATTAACTTCTGCTAGATGTAGATTAAAAACCGAAAAAGTGCATCTTCCAGAAACGAAAAGTGTATCTCACCAGAAACGAAAAGTGCATCGCACTAGAAACGAAAAGTGCATCTCACCAGAAGAGAAACAGTCAATCAATTAACTTCTGCTATAAATACACTGAGCTAAATTTTTATTTTCACATTATATGATATTCTAATGATTTTTCACTATTAGCATTTCCAATGATAGCTATAAAGTGTATTAACCCTCAGGGTACGGACTGGGTTACCGTAACCCGAGCGAAATTTGAAAGATGCGCCATACGAAGAGAAGTCGGCGAGGGGGGTCCGGACCAGGGGTGGAAAAAACTTATAGGTACACACTATTAGAGGCCCAAGCGGCAGAGTCAGTCTCCGCTTTGTGTCCGAGCTAGACACATATAAACATTGTGCTCGGGTGTGGTACACCCAGTCCGTATCAACCGTTACAAAATCCAAAATTTTCAAAAAAATTAAGTTTTAATTTTCGTCTGTTTGCCGCTGAGGAATAAAAAGGTAAGTAAGAATACGTACTCTTTACTTAATTTTGTAGATTCTAACCTCAAAATAACGCGTTGTACAACAACCAAACGTAATATAACTTGTGATAATTGGTTTACCTCTTTGTCCCTTGTAGATATGATGACAAAAGAGCACAATTTATCTATGATAAGTACAATTAAAAAAATAAACGAGAGATTCCTGCTCAATTCAAAAGTTTATCTAAAGATACTCCGAATATTAGATTCTGTTACTTAGAAAAAAAAAATGCTCGATCAGGCTGGCGGTAATTCTTTTATTTTATACAATCTTAATTTATTCAATGCACCTCTGAAACGACTCGATTATCTTCGAGAGCTGGCGTTGCAATTGGTTAAACCTACTTTGAATAAAAGATTGGCAAAACCTACTCTGAGAATAGTTCTGCGAAATACGATTGAAGAGTTTTTGGATTCTCGTGAGTTGCCAGAAGAAATGGACATTCGCGATGAGTTTGTCGATAATAGACTTCCAAAGCAAAAGAGATGTAACTTATGTCCAAGTTCCTTTGACCGAAAAACGTATTATAAGTGCCTTAGATGTCATAAGGCGATGTGTAAAGAGCACGTAGCGAAACTGTGCTGCGAGTGCGGCAATATTATGTAACATGACTTGTGTAACTTTTTAATAATAAATATTCGCCTTTAACAATTATGTTTGGTATTTATTTATATGATACTACTCAACAATATCTGAGAAACAATTTTTTTATGCTCAAAGTAATTAATTTTAACCTTTATCATCATAAATCAACGAAACAACGTTTTTTCGCTAACTCGAAAAAACGCGTATTTTCATTTTTCAAAAAAATATAGTTTTTGGAATAAATCAAAAAACCGTTATGGACATTTGTAAGAACTACTTTTTACCTTTCACATGCGAGTTATACAACGTTAATATTTTTTTTTCAAAAAGTTACAGCATTTTGAAAAAAAACGTTTTTTACAAAAAAAATTCAAGACCCGTTCACATTTTTCATTATAATTTTTTTTCAATCAGTTAAATGATTAATCTAACAACTCTATTATATTTTTGAGACAATTTCACACAAAATAAAAAAAAATTATTCAAATTGACAAAGTACAGCTCGATATACACCCAATCAAAGTCGCCGGGTTAGGCTAACCCTGTCCGTACTGAACGTAACTTTTTTATAGTCCGTACCCTGAGGGTTAAACATCATGTCAAAAATATAACATAATCTTAAGAAACATAAAACTCTTCGTGACGTTATTTTTACAAGAATTTCATATAACAAATGAAATTTCCAGTCTGAGTCAAATTTATTGGCACGCCCTATAACCATTACTAGATATCCACACAACATACATTGAAACAATTTATGAAGCGCATATTATATTCATTTCGAATTAATATAGATAGGTTTATCTATACCATATGACTAGTTTTATAAAATTTATATATAACTTTTAATGGAGGTCATCCCAGTTCTATATAGCAATTATATATAGATCAAATGATTGCTATTTAATTAAATAAGTGATTCAAATTCAGATAAGATTCAAATTTAAAAAAATACTGGGTTTATGGTGCTTAAGGGAATCAAAAACAACAACAAAAATAATTATCTTATCAAAAACTTATTGTTATATTTTTCGTATATAAGGAGTTTCATAATAACATATTATTTTAATATTTCAACTACACTTACTTCTTTGGGACTGGCTGATTTCATCGGATATTTACTGTTACCAGACGAATCAGATGCACTCCGAAAAGCTGATAATCGGAAACTACTCCGTAAGGGAGCACCTCCTGATATTTGCGGAGGAGACGTGGGATCCAGAAACTAGAAATGAAAAATTTAAATCCTTATACTAGACAGACAGAGTAATGAAACGTACCGGATATTTATTTCAGGGGCATATCCTTGAACGAAGTTGAATGAGCTGTCTTGTCAGCGATTTCAAATAACAGAACTTCCTAAAAAACTGTCTGCAGCAGTCGATGGATATCGAGGACACAACTCTTTCTTCAGCTTCAAGCAGTACGATTCACAACTATTCTTTTGTAAAAATAAACTCCATTCTATGTCTAAGTTAAAATATTATTTCTTGTTATTTTCTTCAGCTGTCTCGTTTTCTTCCTTGTTGCAGATTTGATGTACACTTCCAATGAAAATTATAATTTTCCACATGACTTTTAATAACATAATCTGCATGCGATTAATAGAATAATGTAATGAATATTAAAATTATATTGGCTAAAGTTTTATCGACTTTTCGCATAACTTGTATATGATATGTTTATCAATATCATTAAGATTTTGAAGATATAAAATTTATTGAACATCATTTATATTTTATGTAGAGTTCCATTAAAGGTCATAAGTTGTCATATGTCTTTTGTGAAATACCATCTGCGTACGATTCATAAGACACATCCAATGAATATAAATTATGTTATGAGTTAGGTTCCATCGGATTTCAATATACAATATATGGAATATTCTTATAACTTTCATTATGGTAACGTCTATTTAGATTTAACGTACACTTTAAATAAAGATTACAAGTTTTCATATAACCTCTATAAATTATACTCTGCATACGATTCATATGACAAATCTGATGAATATAAGTAAGATTTTCATTTCAGTGTAGATTAAGGTAAAAACTGAACGAAAAGTGTAAAAAGTTTCGGTATTAAATCGATCCAAAGTATCATTCAACAGTGTAGCCAAATAGAAGTGAAGAAATACAAAAAAAATGGTTTATTGACAAAGAGAGTTACGATTTTCCGTACAGAACAGAAAGAAACACACCTCCCGCCGCCGCTCGGCCGGAAAACGTCTACGCAAGTGGTGACAGCGGTGCGCGCGATAGCGGCAAGGATACGCCAGGAGTACGGGAGAGGATTTCGAAATTGAGGATGCTTGGCGGATCAGTATTGGTATGGTGAGTCTACGCACATTTTCCTTTTTTGTTTTACATTCAAGCATGAGACGTATAGATTACGTTTACATTTGATTTGTTTACGTTTTGACCGCGAGTTAGGCACCAGGAGTGCATGCCACGAAGTATATATTTAAAAAGGTGGTGAACCAACCCGCATGGAATTTAGCAGGAAAGAGACGCCAATAGAAAGGCGGAAAACTCAGTCAGGTGGTGGGAGTGAGAAATTGCAACGCGAGCATGGAAACAGTAGTAGAGAAAGCGGAAATAACAGAGATAAAGAAGACAAAATGCAGGGCGTAAACAGAGAATATAAATTTCCTATGCAGGAGGCGATACAGTGTATTCCTGAGTACCAGGGTAACGCTGACGAACTAGAGCCGTTTTTGGTCGAGATACAATATTTTGCAGATGATATACCGGAAGGAGAAAGCGAAAGACCACTACTTAATATAGTATCAATGAAGTTGAAGGGAAAAGCATCTGGATCTATCAACAAAATATGGGCAAATACATGAGGGGCTATGTATCACAACCTGAAACGTGAATTCAACAAAAAAAAGATCAGGTGTGTAATGTCAAAGACATAACTGGATGTCGTGAATACGAATAAAACTGACACTCTTACTTTATACTTCCGAATATCAATTAGTTGATCGATTGTGTGAATTGTGCAAGTTTTGCCCTTTTACACTACTAGAATTTGAAACGATACATCTGAACTACAATACAGATTAGTTACATCAAACATTCTGACACAAATATTACAAAATAACCAGTATAGTTCTTTATGATAAAATATTGGTAGTTCTGAAAAGAACCTTTTATGAAGGCGTGCGTGAAGGGCCAAATTGTTCAATTTTCTGAGATATTAAACACTGATTGGATATAAACGATTTTAAACACTGTTGCGAATTTAGATCCTTGAAAATTGCAAAACAACTGATCATATTATCTTAGATTTGCACTGCACTGCTAATTTTAATTTTCGATTTACAAAGAAGCAATCTTTATAGTTCTTTATGTAACATTTAGAGCCATTAGAAAGGCTGATTTTGCATAATGTTGCACATTGTTGTCCATTTCCCGTTGTATTTTGCTCCAATGCAAACGGCCACCAACAGGATGATGTAATTGATCTTCTTCGAAGGGAAACTGGCAATGCGACCTGAGCGTTTAAGGGTGGTAAACATCCCTCGGGTAAGCCTAGGTACAACCGATGCAGAATTTGTAATCCAAGACGTAAATCTAAAAGTAAAATTTCACGTAATCGAAGAATTGGGGCTCGATGAGATTCTCGGGATGGAATTCATAAATAGATATATCACAAGTTTAGATAACAAAAATGGAACAATATACATGCAAAAAGAACCTATAGAGTTCAGCACGAAGGTGAGACTTGTCCAAGAGGATCATTATATTCAGTACAGAGTAAAGAACCCACGCGGAAGAGAATACACCGAGAAACGCCAATGGGCGCTAACAAACAAACAGAGATACGGCTGGACGAGCTAAATATGGAAAAAGGCGGGTGGGTAATGTCAGAGACATAACTGGATGTCGTGAATACGAAAACAACTGACATGTTCCTTAACACTTCAGAATATCAATTGTATGAATTATGCACGCATTCCACTTTTTCACATTTTTCGCAAAAACAAAGAAAGCTTCACTTGATCTCGATTACTGTGAATTTCACACAGCGAAAAGTGCACAAATCTAAGCAAACTGTTCTTGATTTGCAGTAAACTGAGGATATTTCCCTACGATTTGCAAAAAACATATCCAAATAGTTCTTTAGAAAACTTTTAGAGCCATTAGAACGGCTGATATTGTGCAATGCTCTCCACCGTTGTTTTTTCCCAATGCTAATGACTGGCAGCTGTGACGTAATCGCTCTTGTCTAAAGCGTGCAGACGACACAAAACACATCTGCTCGCAGTGGCGATACACTCCAAACTGACTCAAGTTTTGTTGAGAGGCTTGTTTCTACCTGATTTCGTTTGTAGCTTTTTCACTAATGAGCGGTCCTAACAGCTATAAAAATAGCCGCATACAGAATTTTAATGTCGATTATTTCATTTCGGATTTGCATATTTTATTGAAAGAAACTATCAATATGCTGTAGGGATTCGTTTCCAGAATTCAGAAGAGTCAAATTGCGTAATTCTCTACGACATTAAACTCTGGAACATTTTTCGCAAAAAAAGGCTTCACTTGATCTCGATTACTGGCAGCTGTGACGTAATCGCTCTTGTCGAAAGCGAAACTAGCTGTGCAGACGACACAAAACACATCTGCTCGCAGTGGCGATACAATCCAAACTGATTGAATTTTTGTTAAGAGATTTCCTTTTATGTGACTTCGTTTGTAGCTTTTTCACTAATGGGCGGTCCTAACGGCTATAAAAATAGCCGCATACAGAATTTTATTGTCGATTATTTCATTTCGGATTTGCATAATTTATTGAAGGAAACTATCAATATGCTGTAGGGATTCGTTTCCAGCATTCAGAAGAGTCAAATCGCGTAATTCTCTACGACATTAAACTCTAAGACATTTTTTGCAAAAAAAGGCTTCACTTGATCTCGATTACTGTGAATTTCACACAGCGAAAAGTGCACAAATCTAAGCAAACTATTCTTGATTTGCAGTAAACTGAGGATATTTCCCTACGATTTGCGAACAACAAATCCTAATAGTTCTTTAGAAAACTTTTAGAGCCATTAGAACGGCTGATATTGTGCAATGCTCTCCACCGTTGTTTTTTTCCCAATGCTAATGACTGGCAGCTGTGACGTAATCGCTCTTGTCGAAAGCGTGCAGACGATACAAAACACATCTGCTCGCAGTGGCGATTGAATCCAAACTGATTGAATTTTTGTTAAGAGATTTCCTTTTATGTGATTTCGTTTGTAGCTTTTTCACTAATGGGCGGTCCTAACGGCTATAAAAATATCCGCATACAGAATTTTATTGTCGATTATTTCATTTCGGATTTGCATAATTTATTGAAAGAAACTATCAATATGCTGTAGGGATTCGTTTCTAGCATTCACAAGGACCAAATTGAGGAACTCACTGCGATACTCACCACTTTTCGGAACATTTTTGTCGGACGATTTGTTGTACAGCAGCAAATATTTTGTTCTCTTCCTTAGAACGCGTTCTGATTGGCTGGTGTTGACATGGAGCAAATGAGACAGGTTTTTCAATAGTGTACTATTGAAATACTTCAATGATTTTGCTATACACGCTTAAATTGAAAAAATTCGATTCTATTGGTAGTTAGATTATATAAATCCTTTCACAGATCACTGAGCTATGAGCTTTAAAAATACGAGAAAGGCAAACGCGCCTTATGAATTATCCTCTTTGATACTCGTTCATACCCAACATTTCAGAAAAGTTTAATTTTGAACTATTTGAGAATATGTCACAGAACTGAAAATTTTATTATAAAATTGTGATCATATTTCCGATGGCATGTCGCAAGAATTATGTTGATTCATTAGATACAACAATAGATATTCACGATCAAAAACTTATCACTCTCTCAGAGGGTAAATTTTGAAAAGGCACCCCATAGTAAAGTAAGTCGTATTCACGACAAAATATTAGACGAACACCAAAAGGAGCTGCCCGACAGCACAATTAAATCAGGTAACAACGGAGAAATAAAAAATCTCAAAGTAGAAATGAACTTGATGCAAAGAATGGCAAAGATGAAGTAATTATCGTTAATGCTAAAGTCTTAGAGGGCAGTTTAGCAAAGCATAATAAATATGAAATGGACCAAAAAGTGAATGAAAACAATAACATTTATGCACCGTACCAGAGCAGGAATCAGGAATCAGAACAAATTGGCTCAAATGGCACGTTCACCTTGATATTTGGAGATTTGTGCCTTGCCATCAATTTGTTTTTAGCATCATTTTCCCGATATATAAGAGGGTAGGATTGAAAGGAAATGGTAAGGGTTGGACTAGGAGGATGGGAAAAATTGACGACACAAAAACACAAATAAAGTACAAAGCTTTTCTACACTCCCAGAGGGATGCGGAATGCTCTGCTGGTTAGAAAGCAGAATGAGACACCCAAATCCTAAAGGAAATTGGTGTTTCATATTTGCTCGTAAAACACTAAGCTTTCCAGAAGGAATGCTGAATGCTTTATTGGCACGAAAATAAAACTTTGTATCTCCGTGAAGATTTAAAGTTTTACTTTATCAGATGACAGTTTGTGTCTTATGACACGCGCTGTCACCTTGTGAAATCCATAATTCATTCTGAATTCGAGCTTCTTCAGAACATCCAGAGACTCATCATCAATGCTGCAGAAAATCAACTGATTACCTGCAACACTGGAGTTGGACTTCAGGATCCTCCATCGAAGCGCCGGAATCGTCGGGTTATGGAAATTTAACCTTTTCAAAACATCGGTCGCCTTCAAGCTTTCCTTGCTATTCCAAGGAATACTAAACGAGATCTTATTTTGATGAAGGCTATAGGGTTCAATTACGAACCTGTTGAACCTTGCCTTCTCATTTATCATTTCCAACCTCTGAATGAGCCACACGCGACTGTCTTCGTTCTCAGGAGAGAACCAGACAGCACCGTATCGTAACCCACAACCTGTGAAGCTGGGAATGAATGAGGAGGGCGGGGTTGAATAAAGGAGACCATTAAGATCACTCAGTAAATCGTCCTTCAAGTCCGAAGTAAACATTCCGTCCACTATTCGTACTTGAACGCGATTTTCGACAGTAGAAGCTGAATTTTTCCCAGAGGAAGTATTTAGTCTGTCTGCTTTCAGACGATTCAACTTCTTCTTCATGGTTTTGTTCAGATTCTTTTTCTTTTTCGGCGCATCTTGCTTTTCAGCATCGACGGTCGAAATATCAGATGGCAGTAAATTCCTTGAATCCGGATTATCTACAGCAGGTGGAATCACATCATCAACCATCATCCCATCAGTACAAGACTCATTGGATGAAGTTGATGCAGTAACATCCTCCCGCAATAAATCTCCGGATACTTTATTGGATTAAGCAGCCATTTTAGTCTTACCAGTAGAAGACACTTATTTCTCTAGAACCAGCAAAAACGAAACGTTATCGTCGGTGTTCAAGGATGAAAAGAAAGACCCGACCGGGAATCACACAACAGATTTCTTCCCGATCGACTAACACAAGTAAGAATTGTGTAAGAGCAAATCATATAAAAATTTGCCTGTTGCGAATATGATACGCTCGCTAGCGCTCAAATTCGAAAAAGTGACTATATATGACACAAAAGGTCACTGTAGTGCGTGACTTACTACACTATATGGTTTAAGACCAATACCATTTCATCCCCAAAGCCGAAAAGGGTTTAATCAGCACCACACAGTCTTGAAGTCCCACACCAAAACATCCAGTAAAAGTAACATTCTAGAAAAGGACAGAAAGACCTAAAAGTTCGAAAACTCCACGAACGCAAAAATGGACCCCATTAGGTGCCGCGAACCAAATTCTGGTTTGGAATCAGTTGTCACACCTAAGCCAGAATCCACCATGACCCGCTTCGAAATTTGATTTCGATAAGCAGAAAGATTTATGTCAACTAAGTAGTACATTAGATCTTCAATATGCAGCACAATATACCGTTTGTTTGAAAATCAGACCTATTCCCTAAAACAAAAAAAGGAAATTGCTTGTTTATTGTAATGTTACTTCGAACGATAACGAACTTCTTAGACCGTTCATTTTTAGCGCTGCACTGGTGCAGTGTAGTACCGACTATACTCGTTACAACTCATCCTTTTTTGCCCTACACCGGTGTAGTGCCACCGTTGAATACGAAAACGATTTTAGTTTTTGCATTACACATAATTGTATTCGAAATTAATGTTGTATACCTTTCTTGAATGCATTGTGAGTGTATTTACTAATACACATTTTATGTTTTTTGTTATTTATTTGTACTTAATTAACAAAAAAACATTACATATGTATAATAAGATTTTTAATGTTTACCAAACAAATTAATGAAAATAATTGAAAATTAAACTTTCAGATTTTTGAATATTATGTGGGTATACGCCACTTTCATATATTACTCTTTCTAATATCAACGGTATACGCCATTTTCATATTTAACTCCTGAACGGTTGACGTTTCTTGACAGGTGATATATGGGTGAAGTTAGCTCAATCACCGGTGATGGTGATAGTAAAAGTGATCACCTTCGGTGATTCCAAACATTCTGGTGATCACCTCTTTATCACCAGGAGGTGATAGTCACTTATCACCTTACATGATTCCACCCCTGCTTTCATTGCCGACTGCTCCACCTGACGGCTGAAGTCCAAATGAGAGCACGAACCTGAGCGTTTGAGGTTCGGCACCACGCAAAAGGCCTGCTCTCATTATCGATGACCGCTGCTCCCGACGATTGAAGTCCAAATGAAAGCACGACCTAAGCGTTTGAGGTTTTATACCACGCAAAAGGTCTGCTTTCATTGACGACTGCTCCACCTGACGACTGAAGTCCAAATGAGAGCACGACCTGAGCGTTTGAGGTTTGGCACCACGCAAAAGGTCTGCTCTCCGAAGCTGCTGGTCCCACGACGTCTGCTTGTATCCAACGCACAAGAAGAAATGACCGAATTTCGACCACGTTTCCTCTTTTATACGCAGTCAGTTGAAGATATGTGCCTGACTACCTCAAAATCGTCGTCCTTGCGCGAAAAACCAAGCAAAAATAAAAAGTTTTCCGCGTTGTTTTCAAAGTTTGAGAAAACTTAATATTTGAGTTGTTTGTGGTTATCTCACACTGTTCAAAATATTATCCTAAATTCCTGATCATATTTTTGATGAAATGGTGAAAGAATTATGTTGCTGCCTTTAATACAAGTCGAGATATTCACGATTAAGTTCTGCCCATTCTTCCATATGGCTAATTTTGAAAAGGCACCCCATAGTAAAGTAAGTCGTATTCACGACAAAAGAGTCTAATCACCACCACACAGCTTCAGCGCTGCACACCAAAACATCCAATCAAGATACCTGAGAAAAGGACAGAAATACTAAAATGTGAGTTGTGAGCTACCAACAATTCACACCGCATACTAATGACGTTTTTCACTGAAAAACACCGGTGGCGCGGACAGCTCCCGGCTCCGCACTTTTGAGCGGAAATGGCAATGAAACACCGTCAGAAGGTTGCATTTCTGTTCAAAAGTGCAAAACCAGAGCAATCCACGCCACCAGTACTTTTCAATGAAAAACGGCATAAGTTTGATACACTTGTGGGGCGCCAACGAAAATCGGCGACATGAAACACTTACCGTTTTTTAGCGCTGTAAGAAAGAGGAAATAAAAAATCGAAAACCCTCTAACACAAAGGCAGATGGTTTATCTGCATTCTGCTTCCAAAACCACTCCAGTGACCATTGTATGACCATCTGTAGCAGCTGCTTATTTCACACAGATTTAACACAACTGTAAAAGATCTGCACGATCATGCACATCACATACATTTGACCTGCGCTAGTCACAAACAAACAAATCACTTCGTATCTATTTACACACTGCTACACTTATTTAATAGAAGCTAAACACAGACCCTGAAAGTCTGCTCAAAGAAGAAAAAAGTAGCCATCATCCGGCCTATAAATGCAAAATGATTTCGATATAAAATCATGTAAACTGATTACTAAAATTAATTCACTTGCACTTTAGAAGCATAACTAACTCTGGGGGAAGCAAAAACGCATAATAGGAGTAATCACTCGCGACGTTTCACCTGAAACCGAATCTTATTCGGAGGACGCTTGCGAAACACGTCCACACTCACTGCACTCTCACTCTGCACTCAGGTAACCTGATGCAAAGAATGGCAAAGATGAAGTAATTATCGTTAATGCTAAAGTCTTGGAGGGCAGTTTAGCAAAGCATAATAAATATGAAATGGACCAAAAAGTAAATGAAAACAATAACATTTATGCACCGTACCAGAGCAACTATGATATAAACAAAAACGACGATCGTTCAGATAGTATGCTTCCACGTTGTGAAACTAGTATTACTAATGAAGACGAAAAAGATTTTATTGACGGAGAGTGTGACGAGGAAGACAAATGTTTCCTTGATTTAGATACAAATCAAGACGTAATTCTTACGGAAAATAGAAGATACGGTCAAATATCTGGTCGAGACCGAACGGATAAAGTATTAAAATTACTAAATATTATTTATTTAAAAAGAGAAAATTTTATGGATATAGAGAAAATTATAGCATCATATAGCGACGTATTCTATCTGAAGGTGGATAAATTAACTATCACTGATGCGGCAGTGCACGAAATTGAGACCACTTCAAACGTGCCTATCAATAAACGGCAATACAGATTTCTAGAAGCTACAAAAAAGCATATTAATGAAGAAATTGAAGAAATGCGTAGACAAGGTATCATAAGGCCTAGCCAAAGTCCGTGGAATGCACCAGTCCCATGTGTTCCCAACATGAATTTGATAACAAGAAATACAGAATCGTGGTTGACTTCAGGGCTTTATATTTAGTTACTAAGCCTTTTGTATACCCAATTCCACTAATTGACGAGATTCTAGATAATCTTGGAAACGGTAAATATTTTTCTACCTTGGATTTAAAATCAGGGTTGTACCAAGTACCAATTAACTCAAAAGATACAGCCAAGACGGCGTTTTCAGCTCCAAAAGGCCACTTTGAATTCACAAGAATGCCTATGGGCCTGCGTAACAGCCCGTCGACGTTCCAAAGAATAATGAATACGGTACTTTATGAGATAGAAGGGGTTAAAGCAATCGTCTATCTGGATGATATAATTGTTTTCGGTGTTACCATCGAAGAACACAATGAAAACTTACGCAAAGTTTTAGAGGCCCTCCGCCGACATAATCTAAAAGTCGAGCCAGGTAAACGCCAAATATTGAAAAATGAAATAAAGTATTGTAGCCGACCCTTGCCGATCCCTAACTAGCGTGCAGTTTATAGCGCCACTTCCATATAAGGAAGACTGCACGCCACGATGTGTTTGCCCGGATGAGACTCTCCTTAGGGCGAGTTCCCGAAGAAGGTCAACAAAAAAAATGAATCAGGATCGGTCAAGTTAGGCTAACCAAAAACTGGTCTCCAAAGACGGGTAGATGACCCTATTATCAGTCAGCAGCAATCACCGAAACCTCATTACCCTCAGACAATCAAAGGTGAGAAAGTTACCCGTGCCCGTACATTATCATCATGGGCAGTATAACTACTTGCCACCAGATGGCGTAAACATAATGGAAGCTGAACTTACAGCACACATTCATATTCCGCTGAGCGGAAGACAGCCAACAACGAAAAAGCTTTAACGAAGTGACGCAAACATACGGAAAACCTTACCAAATACCTGTAGGAGTGTTACGATTACAATTGAGCTACGTTTAGGCATTGAAATAAATAATCATTTATTAACGGAAAAACGGTTTGGCTTTATACTGCATGTCTGTATTATATTTTCTAATTTCCTATCTAGCCTATCTCCTATGTGCATGCGTGATTTCTCTCCCTACTTGTGCTCATTGACCATTTGTGCTTTCCTCTCCCACTTTCTCAGGTGACGACGTCACTCCACGGCTCCATCAATGAGATGTGCTTCGCACCCGGGTGACTAATACAATGAATTGTGTGTGGCGTTCAGAAATGGTGTCACAAAAACATGATGGCCGACACACAACCCTCAATTTATGGACGCGTCCCTGCTTCCGTTTTTAAACGGGATTTTTATTTATAGTGTACTTAAACGGTTATGAATCACGGGGGCGTCTTCAGTGGACGCCGCCCCACTATCTAGCAAGAACGATACGGACTCACCAGTGGTTTCTGCGTTTGCTGCTTACTGTTGGTGGTGGATCGGGTCGATCATCGTTCTGTTGGTGATGGCGGTGATGGCGATTCCGGGTACTCGCGTAATCGGTGATCTACCACACCGATTCTGGCCAACGTTCGCTGGCTGCTACTGACGGTCGACGGACCGACTTTTTCCGGTGGTGTAACGGTTGCCGGAGATTTAAATTTTCGTCCGATGGTGGACTTCCTTCCTCTCTTTCGTCGTAGCTGCGTAGAATAGATAAAAAAAGAAACGAATGCCGTCTGGCTGATGCGGACGGGGTCATTAGCACATTGATGAGGTCAATGGCACGATTTTGAGCTTTTTTACCTGATTCTTGTCTTACACCGGACAACTACGCGAAGCTTCCACTAAGTTCGGCGGAATGGGACGAAATAAACTAGCATTGGAAATCCTCAGATTAAGGAAGGTAATTTCGTACGAATTCACCGAAAATACGTATTGTCCCGCTAATTCCATTGGACAAATTCGGCGATCAATGACCCCACTGACTGTTTCATTCGGTTAACCAATCCTTGGCGCCATTCCTCCCCTCCATCATACATTATTCACGAGGAATCTTCGTGAATTTTACTCTAAGGAGAGACTCAACGAATTATTCAACTTAAATGAGGGGAAAATTTTATTAGGGTGTTGCGCATAAGTTGACCAACGATAGGTTGTATAACTGTTGGCGCAATTATTAAAATCGATCTACTGGATGCTAGAAACTTATTGCTGAATAAGGTATGACTGCTACAGTATTTAGGACATGTAATTGACAAAGAAGGAATTCGTCCTATGGAGGACAATACAAAAACAATAAAAGAGATGGCGGCACAAAAAACAGTCAAAGGTGTCCGGTCATTCTTAGAAACAGTAAATTTCTACGTAAAATTCATACCTCACATAGCAGAGAAACGTAAACCGTAAACGATCTCTTGCGCAAGAATGTTAAGCTTACTTGGACAGAAGCGTCCCAAAAATCTTTCGAGGAATTGTGAAATTTTTTAACTTCTGACACGCATTTAGTTAGACCGAACTATGAAGATACGTTCGTGATCACGACAGATGCGAGCGAACGCTATTGGAGCAGTACTCTCTAATGAATAATCGATCGATAGGTTCATATGCAAGCAGAGGTCTAGTAGGTGTTGAAAGAAAGTACAATATGATTGAAAAAGAATTGTTAGCCATCGTATGGGCAGTGAACAGTTTTAAACATTCTATTTATAATCAGAGATTTATTATATACACTGATCATCGACCGCTGATTTCAATATGGCATTTAAAGGAAATTTCGCCTACCCTAACGCGTTTAAGTCTGAAACTACAAGCCACATTATCAGATCCGAATGGATTCCGAATCAATTCCGAATCGGCGAGAAATTTTCATTCGGAATTTCATGTGTAAATCATAATGGATTCCGAATCAATTCCAACTCCAGTGCAACAACCGTTTCCGAATGAACCGGTTCGCCGACAACCGGTTGATTCGGAAATCATTCGGAATTGAGTGAGAAGATGCGGACTGAATTGTCAATTCTTCTTCTTCTTCTTCTTTTCTGATTTTGCACGTTTTCGTGCTGATTTTCAGTTTATTTTTAAACGAAAACATTATATAACTGAATATACAAATTTAAATCTTCATGTTTTTCGGATATACAGAACTAGTAAATAACCAGTTCTTTTTAGAATCCCAACATAAATTATTGAATTTCGCTGGAAATTAACAAAACGGCCTACCATAGTCAGCATCATCCATTCCTCTAGCTGGAGTGTAGTGAAATGGCTTTAGTCGCTTAAATTTCACACTAACACATTCATAAAATGAGCGAATATTCAATGACATTTATAATGTCACTGTCAATCAGGTTGATCGAGCAGCCAACTCAGGCGAAAATTCTAGCACTGAACCGATCGAGCACTAAAAAATCATGCAGTCGAGTAAGAATTCATTGCGCATTCCGTCATTTCGATAATGTGGGAAGGATTGGAAAAGTACATTCGCTACAAACAAGGTAAAGACAATGTTGTGGCTGATTTTTTATCGAAACTTCCTGAGCAGGCCGAGTGCTTACACCCTATATCAGTAGTCACTAGACAACAGAAACGTCTACAGCAGCAAGCGGAGAACAATGAACTTGCGAAGCGGAAAGACGCGTAAAATAAAACAACTCCCTCATAACAACTTAAAGACCAATCAGACAGGTTTACGTTATTTAAAAATAAACAAAAGACAGAATGGAATCCGCACATAAACGGATTGGAAAACATCGATTTTGGATGGGACGAAAAAGAAGACTTGGGAACATTTTCTTATTTCGACGAATATGAAACATGCATAAATAACAATGATATCAAATTTGATCTGCTGAAATTTTCAAAACAAAAAACTAATGAAAGCGATTTTGATGGTACTCTCGTAATAGTAAACAGTAGATCAGCATATAAAGAACTAGCCGAGCTAATAGACTTACCACACGGTTTAAAAGACTATTTGAATGGAAGAATATTCGCAATTCCAGAACATAAAATATGGGGATTAGTATTAAACGGCTCAAGTAAATCATCATTATGCCCATATTTAGAGCAGGAAATTGAAGGGAGAGTTACATTAGAGAACTAGGCGGCTTGGGAATACGCAGTTCTGGTCAATGAAAAAAAAAATAGTTGAATTTGGCCGTTCTGTTCCAACTTCGCAGCCGAATCTTAGTGTACAGAATCATTGCATGGCTAGTACTATGGATCCTGCTGACACTAAGAATCCTTCCAGGTCGGGGCTCGAACATACGACAACTGGCTTGCAAGACCAGCGTCCTATGCATTGAACCACCAACCCGGGACACGAAAATTACATATATATATATATATATATATATATATATATATATATATATATATATATATATATATATATATATATATATATATATATATATATATATATATATATATATATATATATATATATATATATATATATATATATATATATTTGCAAGGCATTTCACGTGGAAAAACAAAGACTGGGTTTAACAATTTTCCAACGTAGAAGTTTTCCTTTTGGAAATATGGTTCTTGAACCAAAGCTATAGAAGCTTTACCTTCTTGCAGAAGTCTGGATAGATTTATAGTTGCTGTACGTTTGTGCTGGAGATTGATTTGTGTTACTCTAACCATTATCAATTAGAGTAATGAACACTCCATCTCCAGCACTTATCGTACAACAACTAGAAGAAACTAAATATATTGGCTTATAATCGCCTATAGCGAACCATGTAAGGATTTTTTTAAATGTTTTAATCATTTAAATCTCACTAGTTGCGAAGAAAGAAGTCGTCCACTGTGCCAGAGCTTTGCTTAACACAGTAAGGGAAAACCCCAAGAATTCCGTGCACGACTGCATTATTTAACCTCCTGCAGCCATTCAGTCATCGGCACGGAAATACACCTTGACTAAGGAGATCCTATTTTTGTGGCCTTTTACGACATGGAACAGGAAACCAGTGGATCAATTCTTGGTAGAAAATAATTCCGCCGGATGCCACACGGCTTACCAGTTTGGTGGACTTATACCACCGGTACAGGTGGACCGTAGCGTTATTCTTAGCCAGTTGGGAAACCGCTACCGACGCTACACGGCTATCTAGGCTGCCCAGAAAGGGAAGTTGACATTGATGGTCAACTTTCATGGATGGCTGAGCAGCCAGGGAGACTTAACGCTAAAATGCGTATTCTGGGATTGCTTTTAAAATTTTTTGACTTGTCTTGAAAACTCGACAAAGTTCATGTAAATGGATTTTTTGACTTTGAAAATGTCTATGTCCCGATCAAGATTTTTGTCGTGAATACGACTTACTTTACTATGGAGTGCCTTTTCAAAATTAGCCATATGAAAGAATGGGCAGAACTTAATCGTGACTATCTCGACTTGTATTAATGGTAGCAACATAATTCTTTCACCATTTCATCAAAAATATGATCAGGAATTTAGGATAATATTTTGAACAGTGTGCGATAACCACAAACAACTCAAAAATTAAGTTTTCTTTAAATTTGAAAACAACACGGAAAACTTTCGCTTGGGTTTTTCACGCAAGGACGACGATTTTGAGGTAGTCAGGCACATATCTACAACTGAATGCGTATAAAAGGGGAACCGTGGTCGAAAATCGATCATTCGTCATCTAACACTCGATGTGGATAGACGAATAACCTACTACGACTAATTTCGATTTTGTTTTATTTTTTATTCGCAGTTGTCTACCTACCCAAGCTATGGGTAAAAACCGCCATAGATCCGAGAAGGATCTAAAGGATGCTAAGCGTCTGAAGCCAAGTGATGTACAGGTAAACGACCGTTTGCTGAGTAAAAACCAATATGCTGATCTGCCAGTTGATGTCGAAGAGGAACTGCAGAAGAAGGAAAAAATGCCGCCTTTCTACCTGAAGGGCTTCCCACCAACTCTACGCTCGGATTTCAATACACTGATCAGCAAAGGACTACAGGCAACAATCCGTTTATGTACTGAAGGCTACAAAATAACTGTTCCGGCTTTGAACCACTACAAAGGAGTGGAATGTTATCTGAAGCAGACAAAAGCGGAATACTTCACACACGATATTGCCGCCAACAAACCTATGAAGGTTGTACTTCGAGGACTACCCGACATGATGGAAGCCGAACTAAAGCAGGCACTGTCGGAGGCTGGACTAAAGCCTTTGATGGTGTTCAAAATGAAGCGACATAATACGGACAAAAAGTTTAGAGATCAACTGTACCTGATTCACCTGGAGAAGGGCTCCATCACCATGAGTCAACTGAAAACGATTAAATCGTTATTTCACATAATCATCGAATGGCAAAAGTATAAACCGGTACATCGGGATGTCACACAGTGCACGAACTGTTTGAACTACGGCCATGGAGCGAGAAATTGCCACATGAAAAGTCGGTGCGGGAAATGTGCCGAACCACACAATACCAATGATTGCCTACTAGATGACATCGCTGTAAAATGTGTGAACTGTGATGGCGACCATCCATCTACTAGCAAATCGTGTCCCAAACGTGCTGAGTTCACAAAAATTCGACAACAGGCCCTATCCAAGCTGTTTGAAAAGTCAATACAAAGGCGAATTCTTGCTTTCGCAGATGAACAGGATATATTTCTGGAAGAACAGTTTGGGTTCCGGAAAGGAAGATCCACCATCCACCAACTCACAAGGGTTAACAACGTCATCCAGCAAAACAAATTAGTGTCCAAAACGACTGCCATGGCAATATTGGATATTGAAAAGGCATTCGATAATGTGTGGCACAATGGACTGGTGTTCAAACTGCATCGGTATAATTTTCCCATGTATCTTATTAAAATTATCAAAAATTATCTTGCAGATAGAGCATTCCAGGTTTCTCTGAATAATGCAATTTCAGAAAGATTTACTATTCCTGCTGGTGTACCCCAGGGAAGTATCCTAGGTCCCATTCTATACAACATTTTCACATTTTTTTTGCTGATGATACTGCCATTCTTTACAAAGGTCGTGTCATTAATGCTCTGAAGAATAAACTACAGACAGGTCTGGACGCTTTAACGGAATATTTTACAAGCTGGAAAATTGTGATCAATGCAGCAAAAACTCAGGTCATCTTGTTTCCACATTCAAGATCTCCAAAACTTGTTCCATCAGACGAATGCAGAATACGATTCGGTGATGAGGTCATTCAATGGTCCGATGAAGTTATCTATCTAGGACTCACCTTTGACAGACATCTGATATTCAGTTCACATGTTGACAAAATCGTTCAAAAATGCAGCATACTCATTAGGTCTCTGTATCCGCTGATTTGTGGAACATCTAAACTATGCCTGAAGAATCAGATGGCTGTCTATAAACAAATCATTTACCCCGCAATTGAATACGCAGTCCCTGTTTGGCGGGGCTGTGCACGAACACACAAACTTAGGCTTCAGCGCATTCAAAGTAAGATCTTAAAGATGATTCTAAATCTACCCCCTTGGACAAGGACTAGTGAAGTACATGAGATGGCCTCCCTGGATATACTAGAACAAAAATTCGAACAATACTGCACGATATTTGAAGAGAGGTGCTCAATCTCTGAAATACAAATAATTCAAAATTTGTACGTATTAGGTTAGGGATAGTTATAAGTAGGTAGATATTTTATAAATAATTAAAATAAATATTATGATTAAACATTAGTATGTAAAACAAGAGTAACTAAAACACCTAATATTAATAACGAATCGTATGAACAACAAAGATGAAAGGCCAAAGGGTCAAAACACTTGTACTGTAAAATGTTGATGTAATACACAAAAATAAGATTAATAAACAGATATTTATGCAAAAAAAAAATGCGAAAATCGATCATTTCTTCTCGTGCGTTCGGTGAAAGCAGACGTCGTGGAAGTGGAATCATCAACCAGCAACGACGGAGAATGCACCTCAAACGCTCAGGTCGCATCTCTCATTCGCTTGCTGGCCATCAATGCGTGCTGGATTCTGGAACTGTATTCCGGAACTGATTTGAGTTTCAAAATTGCACTTCTAGAATTGAAACTGGATTCTGAGTCTGTTATTGGATCTAAATTTAGATCTTGAACTCAGGATCCAGTTCTCTATTCCAGACTTCTATTCGGTTCTTTTTAAAACCATAATAATACTCCTAAAGAATTATGCGGAATTTACTTTACTGTACCTCTATACAACCCATTTTTTATTCATGGCGAAAAATCGTCTTCAAATTTCAGAGCTTAGTTCCGGAATATGAGTTTAGAATTCAGAGTCTGCGTGCTGAACTGGATTCTGGAAAATTATTCCGGAACTGATTTCAGCTTCGAAATTGTAGTTCTAGAACTAAAATCCAACTGAGTTCTGAGTCTGTTCTATGTTCTGAATTTAATTCTTGAACTCAGATCCAGCTCCTAATTTCAGAATTCTTCAAATCGGTTCTTTTTAGAACCATAATGATACTCCCAAAGAATTATGCGAAATTTTACTTTTCTGTACTCTATACAGCCCATTTTGTCGTGAATACGACTTACTTTACTATGGGGCGCCTTTTCAAAACTAGCCATATGGAAGAATGGGCAGAACTTAATCGTGAATATCTCGACTTGTATTAAAGCAGACCCTGTCAGCTTGGAGCGAAATCAATCTTCAGTTCAGCAACGCCATCGCACGGCATCACATTCAACATATTATGTAAATTGTATGCTGCTATTTTGGCGCGAACAAATTTGACATTTCTCTCCCCTTCTTCTATGTACAAGATTGTATGCGGACTCACCTGAGGACGCCATGCTCGCAAAAACAATGATGTTGCCAATGATTTGTTCGGGAAATGTGAGAGCTGCATATCTTGTTAATATGATGTCTTTGAATAAAGGCAAAAACATAATTCTTTCACTATTTCATCAAAAATATGATCAGGAATTTAGGAAAAAATTTTGAACAGTGTGAGATAACCACAAACAACTCAAAAATTAAATTTTCTGAAAATTTTTAAACAACGCGGAAAACTCTTTTCTTTTGCTTGGATTTTTCGGGCAAGGACGACGATTTTGAGGTAGTCAGGCACATATCTTCAACTCAACGTTATAAAAGGGGAACCGTGGTCGAAAATCGATCATTTCTTCTTGTGTGTTGGATGAAAGCAGACGTCGGAGCGAGAAGACGCATTAAAACAGCGGCATCGAAGAGCGCACCTTCTCCGTGGTTAAAAACCTCAAACGCTCAGGTCGTAGTTGTCATTTGCCTTCCGGTCGTCAAGGCGAGAAGACGCACTAAACCAATTTCGCATCATTTGATACTGCGAGCGGATGTGTCGGTTTGTTCGCAAAGCTAGTTTCAATTCAAGCAAGAACGATTGCATCAGCTGCTGATGGTTTGCATTGAAGAGAAAAAAAACAAGAAACGAAATGTGGATAGCATTATATAAAATCAGTCGTTCTAATGGCTCTAAATGTTATCTAAAGAACTATTAAGATTACTTCTTTGAAATTCGAAGGTAGAAATCATCAGTTTAGTGAAAATCCAAAATAATTTGATTTGCTTCGTGCACTTTTCGCTGTGCGAAAATCGTTCGAGGAAAATGTTCCGAACTGTGCTAAATATCGAAGAGAATTCCTGTACAGCATCTTGATAGTTTCTTTCAATGAAATATGCAAATCCGAAATGAGACAATCGACGTCAAAAATCGCAATTTCGCAATTCACACAATCGATCAACTATCAACTCGAATTCGAAAGTGTAAAAAACTCGTGTCAGTTTTCTTCGTATTCACAACATCCTGTTATGTCTCTGACATTACACACCCGTACTTTTTCATCTAACCTTTTTTTCTCGAAAATATACGACACAATTTTTTTCATTTCAATACGGTACGTGGAACTTTCGAGGTATGATTTTTTGAAATTTCGCGTTTTAAAAAAACTTGTTTTTCAACAGCCTATTCTGTAAAATCTAATAAAGAAACAATAATTCGTCCATTACATGAAATGTGCGGCAGAATTTTGAAAAGCTTATTTTGATCCCTTCATTATCACCTATGAATCGTTGATAAACGTTTTTAAGATTCCCAAAAATCATCTTTTTCGAATTATGCAGTTTTCCCTTTAATTTTTACACATTTCGTGTCCTTTTGACCTGGCATCATAACACTGCATGCGGTACGTACGTACTGCCGGAAATGGCATCGCCTGCTTCATCGATAACGTTGCGCACGACCTTGTATGCGAAGCGGACTTGTAATGTTATTGTCGATAGACTTAGTGCATCTGATTATTACTTAAGACTTAGGCGATCTGATTACTTATTTAAGACTTAGGCGAAATCTATGCTCATGTCTATAACATTTTATATCTTTCCAGCCTACTTGGCTGTCAAACTGATTTCCGGTTTCCGGGGTACATATAATTGTTAACAATATTAAATTTTTAAACATTTGTACATATCTATTTCCTTGCGCCTTTCGAGCCGACACGCCTACTGCGTTCACGGTACCGAAGCAATCGCTGGTACACGGTACACGGTACGTTTATGTAGAATATAGCAATATACTTGGTTTAATACCATTTTTCAAATGCCTGGATTAACAGATAAAGTATACAAAATAAATGGTACTAGATCGCTATACATTCTAGTACGCCAGAAATCAACATTACACTGGTTTCTGTTTAAAAAGTACAGGTGTGTAATGTCAGAGACATAACTGGATATCGTGAATACGAATAAAATAGACACTCTTAATTTATACTTTAGAATACAAATTAGTTGATCGATAGTGTGAATTGTGCAAGTCTTGCCCTTTTACACTACTAGAATTTGAAACGATACACCTAAACTACAGTACAGATTAGTAACATTAAACATTCTGACACACAAATATTACGAAATAACCAGTATAGTTTCTTATGATGGTGGTTCTGAAAAGGACTTTTTATGGAGGCGGATACCGCTGACTTCCGTCTTCTATTTCCAGGATGACCTGTTGTCCGTGAATGCGAAACTGATATGTGTTTTGTTGGAGTCTCCTGCTTCTTCCGCTTGCGGTAACAAGCTTTGTTTTTCGCTTGGAGATTCCTCGATCGCACCATAATCAACACGATGACAACGACAGCCAAATTCGAAATAAATGGCCTCTGAGTCGGTGCTATGCATTTTATATAGCAAATCAGCAGAAAGTTTACTACAAACTACAACTGGTTAAAAAATGGGCCATATAAAGTAGAGTGAAGTAAAATGTAGTATAATTCTTTAGGTATAAAATTATGGTTCTAAATGGCACCTAAGACAATTTAGATGTCGATTATTTCATTTCGGATTTCAATATTTTAGTAAAAGATACTATCAAAAAGCTGTACGGGAATAATTTATGGCATCCCAGAAGAGCCAAACTGTATAATTTTCTAAGATATTAAACACTGATTAGATATAAACGATTTTAAATACTGTTGCGAATTTAGAACTGTGAAATTTGCAAAAAACTGATCAAATTATCTTAGATTTGCACTACACTGATAATTTTAATTTTCGATTTACAAAGAAGTAATTTTTATAGTTCTTTAAGTAACATTTAGAGCCATTAGAAGGGCTGATTTTGCAGAATATTCCACATTGTTGTCCATTTTCCATTGTATTTTGCTCCAATGCAAACGACCACCAACAGGATGATGTAACCGATCTTCTTCGAAGGTAAACTGGCTCTGCGACCTGACGACTGCTCCACCTGACGACCAAAGTCCAAATGAAAGCATTGACGACTGCTGCTCCCGACATTTGAAGTCCAAATGAAAGCACGACCTAAGCGTTTGAGGCTTCATATCACGCAAAAGGTTTGCTTTTATTGCAAACTGCTCCACTGGACGACTGAAGTCCAAATGAGAGTTGCTACCTGAGCGTTTGAGGTTTTTAACCACGCAGAAGGTGCACTTTCCGAAGCTGCTGGTTGATTGAATCATTCCCACGACGTCTGCTTCGATCCAACGGTATACGCAGCCTACGTCATTTTATACGCAGCCAATTGAAGATATGTGCCTGACTACATCAAAATCGTCGTCCTTGCGCAAAAAATCCAAGCGAAAGTAAAGAGTTTTCCGAGTTGTTTTCAAATTTTGAGAAAACTTAATTTTTGAGTTGTTTAGGGTTATCTCACACTGTTCAAAATTTTATCCTAAATTCCTGATCATATTTTTGAAAGAATTATGTTGCTGCCGTTAATACAACTCAAGATATTCACGATTAAGTTCTGCCCATTCTTCTATATGGCTAATTTTGAAAAGGCACCCCATAGTAAAGTAAGTCGTATTCACGACAAAATGTTGATCCGAAAAAACCTAACCATTCACACATTTCAGAGTCGTTAGTAAGTCAAGGGTCAAGGACCAGAATGCAATTAATTTTTTAATGTGGAACCCATTTTTGTTTTCTATATAGGGGTGAAAACTAGAAACTCAAGAAAAATACATGTAGAAAAGTGGTCAGGTTTTAAACAATTACAGCTCAGTCAATTTTGTATCAATTATTAATATCATGTCACCATTTGATTGGAAATATTTCTACGTATTGATTTGAATGTTCATAGCCATGTATTTTTAATAGTATATCATTGAAATGTTGATTAATAGCTAGCAGTGTCCTATTTTGCATGCAAAAAATCTCCGGCATACCGGATTTCCCTGCCATAGTCAACGGTTTTGAAGGAGTAAGCGATATATCAAAGGGAAAGCAGCGCTCTGATTGGTCAATCGATGCAAAAGCGAAGCTGTTGGAAGCACGCGAAGCTTTTGGAAGCACGCGAAGCTATAAATATAAGCAAAATTATAGCTAACGTTTCAGTCCTACACGTAGCTTGCTAGAGGTAGGTTGTTGCTAGACAGCAAAAGAAAAAGTGCAATAAAACGATTTGAAGCTTTAATTGCTATGTCCTGATCTTGTGTCATGAAAGATTGGATGAAATCCCATGTTATGTCGTTTCGCCTGAGAAATTGACAACTACTCCAGGGTAAATTTTGGGTGCATAAGATTAATTTCTTATTTATATTAGATGAACTCGATTGATAATGAGAAAAAGTTTATCGTTTCAACCGAAATCGCAGAATGGTAGTAATGGATGGTAGAGAAACGCTATAAAAATAACTACTTGCATACAAAACTTGAACACAAGCTTGTCGCAAAGAAGCTTAAATATTGATATCTGTATCGCAAGCATGTACAATCATATAATTACATACATTTGGGCTATTGATGTAATTTCGTCGGCTAAAACACAAATACAAATCATGACAAATATGGGGTTCGCGTGTTCGGTGTTGGTTCATAATAAAGACTAAGAGCAAATTCAGCAGCTGCAAGATTCATATGGGTGGTCTATACTGTAAATGAAACTGAAACTCTTCCGCCGACAATCTCCCCTGCCTATACTGTAGTAAATACCATAGCCCCCCTCCCACAACGACAAACTGAAAATAACCGCGCAATAGATTATAGAAATAAAAGTGTACCTCTATTAGTAGCTCCCTCCGTCCAACCTGATACCGAAAAATGGTACTACTTAACACGATTCATGCCTACTGAATAAATATTATTAATATTAATAACTATATAAGTGCTAGAATTGAGTGTAGCAGAAGTTCAACTAGGTGTCAAAAACTGGTACGTTTGAATACTAACCGACCTCTTTCTTTTGTCTCTTTCAAAATTGCCGTTCCAAATACCTTTGAAAATGTGATCAATTCACCAGAATTCTGGCCACATGGCATATCTATCTCCCCTTTTTTATCACTCAGTTCAAAACAGGCAGCTCATCACATATCGAATTCACCGCGTCCCCCACTTCCCCGGCTTCCTTATATCAACAACAGCACTCGCTTGCAATCTCCACTAATGCCGTCAATTCCATCAAAAATGCCTCGTCCAGTGTACCCACGATCCCCCATGCGTCGCTCACCGAACCCTATTCCCTTCCAGCAAAAATCAAAATTTCTGACAACATTAGTCTGAGCATGTACTATCAGAACGTTGGAGGAATCAACTGCTCTCTCGAAGATTATCGTCTCGCTTGCTCTGACGGTGCCTACGACATATACTTATTTACGGAGACATGGTTAAACGGTAACACTCTCTCTAAGCAAATATTCGGTGATTCGTTCTCTGTTTACAGGCAGGATCGCACCGAGCAGACCAGCCATAAAAAAGCGGCGGTGGTGTATTACTCGCCTGTCGCTCAAAATTCAAATCTCAACAGTTGTTTCTCTTGAACTGCACCAGTGTCGAGCAGCTTTGGGTTGCTCTCATGTTCTCAGATTACACGCTCTATATTTGTGTTCTTTATATCCCGCCTGATCGCATCAATGATATGTCCCTGTTTGATCAGCATTTGAACTCGCTCTCACAAATTGAAAACCAAATGGCTTTAGACGATAAGGTGATTATTATAGGCGACTATAATTTCCCCGGCATTAAATGGTCTCGCTCTTCGTCTAATTATTTATTTCCCGATATTGCAAGCTTGTCTAAAACACCTACTTCCCTGAAACTTCTTGATAGCTATAGTACTGCAAGACTAGTACAGTTCAACGATCAAAATAATAGTAACAATCGCTTGCTTGATCTCTGCTTTGTTAGTCTTGAACTCATAAATACTTGCTTAATAACCCTCGCCCCCTCAACGCTCGTTAAATCTTGTCAACATCATCCCCCACTTCACATTGCCATTCGTGATTCTCCGTCTGTTGTTTTCAATGACGTCTCCGAATCAACCTTCTTTGACTACAGAAATGGTAATTTCAATGAAATGAATAGATTTCTGATGGAACTGGATTGGAACTATTTACTATCAAATCGTGACTGTACTTCTGCCGTTGATCTTTGGACACATAAAATAACCGACGCTATTAATCAATTTATACCCAAAAAGCTACGAAAAAACCGCTCTGTCCACCGTGGTCAAACCGAACTTTGAAGCGTTTCAAAAGAGCCAAACGATGCGCTTTGAGGAAATTCACCAAAAAGCCTACTCTTCATTCTAGATCTTATTATCTGTTGAATAAATCGCTCCACTATGCCTTTCAATGTCGCATCCAGAAGAATCTTAAATCCCACCCTAAAAGGTTTTGAAATCACGTTAATGAGCAAAGAAAGGAATCAGGGTTACCTAATCATATGTCATATGTACTCTGCAAGCATCGACCCCGCGTGATATCTGTGATCTCTTTGGCAAACACTTCAGCAGCGTTTTCTGTGAAGAAAATCTGGCTAGTAATAACATCTTCGAAGCTGCCAACAATGTTCCTTTACGCTCCCCCGTTGGTCCCCATCCCATTATTACCATAGATATGGTGAAAGCTTCCTTAACTAAACTGAAAAGATCATCATGCGCCGGACCTGATGGAATACCCTCCATTATTCTCAAGAATTGCTCGGAAAGTCTACAGGTTCCTTTAATGATATTATTCAATATTTCCTTGCGGTCAGGAATTTTTCCTAATTCATGGAAGGAATCGTTCATCTTTCCTGTATTTGAAAAAGGTGATAAAAACAATATATCAAATTACCGCGGAATTGCTGCATTATGTGCTGTATCTAAGCTTTTTGAAATAATTGTTTTGGACTTCATTACCCACAATTGCTCTATCAGGAATCAGGAATCAGAACAAATTGGCTCAAATGGCACGTTTCCCTTGGTATTTGGAGATTTGTGCCTTGCCATCAATTTGTTTTTAGCATCATTTTCCCGACATATAAGAGGGAAGGATTGAAAGGAAATGGTAAGGGTTGGACTAGGAGGATGGGAAAAATTGACGACACAAAAGCACATAAAAGCAGAAGTAAATTCTGAACCTCTACGAGGTCCCGAACAGTCTGCTGTTAATAAAACCTCCAACCCCCGGAAGAATGCAGAACGATTCGCAGTATGTACGAGCAGAAGTAAATTCGGTACCCCCCAAAGGATGCCAAACAATCTGCTAAACCCTATTTAAGGTGAATACAGAAGGGAATCATTCACTCCAGGAAGAACGATGAACCCTTCTGACTATAGCTCCTTACCACATTGGGTGAGAAACGAGAGAATATCCTTCAATTTTAGCTCCGCATACACAGACTCAACCATGTATGGAGAGCCAAAAACCCGGATACGTAGCTGCGTCCATGCGGGACAGTTACATATCAGATGATATGAAGTACCATAATCGCATTCACACAAATCACACGAATAATACTCAGCACGTTGAATAGTAGCCATGTGATAATTGAGTTTGCAATGTCCAGTCAGAGCTCTGACCAGAATACTGCAATGATGCTTGGAGAAATGCAGTAGACACTTTGACATTTTCAGATTTAAATCTGGTAGAAATGCTTTTGTCTGAGCGCAAGTTTGCAAGCTGCGCCAGTAGCTGGCATGTTTGGATGCAGCCCAAGAACGAATCTTGTGCTTTATCCAACTAGTTGAAAGTGGTAAAGCTGGTTCAGGACCAACGAAATCATTCGTTGCACCAGCTCTAGCCAACTCATCAGCCCATTCATTTCCAGTAATACCAGAATGGCTACTCATCCCACGTAACCATTTGAGACCACAAGCGAGTGTGGCTGGTAGCATAATCTAATGGGTTACTGTTCCAAAGCCCTGTAACCCTAAGACGGTATGCACAAGATAATGCTTCTTGTTTTAGGAACACATGTAGTGGTTTAATACACAGTAGCGCCTCTAGAGCAGCAGTAGGAGTTGTCGTGAATGCTCCTGTCATCGCCATTAGGACCATCCTTTGGAGATGATTTAGCTTTGACTGAACTGTCGCGACTTCTCCTTTCTGCCACCATACAAGACATCCATATGCTAAAATTGGTCTAACAATAGTTGTGTAGATCCAATGAATATATCTGGGTTTGAGTCCCCATGATTTTCCAAAAGCTCGTCTGCATTGGGCGAAAGCCATGCAAGCTCCATCCTTTCCAGGAGACTTGTACGGAGCAAAACTCTCAATATAAATGTTTTATTTTACGTCCGTGCTGTTAACTTAGTTTTTACAATCTGGCTTTATTCGTGGGTGACGCTGAACTGCTCTAGCTTAACAAAATTGTATATGCCTACGACAATGCTTAATATGTGTGTGTGAGTACAGGGGTGCGCTCATCATAGGGTTGCTCAAAAGTCAAATATTATTACACGCTTTCTTCTTGAACAAGCTACTACAGCCATTGCCCAAAACGATCCGGTGGGATTACCGCACGACCACTACGAGTTGACTGTGATTTTCCAACTTGTGAGTCCTGTGATCCATGCTCTGGTTGTATATCTAGTGAAGGTAAGGAATTTTGCTCAAGTGTTTTTTCAGGAAGCTGTTCTATTGGTTCAGATTTAATGTTGTTCGGAGCTATTGGGAGGTTTTCAAGCCTAGGTACATCATTACGTGATTCAGGGTTTATAATTCTGGGAGCACTATTATCAGTTGCCTGAGGGCGAAATAGCTTGTAAGGTGGACAGACAACTCTGGAAGGATTCTGATTCGAAAAGTATTTTGTGGCATGATCTTCGAATAAAATTCCACTAGGGTCAGCCTCGTTATTGATAGTACGTGTCATAAATCTTCGGTTACGACGGAAATAATTACCAAAATTATCTCGAACTACGTAGGAACGCCCGTTCACGTCTTTTGTAACCATGTCGTAGTGCCATTCTCGCGCGTTCTTTCTGAAAAGAACCCTTTCACCGGGTTGTAAGATTGGAAGCTGTTTCGCATTACGGTTATAGTAGCTCTGTTGAACAGCACGCTTGCGCAGAATCTTTTGTTGAACATAGTTTTCATCTAGCATATTCCTTTTTAATAGTGTCTCCTTAATAGGTAAGCGAGTCTTCACAAGTCTTCCGAAAAACAACTGGCTCGGCGATAATTGCATGCTGGCAACAGGCGTCGTGTTGTATTCAAGTAACCGATACTGAAACTGATCCACCTCTCCGGTTTCATAGCATCGTTTAAGAATATTTTTAGCGATTGCTACTCCTTTTTCCGCGAGTCCGTTGCTTTGAGGATATCGGGGGCTTGAGAACACAAACATAATATTGTTTTGGTTTGCAAATCATTCACATTCCCGGGAATTAAACGGTACATTATCGCAACGAATCACAGTTGGGTAACCATAGCTGGTGAAGAAACGATCGAAAAGCTTACAAACACTGCGCATAGTTTTGTCTTCTAGGCGATCAGAGCAGATGAATCCCGAATAAGCGTCAATTATTACTAACCAATCGCATCCACCATATTCATAAATGTCAGTTGAAACTCGTTGGAAAGGATATTCAGATGATTCGTTCTGAACGAGTGGCTCCTTTTGATTGTTTCGTCGAAACTTCTCACAGACAGTGCAGTTGGTGGTAATCTCCTTTATGTCATTTGTCATTCCGGGCCAGAAGAACTGTGTTCTCGCTCGAGCTAAGGTCTTTTCAGTGCCTAAATGCGGTGCATGTAACCATTTGCATATGGTTTCCTGAAGTCCAGTGGGAACAACCAAGCGGTGGTCCTTGAAGAGAAGCTCGTTCTCGAAATGAAGCTGATCACGATACTTGTAAAACAATTGGCTTAAGGCGTCTAGCTGGTGATACTGTGGCCAACCATTCTTGACGTACTTTATTATACGCAAATAACGTTCATCTTGTTTAAGCTTTTCTACGTATAAGTAGAAGTTATCCTCAGACATGCAAGCCTTTTTAACAAGAGCATGCACAACGTACTCAAGATCTTCTTGAGCTTCCTCAGTATCCATAATTGCAGCTCTTGAAAGGCAATCGGCCACAAGCAAACTTTTTCCAGGAGTATACACTAAAGACAGACCAGGATATTTAAGCAGGATTAGGAACATTCGCTGAAGACGAGGTGTTACGTCGTCTATATTTCTCTTGATCAACGTTTCGAGCGGTTTATGGTCCGACTGAATCAAAAACTCTCGACCATAAATAAAAAAATGGAACCTTTGGCATGCGAACACCACCGCTAACAATTCCTTTTCGATTTGAGCCCATCGTTGTTCGCTTTTTGTTAACGTTCTCGACGCGTAAGAAACAGGGCCATGATCTTGCAGTAAAACGCATCCTAAACCGTCTTTAGAACTATCAGTTTGAATGATGCATGGCTTTTTTGGATCAAAGATTGCTAAGCCAGGTGCTTCAGAAACGGTTTTCAAAAGATCATTCATTTCTTTTTCGTGTAACTCACTCCAGTTCCATGAGCTATCATTGTGTGTCAACTTACGAAGGTTTGCTGATCGACAAGATAAATTTGGAATAAACTTAGCTAGATATTTACACAGACCCAAGAAACGAGTGACATCTGCAACATTTTTTGGTTTTGGCATATCAGTTATTGCCTTAACATCCTTTTCCAAAGGGTAAACCGTTCCATCGCCAATTATATTACCCATAAATTTAACACGGTTAGTACGATACTGCAACTTGTCAGCGTTGAATTTCACATGATTTTCTTTGGCGCGCTGCATAACTTGTGACAAGATATAATCATGTTCAGTTACATCGTTTCCCGCAATAGCTATATCGTCGAAGTATATTTCCACTCCTTGAATATCACCAAAGATCTGTACCATTCTGCGTTGAAACATTTCAGGTGCATTATTGAGTCCAAATGGAACACGAGCCCATCGAAAGCGTCCAAAAGGAGTCATAAATGTAGTCAAGTCAGAACTTTCTCGATCTAGCTCCATCTGCCAGAAACCACTGCTTAAGTCAAGTACAGTAAAAATATTTTTACCCGAAAGGCGACTGAACAAATCTTGTTGTGTAGGGATTAGATAATGTTCGCGTTTAATACACTGATTTAACGGTTTCGGATCAAGGCAAATTCTCAACGAACCATTTGGTTTTTCCACCACTTGCATGTTACTGACCCAGTCAGTAGGATAGTCAACGTATACAATTACTCCTTGATCCTCCATCCGCTTGAGCTCATTTTTTATTCGGTCATGCAAAGCCAACGGGATTCGCTTTTTGTAGAATAAAGCCGGAATGGAGTTTTCTTTCAATACTATGGAACACTGGCCAGGAAATTTACCTAACCCCTCAAAAACGTCTCGATATGCATTAATGAAATCGGTTTTATTTTTGGGAATATGATTTGGCAACATAACTCTATTGAGACGAGTGATTAATCCAAAGTCAACGCAAGACTGCAAACCGAGTAACGGCTCGTAATTAGAATCAACAACCAAGAAATCTGCTGTGTGCACTGTACCCATTACAGGATCAACTTAGCAAGTCAACTTAACTGAACCATAAACTTTTATAGTATTGGAACTATAATCCAGAACGTGAGCATTGTTTACAGAACGTATTGGTACACCAATTAATTTTACAATATCAATTGGTACACAGTTAACATCGGCACCAGTATCCAGTTTGAATCGCACTTTCTCGTTTCCTACATGATAGTATTTACGCCAGGGCCCTGAACTCACACACCTTTGCTCCGTTGAATTTATTCTATATAAATTAACATTCTTATTAGAATTCTTTACGCGAGCATTGTCGACCTCATCTGTTACACAGCACTCACCTGCGTCACTCCAGTTTATTGAAAATGCTGATTTCTGCTTGTCCTGTATTCCGGTCGTCACCGATGGCTTCATGTCCTTTCTTTCTTTACGACGACAGCATTTGCTGAAGTGGCCTGTACCACCACACGCAAAACATTGAATGTTTACCGCTGGACAGCTGCGACGATGGTTTTGGTTGAACGGTTTTCCGCAATTGTAACATTGTTTCTTAGTAATAGAAACAACATCTCTCCTTTCGTCATCCGGTTGCTTCGCCACAGATTTTACTTCAAGCAGGCTCACCTTACGATCGAGAATAAGTTTATTCTCGGAAGCGGCTTCGAACACCTTACAGGTTTCGACAATTTTCGACAACGGGTCATCTCGTCCATCAAGAAGCTTCAGTTGCAGTTTTTTATCTTGTATACCAATAATTATCCGATCACGCAACATCCTATCAGCATAGGATGTTTGACATTGTTGACATTTAAACTCACAGTATTGTATCTGTGTGCGGAGCTCTGTCTCGAATTCACTGAATGTTTGCCGTTCCTTCTGTGCAATGGTGTTGAATTTAAATGCCTCCATTGCAATATTTTTCCTTGGCAGACAATAATCATCAAACGATGCAATAACGTGTGCAAGTGTGAGTGCTTGCTCGTCCACTACATTTTCAACTGCATCATCAAAATCGGCTTCCTCGTCATCTACAGCGTGATCGCTGGAACCAACACCAAAAAGATTTTCGGTAACCACCCTATCAGGGTACAACGTGTTGAAAATTTCAACACCGCGAGATCCAATTAGCCATAGAAAAGTAGCTATTTTATTTTCTTCACTTTCTTTTATTTTGTTATTTGCGCGTAAATATATTCCGAATATTTGTTTCCAACGGGGCCATTCCTTGGCTAGATTGGCACAATCAAGTGGCTGTGGGAGCCGAAGGTCGAATCCGGACGCCATCATTGATTCACTTTAGCGCTTTGATATAAGTTTATATTTTAATAGCACTTATTTCTCGACAGTCTCTACATACGAATAACAATCATTCTGTAGGCGAATTGAGGTCTGCCACTTCTGACACCATGTTTTAAGATTGAATCAAAATATAAATGTTTTATTTTACGTCCGTGCTGTTAACTTAGTTTTTACAATCTGGCTTTATTCGTGGGTGACGCTGAACTGCTCTAGCTTAACAAAATTGTATATGCCTACGACAATGCTTAATATGTGTGTGTGAGTACAGGGGTGCGCTCATCATAGGGTTGCTCAAAAGTCAAATATTATTACAATTTAATCTGCTAGCCTCGTTGAGACTAGAGACATTTGTGCAGAGGCTTTTCCAACCACTTCGCTCAGACGATCGAAGAGCATTTTTGTAAGCCCTTCGAGCCGACACGAATGCCACCGACCCATCTCTGCGTCGGTGGTTCCAAGCTCTTCTGCATAGTTTCCTTAGTCTAGCAAGTTCAGCATTCCACCAAGGAGTTCCTCTAGTAGCTCGCACAATCCGAAGTGGACAAGCCTCTTCATATGCTGCAACTATGAGTGAATTTGTCTCGTCGACAACATTTTCCAAATCAATTGGGGTTTCGATTGTTGGTTGGTACTAGAGATGGTCGGGTATCGGGTATTTTACCCGAAACCCGACCCGTACCCGTACCCGACGGGTTTTTGGTCGGGTACGGGTAAAAATTTTTATTTTCAATCGGGTACGGGTCGGGTACGGGTAAAAAAAAATTACTGCTTACTCGGGTACGGGTCGGGTCGGGTAAAAAAATTTACTACTCACTCGGGTACGGGTCGGGTACGGGTAATTTTTTTTTCTGATCGATTACCCGACCATTTGTACTTCAGATAAATATGTTTACACGTTGACGCGAATTTTTTATTGCAAAAGTTACGTGAAAAGTTATGTGAATATTTTCCACCCTACTTTTTTATAACATATTTAATAAGATACACTGCCTTAGCTCTAAGATGTTGCGGTCAGACCCTACTTTCCACGTAGGTTTTAATGGACTGCCATTTTAAAGCTGTTTAATGCACAATCCAGTAAAAATTATTTGATTAATATATAAAATGTAGTGTAGTACTCATATCACATTCAGATACCAGAAAACTGTTATTTTAAATATTGGTTGGAGATTTTCAAAATTTACATATAAATCATTAGGATTCTAACCATAAAAACATGAACATTTATTTTAGAAAATCTTCTTGTTCTTCACTTCTGGGTGGTGTCACCTCACTTGAAATGACACCGATTGATGGCACAGCAAGTTGAGCTATATTGCCAGTTCGATGTCAACATTTCATAAGGGCACATAAACCAATGAGAGTTAATATCTCCATGTTTCCAACATTACCAAATATGTAACGAACGTTTGTATAATAACGCAGATATAGTCGAAAGAGAAAGTAAACAAAGAAAATCTGTCAATTGTTTTTAGGCCCTTTTGAAATGTTGATGTCGAGTTAATTTACGTTTCTTTTCACTGAAAATCTCGATGCGTTACAGTCGCAACAGTACGGGTGAAAATTTTTTCACGCGAAATGCTCAAATTTTCACCGTGTTCACTCGTTGAGGGTTCCAAGGGAGGTGGAACAGAAGTTCAATGGCTGTAAAAACCACCAGCTCCCGTTAACATCGTTGGTGTGGGTTTGTGAGGCTTACAAAATGGGCATATTTGACAGATTAATTTAAATCAAAATCATAATTCATTTTGCTTTGTAGTAAAAAAAATGTAACCAAAAAAAATTTCTCACAAATGTTCCTTACACTTGAAGGACTCACAGTTCACCATTTTCAAAATTGAATTTTTCACACCGGGAATACACGTGAATTATTTGATGTTTGGTCAATTCACGTAAACGAACCGATGATACTCTATTAATGTTGTTCGTGATTTTTCAAGTGATTCTAATGTGAATTTTTATTTGTGTGTCAAGATAATGAGCACGCTTACTTGTGGTTCTAAAGAATTGGATCAAAAGTCGCACTGTTTCGTAAAAACCATACCTACCCAAAATTGAATACAATGGGTATTACGACATTTTGGATAAATATGCTTCTCGAAAAATTTGAGTAGATACATATTACTCCCTTTTGTTGACATTTGTAAATGAGTATAAAGTACCAAAGACATTGGAAATCTATTCATGCTTCACAGTGTATTTATATGTTTAAATGTAAACAAGCATTTTAATGTATTTTACTGACAAACTAGAGCCTGATACGCTCTATCTAGCTCGCTATCTAAAACACTTTATTTTTCTCATCCTGAATTTTGGTAAACTTTTTACTACTCATTCGGGTCGGGTACGGGTACAGGTAATTTTTAATCGGGTACGGGTAATTTTTTTTATTTTTTATCGGGTACGGGTCGGGTACGGGTAATTTTTTTTTATTATTGATCGGGTACGGGTCGGGTACGGGTAATTTTTTAATCGGGTACGGGTAATTTTTTTTATTTTTTATCGGGTACGGGTCGGGTACGGGTAATTTTTTTTTATTATTGATCGGGTACGGGTCGGGTACGGGTAATTTTTTAAATTTTTAATCGGGTACGGGTCGGGTACGGGTAATTTTTTTTGCTGATCACTCGGGTACGGGTCGGGTTCGGGTATAAGAATTTCTATACCCGACCATCTCTAGTTGGTACCCGTAAAATCTAGTCGCCAAGCCCTCTTTATAGAGGTCCCAGTTTGTACAGGGTCCGGCACTCGCAGTGTAACCAACTTCAGACCGCTCGCGCAGCTGACGCACGGGCATCAGCTCTCTAGAAATTTGCTAAATGACAGTACGGAGTGGTATTGTTTACAAGCGCAAGAAAGCATTTTGCCAAAAGTGAACGCGAAAAAAAAATCTTGACTTAAGAGAGCGAAGGAGTTGCTTCGTTTGGCCGAAAGCGGTCAATTTCCAACATTGAATTTTCTGACGAGAAAATGTTTCCAATTTGAGCAATTCGTAAACTCTCAAAACGATAGGGTTTACTTGACCGACCGTTCATACGAGAATTTGAGTCATCGATTGGCCACCAGGAGGCAGCACCAGCAACAGATAATAGTTTGGGCCGCTGTAACCGCAGATGGGCGCTCTCCAATCGTTTTCATCGAGCCTGGCGTCAAGGTAAATGCGACATATTATCGGGAAAGTATTCTGGAGGTTGCTTTGAAGCCGTGGGCAGACAAACATTTCGGTGGCAGACCATGGACGTTTTAGCAGGACTCAGCACCGTCTCACAAAGCTCGAGTGAACCAAGAATGGCAGAAAAACAATGTTCCGAACTTCATCACGCCCACACAATGGCTTTCGAATCCACCAGATGCGAATCCAATGGATTATTCTCTTTGGGCCATTTTGGAGAGCAAAGTCCGAACTAAAAGATACACCAGTCTCGAGGCGCTGAAAAAAGTTATTGTCCGCGAGTGGGCCAAAATACCTGCAAGTCACATGCGGCAACTTGCGTTTTTTGACCGTCTCAAGGCCATAGACAAGGCAAAAGGTGGTCATATCGAGCAAAAGTTAATTGATTCTGAATTTTGTATCATTTTTACACATTTTGTACTTTGAATTAAGTAAAAGTAATTTTCCAAACTGAATTTATGGCCTTTTCAATTGGTTACACTTCGAGTGCCGGACCCTGTAGATTTGGGATTACGATATGTGATAATATCAAATTTAACGTTTGAATGATCAAAGAAGATGTACTTATGATCAGACAACGAAGGTTCGAGCTCATCGGAGACGAGCCAATTCACCAACTCATGCGCAATTTTATGAGAGCAGAGAGTTACGTCCAAAACCTCCTCTCTTCCAGCTCTCGCAAAAGTTGGACGGTTTCCTGCATTGACTATGTGCAGGTTTGTACTGCTCACAAATTCCATCATATCAAAGCCTCTCGAATTTATATCTGTGGTGCCCCAAATGATATGGTGAGCATTTATGTCACTTCCGATTACAAGCGGTAAATCACTTTTGCAGCAGTATGATACAACCTTTTTGAAGTCATCGCTTGGCGAAGGTTGGTTATGCGGCAAATATGCCGAACAATAGACATATTTCCTGTCTATGCCATCAGTAGTCATACCAACTGTGACAGCACAAATATCCCGAGTTGTGAGCTCCGATATGAGAGAAACATCGAGAGCACTATTTGCAAGTATGCATGCTCGAGGCATTTCACGTGGATTAGTCATACCGGTCTTGTTGAAGGCAAGAAAGACTGGGTTTAACAATTTTCCAACGTAGAAGTTTCCCTTTTGGAAATATGTTTCTTGAACCAAAGCTATAGAAGCTTTACCTTCTTGCAGAAGTCTGGATAGATTCATAGTTGCTGGACGTTTATGCTGAAGATTGATTTGTGCCACTCTAACCATTATCAATCAGAGTAACGAACACTCCACCTCCAGCACTTATCGTACAACAACTAGAAGAAACCAAATATATTGGCTTATAATCGCCTATAGAGAACCATGTAAGGATTTTTTTTAAATGTTTTAATCATTTAAATCCCACGAGTTGCGAAGAAAGAAGTCGTCCACTGTGCCAGAGCTTCGCTTAACACAGATATTCCGTTCACGACTGCATTGTTTAACCTCCTGCAGCCATTCAGCCATCGGCACGGAAATACACCTTGACTAAGGAGATCCTATTTTTGTGGCCCTTTACGACATGGAACAGGAAACCAGTGGATCAATTATTGGTAAAAAAAATAATTCCGCCGGATGCCACACGGCTTACCTGTTTGGTGGACTTATACCACCAGTACAGGTGGACCGTAGCGTTATTCTTAGCCAGTTGGGAAACCGCTACCGACACTACACGGCTATCTAGGCTGCTCAGAGAGGGAAGTTGACATTGATGGTCAACTTCCATGGATGGCCGAGCAGCCGACGAATCTAAGCTTTTTGAAATAATTGTTTTGGACTTCATTACCCACAACTGCTCTAGCTACATATCTTCAACTCAACACGGTTTTATGCCAAAACGATCCACATCTACAAACCTGGTATGTTATACATCCGACGTAATTCAGTCGCTACAGGCGCGACAGCAGGTTGACGCCATATATACAGACTTCTCCGCTGCTTTTGATAAAATAAATCACCAAATAGCTATTGCTAAACTTGACAGACTTGGATTCAATGGATCATTTTTGAATTGGTTGCATTCGTACCTGATTGGTCGTAGTATGATAACTAAAATCGGAGACTGTACAGCTGAACCTTTTCGAGCTAACTCGGGTGTACCTCAAGGCAGTCATCTTGGACCCTTTTTATTCTTACTTTATCTGAACGATTTGAACCATTCGATGCAATGCTTGAAATTATCTTTCGTCAACGATTTTAAATTGTTCCATCTTATTAAAGATCACGAAGATGCCAGATTCCTACAAAAACAGTTGGATATTTTCTCCAACTGGTGCGACCTTAATAGAATGGTATTAAACCCATCTAAATGTTCCGTGATCTCTTTTACTCGCAAACGCACAACGATAGTATTTAACTATACTATTTCCGGAACTATCCTCAAGCGAGAATCGACTGTAAAGGACCTGGGAGTCCTTTTGGACTCTAAACTTAGTTTCAAGCATCACGTCGAGTATATTATCTCTAAGGCTTCCAAGACATTTGGTTTTATTTTTCGGGTCACAAATAACTTTAAAAGCATATATTGCTTAAAAGCACTATATTGCGCACTGGTTCGTTCTATCCTAGAATACGCTTCTGTCGTCTGGGCCCCCTATTATCAACTGGACATCAATCGCATCGAAGCTATTCAGCGTAAATTTCTTCGCTTTGCTCTTCGTAGTCTTCCTTGGAGAGATCCCAACAACCTCCCAAGCTATCAAGAACGCTCTAAACTGATCGATCTACACCTGTTATCTGATCGCCGAGATCTCTCCACGGCAATATTCGTGTCAGATCTGTTACAATCTAAAATTGATTGCCCCGAATTGTTAGGCAAACTAAATTTAAATATTCATTCTCGAAATCTTCGATCTCATCAATTCCTGAGAATTCAAACCGCTCGCACTAATTATGGCTATAATGAACCTTTCTCCAGTATGTGTCGTCTATTCAATCGATGTGCTCATGTATTTGATTTAACTCTGTCTCGCAATACCATAAAACAATTTTTTTTAAACACAATCTCAAACAGTCCTTCCAACTCCAATATTTAAATTCTAGATTTAGCTTTAGGGTGATTTAGTATCTAATCCACAAGTTTAGTTTAGTGCTCCCTCAGTAAGTCTACTTCCATTCTCTATCGATTATGCAACCAAGAATAATATTCACCATTAGGTTTGTTTCTAACATCCGCTCGACTCTCTCGATTCCCCGGCTATCCACCATCTTCTTCGGAACTAACTAGATCTTTATGATGTTACTAATACTTTTTGCATCCCCCCCTCTTCATCTTTTCACCATCTTTTGTGACAATTAACTTGATCTTTTGCCGCTTTCTACTTCTTTCGAAACGCCCCCCCCCCCTTCCACCCTTTCGAACCCCTTCGTAATTCCATTTACTACAATATTCACTTCTCTCTTTTTCTCTCCTTTTTTCCTGCATTGCCACTCTCCGAGGGCCACTCTCTTTGATGTCCAGCATGCTGGACACCCCCCGAGTGTTTGTGGCTTGGGAACACTCTTGACCCTCGCCGGGAATAATTTTATTTTAAGCCCTTAGTATTAAGCAGTATATCTGTTGGAAAAAAAAGAAGAAACAAACGTATCACCAGCTATCCGTTTTAGTTTTATTTATTCGACCAGTTCTACTGTCAAATTTAAAACTGGTATACATTGCCGTTCTATTTTTTCTATATTTGAAAAACACAGATAAAACGCTGCTGGGGCTGCCAGTTTATTTTGTTATAATTTCTTGATTTAAATTTTAAAACTGACATAAATTATTCCCCAAGAACTAGAACACTCCTGAATATGCCCTAAGCAGACTATCGTGCATTTACGGATTGAAAAGAGTGACGATTAATTGAAAATGTCGATCATTCCACATCAATGGCTCGAACAACCCCATGGGGCTGATCCTTGTAGTTTTTGAAAAACAATTTAACACCACAAAGTAGTTTTTTTGTGAATCTGCTGCTATATATCTATATATATATATATATATATATATATATATATATATATATATATATATATATATATATATATATATATATATATATATATATATATATATATATATATATATATATATATATATATATATATATATATATATATATATATATATATATATATATATATATATATATATATATATATATATATATATATATATATATATATATATATATATATATATATATATATATATATATATATATATATATATATATATATATATATATATATATATATATATATATATATATATATATATATATATATAGCAGCAGATTCACAAAAAAAATTCTTTGTGGTGTTAAATTCTTTTTCAAAAAAAATTAATTGCATTTTGGTCCTTGACCCTTGACCTACCAACGACTCTGAAATGTGTGAATGGTGAGGTTTTTTCGGATCAACATTTTTAAACAGAAACCAGTGTAATGTTGATTTCTCGAGTACTAGAATGTATAGCGATCTAGTACCATTTATGTTGTATACTTTATCTGTTAATCCAGGCATTTGAAAAATGGTATTAAACCAAGTTTATTGCTATACTCTACATAAACGTACCGTGAACACACCGTGTACCGTGTACCAGCGATTGCTTCGGCACCGTGAACGCAGTAGGCGTGTCGGCTCGAAAGGCACAAGGAAATAGATATGTACAAATGTTTAAAAATTTAATATTGTTAACAATTATATGTACCCCGGAAACCGGAAATCAGTTTGACAGCCAAGTAGGCTGGAAAGATATAAAATGTTATAGACATGAGCATAGATTCCGCCTAAGTCTTAAATAAGTAAAGTTGGAAGTTGTATATATAAGATGATCAGATGCACTAAGTCTATCGACAATAACATTACAAGTCCGCTTCGCATACAAGGTCGTGCGCAACGTTATCGACGAAGCAGGCGATGCCATTTCCGGCAGTACGTACGTACCGCATGCAGTGTTATGATGCCAGGTCAAAAGGACACGAAATTTGTAAAAATTAAAGGGAAAAATGCATAATTCGAAAAAGATGATTTTTGGGAATCTTAAAAACGTTTATCAACGATTCATAGGTGTGATGAAGGGATCAAAATAAGCTTTTCAAAATTCTGCCGCACATTTCATGTATTGGACGAATTATTGTTTCTTTATTAGATTTTACAGAATAGGCTGTTGAAAAACAGGTTTTTTTAAAACGCGATTTTGCGTGGAATGTCCCATATATACTGATATATGCCAGTCAAAAAATCCATTTACATGAACTTGTCGAGTTTTCAAGACAAGTCAAAAATTTTTAAAAACAATCCCAGAATACGCATTTTAGCGTTAAGTCTCCCTGGCCATCAATGTCAACTTCTCTTTCTGAGCAGCCTAGATAGCCGAAATACTTACATGGCTCGCTATAGGCGATTATAAGCCAATATATTTGGTTTATTCTAGTTGTTGTACGATAAGTGCTGGAGATGGAGTGCTCATTACTCTAATTGATAATGGTTAGAGTAGCACAAATCAATCTCCAGCACAAACGTACAGTAACTATAAATCTATCCAGACTTCTGCAAGAAGGTAAAGCTTCTATAGCTTTGGTTCAAGACCCATATTTCCAAAAGGGAAACTTCTACGTTGGAAAATTGTTAAACCCAGTCTTTGTTCCCTTCAAAAAGAACGGTATGAATAATCCACGTGAAATGCCTCGAGCACGCATACTTGCAAATAGTGCTCTCGATGTTTCTCTCATATCGGAGCTCACTACTCGAGATATATGTGCTGTCACAGTTGGTATGACTATTGATGGCATAGACAGAAAATATGTCTATTGTTCGGCATATTGCCGCATAACCAACCTTCGCAAAGCGATGACTTCAAAAAGGTTGTATCATACTGCTGCAAAAGTGATTTACCGCTTGTAATCGGCAGTGACATCAATGCACCCCATATCATTTGGGGCAGCACAGATATAAATTCGAGAGGCTCTGATATGATGGAATTTGTGAGCAGTACAAACCTGCACATAGTCAATGCAGGAAATCGGCCATATACATATATCTATATATATATATATATATATATATATATATATATATATATATATATATATATATATATATATATATATATATATATATATATATATATATATATATATATATATATATATATATATGTATGTATATATATATATATATATATATATATATATATATATATATATATATATATATATATATATATATATATATATATATATATATATATATATATATATATATATATATATATATATATATATATATATATATATATATATATATATATTTCCTTGTGGCTTTCGAGCCGACACGCCTACTGCGTTCATGGTACAGAAGCAATCGCTGGTACATGGTACACGGTGTGTTCACGGTACGTTTATGTTGAATATAGCAATAAACTTGGTTTAATACCATTTTTCAAATGCCTGGATTATACAACATAAATGGTACTAGATCGCTATACATTCTAGTACTCGAGAAATCAACATTACACTGGTTTCTGTTTAAAAATGTTGATCCGAAAAAACCTCACCATTCACACATTTCAGAGTCGTTAGTAGGTCAAGGGTCAAGGACCAAAATGCAATTAATTTTTTTTGAAAAACAATTTAACACCACAAAGTAGTTTTTTTTGTGAATCTGCTCCTATATATCTCAATATATATATTTTGATATATAGCAGCAGATTCATAAAAAAACTACTGTGTTGTGTTAAATTGTTTTTCAAAAACTACAAGGATCAGCCCCATGGGGTTGTTCGAGCCATTGATGTGGAACAAGGCAACCAAAATTTCGAATGATCGACATTTTCAATTAATCGTCACTCTTTTGAGTCCGTAAATGCCCGATAGTCTGCTTAGGGCATATTCAGGAGTGTTCTAGTTCTTGGGGAATAATTTATGTCAGTTTTAAAATTTAAATCAAGACATTATAACAAAATAAACTGGCAGCCCCAGTAGCGTTTTATCTGTGTTCAAGGGGCAAATCAGTCTAAACTTTGTCTGAACTCAAACAAGTTTTACCGGAAGTAAAAAAGTTTAGCAGGGATCTCGCTGGATTAGAATGGGATTAGAGAAGTTTAGCCGAGATCTGGAAAAGCATTATTTTGACAAAAGAAGCCGTAAACGTGGAAGCAGAGTTGCCAGATATTTTCATAAAAAACTGTACTGCTTTGTATATAAAATCTGTATTTATCTGTATTCACTAATGAAAGGAAATTTCGGAAAAAAATGATGTTTAAATATGTTATTCCATTAGATTATTGTTAATGAATGGCAAATGCAAGGAGCATTCCTTTATATCGTAAGTCCTTGCCGCACTGACAAGAGCATTCAACGACGAAATTTAATTGTTTTTGTTATCAACCACAATTGAATTGAAAATCCATATACTCTTTCCGTTTGAAAAAGATGACTTGGAATTCAAACATGGAATTCAAACGCCCAATACGCAACGTCGTCAGGTCATACAACTTTTCAGTCTGACAATAAAGTTTCATGACGCCATGACTTCCTTGAACATGAGTTCAAATTGGTTTCAAATTATGATATAAATGTATTTCAGCGTTCATCATTAAACAGCTGCACGAAAAAATGTTCATTTTAATATGGGCAATCAAACACGCTTAGACGGAAAAGTTTCATTATTTCTTTCTTACTTGTTGTGGTATTTATATAAATCTGTATTTGATTTGAAAAATCTGTATAAAATCTGTACTCTGTATTAAATTTGTATGCGCATGTAAAAATCTGTATAATACAGATAAATCTGTATAAATGGCATCTCTGCGAGGGAGCTCGAATGACAGATACACTTCAAACAAGATTAGGCAAAACTATTTGGATTAGTTTTAAATTACCCAAACTTATCTAGACTAATTGGGATTATAAGAGATTAGAGAGAATTATTTTGGAATGACATGAGTTTATTAGTATTAGATTGTCTAGAGTTTAGAGTGATTTGCCCCTTGTCTGTGTTTCAAATATAGAAAAAATAGAACGGCAATGTATACCAGTTTTAAATTTGACAGTAGAACTGGTCGAATAAATAAAACTAAAACGGATTGCTGGTGATACGTTTGTTTCAGTTTCATTTACAGTATAGACCACCCATATGAATCTTGCAGCTGCTGAATTTGCTCTTAGTCTCTATTATGAACCAACACCGAACACGCGAACCCCATATTTGTCATGATTTGTATTTGTTTTTTAGCCGACGAAATTACATTAATAGCCCAAATGTATGTAATTATATGTTTGTACATGCTTGCGATACAGATATCGATATTTAAGCTTCTTTGCGACAAGCTTGTGTTCAAGTTTTGTATGCAAGTAGTTATTTTTATAGCGTTTCTCTACCATCCATTACTACCATTCTGCGATTCTGGGTGAAACGATAAACTTTTTCTCATTATCAATCGAGTTCATCTTATATAAATAAGAAATTAATCTTATGCACCCAAAATTTACCCTGGGGTAGTTGTCAATTTCTCAGGCGAAACGACATGTTATGATTTCATCCAATCTTTCATGACACAAGATCAGGGCATAGCAATTAAAGCTTCAAATCGTTTTATTGCACTTTTTCTTTTGCTGTCTAGCAGCAACCTACCTCTAGCAAGCTACGTGTAGGACTGAAACGTTAGCTATAATTTTGCTTATATTTATAGCTTCGCGTGCTTCCAACAGCTTCGCTTTTGCATCGATTGACCAATCAGAGCGCTGCTTTCCCTTTGATATATCGCTTACTCCTTCAAAACCGTTGACTATGGCAGGGAAATCCGGTATGCCGGAGATTTTTTGCATGCAAAATAGGACACTGCTAGCTATTAATCAACATTTCAATGATATACTATTAAAAATACATGGCTATGAACATTCAAATCAATACGTAGAAATATTTCCAATCAAATGGTGACATGATATTAATAATTGATACAAAATTGACTGAGCTGTAATTGTTTAAAACCTGACCACTTTTCTACATGTATTTTTCTTGAGTTTCTAGTTTTCACCCCTATATAGAAAACAAAAATCTGTTCCACATTAAAAAATTAATTGCATTGCACCATATCATTTGGTGCAGCACAGATATAAATTCGAGAGGCTCTGATATGATGGAATTTTTGAGCAGTACAAACCTGCACATAGTCAATGCAGGAAATCGGCCAACTTTTGCGAGATCTGGAAGAGAGGAGGTTTTGGACGTAACTCTCTGCTCTGATAGAACTGCGCATGAGTTGGAGAATTGGCTCGTCTCCGATGAGCTCGAACCTTCGTTGTCTAATCATAAGTACATCTTCTTTGATCATTCAAACGTTAAATTTGATATTAGCACATATCGTAATCATAAATCTACAAACTGGGACCTCTACGAAGAGGGCTTGGCGACTAGATTTTACGGGTACCAACCAACAATTGAAACCCCAATTGATTTGGAAAATGTTGTCGACGAGACAAACTCACTCATAGTTGCAGCATATGAAGAGGCTTGTCCACTTCGGATTGTGCGAGCTACTAGACGAACTCCTTGGTGGAATGCTGAACTTGCTAGGCTAAGGAAACTATGCAGAAGAGTTTGGAACCACCGACGCAGAGATGGGTTGGAGGCATTCGTGTCGGCTCGAAAGGCTTACAAAAATGCTCTTCGATCGTCTGAGCGAAGTGGTTGGAAAAGCCTTTGCACAAATGTCTCTAGTCTGAACGAGGCTAGCAGATTAAATAAATTACTTTCGAAGTCTAAGGACTTTAATGTCAGTTTCTTAAGAACTTCGGATGGTGAACACTTGTCTGATGAAGGTAATGTACTTCACTATCTTTTTAACACTCACTTTCCAGGATGTATGGATCCATCACCGACAGCTCTTCCCGAGACTTGTTCAGGTAGTTACGATTCTTGGGCCCTTGCTCGAAGCGTTGTGACGATTGAATCGGTCAAATGGTTGAGAGTTTTGCTCCGTACAAGTCTCCTGGAAAGGATGGAGTTTTTCGAGTGTTACTGAAGAAAGGGTATGAATATTTCAAACATGTTTTGAAGAAAATACTTACTTTTAGTCTTGCGACAGGATATATTCCAAGAGCCTGACAGGAAATAATTGTCAAATTTATTCCCAAATGCGGTCGCGATACTTATGAGAAAGCGAAGAGTTTCAGGCCTATCAGTCTTAGCTCATTTCTTCTTAAAACAGTGGTACGCATAGTCGATCACTATATCAGGAATGTTAGTTTGGGCGTGCTTCCGCTACATGGAATGCAACATGCTTACCAGCGTGGAAAGTCCACTACAACCCTGTTGCATGATGTTGTGTACAACATTGAAAAAGCTTTCTCACAAAAGCAATCTTGCTTGGGAGTTTTCCTAGATATTGAAGGTGCCTTTGATAACGTGTCTTTCATTCCAATTCTGGAAGCAGCCCGTGGTCATGGCATACCTTCAATAATCACAAATTGGATACACGCAATGCTTAGTAATTGGCTTCTTTGTTCACCGCTTCAGCAAGCAGAGATTAAAAAGCTAGGTGTCTGTGGGTGTCCTCAAGGTGGTGTACTATTCCCACTTTTATGGAACCTAGCCGCTGATGGCTTGTTAACATTTCCGACTTATGGTTTTGCCGACGATTATCATATACTGCTGACCGGTATAAGCATTAACACTCTCTTTGATTTAATGCAGCAAGCCCTGCGATCTGTTGAACAATGGTGTTGTCGGGTTGGATTATCTGTAAATCTGGGCAAAACATCAATGGTGCTTTTCACTCATCGTAGGATAATCACAGGAGCTCGTCCGTTACAGTTCTTCGGTTCAGAGGTCACTGTGGTCGATCAAGTTAAATACGTCGGGGTTATTCTTGATTCAAAACTGAATTGGTCTGCTCACATTGACTTCAGGATTAAAAGAGCTTGCATGGCTTTCGGCCAATGCAGACGAGCTTTTGGGAAATCATGGGGACTCAAACCCAGATACATTCATTGGATCTACACAACTATTGTTAGACAAATTTTAGCATATGGATGTCTTGTATAGTGGCAGAAAGGAGAAGTCGCGACAGTTCAGTCAAAGCTAAATCATCTCCAAAGGATGGTCCTAATGGCGATGACAGGAGCATTCACGACAACTCCTACTGCTGCTCTAGAGGCGCTACTGTGCATTAAACCACTACATGTGTTCCTAAAACAAGAAGCATTATCTTGTGCATACCTTCTTAAGGTTACAGGGCTTTGAAACAGTAACCCATTAGATTATGCTACCAGCCACACTCGCTTGTGGTCTCAAATGGTTACGTGGGATGAGTATTTACTCGCTTCTAGTGACCTAACTCTCACATGCAGTTTTCCTTTCAAAACATTCAATGTGAGCTATCCTTTTCGTGAGGAATGGTTGTCTGGTTGTCTGGAACGACAATTTGATGAACACATAGTTTGTTATACGGACGGTTCTCTGTTGAATGGTCGTGCTGGTGCTGGTGTCTACTGTCGTGAAATGAGGCAGGCGCAGTCTCTTTCACTTGGTAGATACTGTACTGTGTTCCAAGCAGAAATCTTCGCGATTCTGTGTGGAGTACAATCGGCACTTCAGCAGAGGATCTGTGGTAAACGAATTTTTTTTTTGTTCCGACAGTCAGACAGCCGTAAAAGCACTCAGTTCGAATAACTCACGGTCGAATCTAGTGATCGCATGTCGAACTCAAATTGAAGACCTTGGCATTTCAAATGCTGTTTACTTCTTATGGGTACCCGGCCATACTGGTATTACTGGAAATGAATGGGCTGATGAGTTGGCTAGAGCTGGTGCAACGAATGATTTCGTTGGTCCGGAACCAGCTTTACCACTTTCAACTAGTTGGATAAAGCACGAGATTCGTTTTTGGGCTGCATCCAAACATGCCAGCTACTGGCACAGCTTGCAAACTTACGCTCACACAAAAGCATTTCTACCAGATTTAAATCTGAAAATGTCAAAGTGTCTACTGCATTTCTCCAAGCATCATTGCAGTATTCTGGTCAGAGCTCTGACTGGACATTGCAAACTCAATTATCACATGGCTACTATTCAATGTGCTGAGTATTTATTTATTTATTTATTTATTTCGTCAAGCAAATGTAGACTACATATAAATTGTTTACAACGTTCACTTACATACTACGCATTATTTCTACGACAAAGCTGAGATTTGATTTGATATTTTGACATAGTAAGGTCAAGATGTCCGCAGTATTGATTGTAATGGCGCATTATTCGATTGACTGGACTGTATTTTGCATAATTTGTTCTAGCTTGTTTTTCTAAAAATAATTTCCTGGAACGTAGTTGACGGCTAGGTATATAAAAATTTAATTGCGATAATAATGGAGCTGATTGAATGCGTTGAGAAATAATGTCGCTGATAAAATAAAGCATTGCAAAGTCGCGGCGTTCTTTAAGTGTTTGTATATTGATGAGCATGCAGCGTGCTTCATATGATGGTAGAGGAAATGCTGTCCAGTTTAATTTACGAAGTGCATATAAAAGAAATTGATTTGAATAGATTCGATGCGTTCTTCGTGAATAATATTGCATGGATTCCATACTAGGCTGCAATATTCCATAATAGGTCTGACATATGTAGTGTATAATAAATTAATTGTGCATGGGTCCTGAAAGTTGTGACTGAAGCGTTTAATAAAGCCCAGCATGCTATTAGCTTTATTGATTATGGTATTGTAGTGTTCCACAAAAGTGAGCTTGGAGTCTAAGATTACGCCTAAATCTCTTACAATTTTACATTTTTCTACAAGTTGATTTCCTAGATGTATGTTTGTAGATATAGTTTCATTTTTCCTACTGAAAGTTATTGAGTTACATTTTTTTACATTGAGTTGGAGTAGACTTTTGCGGCACCAGATGTGGAATAGGTTGATTTCGTTCTGGAATATTACAGCGTCGTTGATATTTTTAGTGTCCCGGCGATAATACCATAATTAGGTTAAAACCGGGTATAAATAAATCTTATAAAACTTAAAACTTTAATGTCCATGAAGAGTTTCATGTCGTCTGCATATATAAGCACTTTCAGATTTTTGAGTATGAAGGAAATATCGTTTATATGTAAAATGAAAAGGAGATTCAATTTTCGAAATTTTCGATTATGGTTTCAAATGTCAAATTGAATATTTTACGTGACGAAAATGAATGTTATACGAACATCCTCTAAAATGAATAGAGTCATCACATAAGGTTTACGTGAATTGACCAAACGTCAAACAATCTACGTGAATTTCCAGCGTGAAAAACTCGATTTTGAAAATGGCGAACAGTGGCCCTCAAGGTGTGAGTAGTGTACATATTTGTGAGAAATGTTATTTAATTACAATTTTTTACTACATCGATCGGTTCATTCCAGTATGAAAGTTTCCATGTGTTCGGTTGGATCGAGTGCCTGCGTAAGTCCGGAAGTGTGCCCGCTCCTGCCGAATGCTTCAAACAGGCCGTTGGTCCACCGATGAACGAGTTGAAAATCGGTATGAAGCTAGAGACACTGGACCCATGTAATGCTACCTCAACCTGCATCGGTAGTGTTGTGGGAGTTCTCGGATCTCGACTTCGGCTTCAGTTGGATGGCAGTGACAACATAACGATTTCTGGAAGCTTGTCGATTCGAGATCCCACGACGTTATTAGTGCTTTTTATTTTTTTATTTAAAATTCTATGCTGATTTTCTAAAATAAATGTTTTGTTTTGCATGTCATTTTTCATTCTTTAGATTTATATAAAAATCTGAAATCTCCCTTTTGACTTCAACCAATATATAAAATAGTGATTCTTTGGTATCTAAATTTGATATGAACTGATAGATAAATGTGATATGAGCAGTACATAACATTTTACCTATGAAACACGTAATTTTTACTGGATTATGCATTAAACAGCTTTTTAATGCCAGTCTATTAAAACCTACGTGAAAAGTAGGGTGGAAAATATTCTCATAACTTTTCACGTAACTATAACATGATTATTATTTTGAGTGTATGCATATATGACTTAGCTTGAAAAATCGGTTAAGTTCATGTAAATGAATTTTTTGACTTTGAAATTTTCTAAGTCCCGATCAAGATTTTATTTTCGAAAATAACTTTGTAGGAAATTTAATTACGAATCGAATGCAACCAGTCCCGTATTTTTTGAACACATACGGGCGGAGTTATACGCGATGCACGTAACTTTTCTCCAAGGCATCCGATTAAAGGACTATTCACACACTTCAGTTCCGTGACGGTTCAGTGAAAGTGCCTTTGCGCCGTAAGTGTTCCTTTTTGTCGGAATTTTTCCGTTCCGTTTCCGTGCTGTTTCCGTTCCGGCACAGCAAATGCAGTGACATACCGACTTGAGTGAAAATAAAAAATATCGGTGACGACGAATTTGAGTTTGCCGGACGGACGCTACAGTGACGTCGAGCTGCACTGAAACGGCGCGGTGCCGGATAGGTATGAATGCGCGATTAGATAACGAATGAAACAATATCAGTATCCGTGCACGGTGTCGTGCCGGCACTGAATCGGACCGGATATGTGTGCATAGTCCTTAATGCGCGACCGGTTGCATTCGAATATATCAATATATATATATATATATATATATATATATATATATATATATATATATATATATATATATATATATATATATATATATATATATATATATATATATATATATATATATATATATATATATATATATATATATATATATATATATATATAAATTAAGTTTTCGAATTCGTTACGAGGGTTTTTAAAAAGCCAAACGTATTGATCGAAGTCTAAATTAGAACTGATTTATTTTATGAAATGTTCGATACATCGAAGAGCCCTGTCTTTGTCCCTAAACTGCTGATTTGACGGCTAGCAACGATGGTCCTCCGGTCACGTACGGTGTTGGGTTGCGTTCGTTGGCGTTCCACTTCGGTGTTGCTGACTTCGCTGTATTGTTTGGAGCTTCTATCGGTTGTCCGGTTAAGTTTGGTTGGGGAGTATCGCGTTTAACTGCTTCCCCCATAAGTATTGCTCGTCCCGAGCAATTTCCTGTTTTTGTAAATTTACAGTATTTGATGATGCCGATGGCCAAAAGTATGAGCGTGAGAATGATGACGGTGCCGAATGATATGGATCCGATTCGGTATTTGAACTCTATAGTTTTCATGAGTTGTCTGTTTTCTAAATGGATATTATGTAGTTCGGAAAGGTTTACGTGTCTTTCTACGTGCAACGTTCTGATTTTTGTAAGTTGCAGCGGAAGAATTGATGGTTGATCAAACTGTAGTTCGTAATTCTCAAAAAGCTCATTATTGATGAATAACGAACAGTTGTGAAACGTAACTAGATGAATTCCTTTCAACGTTTCTGGTTGAATGCCGCAGGTGCTATTAATGGTTACGTCTTGGTGAACGGTTTGCACTAATAGTGTTCCTGGAGCTATCGTTTTGGTATTCATTGATGGTGGTTTTTCTGATACCGGGCATTGCCCAGGTTGGCCTCTTAGTAGTGGAGCTTCGCATGCATTGTTGCTGATGTCCATTAGTTGACTCCTTTCACAGATCGTAATTTGGTTGGCTTCTCGACATTGTGCTGTAATAGCTAGTATCTGCTGTGGGTTTATCAAAACGGTGTTATGTGTCAGCTTCACTGAGTGGTTGTTACGGGATAACGGTTCAATAATAACTTTCTCGTAGGATATCGGTTGTAGTCTGGGGATGTTTACACATATAATGATTGTTGAGCCTTTATGTAATGTAGTGGTCGTTAAGTAGTTGCTAGCGTCGTCAAAGTGTTGAATTTTCATGCCCTGCTCTATGAACTCTTGAACAATGATTTGTATTTCTTTTGGTGTAAGTAGAAATTTACTTATGATATTTAATTTTGATAACATAATTGCATATTCTATTGCTTTTAGATTCTCTAGGAATGTGTCTAATTGAAAAGCTATCGATATTTTTTGGTTTTCTGACAGAATGTAATCGTCGATTTTTAAAATTGAGTTCAACATGCTTTGGTGATTTCTGATTTCTCTGTTTACTAGGTTAAGCCTGTTTTCAAATTTGGAATTAATTTGGATTTGTCTATTGTTTTGTTTAACGATAGAATTACCAGTTTTTCGCAATTCATCTAGATTATTATTGATAATTTTCAGATCTTCTGCGTCGAGATTACCTGTTATGAACTTGATTGTACTTCCTAATAAGTCGATAGACCTCCTGTATCTGTTTGATTGCAAATTTAGTGTGCTATAAATGAATTTTACTTCTCTGAGTTTCATTTCGAGAATGTCTGATAAACTGCTTGATGAATTCTTAGTTTGATTAATTACATTTTCTAAAATAGATATTGAAATTTCAAGTTGTGAGAAATCGATCACATGCAATAATCTGTCGTATCCTGCAATTACTCGTCCATCCCCCCTTTTAAGAAGCAACGCTCCTGCGTTGTTCGTAATGTCATGAATCTGGATGGATTGTGCATGGGATGAAATGAGGATTGTGAAGGTGGTGTATAGGAATAGAATCCATTGTTCGCAAGCCATATTTTCTTTTCCTGAAATTAGATTTATGTTATTTTGTTCTTTTAATATTTTCTTTGTGTATTTCCCGCCCAGAGTCGTCTATCAGCAATCTACCTTGATTTTCAGCGACTATGACCGGTGAATACATAGGATATGTTTTTTTCTTTATTCCTTGCACTTTCTTGTATCTAGTTGAATTTTGTTGGAACTCAGGAATGCTTTCTTTGTTTTTATTGTGATAGCGTAAATTTTCTTGTTTTGATTTTTCATGGGCCAAAATGATCTCATCGTAAACTTTGTTTCTACTTTCTATTAGCATTTCCGTATCTAGAGGCCTTTCTTGGGAATCTTTCAGCCCATAAAAAGCTTCTCTAGGTTTCATTTTAATAGCGGAATGGATTGTGTTGTTATATTGTGTGCAAGCAATATAGAAGGTTTCTTTTAAGTTCAGTTCTTTAAATGTTGGTTTGATACAGCGAAAGATTTCTGCAATGGTGGAGTGAAATCTCTCGACAGTACCGTTACTCTCACTGTGGTTGGCAGGGGTGAAGAATACTTCAATATTGAGGTCATGAAGTAGTCCTCTAATTTCAATTGATCTCAAGGATGGTTCGTTGTCACAAACTATTTTCCGTGGTGTACCATGTATTTTTAAAAACTTAATCAATCCTTTTCTTACGTCTATAATGTTACGGGATTTAATGTGTGTCAACGATCCGAACCTTGAAAATTTGTCAATAGCTGAAAGGAAATATGTTTTCTCTGCAGTAAAGATATCTATGTGTACTATGTCTAGGGGTCTTTCCGGGTTAGGTGTACTGCCTATTTTTAAATTAAACGGGTGGCGATCATATTTATTTTTATTACATGTTTCGCAAAGTTTGATATATTCTCGTATCTTCGCTTTCATCTTGGGGAAGAAAAATCTATTCGAGATTTGTTCGTTGTTTTCCCAGATGCCTCTATGAGCACGTTCGTGCGTTTGCTCTATGATCAGGTTTTCTTCTTCTGGGGTTCTTAGGTCTATTAGCAACTTTTGTGTTAAATAAACTTTGAATTGATTTGCTCTATTAAAATGATTTTTATACACAGTCTGAATAAGGTTCATGAGGTTCTCTGGACAATAAATACAATTTGTCCGTTTTAAATCCATGTAATCCTTAAACATGCTAAATATTATTGGTACCCCAAAGACACATCTCGTTATGGTTCTTCGATAGACTCTCGGAAAGATTTCTTCGTAATGATCGGGTTCGTCGGGTCCTATTTTTAAAATAATTTGGTTGCTGAAGGCATTTAGCGGTTGTTCTGTACAACTTATAAACTCGGAATCATCCGTGTCGGCTGAATGAACGGTCATATTGGATGATGCACTTTCATTATTATTAAGCTCATTTCGAATCCGGGAGAGGCTGTCAGCGACTACGTTTTGCTTACCCGGGCGGTAGCGTATTTCATAATCGAATTCGCTCAGTGAAAGACGCCAATGGACAAGTCTATTGTTGGTGTCTTTCAAGTTGAGACCATATGTGAGTGGCTTGTGATCCGTGTACAGAGTGAATTTCCTTCCGTAGAGATACGGACGGAAATATTTGCAAGCCCAAACTACGGCTAAGAGCTCTTTCTCTATAGCCGAGTATTTCTCTTCTGACTTGTTAAGGGTTCGGGAGGCAAAAGCTATTGGTTTATCGCTTCCGACAGTCCCTTGAGAGAGTACAGCGCCAATTGCAAAATTGCTGGCGTCCGTAGTCAAAATGAATTGTTTAGAAAAATCGGGATACTGTAAAATGTTACTTCCTGTTAGTATTGTTTTACAGTGTTCGAAGGCGTTAACAAATTCTTCTGAGTGAGAAATTGTTTCTCCTTTTCTTAGAGCATTAGTGAGTGGTTTCGCAATTTTTGCGAAGTCTCTAATGAATTTACGATAATACCCTAGAATTCCTAGGAAACCGCGCAACTCTTTTTCATTCGAAGGTAATGGCCATTCTTGAATGATTTTGATTTTGTCCGGATTCGGTTTGCAACCGTCCGGTGTGACAATGTGGCCTAAGAAAGCAACCTCTTTCTGTAAGAACTCACTCTTGTCCAATTGTACTTTGAGATTGTGTTTTTGCAAAGTTTTGAAAATTTTTGCTAAACTGTCCATGTGCTCTGTAAGGCTTGTGGAAAAGACAATGATGTCATCCATATACACTAGACAGATAACACCTATATGCTCGCGAAGAACATTGTCCATCACACGTTGAAAAGTTGATGGTGCGTTCTTTAACCCAAAGGGCATCCTTAAAAATTCATAGTGCCCATTTTCGACACTAAATGCTGTTTTTGGGATGTCCTTTTCTTCTACCTCTACCTGGTGAAACCCAGATGCGAGATCGAGCGTGGAAAAATACATACTCTTTCCTAGTTTGTCTAGGATATCAGTGATGTTCGGTATCGGATAACGATCATCAATCGTTTTCTCGTTTAGTTTGCGGTAGTCGATTACGAGTCGCCATTTTTGTTTGCCGGAGGCATCTAATTTTTTTGGTACTATCCATACCGGGGAAGTCCAAGGGCTATCCGAATGACGGATAATTCCTTGATCGAGTAGTTTTAAAATTTGTCTTTGAACCTCTTCACGGTGACAGTATGGGTACCTATAGGACTTGGCATGTACTGGTGCTTCATCCTTTGTTTTAATATTATGTTTTATTGCGCTCGTGAAAGAAAGTTTTGAGCCTTCCGTAAAGAAAATATTTTCGTGTTGAGAAATTAATTTAAGTAGTTTCCTTTTTTCATCATCATTAAGATGCTCTGTCCTAAGTTGATCGTATATAGATTTTGTTTGCTTAATCTTGGATTTGTTTGACTCTAACGTAATGGTTTCAAAGTTATTAATTTCTGGTTTGAGGATATCGTTGCTAATTGAGACGCTACATGGTTCAGAAGAATGATTCATAATAGGCATTATAACATGAGAGTCTACTGCTGAGTATAATCCAGAGTGAATTGTGACGTGTGAGTTAACTTCCAAGTCATTTTCTAAAAGAAATTCGCCTTTTACCTTTGTAGGAATTTTGGTAAATTTCGTTTCGTGTGCATTCAGATGTAGAGATATTCTATCAGGGTACTTACGTTTCATTTTGATTGTTCCTCGAGGGAATTGTAGTTCGTTGTTACTAGTAATAATATTTGCTTTGAGATTTTTGAGAGATTCATATCCTATTAGCCCATCAAAAAATGGGTGAAAATCAAAAATAAGGAATATTTGCTTTTTTGTATCAGGAATTGTATGGAAAGGGTTCAATTCTATGAATTGGTTAACTGTATGTGTGCCTCTTACATTTCTTACGGTAGTGGGTGTTGTGTACCTGCAATTTTGTAAATTTACATGTTTTTCTGAAATATAGTTACGGTTGCTCCCAGAGTCGATTAAAAATTTAAGTTCACCTTTGTTTGTTGAAACGGTGATATACGGAATAAAATTGTTCATGTCTGGCTCGATGGACCGCCGGCCAGTTGAAAATTTAAATCGTCGACTGGAGCTGTTTCGTTTGGTTTTGTTTCGGAATCGTTTTCTGCTACCAGTTCGGGTGTGTCAACGACGTGCTCGTTTGAATTGCTTTCTATAGGTTGATAATTGTTGCTTATTTCAGACTCGGGATAGTGATAATAATAATAATCATAGTCGTCGTCGTAGTTATATGTATCATGCTCTATATGATAGTTGGGTCTGTTCATATAGTTCAATTTACTGGACCTGATGGAGTGGTCGACTTCCATCGGGACTTGTTTTGGTTGTGGTAAAAATCGCGGAGCAAACACATTTTGTATGGGACGTTGTTGTTGTGGCATGTTAAATGAATGCGGTATTGAATAGTGCTGTCTGGGGAAGTTGAACGGAGGCGGATTTGTAGGGTTCTTGGTTTGGTTATGGAAAGGGTTAAGGTGAAACGGGTTCGGTTTGTGTGTATGAATTGGATTTCCTTGAGCTGGGGTTAATGGCTTATATGGAAATCGTGGAAATGGTGCGCGATTTTGCATTGGATACTTTTGAACAGGGTGTTGAACTAGTTTATTTGGAATTGGAGGTGGTATTATTAATTGGTTCTGCCTGTTTGGATTTCTTGCGTGGTGATAGTTTGCTTCTTCTAAACAAAGTCTTAGAGCGTCTTTTAGTGTTGACGGAGTTTGTGCTCGTATTATCGGTCCTAGGGGCTCTTTTAATCCTCCTAAGAAAACTTTAAGGCCCATATCCTGATATAGTTTGATTTTTGCTAACTTTACCTGTTCGTTTACCGTGTTCAGGTTAAGTAAATTGATTAGTAGTGAAATAATGTGGGAGACTTTTCCGTAAAAGTCTTCTACTGTCGTTGTTTGTTCGAGGCGATATAGGTCTCGGCTCAAACATACTTCGTCGCGCCTATCGCTATAATGCGTGATTAAATTATTTTTAATTTCGTTCCAATCGAGGTTTGTTCCGTATAGCTCTAGTACGCTATCGGCCTCGCCTTGGATTTTACTTCGAATAGCCTGCAACCAGACATTGTAGATTGCAGTTCCTCTAGCGTTGTCAATGATCGGTAGCAATTGATCTATTGACTTTAAAAATGTATGTAATTTTATGGGGTTGCCATCAAACGATGGCAAATCTTTGATAATTTGAGGCGTTTGGAGGGATTTTAATATTTCCTCTACACGCGGTATTTGGTTTTGCGCAGCAGCGCTCGCTTGAGCAGCGAGTACTGCTTCTGCAGCGCCGATTGCTTCCACTTGAAGCTGTGCGATTTGCTCGTCTTTTTCGTTTAACAGACGACGCAGCTCGCCAATTTGGTTTTGGTATTCCATTGTAAAATTTATTAAATTATGCACTTTTTGTTTCTTAAATTGTTCACTTTTGTTTCTTCAATTATTCACTTTTTTAAATTATTTAAAGATATAAAAATGCAGACTTACCTTTGATTTCACGATATTCGTTCGCGATCTTAGATGAGTTCTGGATTGCGATATTCACTCGCGGATGGGATTTCTTGGTTCACGAATTTTCCCGGTTTTTAAACACAAATTCACAATATTCACTCGTGAATGCTCGATTGCGGTTTAAAAATTATTCGGAAAAATCCTACCGGCTGCGCCAATTAAGTTTTCGAATTCGTTAAGAGGGTTTTTAAAAAGCCAAACGTATTGATCGAAGTCTAAATTAGAACTGATTTATTTTATGAAATGTTCGATACATCGAAGAGCCCTGTCTTTGTCCCTAAACTGCTGATTTGACGGCTAGCAACGATGGTCCTCCGGTCACGTACGGTGTTGGGTTGCGTTCGTTGGCGTTCCACTTCGGTGTTGCTGACTTCGCTGTATTGTTTGGAGCTTCTATCGGTTGTCCGGTTAAGTTTGGTTGGGGAGTATCGCGTTTAACTTATATATATATATATATATATATATATATATATATATATATATATATATATATATATATATATATATATATATATATATATATATATATATATATATATATATATATATATATATATATATATGTATATATATATATATATATATATATATATATATATATATATATATATATATATATATATATATATATATATATATATATATATATATATATATATATATATATATATATATATATATATATATATATATATATATATATATACATATATATATATATATATATATATATAGTATATATATATATATATATATATATTATATATATATATATATATATATATATATATATATATATATATATATATATATATATGGCATATATCAATATATATGGCTATATATATTATTATTTAAAAGAGACAAAATGCGTAATTCGAAAACAATGATTTTTGGGAATTTTAAAAACGTTTATCAACGATTCATAGGTGATAATGAAGGGATCAAAATAACCTTTTCAAAATCATGCCGCACATTTCATGTATTGGACGAATTTTTGTTTCTTTATTAGATTTTACAGTAAAAGCTGTTAAAAAAAGGTTTTTTGAAAACGCGAAATTTCAAAAAATCATATCTCGAAAGTTCCACGTACCATATTGAAATTAAAAAATTGCAACCACAATATCCACTAGTGAATCCAACCGTCGCATCTACGAGAAATAATTAGCGTCCTTTAACATAAGATCGGTGGCTCCAGAATCGATGTACCACCCAACCTTCATGAAATTATCAGTATCAACTGTCAAAAATGCAATCTCCGGTTGCTCTGCACTAATACCAACATGAGCTTTTTGTTTACTTGCTTCTTTGTTTATCTTCGAAGAAATCTGATCATTCGATTTTAGCACTCGGCAATCGGCCTTCTTGTGGTCAAGCTTACCACATAAAAAGCACTTGAACTTCTTTTTCCCATATCGACTCGTTGACATAGCAACGACATCAATATTGCCGCTTATATTAGTTGACTCGAGATTACGTTTTTTCATGTCTACATCCAAAAGACTTCTTCTGACAAAATCCATCGTGACTTCGCCCTGAAGGTTTTCAATTGCCGTTACAACCGGATCAAATGATGGAGGTAGCGTCAACAGAAGATGACAAACCGCATCGGATTCTTCAACATTCGCACCACTTCCCTTAAGTTCACGAATCATTTTGTCGAACTTTATTAGGTGTTCCGCTATTGTCTTTCCAGATCCCTCAACATAGCGCAATGTGAGTAGTTGCTTTCTGACATATAGCTGACCGGCAACACCTTTTCGTTAGTAGCTCGAGCTGGCTGTCCGCAATCGCTTGTACTATAACAGGTTCACATTTTTCTTCTTTGTTCTTCTTTCTGCAATAATATTTTTCTTTTCCGTTCGAACGATTTTCGTATCGTTTTCCGCTACCTGGAGCTCATCTATTTCGTCCACTTCCCTTTACAGACAATCCAACAGGTCATGCATATCCAGTTATGGAATCCTTCACCATCAAACGCGACAATTTTACTTCTATCCTCCATTTCTGGGTCCATAATAAAATGAGTTACACAGGTTATAGCCCGTGGAACGAAGGAAAGTATACCGAGGGCCAGAGTGAACAATAAAAAAGAAAGACACGTCTATCGTTCACAGTATTAACAGCGACTGACTTTTATTTATTTATTCATTACTAAAAAGCAAATTGTAATTCATGACGTTTAAGTTAAAGGTGCATACATTAGGATAAGAGAAAAGGTTGTACGCATGAGTTTTTTTTGTCGTGAATACGACTTACTTTACTATGGGGTGCCTTTTCAAAATTAGCCATATGGAAGAATGGGCAGAACTTAATCGTGAATATCTCGACTTTTATTAATGGTAGCAACATAATTCTTTCACCATTTCATCAAAATTATGATCAGGAATTTAGGATAATATTTTGAACAGTGTGAGATAACCACAAACAACTCAAAAATTAAGTTTTCTCAAAATTTTAAAATAATGCGGAAAACTCTTTACTTTCGCTTGGGTTTTTCGCGCAAGGACGACGATTTTGAGGTAGTCAGGTACATATCTTCAACTGAATGCGTATAAAAGGGGAACCATGGTGAAAATCGATCATTTCTTTTCGTGCGTTCGATGGAAGCAGACGTCGTGGGAGTTAAACCTTCAACCAGCAGCGACGGAGAGAGCGCCTTCTGCGTGGTTAAAACCTCAAACGCTCAGGTAGCAACTTTCATTCGCTTGCTGGCCTTCAAGGCGAGCAGACTGCCATCGCGGGAGTTAAACCATCAACAAGCAGCGACGGAGAGAGCGCCTTCTGCGTGGTTAAAACCTCAAACGCTCAGGTCGCAACTCTCATTCGCTTGCTGGCCTTCAAGGCGAGCAGACTGCCATCGCGGGAGTTAAACCAGCAGCGACGGAGAGAGCACCTGCCATCATTTGGTTTTCGGTAGTCGTAACGAGAAGTTCAATTTTCAGATTTTAGTTCCGCAATATAGGTTTAGAATTCAGAGCCTGCGTGCTGAAACTGGATTCTGGAACTGTATTCCGGAACTAATTTGAGTTTCGAAATTGCAATTCTAGAATTGAAACTGGATTCTGAGTCTGTTATTGGTTCTAAATTTAGTTCTTGAACTCAGGATCCAGTTCTTTATTCCAGACTTCTTCTATTCGGTTCTTTTTAGAACCATAATAAAACTCCTAAAGAATTATGCGGAAATTTACTTTACTGTACTCTATAAAACCCATTCTGGTAGTCATGGCGAAAAATTGTCTTCATGTTTTAGAGCTTAGTTCTGGAATATGGGTTTAGAATTCAGAGTCTGCGTGCTGAACTAACTCAAATCGTCACCATTTTTTTATTATAAAGAGCTATACTGCTTATTTCATAATATTTAATTGCGTTTCAGAGTGTTTAATGTAACTAATCTGTAATTTAGTCTAGGCGCATCGTTTAAATTTCTAGTAATGAAAGAGGGGAAAGTTGCACAATTCAAACAATCGATGAACTACCAATTCGAATTCGGAAGCATAAATAAAGCGTGTCATATTCGTATTCACGATATCCAGTTATGTCTCTGACATTACACACCCGTACTTTTTTTATTTAAAAGATATTTTTTATTCAGGCCTATTTGCGTACAAGCTTTACGTGGCCGATTGAGCCGATTTTTTAAATAATTTTTTTTTTTCGATTTGGATCTCGTTGTCACCCTTTTTCTAGGGGGAGAGGAACTTCCATTTCCCTCCTGCGAGGATTGAGGGGCACTTCGTTCGTGGTTCGTCTCATCATCCATTGCCACATCGATGGTATTGTTGTTGGTTTCATTGCTAGTTGCTGGAGATGAGTATTGTTGTACATTGTTTTCAGTTGCTGGTTGGTCCATATATACTGGAATGTTGTACCTAATGTTCTCGTGCTCCACATAGTGCACATTTTTATTGTCTTTTGCGAATTGAATTGCATCCAACTCTTTATAAAACTGGATGTGAACAACATTATTCGTCTTATTGCATTGAAGTAAATGCACACGTTTAATGTCCAGCTGCATTTGCTTCTTAAGCAAACCTTCAAGTTCTCGTATTCTCTGGTCTATTGTTCACTACACAATACTGTACTTGGTTTCTTCTGTTTCCAACGTAAGCGGTTTTACCTTTTTTACCTATTTTTATATATATAAAAAATAGGTATAGAATTCGCTCAAACTTTCGAAAATTTTTCCGAGGCCCGGAGGGCCGAATGACATATACCAATCGATTCAGCTCGACGAACTGAGCAAATGTCTGTGTGTGTGTATGTGTGTGTGTCCGTATGTGTGTTGTCAACTAAGAGGTCGAGATCTCAGAGATGGCTGGACCGATTTTCATCAAACTAGTCGCAAATGAAAGGTCTCCCCGTCACCCAAAACGCTATTGAATGGTTTTGAGATCGGATGTTTACTTTTTGAGTTATACAAAGTTTTATGTCAAAATTTTCAGTTTTTTGACAGTATCTGTCACAATTGACCTTGAAAACAGAATATGTTTTCAGACAACAAGCCATAGATTGTTAAAATCCGTCCATTTTTAACGGAGATATCGGAATTTTTCTGTAAGCGACTTTTCCCCCTATTCCAGCAGTAGGATTTTGAGCGCTGTATGACAAAGAATTGCTTGGGAGCAACGGAAAACACGATTTTTTATACTGTTACATACAATTGTTTCTAAGAACCAAAAGGATTGTGTACAGCATTCTTTTTCATGACATTTAGCCTCGGACCGATTTTGGCACGGCTCGTTTTTGGCAACATAATCGTTCGAATATGACATATATAAACCAGATGATGGCAGAATTTTTTTTAATTATTTTGTTTTAAACTACTTACAGCAATAAATGCTGGAACAACATAACATCCACATACCATTCGAATCAGTTCGTCGAGATCAGCAAATGCGTGTGTGACAAATAACTTCAATTAATTTTCTCGGAAAATTTCTTTTCTACAAATTCAGATTCATACGAAAAGTCGTATGCTCCCAAACAAAGTTCCTGCATTATGTTTGGTTCCGACCTCTGGTTTCGGAACTACAGGATGATATGTGAAACGAAATCAAAATTGTGTAACTCATTTTTCTTGAAGATGGCTGAACCGATCTAAGATGCAAATGAAATCTAAGAATCATCTAAGATGCAAATGAAAAGTTTCAAAGTTCTATAAAACATCTTGCTTTTCAGTCAGATCCAACTTCCGGTTTCGGGGATTGTATAAAAATGTCTATTCCACATAATTTAATCAGGTTTATCGGGTTAGCAGATTTGGATAGTCGATAAAAAAATTAACTTTTTTCAGTTTTAGTGGTATTCAGTTGTCGATCAGAAGGCACCTAAAAATTTAATTCGTGCTATGATCTCTCAAAGATGTCTTAACTGATTTTCAAATGTTTTGAAACAAATGTAAAGTGTACAGCTACTCAGGTGAATTTATCTGACTTCGGCCATACCGCTTTTAGAATTCCGGTTCCAGTATAAAATCGTTTCTCAAAGCTCAATCGTTTTCTCAAAAAAAGCCTAATCAAATTTCAGAAACAAAAATTTTAATTAAAACAAACTTATATACAAAAATTAATTATTTTATCCAATTATGACTTCCGGTTCTCGAATTACATGATGATGAATTTTTAAAATTCAAACCGATATAGAAGATGACAATCCCGAAAAGCTTCAAAGTTGAACTCAAAACTGTTGTAATTTATTCGTCATATGGCCATACGAATCGGTTTGGGTTATGCTGGTTCCTGAATACCGGCTCTGGAAGTACCTTAAATTACCGTAAACTCTAGAGTGGAACTTACATATCATGGCATGTTTAATCGATTATCACACTTCTAGATTCAAATTCGATCCGATTTGCAGTTTCGACATTACAGAGTAATGAGTGATTAAAATCTCAAATTGTCGCTTAAAACGAGGGTCATTAAAATAATGTCATGAAAACTTAAACACCGAAGAATATTCATGCAAAAAACACATGCGGATTGATAAAAATAGGTATCATCTCACTGCTAGGTGGATTAAACACGTTTTTATATATATAAAAATAGGTATAGAATTCGCTCAAACTTTAGAAAAATTTTTCGAGGCCCGGAGGGCCGAATGACATATACCATTCGATTCAGCTCGACGAACTGAGCAAATGACCGTGTGTGTGTATGTGTATGTGTGTGTCTGTATGTGTGTTGTCAACTAAGAGGTCGAGATCTCAGAGATGGCTTGACCGATTTTGATCAAACTAGTCGCAAATGAAAGGCCTTCCCGTCACCCAGAACGCTATTGAATGGTTTTGAGATCGGATGTTTACTTTTTGAGTTATTCGAAGTTTTATGTCAAAATTTTCAGTTTTTTGACATTATCTGTCACAATTGACCTTGAAAACAGAATATATTTTAAGACTTAGATTCCGCACGGTAATACCTATCCAACAAGCCATAGATTGTTAAAATCAGTCCATTTTTAACGGAGATATCGAAATTTTTGTGTTAACGACTTTTCCCCTTATTCCAGCAGTAGAAGTTTTGAGCGCTGTATGACAAAGCAATGCTTATGAGCAACGTGAAACACCATTTTTCATATTGTTACATACAATTGTTCCAAACTACCAAAAAGACTGTGTACAGCATCCTTTTTCATGACATTTTGCCTCGGACCAATTTTAGCACGGTTTGTTTTCGGCAACATAATCGTTCGAATATGACATATATAAACCAGATGATATCAGCATTTTCGAGTTGAAAGCAATTCCATAATTATATTGATTTAAACTACTTACAGCAATAAAAATTTGAAGAACATAACTCCCATATACCATACGACTCAGTTCGTCGAGATCAGCAAATGCGCGTGTGACAAATAATTTAACTCAATTTTCTCGGAGATGGCTAAACCGTTTTCTACAAACTTTGATTCATATGAAAAGTAGTATACTCCCAAACATAGTTCCTGAATTACGTTTGGATCCGACTTCTGATTGAGGAACCACAGGATGATATATGAAACGAAATTAAAATAATGCAATTCATTTTTCTTGTAGATGGCTGAACCGATCTACGATTCAAATGAAATCTAAGAATCATCTATGATTCAAATGAGAGGTTTTAAAATCCTTTGAAACATCTTACTTTTTTTTATTTCAGTTTAAGCGGTATTCGTTTTTGGATTCGGAATGTACCCCCAAATTTTAATTCGCACTACAATTTCTCAAAGATGTCTACACACTCCTCTAGGTGAACTTAACTGATTTCGGCTACACCGATTTTAGAATCCCGGTTCCATTATCAAATCGTTTCTCAAAGATCAATCATTTTCTCAAAAAGGCCAGATCGAACTTCAAAAACAAAAATTCAAATTAAAGGACTTAAGTTCCCATACAAAATTGTTGTAATTTTATCCGATTCTGGAATTACAGATGATGAGTTTTTAAAATTCATACCGATATAGAAGATGCAAATTGTTTGGCGTATTAATTTATGGCCATTCGAATCATTTTGGGTTATGCTAGTTCCTGAATACCAGCTCTGGAAGTACCATAAATAATGACGAAAAACTCTAAAGTGGAACTTACTTCGACATCTCATGGAATGTTCAATCGATTTTCACACGTTAAGATTGAAATTCGATACGATTTGCAGTTTCGACATTACAGGGTAATGAGTGATTAAAATCTCAATTTGCCATTTAAAACGACGATAATTAAAATAATCATCACATCATCACAACTAAAACACCTAGGAATATCCATGCAAAAATAAAACACATTCGGATTGATAAAAAAAGGTATCATCTCACTGCTAGGTGGATTAATCACGTTTCGTTTTATCGACTGACTTGGATGAGATGTAAAACCGAACTGACGTATGAGTTCTCATTAGTGAATACAGATAAATACAGATTTTTTATACAGGGTAATACAGATGTTCCCTGAAAATATCTGGCATCTCTGCTTTCAAGCAGTCTAAATCAAGGATGCCAGTTCGAAATTCAATTTTACACTTCCCATAACATCATTGCAGACTGGAATAAAAGGATAAAAAGTCTCGTTACTTTCAAATGCTCTGTCAGGAATACATTTTCACTGTGTTTTTTCAAGCAGCTTGAAGACTGTTAGAGTACAGTTAGTACATTTATTTTCGGGTTATTTCGTACTTTGCAAATTATAAGCGCCTTTGTTCTTCAGAGTTCGCTCGTATTTCCAGTTGTCAATGATTGCTGTACAGTGCAATGTGATCGTCCAACGATTTTTCCTATTTCGCGTAAGGATTTCAATTTACAGCGCGAGGAAATGACCAATTCCTTGTAGAAATATCTGTTTGCTTTCTTTAGCTTTCCATTACAATAATAAACGATTTTCTCTGTATTTCAGTTTATAACTCAAACCTGTAAATTTATTTATACATATATACATATATCAATATATATGGGGCATTCCACGACTTGATGGCATAACCGCTAAATGATATCAAACTCACACTTTGGTTAGCACGTGCTTACCCGGGTAAATTATTAACAACCCAGCAGACTTTTTTAGCAAAGTCCAACACCGGAATTATTTTTTGGCATCGTTGACCAATTTTTTGGCATCGTTGACCAACCACTTGGCATCGTTGACCAATTTTTTGGCATCGTTTACCAATCACTTGGCATCGTTAACCAATTGCTATGCAGAGTAAGAAATTCATATCCATGGGGTCTATGTCATGCGCGCAAATGCATGGCGATGCCTCAGGTAGATACCGTTCGTGGGCGCGCATGGCACTGCATTCACTAAAACAATTCTCAAGTTCGCTGTATGTGTCCAAAAAAACCGGTGTCCGGTTTGTTGCAAAAATTAAGTGAGACTTAACGCTAAAACGCGTATTCTGGGATTGTTTTTAATTTTTTTTTGACTTGGCTTGAAAAATCGGCAAAGTTTATGAAAATGGATTTTTTGACTTTGAAAATTTCTAAGTCCCGATCAAGAATTTTTTTTAAAAAATTACTTTGTAGGAAATTTAATTACGAATCGAATGCAACCAGTCCCGTATTTTGAACACATACGGGCGGAGTTATACACGATACCGTGGACCCCTGTCATGCGCGCATGTGCCCACGACCACTTAGACAGACACCATGCGTGGGTGACCGGAAACATGCATGTTCACGGATGCACGTAACTTTTCTCCAAGGCATCCGATTAAAGGACTATTCACACACTTCAGTTTCGTGACGGTTCAGTAAAAGTGCCTTCGGTGCGCCGTCAGTGTTCTTTTTTGTCGGAACCTTTCCGTGCTGTTTCCGTTCCGGCACAGCAAATGCAGTGACATACCGACTTGAGTGAAAATAAAAAATATCGGTGACGACGAATTTGAGTTTGCCGGACGGACGTCACACTGACGTCGAGCTGCACTGAAACGGCACGGTGCCGGATAGGTATGAATGCGCGCATAAAAAACGAATGAAATAATATCAGTATCAAGGGTGGCAAAAACTCGCTCATAAGATTTGATTTTTTCTATTCATCAGCTCACCACATGATTTACGATGCAATCCGAAAAATGATGGTAAAGATGAAAATCATCGCTGATTTAAACAAACACACTCACCTATACAGAGCACCGCTGACATCAAATTATGATGGTATTGATGGTTCTCAGTTTTGATTTCATAGCATTTAACTCTCATTCCTAGTTTTAAAAAGTGAGTACTGAGTTTGGCATCACTTTACCGAGCTACACCGGTGAGTGTATTCTTAAACCACAGAGCTGCCAACACAACCCAGATGTTCGGTTTTGTTTTTGCTGGTACTCAACACGAACACAAGCATTAATGTACGAAAACAAATGTCGAACCGTAGTGTGATGTATACCATAAACGATTGACTTTCATGTCTCGAGCTAAACACAACTGGCTACTAAAACGAATGCGTTCTCCAGCATGCGAGAACATGTCTTGAGAAATGGATTGAAATGGCATCGAACATTGGCCGCCAATGGCAACTCTGGTGGGTGGGGAATACAAGCGAGACAGTTTCATAAGAATCTGATTCAATGCGTTGATGTACAAACACATCAAATCACAACTCACAAATCGTCTCTCAGTGGGTTCTAATATTTGATGAGCAGTCAGCGCTCATCTGCTGATTGCTTGACACTACGATGTTGAGACGATGTTTTCTCTATACGAATGGTTACCCAGTTACTCAACTCGTTCAGTGATGCTTTTGAAACCGATTTGCAGGTGAGCTGAACTCGGTGATGATGAAGTACTGAGTTGATTATTGCCAGCCCTGATCAGTATCAGTGCACGGTGTCGTGCCGGCACTGAACCGGACCGGATATGTGTGAATAATCCTTAATGCGCGACCGGTTGCATTCGAATATATCAATATATACACTGAGCTAAATTCTCATTTTCACATTATATGATATCCTAATATATATACACTATTGGAAATTCCAATAAAAATTACATGGTGTATCAATATCATGTCAAACGTATAAGATAATCATATAAAACATAAAACTTTTCTTAAAGTTATTTTCATAAGAATTTCATATAGCGAATGGAATTTCCAGACTCAATAAAATTTATTAGAACCCCTTATAACAACTATTAGATAATCACACAACATGTATTGGGACAATTTATAAAGTGCATATTCTATTCAATCAGAATTTATATAGATAGATTCATGTAAAACATATGGCTTGTTGTATAACATTTATAAATAGCCTTCAATGCAGACCATTATAGTTCCATATACCAGTAATATATAGATCAAATGATTACTATTGAATTAAACAAGTGATGCGAATATGCAATATTGTTGAAAACAATGGGCTTTTTATATTAGGAGGAATCAAAAGCTGTAATGAAAGATAGTTGCGTTATTATAAAAACTTTGTTATTTATTTATATCATTTCATAATAATTTCGTTTTTACACTTACATCTATCGGTGATTTTCTGTTATCGCGCTGTTCTTTCAGGATTCGAGCTTTACTACTGATGAATCCCTGGAAGCACTTTCTGATATTAAAGGTAAAGAAGTGTGACCTCAAAGCTATTAAATAAAAAAAATAAATCATTTTACCAGTCAGTAATAAAAAATGAAACATACCTTATTATTTCATGATTCGTAAATATATCCTTAATGGGAGTTGAAAGAGCTAACGTGTCTGCGATTATAAATTGCTTTATGATGCAGAAGTCCCAGCTGCCTGATGCAGCTGATGAATATCGAGGACTCACCACATACATTATGAAATGGGATAAGTTCTATCGAGTTTTCATATAAATTGTATGTGATATTCTTATGAATTCATTATTGGTACACTAATTTAGACTTCATGTACATACTTAATAAAAAATATAAATTTCCATATGGCTTCAATGAGTTATACGATGCATACGATTCATTTCGCGTTTTCATAAACCATTTTACCAGTCAGTAATAAAAAAATGAAACATACCTTATTATTTCATGATTCGTAAATATATCCTTAATGGGAGTTGAAAGAGCTAACGTGTCTGCGATTATAAATTGCTTTATGATGCAGAAGTCCCAGCTGCCTGATGCAGCTTATGAATATCGATGACTCACCACATACATTATGAAATGGGATAAGTTCTATCGAATTTTCATATAAATTGTATGTGATATTCTTATGAATTCATTATTGGTACACTAATTTAGACTTCATGTACATTCTTAATAAAAAATATAAATTTCCATATGGCTTCAATGAGTTATACGATGCATACGATTCATTTCGCGTTTTCAAAAAACCTTTTTTTAAACAGATTATACTGTAAAATCTAATAATGAAACAAAAATTCGTCCAATACATGAAATATGCGGCAGAATTTTGAAAAGCTTATTTTGATCCCTTCATTATCACCTATGAATCGTTGATAAACGTTTTTAAAATTCCCAAAAATCATCTTTCTCGAATTATGCATTTTTTCCCTTTAATTTTTACAGATTTCGTGTCCTTTTGACCTGGCATCATAGCACTTACATCGTCACGTTCGTAAAATTGTTTGACTTTAATTACTATTTCAGGGGAATATTGTTTAAATATTCATGATATTAAATATAAAGACATCAAGAGTTTGATTAAAAAATAAGTTTTTACTTTTTCTTTCCGGAATCGCAAAAATTTTTCCCACGAGATTCTCTACTTTTGTAACAAAATATCTAGATTTTTTTTATTTAAAAGATATTTTATTCAGGCCTATTTGCGTACAAACCTTACGTGGCCGATTTAGCTGAGTTTTTAGATAAACATTTTTTTTGTATAGGATCTCGTTGTCACCCTTTTTCTTCCATTTTCCTCCTGCGAGGATTGAGGGGCAGTTTGTTCGTGGTTCGTCTCGTCATCCATTGCCGTGGTATTGTTGTTGATTTCGTTGCTAGTTGCTGTAGATGCGCGTTGTTGTACATTGTTTGCAGTTGCTGGTTGGTTGGATGGTAAGCTGTTAACTGCAGCTGATGTACTTTGTTCTATAGGGGTTACGTTGGATGGTTTCGTTGAAGGGGATACTTCCCTGTTGTTGGTGACTGTCACAGGTGTACTGGGGTTGTTTGGGGTTGGTGTAAAGGAAGCACCGTTGTCCTTTGGTATAGTTGTATATAGTATAGAAGTAAAATTGTCGCGTTTGATGGTGAAGGATTCCATAACTGGAAATTTCGCATCGAAACTGTGTTGGACATGCATGACCTGCTGGATTGTCTGGAAAGGGAAGTGGACGAAATAGATGAGCTCCAGGTAGCGGAAAACGATACGGAAATCGTTCGAACGGAAATGAAAAATATGATTGCAGAAAGACGAACAAACAAGCAAAGTGTGAGCCTGTTATAGTACAAGCGATTGCGGACAGCCAGCTCGAGCTAATAAAGGATTGTCAAACGCCAAAGCAGATTTGGAAAACGTTGAAAAACGTTTTTGAACGAAAAGGTGTTACCGGTCAGCTATATGTCAGAAAGCAGCTACTCACATTGCGCTATGTTGAGGGATCTGGAAAGACAATAGCGGAACACCTAGTAAAGTTCGACAAAATGATTCGTGAACTTAAGAGAAGTGGTGCGAATGTTGAAGAATCCGATGCGGTTTGTCATCTTCTGTTGACGCTACCTCCATCATTTGATCCGGTTGTAACGGCAATTGAAAACCTTCAGGGCGAAGTCACGATGGATTTTGTCAGAAGAAGGCTTTGGATGTAGACATGAAAAAGCGTAATCTCGAGTCAACTAATGTAAGCGGCAATATTGATGTCGTTGCTATGTCAACGTGTCGATATGGGAAAAAGAATATCAAGTGCTTTTTATGTGGTAAGCTTGACCACAAGAAGGCCGATTGCCGAATGCTAAAATCGAATGATCAGATTTCTTCGAAAATAAACAAAGAAGCGAGTAAACAAAAAGCTCATGTTGGTATTAGTGAAGAGCAACCGGAGATTGCATTTTTGACAGTTGATACTGCATCGATTTTGGAGCCGCCGATCTTATGTTAAAGGACGCTAATTATTTCTCGTAGATGCGACGGTTGGATTCACCAGTGGATATTGTAGTTGCAAATGGACAGAAACTTCGTGCTGAATATAGCGGTGACGTCACAATGTACACCCTCGTTGGTAGTGTTGCGAAAAGGTATATAGCGGAAAATGTTCTATACTCACCAGGATTAAGTTGCAATCTATTTTCGGTGAAACGAGTTACGAATGCTGGATTTAAAGTTCACTTTGAAGGCGAGAAAGTAAAAATAATGAAGGGTAATGCTATTACTGCCGTTGGTTGGCTAAAAGACAAATTATAAGAATTAGATATATTTTCAAAACCAGTAAAAATGGAACTGCCATGGTGTTTGGAAAGGTGTCACGTAATGCGGTGCTGTGGCACTAAAGATACGGTCATGTGGGTAGAGATAGCCTCCGTGAGATGGTATAAAACGAAATGGTGAACGGTCTTCCGCTGAATAAATTAGACGACGACATGATAATTTGAGAACCGTGCCTTTTGGGTAAACTCATTCAGTTGCCATTCTCCCCGACTAAAGGAAGGCGGTCGTCGCGTTTGCTAGAGTTAGTGCATAGTGATGTGTGCGGTCCGATCAGGCCAGTAACATGGGACGGAAAAAGATTTCTGGTTTCTTTTATTGACGATAGTTCACATTTTACTATTGTTTATCTACTCGATACCAAAGACCAAGTGTTCGAGCGGTTTTGTGACTATGAGGCTCTTGCTACGGCTAAACTTGGTTCTAAAATTTCACGACTTCGTGTGGAAAACGGAGGCGAATATACAAACGACGAAATGCGACAGTTTTGTCGGAAGAAAGGAATCGTCATTGAATTTACCGTGCCATATAGGCCCCAACAGAATGGCGTATCAGAGCGTATGAACCGCATACTGAAGGAGCGAGCGCGAGCACTTCTTGCGAAGAGTGGATTCGAAAAGGAGAGGTGGGGCGAGGCTTTGTATACAGCTACGTAAGTTACAAATCGGTGCCCAACATCCGCGGTGGAAGAAAAGAAAACTCCGTATGAGCTGTGGAATGGTCGAAAGCCGGACGTAAAGAAATTAAAAGTGTTCGGTAGTGCGGCATACCTTCACGTATCTAAGGAATTGAGATAAAAATTGGACGCAAAGTGTAAAAAGCTATATCATGTTGGATGCACAGTAAATGGTTACCGTCTGTGGAACTGTGAAAAGCGGAAGGTTGTATCTGGAAGAGACGTTGTGTTTGACGAACATTTGTGGTTTGGGAAACAATCTGCGATCAAAACAAATGCTCATAAGACGGTGCAGCGAGCGCATTCGTCGAGAGCCAGTCTGGTTTGATACTATGAAATGACGTGTGGTTTAGCATTGTGCGCTGAGGATTTTGTTGAAAATTTACCAACCAATGTAGATGATTTGAAGACGCGCAGTGATTGTCCACCTAGGAAAGCTGCAATTGCTGAAGAAATGGATTCGTTGATAAGAAACAAAACCTGAGAACTTGTTCCACCACCAAAGGACAGGAGTTTAATCGATAGTAGATGGATTTTTAAAATAAAGAGAAACGAATTTGGAGGGATTGACCGTTACAAAGCCCGCTTGGTTGCAAGAGGATTTTTACAGCGAAAAGGGCTTGATTATGAAAGCACTTACTCTCCAGTCGCTAAGCTTACTACTTTGAGAACCCTATTAGCTTTAGTGAATTACAACGGAATGCATCTTCACCAGCTCGATGTTAAGACGGCGTTCTTAAATGGAAGCATAAAAGAGGACTTCTATATGCGCTTACCGGATGAGTTTAGTGTTGTTTCACTTGTTGCCAAATTACATAAATCATTGTATGGCCTTAAGCAAGCGTCAAGAGCTTGGAATGCTCGATTTCATACATTCGTAACTGGCCTGGGATTTAGGCGTAGTACAACAGATAATTGCTTAAACACTTCCAAAACTAGGAACGAAACTGTTTTTCTTATAATCTACGTTGATGATATGTTAATTGCTTGTCATTCATTAGATGTTTTGAACAATATTAAAACTATATTGAGTGATGAATAAAACAATATTGAGTGATGAATGAAGTTTTTGGGATTAACAATTGAACGCAATAAGGTTGACGGTGTCATGAAAATTGGCTAAAGACAGTATCTCAAGAATCTTCTGCATCGATTCGGAATGAATGATTGCAAACCGGTTTTTTTTGTGTGTGCCTAAAAGTTTTTTTTTTGTATTGATCTTCAAATATCTGCACACAAATTTTTACTTTAATTTGTGATTTGTCCGTTGATTAATAAACTTTCATCTCGTTACTGCAATCAAATACTAAAAGATAGCTCAGACGAAAAGAGTTTAATTTGTCTTTATAACTTCTTGTGAAATCTGTATAAATCTGTATTAACTTCAGGGAATCTGTATAAAATATGTGTTCTGTATTAGATCTGTATGAGGTTGTAAAAGTCTGTATAATACAGATAAATCTGTATAAATGGCATCTCTGCTTGAGAGTAATATGAGCTGTCAACATGTTACGTGTAGTCACGATGTAAAATACCCTGGTGATCACGTTTTTCTATGTGTTAGTGCAGTTGTCATTTTATTTTGGAATAACAGAGAGACGTGAAGAAAAAACATAAACAAATGACGTTCCGGAAGTTGCTTTTATGAAAATATTTAGAGTTGGTTCTGTTTGCGAAAATATTGACAGTGAAATGCAGCGTTTTGTTCCGGGATGTTTCAATCGTTTTCATCACCTGCATTTGAAATGCCACCCACAGCACAATCACTCCATTATCCATAATAACTGTAATAGATACCACAGTGCGATCCGCCAAATCCTTCCTCCAATGAAATGAACAGAATCGGATGTGTGTAAAATTTTCTATATTTCGACGTTACCTTGCAAGCCCTTGAAGAAAAAATGTCCTGATTTTCAATTAGTGCCAAAGATTCGCCAGGCTGCGCGACAACTGGAGTAACTTAGAAGTGAAATCCCGATCTGAAATGGTCGTTTGTTAATGTTTACATGCTTGAATCCCGGCGCGCCATACTTAATATCGTGAGAAATTTACCAACACAACCAAAACTGTCTTATCACGCCACCAGTGTATTTTACATCGTGACGTCAAGTGATGTCTGACTTTACGTAATAATCGATGATTAGGTATTCGATTTATAAATGAGTAGTCGATTAATGGAATCGATTACTATTAAGCAGTAATCGATTAATGAATTACATTCATTAATCATTAATGAATTACATTCGTTAATCATTAATCGATCAAATTATTCCAGGCGGAATCAGAGCTGCCAAATGAAAATCTGTTTTGAATAAAATATCTTTACCTTTCATGTATCATTTCATGTATCTTATTCGCTTATCGGAGCAACAAATTATCAGTTATCGCATACAGCTTCTGAATACTGAATCTGGATTCGGGAACAGAAATTTGGATTGGATTCTGGAACAAAATTTGAGAACTGAATTTCGGAACTGCATTCAGTACCTTGATTCTAGTCCGTCTGAATTTCAAAAATTTAAACTATGACTCTGGAACTGAATTCTTTGGGAACTGAATATAGTTCCTTAATTTTCCCAAATAACCATATGTATTAAATAACTTCACATTCACAACTCTATTTTTACAATGTGAGTTGTATGTATAATTATACTAATTCTACATACTTTAAAGCAATGTGCATTAAATTTGCTTCAATAAGAAACTATATATACACAAAATTTGTTTTTCATCTAACTTTTTTTTCTCCAAAATATTCGACACCAATTTTTGCATTTCAATATGGTACGTGGAACTTTCGAGATATGATAATGTATGGTGGAACGGAGCGATACTGATACTCTTCTGGATTCAAAGCTTCCGGAAATCATACAAAATGTGACAATTATGTCTGCCGCAGTTGTTTTACAAGAAGTTCCTTTTCTTGTAGCCTACAGTTCGTTTCAGAAATTGCAAAGTTATTGCAAATGTCTTACGATTGCAGTTAATTGTAGATCTAGAAATGCAAATCGTGTGCATTCCAAAGGGTTGACGGTACCAGAATTACGAAAGTCAATGCTTACTATAATTGGTTTGATTCAACGGCTTGAAATGTCAGGAAACCTAGTCGTCATCTAGGCACGCTTGATCCAGTGTTTGTGGATGGTTTATTACGAGTTGGTGGAAGATTAAAAAACTCTCGTCTACCTTATGAAGCCCGACATCAAATATTACTACCGAGTAAAAATCCAGTTTTCGATTTTTTTTTCCTTAAATACGTTTATTTCATAGCAATATACATAAGTTTTCCTTCGCCGTGGCATCCACAATACATAGTACTGTGCATCCACCGACCCAGATCATCTTTATCCCAAGAAGCTTGCCAGCTGGCAAGTATTCTTTGGCGAGACGCGCTATTGAATTCGTTGAAAGCAATCGGTCTTTCATAAATTTCACCCCCAATATCACCACGTTTGGCTAAAATATCGGCTCTTTCATTGCCTGGAATGGTGCAATGAACCGGGACCCAAACTATTGTGATTCGATAATTATTATTCAATATGACGTTCAGGCACTGTTTTATTTTACCCAAGAAAAAAAGTTCATTTTTGCCACCAGTGTTCGAGCGAATGGCTTCAATTGCACTCGGACTATCTGTGAAGGGAAAATATTGGTTTGGAGACAGAGATGGCATTTCACCAGAGTTATACACGCTAGAGTCAGATTTTTGCCACACCAAGGATGAAAAAACGAAGCACCGCACAAAGAGGAAAGCGCACTTCTTCTCAGTGTCGAATAGACAGCATTTGAGCGTGTGCTTGTGGTTAAAGCAGCTGGCGCGAGTGAAACACATTCTCTTCGCATGAATCGCTCACACGCGCTCTCGTCTAAATACACCCAAGTGACCACTGGCGCGTGATTGTGAGCGAACACTTCTGTGAACTTCAATTAATAGAGAGTAGATCTGGCCTTGTTATGAAAAATTTGCAAGGAAAACCGAAAATTTTACGATAAATTGTTTTATTTTGCTGATTTTGCGTGTCCACGCTTCATCTACGAAAACCATACAGCAGAGTGCTCACCGGCGTGTACACCTCTGTGAAAATATCTGCATCCTTCTCAGAGAATTTATTAGCTAATGCTCTAGCACTTTGGTGCGATTCAGTGGAAGAGGTAAGAGGAAATAAACAAACGCACTCATGATTCGTGCACACTTACACAACAGCGGTGTATAAATGTGAAAGAGAAGAGCTCTCGTTGAAATTGTCAGTGCGAGGGGAGAAATTTTGCTTGCTCTTCGTCACACAGAGGAGATAGACATCTCTGTTTGGAGATAATGTGACGATTACACTCAAACTATAATGAACTGCTGCTAACTCTGCTATATAAACAGATGCAGGTTCTTGAAGCCTAAATAAGACCGAAACATTATTGTTGAATATACCCAAGAGATTCAACAAAATACACCGCGGCAGGGCTACCATACTAATGGATTTTCCAATCCATTCTGCGTCGATCATTCTTCGTCACAGATAGTAGAGTTAACCATGGTTTTGAAAAAAAAATACATTCATACGGATATTTCAAAACATTCAGAATGTTTTTGCCTTTCTCATATAGAAAGGTTATGCAATCACTGTGAAAACCGACTTTTGAACCGAGGCCCGGAGGGCCGAGTGTCATATACCATTCGACTCAGTTCGTCGAGTACGCAAAATGTCTGTGTGTGTGTATGTGTGTGTGTGTGTATGTGCGTATGTGTGTATGTAACGTTTTTTTGCACTAACTTTTCTCGGAGATGGCTGAACCGATTTTCACAAACTTAGATTCAAATGAAAGGTCTTGTGGTCCCATACAAAATTCCTGAATATTATTTGAATCCGACTTCCGGTTCGGGAATTATGGGGTAAAATGTGCAAAAAATTGTGAAAATAAGTGCACTAACTTTTCTCAGAGATGGATGAACCGATTTTCACAAACTTAGGTTCAAATGAAAGGTCTTGAAGTCCCATATAAAATTCCTGAATATTATTTGGATCCGACTTCCGGTTCCGGAGTTATGGGGTAAAATGTGCAAAAAAATGAAAATATGTTTTCTAGCTTTTCTCATAGATGGCGCTACCGATTTTCATAAACTTAGGTTCAAATGAAAGGTCATGTGGTCCCATAGGTAATTCCTAAATTTCATCAGGATCTGACTTCCGGATCCGGAAATATAGGGTAAAGTGTATAAAAAATTGTATACCATCACTGAAAAGGACGAAAAACCGTAAAAAGTTTTCTAAATCGACCTCAAATCTTCTCAAATTAATAGTTTTTTATCAGCAGACGGTCAAACAGAACGATTTCGGTTATTGTTTTTAGGAATCGAAGAAAATTATTTTGAAGAATATAACAGTATTATATATGATAGTATGATTGATATGAGAAAGGCATCATTACACCACTAGGTGGATTAAAACAGGCTTTTATACATAGTAAGGCTATTCACAGATTTTAGTCATGTTAAACATATAAAATAGTTGAAAAAGTTTTCAAAAATAGATTCTAGATTTTGAGTTGGCAACGCTTTTGCGCGTGTGACGTTTCTGCAGAAGTGATTAATGCACGCTTAAAAATAGTTACTCAAAAATGAGGAAGATCTCACTCATCTACAGAAAAAGTGGAACAACTCTAATTTAGAGTAACTCCGAAGTTACTCAAATTTGAGTTCTTCCACTGGAAACGATATTTGGGTAAAATCTACTCATTTACTGAGTAATACTTTATTCGTACATGTACAAAAACAGAGTAACTATCACTGAAATTTTGTGTGAAATTTTATTTCACACATACCAAATTTGCAAAAAAATTGCTCCTTTTCTGAGTGTATTGTATTAAAATGTTAAATAATTGAATTCAATACTATATCAAGTGGTGGTCGCTTGGAGTAGTGTGTTATGTTCAGGCACAAATCATACACTTATTCCTCATAAATGACATTTGAGCATATTCGTTTCCATTTTAAAGCACAACACGAAGCTGATCATTCCGGTTTTTGCAGACACAACACCGTTTGTTTTGATCGACTCACCCTCGAAATACGCGTCTCACCAACAAAAAATACAACCTGTTGCTACAAATGGTTATTGCAACTTTTAGACTTATCGCGAATGCGAATAGTAACTATAAAACGAGATTTTGCGTTAAACTCAAATTTAGAGTAGGAGTTACTCAATATCATTGATGATAACTACTCTATTTTTGACGTTTCCATGTATCATTTGAAAATGAGTAACTAGTACTCAAACTTTGAGTAACTTTTTCTAAGCGTGTGGGTGAGGTTAGCTCAATTCAGAGATGCCATTTATACAGATTTATCTGTATTATACAAATTTTTGCATGCTCATACAGATTTAATACAGAGTACAAATTTTATACAGATTTCCTCAATTTAATACAGATTTATACAGATCTCACAAAAAGTAAGAAAGAAAAAAAAGTTTTTGATTCCTGTGACGAGATAAAAGTCTATCAATCAACGGACAAATCACAAATTAATATGTAAATCTGTTGTGAAATCCTTTTATTTTATAATTTGAAACCAATTTGAACCAGGCATGGCAAAAACACAGATCCGTTCTGCACGGTACTCACCTTCACTCGTGAGCACACCACCAGGAGTATTGAATGCTACGCTTCGTGCCCGTGTTGAAAAACACACACCGAACGCAGTAGAAAAAGCACCCGTGGCAATGGCCGTGTAATTGTCAAACACCGGTGCTTGGATTTTCGGGCAGCACTGAAGTCGAGTGTTCCTGACTTCGGCAAACACCGAAGCCGAGTGTTTCCGATTTTGCCATATACGTTGCTTGTACTATAAGCACAGACTAACAGACATGACAGTATGAGTAATTTCTTATAAAAATAATTTTTGGTGATGCACTAGTTCCACCTATATTGTACTGCGCGAACTATTTACTATCTGTACACCCCTTGTGTTATGTAAAAGTTTTTTTTTTTACTAGTTGGTTTCCCCTCGTTTGTCAACACCGATCAGCTGCTTGCAGGGTTCCCTGATTTCATCAAAATATTTGAAAATAAATCGTCACAATAAATTATTGGATTATGTTGATAATATATTTAACTTTTTCGCGATGTTAGAAGGTAACCATTTATTTGACTCAACGTTGTTCATCTAGACTATTTTTTATTGTGTTGATAGTTTCCACCCGAAATTAAGTGGCGGCAGACCAAAAGCAAGTAAATATTGTAACAAAGCGGGTTCGATTTTGTATTGCGTTGGAGGATGAGAAGTAGGCAAAATTATGTATATAGTTTTGGCAATATATATTAAATCTGTATCCTGCATGAAATTCACATGGACGTATACAAATCAAAACATTACAGGTAATTCTGTATAAATGGCAACTCTGTTGGTAAATGAAAAAAAATAAACACAGTCTAGATGACAGACAGGATGTTTTTGATAGGGTTACGTGGCGCCATCATGACACATGTGAGAACTGTCCCAAATAAAGGAATATTCAAAATGACCGTTAAAATGATTGAAGAATCTAATTTGAATGTACTGTCTGTTAGTCTGTGCTATAAGCACCTATAGCGCCACGGTATGATGAAAAATGCGTTTGAATGATTAATTCTTTTTTCATCAATACGCGTCTGATTGAATTCAATTGATTGACAATATAACCAACGCATGGGTGCTCTTCGGTTCCTTCGCGAAATTGAAAACACTCGGCTCCGGTGTTTAACGAAACTGAAAGCACGCGGTTTCGGTGTATGCCGAAGCTTGAAACACCAGTGTCGAAAATAAAACAGCGCCACGAGCACCGTGGCTTCGGATATTGCGTTTTGTGTTTCGCTTTGTGCACTGGCACGCAATGGCATTTTCAATACACGCGGTGGCGGTGGTTATATGAAGCACGCAGTGCAGTGCAGTGTTTGGACATGCCTGATTTGAACTGATATTCAAGGAAGTGATGGCACAGACTAACAGACATGACAGTATGAGTAAATTCTAATAAAAATTATTTTTCGTGATGCACTAGTTCCACCTATATTGTACTGCGCGAACTATTTACTATCTGTACACCCCTTGTGTTATGTAAAAGTTTTTTTACTAGTTGGTTTCCCCTCGTTTGTCAACACCGATCAGCTGCTTGCAGGGATGCCTGATTTAATCAAAATATTTGAAAATGAATCGTCACAATGATTTATTGGATTACGTTGATAATATATTTAACTTTTTCTTGATGTTGGAGGGTAACCATTTATTCGACTCAAATTTGTTCATCTAGACTATTTTTTATTGTGTTGGTAGTTTTCACCCGAAATTAAGTGGCAGCAGACCAGAAGCAAGTAAATATTGTAACAAAACGGGTTCGAATTTTTATTGAGTTGGAGGATGAGAAGTAGGCGCAATTATGTATATAGTTTAGGCAATATCAAAGATAAACTCAAGATAGAGTAGTCTGCGATTTCTTAGGTATCATTTGAATAGGACCCCTCGATGAGCTCGGTTCACTGTCAATTTGAGTATTTTGAAGCAAAACAACAAGTGTCTGATCACTAGATGCGTCGTAACTATGACAATGATTGTTTATGTTTGGAAAAATATCAAGTTACAGTATGAACGATATTGAGAAATTTCGCTTTATATCAGTGATTCTTAGAATAAGAAAGTGAAAACTACTTAGAACCATTGTCTAGAATTTATTTAGTTTGTTATAGCCTCATCCCATGAAGCATCAGTGGCAAGAAATCATTATATGCTGAATGTAAACATATGTGTGCTTCCTTTCTAACTTGTATTGTTTCCATGGCATTTTGTCGGAACTAGTCGACGCTTGTTAACGGAGGGTCAATAAAATTACATTATTACTGAACCAACTGGTTCACGATTACTGACCCAACATTTTTCAATGAAACGTATGGAACATTGTAAGCTTCAGTTTATCTTTGGCAATATGTATTAAATCTGTATCCTGCATGAAATTCGCATGGACGTATACAAATCAATACATTATAGGTAATTCTGTATGAATGGCAACTCTGTTGGTAAATGAAAAAAATAAAGACAGTCTAGATGACAGACATGATGTTTTTGATAGGGTAACGTGGCGCCATCATGACACATGTGAGTACTGTCCCAAATAATGGAATATTCGAAATGACCGTTAAAATGATTGAAGAATCAAATTTGAGTGTCCTGTCTGTTAGTCTGTGGTGATGGCATCATGAAACTTTACTGTCAAACTGAGAGTTGTATGACCCGACTTGACGTTGCATATTGGGTGTTAAAATTCCATGTCAAATTATGAAGTCAACAATTTCAAACTAGATGAATATATGGAATTACATTTCAATTGTTGTGAATAAAAAATAAAAAAAACTGAAAATCTACCACCCTACAACCACAATCTATTGAACAATCCAATCAGTGTGGTCACCACGCTATGGTGATTGTTTTGACATATCCCATGTAGAGTGTCTATAACCAGAGTGACGACATCTCATCCGTAATGCTGGCAACAATTTAAAACATTCCATTAGCTTTACATTGAATTGACAGGTCGTTTGCTCGTTTGGAACTGGTAGCTGTCATTCCAAACGAACAGCTGTCGCCACTCTGCTTATAGTCACTCTAATCCCATGTATTAGGTTTTTTACCGTCACTGCTAACCTCAATCGGATGAACAAATTTTGACAGTTCAGCAGTACTGTTTGTAAATAGAAATTTCTTTTGTTTGTTTATTGACAAATTGGATCAGACCATTTACGGTCCATATCGCCTAAATAGAGTTTTGAAGCATTTGTTCGCGATTGGATACGGTTTGTTTTTGAGATTTGATGAATAAAAGTGACTAGTTGCCAGGTCTAAAGATGATTGTTTAAGATGTGCTCTTCGATTTTTGTTTAAGCTTGTTTGTAAACAGTACCGCTGAACTGTCAAGGATGAATACTTGTTCATTTGTGTCGTCACGATAAAAAACCTAATTTAGATAAATTCGATGACAACATTTCATAAGGTGCTAAGAACAAAGAGATACATTTAGGATAATCAACTTTAAAAAATGAGTTAGCATTGTAAATTCCTATTTAACTATTTGAACACATAATATGTGTCTTGCATTATAATATGTTGTAATAATTTACAAAGTACTCAAACAAATCGTGGTTTTAATTTATGTAAAATATTTAACAGGACAACTAACCAAAAAATGTTTTGATCCCTTTTAAAAGGTAACGTCGTTTTTATGCCTTTCATTGAAACACCTTTTCGGGGAAATAATGTTCATACACCCTTCTATTAGGCCTTTTCTTTTAATCAAAACAACTTGTGACGTTTGTTTTTAAACCCATTTCATTTTGTGACTTGTTTTTAGACCCTTTTTTAATATGGGTTAGGTGAATTGAATAATTTAGTAATTCGTTTGTCTGTTTAGACAACAATAGTCAATAATCATTCGGAAATGTATTTTAAAGTTGTGCAATATTTTTTGACAAAAGGTATGTGTAATTGCTAAGTGAATTTTGTATAGTAATTCATATTATTGCAGGCAATTGCATCAAGACATCGGAGTGTGTATGGAAACGGTACAGTTTATAGAACTCAAAATCGAAACATTATCAACCAGCCGGTTGCAGGTGTACCACCAGCGATTCTAATCAAACCTTAGTGCAAATCAGTAGCTATAGTGGGAATATGTTCAACAGGAAACGTGAATGATGAATCTTGATAAGTGTTAAACCGTTAGTTTTTAGGAATATGTGCTGAAAAATACCGTCTAAGAGATACAATTATACGATTTCTCTTCGAAAAAATGTGTTTGCAATAGAAAAATGTAGCTTGATGTGCATATAATCTAGAAGCCGGTCTAAAATTTTTTGCAAAATTTGATGATATACTGTACCTTTAATAAGAACCTAATGAATATGAAAATATATTGAACGATGTCTTGAACCTTGAACAATCCGACCTGGACGAACATAAAAATAAATGTTATAAATAAGTGTACAAATAAAACTGTTTATTATTATATGTTAAATTAAGACAAAAAGGCGGGTGGGTAATGTCAGATACATAACTGGATGTCGTGAATACGAAAACAACTGACATGTTCCTTAACACTTCCGAATATCAATTAGTTGATCAATTGTATGAATTATGCAAGCATTCCCCTTTGCACATTTTTCGCAAAAACAAAGAAGGCTTCACTTTTTGTTGAGAGGCTTGTTTCTACCTGATTTCGTTTGTAGCTATTTCACTAATGGGCGGTCCTAACGGCTATAAAAATAGCCGCATTCAGAATTATAATGTTGATTATTTCATTTCAGATTTGCATAATTTATTGAAAGAAACTATCAATATGCTGAAGGGACTCGTTTCTAGCATTCAGAAAGGTCAAATTGCGTAATTCTCTACGACATTAAACTCTGGAACATTTTTCGCAAAAACAAAGAAGGCTTCACTTAATCTCGTTTACTGTGACTTTCACACAGCGAAATGTGCACAAATCTAACCAAACTGTTCTAGATTTGCAGTAAACTGAGGATATTTCCCTACGATTTGCGAACAACAAATCCTAATAGTTCTTTAGAAAACTTTTAGAGCCATTAGAACGGCTGATTTTGTGCAATGCTCTCCACCGTTGTTTTTTCACCAATGCTAATGACTGGCAGCTGTGACGTAATCGCTCTTGTCGAAAGCGAAACTAATTGTGCAGACGACACAAAACACATCTGCTCGCAGTGGCGATAGAATCCAAACTGATTGAATTTTTGTTAAGAGATTTCCTTTTATGTGATTTGGTTTGTAGCTTTTTCACTAATGGGCGGTCCTAACGTTTATAGCCGTTAGGACCGCCCATTAGTGAAAAAGCTACAAACGAAAACAGGTAGAAACAAGCCTCTCAACAAAACTTGAATTAGTTTGGATTGTATCGCCACTGCGAGCAGATGTGTTTTGTGTCGTCTGCACAATTAGTTTCGCATACAGAATTTTAATGTCGATTATTTAATTTCGGATTTGCATAATTCATTGAAAGAAACTATCAATATGTTGTAGGGATTCGTTTCTAGCATTCACAAGAACCAAATTGAGGAACTCACTGCGATATTCACCACTTTTCGGAACATATTTCCCGGACGATTTGTTGTACAGCAGCAATTTTGTTCTCTTCCTTAGAACGCGTTCTGATTGGCTGGTGTTGACGTGGATCAAATGAGACAGGTTTTTCAATAGTGTACTATTGAAATACTTCAATGCTTTTGCTATACACGTTTAAATTGAAAAATTTCGATTCTATTGGTAGTTAGATTATACAAATCTTTTCACAGATCACTGAGCTATGAGCTTTAAAAATACGAGAAAGGCAAACGCGCCTTATGAATTATCCTCTTTGATACTCGTTTATACCAAACATTTCAGAAAAGTTTAATTTTGAATTATTTGAGACTATGTCACAAAACTGAAAATTTTATCATAAAATTGTGATCATATTTCCGATGGCATGTCGCAAGAATTATGTTGATTCATTAGATACAACAATAGATATTCACGATCAAAAACTTATCACTCTCTCAGAGGGTAAATTTTGAAAAGGCACCCCATAGTAAAGTAAGTCGTATTCACGACAAAAGAGGAATTACGAAACCAATAATTACAATGATATGATAAGTATGTAGCTCAAGTTAGATTCCGTATCGTCTTCCATTTATATTGATGGATGGTCGGTTGAAGATGGCACGTTTCGCGTATTTTGGGGCCACAGGAAACATCCCCGAGGAAGATTGCACACGACACCACACTGGCAGATTAGTCTGTGCTATCTTTCTTGCGTTAGTTCTTGTGCTGGGGCCGCGGGAAGCATCCCCAGAGGAGAGATCTCTGGCGGATGGCCCGCGATGACATTGCTGGTGTTTCGGATTCCGGCTGTCTTATCATTTATCGTAGAGCTTCTGTTTGTCTAGCAGGCGGGTCCGGCGAGTGATGATCGTTCCTTGGGGCCGTGGTAAACATCCCCCAATCGAAGAACATACAACCTTTTCCACACTGAAAAGTTTTTTAGCACCATTCCAAATTGTAGCCGATTTGAAAATAATTAAATTACTATGTATTTCCATAAATTTACCACAGACTAACAGACAGGACACTCAAATTAGATTCTTCAATCATTTTAACTGTCATTTCGAATATTCCTTTATTTGGGACAGTACTCACATGTGTCATGATGGCGCCACGTTACCCTATCAAAAACATCCTGTCTGTCATCTAGTCTGTGTTTATTTTTTTCATTTACCAACAGAGTTGCCATTTATACAGAATTACCTGTAATGTATTGATATGTATTTGCATTTGTATGCGAATTTCATGCAGGATACAGATTTAATACATATTGCCAAAACTATATACAAAATTGTGCCTACCTCTCATCCTTCAACGCAATACAAAATCGAACCCGTTTAGTGGCAATATTTACTTGCTTCTGATCTGCCGCCACTTAATTTCGGGTGAAAATTACCAACACAATAAAAAAATAGTCTAGATGAACAATGTTGAGAAAAATAAATGGTTACCTTCCAACATCGCTAAAAAGTTTAATATATTATTAACGTAATATAATAATTTACTGTGACGATTCATTTCCAAATATTATGATGCAATCAGGCATCCCTGCAAGCAGCTGATCGGTGTTGACAAACGAGGGGGAACCAACTAGTAAATTACCTTTTACATAACACAAGGGGTGTACCGAGAGTAAATAGTTCGCGCAGTATAATATAGGTGGAACTAGTGCATCACGAAAAATTATTTTTTATAAGAATTTACTCATACTGTCATGTCTGTTAGTCTGTGAATTTACCTTCGAAATTTTCTTATCTGTTTTAAAGGACTCAACATTCGTTACAACCAGCGTTATTATATAAATTATGAGCAAACATTTGAATAAACTCAAACTGAAACGGCACATACACGAAAAGCCTTGTTTTGAATTTGGATGCTTATGCTCCTTTGTTTATCATATGAATATAAAAGGTAACACAAACAAAATTTGATCATTAAAATTATTTTGTTGATGTGACCTTTTGAAGATTTCGATTTTAGAGGAATTTTTCAAACAAACATTAGCTCATTTTAAGTGAATCAATAGATTGTTTAGAGATTAAAATATGTATGCATTAATTGAATTTGTTTACATTTGGTTTATGTGCCCTTATGAAAAGTTGTCATCGAATTGTTGACGATTTTTTTCAATTTACTTGAGTTTGAAAGAATGCAGATTGCAAAACCTTACAAATATGGATAAGAAAAACTATTATTCACGTGTTGTCATCAAACATATGATTTAAAATTGTCCTATACTTTTGACAATCTAGGATGAAATTTGAAATTTTCAGTTCACATACAGATTTGATTTAGATAATAAAACATGAGTAAATAGACTAGTCATAAAACTTTTGATCATAATTTATCAATTAATCTCAAAATCCAACCCAAAAAACAAAGAATATGCCAGATATGAAAACAGTACAGAACCTCACTTCTTCGAATTTGGTATTTCATGCTACGATTTCTCCATAAATATCAATCAAACATACCACGGAAAGGTACTGAATTATTAATGATCGATTTTTTTTTTACCAAATTTTCACGTTTTTGTATGTTAGTATTCGATTCATAAGAAAAAAATAATAAAAACCCTGCATTTCGTTCGAATCTTCAAGCAAAATCTGAAAATTATCACCATCGCTTAGTTCAAAGCTCGCCACTCGGGCAGCGCTGCGATCGCAAAAAAGTTGGTTGGATTCTTCAATTGGAATAACATCTTTTAGCATCATTTTGTTGTAAGAATTTCATTTTATTAGTGAATACAGATTAATACAGATTTTTTGTACTAAGCAATAAAGATTTTCTATGAAAATATCTGGCATCTCTGGCTCAATCACCGGTGAAGGTTAGAGTGCCTATAACCAGAGTGACGACATCTCATCCGTAATGCTGGCAACAATTAAAAATATTCTATCGAGCAATTTGACGTCTCTGTTACTCACACCGATGCAGAGTGCGCAGATCTATTCATATACGAAATTAGAATGTGTGCGAGCCGAAGTCAAAATTTGTTGTGGATTCAATTTTACACTGAGGTAAAACATTTTTGACTCATAATCATACACTGCGAAAAATGCATATAGAATTTCGTAAGCTATGAACTAATGAACCAAGTAGAAGACAGTTCCATTACGTGATATAAAGTTTCATGAATGATTTTATGTCTTTCTCATCTGTTCTCTTGGCATTGCACTGTTTTTTATTGCATATATGTCTTCAAAAATTGACACGATGCGGCTCGACAAAATTCACTGGGTTATTGCGACATACTCAGACTAGCATTAACCTTTCAACTGCTGAGAATAGCCACACCAACACATTCGCACGTGGATTGGTCTCACGATGTAAAATACCTGGTGATCACGTTTTTCTATGTGTTAGTGCGGTTGTCATTTTATTTTGGAATAACAGAGAGACGCGAAGAAGAAAAACATAAACAACTGACGTTGTTTATGTTTTTTTCTTCACTTGATATAGTATTGAGTTCAATTATTTAACATTTTAATACAATACACTCAGAAAAGGAGCAATTTTTTTGCAAATTTGGTATATGTGAAATAAAATTTCACACAAAATTTGAGTGATAGTTACTCTATTTTTGTACATGTACGAATAAAGTATTACTCAGTAAATGAGTAGATTTTACCCAAATATCGTTTCCAGTGGAAGAACTCAAATTTGAGTAACTTCGGAGTTACTCTAAATTAGAGTTGTTCCACTTTTTCTGTAGATGAGTGAGATCTTACTCATTTTTGAGTAACTATTTTTAAGCGTGAAACGAGCAAACGACCTGTCAATTCAATGTAATGTCGTTTTCGTTTTTAAATTGCACTACACTGGTGTAGCGAAAGCTGCACTGAAACCGTTCGTTTTTACCAATTGCACTACACCAGTGCTACACTTTTTCTGCACCGATACCACTGGTGTAGCACTCATCAAAAGTGTGGTGTAGCTCTGTGCAATGGAATCGTGTATTGTAGTCAATGGTTACTGTTTATGTTTTCGTCATTTTTGTTCGTTTATTCATGCCTCAGTGTAGCACTGCACCGGTGTAGTGCAAATTAAAAACGAAAACGCCATAAAACTAATAGACCAATCCATGACGTAAAATACACTGGTGGCGTGATAAGACAGTTTTGGTTGTGTTGGTGAATTTCTCACGAAATTAAGTATGGCGCGCCGGGATTCAAGCATGTAAACATAAACAAACGACCATTTCAGATCGGGATTTCACTTCTAAGTTACTCCAGTTGTCGCGCAGCCTGGCGAATCTTTGGCACTAATTGAAAATCAGGACATTTTTTCTTCAAGGGCTTGCAAGGTAACGACGAAATATAGAAAATTTTACACACATCCGATTCTGTTCATTTCGTTGGAGGAAGGATTTGGCGGATCGCACTGTGGTATCTATTACAGTGATTATGGATAATGGAGTGATTGTGCTGTGGGTGGCATTTCAAATGCAGGTGATGAAAACGATTGAAACATCCCGGAACAAAACGCTGCATTTCACTGTCAATATTTTCGCAAACAGAACCAACTCTAAATATTTTCATGAAAGCAACTTCCGGAACGTCATTTGTTTATGTTTTTTCTGCTTCACGTCTCTCTGTTATTCCAAAATAAAATGACAACCGCACTAACACATAGAAAAACGTGATCACCAGGGTATTTTACATCGTGCACCGATAGTATACACCAGAGATGCCAGGTCTGCAGATTTGTCTGTAAATCTGCAGATTTGGGGTATAGTGCTGCAGACATTTTTTGTTGTGCAGACTTTTACAGACTTTTGAAATTCTCGCAAACGAAACTTTTTTTTTTTGCTCGCCAAGTCAGTTTTGCGTGTCATACTTTATAGAGAAATTGCTGCCAGCAAGACATACTTGTTGACTGCAGATTTTTCTTTCAGATTTACAGACCCTGTCTGCAGATATTTGAAATTTTTACCTGGCATCTCTGGTATACACAAACTTTTCATAAATGGCAAAGATGAACGGAAAGTAGACATAATTGTCACATTTTGTATGATTTACGGAAGCTCTGAATCCAGATGAGTATCGAAGGTTTCGTATCGATGGGAGTTTAGAAAATACGCTCCGTTACACCATACATTATCATATCTCGAAAGCTCCGTCTGAGCTATCTTTTAGTATTTGATTGCAGTGACGAGATGAAAGTTTATTAATCAACGGACAAGTCACAAATTAAAGTAAAAATTTGTGTGCAAATATTTGATGATCAACACAAAAAAAAACCTTTAGACAGAGTGAGCACGAGAAAGCAGAGCCAAACTTGGTACTGACCAAAGCGAGTAATGCACTTACAGTAAATTAAAAGGACCTTGTCAGATGGAAAGCTGAGCAGATTTATCGCTTGCACTCTAACAGGGCCACTTTGGCTAGCTGAATTAGCAGGGCCCTTTGGCTTACTGACACTAGCAGACCAAAAGAGGTAAGCATACCCTTCTACTGGTCTGGTCTTTAATTATGGTTGAAAATACATTCATATACAAAGAAAAACACGTGTGTGTTTAATGGAACGAATAACAGAAGCTAATTTATTTAGTTTTTCTCTTGACAGCATCAATACGGTAGATCAGTAGAAGGTGTGCACATCACAGTACACGGTAAATGTAGAGTATGATAATTGCCGTTGTTATCCTCCAACATCCCGCCTCAATTAACTACTCCTAGCATGTCTCTGAATTTCCGGAACCGCGGTGCCGGCAAACCCTTGGTCATCATATCGGCGAGCTGCTCACCCGTCTCCAGATATTTTAGAACCAGTTTACCCTTCTCGATCAGGAAATGATACTGGACTTCGATATGCTTCATCCGTTTCAGCTTGCGTGGATCCAGTACAACCGAGATACATGGCTGATTATCTTCAAAGACTGATATTGGCTCACTGACCTCCTATTGAACAGACCTCAACAAGTTTACAATCCACATCACTTCGCAGCTGGCCTGACAGAGTGCCATGAGTTCCGCTTCCGTCGACGACAAGGCTACGGACGATTGTTTCTTGGTAGACCAAGCCACTGATTGCCCATAAAGTTTGATCACCAAGCTGGATACCGATTTCCTGTCGTTGACGTCAGTACCCCAATCAGCATCAGTAAACACCATCAGTTGTTCCGATTCTGTACGCCGATATACGAGTTGGTGATCCGCCGTACCTCGAAGATATCGCAATAGCCTTTTCAGGTGCACCCAATGCTCCTCAGATGCGCAACATTGAAACCCAGCAAAGTAGTTCACCGCCGCACAGATATCTGGACGAGACGTAACTGTTAGAAACATCAAGCATCCGACCAATTCACGATACGGTTTGTCCGTTGGACGCTTCGAGTTCTCAGCTTTCTCAAGACGTAAACGGGGATCCATGGGCACCAACGACAGCTTACAGTCACTCATCCCGAATCGCTCGAGAACTGCTTCGGTGTACGCCTTTTGGTTGATCGTCATTAGTCCTGCCTCACGATTGCGCTGAACGTTCAAGCCGAGGAAGTTCTGTATCTCCTCCAAATCCTTCATCTCGAACTCGGCTGCAAACTTTCTTTTCAAATCCTGAATCGCCTTCAACGAGCTGCTCGCAATCAGGACATCATCCACATAAATCAGAACGTAGATGACCACGCCATTACTATTGTAGAAATAGAAACAGGTATCCTGCTCACTTCGTCGAAATCCAAGCTTATCGATGAATTCATGGAAACGAAGATTCCAGTTCCTGGACGACTGCTTCAACGTCCAGATAGTTTCGTCGTACCAAATCCATGGTCATTCGTTCCGATACTGCTTCCATGGCCGACGTAACCGCGTCGTACGATTCCGGCATCGCCAGCATCAGATGACATATCACATCTTCTTCTTCCAATCGTGCTCCGGCTCCTTTAATTTCACGTACCAGCCGGTCGAAACGAAGAAAGTGATCCTGCAGCGGCTCATTTTCGTTGTATCGCATCGAAAGCAGCTGCTTTTTCAACAGGAACCGACTCGTGATGCTTTTTCTCTCGAAGATGTGAAGAGCATCCCAGATCTGCTTCGGACTGTTTTTGTCCTTCACATACTCCAGATGACTGTCTGCGATTGTCTAGATCAGCACGGATCGACATTTGTTGTCTTGCCGCACCCGATTTGCACGCTGAACTGTCTTCGCAGCTTTCGTCTCAGCGCTGTCTGCATCCGGAATCACCCAGAAGGGCTCCTCCTCCGCCTCCTTCTCGATGCAATGCCGAATCTCCAACTGCAACAGGTACGCCTGTACCCGGAAGCTCCAATTGTTGAATCCGGTCCCGTCGAAAGGTTTTATCCGGAGGGATTTTGCCTCATCCTCCATTCCGCAGGAAAAAACTTTTTTTTTAAACTTCTTCGCGTTATTTTGCTGGGCCCATAACCTCTCAGCAGAGCAAAAGAAAAACACGTGTGTGTTTAATGGAACGAATAACAGAAGCTAATTTATTTAGTTTTGTCGTGAATACGACTTACTTTACTATGGGGTGCCTTTTCAAAATTAGCTATATGGAAGAATGGGCAGAACTTAATCGTGACTATCTCGACTTGTATTAATGGTAGCAACATAATTCTTTCACCATTTCATCAAAAATATGATCAGGAATTTAGGATAATATTTTGAACAGTGTGAGATAACCACAAACAACTCAAATATTAAGTTTTCTCAAACTTTGAAAACAACGCGGAAAACTCTTTACTTTTGCTTGGCTTTTTCGCGCAAGGACGACGATTTTGAGATAGCCAGGCACATATCTTCAACTGACTGCGTATAAAAGGGGAACCGTGGTCGAAATTCGTATGCGTATAAAATTATGCAAAATGCGAAATTCAATCATTTCTTCTTGTGCGTTGGATGCAAGCAGACGTCGTGGGACCAGCAGCTTCGGGGAGTGCACCTTCTGCGTGGGTAAAAACCTCAGGTCGCAACTCTCATTTGGATTTCAGTCGTCAGGTGGAGCAGTCGGCAATGAAAGCAAACCTTTTGCTTGGTATAAAGCCTCAAACGCTTAGGTCGCACTTTCAATTGGACTTCAATCGTCGGGAGCAGCGGTCGTCAATAATGAGAGCAGACCTTTTGCGTGGTGAAGTCCAAATGAATGCACGACCTAAGCGTTTGAGGCTTTATACCACGCAAAAGGCCTGCTTTCATTGCTGACTGCTCCACCTTACGAATGAAGTCCAAGTGAGAGTAGCGACCTGAGCGTTTAAGGTTTTTAACCACGCAGAAGGTCTGCTTTCTTTGACTGCTTTCATTTGAATTTCAGTCGTGGAGCAGTCGTCTGATTTCAGTTTCGAAATTATAGTTTTAGAATTGCAACTAATCTCTGAGTCTGTTCTTGAACTCAGGTCCAGTTCCTTATTCTAGAATTCTTCTATTCGGTTTTTTTTTTTTTTATTTAAAAGATATTTTATTCAGGCCTATTTGCGTACAAGCTTTACGTGGCCGATTTAGCTGAATTTTTAAATAAAAGATTTTTTTTTGTATTGGATCTCGTTGTCACCCTTTTTCTAGGGGGAGAGGAGCTTCCATTTTCCTCCTGCGAGGATTGAGGGGCACTTCGTTTGTGGTTCGTCTCGTCATCCATTGCCGCATCGGTGGTATTGTTGTTGATTTCGTTGCTAGTTGCTGTAGCTGCGCTTTGTTGTACATTGTTTGCAGTTGCTGGTTGGTTGGATGGTAAGCTGTTAACTGCAGCTGGTGTACTTTGTTCTATAGGGGATACGTTGGATGGTTTCGTTGAAGAGGATTCTTCACTGTTGTTGGTGACTGTCACAGGTGTACTGGGGTTGCTTGGGGTTGATGTGAAGGAAGCACCGTTGTCCTTTGGTATAGTTGTCTCCTTGTCCGGTTTATCACATGGCTTACCGTAGTGAACAGCTTTTTGACAATATTGACATGTGGCCATCTGATTGTCATAGGTAACAAGTGATTTGCACGGTATTCTTGTATCCTGACCGAATGTCACATAAGAAGGTATAGGCTTCCTCAAGCGCATGCGTAACAAACGTACGCCATTTAGAATACCGGGGAAAAAATTCTTCCACTTTTCTTTTTCGATAGAGAGAATCTCTCCGTATTGGGACATGGTTTTGCGAATATAAGGATCGATGACGCTTGAGGGAAGATCATGCACACGCACTTCTATAGCACTATCTTCCATATATACTGGAATGTTGTACTTGATGTTTTCATGCTCCACATAGTGCACATTATTATTGTCTTTAGCGAATTGAATTGCATCCAACTCTTTATAGAACTGGATATAAACAACATTATTGGTCTTATTGCATTGAAGTAAATGAACACGTTTAATGTCAAGATGCATTTGCTCCTTAAGCAAACCTTCAAGTTCTCGTATCGAAGGTCGAATTTTGCACTGTCTGAAGTCAACAATAATTGTATTCTTTCGTACCGACGGTAGCTTTTGTTCGTTTGGTTCACTCATTTTCGAGGTCTATTGTTCACTACACAATACTGTACTTGGTTTCTTCTGTCCCCAACGTAAGCGGTTTTGTTTGTCGACTGACTTGGATGAGATGTAAACCCGAACTGTTCTATTCGGTTCTTTTTAGAACTATAATAATACTCTCAAAGAATTATGCGAAATTTTGCTTTACTGTACTCTATACAACCCATTTTGATGGTCGTGGCAAAAAATCGTCTTTAAGTTTCAGAGCATAGTTCCGAAATATGGGTTTAGAATTCAGAGCCTGTGTACTGAACTGGATTCTGGAAAAAGATTCCGGAACTGATTTCAGTTTCGAAATTGTAGTTCTAGAACTAAAATCCAACTGAATTCTGAGTCTGTTCTAAATTTAGTTCTTGAACTTAGGTCCAGTTCCTAATTCCAGAATTCTTCAAATAGGTTCTTTTTAGAACCATAATAATACTCCCAAAGAATTATGCGAAATTTTACGTTACTGTACTCTATACGGCCCATTTTTCAACCACTTGTAGTTTGTAGTAGAACTTTCTGCAGATTTGCTATATAAAATGCATAGCACCGACTTAGAAGCCATTAATGAAAGGTTCCTTTCAGAACCACCATTATTTTATCATGAAGAACTATACTGGTTATTTCATAATATTTAATTGTGTGTCAGAATGTTCAATGTAACTAATCTGTACTTTAGTTTAGAAGTATTGTTTCAAATTCTACTAGTGAAAAAGATGAAAGCTTGCACAACTCACACAATCGATCAACTAATTGATATTCGAAAGTATAAAGAAAGGTTGTCAGTTTTATTTGTATTCACGACATCAAGTTATGTCTCTGACATTACACACCCGTACTTTTTTCTCTCGACAGCATCAATACGGTAGATCAGTAGAAGGTGTGCACATCACAGTACACGGTAAATGTAAAGTATGATAATTGCAGTTGTTATCCTCCAACACGTCTTTACATATTTTTGTGAACTACCCAGATATGAAAAATAAATGCTCATTGCAAATCTTATTCTTTAACCATAATCTGTTGAGATAGCGTTCAACTTCATTTCATTGTAGAAATTTCATTTTATTGGTGAATACTTTACTTTTCTCTGAAAATATCTGGCATCTCTGCTCTCAAGCAGTCTAAATCAAGGATGCCAGTTCGAAATTCAATTTTACACTTCCCATAACATCATTGCAGACTGGAATAAAAAGAAAAAAGGGTCTCGGTACTTTCAAACGCTCTGTCAGGAATACATTTTCACTGTTTTTTCAAGCAGCTTGAAGATTGTTAGAGTACAGTTAGTACATTCATTTTCGAGTTATGTCGTACTTTGCAAATTATAAGCCGCTCCTCAACTACTGATAGGATCCGTTTTCTTCCCCTTCCTGCTTTGTTCTTCATGCCCCGTTTACACTTCTGCTGGCTGCCCGCATGCTGGTGTCAGTGTACTGCCCTCTTAGGAAAAAACGTTCAACTGTGGTCCAATGATCCAAGGTATTAGAGCAACGAGGACCACCGTTGAACGTGTTTTTTTTCCTAAGAGGGCAGTACACTGACACCAGCATGCTGGCAGCCAGCAGAAATGTAAACGGAGCATCAGAGTTCGCTCGTATTTCCAGTTGTCAATGATTGCTGTACGGTGAAATGTGATCGTCCAACGATTTTTCCTATTTCGAGTAAGAGGTTTCCTTGTAGAAAAGTCTGTTTGCTTAGTTTTGCTTTCCATTACAAAAAAAAACAATTTTCTCTGTATTTCAGTTTATAACTCTCAAACCTGTAAATTTATGTAAATATTTCTAATACTTTGGATCATTGGACCACAGTTGAACGTTTTTTCCTAAGAGGGCAGTACACTCACAGACTAACAGACAGGACACTCAAATTAGATTCTTCAATCATTTTAACGGTCATTTCGAATATTTCTTTATTTGGGACAGTACTCACATCACATCACTCACTGTCATCTAGACTGTGTTTATTTTTTTCATTTACCAACAGAGTTGCCATTCATACAGAATTACCTGTAATGTATTGATTTGTATACGCCCATGCGAATTTTATGCAGGATACAGATTTAATACATATTGCCAAAACTATATACATAATTGTGCCTACTTCTCATCCTCCAACGCAAGACAAAATCGAACCCGTTTTGTTACAATATTTACTTGCTTCTGGTCTGCCGCCACTTAATTTCGGGTGAAAACTACCAACACAATGAAAAATAGTCTAGATGAACAACGTTGAGTCAAATAAATGGTTACCTTCCAACATCGCGAAAAAGTTAAATATATTATCAACGTAATCCAATAATTTATTGTGACGATTCATTTTCAAATGTTTTGATGAAATCAGGCATCCCTGCAAGCAGCTGATCGGTGTTGACAAACGAGGGGAAACCAACTAGTAAAAAAACTTTTACATAACACAAGGGGTGTACAGATAGTAAATAGTTCGCGCAGTAAAATATAGGTGGAGCTAGTGCATCACGAAAAATTATTTTTTATAAGAATTTACTTATACTGTCATGTCTGTTAGTCTGTGGTACACTGACACCAGCATGCTGGCAGCCAGCAGAAGTGTAAACGGGGCATTACACTTCTGCTGGCTGCCAGCATGCTGGTGTCAGTGTACCGCCCTCTTAGGAAAAAAACGTTCAATGGTGGTCCTTCGTTGGTCCAATACGTTCAATCATTGGACCACCGTTGAACGTTTTTTCCTAAGAGGGCAGTACACTGACACCAGCATGCTGGCAGCCAGCAGAAGTGTAAACGGGCCATTAGGTTAAGCTGGCTTCGAATTGATATCGTCGGTTCAAAGCAAACGCTTCGGTAAACCACGGTAAGCAACGTCCGAAATATTAACCACTTTTTCGTTCTTTTTTCATCTATGTAACAAAACAATAAATTCATGAGTTTTTCGTTTAAATTCCATAGCTAACTTTATTTCATCTTTGATAACAATCCTTCCTCTTACATTGTTTTTGCAACAAACAACCGGTTTTTCCACACACCCATGTATAACATTTCAATGTTAATTTCGTGTTTTATCTTGGTTTAACATCCATAAAAGTTGATACTTACTCGACTACTAAACACGTTGAAAAAATCGATACTTTTGCACAATTTATATCTTTGATTTTTTTTAAAATAAATCTCTTGTTGTGGTTTTCAGCGGGGCAAAGAATGCGACGGAATGGCTGCAGTATGGCATGGCCCTCAGTACACCGGCCTAATATGGCATGGTCCTCAGTACACCGAAATAAAACAAACTTAATAATTTCATAAGTTGTGACTTATGAACCAGCACAATTTTGATTTCATTGAAAACTGATGCATTTAGTAGGCACACATATGAACTTCATAAGCATGACCTATGCAATTCATAAAAACCTGTTTTAATCCACCTAGTGGTGTAATGATGCCTTTCTCATAGAAATCAAACTATCATATATAATACTGTGGTATTCTTCAAAATTATTTTTCTTCGATTCTTAAAAGAATAATCGAAATAGATTTGTTTGACCGTCTACTGATAAAAACTATCAATTGGAAAAGATTTGAGGTCGATTTAGAAAACTTTTTACGGTTTTTCGCTCTTTTCAGTGATGGTATAAAATTTTTAACACACTTTACCCTATATTTCCGGATCCGGAAGTCGGATCCGGAAGAAATTCAGGAATTACGTATGGGACCACAGGACCTTTCATTTGAACCTAAGTTTGTGAAAATCGGTCGCGCCATCTATTAGAAAAGTTAGAACACATATTTTCATTTTTTTGCACATTTTACCCCATAAAGTTAGTGCAAAAACGTTACATACACACATACGCACATACACACACACAAACACACACACAGACATTTTGCGTACTCGACGAACTGAGTCGAATGGTATATGACACTCGGCCCTTCAAGCCTCGGTTCAAACGTCGGTTTTCACAGTGATTGCATAACCTTTCTATATGAGAAAGGTAAAAAAAAATTTTCTTCGATTCTTAAAAGAATAACCGAAATCGGTTTGTTTGACCGTCTACTGATAAAAACCATCAAATTGGAAAAGATTTGAGGTCGATTTAGAAAATTTTTCAAGGGTTTTCCCCATTTTCAGTGATGGTGTACAATTTTTAACACACTTTACCCTATATTTCCGGATCCGGAAGTTGGATCCGCATGAAATTCAGGAATAATGTATGGGACCACAGGACCTTTCATTTGAATCTAAGTTTGTGAGAATCGGTCGCGCCATCTATGAGAAAAGTTAAAACACATATTTTCTTTTTTTGCACATTTTACCCCATAACTCTCGAACCGGAAGTCAGATCCAAATAATATTCAGGAATTTTGTATGGGACCTCAAGACCTTTCATTTGAATCTAAGTTTGTGAAAATCGATTCAGCCATCTCTGAGAAAAGTTAGTGCACTTATTTTCACAATTTTTTGCACATTTTACCCCATAATTCCGGAACCGGAAGTCGGATCCAAATAATATTCAGGAATTTTGTATGGGACCACAAGACCTTTCATTTGAATCTAAGTTTGTGAAAATCGGTTCAGCCATCTCCGAGAAAAGTTAGTGCAAAAAAACGTTACATACACACATACGCACATACACACACACACACATACACACACACACACATACACACACAGACATTTTGCGTACTCGACGAACTGAGTCGAATGGTATATGACACTCGGCCCTCCGGGCCTCGGTTCAAAAGTCGGTTTTCACAGTGATTGCATAACCTTTCTATATGAGAAAGGCAAAAAAACTTTATAATTTCATAAGTTGTGACTTATAAACCAGAACAATTTTGATTTCATTGAAGACTTATGCATTCAGTAAGCACAAATATAAACTTCATAAGCCTGACTTACAAATTCATATCAATGACATATGCATTCCTTAAAACATTATTTACGATTTTTATAACAGTCTACCTTGAGAAAATGTTATTCCTTATAAGAACAATCAAACCATAAAAATGGAAAACGTTGTTTTGCTTCATAACTTCGTGCAAAGCGCACCATTCGAAGCGTGCAATACAATTTTTCATAATTCTAAATTACAATTGATCACCTATGGAGATCAAGACATAAATTCGTTGGCTTCAAAATATCCCGTTCTTTCAGAAATGTGGGTCTCTATTCATTATTTTATTTCATTGTAACACTTGCGTACAATGTAACACTGCGTATTTCATAGTAACACTTTCTTTATGCATGACACAGCAATTAGAAAATATTGCGTTTGTGTAGGAAATTAAACATACAGCAGTTGGAAGCTCTTAATAATCAGGACTCTTATTCACATGTCTTAAATATATCCTTTGGAAAGATTTCCAAAAAATCCCAATCATCGTTTGCTTTCCACGAAATACGAAATTGTTGTCTAGCCAGACGAAATGATTTTTTTTGTTGATGAATAATGTTAAGAATAAATTCTGCATTATGCGTTTTTTAGTTATAAGCTTTCAACGGTGGTCTTTCATTGGTCCAATACGTTGAATCATTAGTCCAATGAATATCCAATCAATACTTCAACGGGAGGCCAACACCTTCGTTTGCTGATTTTGAAACAGACCGTTGTACCGAATGCCATTTTATTCGTTCAACAAACCCGGCAGACAGAGGTCCATTGTTGAGCCGACGACACGACCTGCCACTCGTCTATGAAAACTGTATCGTAAATTTAACTGCCCCTCAGTAACTGGAAATGCCAAATCGAAAACGCTAGTGTTTTTTTTTAAACTGGCAGCACAAGTTGATATATTTATTGATTTTGAATAACAGTCACCATAACCTTGGTTACTGCGTATCGAAGGCAAGATGAATGTAAACAAAATAAATTTCAGATCGGTTATTATATTACGGGTCTTCTGACGGTTGCCAGAATTCCTCACAAGCGGGTTATTTTGCCCGGGTGCCAAATTTCCTCGGACACCACTGCTACAAAACAACTAAGATTTTCAATGGGACTGAGTTTAACTTGGGTAAAAATTAAAAACTTATGAAATTCTAAGTGCATTCTTAGAAAATAAATCTGCACACCTGGCATCTATGGATGCCAGGTAAAAACCTGCTTCTTGTTAGGACGCCATTTTCTCGTGACCATCATCTTTTCCGTAAAAACGAAAACAAAAAAGAAGTGTGTAAACGTAAATACAAGTTTGTATGTTTTCATATCTGGGACATTTAGCCGAAAGTGTTTCTCGACTCCAAAAGTCTGCAAAAATGGTATTGGGCGGGATTAAGAAACACAAATCAGGAAAAGACATTAAAAGGGCGAATTTGGAAGACGTGAGGTGGTTAAAGAATGTCGCTCTACTGCCCGGATAGTTTCGACAACTGCCAGAAAATTGCCAGGAGAATTTCTCACAAGCGGGAAACAGTGCTTGTGAGAAATTCTAGCAGCCGGCAAGAGCGCGGCAAATTTCCGGCAGCTTTTAACATTTTGCTGGCGAAACTGCGTTGAAACGCGTCATATATCGGTTTGAGGAATCGCTCTTCTTTCTTTTTTTTCTGTTCGACTTCATTTAATATTCCTCGATCATACATGTACTTCCAAATATAAAACAAGTCTTGATACCAGAAAAATGAAATGAAAATACTGGTTTGAAAGAAGAAGATTGATATATTATGTTTGGTAGTGCAAAAACTATGTTACGGTCCTTAATTATTATCAACTAATAAAGCAACCAAAACCAAAGGCACTAAAAATAAATAACCAATTTAAAGCGGTCATGTTAGTTTAGTATGGAAAAAGTCCGGCAGAAACAAAACCGTTTATAACCGCTAGAAAAAATTCTCTGCCGGAAACGGTTGTTGCATCGTTGCCAGGCTCTTGTCCGAATCTTGCAACCATTTCGGCAAAATTAATTGACAGACGCTGTTCGGCGTCTGAAAAGAAATCTGCCAGGCAAGTGCAAGCGGGACTCTGCTTCACAAAAATAAGTAAAAAAATAATACCAAAAATTAACTTTCTTTAATTATTTTTTTTGGCAGCGTGCAGGTTGTACTTTAAGATCAGAGTTGCCAAGTATTTTTTTCAAAACTCTGTCTGCCCCAAAAATTTATCTGGATATGTCTGAGTCTTACTATCAGAGTTGCCAGGTTATTTTTTCAAAAATCTGCCAAACTCAAAAATTTAGCTGGATTTGTCTGGGTCTACTATATAGAAGAAAATTTTTGCCGGGCTTCATTTTCAGTAGTGAGCAAAAAAAAACAAAAGGTCTCCCCACCTATCGTATAGAGGCCAAAACCGTAAAGATCTAGTAACATCTGACTAAATCTAGGAAAGTCTGGGAAAATTTGGAAAATCTGGCAAAAGATCTGGTTAGTTTGAGTGTCTGGCGAAACGAGGAAAATCTGGCATTTGCCAGACAAATCTGGCAACCTGGCAACGCTGCTTACTATGTACAAGGAAATTTCATTTTCGGTGAGCAATAAAAACAGGTCTCACCACCTATAGAACCGAAACCGTAAAGATCTTGGTGAGATCTGACAAATTTGTAAAATCTGACAAAAGATTATGTTGTCCTCTTAGAAAAAACCATTGTTAGTCCAATACGATGGAGTGTTGGTCTAATAAACGTCAAATCGTTCAACGGGAGGCAAGCACGGGACCTTCGTTTGCCGATTTTGAAATAGACATTGTCCATCCAATATGAGGAGTTGAACTAGTCTTACTGGAGAATTTCCAAAAATTTTTCCACGTTATGTTTTAAACTAGCACTACATACCTGTACAATAATTCTTCTTCAAGTATAGGCTAACTGCATATCTCGTAGTAGCGATTAAAGTGATACCTTGTGAGGGCTGGCGTCGTCAGCGCGGTACTCTTTAATATCCTTAGCCATGGTTTTACAAGCTGACAAATTTGTAAATAATATTAATTCGACTATATTAATTAATATTATTTGCATAATCAGATGAAGTATGAGCACGGTTATTGAAAATTTCTTTCAAACCGAAAAATTTTCTAGTTTTCGTCATAGATCGTTGAGGAAGGGAATAAAATAAGGAAGAGCGAAATGACAATGAGTTTCTCCAGGGAACTGTTTTGCGCACCAATAGTTCGCTAAAAGGCGAAAATTGGTATTATCCCGTTTTTTAGGTATCTTTAACGATTAACCACATTTAATCTCACTACATACATTTGAATATTCTTGCATCAATGTTTCTGCCTTCTTCTATAAAGGGTAATAGAATTTCTGAAAAAACGACTTTTGATCGAGCTCGATCAGTCGACCAGCTCGACGAGATCGGAAAATGTTTCCCTGTGTGTATATGTGTGTTTGAGTGTGTAGAATCCTGAACCAATTGAAACAAACTTAGGTTCGTTTGAAATCTACTATGGAGTTATTGGTGAAGTTTGAAGATCAAGTAGCTATCCTTACCAGTTCCAGAGATATGATGATACAAGTGCTGTAAACAACGAGTCAGTTTTTATCTACCAGTGATTGTTTTATTTTAGACTCGTTCGTTATCATTTGTTTCAGATACAAATAATGAAGGAACATTTTTACACCTCCCAATAGGTTTTGAAAAAAACTAACGCATATTAGTGTGCTACGTTTAGTAACGAATCTTAAGACACTCATTTCTAAAAGTGTATTTTCATATTTATTTAAGGCCTGAGCATAGTGGGTCGCGTATAAATTGTGAATCGAACACGTGGTTCCCTCAATTCCCCTTTTCATCTGTGTGTTTAAGAAAGTTATGATGAAAAAACTACATTTTGGGAGCCTCATATCAATTATGCTCCTTATATCGACACCGATGCATTTAAAAGGGCCCAAGTGTTCGGCATATTTTCTTGTAGTAACATGTTCTATAATTCTTCAAATGGCTTGAATTCTCTACCACGCAAAGTATGCAAATTAAAACTTATAACTCACTTCTAAGTGGATTAATGACAACTATGATTTTATCTTTACTTCTTGTCGATTAAGGAAACTCGCGTTCAAAAACGATTAACCACATTTAATCTCACTACATACATTTGAATATTCTTGCATTAATGTTTCTACCTTCTTCTATAAAGGGTAATAGAATTACTGAAAAAAACGACTTTTGATCGAGCTCGATCAGACGACCAGCTTGACGAGATCGGAAAATGTTTCTCTGTGTGTATATGTGTGTTTGTGTGTGTAGAATCCTGAACCAATTGAAACAAACTTAGGTTCGTTTGAAATCTACTATTGAGTTATTGGTGAAGTTTGAAGATCAAGTGGCTATCCTTACCAGTTCCAGAGATATGATGATAGAAGTGACGTAAACAACGAGTCAGTTTTTATCTACCAGTGATTGTTTTATTTTAGACTCGTTCGTTATCATTTGTTTCAGATACAAATAATGAAGGAACATTTTTATACCTCCCAACAGGTTTTGAAAACAACTAACGCATATTAGAGTGCTACGTTTAGCAACGAATCTTAAGACACTCATTTCTAAAAGTGTATTTTCATATTTATTTAAGGCCTGAGCACAGTGGGTCGCGTATAAATTGTGAATCGATCACGTGGTTCCCTCAATTCCCTTTTTCATCTGTGTGTTTAAGAAAGTTATGATGAAAAAATTACATTTTGGGAGCCTCATATCAATTATGCTCCTTATATCGACACCGATGCATTTCAAAGGGCCCAAGTGTTCGGCATATTTTCTTGTTGTAACATGTTCTATAATTCTTCAAAAAGCTTGAATTCTATACCACGCAAAGTATGCAAATTAAAACTTATAACTCACTTCTAAGTGAATGAATGACATGACAACTTTGATTTTACTCAATGAAGAAGACAGTTCCAAACAAAAATTTTTCTGAATGCTATGAAGTCCCAAAATCAACCTCTAAATCTCAAACAGAAAACGTATTTTGATGTGGTTGGGACCTCTGAGCACTCTGTTAAAAGTGAATGGATTTTTACAATCTATGGCTTCATACTATGCAATCCAATTATTGCATATACAAAAAACTGACAATTTTAAACATCTTATCGCAAAACCAATCAGTTGCGTATTCGCTGACGAAAAAACCTTTCATTTGTGACTAGTCTCGCCATCTCTGATATATTGACCTCTTTGTGAACACCACATAATTAATCACACACATGGTCATTTGCTCAGTTCGTCATGCTGAATCGGTTGGCCTTCCGGGTATCGGGTAATTTTCCCAAAATTCGAGCGAATCCTATACCTAATTTTTTATATTTACAAAAATATTATGAAAATTCTCCAAAAAATCTGGTTTTTGCAGATAATGCGAACAAAAGTGTTCAAAATTCCAGTTGCGTTTATGTAAATGAAGAAAATAGAGACCATTGTAAACTTTGTAAGCTATCACACTTTGTTGGACATTTCATACGCTCGATGCAGCGCACCGCGCTGGAGACGCTATGCGCCACTTGGCGGCGCTTCCGGAGCTGCGCTGTTAGCCTATAACAACAACAAAAACATTAAAATTTGCGTTCACTGATTTTTGTATATCTATTGAAAAGAAATTTGAATAAAAATGGTGCATGTTATGGCCGCGATAGATAAAGAATTCTATCAAAAATTAAAGGTAAGGCCGCTGAAATTCGCCTCACGCAACTCATTAACGTTCATCGCCTGCGAACGATTCAAGAACGGAGACAGCAAAGCATGTAATGCCGGACGAGGCAAAAGCTATGCTCAATATGTGACTGCCTGAGCGACTCGCAAGAGAGAAGAGATCTTGCTTTTCATGCTTGTTGCTATTCCGCCGTGAGCCATTCTCTACCATTTCAAGAGCAGGTATCATCAGGCACGAGTAGCGCTTACATTGAGTCAATTTTTGACTCACTGCGAGTCAAAATGCCAGCAATCATGAATGCAAGTGTACGAAAAAAATTGAAGACAAAAATTAGCGATGCGATGGAAGCAATTTTTTATTTTGCTTAGTTTAATTGTCTCGTAGATATTGCCCTGATAAAAAGTGTGCGTTGAACATCACAAATTAGCTTGGAAAACTTTAAACGTAATATCATTACTTATTATTGGAAGATGGCGAAACGATTGGGTTGGATAAAAATTAAACTGATGAATAAAACTGATAGTCTACTTCAAAACGTCGTTTAAAATCGTATACTAATGTACATATAATGTACTTCCTACTGCAATAAAACTAATGAAACAGTTTATTCAGATTTCACCGAATACTATTCTCACGTTCGTACTCCGTGCTGTTGAAATTTTGCGGCAAGTAATGGCAGATAGATTTTAAAAAAGCTGGAGTTGAATCACCTGAGGGCAATCACTTTTGTAAAGTGAAAATTTTGCAGTTTATATGGCTTATATAAGAAATAAAATAAAAGGAATTATTTTCCACATATAACTGTAGCAACACTTTTGATTCTCTTTCGGGTTGGTTTGATATTTATTTTATTTATGATTTTGAAAATGGACTGAAATATCTACAGTGATATTTTTTAAAATCACATATGATTATGAATGATCAAGTCCAATACGCAATATCAATATGCAATGCAAATAGAGTGACAAAAATATATTCTGAATATTGATTATAGAGGCAAGTCTAATCTTTTAATTCCAGGGATGATTTATTTTCTCATGTTTTTATTATATTAAACACAATTTAACGCTTCTTCGCATAGATTTGATTTATAGAAGTAATAGGAGTGCAGGGTTTTCCACAACGTTTGAACCTACTGAGACGCCATGTAACTGCTTGCTCTGCAAAAATCAAAGCAATTAACCGTTGTGCACTCGAAAAAAAAAACACCTTTAACCACCCGAATGGGTACCCGGGTACCCATTTTTTTAAATCGCTGTAAGTTGAGCATTTTTCAACCGATTGAAGTAATTTTAGCACTGTTGGATTCAGGAACTTAAGCTCTTTGGGATTGGTACCCATAAAGATGGACATGGTGCTCCTGGTTCCCAGGAACCCGGATATCCTAAATGAGTTCCGACATCGAGGCATTTATACACGGATTTCACGTATTTTTGTAATCTTATCTAAGAATTGCTATATGAAATCAAGTGCTATGCTGAGTTGTTATGTTTATATATTTCAGGGGGCATCCGTTATGTACGTAACATAAAATTTTGAATTTTTCTACCACTCCTTTCCCCCTTTGTCGAGCATTTCTCAATCTTTTCACCATGTATTGTCACGTATTTTTGAAACCTCTCCTTATATTTCCTTTTTTTCGTTCTATGAGAGTAAGTCCAGAATAGGCCAACTACCCTTTAGATGACGTCATTTTTCTACAAAAGGTTCATTTTGGTACGGCCTTTCTCAAATAGCTGGTTTGGAAAAGTTTCAAATTAGTAAATGACATTTATGGTGGAAAACACAAGTGTCGGAACATTCTACGGAAATCCGGATTAACGGGAACCAGAAGAACCTACTACAGCAATATACACGGCCATCGAAAAGTGGATAAATTTCTGAATTTACCCGTACTGAAAAAATTCAAATCGGATGGAATTTGCCTTAGTTACAAGCATTTTTATTTGTGGGTACCCGGGTACCCATTCGGGTGTTTACGTAATAAAAAAAATTTGAGCCCCCCCATTCGACCCCCCTTACTGTAAAATGAAAAGTCAAAGCATGAGAAGTTATGGTCCAACTAGTTCTTGGAATTGACCGAATTGCAGAATCTTAGTTTAAACCTAACTCAGAAATTTCTTATTTTGAAATTCGAAAAGGTACCCGGGTACCCATTCGAGTGCATAAGGGTTAAGAAGAATGGCTAACAAAGAAATAGTCATTACTAACTAAATACTCATTCAGCATCTTTTACCATACATCTACGCAAATTATCGATTAGAATAACTGTACTACGATCAGGAAATTAAGACTTTTAAATTGAGAATCACGGTTGTGGTTCCGGCCAACTGCCACAGGATGTCGAAGCATTTTGTAAAACGCAACATAAAATTGGAGGAATAGATGTTCCATTGAAATTTACTTTTGCATTTTTGTATCGCCTTATTAACTTAGTCCTATTTTAATGCATTCATTAAATTTTTGCATTTAATATTATCTTTTTTGGAGTTTCACAAAACTATTGCCTCGTAAGTTTTGCTTCCAAAAGCAAACAGCAAAATAATAACGTAATGTGATATCAGTTGAGAAATTGATGAGCTGAAATCAAATTAAGATTACAATCTGATATTGCTGTCAAAAATGTATTGAAAATAAAATGTTCTACAATTGACTCCCGAAGTGATCGGTTTAGCTTTTTTTTAAAAAAGAACATCCGCTAGAAGAAATTGTAAATTCAATTTCATAACATTTTACAATATTCATATTACAGAGGAAACGATTTCAATTTGAAAAATATCACAATCCGCGTGGTTTATCGATTTGTCAGATAGTGCGATTTAGAATTTTTGTTACTCATATCACACATTCAGTTTTGAAACTACTCATTGTATTATTTACCTTAAAACTGTGTTGAGCAAAAAAATTTTTACGTGAATACTTCAAGGATCACATACAAAGAGTCCAAATGAAATATAATTCTGTTATCACATAATCAGGAGATAGTAGGAGAATATAGGATCAAGAAAAAAATATGCATTTAATTCCACTTTATTTAACGTCACTAATGTCACGAGACAGATAATTTTGTTGTGTTTGATTGTATGATACTTGATTTTTAGATATTTATTTCGTTATTGGAAACTGCGGAAGGTCTTCATTGCACGATTATCCATGGCACAGTTTCCAACAAGTAACTGTAGAGAGTTTGTTTGTTTTTGATAATAATAGAAATATCATTCTTCAGTAAAATCTTATGTTGGCCTCCAAATTAGTGCCTTATACAAAATTATAGAAGTTCTATTTCGGTTTTAGTTTCTATTATATTGGAGCTCTAACGCCCTGTATATTGAATGTGACGGAATTATTTGGTGTTTATGGTTCTTCTAGTATTTGTACGAACTGATAGTGTTTATCATCAAAGTTGGTCTCAACTTTTTTGGTAGTTGACTTGGTTCGACACAACTTGTCTCGAAGTTAATACAAATACTATAAGTTTATTATGAATGATTAACATGAAATTAAAAGCAATCATCACATATGTTTATAATTATTAAGGAAACGATCGTCGAATGGCTTTGTAATCGGTATATAAATAGTTTCACGATCATGAGAAACAATAATAATTGACAAAAACTTGGGACTATTACTTCTCAGGCATAATGAACAACCCTACATTCGACCGAATGAAAAATACCAATTTGGCATTTCGAATGAGGTATAATTTGTTTGGAAAAGTCGAACTCGATCGAAACACAAAATGAATTTATTATAGAACTACGGAATAGGAGTGAAAGTTACATATTTACGACACACAAAAACGCTCCATTAATAACCCTTTACAGTTTGATGTTTAATCAATAACATATTCTGGTAGGTATCAAAGTTGTCCCTAACGCTACAAATCACGATTAAAGTATAGCAAACACCGAAGAAATGTGCAGTGAAGACAATTCAAAAAGATTCGACATCTTTCTTATAAGCTTTATACAGGAATAAAATTTCATCCTGGGCGGTCATTCAGTTGTACCGCCATACGTCGCAGAGAACGAATCACCGTGAGTAGAAAATTCGACTCAACGCGAGTCATCATCACCACCGAATAGCTTTCTACCTAAATGCTTCGAAACGAACTCACTGTGAGTCAACAAAGTGCATGTATGATGCTTGCTTGCTTTCCCAAGCGGTTCAATTCTCTGAGTGGAAGGAAAGAATGAATAAAGCAGACACGGAATATTGTCGCTGCAGCACTAATCTGCAATTCGCTGGACAGTCCAGCGCAGCGACGTTGTCGAGCGACGTCAGTTGAACTGCCATTTCCTATACATCAACTGATAGAATCATGTTACTTTATACATATTTTGTTGTCTTGTTTATGAACCACGTGCTGCAATATAAATGAATACATTGTCTTGCCTCCACTATCGAAGCACATAACGATGGAATATTAGTTTCTGAATGCGCTTAAAGTTGATAATGTATGTTTGTGAATCAATGGGTTTGACATTGAACGTTACAAGGGAAACAATTATGAATGATTAATATATCGCATGACAGTCTACATACCATTGGTGCACAGTGAACTTCGCTGGAGCAACATAATCAGGCGAGAGAGACGTCGCTTCCGATTTTTATCTGCATGCACAATATATACAAACTGCTCGCCGCACGGGTAGAGCATCGCCGGTGAAGAGAATAGTTCACGAGTAATGTTTCATTGATAGGATCAGCAACCTTGGGTAAGGGCATGTTCAGGAGTGTTCTTGTTCTAGATTCATAATTTATGTCAGTTTTAAAACTTAAATCTAGAATGTATAACAAAATAAGCTAGCAGCCCCAGCAGCGTTTTATCTGTGTTTCAAATATAGAAAAAAATAGAACGGCAGCGTATACCAGTTTTAAATTTGACAGTAGAACTGTTCGAATAAATAAAACTAAAACGGCTTGCTGGGAATACGTTTGTTTCAGTTTCAGTTATATTATAAACCACCCATATGAATCTGGTAGCTGCTAAATTTGCTCTAATATTGTTATATCCCCTAATAAGAAAAGAAATAAATTTAAATAAGAAATTAATGCGTCTGTTTTCGTGAGTAAAGGTTTTCGCTGCCACATTTGGGCAAGCTTCGTTCCGGGATACGTGAAAGAGCGCTTATTTTCAACAAATTCATAAACTAAATATGAGCAAAAATGAAGTACTGCCATTCAAATGTTTGGAATGTGGAATTGAATACAAAAGTTTTGTGGTTCTGAAACGACACATAATAAACTCACGCCTGTTGGAAAATGATAGTTAAGATATTTCTGATGTGAAAAGTGTTGTCGATTTTGCTTCCAGCATTGGCACATCAACAAGACGTGAAATGGATCCGGAGACCGATTACTCGGAGGTACCTAGGACAGGACCTGACAATTGTTAATCCACTTTTAGGACTTTTAGGATCCAGACCAGGACCTACGAGTACATTTAACAATCACTGGATGATACAAAGAGAAAGCCTGAAATCACGAAGTATGATATGGACGAGAATATTGATTATATTGGTTGAGAATTGCACCGAATCTTTGGATACTTCTGCATGTTATTATTTTTCTCAAATAGAATATGTTGAATACTTTAGTTAATAAAGCTGCAAGAATTAATTATCCAAAATTGAGTGTTTTAGAAAAATTCTATCAAACTGTCTCAACTAAACGTTTTCTTCAAAACAAACATCTGATCAAAATGAATCCAGAGCTATATTTTTGACCTATATAACATTTGTCTAAGTGTTTTCAAATGATAAATAATTGCATGTTATAAGGGGAGAAAGTTTTCAGAATGAATAATTATCTCTGCTGGCAACAGTGATCGCGAGGCATTTATTATTTACAGCAGGGAGCAACCGGAATAAGAATAGAAATATTTTTCTGGAAAAAGAAGCCAGTTGTCTGGTCCTGTCCTAGGGAAGTACGTAATAATGTTTTTCTTGAGTTAAATAAGTACCCGCAGCTAGCTGTATTAATGTTCGATTCATCTCTATTGGCACATTATCGCAAACCTGAATTACCGGTATCGACACCACAGACTAACAGACAGGACACTCAAATTAGATTCTTCAATCATTTTAACGGTCATTTTGAATATTCCTTTATTTGGGACAGTACTCACATGTGTCATGATGGCGCCACGTTACCCTATCAAAACTACTTTGCTACTTCTCATCCTCCAACGCAATACAAAATCGAACCCGCTTTGTTACAATATTTACTTGCTTCTGGTCTGCCACCACTTAATTTCGGGTGAAAACTACCAACACAGTAAAAGTAGTCTAGATGAACAACGTTAAGTCAAATAAATGGTTACCTCCCAACATCGCGAAAAATTTAAATATATTATCAACATAATCCAATCATTTATTGTGACGATTTATTTTCAAATATTTTGATGAAATCAGGCATCCCTGCAAGCAGCTGATCGGTGTTGACAAAAGAGGGAAAACCAACTAGTAAAAAAAAACTTTTACATAACACAAGGGGTGTAGAGATAGTAAATAGTTCGCGCAGTACAATATAGGTGGAACTAGTGCATCACGAAAAATTATTTTTATAAGAAATTAATCATACTGTCATGTGTGTTAGTCTGTGATATAGCACTTCGGTGTAAATAAGTGCATTGTAAATAGCAATGACTTTACGTCTGCTTAGCGGATTATGTTGATCCGCGAGGTGGCATAAGCAGTCAACATAATCTGCATGGGCTGAATGCGAAACGTAAAACAATCATTTTATATCTTTCCAGCCTACTTGGCTGTCAGACTGATTTCCGGTTTCCGGGGTGCATATAATTGTTAACAATATTAAATTTGTAAACATTTGTGCATATCTATATCCTTGCGCCTATCGAGCCGACACGCCTACTGCGTTCACGGTACAGAAGCAAGCGCTGGTAATTCATTGTGCAAAAACTAACGTTTATGTAGAATATAGCAATAAACTTGGTTTAATACCATTTTTCAAATGCCTGGGTATAGCAGATAAGGTATACAAAATAAATGGTACTAGATCGCTATACATTCTAGTACTCGATAAATCAACATTGCACTAGTTTCTGTTTGAAAATTTTGATCCGAAAAAAAACCTAACCATTCACACATTTCAGTGGATTTCTAAGTTTATTCGTAGTTACACTAAAAAACAGGTAGTAGTAATAACTTTAAAATCGATTTCCTTCTACTCCGAGTGTACTTTGATTGCTGATATCTATTTGTACTATTGAATAAACAATAAAAATGTTTAAAATCATTACTGCCGATATGGTGTCGCTACCGGTAATTCAGTTTTGCGACAATGTGCCAATAGAGATGAATCGAACTTTACTACTACTTTACTACGGCTAGCTGCGGGTACTTATTTAACTCAAGAAAAAGATTATTACGTACTTCCGAGTAATCGGTCTCCGGATCCATTTCACGTCTAGTTGTCAATTTTTCAAAAATCTGTGATCAAGCCAAAAACCTGTCTGTGAAAATCTGGGCCCGTTTTCCGTACCATAATAGCAGAGGTCTCACACTACCAACACTCTCTGTCCCATTTTCTTCAACCGCTCTGTACTGTACTGTACAGATTAATCTGTGAACCTGGCATCCTTGGTGCCAATTGAGCAATTTGACGTCTCATTTACTCACACCGATGCAGAGTGCGCAGATCTATTCATATACGAAATTAGAATGTGTGCGAGCCGAAGTCAAAGTTTGTTGTGGGTTCAATTTTACACTGTGGTAAAACATTTTTGACTCATATTCATACACTGCGAAAAATGCATATAGAATTTCGTAAGCTATGAACTAATGAACCAAGTAGAAGACAGTTCCATTGCGTGATATAGAGTTTCATGAATGATTTTATGTCTTTCTCAACTGTTCTCTTGGCATTGCAGTGTTTTTTATTGCATATATGTCTTCAATAATTGGCACGATGCGGCTCGACAAAATTCACTGGGTTATTTCGACATACTCACACTAGCATTAACCTTTCAACTGCTGAGAATAGCTACACCAACACATTCGCACGTGGATTGGACTATGCTGGAAGCAAAATCGACAGCACTTTTTACATTAGAAATTCAAGACAAACATTACAAAAGGTCCTATATAACATTCGCAGTGACTGTGGAAATCACCAGTTTAAAATTTTGTGGATGAAATCAAATGCTAAATAAGTATATACCATCATAACATTCATCGTGCAACGCAATAATGTTACATAACAGTCATATAATTTGATTATGAATACAATTTTTGTTATATTTGCATTATCTTGTTTTTATCTGCATGTTTGTTACATAGGACCTTATGAAATTGCATCACTAGTAAGGACCTGTCAAATAGGACATTATGAATACATCATTGTGTCATATAGGACCGTGATGAAAATAAAATATTTTCTGGAACAAAAACGAACTTATAAATTTTATTCTGTAGTGAAAACAAATACAATATCACGAACTGTTACTCCGACGTGCGGTTCGACGGGAGGAGAAATTGTTTTGAGCTTTTGTGTAGAATTTGTGTTACTCTTTTTTAAGCAAAAAACAATAGGGGTACCACCGTAAAATAAAACACGAAGGCATGGAGCGGTTCCGTTATGATATTTACAAATAGATTTTTAGAAAAGCTTGTGACATGTAAATATCGAACAGTTCTGGTGTTAAATACGCTGTCAACCACCTGAGTTAAATGCACTAGCAACGCTCTGCGCTAGCAATGATCTGCGCTAGCAGATACAAGTGAAATAACTTGCATGCAAGTTGCTCGCGCAAGGAAACCACCAACTAAAAGCGACCGAAATACGATTGCTAATGGTTTTCAACAGAACAAAGTAATGAAATAAAATGAAACCTTTTATAAGAAATATTCGTGGTTATAACATCTAGCAATATGACAACTACTTCTCAAAGGTTGGGGGAAGAAATCTGCGTACTCAGAATATTCGGCTAGACCTGCACGATGGCGCATCAGTAAAACTAACATTTTTCAAAAATACGAAAAAATACCATTCTCAAATTTTCACATAGCCTTGTCAAAGGTTGGGGGAAGAAATCTGCGTACTCAGAATATTCGGCTAGACCTGCACGATGGCGAATCAGTAAAACTAACATTTTTCAAAAATACGAAAAAATACCATTCTCAAATTTTCACATAGCCTTGTCAAAGGTTGGGGGAAGAAATCTGCGTACTCAGAATATTCGGCTAGACCTGCACGATGGCGCATCAGTAAAACTAACATTTTTCAAAAATACGAGAAAATACCATTCTCAAATTTTCACATAGCCTTGTCAAAGGTTGGGGGAAGAAATCTGCGTACTCAGAATATTCGGCTAGACCTGCACGATGGCGCATCAGTAAAACTAACATTTTTCAAAAATACGAAAAAATACCATTCTCAAATTTTCACACTGGCTTCTCAAAGGTTGGGGGAAGAAATCTGCGTACTCAGAATATTCGGCTAGACCTGCACGATGGCGCATCAGTAAAACTAACATTTTTCAAAAATACGAAAAAATACCATTCTCATATTTTCACATAGCCTTGTCCAAGGTTGGGGGAAGAAATCTGCGTACTCAGAATTTTCGGCTAGACCTGCACGATGGCGCATCAGTAAAACTAACATTTTTCAAAAATACGAAAAAATACCATTCTCAAATTTTCACATAGCCTTGTCCAAGGTTGGGGGAAGAAATCTGCGTACTCAGAATTTTCGGCTAGACCTGCACGATGGCGCATCAGTAAAACTAACATTTTTCAAAAATACGAAAAAATACCATTCTCAAATTTTCACATAGCCTTCTCAAAGGTTGGGGGAAGAAATCTGCGTACTCAGAATTTTCGGCTAGACCTGCACGATGGCGCATCAGTAAAACTAACATTTTTCAAAAATACGAAAAAATACCATTCTCAAATTTTCACACTGCCTTCTCAAAGGTTGGGGGAAGAAATCTGCGTACTCAGAATTTTCGGCTAGACCTGCACGATGGCGCATCAGTAAAACTAACATTTTTCAAAAATACGAAAAAATACCATTTTCAAATTTTCACATAGCCTTGTCCAAGGTTGGGGGAAGAAATCTGCGTACTCAGAATTTTCGGCTAGACCTGCACGATGGCGCATCAGTAAAACTAACATTTTTCAAAAATACGAAAAAATACCATTCTCAAATTTTCACATAGCCTTGTCGAAGGTTGGGGGAAGAAATCTGCGTACTCAGAATATTCGGCTAGACCTGCACGATGGCGAATCAGTAAAACTAACATTTTTCAAAAATACGAAAAAATACCATTCTCAAATTTTCACATAGCCTTGTCAAAGGTTGGGGGAAGAAATCTGCGTACTCAGAATATTCGGCTAGACCTGCACGATGGCGCATCAGTAAAACTAACATTTTTCAAAAATACGAAAAAATACCATTCTCAAATTTTCACACTGCCTTCTCAAAGGTTGGGGGAAGAAATCTGCGTACTCAGAATTTTCGGCTAGACCTGCACGATGGCGCATCAGTAAAACTAACATTTTTCAAAAATACGAAAAAATACCATTCTCAAATTTTCACACTGCCTTCTCAAAGGTTGGGGGAAGAAATCTGCGTACTCAGAATTTTCGGCTAGACCTGCACGATGGCGCATCAGTAAAACTAACATTTTTCAAAAATACGAAAAAATCCCATTCTCAAATTTTCACATAGCCTTGTCCAAGGTTGGGGGAAGAAATCTGCGTACTCAGAATATTCGGCTAGACCTGCACGATGGCGCAACAGTAAAACTAACATTTTTCAAAAATACGAAAAAATACCATTCTCTAATTTTCACATAGCCTTGTCCAAGGTTGGGGGAAGAAATCTGCGTACTCAGAATTTTCGGCTAGACCTGCACGATGGCGCATCAGTAAAACTATAATTTTTCAAAAAAGGCGGGTGGGTAATGTCAGAGACATAACTGGATATCGTGAATACGAAAACAACTGACATGTTCCTTATCACTTCCGAATATCAATTAGTTGATCAATTGTATGAATTATGCAAGCATTCCCCTTATCCACATTTTTCGCAAAAACAAAGAAGGCTCCACTTGATCTAGATTACTGTGAATTTCACACAGCGAAAAGTGCAAAAATCAAATCGAACAGTTCTAGATTTGCTCTAAACTGAGGATATTTCCCTTCGATTTGCGAGCAAGAAATCGTAATAGTTCTTTAGAAAACATTTAGAGCCATTAGAACGGCTGATTTTGTGTGATGCTCTCCACCGTTGCTTTTTCATTAATGCAAATGAATGGCAGCTGTGACGTAATCGCTCTTGTCAGAAGCGAAACTAGCTTTGCAAACGACACAAAATACATCTGCTCGCAGGGGCGATAGAATCTAAACTAATCCAATTTTTGTTGAGAGGTTTGTTTTTACCTGATTTCGTTTGTAGCTTTTTCACTAATGGGCGGTCCCAACGGCTATAAAAATAGCCGCATACAGAATTTTAATGTCGATTATTTCATTTCGGATTTGCATTTCATTGAAAGAAACTGTCCGGATGCTTACGGAATTCATTCCTGCCTTTCAGAAGGACCAAATTGTGGAACTCACTATGATATTAAACACTGTTCGGAGCATTTTCTCGAACGATTTGTTGTACAGCAGCAGATATTTTGTTCTCGTCCTCAGAACGCGATCTGATTGGCTGGTGTTGACATGGGTCAAATGAGACAGGGTTTTCAATAGTGTACTATTGAAATAATGCTTTTTCTATACACGCTTAAGTTGAAAAATTTCGATTCTATTGGTAGTTAGATTAAATAAATCCTTTCACAGATCACTGAGCTATGAGCTTTCAAAATACGAGAAAGGCAAACGCGCCTTATGAATTATCCTCTTTGATACTCGTTTATACCAAACATTTCAGAAAAGTTTAATTTTGAATTATTTGAGATTATATCACACAACTGAATATTTTATCATAAAATTGTGATCATATTTCCGATGGCATGTAGCAAAAATTATGTTGATTCGTTAGATACAACAAGAGATATTCACGATCAAAAACTTATCACTCTCTCAGAGGGTAAATTTTGAAAAGGCACCCCATAGTAAAGTAAGTCGTATTCACGACAAAATACGAAAAAATACCATTCTCAAATTTTCACATAGCCTTGTCCAAGGTTGGGGGAAGAAATCTGCGTACTCAGAATATTCGGCTAGACCTGCACGGTGGCTCATCAGTAAAACTAACATTTTTCAAAAATACGAAAAAATACCATTCTCAACCATTGCTACATTGCATGGAAACGTTATGTAGTCGATGTTAAAAAATCATGGCTTCCTACGTTGTTGCGCCTTATTTAGTGCATGAACGCAGGATGTGAATCATCTTTATTTGAATATAATCATGGCTATCTTCGATTTTGTTTTTATTCTTACATATAGTAGAACACAGTATATTTTAGGCAAAGGCTACGTGATGCAACTATCTTGCACTTGTGTAAGAGGGAGAAGGAAATCATCTAGAGTATTTCCTGAAGTTATGGCTCCTTTAGATCTTATTTCAATTCAAACGTTTCTGATAGTAAGACGTATTACTGGTTGCTAGTGATTATAGTGACAAACGATTCAGTGCTTCTTACTGTTCGAAAGTGACGATTTCTGTAACTGACTCAGCTTCGGTAACAGGTACGTAGGAATGATTGTAATTGTATGCATGTCTGGATATGAAATAACTGTTATAAAGTTTCATTATATTGAATTTTGCTTAACATTCATTATCTTTCATTATTCTTGATACATCTCACACATTCTGCGTCATGACCAATTTAACATTTAACATATCTGCTTTCAACACTCAGAACTTATTTGGCACTTCGAAATTTAAAATGTTCCTAGGTTCCAGATCACCATAACCTTTTATTTAATAAAAGCGTCTTAATTCCATGATATGTTGTTTCACTGTAAGCTAATCATTCAATATCATTGGTCTTCATTTAAAAATTTAAATTTACATTTTTACAAAAAAATACTAATGAAAGTTCTAATCGCGCTGTTAAATAACTTGTATTCAGTATGATTTGCACTCTGTATTGGTCGAAATGGTAATATTCCGAACTCTTTACCTTTCTTAATAGAAATTTAACATGTTTGTGCACTCCGACATTAAATGGTTAGATGTGCAATATGACTTCCAGTTCCAGGCTTGAAAGCTGATGAAGGTTCAAACTTTCAAACCGTCGTTTGAGAGCGACGATGAAAAAAACGGAAAAATCTGCATTTGGCTCAGCACTCAACATTTAAATTGGAAAGGTTATGCTATTTTATGGCAAAATGAATTATCTTGTTTTTATTCAAGATTCAATGAGGATTTTAAAATTTATAAAAATATGTACAATACAAAAAAACATCATTACATCACTAATTGGATTAAAACAGTTTATTTTTTCAAATATATTTTTGGTACTTCATTATTCTACAGCGCATATTAAGAACTGGTCCTAAGGTATATTTCGTCTTAAGTAAATATTAGGTTCAGTTATTTGAGAGCCACCATATTGGAAAACTAAAAAGAAAACTATTTTTTATTATGTTTAATATAGGGTGAATTGGAATGAGCTGCCGCATTTTCGAGTTTTTAGTTATAAGAGTGCTGTAGAGTTGTGAGCTTCAGTGTTAATTCACCACTAGAGACGACCACAAAAAGGCAACTAAAAGTAGCGAATTATTTTTTTTTCGAAAATTTAGGTCATTTGACCAATTGCCGACACACTTTTGTATCCGTTCATCTTCGAATTTGATGAAAAATATGATAATATGAGCTAAAAGAAGATGTTTGGTGTACTTTTTAATGGATGGAGTTTCATTGATTTATGGCGCGCGATTAAAACTTCGATTAGAAGAAAAACAACACTCAGGGTGGTAAGTGACCGGGAAAATCGGGAAAACCATGAAAAAGTCGGAAATTTTGTTTCACCGTGAAAAAGTAGGAAATTTTTGTGAAAAACCGGGAAGAGTATTACTAGCTCACATTTGAGTAGCAGTTGTTAGCGTAATGATTTTTTTTGCAGAATCACAAGATTTTTTCGAACTGTGTAAGTTTAATTTACTTTCCAAGGTCCTCAACTATTCCATAGTAGGATCACAAGAACGTTGATATTGATATTGATAATTTTTTAAATTATTTTTAATTTTTTTTGTCTGATAGGACATTGTTAATAATTATGGTCATTCATCTGAGGATATCGTTCATTGAACAGATGTGCTTGCAAACAAATTACTACAATTTAAACAATTTAGGGGACGGGTGTAGCGTAATGGGTAAGTCGATGCCTTTCACGCAGCCCACCTGGGTTCGATTCCCAACCCCGCATATAGGGTCAGAAAGTTTTACTGGCCCGAAGAGGCGAATGACCTTAAGGTTAAAACCTCTATAATCGAAACAAAACAAAACAAACAATTTAAACAGCGTATGTCCATATGACAATTTGTCGAAAAAAATGGAGTGCCGGTAACCGAAATCGATAGACATTTTGAATCTTTGGTTGCTAAAATTTTGATAGCACCCGGTATTAAATCACGAAATAGATCGATTGCTGCTAATAAATATTCAATCCACTCACCATCCTGATAGACGCTCTTCAATTTCTGATACTATAAAAAAGTCAGAAAAAAACTTTTGTTGATTTTCACGCATTTAAAATTTGTTTTGAACGCAGCAAAAAGTGCAAGCGTCTGTTTGCTTCGGTATTCGGCACAAAAAGAACTTGCTGTTATTACACAAACATGACATTTGTCGGAATGACGCTATCTGTTTCTGTCAAAAGTTACGGTGGGGTGCCGGGAGCCGAACTAGTAGAAAAAATTATGTTGTTGGGTTAAGTACATCAAGAAATATTCGCGATAAAGTTCTGTCCATTTTTTTACAGGATAAATTTTGAAAAGGCGCCCCATAGTAAAATAAGTCGTATTCACTACAAAAAAAAAGTTTCAAATATCGGTTCAATCGACACGTCAAGCTTGTACGCAAATAGGCCTAAATAAAAGATATAATAAGATAAATACAATAAATACCTTTTCAGTCAATACCGATTTCCCTTTCTGGAAGTCAAAAAGTGTGGTGAAAATTCTTCCTCTTTCCCTTTCTCATATAGAAAAGTTATGCAGTTGCTTGAAAACTTGACTATTGAAGATTGTATGTCATATACCGGGTTGGTGGTTCAATGCATAGGACGTTGTCGTATGTTCGAACCCCGACCTGGAAGGATTCTTAGTGTCAGTAGGATCCATAGTACTAGCCATGCAATGATCCTGTACACTAAGAATCGGCTGCGAAGTCTGTTGAAACAGAAAGACCAGACCAGAAGTGGGATCTGGATCAATTTTTAAGGGACTTAAAAAAAAAATTATGACCTTTTATTTGCACCTTAGTTCAAGAAAATCACACACACACACACACACACACACACACACACACACACACACACACACACACACACACACACACACACACACACACACACACACACATTTTGTTATCTCGACGAACTGAGTCGAATGGGGCCCTTCGGGCCTCGATTGTGAAGTCGGTTTTTACAGTGATATATATGAGAAAGGCAAAAATACAAGCAGGATAAATGTCGTTATGAGCAAATTTATTTCTCTTTACTTGTACAATTATATTCTAGTGTTCAATTGATTTAATGTTTGGAAATAATTGTAGATTGTTTTAGCTGTAGATTCTTAGTTTTTCAATTCAAGAGCAAAGCAAAGAAATATTTTTGAATGTAAATACGGATAAGACTCATATTTTCAATGCAAATATCGTTTAAAAACATAGTTTTTACTAGAAGCGAACAAAAACCTTTGAATACAAAAACCGGAGAAAAACTTATTCGGTTCTTCCAAAACAAAAGCTTTTATTCGGTTACTGCACTCAAAGTTTTTACCGACTGCAGTTGAACCTTTTTAGAAGACAGTCTAGATCAATTTGAAGAAAACAAAAGTGTGCAAAGTTTACAGAAAATTTAATTAAAATCTGAGAGGATTCTGTCATCATTTGTTGGTGCTTATGCGAAATTATCAAGAAATGCGTTTGAATTCATTGAATTCCAAGCCGAATCAAATTTTCAAATTTTATGTGTCATTTTCTGTCACTATTATCAATGTTTCACGTTTAATTCTGAAAACTGTATGAGAAAGCCAAAGTTAATCGAGATGTACATTTCGAAAATATTTATTTATTGTCTAGCATGGGGAAGAAAAAATTCGTTATTTCTCCTGAGCAGCTGGCGAAACTGGAGTTGTACTGTACCTCTAAGTACCAGTGGTGGTAAAGCATCGATTCCGAACACGCAAAACGTGTTCGTTCCGAACCAAAAAGCGAACCACCATCGCGAGTATGAATTTGCCGATACCATCGTTCGAGCAAGCATCGCCGAACCAAGAAGCGATGCTGATGGTGAAAGAACCGATGCTTTAGTTTGTGAGCCTATCGTTACTAGTATGTTCATGAACATCCGATTCGAGTACTATAGGCTGTTGCTTCGGATGAACCGAACTTTGTCAGCTGCGGCTGGACGTTTCAGTTTTTGGGTAGCTTAGCAGAGTATGGTAATTTTGTACATTTCCAGTGAGCGTAGGGTGGCTCAATATGATAAATTGCAAATGTTTTAACATTTGCAAATTCGATATTGAATAAATTGGTGAGTCAATAGCAATTAAAATTGAGTAATTTTCGGCATTTACAACGAGCGTAGGGTGCCTGTATATGGAAAATAGAAAATTTTTTGACTAATCTCATTTCGATGCTCTATTGATTAGTGAATAAATAGCAGTTCGAATTGGATATTTTTTTACATTTTCAGCGAGCGGGGGTGGCGCAATATGAAAATTTGTAAATTTTTGATTTCCACTAATTTGATGTTTTATTAAATAATGATTCAAAAGCAATTAAAATTTAACAATTTTGGACATTTTCAGTGACCGTAGGGTGGTTCTATTTGAAAAATCGACAAAAATTGTATCTTAGACTAATTCGATGGTCTGTTGATTCTGGAAATAATTTTTTACATTTTTATCGAGCGTAGGGTGGTGCAATATGAAAATTTACATATATTTAGACTTTTGCTGATTTCATGTTCCATTTAATAGTGAATCAAGAGCAATGTAAATTTGATAATTTTGGACATTTTCGACGAGCGTAGGGTGGTGCTATTTGGAAAATTTTAAAATTTTTGACTAATGTCGATTCAATGTCCTATTAATTGAAGAATCAATAGCAATTCCAATAGGATTTCCAATTTACAGCGAGCGTAGTGTGGTTCTATTTGAAAAATGTTAGTATTTGAATTTGCAGATCCGATGCTTTATTGATTGATGAATGAATTAAATTCGAATAGAATAATTTTATACATATCTTGTGGGCGTGGAATGGGTTAATATAAAAATTTGGGAATACTTTACATGTTGCTAATTTAATGTTTAATAGATAGCAATTGGAATATTAGAATTCTAAGCATTTTATTCGGTGGTAAGGCAGCTTTACATGAGAAATTGTGAACTATTTTTCCAAATCGGATGCTGTATTGATTAATATATAAATAGTACTGGTGGTGAACCATCGGATTTAAACATGCAAATCATTGAAGTGCCTGTGATTTTTATTGTAATTTTTAACGCGCTATTACTTTGCTCATCAACTGAAATAGAATTTAGTTTTGATGCTGTAGGTAGGCATTTCATCGAACCATAAATAATGAAACTACGCATCGAATAGAGCTCAATTGACCTTCGCCGATGGTCTGCCAACTGAATGGTTTGGTACATATTGCTCCGCCGAACAGCAAGCGAACTTTACCATAAACCGAATGAACAGCTTTTGCATATTTTTGCTAGGAAAACATTTCTAAACAAATATGTATAAAGCATTGGTGCTCGGTTCCCGCTTTACCGTTGGCATGAAATTGTAAATAGTTTAAAAATTACAATTTCTATATTAAGCCATCCAGCGCTCGCTGTGAATATCCAAAATTAACAAACGTCGCTCGCTCGCTAGAAACGTCCAAAATCATCCAATTCTACCTGCTACTGATTCGCTCATCTATTGAACATTAAAATACCAAAAATCAAAATATTTTCAAATTTTTATATTAAACCCCCTTACGATCGCTGAAAATGTTCTTATCATCATCATGAAAATCATCTTATTTGAACTGCTATTAATTCATCAATCAATAGAGCATCGAATTGACATTAGTCAAAAACTTTACCATTATACAGATAGAACCATCCTATGGTCCCTGAAAATCTCAAAAATGACCAATTTGTAATTGATATTAATTCACTATTAAATGAAACATTTTATCAGCAAAAGTCAAAATACTTACAAGTTTTCATATTGCGCCATCCTACACTCACCGAAAATGCCCAAAATTATTCAATTTGAACTGCTATTGATCCAACAATCAACAAACGATCGAATTGGTATTAGTCAAAAATGTTACAATTTTTCAAATAGAAAAACCCTACGGTGGCAGATAATTTCCAATGATTTTTTACTATTTCATAAATCATCGAATTAGTAAAAAAAAATCCGAATTTTCAAATTTCGCCACTCTACGCTCTCTGAAAATGTCTAAAATTATCCAAGTTGAACTTCTATTGCTTCAACAATCAATAGAACATCAAATTTAAATACGCTCGTTGAAAATATCTGAAATTACTTAATTTTCTTTGTTATTGACTAACCAGTTTATTAAACATCGAATTTGCAAGAGTAAAAAAAATCCCTTTTCATATTGAGCCACTCTACGATTGCTGAAATTTTCCAAAATATTCAATTCTTATTGCTATAGATTCTATAACCAAAACCATAAAATTAGTAAAAGATCCAAAACTTACTATTTTCCATATCGAGCCACCCTACGCACACTGATAATGTCCAAAATAATACCTTTTGAATTGCTATTGATCGATTTATCAATCGAACAAAACAATTTTTTGTGCTGATCACGTGTGCATTGATAATTTCAAAACCAGAATGCGAGAATTGAAATCAACAAACCATCGTATCGAACGCAGTTTACTCGGCCCTCGCCGATGGTCCGCCAACCGAACGGTTCGAATCAGATTGCTTCGCCAAACACCGAGCACAGAACACCTTCGCATTAACCGAGGGAATAGTTTTCGAACCTATCGCATGCTTACGCTCGGTGAACATTTTTGAGTAAATTTGCAGAAGCATCGACGTTCGGTTCGCAATTTACCACCACTGCTAAGTACGCTATAAAGTGGATGTACACGCCGAAGGTGTACGACGATATGGAAGTCTACCGCATGATTGGTCTTTCTACTAGAAAGGCAAATACACGCATTCATCGTCTGCGTATATTTTCAATTCTGCAACGTTTTCAAGAATATGCGATAGACGACCAGGTTAGATTTTATTTTAGTGAATCCTAGCTGAATCAGTTATGACCAAATTATGATTGGTTACAGGTGAAGGAAGGTTTGAAACGGGCACCAAACGAGCTCGATGAGGAAGGCGTAGAGTATGTCGACGGGAAAAATCGGAGTCAGATTAATAGTGAGTAAGCAGAAAGCATGCAAAAGTTGGTAGGGGAACAGGTTGGTTGAAAATGTTGTGTTCTTATAGTCTTCACGGAAAGTATCATGTTTCAGGTTTTAGATAACTTTTTTGAAAAGCAAACTAATAAATCAATTGAAATAGATTTCATAAAGAAAATCGATGTTAATAACGAAGAGATAATATTGAAATATACAAATGACAATAACTTCAGTTCAAAATCTATAATGAAAACAGATTTTAATTTTGGAAATAATAATATCAATAATTTTCGAACCATTAATGATTTCCAATACTTCAAATTAAAAAAACACATGGATTGAAACAAATTTAAATATTTTGGGATCTGACTTTAAATCATTTTTTGACAATAACTGTTTGTTTGCTGGCGCATTAGATATTGGCCTAAAAGTGATACTTAATAAATTTGATAACATGGATTTTAAAACTCTTAATATATATGAGACAAAATTGTTTTTAAGAGATATTGTGATTCTAACTGACACAAACATTGTTGATAATTGGCTTAATCACGATATTTTATTCCTTCCAATTTTTTATAACAACCACTATTCCCTGGCAATAGTGGATGTCGTTAAAAATATTTTTTATTACTTTGATTCCGCAAACGTTGCTGTATCAGTTGAACACAAAATTAAAAAACAGTATTTCGATATTTTTTTAAAATCACTACAATATTTAGATTCCATTGGTATCAAAAATGCATCAAAGCTTAGGAAGCTACCATGGGCATTAAGTCGTGGAATTTTTGTCATTTTCAACGCCATGCGTTTTATGAGATTGGTTATAAATGGAGATGACATGAAAATTGGAAATGCAAATTCACGCCGAGAAGAATTTCACAAGCTTATCCTAGAAAATATGGTTCTAAATGATACAATAGTAAAAACTTGTGTGATTTGTGAAAAAAAATGTAACAATTGTTGTAAACGATGAAACTGAAAATTCGGAATTCATTTGTCATGGTTGTATGGATATTATTAACCAAAATGATCCACAGCAAAATACTTTAGTTACTGAAAGTTACGATAAATTTGAAAAAAACATTTTAACAAAGGAACCTTCACGTAAGTCTCCAAAATCTTATATGAATGGCGTATCGTGGAACTCAATTATTAATAATTGGGAATATTTAACCACAATAAAATTTGAAAAGTCGGTTCTAGATATTTGCTATTTTGATCAACATTCTTATTCCACGATGAAAAAAAAACCACAGAGAGGAGGTTGGTTCGACAAATTGAAATATACCACAATTTTAAGAGAAAAGATGAATTCTTTTGAACGAAATTGCATATACTGTGTTGAAAATCAAACACACAGTCAAAGTTCGATATTAATTTATGGATATTGTAAACATTATCGACACGAACAGCCTTGCAGGTTATTTAAATACGTTGCAAGTCTTCCGCAGAGTGATGGAATAACATTCAAAGTATTTGTGAACCAAACAAAACCAATGCATAGCAAAATGATGACTGAGCCGTGCAAAGGCCTGGCAATGGAAAAATTGATGAAAAAAACATTGCTCGTTCCCCCAAAACAACTGTTCCAGCAGCAAGTTGAACAAGTTTCTGGGTGTGATGTTCTTAAAACCAAAAACTGTACTCCTGTTCAGTCGATAAGCCTGATAAAATGGGCTCATCATAAAGCCATAGCAGCCAAAGATGGAGAAAAAGATATTATAAAAGCCCTCATAAAGAAATATGATGAAACTGATTTAAAGTTTTTTGAAGGAATTGAAATTCGACCATTCGGCATTAAAATGTATTCTGATGAAGGTCACGTTGTTATACATAGAGAAATACAGAGTAACGCACGAAAGCCAGTAGCACATTATGATGGTACGGCATCTCTGTTCGAATTTTTGGACGATTTTCCGAATATAGATTTGCAACTTATTCTTTTGGTAATAAGAATCAAGTATTCTGATAAAGATTCTGAGAAAAACAAAATAACTTTTCCAGTATTTTGTCATATTACCTCAGATTTACATTCGATAACTTTGCAGAAATGGGGACGGGTATAGCGTGATGGGTAAGTCGATGCCCTTTCACGCAGCCCACCTGGGTTCGATTCCCAACCCCGCACATAGGGTCAGAAAATTTTTCTGGCCCGAAGAGGCGAATGACCTTAAGGTTAAGACCTCTATAATCGAAAAAAAAACTTTGCAGAATGGACTTGCAGTTTTCTCAAATTCGTATATGAAAAAGTATCCGAATGATGGACTACCTTTCAGTGGGATTGTCACGGATAATTTAAAAGGCAACATTCACGCGTTATGTATGACATTTAACAAAATGAATTTGGCGGAATATATAAACCATTGTTATAAATTGATGTACGTAACTCCTGAAAATCGTCGGAGTGCAGTCGAAAAAATATGTCAAATACATCTTTGCGTTGCTCATTTGACAAAAAAGCAATACAAATTTGTGGATGATTCGTTTATAAACAATGAATCGTCTATGGCATATTACATAAAAATTATTATTGCCGATATGTATCATAAAGTTAGTTATGATGATTTGAAATTATATTGGCAAAATTTTTGTGTATTTTTAATAAGCGAAGAAGCTTCTATCGATTATAGTGGAGCATACTCCTACCTGAGATTGGAACGTAAATATAACGAGAACCACATTTTTGGAATATGTGACAAACAAGCTGAGGTACTTGTAGATAGCACAAGTGCAATGTATAAACAAAGCCTTTTTTACAAAGACTGTAGTGATATCTTGAATAATGCTATTATTGCAATTAAAAACAAAACATCCGATATAGCATCTCGCATATCATTCTTGCAAACTTTTAATAAAAGATATCTTTATCTGTTACCATTGTGGATTCCTGTTTTGAATAATCCATATGAGCGCAACGCACTAGCAGATAAAAATATTAGAAAAAGTAATGCAACCATAGAGGGAAAATTTTCCGAAATAAAACAATATTTTGAAACTATCAGCCTCCAAATGGGTCACGGTAGAAAAAAAATTATTAGAGTGATTAATGAATTGGAAAAAGATCACTTCCTTAGTGCTGGTGCGCATTCAAAGCAAATTTCTGCCACAGGTTTGCAAAATAGATTTTACAAATCTAATAAGCATGATATTACTAATATTTCGCGCTGCTCTACACCACTCCAGAGCACAAAACGTAAGGATGTAGAATCATTCGAAAAACCATATGATTTCTTAAATAGTCAAGACACTTTCAAAAGAAGACGAAAAACTGCTCTTTCTTTAATGCAGGACGTCAAACTTGGTTCCACGCAAACATCACTATTCTGCGTAGTGAAAAAGATTCGTATGTATCTTTAATTGAAGATGTTTCAATGGAAGGCGTCAATTTAAAACACGAGAAAATGTTTTACGAAAATGAAGCAATAAAAGATATACAATATTATTATTGTTTTCAAGATCATGTTAATCTTTATATAAGATTAGGTAGTTCGAAAGATTTATTTCAACTATCGATAAATGATTTAAAAACTTTTGAAGCATATCACTGGTTGTCAGATGCGGCTTTGGAAATTGCTCTGAAGCTGGTAATACAACCATTCAATAAAATGAAAGTTGTGTCACTATCCACACACGATTCCAGAAAGTTATTTATGGAAGGTGTAAACATTGTACACATTGCGAATCAATACGCTTTCGTGGATAATATTTTGACCTACAATGTCATAATAGCTCCAATTTATAAAGATAACCATTTTGCACTCGCAGTTATAAATTTTGAAAGCAAGCAATTTAGTTATTTCGACTCCGGAATTTTCAGGGCCAGCACAGTTCGAAACTTTTTCAATAGTTTCAAACAAAGCCTAAATTATTATTCAAAAAATGGTGTTGAACTTGCTGCGCATCATAATTCAGGAAAATGGACATTGAGTAATTTTGTTAGTGATAAACAACAAGATAGCTATAATTGCGGCATTTATGTTATACACAATGCAGAAATGTATTTACAAACATTAGGCCAAGATAACACAATTACCACGCTTGATCCTGCAAAAAAGCGTGTTAGTATTCAAAATTTAATAATAAAAAACTTATTCGTAAATTTTAAGAAATGTCCTATTTGTAATCATGAAGATGGCACTATAATGCATTACTGCGAATTATGCTGTCGCTGGTTACATTACACTTGTGATGATAGGGAAGATATTGGCCCAGAGTTATCACACAGTGTAGATTATATTTGCAGTACTTGCACTATATTTTTCAAAAATAAAACATTCGCAAAAAATATTGAAAATGAAAAGAAATTAATTACTGTTGAAAGTAATTCACAGGTCTGATTTTTAACTTGAATTTTTCTTTTCATGCAAAAAGTTAATCTTATTCCGGAAGATTTACTCAGCATTTCAAAAGCAACATTGAATGATATAACTTTTAGGCTAAAATCGTTACCAAACAATCAGTTAATTTTAAATAGTAATGCAAGATTAGTTGAAATCATTTTTTTTAAATAATATTATTTCATATAAATCTCCCAAAGAAAGTGAACATAATATAAAACATGTAAACAATATCTACGCTAAAATTTCAAATATACTTATTGTCTAAAATAGCACTCATGAAATTAAAAATATGTTGAGAAAGTAATACTTTATTTACCAAGATAAACAACAGAAAAAAATTCATATTTTGTCATAAAAACACGTCCTGTGTAAAAAATCTAATATGCAAAACCTAAAATCTTAAAAATATCTGCGTTAATACATGTCTGTAATATGCCCTCCAAAAAAGTTATTCTACGACGTTATCCGACCATACCAACATCATCGCTAAAACCCGCCATGTATTCTACGACGTTATCCGAATTAGAATTGTAATATGTTCTCTGTAATATTGTGAAAAAATATACCACTAAAGTATGAAAGAGGAGGTTTTATGCCTATTGGAGAAGGAGCTTAATTGAAGATCTACTCCAACGGGCTTTTCCCTGCTCAAAAAAAACTACAAGCTATTTGTTTATCTCTAACACAGTGTAACCGAACTTTCAAATAAGAATTTCGAAAAATTCCAAATAATCAACAAATTTCATTTGAATTACTGAATAATTCTTAATGAACTAGAATACGATGAAGGTGAGTAAAAGTGATTTCTATTGATACGAAACTTATTATGGTCATTAACCAAATCCCCAAATGAAAAAAGGCGGGTGGATAATGTCAGAGACATAACTGGATATCGTGAATACGAAAACAAATTACATATTCCTTAACACTTCCGAATATCAATTAGTTGATCAATTGTATGAATTATGCAAGCATTCCCATTTTCCACATTTTTCGCAAAAACAAAGAAGGCTTCACTTGAACTCGATTACATGGGAATTTCACACAGCGAAAAGTGCAAAAATCTAACCAAACTGTTCTACATTTGCACTAAACTGAGGATATTTTCTTTCGATTTGCGAACAACACACCCTAATAGTTCTTCAGAAAACTTTTAGAGCCATTAGAACGGATGATTTTTTATAATGCTTTCCCACGTTGCTTTTTCATCCATCGAAATGTCAGGCAGCTGTGACGTAATCGCTCTTGTCGGAAGCGAAACTAGCTTTGCAAACGGCACAAAATACATCTGCTCGCATTGGCGATAGAATCCAAACTGATTAGATTTTTGTTAGGAGCTTTCTTTTACGTGATTTCGTTTGTAGCTTTTTCACTAATGGGCGGTCCTAACAACTATAAAAATAGTCGCATACAGAATATTAATGTCGATTATTTTATTTCGCATTTGCATAATTTATTGAAAGAAACTATCAATATGCTGTAGGAATTCGTTTCTAGCATTCAGAAGGGTCAAATTGAACAGTTCTCTACGAACTCTGGAACATTTTTCGCAAAAACACAGAAGGTTTCACTTGATCTCGATTACTGTGAATTTTACACAGCGAAAAGTGCAAAAATCTAACCAAACTGTTCTAGATTTGCACTAAACTGAGGATATTTCCTTTCGATTTGCGAACAACAAATCCTAATAGTTCTACAGAAAACTTTTAGAGCCATTAGAACGGCTGATTTTTTATAATGCTCTCCAACGTTGCTTTTTCATCCATCGAAATGACTGGCAGCTGTGACGTAATCGCTCTTGTCGGAAGCGAAACTAGCTGTGCAGGCGACACAAAACACATCTGCTCGCAGTGGCGATATAATCGAAACTGATTCAATTTTTGTTAAGAGATTTCCTTTTATGGGATTTCGTTTGTAGCTTTTTCACTAATGGGCGGTCCTAACGGCTATAAAAATAGCCGCATACAGAATTTTTATGTCGATTATTTCATTTCGGATTTGCATAATTTATTGAAAAAAAAACTATCAATATGCTGTAGGGATTCATTTCCAGCATTCAGAAGGGTCAAATTGCGTAATTCTCTACGATATTAAACTCTGGAACATTTTTCGCAAAAAAAGGCTTCACTTGATCTCGATTACTGTGAATTACACACAGCGAAAAGTGCACAAATCTAATTAAATTATTCTTGATTTGCACTAAACTGAGGATAATTACCTGCGATTTGCGAAAAACAAATCCTAATAGATCTTTAGAAAAATTTTAGAGCCATTAGAACGGCTGATATTGTGTAATGCTCTCCACCGTTGTTTTTTTCCCAATGCCAATGACTGGCAGCTGTGACGTAATCGCTCTTGTCGAAAGCGAAACTAGCTTTGCAAACGACACGAAACACATCTGCTCGTAGTGGCGATAGAATCCAAACTGATTCAATTTTTGTTAAGAGACTTCCTTTTATGGGATTTCGTTTGTAGCTTTTTCACTAATGGGCGGTCCTAACGGCTATAAAAATAGCCGCATATAGAATTTTAATGTCGATTATTTCATTTCGGATTTGCATAATTTATTGAAAGAAACTATCAATATGCTGTAGGGATTCGTTTCTAGCATTCAGAAGGACCAAATTGAGGAACTCACTACGATATTCACCACTTTTCGGAACATTTTTCTTGAACGATTTGTTGTACAGCAGCAGTTATTTTCTTCTCTTCCTCAGAACGCGTTCTGATTGGCTGGTGTTGACATGGGTCAAATGAGATAGGTTTTTCAATAGTGTACTATTGAAATACTTCAATGCTTTTGCTATACACGTTTAAGTTGAAAAATTTCGATTCTATTGGTAGTTAGATTATATAAATCCTTCCACAGATCACTGAGCTATGAGCTTTCAAAATACGAGAAAGGCAAACGCGCCATATGAATTATCCTCTTTGATACTCGTTTATACCAAACATTTCAGAAAAGTTTAATTTTGAACTATTTGAGATTATGTCACAAAATTGAAAATTTTATCATAAAATTGTGATCATATTTCCGATGGCATGTAGCAAAAATTATGTTGATTCGTTAGATACAACAAGAGATATTCACGATCAAAAACTTATCACTCTCTCAGAGGGTAAATTTTGAAAAGGCACCCCATAGTAAAGTAAGTCGTATTCACGACAAAACATGAATTTAAAACACTATGAAACGCCAGAAAAAGTGATAAATTTAACATTTTTATTGCACTGCAAAGAAAAGGTTTTTGAGTATTTGTAGACGTGAGTTTGAAAGTAAAAACAAATATTTTGTTTGATAAAAACATTCTCAAGTGCTTGAACCTCAAAATCTAATAACTACCCGCACTTTCTAAGATGATTAAAAAATGTAGATGAACATTTTCCATTAAAACCAGGTGTTATAACAATGAAAGAATTTTTATCAGAATGCGTAAAACCACTAAAAAAATTCATATATTTATTTTTTGTTCAGGTGTTGGTAATTTGATTCTATTTGATCATTAAAATGACTTTCTGAAGAAAAATTATGAAGACAATTTTTTTCTGAAAGTTATTGTGAATTGATTTTATTTTCAAATTTTAAATAAAGCCAGGACATCCTTAAACAAACAAACATATTTGAATGAAACTTTCACAAATCGTAGATTATCGATAGATCGATATACTGAAGAATATTGTATAAAAATCACAAACAATTTTTCAAATTTTTTTTCTATACAAGTTTTGAAAACAATTGATTTTTTCGATATTCTGGACTTTAAAAAAATATATCCTAATACAATAAAACATCGTAAAATCTAAATCCGTTGGAAAATTTGTGGGCAAGCAAATAATTCAAAACCAATAACAAAAAGTATGACTCTCGGGATGTTGTTTTCATACGAGTTGGGTGTTGCGAAGCGCGCATTTGTCAACGATCATAAAGTTTTCCAAAGCTAAATTCACTACTAGTTTTGCAAGGCACACGTGCTTGACAAAATCCCCAGATGAACGTACTCAATTGGGTAGAATTTAAAAACAAAGCAAATGAAACTAAACTTTAGACCGATAGTGTAACAATGAAAAAAATATTAGAAAAATTATATGGATGCTCTACTATCCGCACATGATAAAAATTATCTCCTTTCTTTTATCTCCGCCTACCTATTCGGTAGTCCCACGATGAAAAGGCCTAACTGTGGTTTTTCTTTGTTTACTTTTTCTTTCGCGATTTACCGGATTGATTTTATAATTGACGCCTTACTTTTCGCATACGTAGGCTGCTACTTATATTTCAGGAACTGGCCACACTAATGTCAATAGCTAAAATCTGGCAAAACCAAAATAAAGTTTGACATTTTTTTAACATAAATAAATAACGTTTTGATGTACAAGCGCTAATTGTGTTGTTTGCAGTGAGTTCAAATAATCAATTTGGCTAGAAAATGGAAATTTCGAGAGGATTTCGTTGGATTATTTTTCACAACTTTCGACGTGAATTATCTCAATGAGAGCTGAAAAGTTCGTATCGTTTAACAGAAACACACATTTTTTGGCCAAAATTCGTCTTTATTATTCAACATAATTGCCATCAGAGGCGATACAGCGATTAAAGCGATCTTCCAACTTTTCGATACCATTTTTATAGTACGATTTGTCCTTTGCCTCAAAATAGGCCTCAGTTTCAGCGATTACCTCTTCATTGCTTCTAAATTTTTTACCAGCGAGCATTCTCTTGAGGTCTGAGAACAGGAAAAAGTCACTGGGGGCCAAATCTGGAGAATACGGTGGATGAGGGAGCAATTCGAAGCCCAATTCGTTAAATTTCAGCATGGTTTTTCGTTGTTGTTTTTGATCGATTGTGAGCTCACGCGGCACCCATTTTGCACAAAGCTTTCTCATATCCAAATATTCTTGAATAATATGTCCAACACGTTCCTTTGATATCTTTAGGGTGTCAGCAATCTCGATCAACTTCACTTTACGGTCATTGAAAATCATTTTGTGGATTTTTTTCACGTTTTCATCGGTAACAGCCTCTTTTGGACGTCCACTGCGTTCATCGTCTTCGGTGCTCATATGACCAGTACGAAATTTTGCAAACCACTTACGAATTGTTGCTTCGCCCGGTGCAGAGTCTGGATAACACTCATCAAGCCATTTTTTGGTATCGGCGACACTTTTTTTCATCAAAAAGTAGTGTTTCATCAACACACGAAATTCCTTTTTTTCACAATAACAAAAGTAACTTCACTCAAAATGCAATATCTCACAAACTAATAATCAGACAGCTGTCAAATTTATACACGTATCTTTTGAAGGTTGGTACTAACTGAAAATGGTATGAATTTAATTCTAGTGGCGCCCTCTCATAGAAACGATACGAACTTTTCAGCCGATCTGTTAGTTCTTTGTATGGCGATGAACCACCATCAAAAACCACTGTATATCGCTGGTATAGTGAATTCAATTGTGTTCGTAGTTCGGTCGCCGATGAATTTCGTGAAGGTCGTCTAAAATCAATTATTTTGCCAGAAACCTGTACATGAACTGATAATGCAAGATCGTCATGTGACATACCGTGACATAGAGGCATCCTTGGGCATTAGTTCCACACGCGTGCATTTAATATTGCATGAACACCTGGCTGTAAAATGGGTTTGTTCTCGTTGGATCCGGCAGAATTTACCAATCGCTCAAAAAGAGGCTCGTGTCGATTGGTGCAAGGAAATGTTAAAAAAATATGATCGCGGTGCATCACTCGACGTAAACAAGATCGTAACAGGTGACGAATCATGGAAATGTACGTATGAGCCGGAAACAAAACAGCAATCAACTGTGTGAATGTTCCAACACGAATTCAACAAAAGTTGCTCACGCACGAAGCACTTTGAAGCAAATGGTCGCCTGTTTTTTTTCGGAAGATCGGGTCATGTGGCAGCTGTGCTGCTGGAGCAACGTAAGACGGTCAATTCTGAAAGGTACACAACCATTTGTTTGTCTGAAGTCTTTGGAGAAATTCGCATAACGAACAAGAGAAGACGAATCATCCACCATTATGACAATGCGAGCTCTCACATATCAGCTCAAACCAGAGACTTTTTGACCCAGAATAGGAATGCTCAAAATAAATTATATGATTCCAATTTCGCTCAACCCATTACAAAGTCCTCGTGCAGCTAGTACGCACATTCCTTCCCCCAACTGTTAACAAGGCTATGTGAAAATTTGAGAATGGTTTTTTTTCGTATTTTTGAAAAATGTTAGTTTTACTGATGCGCCATCGTGCAGGTCTAGCCGAAAATTCTGAGTACGCAGATTTCTTCCCCCAACCTTTGAGAAGGCAGTGTAAAAATTTGAGAATGGTATTTTTTCGTATTTTTGAAAAATGTTAGTTTTACTGATGCGCCATCGTGCAGGTCTAGCCGAATATTCTGAGTACGCAGATTTCTTCCCCCAACCTTTGAGAAGTCAGTGTGAAAACTTGAGAATGGTATTTTTTCGTATTTTTGAAAAATGTTAGTTTTACTGATGCGCCATCGTGCAGGTCTAGCCGAATATACTGAGTACGCATATTTCTTCCCCCAACCTTTGAGAAGGCAGTGTGAAAATTTGAGAATGGTATTTTTTCGTATTTTTGAAAAATGTTAGTTTTACTGATGCGCCATCGTGCAGGTCTAGCCGAATATACTGAGTACGCATATTTCTTCCCCCAACCTTTGAGAAGGCAGTGTGAAAATTTGAGAATGGTATTTTTTCGTATTTTTGAAAAATGTTAGTTTTACTGATGCGCCATCGTGCAGGTCTAGCCGAATATTCTGAGTACGCAGATTTCTTCCCCCAACCTTTGAGAAGGCAGTGTGAAAATTTGAGAATGGTATTTTTTCGTATTTTTGAAAAATGTTAGTTTTACTGATGCGCCATCGTGCAGGTCTAGCCGAATATTCTGAGTACGCAGATTTCTTCCCCCAACCTTGGACAAGGCTATGTGAAGATTTGAGAATGGTATTTTTTCGTATTTTTGAAAAATGTTAGTTTTACTGATGCGCCATCATGCCGGCCTAGCCGAATATTCTGAGTACGCAGATTTCTTCCCCCAACCTTGGACAAGGCTATGTGAAAATTTGAGAATGGTATTTTTTCGTATTTTTGAAAAATGTTGGTTTTACTGATGCGCCATCGTGCAGATCTAGCCGAATATTCTGAGTACGCAGATTTCTTTCCTCCTTTTATGCAAGGTTTTTGTAAATAATGACATATTGTTGTACTTTGCTCACTTTATTCTTTTGTAATGGCAAAATGCGCTAGCAATTTATTTGAAGTCAAATGTGGTGTAATGGTACCTAGCGCGAGCAACTTGCATGCAATTTAATTTTTTTGTTTCTGCTAGCGCAAGCTGTTGCTAGCGCATTTAACCGCGATCTGTCAACCCTTGATGATTCTTTTGGATGCATCAAACTGTACAATTAGGTAAGTGCTTTCTGTCGGAGCTATGTTCGAAAACGGTTTGAAAAAAACCTCTTGTCTTATCTGTTAATAGGGCACCTCTACACTAACGATCAACCAGAGAACTGCAACAGAAAACAATAAGATCTATGTTCTGATGCTCTCGGAAGGCACACCATAAGAAAATGCAGTCAACTGAGATGTGCAATATGGTAACAATACGACCATTGCAAATAAGCCGGATTTCAGAGGCACTGAGGATATTCTGAATGAAATCTACTATCAGAAAATATCAATCAGATTTAAATCTGGTCAAATATTTCATGTCTCATAAAACAGAACACAGGTTTGTTCTTGGTTCAGATATGAATGATGTTGAGATTCTGAACTGGACAACATTTGTGAATAGATTTAGAACAATATTGAAATTCACTCTGATGTTGAGTTTAATAAGGTATTTTCGTGTTATTAAAAAAAAGAGAACTTCAACATGTTAGTAGATTTTGTTTGTAGTTTACCATAATAATGGTATTACCACTGGGGTAAAACAAATAATAATAATGTTATTTGACTTAGATTTAGCAAATTTATAAGCACAAAGTTGATCGATTGCTCTAAATCTCTTGATGTTCTTATTCGTCACAATCGCTATCCTCCATTGGATCTTGATCTGCATCGAAATGGTCAATCACAGCATTCTTTCCTCGTCTACCTCTCTTCGGTGCTACCAATGTTTTAAGAAATGTAGAGTAATATTCCTTTCGTTTGATGTAAGGCATGAGTTTCCTCAAATCTTCTAGCTTTGCGCTCGGTAACTCTATTGGTTGATCCGAAATTGGTTTTAAAATAACATTGTCAACGTCGCTTGCTGCGTTTCTTAGAACTTGAATGCTACTGAATGTTTCATCCTCAACATCAGCTTTATATTCAACTAGTCCAGGAGATTCTATGGAATACCGGAATATCATAACTTCCTTCATTCTAAATGGCCTACCTGCAGTCGAGAATTTTGGTATTTGGTATCTATTATCTAAAGATTTCAAATTAAGCATTTCTTTTTGGTCCAATTCGGTTACATTGAAAGGAAATTTCCGGCGGATCGAACTAATAAATATAGCCCAATCGTAGGGGATTTCTATATCAACCGAACATTTTTTCTTTGCCCTTTCAATTGCTGCATGCACAGTGTCTACCTCCATGTGGGAATGGCCGCTTAGCATAAACTTTATCTTCCAACGTCGCTTCATTAATTCAATGAAATAAGTGAAAAGGAATATTATAGTTTTATTATTATTTTGGCCTGAACATCGATCGCTGTAATATATGACAGTGTTGACTGTGTCGGGAATCTTTCTTAAATCTTGAAGAATACATGATCCAATTTCTTGGGATCCACGCTTGGCCTTTCATCCCACAAATAACAAGATGATGTATTTTCGCCAAGGTAAGAAATAAAAACTGTCAAATTATAAGTGTATAACTGCCTACGATAAAATACTTCACCATTTTTCAGGTGTGGAGTTGCGAGTTGCTTTTGCAAGTCAAACGAAGATTTTCTGATAGTCGAATTTTTATTGGCGTTGGTTATATCTTTCCTTTTTTCGTTATATATTCTTTTAGCAGCATCTTGATGACTTTCAAGCAGCATCTTCAGTTTCTGTTTTTCCTTCGTACCCGATGCTGTTTTTATCTGAACCATGAGGCGATCACATTTACCACAGGTATCAGATTTGGGCTTTCTGAAGCTCAAATTAAAGGTATTGAAAATCAAACGATAAGCATTATAGTGAACCGGAACCAAATTTTGAATAGCGCATTTGTGTTGGTACAACTCATACATCTGTCGGATAGATAAATCACTAGAGAGGTATAGTTTACTTGATTTTTCCCTTGTGTAGTGACTTTCATAGGCACGAAATGATAAAATGTGCTGTTTTATGTAGTGTATATGTTCCTGGCTAATAGGTTTCCGATTACTATTCTGTTGACGTTCATCATCGGTGGGTATTCCTAATCCGGTTATGATCTTTGCCGCAAGGACACGTATTTTTCTGCTACCGATGTCGTATGTTGCTTGAAACATAGTCTTACATACTTTGACTGTACCATTGATACCGGGCATCTTATAAACTCGGGTGTAACTGCGCCTAGAGTTCACCACCTATTGAATATAGTAAACAAATTGAATGTAGAATGATTGGATGAAAGCTCAAAAAGATTCACTATTACTCACATGTGGCCGGACAGTTCTTTTAACTGTTATGTGATTCGCTAAAAACTGATTTTGGCTGTTATTTTTTAATCGTAGAAGATTTCGAAGTAGCTTCTGGTGTGTATTCAAAGCATATTTCTCGTAACATTTCAATCTACATTTACATGGTGTCTTAACTTCGCGTGCAGGTATTCCATTATCGCGGACATACGACAGACCTAGCTCTTTGCGTTTTTGATTCATCCGCCTCGCCTTAATTTTCTTCTTGACATGACATGAGTCTTCGTTTACCACATCGATGCAAAGCTCGTCTTCAGGTCGTAGGTTAGCTGTAACATTGTACATAGATTGGAAAGCTGCCGTCAAAGAATTCAATCACATACCATACGAGCCTTCAGGTTCTTTAACGATTGACAAAGAAACGTCATCATTTGACTCAACGTACTTTTCAAAGTACTCGAATATTGTGAGATCATTCAAAAATTCATATTTTCCTGTCGAAATGTCATCATCTGAAAAAGAATCATTTTTTGTGCCACTCATATCCGTACTGGCACTGAATTTGTTCTTGTGTTCTGCATCAAGATCGTCTTCTGCAACCACCACTTCTTCAACTAATGGGTCGCTCAAAAATTTGCTACCTCCATCTTGTACGCAAGGTGTGGAAGTAACGACTTTTGAAAAAGTTGGTACTGAGGTGTTCATGTGATCAGTGCATAAACTTTTCTCAGTCGTAAATGTCGTTCGAGAATTATATCGATTAGGAGATGAAGGAATATAATTTAAACCGGATTTAGGAAAGATATGCTTGTCAACAGTTTTCCAAAAATTTTCTACATGAAAAAAGAAAATGATGAGAATTACTTCGAATGTAGTAGAAATAGATTCGATAGCCTGTGTTCCTGATGGAAATATTGCGCAACATTTCAATTCCGCTCATATTTTTTGATCGGGACCATAGATGTCTGCTCACAACTGTATATGGATTTTAAAAACGAATAATTTTTAATACAATTGAAAATTACCTTCGTTGCTATTAGAACTTTTTAAAGTGGCAATTCCACTTAATTTTTCGTTTCGCTTTATAAGATAACCCGATTCAACAATCGGACAGTCTTGTCGCTGAACGTAAGGATGATCAGTGGCTATAATATTACGCCTCATGGATTCTTCCATCTGACTCTCGCACAAATATTTTTTTCGGTGTGCACTATAAACGCTACTGTTAAAGTAATTGGAAGTTTCTTCCCGACACAAAAGGTTATAATCGACATTTTTAGATTCCTCTACAGTCGCTGTTTTATTAGTTTTGCGGATGATTGAGGGTAAATCTGACGAATCTTTGGATGAAATCTATAATAAATATAACTTATCGTGTAGCCACACAGTACATTTTACCACAGATAGATTCTTTTACTATTTCATATTCGTTGTTTTGTATGTGGACATGCTCCTCTACCCAATTTGACGTACAATCATTCGCAAAGCCAACACCATCATAACGTTGAGAGGAAACATGTGTGCTACGTTCGTACCTTTCGTTGTTACGATGGAACTCGGCAGTAATATGTTGGAAATTAAGTGACCGTCGAGCCGATCCTTTTGTTCGTAAAGTTGAATTGTGATCTACGGTTATGATATGAGTTGACAAAGATATTTATGACTGTTGTTAATTTTCAGAATATACATTTACCATTGTTGGACGATCAAAAATGCTGTCTTTGCCAATGATTACCTTTCGAAATTTTCTTCGAAGTAACATTTCGCTCGAAGTAATACGTACGTAAATTTTCTTTCAGAGGATAATGCGTGCTGAGATAGCTCGAAGCATTCACAATCACATCACCATGATCGACATTATTATCCAACCGATGTGAAATGGTATCTGCAGCATCTGAAAATATTCTACAATTGAAAGCACAAAACAACTTCACTTAGTATTCTTACCTAATAATAGCTGAATGTTGTCCACCGATGGATGCATAGCTTCCAAAAAATGGTAAATCCACGAAATTTAGATTAAGTTTTTGTTTTTCCATCCGTGTTTGAAAAGTCCGAACTGCACTTTCAGAATGTTTTTTTTATTGTCAGATTGGACTACTCATCCGTCAAACGTCCAATCAACAGAACTGTGCGATATTGTCGGTAAAGCAGATTGGTCGTTTTGCATGTATCAATAATTTTATAGCAACAATTAGAAAAAATCAGTGTTTTTGGTGGAAATCATAAGTTTACCGTGAGATAACTGTTCCTACACTGTTATCATGAAATTTAATAAATTGTCACATAGGACCTTTTGAAATGTTTGTCTTGAAATATCTTAGCTACAGAGATGCCAGGTCTGCAGATTTGTCTGTAAATTTGCAGATTTGGGATACAGTGCTGCAGACATTTTTTGTTGTGCAGACTTTTAAAATTCTCGCAGACTTTTGAAATTCTCGCAGACTTTTACCGACTTTTGAAATTCTTGCAGACTTTCGTCTATATTTACTGACTTTTAAAATTTCCGCGACCTGTTTTTTTTGCTCGCCAAGTCTGTTTTGCGTGTCATACAAGGACGCAAAAAAGCTATTGGAATCCATAAGAAACACTTATGATATTGCGCTACAAGTTTCCCATATGGAAATCATAAGTCAATCTTATGATCTTCAGAAAAAAGTTTTCATTTACCTACTTATGGATTTCATAAATCATACTTATGAAGTTCGCTAGGTAGACTTATGATAAATGTAGAAATGTAGATATGAATGTAATAAGTTATTTACATATTGCATAACCCCTACTTATGAAATTCATTGCTATTACTTATGGTTTTCATAACGATTGATACTGATTTCCATGGTGAATATATGTATAACTTAAGAACACTTAAAATTTTCATGAAACAGAATGTATTCTTTACATTGTTTATTTGTTTACAAAAACAGCACATACTTACTACAAAAAATCTTCATTTGGTCTGAATAGATAATGCTTTCCTGTTTCGTGGATAGCAAATGATGAATTTCTACATATTGCGATTTTTTAGAAATCTATCCAGTTCCAAAAGATATATTAAAGTCATGTGAAAACGAGTCCGGATTAACAAAAGCTTTCAATTTCTGGATGTTATCTTCCTCCACAAACGCAATATTTTCTAAATGCTCTGTCATGCATAAACATGACATGATGAAATAAAATAATTAATAGAGACTTACATTTCTTTTCTTTCAATCCTCAATCCAATTCCAAACAATTTCTGAAAGAACGGGATATTTTGAAGCTAACGAATTTAGTTCTTCATCTGCACAGGCGATCAACTCTATCAATTGTAATTTCGAATTATGAAAAAGTGTTTTGCACGCTTCACATGGTGCGCTTTGCACAAAGTTTTGAACAAAACAACGGTGTCTTCGTTTTCCATTTTTATGGTTTGACCACAAACGAATTTCCAGACATGACAGTCACGATCTTTTTTTGGCGCACATCTACGGCCCTCCGTGAAACTGGCACCAATGGTGATAAATTGGTTGCACTGCTGAGTTTCCATCATACATTCATTATGCAAATGTCAAACTTTGAGAACCCTTTCGATTCGGCAGCTCATTTGTATATATTGAGATTTTATGGCACACTTTGGTTGAAATGATAACAATGCAATTAATCTTGCGCTCCACCAGTGGTGAGTGCGGTCATTTCAGAAGGTACCGGGAACGAACCACATTTTTCAAAAATATTTATAAGTAAATACATACATGTATTTATTATTTATCTTTGGTTTGAATATTCTTATAAGGAATGACATTTTCACAAGGTGGACTGTGAATCATGTGGAAATCATAATGAATTCCGAATCAATTCCAACTCCAGTGCAACAACCGATTCCGAATGAATTTCGCCTACAACCGGTTGATTCGGAAATCAGCCGGAATTGAGTGAGAAGATGCGGACTGAATTGTCAATTTGTCTTCTTCTTCTTCTTTCCCGATTTTGCACGTTTTCGTGCTGACTTTGTTTATTTTTAAATGAAAACATTACATAACTGATTATAAACATTGAAATCTTCATGTTTTTCGGATATACAGAACTAGTAAATAACCAGTTCTTCTTAGAATTCCAAAATAAACTGTTGAAATTCGCTGGAAATGAACAAAACGGCCTACCTTAGTCAGCACCATCCATTCTTCTAGCTGGAGTGTAATAAAATGGCTTAAGTCGCCTAAATTTTACACTAACAAAATGAGCGAATATTCAATGACATTTATAATGTCACTGTCAATCAGGTTGATCGAGCTGCCAACTCAGGCGAAAATTCTAGCACTGAAAAATCATGCAGTCGAGTAAGAATTCATTACGCATTCCGTCATTTCGATCATGTGGGACATACTTGCTGACTGCAGATTTTTTTTCGACCCTGTCTGCAGATATTTGAAATTTTTACCTGACATCTCTGCTTATCTATCATTTTCCAACAGGTGTGAGTTTATTATATGTCGTTTCAGAACCATAAAACTCCTGTATACAATTCCACATTCCAAACATTTGAACGGCAGTACTTCATTTTTGCTCATATTTAGTTTATGAATTTGTTGAAAATGATCTTTTCACTCTTTCACGTATCCCGGAACGAAGCTTGCCCAAACGTGGCAGCGAAAACCTTTACTGTGCTTTACTCACGAAAACAGACGCATAAATTTCTGATTTAAATTTAATTCTTTTCTTATTAGGAGATTTAACAATATTACCTCTTAATTTTTGATAGAATTCTTCATCTATCGCGGCCCTAACATGCACCATTTTCCTTCAGATTTCTTTTTAATAGATATACAAAAATCAGTGAACGCAAATTTTCATGTTTTTTTTGTTGTTGTTATTCTACTTGAAGAAGTATTGTACAGGTATGTAGTGTTAGTTTAAAAATAACGTGGAAAAAACTTCGGAAATTGTCCAGTAAGACTAGTCCAACTGTTCTTCAACTCCTCATATTAAAACGTGCTTAATCTACCTAGCAGTGTGATGATATCTTTTTTTATCATCCGCATGTGTTTTTGGCATGAATATTCTTCGGTGTTTTAGTTCTTGTCATTATTTTAATGACCGTCGTTTTAAGCGGCAATTCAATGTTTTAATTATTCATTACTCTATAATGTCGAAACTGCAAATCGGATCGAATTTGAATTTAAACGTGTGACAATCGATTGAACATTCCATGAGATGTCGTAGTAAGTTCGACTTTAGAGTTTACGGTACTACCAGAACCGGAACCAGCATAACCGAAAACGATTCGTAAGACCATAAATTAATATGACGAAAAAATTGCAATAGTTTTGAGTCCAACTTTGAAGCTTTTTTGAATTATCCCTGGGCGTTAGCACAATCTTGAGACAGATTGAATGATGCTGTCGTGGTCCCAGGGCTTATCTGTATCCTTACTCAATGGAGAAGGATGCACACTAATGGTGCCATGGGTAATGTCTGACAAGAAGAGGCAACAATACACAGAATGGGAACAATAAAATGGATACGTTCCTCTTTCTGAGAGTGCCAAACTTGTCAGGCATTGTCCATGCTACAACAAATACTACACTTTGATCTAGGGTAGAGAAGCAATCTACTAATCAAGTTTGATCTCTTTTGCAGTATGCAGTTGGTTTTAGGATGACGGAATCATATACTCTTTGTTACCTCTTGGAACCGCAAATGAAGTGGATAACAGCGCCCGAAACATCCACACATAGTAATTTAGTTGCTTGTTGGAAATAACTCTCTCTTAGATTACATTGTAGTATGCTTGGCGCTTTCTCAGACATTCGACACTTTTACTTAGATCCAAACTAATGATTCACTCACTCATCAATATTTTCATATTTTCATATGCTACTATGCAAAACATATATTTATTTCCTCTTCCAAGATTGTAGATTAAGTACACCATCAAGCCATATCTAGTAAGTATAATTTCAATTGAATATCTTCGTTAAATATTTCAGCAACGAATTTGCTCATGGTGAAAGGATCAATGCACAATTCCTGGCCGCCAGTGTTCAGCTGGTCAACATAGACTAGTTCGTCTGACAAGGAATTGAAATTGTATATCCTGGATCCATAAATGGGCCCGGTTTAGAATCTGCGCTTTTCAGCTGCCCGATCGGTAAACCCAGAAAAAAGTAATTATTATTATTTCTTTATTATTGATAAATTATCACATTGAGATATTAAAAGGTTTCTCCGACATAGTCAAAAAAGCGATGCAATGGAGAAAGATAGAAACAATCAGAGCAGATTAGAATGAATAGTGTTAGTAGACCAAACATCTACATCTACATCTATTTAGGAACTTTAAAGTAATAATCGTTTGTACCGCTTCAGACATAAAAGACTATATAGGAAAGCAGGGCCAAGACCGAAGCGGATACAATGCGAAATTTTGCAAAGTTTCATCGACGAGGACATTTAAGACACAGAAGCAGTTCATAGGATGACAAAATACTAATACGATACAGACGCACGACTCAATGATTGACTGGTTACAGGGTGAAGCACACACTTCCTGCCCAAGTGACAAACTCTCTGGTGAACTGGCAATAGAAGATATTCGTATCTTTCGTTGCAAATTGATAATCGTAAAGGAATCTGTCGCTTGGGTTACATGATGCTGGAGGGAACCTATCAATGACAGGCCGGTTTCCTCCTTCGTTACTAATGTTCATTTGGGCACCATAGCCTAGTTCGTCCGGTATGGAAAGTGCGGATCGTTGTAACCACCCCCCTCGGCCAGAGTAGCCCATAAAGGAAAAAAAATTGAAGCTTTTTTGAATTGTCATCTTCTATATCGCTATGAGTTTTAAAAACTTATCACCCTTTAATTCCAGAATCGGATAAAATTTATTAATTTTGTTTGGGACCATAAATCCTTTATTTTTGATTTATGTTTTTGAAATTCGATTTAGCCTTTTTGAGAAAACGATTGAGCTTTGAGAAACGATTCGATACTGGAAGCGGAATTCTATAATCGGTGTAGCCGAAGTCAGTTAAATCCCCTTCAACAGCTGTATAGTTTACGTTTGATTGAAACTGTATAAAAACCAGTGTAGACATCTTTGAGAAATCGTAGTGCGAATTAAATTTTTGGGTACCTTCCGAATCGAAAACTGAATACCGCCTAAACTGAAATAAGTTTATTTGGTTATCGACTATCCAAATCTACAAACCCGATAAACCTGATAAATTTATGTGAAATGGACATTTTTATACTAATCACCCTGTATCCCCTAAGCCGGAAGTTGGATCTGACTCTTATAGGATTTTAAAACATTTCATTTTAATCTTTTATGGCTCCTAGATTTAATTTGAACCTTACATCGGTTTAGCCATCTACGAGAGAAATGAGTAACACTATTTCAATTTCGTTTCACATGTTACCCTGTAGTTCCGGAACCGGTCCCGTATTTTTACACACATAGGTGCAGAGTTAGAAATTATTTAGTTGTCCCCTGCCATGCGCGCAAATGCATGGCGGTGCCTCAGGTAGATACCGTGCGTGGGCGCGCACGGCACTGAACCGATCGAGCACTGAAAAATCATGCAGTCGAGTAAGAATTCATTACGCATTCCGTCATTTCGATAATGTGGGACATACTTGCTGACTGCAGATTTTTTTTCGACCCTGTCTGCAGATATTTGAAATTTTTACCTGACATCTCTGCTTAGCTATCATTTTCCAACAGGTGTGAGTTTATTATATGTCGTTTCAGAACCATAAAACTCCTGTATACAATTCCACATTCCAAACATTTGAACGGCAGTACTTCATTTTTGCTCATATTTAGTTTATGAATTTGTTGAAAATGAGCTTTTCACTCTTTCACGTATCCCGGAACGAAGCTTGCCCAAACGTGGCAGCGAAAACCTTTACTGTGCTTTACTCACGAAAACAGACGCATAAATTTCTGATTTAAATTTAATTCTTTTCTTATTAGGAGATTTAACAATATTACCACTTAATTTTTGATAGAATTCTTCATCTATCGCGGCCCTAACATGCACCATTTTCCTTCAGATTTCTTTTTAATAGATATACAAAAATCAGTGAACGCAAATTTTCATGTTTTTTTGTTGTTGTTATTCTACTTGAAGAAGAAGTATTGTACAGGTATGTAGTGTTAGTTTAAAAATAACGTGGAAAAAACTTCGGAAATTGTCCAGTAAGACTAGTCCAACTGTTCTTCAACTCCTCATATTAAAACGTGCTTAATCTACCTAGCAGTGTGATGATATCTTTTTTTATCATCCGCATGTGTTTTTGGCATGAATATTCTTCGGTGTTTTAGTTCTTGTCATTATTTTAATGACCGTCGTTTTAAGCGGCAATTCAATGTTTTAATTATTCATTACTCTATAATGTCGAAACTGCAAATCGGATCGAATTTGAATTTAAACGTGTGACAATCGATTGAACATTCCATGAGATGTCGTAGTAAGTTCGACTTTAGAGTTTACGGTACTACCAGAACCGGAACCAGCATAACCGAAAACGATTCGTAAGACCATAAATTATTATGACGAAAAAATTGCAATAGTTTTGAGTCCAACTTTGAAGCTTTTTTGAATTATCCCTGGGCGTTAGCACAATCTTGAGACAGATTGAATGATGCTGTCGTGGTCCCAGGGCTTGTCTGTATCCTTACTCAATGGAGAAGGATGCACACTAATGGTGCCATGGGTAATGTCTGACAAGAAGAGGCAACAATACACAGAATGGGAACAATAAAATGGATACGTTCCTCTTTCTGAGAGTGCCAAACTTGTCAGGCATTGTCCATGCTACAACAAATACTACACTTTGATCTAGGGTAGAGAAGCAATCTACTAATCAAGTTTGATCTCTTTTGCAGTATGCAGTTGGTTTTAGGATGACGGAATCATATACTCTTTGTTACCTCTTGGAACCGCAAATGAAGTGGATAACAGCGCCCGAAACATCCACACATAGTAATTTAGTTGCTTGTTGGAAATAACTCTCTCTTAGATTACATTGTAGTATGCTTGGCGCTTTCTCAGACATTCGACACTTTTACTTAGATCCAAACTAATGATTCACTCACTCATCAATATTTTCATATTTTCATATGCTACTATGCAAAACATATATTTATTTCCTCTTCCAAGATTGTAGATTAAGTACACCATCAAGCCATATCTAGTAAGTATAATTTCAATTGAATATCTTCGTTAAATATTTCAGCAACGAATTTGCTCATGGTGAAAGGATCAATGCACAATTCCTGGCCGCCAGTGTTCAGCTGGTCAACATAGACTAGTTCGTCTGACAAGGAATTGAAATTGTATATCCTGGATCCATAAATGGGCCCGGTTTAGAATCTGCGCTTTTCAGCTGCCCGATCGGTAAACCCAGAAAAAAGTAATTATTATTATTTCTTTATTATTGATAAATTATCACATTGAGATATTAAAAGGTTTCTCCGACATAGTCAAAAAAGCGATGCAATGGAGAAAGATAGAAACAATCAGAGCAGATTAGAATGAATAGTGTTAGTAGACCAAACATCTACATCTACATCTATTTAGGAACTTTAAAGTAATAATCGTTTGTACCGCTTCAGACATAAAAGACTATATAGGAAAGCAGGGCCAAGACCGAAGCGGATACAATGCGAAATTTTGCAAAGTTTCATCGACGAGGACATTTAAGACACAGAAGCAGTTCATAGGATGACAAAATACTAATACGATACAGACGCACGACTCAATGATTGACTGGTTACAGGGTGAAGCACACACTTCCTGCCCAAGTGACAAACTCTCTGGTGAACTGGCAATAGAAGATATTCGTATCTTTCGTTGCAAATTGATAATCGTAAAGGAATCTGTCGCTTGGGTTACATGATGCTGGAGGGAACCTATCAATGACAGGCCGGTTTCCTCCTTCGTTACTAATGTTCATTTGGGCACCATAGCCTAGTTCGTCCGGTATGGAAAGTGCGGATCGTTGTAACCACCCCCCTCGGCCAGAGTAGCCCATAAAGGAAAAAAAATTGAAGCTTTTTTGAATTGTCATCTTCTATATCGCTATGAGTTTTAAAAACTTATCACCCTTTAATTCCAGAATCGGATAAAATTTATTAATTTTGTTTGGGACCATAAATCCTTTATTTTTGATTTATGTTTTTGAAATTCGATTTAGCCTTTTTGAGAAAACGATTGAGCTTTGAGAAACGATTCGATACTGGAAGCGGAATTCTATAATCGGTGTAGCCGAAGTCAGTTAAATCCCCTTCAACAGCTGTATAGTTTACGTTTGATTGAAACTGTATAAAAACCAGTGTAGACATCTTTGAGAAATCGTAGTGCGAATTAAATTTTTGGGTACCTTCCGAATCGAAAACTGAATACCGCCTAAACTGAAATAAGTTTATTTGGTTATCGACTATCCAAATCTACAAACCCGATAAACCTGATAAATTTATGTGAAATGGACATTTTTATACTAATCACCCTGTATCCCCTAAGCCGGAAGTTGGATCTGACTCTTATAGGATTTTAAAACATTTCATTTTAATCTTTTATGGCTCCTAGATTTAATTTGAACCTTACATCGGTTTAGCCATCTACGAGAGAAATGAGTAACACTATTTCAATTTCGTTTCACATGTTACCCTGTAGTTCCGGAACCGGTCCCGTATTTTTACACACATAGGTGCAGAGTTAGAAATTATTTAGTTGTCCCCTGCCATGCGCGCAAATGCATGGCGGTGCCTCAGGTAGATACCGTGCGTGGGCGCGCACGGCACTGAACCGATCGAGCACTGAAAAATCATGCAGTCGAGTAAGAATTCATTACGCATTCCGTCATTTCGATAATGTGGGACATACTTGCTGACTGCAGATTTTTTTTCGACCCTGTCTGCAGATATTTGAAATTTTTACCTGACATCTCTGCTTAGCTATCATTTTCCAACAGGTGTGAGTTTATTATATGTCGTTTCAGAACCATAAAACTCCTGTATACAATTCCACATTCCAAACATTTGAACGGCAGTACTTCATTTTTGCTCATATTTAGTTTATGAATTTGTTGAAAATGAACTTTTCACTCTTTCACGTATCCCGGAACGAAGCTTGCCCAAACGTGGCAGCGAAAACCTTTACTGTGCTTTACTCACGAAAACAGACGCATAAATTTCTGATTTAAATTTAATTCTTTTCTTATTAGGAGATTTAACAATATTACCACTTAATTTTTGATAGAATTCTTCATCTATCGCGGCCCTAACATGCACCATTTTCCTTCAGATTTCTTTTTAATAGATATACAAAAATCAGTGAACGCAAATTGTCATGTTTTTTTGTTGTTGTTATTCTACTTGAAGAAGAAGTATTGTACAGGTATGTAGTGTTAGTTTAAAAATAACGTGGAAAAAACTTCGGAAATTGTCCAGTAAGACTAGTCCAACTGTTCTTCAACTCCTCATATTAAAACGTGCTTAATCTACCTAGCAGTGTGATGATATCTTTTTTTATCATCCGCATGTGTTTTTGGCATGAATATTCTTCGGTGTTTTAGTTCTTGTCATTATTTTAATGACCGTCGTTTTAAGCGGCAATTCAATGTTTTAATTATTCATTACTCTATAATGTCGAAACTGCAAATCGGATCGAATTTGAATTTAAACGTGTGACAATCGATTGAACATTCCATGAGATGTCGTAGTAAGTTCGACTTTAGAGTTTACGGTACTACCAGAACCGGAACCAGCATAACCGAAAACGATTCGTAAGACCATAAATTATTATGACGAAAAAATTGCAATAGTTTTGAGTCCAACTTTGAAGCTTTTTTGAATTATCCCTGGGCGTTAGCACAATCTTGAGACAGATTGAATGATGCTGTCGTGGTCCCAGGGCTTGTCTGTATCCTTACTCAATGGAGAAGGATGCACACTAATGGTGCCATGGGTAATGTCTGACAAGAAGAGGCAACAATACACAGAATGGGAACAATAAAATGGATACGTTCCTCTTTCTGAGAGTGCCAAACTTGTCAGGCATTGTCCATGCTACAACAAATACTACACTTTGATCTAGGGTAGAGAAGCAATCTACTAATCAAGTTTGATCTCTTTTGCAGTATGCAGTTGGTTTTAGGATGACGGAATCATATACTCTTTGTTACCTCTTGGAACCGCAAATGAAGTGGATAACAGCGCCCGAAACATCCACACATAGTAATTTAGTTGCTTGTTGGAAATAACTCTCTCTTAGATTACATTGTAGTATGCTTGGCGCTTTCTCAGACATTCGACACTTTTACTTAGATCCAAACTAATGATTCACTCACTCATCAATATTTTCATATTTTCATATGCTACTATGCAAAACATATATTTATTTCCTCTTCCAAGATTGTAGATTAAGTACACCATCAAGCCATATCTAGTAAGTATAATTTCAATTGAATATCTTCGTTAAATATTTCAGCAACGAATTTGCTCATGGTGAAAGGATCAATGCACAATTCCTGGCCGCCAGTGTTCAGCTGGTCAACATAGACTAGTTCGTCTGACAAGGAATTGAAATTGTATATCCTGGATCCATAAATGGGCCCGGTTTAGAATCTGCGCTTTTCAGCTGCCCGATCGGTAAACCCAGAAAAAAGTAATTATTATTCTTTCTTTATTATTGATAAATTATCACATTGAGATATTAAAAGGTTTCTCCGACATAGTCAAAAAAGCGATGCAATGGAGAAAGATAGAAACAATCAGAGCAGATTAGAATGAATAGTGTTAGTAGACCAAACATCTACATCTACATCTATTTAGGAACTTTAAAGTAATAATCGTTTGTACCGCTTCAGACATAAAAGACTATATAGGAAAGCAGGGCCAAGACCGAAGCGGATACAATGCGAAATTTTGCAAAGTTTCATCGACGAGGACATTTAAGACACAGAAGCAGTTCATAGGATGACAAAATACTAATACGATACAGACGCACGACTCAATGATTGACTGGTTACAGGGTGAAGCACACACTTCCTGCCCAAGTGACAAACTCTCTGGTGAACTGGCAATAGAAGATATTCGTATCTTTCGTTGCAAATTGATAATCGTAAAGGAATCTGTCGCTTGGGTTACATGATGCTGGAGGGAACCTATCAATGACAGGCCGGTTTCCTCCTTCGTTACTAATGTTCATTTGGGCACCATAGCCTAGTTCGTCCGGTATGGAAAGTGCGGATCGTTGTAACCACCCCCCTCGGCCAGAGTAGCCCATAAAGGAAAAAAAATTGAAGCTTTTTTGAATTGTCATCTTCTATATCGCTATGAGTTTTAAAAACTTATCACCCTTTAATTCCAGAATCGGATAAAATTTATTAATTTTGTTTGGGACCATAAATCCTTTATTTTTGATTTATGTTTTTGAAATTCGATTTAGCCTTTTTGAGAAAACGATTGAGCTTTGAGAAACGATTCGATACTGGAAGCGGAATTCTATAATCGGTGTAGCCGAAGTCAGTTAAATCCCCTTCAACAGCTGTATAGTTTACGTTTGATTGAAACTGTATAAAAACCAGTGTAGACATCTTTGAGAAATCGTAGTGCGAATTAAATTTTTGGGTACCTTCCGAATCGAAAACTGAATACCGCCTAAACTGAAATAAGTTTATTTGGTTATCGACTATCCAAATCTACAAACCCGATAAACCTGATAAATTTATGTGAAATGGACATTTTTATACTAATCACCCTGTATCCCCTAAGCCGGAAGTTGGATCTGACTCTTATAGGATTTTAAAACATTTCATTTTAATCTTTTATGGCTCCTAGATTTAATTTGAACCTTACATCGGTTTAGCCATCTACGAGAGAAATGAGTAACACTATTTCAATTTCGTTTCACATGTTACCCTGTAGTTCCGGAACCGGTCCCGTATTTTTACACACATAGGTGCAGAGTTAGAAATTATTTAGTTGTCCCCTGCCATGCGCGCAAATGCATGGCGGTGCCTCAGGTAGATACCGTGCGTGGGCGCGCACGGCACTGAACCGATCGAGCACTGAAAAATCATGCAGTCGAGTAAGAATTCATTACGCATTCCGTCATTTCGATAATGTGGGACATACTTGCTGACTGCAGATTTTTTTTCGACCCTGTCTGCAGATATTTGAAATTTTTACCTGACATCTCTGCTTAGCTATCATTTTCCAACAGGTGTGAGTTTATTATATGTCGTTTCAGAACCATAAAACTCCTGTATACAATTCCACATTCCAAACATTTGAACGGCAGTACTTCATTTTTGCTCATATTTAGTTTATGAATTTGTTGAAAATGAACTTTTCACTCTTTCACGTATCCCGGAACGAAGCTTGCCCAAACGTGGCAGCGAAAACCTTTACTGTGCTTTACTCACGAAAACAGACGCATAAATTTCTGATTTAAATTTAATTCTTTTCTTATTAGGAGATTTAACAATATTACCACTTAATTTTTGATAGAATTCTTCATCTATCGCGGCCCTAACATGCACCATTTTCCTTCAGATTTCTTTTTAATAGATATACAAAAATCAGTGAACGCAAATTTTCATGTTTTTTTGTTGTTGTTATTCTACTTGAAGAAGAAGTATTGTACAGGTATGTAGTGTTAGTTTAAAAATAACGTGGAAAAAACTTCGGAAATTGTCCAGTAAGACTAGTCCAACTGTTCTTCAACTCCTCATATTAAAACGTGCTTAATCTACCTAGCAGTGTGATGATATCTTTTTTTATCATCCGCATGTGTTTTTGGCATGAATATTCTTCGGTGTTTTAGTTCTTGTCATTATTTTAATGACCGTCGTTTTAAGCGGCAATTCAATGTTTTAATTATTCATTACTCTATAATGTCGAAACTGCAAATCGGATCGAATTTGAATTTAAACGTGTGACAATCGATTGAACATTCCATGAGATGTCGTAGTAAGTTCGACTTTAGAGTTTACGGTACTACCAGAACCGGAACCAGCATAACCGAAAACGATTCGTAAGACCATAAATTATTATGACGAAAAAATTGCAATAGTTTTGAGTCCAACTTTGAAGCTTTTTTGAATTATCCCTGGGCGTTAGCACAATCTTGAGACAGATTGAATGATGCTGTCGTGGTCCCAGGGCTTGTCTGTATCCTTACTCAATGGAGAAGGATGCACACTAATGGTGCCATGGGTAATGTCTGACAAGAAGAGGCAACAATACACAGAATGGGAACAATAAAATGGATACGTTCCTCTTTCTGAGAGTGCCAAACTTGTCAGGCATTGTCCATGCTACAACAAATACTACACTTTGATCTAGGGTAGAGAAGCAATCTACTAATCAAGTTTGATCTCTTTTGCAGTATGCAGTTGGTTTTAGGATGACGGAATCATATACTCTTTGTTACCTCTTGGAACCGCAAATGAAGTGGATAACAGCGCCCGAAACATCCACACATAGTAATTTAGTTGCTTGTTGGAAATAACTCTCTCTTAGATTACATTGTAGTATGCTTGGCGCTTTCTCAGACATTCGACACTTTTACTTAGATCCAAACTAATGATTCACTCACTCATCAATATTTTCATATTTTCATATGCTACTATGCAAAACATATATTTATTTCCTCTTCCAAGATTGTAGATTAAGTATACCATCAAGCCATATTTAGTAAGTATAATTTCAATTGAATATCTTCGTTAAATATTTCAGCATCGAATTTGCTCATGGTGAAAGGATCAATGCACAATTCCTGGCCGCCAGTGTTCAGCTGGTCAACATAGACTAGTTCGTCTGACAAGGAATTGAAATTGTATATCCTGGATCCATAAATGGGCCCGGTTTAGAATCTGCGCTTTTCAGCTGCCCGATCGGTAAACCCAGAAAAAAGTAATTATTATTATTTCTTTATTATTGATAAATTATCACATTGAGATATTAAAAGGTTTCTCCGACATAGTCAAAAAAGCGATGCAATGGAGAAAGATAGAAACAATCAGAGCAGATTAGAATGAATAGTGTTAGTAGACCAAACATCTACATCTACATCTATTTAGGAACTTTAAAGTAATAATCGTTTGTACCGCTTCAGACATAAAAGACTATATAGGAAAGCAGGGCCAAGACCGAAGCGGATACAATGCGAAATTTTGCAAAGTTTCATCGACGAGGACATTTAAGACACAGAAGCAGTTCATAGGATGACAAAATACTAATACGATACAGACGCACGACTCAATGATTGACTGGTTACAGGGTGAAGCACACACTTCCTGCCCAAGTGACAAACTCTCTGGTGAACTGGCAATAGAAGATATTCGTATCTTTCGTTGCAAATTGATAATCGTAAAGGAATCTGTCGCTTGGGTTACATGATGCTGGAGGGAACCTATCAATGACAGGCCGGTTTCCTCCTTCGTTACTAATGTTCATTTGGGCACCATAGCCTAGTTCGTCCGGTATGGAAAGTGCGGATCGTTGTAACCACCCCCCTCGGCCAGAGTAGCCCATAAAGGAAAAAAAATTGAAGCTTTTTTGAATTGTCATCTTCTATATCGCTATGAGTTTTAAAAACTTATCACCCTTTAATTCCAGAATCGGATAAAATTTATTAATTTTGTTTGGGACCATAAATCCTTTATTTTTGATTTATGTTTTTGAAATTCGATTTAGCCTTTTTGAGAAAACGATTGAGCTTTGAGAAACGATTCGATACTGGAAGCGGAATTCTAAAATCGGTGTAGCCGAAGTCAGTTAAATCCCCTTCAACAGCTGTATAGTTTACGTTTGATTGAAACTGTATAAAAACCAGTGTAGACATCTTTGAGAAATCGTAGTGCGAATTAAATTTTTGGGTACCTTCCGAATCGAAAACTGAATACCGCCTAAACTGAAATAAGTTTATTTGGTTATCGACTATCCAAATCTACAAACCCGATAAACCTGATAAATTTATGTGAAATGGACATTTTTATACTAATCACCCTGTATCCCCTAAGCCGGAAGTTGGATCTGACTCTTATAGGATTTTAAAACATTTCATTTTAATCTTTTATGGCTCCTAGATTTAATTTGAACCTTACATCGGTTTAGCCATCTACGAGAGAAATGAGTAACACTATTTCAATTTCGTTTCACATGTTACCCTGTAGTTCCGGAACCGGTCCCGTATTTTTACACACATAGGTGCAGAGTTAGAAATTATTTAGTTGTCCCCTGCCATGCGCGCAAATGCATGGCGGTGCCTCAGGTAGATACCGTGCGTGGGCGCGCACGGCACTGAACCGATCGAGCACTGAAAAATCATGCAGTCGAGTAAGAATTCATTACGCATTCCGTCATTTCGATAATGTGGGACATACTTGCTGACTGCAGATTTTTTTTCGACCTTGTCTGCAGATATTTGAAATTTTTACCTGACATCTCTGCTTAGCTATCATTTTCCAACAGGTGTGAGTTTATTATATGTCGTTTCAGAACCATAAAACTCCTGTATACAATTCCACATTCCAAACATTTGAACGGCAGTACTTCATTTTTGCTCATGTTTATGAATTTGTTGAAAATGAGCTTTTCACTCTTTCACGTATCCCGAAACGAAGCTTGCCCAAACGTGGCAGCGAAAACCTTTACTGTGCTTTACTCACGAAAACAGACGCATAAATTTCTGATTTAAATTTAATTCTTTTCTTATTAGGAGATTTAACAATATTACCACTTAATTTTTGATAGAATTCTTCATCTATCGCGGCCCTAACATGCACCATTTTCCTTCAGATTTCTTTTTAATAGATATACAAAAATCAGTGAACGCAAATTTTCATGTTTTTTTGTTGTTGTTATTCTACTTGAAGAAGAAGTATTGTACAGGTATGTAGTGTTAGTTTAAAAATAACGTGGAAAAAACTTCGGAAATTGTCCAGTAAGACTAGTCCAACTGTTCTTCAACTCCTCATATTAAAACGTGCTTAATCTACCTAGCAGTGTGATGATATCTTTTTTTATCATCCGCATGTGTTTTTGGCATGAATATTCTTCGGTGTTTTAGTTCTTGTCATTATTTTAATGACCGTCGTTTTAAGCGGCAATTCAATGTTTTAATTATTCATTACTCTATAATGTCGAAACTGCAAATCGGATCGAATTTGAATTTAAACGTGTGACAATCGATTGAACATTCCATGAGATGTCGTAGTAAGTTCGACTTTAGAGTTTACGGTACTACCAGAACCGGAACCAGCATAACCGAAAACGATTCGTAAGACCATAAATTATTATGACGAAAAAATTGCAATAGTTTTGAGTCCAACTTTGAAGCTTTTTTGAATTATCCCTGGGCGTTAGCACAATCTTGAGACAGATTGAATGATGCTGTCGTGGTCCCAGGGCTTGTCTGTATCCTTACTCAATGGAGAAGGATGCACACTAATGGTGCCATGGGTAATGTCTGACAAGAAGAGGCAACAATACACAGAATGGGAGCAATAAAATGGATACGTTCCTCTTTCTGAGAGTGCCAAACTTGTCAGGCATTGTCCATGCTACAACAAATACTACACTTTGATCTAGGGTAGAGAAGCAATCTACTAATCAAGTTTGATCTCTTTTGCAGTATGCAGTTGGTTTTAGGATGACGGAATCATATACTCTTTGTTACCTCTTGGAACCGCAAATGAAGTGGATAACAGCGCCCGAAACATCCACACATAGTAATTTAGTTGCTTGTTGGAAATAACTCTCTCTTAGATTACATTGTAGTATGCTTGGCGCTTTCTCAGACATTCGACACTTTTACTTAGATCCAAACTAATGATTCACTCACTCATCAATATTTTCATATTTTCATATGCTACTATGCAAAACATATATTTATTTCCTCTTCCAAGATTGTAGATTAAGTACACCATCAAGCCATATTTAGTAAGTATAATTTCAATTGAATATCTTCGTTAAATATTTCAGCAACGAATTTGCTCATGGTGAAAGGATCAATGCACAATTCCTGGCCGCCAGTGTTCAGCTGGTCAACATAGACTAGTTCGTCTGACAAGGAATTGAAATTGTATATCCTGGATCCATAAATGGGCCCGGTTTAGAATCTGCGCTTTTCAGCTGCCCGATCGGTAAACCCAGAAAAAAGTAATTATTATTATTTCTTTATTATTGATAAATTATCACATTGAGATATTAAAAGGTTTCTCCGACATAGTCAAAAAAGCGATGCAATGGAGAAAGATAGAAACAATCAGAGCAGATTAGAATGAATAGTGTTAGTAGACCAAACATCTACATCTACATCTATTTAGGAACTTTAAAGTAATAATCGTTTGTACCGCTTCAGACATAAAAGACTATATAGGAAAGCAGGGCCAAGACCGAAGCGGATACAATGCGAAATTTTGCAAAGTTTCATCGACGAGGACATTTAAGACACAGAAGCAGTTCATAGGATGACAAAATACTAATACGATACAGACGCACGACTCAATGATTGACTGGTTACAGGGTGAAGCACACACTTCCTGCCCAAGTGACAAACTCTCTGGTGAACTGGCAATAGAAGATATTCGTATCTTTCGTTGCAAATTGATAATCGTAAAGGAATCTGTCGCTTGGGTTACATGATGCTGGAGGGAACCTATCAATGACAGGCCGGTTTCCTCCTTCGTTACTAATGTTCATTTGGGCACCATAGCCTAGTTCGTCCGGTATGGAAAGTGCGGATCGTTGTAACCACCCCCCTCGGCCAGAGTAGCCCATAAAGGAAAAAAAATTGAAGCTTTTTTGAATTGTCATCTTCTATATCGCTATGAGTTTTAAAAACTTATCACCCTTTAATTCCAGAATCGGATAAAATTTATTAATTTTGTTTGGGACCATAAATCCTTTATTTTTGATTTATGTTTTTGAAATTCGATTTAGCCTTTTTGAGAAAACGATTGAGCTTTGAGAAACGATTCGATACTGGAAGCGGAATTCTAAAATCGGTGTAGCCGAAGTCAGTTAAATCCCCTTCAACAGCTGTATAGTTTACGTTTGATTGAAACTGTATAAAAACCAGTGTAGACATCTTTGAGAAATCGTAGTGCGAATTAAATTTTTGGGTACCTTCCGAATCGAAAACTGAATACCGCCTAAACTGAAATAAGTTTATTTGGTTATCGACTATCCAAATCTACAAACCCGATAAACCTGATAAATTTATGTGAAATGGACATTTTTATACTAATCACCCTGTATTCCCTAAGCCGGAAGTTTGATCTGACTCTTATAGGATTTTAAAACATTTCATTTTAATCTTTTATGGCTCCTAGATTTAATTTGAACCTTACATCGGTTTAGCCATCTACGAGAGAAATGAGTAACACTATTTCAATTTCGTTTCACATGTTACCCTGTAGTTTCGGAACCGGTCCCGTATTTTTACACACATAGGTGCAGAGTTAGAAATTATTTAGTTGTCCCCTGCCATGCGCGCAAATGCATGGCGGTGCCTCAGGTAGATACGGTGCGTGGGCGCGCACGGCACAGCATTCAGTAAAAAAAATTCTAAATTCCGCTGTATGTTTAAAAAAAATACGCGGTTTGTTGCTAAAATTAAGCGAGACTTAACGTTAAAATGCGTATTCTGGGATTGTTTAAAAAAATTGACTTGGCTTGAAAAATCGGCAAAGTTCATGTAAATGGATTTACAATCGGTCATGTATTTTTGAACATATACGGGCGGAGTTATACGCGATAGCGTGGACCCCTGTCATGCGCGCACATTCCCGCGACCACTTAGGTAGACACCGTGCGTGGGTGACCTATGCATGCATGTGCGCGCATGCACGTAACTTTGCACCAAGTCAACCGATTAATGCGAGATTTCTTGCATTCGAAAGGTAACGAATGCCACTACATTTCGTATTACTACGTTTTCCCTTGAATTTTTTTTGGACTTGGTGGTATAACCGCTAAGTGATACCGAGTGCGTGGGTCACCCGCGCACTATTTGTTTAACACGTGCTTACCCGGGTAAATTATTAACAACCCAGCAAACTTTTTTTTAAATGTAACACTGGAAATATGTTTTGGCATCGTTGACCAATTTTTTGGCATCGTTGACCATCACTTGGCATCGTTGACCAATGTTTTGGCATCGTTATCAATGTAATGCTTATCCGTGCGAGCATGTTGACCCAGTTCTTAGTGAACGGTTCCGTCATTTAGCACTGTAACGTGAATAGACGCGAAACGCATCAGCAAATTGCCTTGAACGAGTTGGCCGGTACGTGCCGTAGCATGTAGGGATAAGTGTCTGCTTTACCAGCACTTTTGCTTTACCAGCACTTCTGCTTTACCAGCACTTCTGCTTTACCAGCACTTCTGCTTTACCAGCACTTCTGCTTTACCAGCACTTCTGCTTTACCAGCACTTCTGCTTTACCAGCGCTTGCTTCTGTACCGTGAACGCAGTAGGCGTGTCGGCTCGATAGGCGCAAGGAAATAAATATGTACAAATGTTTATACATTTAATATTGTTAACAATTATATGTACCCCGGAAACCGGAAATCAATCTAACAGCCAAGTAGGCTGGATAGATATAAAATGTTATAGACATGGGCATAGATTTCGCCTAAGTCTTAAATAAGTAAAGTTGGAAGTAGTATATATAAGATGATCAGATGCACTAAGTCTATCGACAATAACATTACAAGTTCGCTTCGCATACAAGGTCGTGCGCAACCTACTTCATTTAATATTCCTCGATCATGCATGTACTTCCAAATATAAAACAAGTCTTGATATCAGAAAAATGAAATGAAAATACTGGTATATTGAAATAAGAAGATTGATATATTATGTTTGGTAGTGCAAAACCTATGTTACGGTCCTTCATTATTATCATCTAGTAAAGCAACTAAACTCAAAGGCACTAAACATAAATAACCAATTTAAAACGGTCATGTTAGTTTTGTATGGAAAAAATCCGGCAGAAACAAAACCAATAATATCCGCTAGGAAAAATTCTCTGCCGGAAACGGTTGTTGCATCGTTGCCAGGCTCTTGCCCGAATTTTGCAACGATTTCGGCAAAATTAGTTGACAGACGCTGTTCGGCATCTGAAAAGAAATCTGCCAGGCAACTGCGAGCGGGATGCTGGTACACAAAAATAAGTAAAAAATTTAATACCAAAAATTAACTTTCTTTACTTATTTTTATTTTGGCAGCGTGCAGGTTGTACACGCTTAAAAATAGTTACTCAAAAATGAGTAAGATCTCACTCATCTACAGAAAAAGTGGAACAACTTTTATTTAGAGTAACTCCAAAGTTACTCAAATTTGAGTTCTTCCACTGGAAACGATATTTGGGTAAAATCTACTCATTTATTGAGTAATACTTAATTTGTACGTGTACCAAAAATAGAGTAACTATCACTCAAATTTTGAGTGAAATTTTATTTCACATATACCAAATTTGCAAAAAAAATTGTTCCTTTTCTGAGTGTATTGTATTAAAATATTAAGTAATTGAACTCAATACTATATCAAGTGGTGGTCGCTTGGAGTTGTGTGTCAATCGCAAATTAACATACATGTCAGTTATGCTCAGGCACCAATCATACACTTATTCCTCATAAATGACATTTGAGCATATTCGTTTCCATACTAAAGCACAACACGGAGTTTATCATTCCGGTTTTTGCAGACACAACACCGTTTGTGTTAAGCGACTCACCCTCGAAACACGCGATCTCACTAACAAAAAATACAACCTGTTGCTACAAATGGTTATTACAACTTTTAGACTGATCTTGCGAATAGTGACAAAAAAACGAGTTCTTGCGTTAAACTCAAATTTAGAGTAGAAGTTACTCAATATCATTGATGATAACTACTCAATTTTTGACGTTTCCATGTATCATTTGAAAATGAGTAACTAGTACTCAAACTCTGAGTAACTTTTTCTAAGCGTGTACTTCAGAGATGCCAGGTAAAAATTTCAAATATCTACAGCAGAGATGCCATTTATACAGATTTATGTGTATTATACAGATTTTTACATGCGCATACAGATTTAATACAGAGTACAGATTTCTTACAGATTTCTCAAATTTAATGCAGATTTATACAGATTTCACCAAAAGTATTAAACTATCTATTAGTATTTGATTGCAATGACGAGATAAACGTTTAGGAATCAACGTACAAATCACTTTTTAAAATATATATTTTTGTGCAGATATTTAATGAACACTGAAATCCATTTATATTAAAATTTGTAACTAAATTGAACTTAAAAGTTAGACAAGTCTTGGCATCATGAAACATTATTGCCAGACTGACAGTTGTATTACCTAGAGTGCCTATAACCATAGATTCATAGTAGATTATAGTCATTCTAGTATTACCTGACTAGACATTGCATATTGGGTTTTGGAAATCCATCTCAACTTATGAAGTGAACATTTTCAAATTAGACAAGTATATGGCACCATAATTCAAATGTTGTTGATAGGAAAAAAACTATAAAATTTCGTCGATGAATATAATATAAGATATGAAATTTAATCTACCACTCTATAACCATAATCTATTGGAATAACAACTTTTAACATAATTGTATTGTAGAAATTTCATTTTATTAGTGAATACAGATAAATACAGATATTTTATACGAATCAATACAGATTTTCTATAAAAATATCTGGCATCTCTGATCTACAGACAGGGTCTGTAAATCTGAAAAGAAAGTCTTTCTGGCAGCAATTTCTCTATAAAGTACAGAGATGACAGATATTTTCATAGCAAATCTGTATTGCCTGCATAAAAAATCTGTATTTATGCCCCGTTTACACTTCTGCTGGCTGCCAGCATGCTGGTGTCAGTGTACTGGCCTCTTAGGAAAAAAACGTTCAACGGTGGTTCTTCGTTGGTCTAATACTTTGGATCATTGGACCACAGTTGAACGTTTTTTCCTAAGAGGGCAGTACACTGACACCAGCATGCTGGCAGCCAGCAGAAGTGTAAACGGGGCATTATCTGTATTCACTAATAAAATGAAATTTCTACAATTAAATAATGATGCTAAAATAACAGATATAATGAGCATTCATTCTTCATATTTTCGTAAGTTATTGCCGCGCTCAGAATTCATCGACGAAATTAAATAGGTTGAAAATGTTGACTTCATAAGTTAACTTGGAACCCAACGCCCAATATTCAACGTTACGTCAAGTCATACAACTCTCAGACTGACAAAGTATGAAACTTGCCATGGCATGACTTGAATATCAGTTCAAATTGGTTCCAAATTATAAATGTATTTTAGTTTTCATCATCTGCATGAAAGATCTCCATTTCAATGTGTTATTTGTCCGTTTTTAACTCGTCACTGCAATCAAATACTAATAGATACATTTAGAGGTTTTGTTGGTTTCTGCAAAAACTGTGAAATGCTTTAAGCACCGACTCATAGAAGGCGAAACGCGAAGAAATAGAAACAAAATATGCGTGTAATATGAGCCTTTAACACTAAATATCCTCACACATTCCCAGACCTTGTAATATGAATATTCAAGACTAAATCTTTCACACACCCCAGACCACACGCACTTGACAAAAACCCGTAAAAGCACCATTCCACGAAAACCTAGAAACCTACATAAAATAAATACATTACCTACATGAAGGCAACTAAAATATCAACACTTGCACTTTACGGTGACCTAAAGAAAGAAACAACGTGACCCCAAAAAAAGAAACAACGTAATCATAAAATACGACTGCAGAAACAAGGAAGCATCAAGTTTCAAATCGTTATGTCATCGCAGAACACACAAAATAAACATAACTCATTGTTCGTGCTACATTCCTGGCGATCGGACGTGCGAGTGTCGGTATCCGCTTTTCGTCGCGTCTGCAATCTTCACGAGTGTTTAGTGTGTCGGCGACAGTGCTGACTCATCAAAGTGCGAGCGTGCTAGCCACCACGCGTATCGAGTAGAATAGCAACAAATTGAATTAGAGCTAAGTCACGCAACCACCACTCATTCAAATAGTGACAGTAAGTAAACTAAGCCACACCTACATCCGAGAAACCAAAACCAAAATGGGAGGCCCAGAGCCCCCACCCCTCAATAATTTCCCCCCCTTACCCCCATCCAGTGCCTCCCCCGCATACATGCAAAAAGGTGACGAAATAGATACTCACATACTACTTTTACGTCCCACAATCAATGATAACCAAACAAACAAGCTCCCCCCCAACCCCTTCCTTATCCAAAAAATTATTCAACAATTCATCGGGGCTGACTACAACAAATTCCTAAGTGCAACGAAAACGGCACGAGGAACACAATACATATTAAAAACAACGTCCAGGCACGTATACACAAGACTCAGGACTCTCCAAAGCCTCGGAAATGATTACCCGGTCGAGGTCATACCACACCCGACCCTTAATAGAGTCCAGGGTGTTATCTACGACGTCGACACTATCAACCTCTCCGAGGCAGAACTGCTAACCGAACTAAAAGCTCAAAACGTTATTGACGTTCGGAGAATTACTAAGTCTGTTAATGGAACACTCACCAACACCCCGCTACTCATTCTGTCATTCGCCGGTATCAAACTACCGGAGAAAATCTTCATTGGGTTAATCCGCACCGAAGTAAGGCAGTACTATCCCGCTCCATTGCAATGTTACCGATGTGGCCACTTCGGTCACGGCAGCAAAGCATGCAACCAGAAAGAGATCTGCTTAAACTGTAGCGAGGAACACGAGAACTCTCGCGAAAACCCATGCAGAAAGAGCAGCAGATGTCCAAATTGCAACGAAAACCACCCCGCTCGATACAAAAAATGTTCGAATTACATCGCCGAAATGAAACTAGTGAAAACTAAAATCGACAATAACCTCACCTATGCGGAAGCTAGGAAACTACACAAGCCAAAACAACAAACCTTCGTTAATGTAGCAAGCAACGAGGCAAAGGAGTGGCGTGAAAAATCAGAAAAATTGGAAAAAGACTTCGAGGAACTCAAAAACCAATATCGCTCAAAGATCACACAACTGGTTAATAGCAAAGACACTCTAATAAAAAAACTGAAACAAGAGCTACAAGAAAGCCAAAAAATTAACATGCAGATTCTCACTGAGATGGCCGAACTAAAGAAACATATTACTGGAAACTACACCCAGTCACAAAGCACATGGACACATCCCAAAGACAACACCCGGAAAACCAAACACAATTCCAACGATGACATCCCCACATCCAACCCTGAAAAAGCAACGGCCAACTACGGAAACCTATTTACGGAGATAACCCCAATTATCAATACATCGAAGAAACTACCTCAACAAAGTGCAGACAAACATAGAGAAAACTCCCCTACCCAATCACCACGAGCAAAAAAACAGAATACAAGCAGAGCCAACGACAATTTCTCACCCCCTCCTGAAATGGAGGGGATAGAAACCGATCATTCCTCGGATATCGACCCAACAATCGAATAAAAGGACATTAAGATACTAACCCCTCCAACAAAAGACATGCACCGAGATCAACTAACTCCACAAAACAAAACAAAAATGATCCAAAACCGAACAACACTCGCATTACAATGGAACACTAACGGACTACGAAACTCTCTAGGCGACCTACAAATATTAATCAATAATACCAATCCTATCTGTCTGGCTTTACAAGAAACCCACCTCTCCGACGCCACCGACCCCACTGCATGGCTCGGACACAATTACACATGGGAAGCTAAAACCGGGGAGAACATCTATCAAACAGTCGGACTTGGAATACGTAAGGACATTCCTTCTACCACCATTCAACTGCGGACAGATCTGATCGCTGTTGCCAGACAGATCACATACCCGTTTAAAATAACGGTCGTCTCGATTTACCTACCCCAAAACATTTCCAATTTAAACCACAAATTCCGCAAACTAATTGAAGAAATTCATCCCCCATTCCTCATCCTGGGGGATGTCAACGCCCACCACGAACGTTGGGGAGCACGCCAAAGCAACCAACGAGGGAACCTAATAATCGAAACCATCGAAGATCACAACGCAATAATTCTAAACGACGGCAGAATTACCTTCACTCGCGGGAACTCCGAATCGGCAATCGACATCTCCATAGCTTCATCATCAGTAGCCAGATTATGCTCTTGGGAGGTCCTCGATGATCCAGCCAACAGCGACCATTTTCCCATTACCATTTCCCATAACCAACACTCACCCGACACGACACGAAGACCACGATGGATCACGGAACGTGCGGACTGGCCCGAATACGAACGCCTTGTATCAATCAACATAGAACCTAACAGGGAGTACACCGCCACAGAGCTCGGCCTTATAATGAACCAAGCCGCCCACGAAACCATACCTAAAACAGGTAAAAAGGCTGCGAAGCGAGCCATCCACTGGTGGTGCCTAGAGGTGGCAGACGCCATCAAAGCCCGCCGTAAGGCACTGCGGGTACTTCAAAAAACCGAAATTAATAACCCAACCCGACAGGAAAAGGAACAGATATTCAGAACTAAAAGGAACCAAGCCAGGAAAGCAATCCGAGAAGCAAAAGAGGCAAGCTGGACCCGATTCTTAGAAGAAATCTCAACCGACTCAAACACAACCCAACTTTGGAGAAGGGTCAACGCCCTAAACGGCAAGCGCCGCCACACCGGCTTCACCCTCAACACTAACGGCACCACCACAATAGACCCCTCCATAATGGCAGAGGAAATGGGCACCCACTTTGCCTCATTATCAGCCAACAATGCCTTACATCCTGCATTCCTAACAAAGAAAGCCAAACTTGAACTCATCAAAACTACCTTTCCCCCCGACACCGGACAACAGTTCAACCAACCATTCTCCGGCTCCGAACTCCAACATGCACTAGCATCAGCACACGGTAAATCAGCCGGAAGCGACGGCATCAGCTACCCACTCATACAGCATCTCCCACCCGACGCCAAAAAAGCACTACTGAAGTGTTATAACACAATATGGGAGCGCGGGGAACTACCTGATTACTGGAAAAGTGCCTTAGTCGTCCCTATTCCCAAGAAATGCGAGGGAAACAGAACCGTAAAAGACTTCCGTCCCATCAGTCTTCTCCCATGTATTGGAAAAATCATGGAAAAAATGGTAAACCGCCGCCTGTCAGCTTATTTAGAGACTAACCAACTGCTCGACCAAAGACAATTCGCTTTCCCCCAAGGCCAAGGAACAGGAATCCACCTGGGAACCCTGGGTCAGATTTTACGCGACGCAAAAGACCAAAACCTGCATGCCGACATAGCCATCCTAGACATAGCCAAAGCCTATAATACAGTATGGCGAGAAGGCATACTGCGCACGCTACTTAAAGAAGGAATCACCGGCAACATGGGTGCATTTCTCAGCAACTATCTTCAAAATCGTCAATTCCAGGTTACCATAGGAGGAAACCGATCATCAACCTTCACCGAAACCAACGGGGTACCCCAAGGCTCCGCACTAGCCGTCACACTCTTTTTAATAGCAATGAACCCTGTATTCCGAAACATAACAAGCAAACTCCACATACTTGTCTATGCCGACGACATAATCCTCGTCTCAACAGGAAAAAACCTCAAATTCATTCGCAGGAAGATCCAAACCGCGGTTAAGAAAATCGGCCAATGGGCGAACTCTGTCGGATTTTCCATAGCACCCCAGAAATGCGCCATTGCACACTGTTGCAACTCTCACCATGTCGCTGCAGGAAATCCAATTAAACTGGATAACACTAACATACCCTTTCAACGCCTACCCAAGATACTCGGCATCACGATCGACCGAAAGCTCACTTTCAACGACCACTTCAAGAACATTAAAAAAGACTGCGAAAGTCGGCTGCGACTTATCAAAACAATAAGCTCCTGCCACCCCCGATGGAACCGACGAACAGCTCTCAACATCAGCAAGGCCCTAATCAATAGCCGGATCTTCTATGGAATTGAAATCACTTGCCTAAACCGGGAAGGCATGCAGAAGACATTAGCTCCTCTCTACAACCGCTCAATCCGTCTGGCAAGCAACCTCTTACCTAGCACCCCGGCGTTCGCTGCCTGCGTTGAATCCGTGTCTTACCCTTCCAATGGTACGCCAATATCACCATTTTCAAAAGGACTCTCGGCTTCCTACAAAGAACAAGAGGCAACAATCGAATATTACTCAGTATTGCCAATGACCTGTACCTAATGTACAATAATACCAGAATGCCCAAACTTGCCAGGATACAACAGATCCGCCGGCGGGAATGGTTTGCCAAAACTCCACGCATCGACACCAGTTTAACCCGCACCCTCCGGGCAGGAACACAATCAAACGTAGTCCGAACCCACTTGCACCGACTAATAGAAGATAACTACCCCTATCATCATCAAATTTTTACCGACGGATCCAAACTGAACGAACATGTCGGAGCCGGTATCTACAGCACAACATCCAACCACAACTTTCGGCTACACTCATCATGCTCAGTATTCTCGGCTGAAGCCTCAGCAATCCTCTACGCAATCAAATCCAAACCCCCCAACACTCCAACGATAATTCTATCCGACTCCTTGGCAGTCCTCACCGCCCTCGAAACAGGCAATTCCCTACACCCCTTCATCCAAGCAATAGAGGAACAGTGCAACAACCAGACGGTCATCTGTTGGATACCCGGACACTCTGGAATCCCCGGCAACGAAGAAGCCGACGCACTCGCAGCTTTAGGCAGGTCCAACAACCACTACCTTACCAGAACGGTCCCAGCTATGGACCTCATCAGATGCGTCAATACAAAAGCTTTACACCACTTCATCAGAACCTGGAGAGCATCCTCAGGGCACACCCAAAAAATTAAAGGTGAACCCGACAAATGGATCGATAGAAGCAGCCGGATGGAGCAACGGGCCCTATCCAGATTGCGAACCGGCCACACCAGAATTACCCACGCACACACCATTTCAAATTGTCAACCACCATCCTGCCCCATATGCAACGTCAGGCTCTCAGTTGAACACATTCTCATCAACTGCCCCAAATTTCACGGTCTTCGCAGACATCACAGTCTGCCCAGCTCGATCCGCGAGGTACTCAGCAACAACCCGGACAACGAACATGCACTCCTTAAACTACTCCGAGATGCCAATCTACTCGAATGTCTTTGAGTGTCACGACCAAAAATCCTCACAAACGCAAGAGGAACCTAACTCCGTAACGCAAACCCACCCGATTGCTATCTAGATACCCAAACCAAAACACCAAACACCGAAAAAATTACGACCGAAAGTCTTCAAAAACGCAAGAGAAACCTAAAACAAAATCGAAATTAACTTCATCTGCCAACTAGATTAAAAATTATACCTACCGGCAGCGTAAACAAACAGCTAAGCGTTTTTTCCAATAGCACCGACAGCAGCTGACAATCACTCGGACACCTAAAATAAAGACCAAAATGAATACACCGATCGAATTGTCGAACAAGTGGTGTCAGCAATAATAATCATACAGCACACCGCTCCGATTCACCGACCGAAGCACATATCGATCAATTTCCGATACCGAAGCCCAAACCATCCAGTTCAACATCGCCAAGAGTATTAGTCAGTCGCATTCAGAATGGGCTTTTTTTTCATCATCCGAAGAAGAGAATTCACTATCTTGAACCATTAAACAGACCTTAAACATAAACCAAACAGAAAACGGCTGATCACGCAAATCGAGTCGACGACCAACACGAAGCAGCTCAAAGTTATAAAGAAAGCACACAATATTGCAACCAAGGTCGGACAACGGCACCTATCAGCCAGAATTACAACTAAGCAACACGGGGGAACCCTATCTCCACAACGAACGGCCCAAGGACAACGACACCTGCAGGTCACTTTCTTAACAGAGTCGACCCCCAGACGAAAAACTTTGAGGATCATCCACAAGGAAATCAAAGAAATTATATTTCAATATATTATAAACAATACAATGTAGCTATATCAAATGAAATGTAATTATAAATCCTATCCATCCCACTCATCCCCAAACTCCCCTCCCAACACTATATCACCTCGGCGAATGACCAAACGGTTAAAGCCGAGGCTCTAAATAAACGAATAATAATAATAATAATAATAAACATAACTGACTGACGCTTCCCCTTTCTTGACGCCCCTCATGTCCACAATTGAATACCAACCAGCACAACCTAGAATAACAATAACTCAGGAGCACACACTAACTCAAATCGACACTCACGAGAATAACCCACCCTCTCCTCTCCGTATCACACCCGCTCACTCTCATCAAGAAGCATTACGGGAAAAGTGCTGAAACGCGAATCAGGCCTTAGGAATTATTCTTGATGCTAAGTTAAACTTCAAAAATCACATCGATTATATAATTTCCAAGGCTTCAAAGCTTTTAGGATTTATTTTTCGTGTAACCAAAAACTTTGTCAATGTACACTGCCTTAAGGCATTATATTGTGCACTAGTCCGTTCGACGCTTGAATATGGCGCTATTATTTGGTCACCTTACTATCAAATCGACGATGAGCGCGTCGAAGCTATCCAGCGAAAATTTGTTCGGTTTGCTCTACGCAATCTACCATGGAACGACCCTGCAAATCTACCTAGTTATGAAGATCGCTGTAAACTTATAGTCTTAGATCTATTATCTGTTCGTAGGAATGTCTCAAAAGCAGTTTTTATAGCCGATTTGTTACAATCACGTATCGATTGTCCCGAACTCTTACAATTAATTAATTTCGACATTTATCGTCGTAGTCTGCGTTATCACCCCTTTTTAAGATTACCTTCCGCCAGAACAAACTATGGATTCAATGAACCGTTTACTAGTATGTGTCGTTTATTCGTTAATTTATATAATGTCTTCGATTTTCATGTATCTCGAAATGTAATCAATCGGTTGTTTCTTAGTCACTTATCATGTTAGTTTTAGAATCAAAGATTGGTACAAAGATGAGGAGGTTTTATGCCTATTGGAGGCAGAGGCTTAAAAATGCTCAACTCCAGTGGGCTTTTCCCTGCCCCACATACATGCATACATACATTATTGTATTTTCGTTCAACCCCCACTCCTCTCCATCATTCTCCATTGGAAACTAACTAGATTCGCCCGCCGAAATTAACCCGGTCGTCATTTCTTCTTTCTCTCTGTCTTCCACCATGCTTTCTTCGATCACTAATTAGATCTACATGCCGATTCTAAACCCGTCGTTTTCTCTACCTTCCATCATCTTTTTGGTCACTAATTAGATCTTCATGCCGATTCTAACACAGTCGCTAGCCCACGCTCGTCTACCACCTTCTCCACCAACCCTTGTATATATTCCCACTCTTTTCTTCTCACTCACTTTTTAAGCAAGAGTACTATTACTGCCATGTAAGGCTTAGCGGCATCAATTAGTTATAGGGTTATAGATTTAGTTTTAATTGTTAGTTTTAATTGTTAGTTTCAATTGTTAGTAATAAGTCCTAATGTATCTGTTGGATCATTGTAATCTGTTGATACAAATAATGAGAAGGTTTTATGCCTGCTGGAGAGAGAGATTACCAAATTTCATCTCCATCGGGCTTTTCCCTTGCTCCATAAATAAATAAAAAAGCTTATTTCCTCTCTTACTCACAAAATATACAATGGCCGACTCGATACAACTAGTCCCATTGGTTAAACCCGATTTACACTGCGCGTTCTAACTCCTCCCCCCAGATTCTCACCAATTGTAAAAACTAATTAGCTAGACTAGGAGAGGATAGGATATATAAGTTAACGAACTGATAAAAATAAAGTAATATTAATCACAACTTAAATCTGCGAAGTTACCAGTTTAAATGCGCTTTTTAAACAAACCAATAAAACCCTTAAATGTTCACATTTTGCGACGGCCAGTAATAAGCCGACACTCGTTTACGCCCGAGACGTCAGAAACAATATGGCACTTGTGTAATATTATTTGAGGATTGCATAAATATTGGAAACTTTGCGTATGCTTAGCGGTATAATTTGAACTGCTAGGCGCGAGATGGCAGTTAAGTTCGACAAGCCGAAGACGAAACGCGAAAATAGAAACTAATAGATAGTTCAGGAGAAATAGTTTAACTTTTTCTTTCTTACTTTTTGTGACATCTGTATAAATCTGTATGAAATTTAGAATATCTGTTTAAAATCTGTATGCGTATGTAAAAATCTGTATAAAACAGATAAATCTGTATAAATGGCGTCTCTGATAAAGTATGACACGCAAAACTGACTTGGCGAGCAAAAAAAGAAAAAAAGGAAATTTCAAAAGTCTGTAAATATAGACAAAAGTCTGCGATAATTTCAAAAGTCTGCAAAACAACAAATGTCTGCAGCACTATACCCCATATCTGCAGATTTACAGACAAATCTGCAGACCTGGATCAGAGTTGCCAAGTATTTTTTTTTTTAAATCTGTCTGCCATGAAAAAATTTATCTGGATATGTCTGAGTCTTACTATGTACAAGGAAATTTCATTTTCAGTGAGCAATAAAAACAGGTCTCACCACCTATAGAACCGAAACCGTAAAGATCTTGGTGAGATCCGACAAATTTGTAAAATCTGACAAAAGATTATGTTATCCTCTTAGAAAAAAAAACATTGTTAGTCCAATACGATGGAGTGTTGGTCTAATTAACGTCAAATCGTTCAACGGGAGGCAAGCATGGGACTTTCGTTTACCGATTTTGAAACAAACATTGTTGATTTATTCATTTATTTATTTATTTGGAGCAGGAAAAAGCCCAACGGAGCTGAAATAATAATCTCTCACTACAGCAGGCATAAAACCTCCTCATCGTTTATATCAACAGATTACAACAATCCAACAGATACATGTATGTACTTAATATTATCAATTAAAACTAACCCTAGCTAACTAACTCTATAGTAATTGGCTGACGTAGTAATACGAAATGTAGTGGCATTCGTTACCTTTCGAATGAAGCCAGTCCCGCGTTTATCGGTTGACTTGGTACAAAGTTACGTGCATCAGCGCACATGCATGCATAGGTCACCCACGCACGGTGTCTACTTAAGTGGTCGCGGGAATGTGCGCGCATGACAGGTGTCCACGCTATCGCGTATAACTCCGCCCGTATGTGTTCAAAAAATACGGGACTGATTGCATTCGATTTGTAATTAAATTGCCTACAAATGAGTATGATACAGTATGCATAGGAATATGTGTGCATTGTGAGGCTTGAGATAGTTCGCATTATTATGGTTCAATTTCGCCCTATTGGCATTAAAAGAATCAAGTGACCTCAAAGTCAAGTAAGAAATATTGTTTAAAAATGGGATATAATAGATTTCTGAAGACATTTAAAGAATTGAGTGAAAGATTGCTGTAATGAGTGAAGATTTAACAGTTTCATGTGCAGTGTTTGATATTCACATGCGAAAAAAAGTATAGTTAGACACAACCATTGCTCGTGTCAGGGTAGTGTTGATAATATACGACAACAAAAGTATGTGTTGAAGAATAACTTCTTTTATTAATGTAAACAAGTAAATGTTGAGACATATATCCGACGAGTTCACCATGAAGTGTTGTGAATAGATTTACAAACTCAGGGAGTATGCAATAGACTTACTGTAGTAGGGTGTACGTTCATATGTGAATACACCTAATGATATGCCGAGCTTAGTGAGACTGCGTGAAGTGTTAGCCTTATTAACAATCGTTAGTGACTTTTGTTAGATTGTGGGAAAGAACTCCCAAAAACAGCCTAATCCTTCACTATTGAGAATAAATAGCTGTCAAGTGAAAAGCACAAAAAGAAAAAGTTGAAACTCAGAAAAGGTGAATTTCGTGATATTAAACTCAAATACGTGGATGAATCAATACAATGACATAAAAGAGAAACCGAATTGGAGAGTGTTACTCCGTATAGAACTGAAAGAAACATCCTCTTCGTTATTCCTCTCCCGCCACCGCTCGGCCGGGAGCTTGCAAGTGGCGACAGCGGTGGGATTTTCTTCAACATTTCTTACTTGACTTTGAGGTCACTTGATTCTTTTAATGCCAATAGGGCGAAATTGAACCATAATAATGCGAACTACCTCAAGCCTCACAATGCACACATATTCCTATGCATACTGTATCATACTCCGCTACTGAACTAGCTACTAACTTGTCTACGGGCCGACGCCTTACGATTCGTAAGGCCATAAATTAATATGACGAAAAAATTGCAATAGTTTTGATTCCAGCTTTGTAGCTTTGTTGGATTGTCATCTTATATATCGCTATGAATTTTAAAAATATATGAATTTATGTTTTTGAAATTCGATTTTTCTTTTTTTGAGAAAACGATTGAGCTTTGAGAAACGATTCGATACTGGAACCGGAATTCTAAAATCGGTGCAGCCGAAATCAGTTAAATCCACCTCAGAAGCTGTATAGTTTACATTTGATTCAAACGGTTTAAAAATCAGTGTAGACATCTTTGAGAAATCGTAGTGCGAATTAAATTTTAGGGTACCTTCCGAATCGAAAACTGAATACCGTCTATTCTGAAATAAGTTTATTTGGTTATCGACTATCCAAATCTACGAAACCCGATAAACCTGATAAATTTATGTGAAGTGGACATTTTTATACTAATCACCCTGTATCCCCTAAACCGGAAGTTGAATCTGACTTTTATAGGATTTTAAGACCTTTCCTTTTAATCTTTTATGGCTCCTAGATTTCATTTGAATCTTACATCGGTTTAGCCATCTACGAGAAAAGTGAGTAACACTATTGTCGTGAATACGACTTACTTTACTACGGGGTGCCTTTTCAAAATTAGCCAATGGAAGAATGGGCAGAACTTAATCGTGAATATCTCAACTTATATTATTGGTAGCAACATAATTCTTTCACCATTTCATCAAAAATATGATCAGGAATTTAGGATAATATTTTGAACAGTGTGCGATAACCACAAACAACTCAAAAATTAAGTTTTCTCAAAATTTCAAAATAATGCGGAAAACTCTTTACTTTCGCTTGGGTTTTTCGCACAAGGACGACGATTTTGAGGTAGTCAGGCACATATCTTCAACTGAATGCGTATAAAAGGGGAACCGTGGTGAAAATCGATCATTTCTTTTCGTGCGTTCGATGGTAGCAGACGTTGAGGGAGTTAAACCTTCAACCAGCAGCGACGGAGAGAGCACCTTCTGCGTGGTTATAACATCAAACGCTCAGGTCGCAACTCTCATTCGCTTGCTGGCGAGCAGACTGCCATCATTTGCTTTTCGGTAGTCGTAACGAAGAGTTCAAATTTCAGATTTTAGTTCTGCAATATAGGTTTAGAATTCAGAGCCTGCGTGCTGAAACTGGATTCTGGAACTGTATTCCGGAACTAATTTGAGTTTTGAAATTGCAATTCTAGAATTGAAACTGGATTCTGAGTCTGTTATTGGTTCTAAATTTATTTCTTGAACTCAGGATCCAGTTCTGTATTCCAGACTTCTTCTATTCGGCTCTTTTTAGAACCATAATAATACTTCTAAAAAATTATGCGGAAATTTACTTCACTGTACTCTATAAAACCCATTCTGGTAGTCATGGCGAAAAATCGTCTCCAAGTTTCAGAGCTTAGTTCTGCGTGTCGTATTCGTATTCACGACATCCAGTTATGTCTCTGACATTACACACCCGTACTTTTTAAATTTTGTTTCACATGTTACCCTGTAGTTCCGGAACCAGAATTCGGATTCAAACGTAATTCAGGAACCTTGTTTGGGAGGATATTACTTTTCATATGAATCTCAGTTTGTAGCAACCGAGTCATCTCCGAGAAAATTGAGTCAAATCATTTGTCACACACGCATTTGCTGATCTCGACGAACTGCTTCGAATAGTATATGGGAGTTATGTTCTTCCAGCCTTTTTTCTGTAAGTAGTTTAAATCAATATAATTATGGAACTGCTTTCAACTCGAAAAAGCTGCCATCATCTGGTTTACATATGTCACATTCGAATAATTATGTTGCCTAAAACAAACCGTGCTAAAATCGGTCCAAGGCAAAATTTCATGAAAAAGTATACTGTACATAGTCTTTTTGGTCATTTGAAACAATGGTATACAAACTCGTGTTCCACGTTGGACCCAGACATTACTTTGTCATTCAGTGCTCAAAACTCTTGCTACTGGAATTTGGTGAAAAGTCGCTTACACAATAATATCGATATCTTCGTTAAAAATGGACGGATTTTGACAATCTATGGCTTGTTAGATTGCTATTACCGTGCGAAATCGAAGTCTAAAATAATATTTTGTTTTCAAGGTCAATTGTGACAGATATTGTCATAAAACTGAAAATTTTGAAATAAAACTTCGTGTAACTCAAAAAGTAAACATTCGATCTCAAAACCATTCAATAGCGTTCAGAGTGACGAAGAGTCCTTTCATTTGCGACTAGTTTGATCAAAATCGATCCAGCCATCTTTGAGATCTCGACCTCTTAGTTGACAACACACATACACTCATGGACATTTGCTCAGTTCATCGAGCTGAATCGATTGGTATATAACACTCGGCGCTCCGGGCCTCGAAAATTTTTTCTAAAGTTTGAGCGAATTCTACACCTATTTTTTATATATTTGTAAAAAAAGGTAAAAATGAATCAACAATGTCTGATTCAAAATCGGCAAACGGTTCCGTGCTTACCTCCCGTTGAACGATTTGACGTTTATTAGACCAATACTCCATCGTATTGGACTAACAATGGTTTTTTTTTTTCTAAGAGGATTACATAATCGTTTGCCAGATTTTACAAATTTGTCGGATCTCACCAAGATCTTTACGGTTTCGGTTCTATAGGTGGTGAGACCTATTTTTATTGCTCACTGAAAATGAAATTTCCTTGTACATAGTAAGACTCAGACATATCCAGATAAATTTTTGAGACAGACAGATTTTTGAAAAAAATACTTGGCAACTCTGATCTTGAAGTACAACCTGCACGCTGCCAAAAAAAAAAAGGCGGGTGGGTAATGTCAGAGACATAACTGGATGTCGTGAAAAACAAAAACAACTGACATGTTCGTTAGTACTTCCGATTATCAATTAGTTGATCAATTGTATGAATTATGCAAGCATTCCCCTTTTTCACATGTTTCGCAAAAACAAAAAAAGCTTCACTTGATCTTTATTACTGTGTAATTCACACAGCGAAAAGTGCACAAATCTAATCAAACAGTTCTAAATTTGCACTAAAATGAGATCTTTTACCTTCGATTTGCGAGCGAGAAATCCTAATAATTGTTTAGAAAACTTTTAGAGCCATTAGAATTGATTGCTTTGCGCAGCGGTTGATCATTGCGCATAGCAATCACCGTTGTTAGGGCATTGATAACAATATAATTGATAATTAATAATAAACGAAACTACTAATACGAAACAGATTGTAGAACGGACTTTGGTTTTAATAAAAGTTAATTTTTATATTTTGGTCGATCTTCTATGCATCGATCGATCGATCAATGAAATTCTATAGAAAGAAAAGTTTGTTTTCAAGAAATTATATTTATAATTAAAGAGCAATGTATTTCAACAGCTGAGGCAGTTCGGCGTGCTCGTTTCAGGCAGTTTACGTTCGGTTTGTGGGCTGTAACATTCATTGTGTATGCGCGTACTGATGTGCGTGAAGCATTATCACAGACTAACAGACAGGGCACTCAAATTAGATTCTTCAATCATTTTAACAGTCATTTTGAATATTCCTTTATTTGGGACAGTACTCACATGTGTCATGATGGCGCCACGTAACCCTATCAAAAACATCCTGTCTGTCATCTAGACTGTGTTTATTTTTTTCATTTACCAACAGAGTTGCCATTCATACAGAATTACCTGTAATGTTTTGATTTGTATACGTCTATTTGAATTTCATGCAGGATACAGATTTAATACATATTGCCAAAACTATATACATAATTTTACCTACTTCTCATCCTCCAACGCAATACAAAATCGAACCCGCTTTGTTACAATATTTACTTGCTTCTGGTCTGCCGCCACTTAATTTCGGGTGAAAACTATCAACACAATAAAAAATAGTCTAGATGAACAACGTTGAGTCAAATAAATGATTACCTTCTAACATCGCGAAAAAGTTAAATATATTATCAACATAATCCAATAATTTATTGTGACGATTTATTTTCAAATATTTTGTTGAAATCAGGCAACCCTGCAAGCAGCCGAACAGGGGAAACCAACTAGTAAAAAAAAAACTTTTACATAACACAAGGGGTGTACAGATAGTAAATAGTTCGCGCAGTACAATATAGGTTGAACTAGTGCTTCACGAAAAATTATTTTAATAAGAAATTACTCATACTGTCATGTCTGTTAGTCTGTGGCATTATTTTCATCCTCTTTATCTCTTCCTTCAGGATAGCAAAGGCGCGATCGTTCCTTATACAAGAGTGTATAAGCCAATTGAATCAGATTTTAGATGTATATGCAAACGGTAAATAAATGTTTGGTAGCCTAAGATATATTCAAATCAAAGATTCCGTATTCGATACTCGTTAGCGTTAGCTTTGCAGTCGACTTGTAAGTCTACGGGACTATCGCATGGCCAGTGCTGCAATACTACGAATCCTTGCAAGTCAGAACTGAAAAATACAAAACCTGGCTCGTTAAGTTCGTTATATGTTCACGCAGAGAAATGGAGTTTGTTTAAAATAACAAATCGGTTAGTAGATTTTTAAATCCGATTCATGTTAATTTCAAGCTAGAATATGATTGTTTTAAACCATTTTCTCCCTTCAACATCAACAAAGATCTCTGTTCAATGTGAATAAATATTTTGGTTTTACCAAACGAAAAAAATAATTGTTCCAGCTGATTTTATTATTGAAATAATTCATCAATATATTGCGTATCAACAAAAGCAGAGTTGATTATATTCACAATATCTATGTTGATTCAATTCTGCTTCATCTTTATGTTAAGAACAAAATTATTCATTTTATCTGTTGTCTTATTTGTGTAATGATACAAAAAAGTTTATTGTTCAAAAGAATCGTATCAGTCCTATTTCTTATAAACCAGAGCTGTTCTTTCAATCGTGAATGAACAGAAAAGTTTTTTACGCGTTTGAAAAGTAAAATTTCATCTGCTTATATGTTTTTCATCGGGCTTTTCAACAATCCAAGCGTAAGTATTGATAGTTAATAATATGAGAAACTGCAATAACAATAACAACATATATTTGGTGCAGGTTATCTCTGTCTTCACCGGAAGGGCACCGAGAAAGGGTACCGAATCATTGGATACTATAAAAAGTAATATTGGATTGATTGTGGTATGTAGATAAATATTATAAATGAATGGAATATAAATGTAATTGGTATTCCTTACAAATATATAAAATGTACTAAAAGCAAGCCTTCAAATTATTTCGAAAGAAATCATTTTACTCGTAAAAACAAAACAAAATGCATAATTTTTACAAACAAAAGCGTAAGTTGAAATACTAATCATTTCAAGTTGATATCGTATCATTTATTTCAACTGCCAAGTTTATAAATTCAAAACACTATAAATATTACCTTTATCGAAAATTAGTTCATTTTAAACTGATTTTGCAAGTTGAATTTACCTTGACATTGTTTGTCAAGAAATTGACAGGAACGCACAAGTAAAATATTTGTTGGTATTAACAAATTATTTATAGAAACAAACTAATCCACTGAGCAAAATCAAATACCTAGTTTTGTTGTTTCAAGCAACACCATTTGCTATATTAAACCAATTCAACAAAATAAACCGTTACGTGAAACCCAGATTTAGTTACATTCACAATATTTTTCTCTGCGTGTACATTGAACCACCAATCGAATAAAAACCTTGGGTGCAAAATTTGGAGTCGGAATTTGCAAGGCAAAAATCATTTAGAAACATCTTATTTTCCGGTACCGTACAACAAAGCTTTGAATGCAAAAACTGAATGAAAAATTCCGGTTCTTCCAAAAAACATGTTCCCAAGCGTGGAGTGCAGCATGGTTGCCCGTAACAGATTCGAATGTTTATTTTGTTTTATTTAGCAAAAAAGTTTTAATTCCCCAAGTTATGTAATAATGTCTTTCTTGAGTAATATGGTCTCAAGCTTTCCAGACATATCAAGTTATCTTCTATATATGAATAGTATCGTGTTTCTATTACCCTGGAATATATTTCAAAATACATATAGGGTATGGTACGGTTACTTATATGATATATAGGGTTGTGCTGATAATCTGCTGAATCATTTTCTTCCTGTTATGCATAGAATTATCTTATTTCCAGAAACGGCATATTAACTATTACATTATTTTGGTCATAGCTACCAGAAGTTCGCGACTTTTACACATGTTGCAACTGTCACTTTACATTGTATAATTCAAAACTCGGTTAAAGCGTATCTTTCATCAAGCAGAAGCTTGTGTTCAGTATATTTTCAATTCATTAACTTAATGTCGTTGTTTGTCACAAAACTTGCTATAAAAGTAACTGAGGCCCAAATTTATAGATGCAGTTGAAAGGACAATTTCATGTAAACTTCTAGAACTATCTTAATCATTTCCTCTATGTGCTTTTACGCTCAATCCAATTTTGGAAATATAGATGTTGCAATTACGAGCTGCACGCAGAAGAAGATGAAGACTCTCACGCCTTCACATTTCCGGAACTTCCAGGGCGAACATGGGATCGGATAAGGAAAGTTATTCGTGAATAGCAAAGCGAACTATTGAATTTAATTCGGATCCGACTTCCACAGTTACAAGTCTAATAATGTCGAAAATTTTCTAAAGTCTAATTGGGTTAGAAGCTAGTATCCGCATTTCAAAAAATCAAACGTTTGGAACTATAAATATTGTAGCTAAATAGTGAAACATTCTGAGAGCCGAGTTCATTGCACATATTTAACAGTTTTTTTTCTGAAAAGAAATTATGTTCTGAAAAATGTAGGTGTAAATCCCCGGTGAACGACCACAATTAAGTTTGAAACCGGGAATAAATAAAAGATATAATAATAATAATAATAATAATAATAATAATAATAATAAAAATAATAATAATAAAAATAATAAAAATAATAATAATAATAATAATAATAATAATAATAATAATAATAATAATAATAATAATAATAATAATAATAATATTGTAGCAGTCATTTCCGACCCTAAGAAACTTATTGTTTTAGTTATCCTAGGAGAAACAGAATTCAAGAGCAGTATATGACACGATGAGTTTTCATTTATTTAAAATTCAAAAATTAAATTTTTAAATTCCCAGTTTTGATACCGATCGTCCGACGACCGTCCCTTAATTTTGAAACAAAGAAGTTGGATATGGATGAAACTAAATGGAAGGCTATGGAGCAACAAAACCCAGAGTTTGGGTAAGTCGATCAATGTGCCCATACACACACACACATACACGCATACTTATACCAGGGCCGCTTTTACAGAGGGATACTTGGGGCACGTGCCGCCGGGCCCACAGTCTTAGGAGGTCCTTGACGGAACCCACAGAGTAAAACAATAGTAATTAAGTTAGTAGTTAGTTGAGGCACACATATCAATCGTTCCCCCGGGCTCATTATTACGTTAAAAGCGCAATGAAGTTAGTCGAATGGTACATAACACATGTCTTTCGAGGCCTCCATTCAAAATTCGGGTTTCAGAGTGACTACATCAGTCTCATCTAAAACACCTCATAATTCAGAGATTTTAATTAAATGATTTGCGATTTCAAAATTTCTTCTGAACTTTTCTTCTCAATCCATTCACGAAACAAAAATTCTTAATGTGCACCATCAGGAAAAAACACATAAACAACCATCTGTTGAACTACTTTTTATCTGAGGGCTTCCCCAATCAACTTCAAGGTTGCGGACCTTGTATTTGTGTAGATGGTACTAAAAGATATACCACCTCAACGAAAAAGAGCTCATCTAAAAGGTCCGGGGAGTACATAGAAACTGTACTAAGACTTTGTAAGACCAGCGTCCTATGAACCGCCAACCCGGGACGAGTACTTGTTTACATATAAACATAAAAGTTGTCTTTTCAATTTTATGATCGAAAACTATTCAAAGTTCACCAAACGCTTCATTTTCGTTCAGAGTATCATATTCTATAATTTCAACGAAATCGGTGAGGCACGGGTACCAAAGTGTGCCGACAATTGGTGGAGTAACGTTAAATACACTAAATATCTAAATAGTTGTGAAAAGTAGTTACGATTCGATCGAAAAATCAAAACGTTATTATTCAGAATAAGGGTCCATAAGACATTTTCGGAGTATTAATAATGAATGGAAGTGTATCTGTTTATTAAGGAATAAGAAGGAAGTACTAAGGATTAACACTTTCGAAATTCAGATATATGAGTCGTAGGACAAAACTCAGTGTTTATTTTTTAATATTCGCTAGACATTAAAATTCATTGCCTTCCCCGACAATATATATAAATCTAAAAAAATTCCTCCATTTCACAATGGTAATGTGCAATGAGACCCTAATGTTTCATGCAAAAGTAATCCCAACAACGCAATCGTAATATACTAGCACCGTTTCATTGAGGCAGCCGAAAGAGTGCGAGCGCACTTTCAACCTCAGCTCGTCTCCAGAAACAGTCGGTTTATTGCTTTAAGAGACATTGATGAGACAGCCGGCTCGCGACAGCCCTTCGTAACAGTAATTCCTTAAAAATCAAAGGATGTCTTCGATTTGCAAAGGCTGTCGCCGTAACAGTTCATGCGAATGAGCGAACATAAAGAAACAGGATACAAACAGCCCGTTCGGTTTGACTACTCTCCGGATAGAATACTCTCATCAATCTGGCGAGTACAAACTGTCTCAGTGACAGCATTCATTTAGGCATGCGAGCGCTGTTGCCATTACAGTTCGGCATATGCTTCACTCATATTTTAGACTGGGCTTTCGACTTTGCGCTCAGACAGTTCATGCTATCTCGTGGCGGATGTCATTGAAAAGCAGTACTGCTAGGAAGCCTGTTCCTGCTTTTCAGAAGGACCAAATTGTGGAACTCACTACGATATTAAGCACTGTTCAGAACACTTTTCTCGAACGATTTGTTGTACAGCAGCAGTTATTTTGTTCTCTTCCTCAGAACGCGTTCTGATTGGCTGGTGTTGACATGGGTCAAATGAGACAGGTTTTTCAATAGTGTACTATTGAATTACTTCTATGCTGTTGTTATACACGTTTAAGTTGAAATATTTCGATTCTATTGGTAGTTAGATTATAGAAATCCTTTCACAGATCACTGAACTATGAGCTTTCAAAATACGAGAAAGGCAAACGCGCATAATGAATTATCCTCTTTGATACGCGTTTGTACCAAACATTTCAGAAAAGTTTTATTTTGAATTATTGAAGATTATGTCACACACCTGATAGTTTTATCATAAAATTGTGATCAAATTTCCGATGGCATGCAGCAAAAATTATGTTGATTCGTTAGATATAACAAAAGATATTCACGATCAAAAACTAATCACTCTCTCAGAGGGTAAATTTTGAAAAGGCGCCCCATAGTAAAGTTAGTCGGTTTGGTATTAAATTTTTGGTATTAAATTTTTTACTTATTTTTGTGTAGCAGCGTCCCGCTCGCACTTGCCTGGCAGATTTCTTTTCGGACGCCGAACAGCGTCGGTCGACTAATTTTGCCGGAATGGTTGTATAATTCGGGCAAGAGCCTGGCAACGATGCAACAACCGTTTCCGGCAGAGAATTTTTCCTAGCGGTTATTAACGGTTTTGTTTCTGCCGGATTTTTTCCATACAAAACTAACGTGATCGATTTAAATTGTTTATTAATTTTTAGTGCCTTTGGTTTTGGTTGCTTTATAAGATGATTATAATGAAGGACCGTAACATAGTTTTTGCACTACCAAACATAATATATCATTCTTCTTCTTCCAATACACCAGTAGTTTCATTTCATTTTTCTGATATCAAGACTCGTTTTATAATTGAAAATACATGCAATTGTTATTGTCGATAGACTTAGTATATGTGATCATCTTGTAACATATACAACTTCCAACTTTACTAATTTAAGACTTATGCCCATGTCTATAACATTTTATATCATTCCAGCCTACTTGGCTGTCAGATTGATTTCCGGTTTCCGGGGTACATATAATTGTTAACAATATTAAATTTGTAAACATTTGTACATATATATTTCCTTTCGCCTATCGAGCTGACATGCCTACTGCGTCCACGGTACAGAAGCAAGCGCTGGTAAAGCAGAAGTGCTGGTAAAGCAGACACTTATCCATATATGCTACGGCACGTACCAGCCAACTTGTTCAAGGCAATTCGCTGATGCGTTCTGCATCTATTGGCGTTACAGTGCTAAATGACGGAACCGTTCACTAAGAACTGGGTCATCAAGCTCGCACGGATAGCATTACATTGGTCAACGATGCCAAAAAATTGGTAAACGGTGCCAAGTGATTGGTCAACGTTGCCAAAAAATTGGTCAACGATGCCAAAACATATTTCCGGTGTTAGACTTTGCTAAAAATGTCTGCTGGGTTGTTAATAATTTTCCCGGGTAAGCACGTGTTAAACAAAGTGTGTGCGGGTGACCCGCGCACTTGGTATCACTTAGCGGTTATGCCACCAAGTCCAAAAAATCCAGGGAAAACGTATTAATCCGAAATGTGGTGGCATTCGTTACCTTTCGAATGCAACCAGTCCCGCATTAATCGGTTGACTTGGTGCAAAGTCACGTGCATCCGCGCACATGCATGCATAGGTCACCCACGCAAGATGTCTACTTAAGTGGTCGCGGGAATGTGCGCGCATGACAGGGGTCCACGGTATCGCGTATAACTCTTCCCATATGTGTTAAAAAATACGGGACCGATAGCATTCGATTCGTAATTAAATTTCCTACAAAGTGATTTCTGGGTTTGTTAAAAAAAATCGTGATCGGGACTTAGAAATGTTCAAAGTCAACAAATCCATTTACATGAACTTTGCCGATTTTTCAAGCCAAGTCAAATTTTTTAAAAACGATCCCAGAATACGAATTTTAGCGTTAAGTCTCACTTAATTTTTGCAACAAACCGCTATTTACAATTTACATGCACTTATTTACACCGTATTTTAGTCATTTAGGTTTTGGTACCTCGTGGGTACCGATTTGTGCAGAAGTGCACATGACTGTTTTATTTTTACCTACGCTGCATGCATGGGCACGCATGCCCACGACGTGGTTGCTACCTGCAGAGAGTAGTGACCGGGTGGGTGCGTCAGTACGACGTCGGGCGGACCGTGCCGCAAGTTACTAAAAAAATACCAAGTCCGTTGTATTTATTCAAAAAATATGTTTGTTTGTTTGTTGGTTTGGTTTGTTGCATAAATTAAGTGAGACTTAACGCTAAAATGCGTGAAATCTGTGATTATTTTTGAAAAACTTTGGGTTGACTTGAAAAATCGGCAAAGTTCATGTAATTAGAACTTTTGACTTTGAAAAATTCTAAGTCGTGATCAAAATTTCCACAATCCAAGAAATCACTTTGTAGGAAATTTAATTACAAATCGAATGCAACTGGTCCCGTATATTTTGGATACATAGGTGCAGAGTTAGAAATGCGCTCAAATGTATGGCGGTGCCTCATTTAGATACCGTGCGTGGGCGCGCACGGCACTGCATTCACTAAAAAAAATTCTCAAGGCCGCTGTATGTGTCCAAAAAATACACGGTTTGTTGCAAAAATTAAGCGAGACATAACGCTAAAATGCGTATTCTGGGATTGTTTTAAAATTTTTTGACTTGGCTTGAAAAATCGGCAAAGTTCATGTATTTTTTGACTTTGAAAATTTCTAAGTCCCGATCAAGATTTTTTTTCAACAAACCCAGAAATTTCTTTGTAGGAAATTTAATTACGAATCGAATGCAGCCAGTCCCATATTTTTTGAACACAAATGGGCGGAGTTATACGCAATACCGTGGACCCTTGTCATGCGCGCATGTGCCCGCGACCACTTAGGTAGACACCGTGCGTGGGTGACCTATGCATGCATGTGCGCAGATGCACGTAACTTTGCAGCAAGTCACCCGATTAATGCGGGACCAGTTGCATTCGAAAGGTAACGAATGCCACTACATTTCGTATAACTACGTTTTTCCTGGAAATTTTTTTGGACTGGGTGGCATAACTGCTAATTCATACCAAGTGCGCGGGTCACCAGCGCACACTTTTAATAACACGTGCTTACCCGGGTAAATTATTAACAACCCAGTAGACTTTTTCAACAAAGTCTAAGACCGGAAATATGTTTTGGCATCGTTGACCAATTTTTTGGCATCGTTGACCAATCACTTGGCATCGTTGACCAATTTTTTGGCATCGTTGACCAATCACTTGGCATCGTTAACGAATTTTTGGCATCGTTGACCAATGTAATGCTTATATCCGTGCGAGCTTGACGAATCAGTTCTTAGTGAACGGTTCCGTCATTTAGCACTGTAACGCGAATAGATGCGGAACGCATCAGCGAATTGCATTGAACGAGGCTGGTGCGTGTCGTAGCATGTAGTGTCTGCTTTACCAACGCTTGCTACTGTACCGTGAACGCAGTAAGCGTGTCGGCTCGATAAGCGCAAGGAAATAGATATGTACAAATGTTTACAAATTTAATATTTTTAACATTTATATGTACCCCGGAAACCGCAAATGAATCTGACAGCCAAGTATGCTGGAAAGATATAAAATGTTATAGACATGGGCATAGATTTCACCTAAGTCTTAAATGAGTAAAGTTGGAAATTGTATATATAAGATGATCAGATGCACTAAGTCTATCGACAATAACATTATCGACGAAGCAGACGATGCCATCATTGGCAGTACGTACGTACCGACTCACTGCATGCATGCCCCCGCCGTGCTGCTACCATCAGCGCACGCACTAAACTGACGTACCTGCGCTGCATGCATGGACACACTTGCCCTCGACGTGCTTGATACCTGCAGAGCGTAGTGTACGCTTGCGTGCTTTCGCGCCATGCACAGCGTCACTCAGGTATAAACCGTACCGGCCATCGATGCGCTGACCGGGTGGGTGCGTCAGTACGACGTCGGGCAGACCGTGCCGCGGGGCATTGCATTTACTAAAAAATTACTTTGTAGGAAATTTAATTACGAATCGAATGCAACCGGTCCCGTATTTTGCATGCCACTTCACAGCTCCTGAGGTGGATTTAACTGACTTTAACTCCGATTCTGGAATTAAAGGGTGATATGTTTTTCAAAATTTATAGCGATATAGAAGATGATAATTCAAAAAAACTTCAAAGCTGGACTCAAAACTGTTACAATTTTTTCGTCATATTAATTTATGGTCTTACGAATCGTTTTCGGTTATGCTGGTTCCGGTTCTGGTAGTACCGTAAACTCTAAAGTGGAACTTACTACGACATCTCATGGAATGTTCAATCGATAGTCACACGTTCAGATTCAAATTCGATCCGATTTACAGTTTCGACATTATAGAGTAATGAATGATTAAAACATTAAATTGCCGCTTAAAACGACGGTCATTATACTAATGACATAAGAACTAAAACACCGAAGAATATTCATGCCAAAAACACATGCGGATGATAAAAAAAGATATCATCTCACTGCTAGGTGGATTAAGCACGTTTTAATATGAGGAATTGGAGAACAGTTGGACTAGTCTTACTGGAGAATTTCCGAAGTTTTTAACATGTTAATTTTTAAACTAACACCACATACCTGTACAATACTTTTTCTTCAAGTAGAATAACAACAACAAAAAACATGAAAATTTGCGTTCACTGATTTTTGTATATCTATTGAAAAGAAATTTGAAGCAAAATGGTGCTTTTAGAGCCACGATAGATGAAGAATTCTATTAAAATACCTTTTAATATTGTTATATCTCCTAATAAGAAAAGAAATAAATTTAAATAAGAAATTTATGCGTCTGTTTTCGTGAGTAAAAGTTTTCGCTGCCACATTTGGGCGAGCTTCGTTCCGGGATACGTGAAAAAGTGAAAAGCTCATTTTTAACAAATTCATAAACTAAATATGAGCAAAAATGAAGTACTGCCGTTCAAACGTTTGGAATGTGAAATTGTATACAGAAGTTTTATGGTTCTGAAACTACATATAATAAACTCACACCTGTTGGAAAATAATAGCTAAGACATTTCTGATGTAAAAAGTGTTGTCGATTTTGCTTCCAGCATTGGCACATCAACAAGACGTGAAATGGATCCGGAGACCGATTACTCGGAAATACGTAATAATGTTTTTCTTGAGGTAAATAAGTACCCACAGCTAGCCGTAGTAAAGTAGTAGTAAAGTTCGACTCATATCTATTGGCACATTGTCCCAAACCTGAATTACGACATCATATCGGCAGTAGTGATTTTAAACATTTTTATTGTTTATTCAATAGTACAAATAGATATCACCAATCCAAGTATACTCGGAGTAGAAGGAAATCGATTTCAAAAATATTACTACTACCTTTTGTTAGTGTAAACTACGAATAAACTTAGAAAATCCTCTGAAATGTGTGAATGGGTAGGTTTTTTCGGATCAACATTTTTAAACAGAAACCAGTGTATTGTTGATTTATTGAGTACTAGAATATATAGCTATCTAGTACCATTTATTTTGTATACTTTATCTGTTATATCCAGGCATTTGAAAAATGGTATTAAACCAAGTTAATATATATATTTTACATAACATTAGTTTTCGCACAATGAATTACCAGCGCTTGCTTCTGTACCGTGAACGCACTGTGTACCAGCGTTTGCTTCTGTACCGTGAACGCAGTAGGCGTGTCGGCTCGATAGGCGCAAGGAAATAGATATATACAAATGTTTACAAATTTAATATTATTATCAATTATATGTACCCCGGAAACCGGAAATCAGTCTGACAGCCAAATAGGCTGGAGAGATAGATAGATAGAGCCTAAGTCTTAAATAAGTAAAGTTGGAAGTTGTATATATAAGATGATCAGATGCACTTAGTCTATCGACAAGTCCTCTTAGCATACAAGGTCGTGCGTAACGTTATCGACGAAGCAGGCAATGCCATTACCGGCAGTACGTACGTAGCGACTCACTGCATGCATGTCCCCGCCGTGCTGCTACCAGCAGCGCACGCACTAGACTGACGTATCTACGCTGCATGCATGGACACGCATGCCCCCGACGTGCTTGCTACCTGCAGAGCGTAGTGTACGCTAGCGTCATTTCGCGCCATGTACAGCGTCACTCAGGTATAAACCGTACCGGCCATCGATGCGCTGCCCGGGTTGGTGCGTCAGTACGACGTCGGGCGGACCGTACCGCAAGGAGGTCCCTTTAGTTATCCAGTACCATACTATCCAGCATGTACTAATTTTTTTAGAACAGTCGCTAGTACCACACCATCAAGTAGAAGAAAAACAATTACTCGAGTAAACTTTTGTCCTGTAAATGATTCAAACGTTATCTTCAGGACCCATACATGGAATTTGAGTCAATGTATCTGCCCCCATATAACTCTTATCAAATGAATTTTGATGACAACGAGAAAATTTCCTTGGCGAAATTTTTTTCATGTAAATCCTTACTGGATGGCTCTTTCACACTGTTATATATTTACCACTTTTGTGATTACCTTTTCTAATGCATCTTGGCGCCTGGCAAAACTTCCCACCTTTACATGCAAACATAGAGATAAATTAACTACGCAATAAAGAGAGACACGAGTTATTGTTCCGTAAAAAGTGTACGTTTTATTTGGTGCTAATTCCTCCGGTTACAAATATCGGCCACTGTCTACAACAGTTAAATTGGCGACGAGGATGGCGACTGCGAACAGTCCTGAAGATGTTCCGGGTTTTCCTGCTGCTATGCAATCATCATTTACTATCGACTCATTCGACCGACACCGGATGAAATGGTCGAGATGGGTGGAGCGGCTGGAAGGTGCTTTTGTTTTGTTCGGAGTACGGGAGGAATCGAAACGTTACATGCTGCTGCACTTCATGGGAGGTGAAACATACGATATTATATGTGATAAAATAACTCCACAGAAACCACAAACACTGACGTATGCAGAAATTGTTCGTTTGCTGGAGACTCACTTCAACCCAGAGCCCTTGGAGATACTGGAAAATTTTCGCTTCAAGAGCAGAAAGCAAGGAGATGACCGTCCGGAAGAAACCATCGATGAGTATTTGATAGCATTACGGAAGCTCGCTATCACTTGCAATTTTGGGGAATATCTCAATACGGCCTTGCGAAATCAGTTGGTATTCGGGTTGAAGGACAGAGCAATACAATCTCGACTGCTGGAAGTTCGTAATTTAACCCTCGACCGAGCTCGAGAAATTGCTGTTTCGATGGAACTGTCATCAAAGGGTGGTAAAGAGATTCAGTCGAAACAAGGTAAACCGGATGTTAATCTGGTGGAATCGTCCAGAAGCGGTATAAAAACGAAGGTAAAAAAATCTAATACAAATGCGAAATACAATGAAAGCGCCGGGTCGAATAAAAAAGGATGCTATCGTTGCGGGAACACTGCTCATTTCGCAAACAAGTGTCCACACATTACGACTGTTTGTGACTTCTGCAAAATGAAAGGACACCTACAGAAAGTGTGTCTAAAGGCAAAAAAGGAAAAGAAACCTGAAGCTAACTTACTAGACGATACTGATTCTAATGATAGTCAGTGTACGAATGAAGTTATTACGTTGGATGAAGTGTGCAAGTTGGAGAGAAACGGCAAGTCATACGCCTCCAAATTTTGGTTGGAAATGAATGTCAACAATACTGTCATCCGATTCGAGGTCGATACTGGAGCTCCTGTTACGATTGTTAGTAGGGAGGACAAGAAGAAATATTTTGCTGCCGACAAATTGCTACCGTCAGACTTGGAACTCGTTAGCTTCTGTAATACACGAATCAATATCGACGCAATGCTGAATGTAAGAGCAGAGTACTGCGGTAAAGTTTATTCATTGCCGATTTACGTTTCAAATGTGAAGAAACATCCGTTGTTGGGACGCCAGTGGATGCGAGAGATGCAGATTAATCTGAACAATATTGCTTATGCCGGTGTACATACAGTCTGTGCTGCTGCTGTTTTACCGAGTGTTACGCCTGCAGCTGTGAAATCGTTAGTTGAACGATATGCGAATTTGTATGACCCGTCGATTGGAAGAATCCACGGATTATCTGCGAAGCTGGTACTCAAGTCTAATACGAATCCTGTGTACATCAAAGCACGACCAGCACCATTTTCGATACGAAGTGCTGTTGAGGATGAACTTGACTATTTGGAGCAAAATGGTGTGTTACAGAAAGTAAACCATAGTGCGTGGGCAACGCCCATTGTTCCAGTGATGAAATCTAATAATAAAGTGAGGCTATGCGGCGATTATAAGATCTCGGTCAATCCGAATCTGAAAGTCGACGATCATCCATTGCCGACGATTGAGGAACTCTTTGTCAACGTAGCTGGCGGCAAAAAGTTTACGAAGATCGATTTGAGTCAGGCCTATCTACAACTGGAGGTCGAAAAGGATGATCAAGAGATACTAACCTTGAACACACATAAGGGTTTGTATCGGCCTACACGGTTGATGTATGGAATTGCGGCGGCGCCTGCCATTTGGCAGCGTTTGATGGAACAAGTACTGAATGGGATACCTGGCGTTACGGTTTTCTTGGACGATATACGTGTCACCGGTTCGAATGATACTGAGCATTTACAAAGACTTGAAGAGGTCTTGAAGCGGCTAAGTTCATACAACATGCGAATAAATTTGGACAAATGCCAATTCTTTGCGAACGAAATCGAATACTGTGGATACCTAATCAACAAGGAGGGGATTCATAAAGTCAAAAAGAAAATTGATGCTGTCCAGAACATGCCGGTTCCGGAAAACAAGGATCAAGTACGATCGTTTGTAGGGTTAGTGAACTACTACGGTAGATTCTTTCCGAATCTAAGCACAATGTTATACCCCCTCAACAATCTTCTGAAGAATACTGTGCCTTTTGTCTGGACGAAGCAATGCGAGGAAGCGTTTAACAAGGTTAAGCAAGAAATGCAGTCGGACAAATTTCTGGTTCACTACGATACAACGTTGTCGCTAGTACTGGCTACAGACGCATCGCCATACGGGGTCGGTGCTGTACTAAGCCATATGTACGAGGATGGTTCGGAGAGACCTATCCAATACGCTTCTCAAACACTGAATGCTACACAGCAAGCCTACAAACAAGTCGATCGAGAGGCATACGCGATAATTTTCGGGGTACGCAAATTTTATCAGTACCTGTACGGGAGAAGATTCACGCTGATTACGGATAACGAACCGTTGAAGCAGATCTTTTCTGATACAAAAGGATTGCCAAAGATGTCTGCGCTAAGGATGCAACATTATGCAACATTCTTACAGTCTTTCAACTACAGCATACAGTTTAGGCCGACGAGTAAGCACTGCAATGCTGATGCGTTTTCGCGTTTACCGCTGAAACAACAAGTTCCTAACAATGTAGTGGAAGAATCTGATCTACTTGAAGTCAACATAATCGAGACACTACCGCTGACCATAGAGGAATTATCGAAAGCCACTTCTACGGATCAGAATGTGAAAGTTTTGGTTCAAGGTTTGCGGAGTGGCAGAACCGTTGAACCAAAAGATCGTTTCGGAGTTGATCAAGAAGAGTTTACGCTTCAACAGAACTGTGTCATGCGAGGAATACGAGTCTACGTTCCACCAAGTCTGCGAGGAAAGGTTCTTGCTGAATTACATTCCACGCATTTCGGAACATGCCGACTGAAGTCTCTGGCTCGGGGATACGTTTGGTGGGAAGGAGTCGATAATGACATAGAGAATATGGTGCGAAATTGTAGTTACTGTCAGTCCACTAGGGCTGAACCCGCCAAAGTACCGACACACTGCTGGGAGGTTGCAAGACAACCGTTCGAGAGAGTTCACGTCGATTTTGCTGGACCGTTCATGAACACCTATTTCATTGTACTGGTAGACGCATATTCAAAATGGCCGGAAGTTCGAATCCTGAATAACATCACAACTGCGACGACTATTCAAATTTGTCGGGAATACTTTGCTACGTACGGAATACCATCTGTTGTAGTCAACGATCACGGAGTGCAGTTTACATCGGATGAGTTCCAACGTTTCCTCAAAATGAATGGAGTCTACCACAAGATGGGTGCGCCCTATCATCCTGCGACAAATGGGCAAGCTGAACGGTTTATTCAAACCCTTAAGGCAAAACATAAGAGTCTACGATGCGATAAAACAACGATGCACGCCGAGCTATGCAATATTCTTTTGAGTTACAGGAAAACAGTACATCCTGCGACCGGAAAATCTCCATCGGTGATGCTTTTCAACCGACAAATTCGTTCTCGTCTTGATTTGATGATTCCAAATACTGCGGCTGTTTCGAGGGACGTTGAAGGAAAAGTTCGTTGTCTTCCTGAGGGGACGAGAGTTGCAGCGCGAGATTATTTGGACAAAACTAAATGGAAGTACGGAGTGGTCACTGAGAAACTTGGTAAGCTGCATTACAATATTGAACTGGACGATGGCCGAACGTGGAAGCGACACATCGACCAGCTGCGAGAGGTTGGTCCGAACTTAACTACAAACCGAACCGTGTACGATATAATTGTTCCTGAAGACGACAGTACAGGACCCGAAACCGAAAAACCGGATGCTGCTTCTACGGAGTATGCGACGCCTTGTGTACCTTCATCCAGTAAAGAGATACCTGCTGTATCGAGAACTGTTCGAGAGAATCCTGCTGTACCAATTAACGACCATTCTCCAAGAAGATCGAGTAGAATCATCAGACCACCGAGAAGACTTGATTTGTAATTTGATACGTTTACTTCAGATTTCAATTGCTAGGGGGGGAAGAACTGTTATATATTTACCACTTTTGTGATTACCTTTTCTAATGCATCTTGGCGCCTAGCAAAACTTCCCACCTTTACATGCAAACATAGAGATAAATTAACTACGCAATAAAGAGAGACACGAGTTATTGTTCCGTAAAAAGTGTACGTTTTATTTGGTGCTAATTCCACGATTCCTCCGGTTACAAATATCGGCCACTGTCTACAACACACACGATCCATTGTCCTCAAAATGTTTCGAACGTGATCTTCAGGACCCATACATGGAATTTGAGTCAATGTATCTGCCCCCATATAATTCTTATCAAATGAATTTTAATGACGAGAAAATTTCCTTGCAAATTTTTTTTATGTAAATCCATATTGGATGGCTCTTTCACACGATCCATTGTCCTGTAAATGTTTCGAACGTGATCTTCAGGACCCATACATGGAATTTGAGTCAATGTATCTGCCCCCATATATCTCTTATCAAATGAATTTTTATGACAACGAGAAAATTTCCTTGGCAAAGTTTTTTTTATGTAAATCCTTACTGGATGGCTCTTTCACACGATCCATTGTCCTGTAAATGTATCAAACGTGATCTTCAGGACCCATACATGGAATTTGAGTCAATGTATCTGCCCCCATATAACTCTTATCAAATGAATTTTAATGACAACGAGAAAATTCCCATGGCAAATATTTTTCATGTAAATCCTTACTGGATGGCTCTTTCACTAGATCCATTGTCCTGTAAAGGTTTCAAACGTGATCTTCAGGCCCAAACATGGAATTTGAGTCATTGTATCTGCCCCCATATATCTCTTATCAAATGAATTTTAATGACAACGAGAAAATTTCCTTGGCGAAATTTTTTTCATGTAAATCCTTACTGGATGGCTCTTTCACTAGATCCATTGTCCTGTAAATGTTTCAAACGTGATCTTCAGGACCCATACATGGAATTTGAGTCAATGTATCTGCCCCCATATAACTCTTATCAAATGAATTTGAATGACAACGAGAAAATTTCCTTGGCGAAATTTTTTTCATGTAAATCCTTACTGGATGGCTCTTTCACACGATCCATTGTTCTGAAAATGTTTCGAACGTGATCTTCAGGACCCATACATGGAATTTGAGTCAATGTATCTGCGCCCATATAACTCTTATGAAATGAATTTTAATGACAACGAGAAATTTCCTTGGCAAATTTTTTTATGTAAATCCATACTGGATGGCTCTTTCACACGATACATTGTCCTGTAAATGTTTCAAACGTGATCTTCAGGACCCATACATGGAATATAAGTCAATGTATCTGCCCATATATAACTCTTATCAAATGAATTTTAATGTCAACGAGAAAATTCCCATGGCAAATAATTTTTATGTAAATCCTTACTGGATGGCTCTTTCACTAGATCCATTGTCCGGTAAAGGTTTCAAACGTGATCTTCAGGACCCACACATGGAATTTGAGTCATTGTATCTGCCCCCATATATCTCTTATCAAATGAATTTTAATAACAACGAGAAAATTTCCTTGGCGAATTTTTTTTTCATGTAAATCCTTACTGGATGGCATTGTCCTGTAAATGTTTCAAACGTGATCTTCAGGACCCATACATGGAATTTGAGTCAATGTATCTGCCCCCATATAACTCTTATCAAATGAATTTTAATGTCAACGAGAAAATTCCCATGGCAAAAATTTTTTCGGTAAATCCTTACTGGATGGCTCTTTCACTAGATCCATTGTCCTGTAAAGGTTTCAAACGTGATCTTCAGGACCCATACATGGAATTTGAGTCATTGTATCTGCCCCCATATATCTCTTATCAAATGAATTTTAATAACAACGAGAAAATTTCCTTGGCGAATTTTTTTTTCATGTAAATCCTTACTGGATGGCATTGTCCTGTAAATGTTTCAAACGTGATCTTTAGGACCCATACATGGAATTTGAGTCAATGTATCTGCGCCCATATAACTCTTATGAAATGAATTTTAATGACAACGAGAAAATATCCTTGGCAATTTTTTTTTATGTAAATCCATACTGGATGACTCTTTCACACGATACATTGTCCTGTTAATGTTTCAAACGTGATCTTCAGGACCCATACATGGAATATGAGTCAATGTATCTGCCCACATATAACTCTTATCAAATGAATTTTAATGTCAACGAGAAAATTCCAATGGCTAATATTTTTCATGTAAATCCTTACTGGATGGCTCTTTCACACGATCCATTGTCCTGTAGATGTTTCGAACGTGATCTTCAGGACCCATACATGGAATTTGAGTCAATGTATCTGCCCCCATATAGCTCTTATCAAATGAATTTTAATGACAACGAGAAAATTTCCTTGGCGAAATTTTTCTCATATAAATCCTTACTGGATGGCTCTTTCACACGATCCATTGTCCTGAAAATGTTTCGAACGTGATCTTCAGGACCCATACATGGAATTTGAGTCAATGTATCTGCCCCCATATAACTCTTATGAAATGAATTTCAATGACAACGAGAAAATTTCTTTGGCGAAATTTTTTTTCATGTAAATCCTTACTGGATGGCTCTTTCACACGATCCATTGTCCTGTAAATGTTTCAAAAGTGATCTTCAGGACCCATACATGGAATTTGAGTCAATGTATCTGCCCCCATATAACTCTTATCAAATGAATTTGAATGACAACGAGAAAATTTCCTTAGCGAAATTTTTTTCATGTAAATCCTTACTGGATGACTCTTTCACACGATCCATTGTCCTGTAAGTGTTTCAAACGTGATCTTCAGGACCCATACATGGAATATGAGTCAATGTATCTGCCCCCATATAACTTTTATCAAATGAATTTTAATAACAACGAGAAAATTTCCTTGGCAAATTTTTTTTATGTAAATCCTTACTGGATGGCTCTTTCACACGATCCATTGTCCAGTAAATGTTTCAAACGTGATCTTCAGGACCTATACATGGAATTTGAGTCATTGTATCTGCCCCCATATATCTCTTATTAAATGAATTTTAATGACAACGAGAAAATTTCCTTGGCAAATTTTTTTTTCATCTAAATCCTTACTGGATGGCTCTTTCACACGATCCATTGTCCTGTAAATGTTTCAAACGTGATCTTCAGGACCCATACATGGAATTTGAGTCAATGTATCTGCCCCCATATAACTCTTATCAAATGAATTTTAATGACAACGAGAATATTTCCTTGGCGAAATTTTTTCTGTTTAAATCCTTACTGGATGGCTCTTTCACACGATCCATTGTCCTGTAAATGTTTCAAACAAGATCTTCTGGACCCATACATGGAATATGAGTCAATGTATCTGACCCCAAATATCTCTTATCAAATGAATTTTAATGACAACGAGAAAATTTCCGTGGCAACATTTTTTTATGTAAATCCATACTGGATGGCTCTTTCACTAGATCCATTGTCCTGTATATGTTTCAAACGTGATCTTCAGGACCCATACATGGAATTTGAGTCATTGTATCTGCCCCCATATATCTCTTATTAAATGAATTTTAATGACAACGAGAAAATTTCCCTTGCGAAATTTTTTTCATGTAAATCCTTACTGGATGGCATTGTCCTGTAAATGTTTCAAACGTGATCTTCAGGACCCATACATGGAATTTGAGTCAATGTATCTGCCCCATATATCTCTTATCAAATGAATTTTAATGACAACGAGAATATTTCTTTGGCGAAATTTTTTCTGTGTAAATCCTTACTGGATGGCTCTTTCACACGATCCATTGTCCTGTAAATGTTTCAAACGTGATCTTCAGGACCCATACGTGGAATTTGAGTCAATGTATCTGCCCACATATAACTCTTATGAAACGAATTTTAATGACAACCAGAAAATTTCTTTGGCAAATTTTTTTTCATGTAAATCCTTACTGAATGACTCTTTCACACGATTCATTGTCCTGTAAATGTTTCAAGCGTGATCTTCCGGACCCATACATGGAATTTGAGTCAATGTATCTGCCCCCATATAACTCTTATCAAATGAATTTTAATGACAACATGAAAATTTCTGTGGCAACATTTTTTTATGTAAATCCATACTGGATGGATCTTTCACTATATCCATTGTCCTGTATATGTTTCAAACGTGATCTTCAGGACCCATACATGGAATTTGAGTCAATGTATCTGCCCCCATATAACTCTTATCAAATGAATTTTAATGACAACGAGAATATTTCCTTGGCGAAATTTTTTCTGTGTAAATCTTTACTGGATGGCTCTTTCACACGATCCACTGTCCTGTAAATGTTTCAAACGTGATCTTCTGGACCCATACATGGAATTTGAGTCAATGTATTTGCCCCCATATAACTCTTATCAAATAAATTTTAACGACAACATGAAAATTTCCTTGGCGAAATTTTTTTCATGTAAATCCTTACTGGATGACTCTTTCACACGAATCATTGTCCTGTAAATGTTTCAAACGTGATCTTCAGGACCCATACATGGAATTTGAGTCAATATATCTGCCCCCATATAACTCTTATCAAATGAATTTTAATGACAACGAGAAAATTTCCTTGGCAATTTTTTTTTATGTAAATCCTTACTGGATGGCTCTTTCACACGATCCATTGTCCTGTAAATGTTTCAAACGTGATCTTCAGGACCCATACACGAAATTTGAGTCAATGTATCTACCCCCATATAACTCTTATCAAATGAATTTTAATGACAACGAGAAAATTTCCTTGGCAAAATTTTTTATGTAAATCCTTACTGGATGGCTCTTTCACTAGAACCATTGTCCTGTAAATGTTTCAAACGTGATCTTCAGGACCCATACATGGAATTTGAGTCATTGTATCTGCCCCCATATATCTCTTATCAAATGAATTTTAATGACAACGAGAAAATTTCCTTGGCGATTTTTTTTTCATGTAAATCCTTACTGAATGGCTCTTTCACACGATCCATTGTCGTGTAATTGTTTCAAACGTAATCTTCTGGACCCATACATGTAATTTGAGTCAATGTATCTGCCCCCATATAACTCTTATCAAATGAATTTTAATGACAACGAGAAAATTCCCATGGCAAATTTTTTTTATGTAAATCCTTACTGGATGGCTCTTTCACACGATCCATTGTCCTGTAAATGTTTCAAACGTGATCTTCAGGATCCATACTTAGAATTTAAGTCAATGTATCTTCCCCCATATAACTCTTATCAAATGAATTTTAATGACAACGAGAAAATTTCCTTGGCGAAATTTTTTTTATGTAAATCCTTACTGGATGGCTCTTTCACACGATCCATTGTCCTGTAAATGTTTCAAACGTGATCTTCAGGACCCATACATGGAATTTGAGTCAATGTATCTGCCCCCATATAACTCATATCAAATGAATTTTAATGACGAGAAAATTTCCTTGGCAAATTTTTTTATGTAAATCCATACTGTATGGCTCTTTCGCACGATCCATTGTCCTGTAAATGTTTCAAACGTGATCTTCAGGACCCATACGTGGAATTTGAGTCAATGTATCTGCCCCCGTATAACTCTTATGAAATGAATTTTAATGACAACGAGAAAATTTCCTTGGCGAATTTTTTTCATGTAAATCCTTACTGGATGACTCTTTCACACGATCCATTGTGCTGAAAATGTTTCAAACGTGATCTGCAGGACCCATACATGGAATTTGAGTCAATGTATCTGCCCCCATATAACTCTTATCAAATGAATTTTAATGACACCGAGAAAATTTCCTTGGCAATTTTTTTTCATGTAAATCCTTACTGGATGACTCTTTCACACGATCCATTGTCCTGTAAATGTTTCAAACGTGATCTTCAGGACCCATACATGGAATTTGAGTCAATGCCCCCATATAGCTCTTATCAAATGAATTTTAATGACACCGAGAAAATTTCCTTGGCAATTTTTTTATGCAAATCCTTACTGGATGGCTCTTTCACACGATCCATTGTCCTGTAAATGTTTCAAACGCGATCTTCAGGACCCATACATGGAATTTGAGTCAATGTATCTGCCCCCATATAACTCTTATAAAATGAATTTTAATGACAACGAGAGAATTTTCTTGGCAAAATTTTTTTTATGTATATCCTTACTGGATGGCTCTTTCACACGATCCATTGTCCTGTAGATGTTTCAAACGTGATCTTCAGGACCCATACATGGAATTTGAGTCAATGTATCTGCCCCCGTATAACTCTTATCAAATGAATTTTAATGACAACGAGAAAATTTCCTTGGCAAACATTTTTTTTATGTAAATCCTTACTGAATGGCTCTTTGACACGATCCATTGTCATGTAAATGTTTCAAACGTGATCTTCAGGACCCATACATGGAATTTGAGTCAATGTATTGTGATATTCCTATAGAAAACTCTAATCAAAAACAGCACTACCAATCAACCACATCTGTATTCCTCCTGTTCTCATATCCACACCCCCAATCCCCTGACCTTTAACTCGACACTCAGGATCCCACATCCTCCATTTACAACAAATTAAAACAATATCTATCTCGTAGTCCTGCACATGTGAAGATAACGCCTCGGACGCTTTCTATTTCTGACACCACGTCTGGGGATAACTTCTTCATTGGTGTATGATTCAACCGAATTATCTAACTCATTAGATGCACGCGGCTCATGCTGCTTCTTTTCCGCAAAAGTTTCCTGACTCAGTTGACTTCGCTCCCGTTAATACTGGATTGTCGTCTCGCTTGACATATTTCTTCAACATCTTGACATTACGCTCATACACTTTATTGTTTGTCATATCCATTAAAGTTGCTCTACCAGCTCCAGACAGGTTTATCACTTTATGTATCGCATTTTTATAAACTGAATCTGCTTTATCCTTTTTTTTTGTTGCATCACTAACACCATATCTCCTACCTGAAATTCATTCGCATGTGCCCGTCGTTTCTTGTCTTCCTTTTCATTCCGCTGATATTTTGAAATACGGTCATGATCCCGTAGCTCTTCATCTAGTAATTGTGCAGAATCAACTTTGATATTGGGCAAAAACTTCTTACGACTCTTCCGAACATCAATTCTGCTGGAGGAATTTTTGTTACATGGTGCGGCCAGGTATTATATGCGGCAACATACTCAGCCAGTGCCTCCTTCCAATTCTGTCTCGTGAGTCTGGCTATAGCAATAGTTTTGTTTATACCTTGCATGCTTCGTTCAACAAGGCCATTTTCGGTGGGATTAAGTGGCGTACTATGTATTAGTTTGATACCCCAAATATTATTCAACCACGACTGTAAATCAGAGCTTTTAAATGGGGGCCCATTATCGGCTTTCAAAGTCTTAGGGACGTGGTAAGTATTGAAAATACGCTGTAGAACTCGTTTCACCGCTTCTGAATCGGTTTTCTCCATCGGTATTGCCACGAGGAATCTTGAATAATTGTCTACAAGGACTAACGCCTTCCAATTCATAGTATCCGAACACGAAGCGAAATCCATGGAAACGTACTCCCACGGATTATTAGGGAGATCTGTCAAAGTAATTGGCGTCGGCTTACTGCTAGAAATGACGAGTTGACATTCAGGACAACTTCTTACGAAGTCTTCTACATCGCTGTCCATACTAGGCCACCATATTCCCTGCCTCAAGAAGAACTTCATTGTGGACATCCCTGGATGGCAACGATGAGCTAGAATCAAGGCCCGTCTACGTAGAGTAGCAGGTAACACTAGCTTCTCTTGCTTTAAAAGAATGCTATTTTGAACATACATATCGCGTTGGAATAGTTGAAACTTGGCAATATTTGCAGGCCATTTTTCATTTTTGTTTAGCCATTGAACAACGGTCTGAAGCTCCTCATCTTTTATTGATTCTTCCTGAACTTGTACTGTGGTTAAAGCTAACATTTGCTCATTGATGCTGTTTATGTTTGTATGAACAAAACATAATTCATGTGGTTCTTTTTCCATTCCAAATTGCATATCATCACGTCGCCCTCCAATTCGAAATGCTGCGTCAACAATATTATCCCTTCCTGAAACATGCTCGAAATCGTAGAAAAAATGGTCCATCCTCATAAACCAACTGTCTGCACGTGACATAATCCTTTTGCCTACATCCTTCCTTTGTTTACCTTTAATATTTTTTGGTTCAGTGTATACCGAGTCTACTTTTCGCTCTTCAAATAATCATTTATAAATAGTGATAAACTTTTACAATCTTATTAAATCAAATCGTGCTAAATGAGCAAACGTGCATTTCATACTGGTGTCATATTATTTCTCTTCGGCGATAAGCATAGTACGATTATTCGTAGTGTAATTTATTCGTTCCGTACAACAAATAGCCACTATTCGCGCAACGCTCATCGAATACGATACCACTCACAGGCACTCACGAAGTTTCTCACATCTGTCATCCAACTACTAGCACAATGTCAAGAAGTAAATGCGATGGCAATGTTTGTTTTGGTTCGTCCGGTTCGCGAGGCACCAAAATTAGTTGCCGGGTTTGCTCTGGAAGCTTCCATGTTAAGTGCGCTAATTTGAACACCTCGATAATCAAATCTATTCGGGATTATCCAGGAGTTTACTGGTTATGCTCTCAGTGCCGGGAATTATCGCAACAAAACAATTCTACTGATGCAATTGTACAGTTGATTCTTCAACGTACCACTTCAGCTTTGAAATTGATCAGTTCTCTGACGGATACTATGCAACTTTTTTGTCGCATGTACTCTAACACCTGTGCTAGACCTAGCTGTACTCATCATTCAGGAAAACGAGATCACAATGAGCGCTCTATCAACGATGGTGCTCGGTTTTTCGAACGACTAGACGACCTTCAGCTTGATCTTACTAACCTCTTCGAATCGATACTGGAAGACAACAACAAACGACCACGTACAAGTAGCACCAGTAGACCATCTTTATCTCAACCCGACAAAATTCCGAGAGTTGACGTTCCAGTATGTACTCAAAATACTCCAATCTCTATAGCTCCGCTCGTTTCAGACCAACCGAATAACGACAATCCGATAAACATCACTGCTGTTATTGATGAAAATGCTGCTATTAACTCCACTCGCCCGCCAGCAATCGGTACCACCGCTACTGTTGATGCACGACCATCCATTGCCACCAACATTATTAGCAACATAATTACCACCCGCCCTCCACTGCCAAATGTTACTACTATACCCGCACCACCTACCGCCACATTCACCACCAGTTCAAGCTTTCCACCACCGATATTCTCTACCAGCAATCACATCAACTCTGTTCTGCCTTCACCGTCCATCATCACTGCCACCACAACCACTAAATCTAATTCGCACAACAGTAGATCAACGGCAATCAACTCTACACAGACAACCGTACCAGCTGTGCCGCCTTCAACAATCAATCTTTCTGAAAAAGTTTCAAATGCTACATCTCATCCCATCAACTTCACACAAATCGAGTCTAGAACAACGGCAACACTCCAGCCATTACCTGCTTTAATCAACACCAACAGGCAAGCCAATACTATATCTGTACTCTCTAATGTACCATATGTAGGATCTAGCCAGCTTAGGATTTTTAATTCTTCTTCCACCAATAACGAACCGAACAATCAATTCACTCCTCTGTTAGTTGCACCCGTAGCAGATCAAATACATGATAGCAGAAATTGGTATTATATCTCTAGATTCTTGCCTAGCGAAACAGTTCAGAATATTACACATCATGTACAAACTAGAATTAGATGTGACAGCAATTCGATCCATTGTGCAAAGCTCGTACGCCAGAATAACGATCGGCCGCTTTCTTTTGTATCGTTCAAATTGAGTGTTCCTAGTGAATTCGAAAATTTAATTTCTTCGCCCGACTTCTGGCCATCCAGAGTGACAATTGCTCCTTTTTTAGAGCAACCGGTCTTCCGCAGACCGAACCCGTCTCATCCCTCATCTCGACTACAGAACTTTTACAGCAACACTCAAGTTCAATCGCCACGATCGTACGCAACGATGCCTCTATCGATTCGTCGCCCGTACCCTCGCTCCCCAGTGATGCGGCAACAAATGCCGTTGCGGTATCAAGCACAACAAAGTCAGACTTTAGTTTAGAAATTTTTTATCAAAACATCGGAGGAATGAATAGCAATCTTGATCAGTATCGTCTCTCTTGTGCAGATAGTGTATACGATTTATACATATTCACCGAAACTTGGCTGAATGATAATACTCTATCGAAACAAAAATTTGGAGGTGCTTATTCGGTTTACAGGCAAGATCGAAACGAACAGAATAGCATTAAAAAAAGCGGTGGTGGCGTTATGATAGCCTGCCGCTCAAACTTCCATTCTCGCTTGCTACCTGTTCCAGACTGTGCTAATGTTGAACAGTTATGGATAGCCCTTTCGCTGAAAAACTACACACTTTATATCTGCGTGATTTATATACCACCTGATCGCGTTGGCGACATGGGATTAATTGAACAGCATTTGAATTCTCTCTCTTCAATTTCAAACCAAATGACACTGAATGACAAAATCGTTATACTGGGAGACTTTAATCTATCTAGTATTAAATGAGTTCGCTCTGCCGCTAATCATCTGTTTCCCCACGCTGAGTCTTTGAACAATGAATTTTGTCACAGGCTACTGGATGAATATAACATTGCTGGACTAGTGCAACTGAACGAGCAGTACAATAGCAACAATCGCCTTCTCGATCTCTGCTTCACCAGTTAGGAGTTATCAAATTTTTGCCTAGTCGTTGTAGCACCTGAACCACTCGTTAAAATTTGCCGTCATCATCCGCCTCTCCATATCTCTATAACGAAATCTTCACCGCTAATTTTTAAGCGTAATTCTGATTCAATATTCTACGATTATAAAAATGGAAACTTCGAGGCAATGGACAGATTTTTATCATCATTAGATTGGAGCTTGCTACTATCTGACAACGATTGCAACACCGCTGCTTCGGTTTGGACAAACATTGTTTTGTACTCAATCGACCAGTTTGTTCCAAAGAAAACTTGTCGTCAGCCAGCTCATCCTCCTTGGTCAAATCCGCTTCTAAAACGATTTAAACGTGTAAAAAGATCAACCTTGAAAAAACTTACTAAGCATCCGTCACTTCAATTAAGATCACATTACGTATTCGTGAATAATCGATATAAACGGCTAAATAAGGCGCTCTATTATGATTATCAACGCAGCATCCAGAACAATCTTAAAACTAATCCTAAACGTTTCTGGAATCATGTCAACAACCAGAGAAAAGAATCTGGATTACCAACTCACATGTCCTTTGGTGAATTGAATGCATCGACCTCTGCTGGTATTAGCAATTTATTCCGTATTCAATTTAGTAGTGTTTTTTCCGATGAAACCTTAACTACACAACAAATTTTAAGGGCTGCCAGTAACGTTCCACTCCATTCATCGATTGGTCCTCACCCTAGGATTACGACTGCTGCCGTTAACAATGCGTGTTTAAAGCTGAAACCATCCTCAAGTGCAGGTCCTGATGGTATACCGTCACTAGTGTTAAAAAAAATGCTCTAGTAGTCTTCTTGTACCACTGACGATGCTGTTTAATATCTCTCTTCAACGCGGAGTTTTTCCAGAGTCATGGAAGATTTCTTATATTTTTCCTGTTTACAAGAAAGGCGACAAATCCCACATTTCAAACTATCGAGGGATTGCCGCTTTATGTGCCGTATCAAAATTATTCGAAATAATAGTACTAGATTTTATAGTTCACAACTGCTCCAATTATATATGTGATACTCAACATGGGTTTATGCCAAAACGATCTACATCCACAAATCTCGTTTCATATACGTCTTATATCATTCGTTCATTGCAAGCACAACATCAAGTAGACGCTATTTATACGGATTTCTCCGCAGCTTTCGACAAGATTAATCACCAGATAGCAGTTGCCAAGCTCGATAGGCTAGGATTCAGCGGATCATTCCTTAATTGGCTTGAATCATACCTGACGGGTCGCAGTATGTCAGTGAAAATAGGTGACTGTGTCACTTCATCCTTAATCGCAAGCTCCGGAGTCCCCCAAGGAAGCCATCTGGGGCCGTTCATATTTCTTATATATCTCAACGATTTGAATTTTTCGTTGAAGTGCATGAAGCTATCTTTCGCCGATGATTTTAAGCTATTTCATCTCATCAAGAATCCTAATGACACCGGTTTCTTGCAGTCTCAATTAAATGTATTTCTGAATTGGTGCAACGTTAACAGGATGGTGCTAAATGCATCAAAATGTTCCATCATTTTTTTCTCTTGCAAAAGAACAACGATCACGTATGATTATACTATTTCGCAAACCATCCTAAAACGGGAGTCCACAATCAAGGATTTAGGAGTGCTACTGGATTCTAAACTTAATTTCAAAGATCATGTAGAATATACAATCTCTAAAGCATCTAAGATGTTGGGACTCATTTTTCGCATTGCAAAAAATTTTGACAACATATATTGTTTGAAATCGTTATATAGCGCATTAGTTCGCTCGACCCTTGAGTACGCTGTCGTTGTTTGGGCACCGTATTATCAAACTGATAAGCTGCGAATTGAAGCTGTTCAGCGGAAATTTGTTCGTTTCGCTTTGCGCCGTCTGCCATGGAGAGATGCATCAAATCTTCCAAGCTACGAAAATCGATGTAGACTCATAAATCTCGATTTGCTATCTGTTCGCCGGGATGCCATCAAAGCTGTTTTCGTTGCGGACTTAATCCAATCCCGGATTGACTGCCCGGATCTCCTACAACTGCTAAATTTTGACATCCATCGTCGTAATTTGCGATTCAATCCTTTTCTCCGAGTTCCTCGCGCTAGAACTAACTACGGTTTCAATGAACCAGTCTCCAGTATGTGTCGCTTATTCAACAGTTGTTCTAACGAGTTCGATCTTCATTTACCTCGAAATACTGTCAAAAACCTATTTATTGGGTTCTTTTCCAGCTAACTTTATTACTTTCACTATTCGAATACCGTTTAAACATACATGACTAACGTTAGCGTTGAAGTTTTTGATTAGGATAGTGATAGCACAAGATAAGATAAGATGATTGCCACCTGTCAGATTAGGATTTGTCTGGAACCGTCAATATTTTATTTTCATTCAACCCCCATTCCGTCTCTCCATCATCTTCATTTGAAACTAACTAGATTCGCTCGCCTAAATTAACCTGGTCGTTATTTCCTCTTTTTTCTGTCTTCCACCATCCATTTTGATCACTAATTAGATCTATATGTCGATTCTAACCTCGTCGTTTTTTTTCTTCCACCATCTTTTTGATAACTAATTAGATCTACATGCTGATTTCAACCCCGTCGTTCGTTTTCGCTCGTTTAGCACCCCCTCCACCAACCCTTGTTTTCAATTTACCCAACCCAATAATGGTGTGACAGTTACTTTTAATCATTTGCCACCCTTGATTCGTTATTGTGTTCACAGTGGCTCCGGAATCTATCAAAAATTTGATATTTTCGGACCCAATTATACAATCTACAAGTCGAGGTCACAGTTAAAGTCAAAAGCTATCGATGCTGAATTACTACGCCCTGCGATCATCTGCGAAAACAAAAAAAGAAAAACTCTTGGTAACGAACAGATTTATTGTTTATTTCTTCCACGCAAAATATAACAAAATTACTCTATTCAAAATAGTTTACAAAGGCTCCATGAATACCTGATTAATTCTCTCAGTTTCCTTTTTAGTATTCTTGTACTCATCTATTTTAGAGCTGCTTACTGACGAACGACAAAACTCCGCGTAATGTCCGATTTTGCTGCATTTAAAACATCTTACTCAAAAAGCAATTCACTGTCTCGGCCGCATCGTGAACAATTACCCTTATTATCCTTATTGAGGTACCAATTTTTACGATCGCGTGGATACTTCACATCAGTCCCGTTTGAAGTTGAATGATATGGCGTAGAATGAGATTTCTTGTAAGCCGAATTCTTCACTTGCAAAGAACATATCGGTTTCCACTCTGATTCCTGCACACTAGCACTCGAAGCCTCAATCTCGCGTCGCTTAGTCGATCCGTTACACGTTTCCTCTATTTCTCTTTTTATATAATCAAGGTGTTTACCATGGCTAATTATTCTGTCAACATTGTTTTCAAAAATATCCGACATTTCATAAAGTTTGTCAGTAATTTCCGGAACCGATATTCTTAACATCGCTTGAATCCGTTCTTCTTTTCGCTGTTCTTCTGTAAACTCACAGAAATGGGACTGAGACTCCAATCGTAAAACCCAGTCCGCAAATGCCTCATCCGATTTCATTTTCATGTCACGGAACTTCATTCGCTCTTTTGTAGCATCGCACATTTCGTGAAAATATTCATTTAAAGTAGAAATAATAGTATTGTATACATTTTCTGCTCCTTTAACAATTCCACTTGAAATTCGTTTCTCCTGCATCTCGATAATACCGAGTAGATAACTGCCGGCAAAGATTTTTAATCCCGTTAGTCTAGTGGTCGCGTCCACCGGAGGTTTAACCGAAACGATTCGTTCAAACTGATCCCGAAAACGGATCCATTCAGCTTTACGTTTATGTGTAGGCAAGGATTCGTCGAATTTATGCAATGGCCATGATCCTGATAACCATTCCGTTCTGCGTTTTCTACCGCCAGCTAATTTTTCCTTCACATCCGAAATGGTCAAATACGGAACCGAGCTTTCTGCGCCACCGTCAGTACCAATGTCACTTTCATGCCAGTATCCGCTCATTCTAATTATTTTGTAAAATAAATAATTAAACGCACGATTTTGATAGAAAAATAACAAACCTTTTCGAAATAAATCAGAAGCGCTTGGCAAAATGGCGTTCAATGAATTTTCTTAATTGAAAAACGGCTGCTCCAAAAGTAATTTAATTGTTGTACATCAATACATATATGACGGGTAACTCACGCTCTTGTATACCGTGCTAGCATCTTGACAGTCGTTTTCTAGGCAGTGCTGGCAGATATACTATGTTTATTTTTTTTTATATATAAATATTTTTCCGAAATTTTTTTTTCTGAAACTAAATTACTTGTTACTCTGCTGATTATTTAAATTTGCCTTTGAGCTTTATTCGCTGCAATCTATCCGTTAGTTATGGGTTCAAACCCCAACCGCAACCGTTTTGTAAAATGTTTGGCAAAGAACATGAACTCCACTCAAACAACAATATTGATCATGAGCTTAACTCGGTGCAATGTATCATATGTTGGCCATGGGCTTAACCCGACGCAACAGTAATTCTTTTTTTTTAAAGCAATATTGACCATGAGCTTAACTCGGTGCAATGTATCATATGTTGGCCATGGGCTCAACTCGACGCAACAGTAATTCTATTTTTTTTAACAATGACCATGAGCTCAACTCGGTGCAATGTATCATATGTTGGCTATGGGCTCAACCCGACGCAACAAATGTTTGGTCATGAGCAAAACTACTCAAACTTGAATCCATTTTTTTGGCAACCCAGTTTCTCTATTTTTTTTCTTCTTTAGATGCATTAATTTCTTTTTACCACATATTTCAATACAAACCTGGAACATCTCGCCAAAAGAAAGCTATTGTGAATTAATGTTCATAAATACCTTAATTTCGGATTCAACGATCATGGCAGGATCGCCAATGTGATATTCCTATAGAAAACTCTAATCAAAAACAGCACTACCAATCAACCACATCTATATTCCTCCTGTTCTCATATCCACACGCCCAATCCCCTGACCTCTCACTCGACACATATGGGGACAGAGACATGTATCTGTCCCCATATGTCTCTTATCAAATGAATTTTAATGACAACGAGAAAATTTCCTTGGCGAAATTTTTTTACGTAAATCCTTACTAGATGACTCTTTCATACGATCCATTGTCCTGAAAATGTTTCAAACGTGATCTGCAGGACACATACATGGAATTTGAGTCAATGTATCTGCCCCCATCTAACTCTTATCAAATGAATTTTAATGACAACGAGAAAACTTCCTTGGCGAATTTTTTTATGTAAATCCTTACTGGATGGCTCTTTCACTAGATCCATTGTCCTGTAAATGTTTCAAACGTGATCTTCAGGACCCATACATGGAATTTGAGTCAATGTATCTGCCCCCATCTAACCCTTATCAATTGAATTTTAATGACAACGAGAAAACTTCCTTGGCGAATTTTTTTATGTACATCCTTACTGGATGGCTCTTTCACTAGATCCATTGTTCTGTAAATGTTTCAAACGTGATCTGCAGGACCCATACATGGAATTTGAGTCAATGTATCTGCCCCCATCTAACCCTTATCAATTGAATTTTAATGACAACGAGAAAACTTCCTTGGCGAATTTTTTTTATGTACATCCTTACTGGATGGCTCTTTCACTAGATCCATTGTTCTGTAAATGTTTCAAACGTGATCTGCAGGACACATACATGGAATTTGAGTCAATGTATCTGCCCCCATCTAACTCTTATCAAATGAATTTTAATGACAACGAGAAAACTTCCTTGGCGAATTTTTTTATGTAAATCCTTACTGGATGGCTCTTTCACTAGATCCATTGTCCTGAAAATGTTTCAAACGTGATATTCAGGACCCATATATGGAATTTGAGTCAATGTATCTGCCCCCATATAACTCTTATCAAATGAATTTTAATGACAACGAGAAAATTTCCTTGGCGAAATTTTTTTATGTAAATCCTTACTGGATGGCTCTTTCACACGATCCATTGTCCTGTAAATGTTTCAAACGTGATCTTCAGGACCCATACATGGAATTCGAGTCAATGTATCTGCCCCCATATAACTCTTATCAAATGAATTTTAATGACAACGAGAAAATTTCCTTGGCAAATTTTTTTCATGTAAATCCTTACTGGATGGCTCTTTCGCACGATCCATTGTCCTGTAAATGTTTCAAACGTGATCTTCAGGACCCATACATGGAATTTGAGTCAATGTATCTGCCCCCATATAACTCTTATCAAATGAATTTTAATGACAACGAGAAAATTTCCTTGGCGAAATTTTTTTATGTAAATCCTTACTGGATGGCTCTTTCACACGATCCATTGTCCTGTAAATGTTTCAAACGTGATCTTCAGGACCCATACATGGAATTCGAGTCAATGTATCTGACCCCATATAACTCTTATCAAATGAATTTTAATGACAACGAGAAAATTTCCTTGGCAAATTTTTTTTTATGTAAATCCTTACTGGATAGCTCTTTCACACGATCCATTGTCCTGTAAATGTTTCAAACGTGATCTTCAGGACCCATACATGAAATTTGAGTCAATGTATCTGCCCCCATATAACTCTTATCAAATGAATTTTAATGACAACGAGAAAATTTCCTTGGCGAAATTTTTCTCATGTAAATCCTTACTGTATGACTCTTTCACACGATCCATTGTCCTGAAAATGTTTCAAACGAGATCTTCAGGACCCATACATGAGATTTGAGTCAATGTATCTACCCCCATATAACTCTTATCAAATGAATTTTAATGACAACGAGAAAATTTCCTTGGCGAAATTATTTTCATGTAAATCCTTACTGGATGACTCTTTCACAGGATCCATTGTCCTGAAAATGTTTCAAACGAGATCTTCAGGACCCATACATGGAATTTGAGTCAGTGTATCTGCCCCCATATAACTCTTATCAAATGAATTTTAATGACAACGAGAAAATTTCCTTGGCGAAATTTTTCCATGTAAATCCTTACTGGATGACTCTTTCACACGATCCATTGTCCTGTAAATGTTTCAAACATGATCTTCAGGACCCATACATGGAATTTGAGTCAATGTTTCTGCCCCCATATAACTATTATCAAATGAGTTTTAATGACAACGAGAAAATTTCCTTGGCAAAATTTTTTTTATGTAAATCCTTACTGGATGGCTCTTTCACACGATCCATTGTCCTGTAAATGTTTCAAACGTGATCTTCAGGACCCATACATGGAATTTGAGTCAATGTATCTGCCCCCATATAACTCTTATCAAATGATTTTTTTTGACAACGAGAAAATTTCCCTGGCAAAATTATTTTTATGTGAATCCTTACTGGATGGCTCTTTCACTGGATCCATTGTCCTGTATATGTTTCAAACGTGATCTTCAGGACCCATACATGGAATTTGAGTCAATGTATCTGTCCCCATATAACTCTTATCAAATGAATTTTAATGACAACGAGAAAATTTCCTTGGCGAAATTTTTTTCATGTAAATCTTTACTGGATGACTCTTTCATACGATCCATTGTCCTGAAAATGTTTCAAACGTGATATTCAGGACCCATACATGGAATTTGAGTCAATGTATCTGCCCCCATATAACTCTTATCAAATGAATTTTAATGACAACGAGAAAATTTCCTTGGCGAAATTTTTTTATGTAAATCCTTACTGGATGGCTCTTTCACACGATCCATTGTCCTGTAAATGTTTCAAACGTGATCTTCAGGACCCATACATGGAATTTGAGTCAATGTATCTGCCCCCATATAACTCTTATCAAATGATTTTTAGTGAAAACGAGAAAACATCCTTGGCAAATTTTTTTTATGTAAATCCTTACTGGATGGCTCTTTCACACGATCCATTGTTCTATAAATGTTTCAAACGTGATCTTCAGGACCCATACATGGAATTTGAGTCAATGTATCTGCCCCCATATAACTCTTATCAAATGAATTTTAATGACAACGAGAAAATTTCCTTGGCAAAATTTTTTTTATGTAAATCCTTACTGTTACTAAATGTTTCAAACGTGATCTTCAGGACCCATACATGGAATTTGAGTCAATGTATCTGCCCCCATATATCTCTTATCAAATGAATTTTAATGACAACGAGAAAATTTCCTTGGCGAAATTTTTTTCATGTAAATCCTTACTGGATGACTCTTTTATTGACAGGTGCAGCGACTGGCAACTCGCTTGATAGAGCTGTGCTGTCAAAGTGAAAATTTTCTCGCGGGCTGACAACACCGCCTACTTTGTTAGTTTTTTTGGCGCGCTTACTTCGCGTCCATTTTTTTATCCATTCGAGTTAAGACTTTCATACGGTTAACATCGTTTTAATGAAAGTTATTTTATTTATCACTGTAATCCTCAAATACTGATTCCACTGTAGTTTGATGACGGCCCAATAGGTTATGGGCCCAGCAGTATCGAGGATAGTGAAATAAAAAGTCGAACCTTTTTTGAAGTGCAAAACATTTTGCGGATCCGGTGCAAGTGAAAAAAAATGGCGGACGCAAAAGTGTCGTTCGATTAATTGAATGACCACAATTTCGCCGTGTGGAAGTTCAAAATGGAACTGTTCCTGTTGAAGGAGAGTTTGCTGGATGTTGTTTTGGCCGCCAAGCCTCCGAAAACGGAGTGGATCCTGAAAGACGGAAAAGCTCGCGCGATGATCGGTTTGGCTGTGGAGGACACGCAACTGGTGCATATTATCCGGAAGACCACCGCGAAAGAAATGTGGGACTCATTGAGAAAAATTCATGAGGAATCATCGTTATCTTCGACGCTGCACGTTTTGCGAAAATTGTGTTCGATGCGGTTATCGGAGGAGGGCAACCTGTTGGAGCATCTCAATGAGATGACAGTGTTGCATAACCAGTTAGAAGTGATGGAAGAAGGATTAAAGGACAGAATGTTTATGGCACTGATTCTTTCGAGCCCTCCGATGTCGTACGGTATTCTGATCAATGTGATCGAGAATCGACCGGAAGCGGAAGTGACTGTAGACTTTGTGAAGAGCAAATTGCGTGAAGAATGGCGTCGTAGACAAGCCTGTGAAAGTGTTGCAGAAAGCAAAGAAAAGGCTTTGAAAATTGTGAGTGGTAAGAACAAAATTGAGAAGAAAAAGAAAGAAGTTGTTTGCCACTACTGCCATCTACCGGGACATTATCGTCGCGAATGTTCAAAATTTCTGCGGAACAAATCGGATAGTGACAAAAAGGATGCTAGAAAAGCAAATTTGGCCGCTGATGTGCCGAGTGCGGTTGAAATGTGTTTGGCTGCTGCTACTCCGTGTGATACCAGCAAATGGTATTTGGATTCCGAGGCGACGTCGCACATGACGAGTGACGCTAGCTTGCTGAACAATGTGCGCCAAAACAAGTCAGTGGACATTTGTTTGGCTGATGGCACTCGAATCAAGTCCGGTGGTTCGGGTACTGGAAAAGTCGTATCGGTTACGGGAAATGGACTCCAATCGAACGTTACACTGAACGATGTGTACCATGTACCGACTCTGGCCGGAAACTTGCTGTCCGTTGGCAAGATCTGTGATCTCGGGTATCGTGTTGTTTTCGAGAAAGATGCTTGTCGAGTCCTACGTAAACAGGAAACTGTACTGGTGGGCGAGAGAAGCGGAGGTTTATATAGCTTGAAGCAATTTTCCGAGCAGGCAATGGTGAGCACCGTGAAGCATCCTGAGTTGTGCGAGCATTTGTGGCATCGTAGGTTTGGACACCGTGATCCAGAGGCGATTTCGAAGATTGTGCGAAACGATTTGGGATTCGGCCTGAAATTACAGAGGTGTGATGTAGAAACGGTTTGTGGTATTTGTTTGGAAGGCAAGATGAGTCGAATAACGTTTCCCAAGCGTTCCAAGAGTAAATCGTCTGCGGTTGGTGATCTAGTCCATTCGGACGTTGGTGGCCCGATGGAAGTTTCGACACCCAGTGGAAACCGGTTCTACGTTACTATGATCGACGATTTTAGTGGGTATACTGTGGTGTATCTGTTGAAGGCGAAGTCTGATGTGGACTCAAAGGTACGGGAATATTGTGCAATGGTGAAAAACCAGTTCGGACATGTTCCCAGGGTCATCCGTACGGATGGAGGAGGAGAATATTCGAGTACGATATTTAGGAAGTTCCTGACTGAGAACGGGATTGTTCTGCAGCAAACGGCGTCGTATTCTCCGCAGCAGAACGGTATAGCGGAAAGGAAGAACCGGTACGAGGTGGAAATGGTGCGGTGTTTACTCTTGGAAGCGGGTTTGGACAAGAAATACTGGGGTGAGGCGTTATGCACGGCGAACTACCTGTAAAATCGCCTACCATCGTCTGTTCTTGAGAAGACGCCCTACGACTTGTGGCACGGTAGAAAACCTTCGTACGTTCATCTGCGCATTTTCGGTTCTGAGGCGTATGTGCACGTTCCAAAGGAGAAACAGAGAAAGCTAGACGCCAAAGCAATCAAGCTCGTGTTCGTGGGATATGCTGAGGGAAGGAAAGCATATCGTTTTCTGGATAGTAAGGATGATACCATCGTAATAAGTCGAGTTGCTGTTGGAGAAGCCGTGAAATACAAAGTTCGTTTAGTGGCACAAGGATTTTGTCAAAAGTATGGAAAAGACTACTATGAAGTTTTCGCGCCTGTTACCAAGCTGGCTACGTTGAGAGTTTTGTTAGCGATCGCAGCTAAACGGAAGCTGAAACTGAAGCACTTCGACGTAAAGACGTAGTTTGAACAGAGTCGAGCTGATCCGTGTCTTTACACGAAGGTGGTCAACGGGAAGCGCATTTATTTGTTGGTCTACGTCGACGACATTTTGATTGGCTGTGAAAGCGAGGAGGATATCGAAAAGATCTACACAGCGCTGAGTCAGGAGTTTGAGATGACCAACTTGGGAGATGCGAATTATTTCCTGGGTATGGAAATCAAGAACGAGAGTGGCATGTACGGCATTACCCTGGAGAGCTACATCGATCGAGTGGCAGAGAGATTTGGTTTGACTGATGCAAAGTGTGCGAAAACCCCGATGGAGGATGGATTCACCAAAACACGAGAAGATAGTCCTCTACTTACGACAAACACGCAGTACAGAAGTCTTGTTGGGGCGTTGTTGTATATCGCTGTCTGTGCAAGACCGGATATTGCTGCTAGCGTTTCAATTTTGGGAAGATCCGTGTGTGCTCCGACGAATGCCGGTTGGGTGGCTGCAAAACGAGTTGTACGGTACCTAAAAGGAACAAACGATTGGCAGTTACGTTACGGAGATCCTGATGGAAAGCTGGTGGGATACTCAGATGCAGATTGGGCGGGTGACTTGAAAACTCGAAAATCGACAACCGGAACTGTCTTCATGTACGCAGGAGGAGCTGTTTCATGGATAAGTCGTCTTCAGAATTTCGTGACGTTATCATCCATGGAATCCGAGTACGTGGCGTTGAGTGAGGCGAGCCAGGAGGCTGTTTGGCTTCTGAACTTGCTGGAAGATTTCGGAGAACCATCACCCAAGCCAATACCACTGTGGGATGACAACCAGAGCTGCATAAAGTTTGTTTCGTCGGAAAGAACAACCAAGCGTTCCAGACACATCGAGACCCGGCAGTGTTACATCAAAGAGTTGTGTGATGCACAGGTGCTGAATCTGATGTATTATCCACCTACCGAAATGGTCGCGGATTTACTTACCAAGGCGCTTGGTCAGGTAAAGCTTCGAAAGTTTGCTGGTATGCTTGGATTGTCCGGCAGTAGTCGCTGAGGAGGAGTATTGACAGGTGCAGCGACTGGCAACTCGCTTGATAGAGCTGTGCTGTCAAAGTGAAAATTTTCTCGCGGGCTGACAACACCGCCTACCTTTTTCCTTTTTTGGCGCGCTTACTTCGCGTCCATTTTTTTTTATCCATTCGAGTTAAGACTTTCATACGGTTAACATCGTTTTATTAAAAGTTATTTTATTTATCACTGTAATCCTCAAATACTGATTCCACTGGAGTTTGATGACGGCCCAATATCTTTCACATCATCCATTGTCCTGAAAATGTTTCAAACGAGATCTTCAGGTCCCATACATGGAATTTGAGTCAATGTATCTGCCCCCATATAACTCTTATCAAATGAATTTTAATGACAACGAGAAAATTTCCTTGGCAAAATTTTTGTTATGTAAATCTTACTGGATGGCTCTTTCGCACGATCCATTGTCCTGTAAATGTTTCAAACGTGATCTTCAGGACCCATACATGGAATTTGAGTCAATGTATCTGCCCCCATATAACTTTTATCAAATGAATTTTAATGACAACGAGAAAATTTCCTTGGCGAAATATTGTTCATGTAAATCCTTACTGGATGGCTCTTTCACACGATCCATTGTCCTGTAAATGTTTCAAACGTGATCTTCAGGACCCGTACATGGAATTGGAGTCAATGTATCTGCCCCCATATATCTCTTATCAAATGAATTTTAATGACAACCAGAAAATTTCCTTGGCAAATTTTTTTTTTTTGTAAATCCTTACTGGATGGCTCTTTCACACGATCCATTGTCCTGTAAATGTTTCAAACGTGATCTTCAGAACCCATACATGGAATAAGAGTCAATATATCTGCCCCCATATAACTCTTATCAAATGAATTTTAATGACAACGAGAATATTTTCTTGGCGAAATTTTTTCATGTAAATCCTTACTGGATGGCTCTTCTACACGATCCATTGTCCTGTAAATGTTTCAAACGTGATCTGCAGGACCCATACATGGAATTTGAGTCAATGTATCAGCGCCCATATATCTCTTATCAAATGAATTTTAATGACAACCAGAAAATTTCCTTGGCAAATTTTTTTTTATGTAAATCCTTACTGGATGGCTCTTTCACACGATCCATTGTCCTGTAAATGTTTCAAACGTAATCTTCAGGTCCCATACATGGAATTTGAGTCAATGTATCTGCCCCCATATAACTCTTATCAAATGAATTTTAATGACAACGAGAAAATTTCCTTGGCAAAATTTTTGTTATGTAATTCCTTACTGGATGGCTTTTTCGCACGATCCATTGTCCAGTAAATGTTTCAAACGTAATCTTCAGGACCCATACATGGAATTTGAGTCAATGTATCTGCCCCCATATAACTCTTATCAAATGAATTTTAATGACAACGAGAAAATTTCCTTGGCAAAAATTTTTTTATGTAAATCCTTACTGGATGGCTCTTGCACATGATCCATTGTCCTGTAAATGTTTCAAACGTGATCTTCAGGACCCATACATGGAATTTGAGTCAATGTATCTGCCCCCATATATCTCTTATCAAATGAATTTTAATGACAACCAGAAAATTTCCTTGGCAAAATTTTTTTTATGTAAATCCTTACTGGATGGCTCTTTCACACGATCCATTGTCCTGTAAATGTTTCAAACGTGATTTTCAGGACCTATACATGGAATTTGAGTCAATGTATCTGCCCCCATGTATCTCTTATCAAATGAATTTTAATGACAACGAGAAAATTTCCTTGGCAAAGTTTTTTTATGTAAATCCTTACTGGATGGCTCTTTCACACGATCCATTGTCCTGTAAATGTTTCAAACGTGATCTTCAGGAATGGAATTTGAGTCAATGTATCTGCCCCCATATATCTCTTATCAAATGAATTTTTATGACAACGAGAAAATTTCCTTGGCAAAAATTTTTTTATGTAAATCCTTACTGGATGACTCTGTCGCACGATCCATTGTCCTGTAAATTTTTCAAACGTAATCTTCAGGACCCATACATGGAATTTGAGTCAATGTATCTGCCCCCATATAACTCTTATCAAATGAATTTTAATGACAACGAGAAAATTTCCATGGCAAAATTTTTTATGTAAATCCTAACTGGATGGCTCTTTCACACGATCCATTGTCCTGTAAATGTTTCAAACGTGATTTTCAGGACCTATACATGGAATTTGAGTCAATGTATCTGCCCCCATATATCTCTTATCAAATGAATTTTTATGACAACGAGAAAATTTCCTTGGCAAAGTTTTTTTTATGTAAATCCTTACTGGATGGCTCTTTCACACGATCCATTGTCCTGTAAATGTTTCAAACGTGATCTTCAGGAATGGAATTTGAGTCAATGTATCTGCCCCCATATATCTCTTATCAAATGAATTTTTATGACAACGAGAAAATTTCCTTGGCAAAATTTTTTTTATGTAAATCCTTACTGGATGGCTCTTTCACACGATCCATTGTCCTGTAAATGTTTCAAACGTGATCTTCAGGAATGGAATTTGAGTCAATGTATCTGCCCCCATATAACTCTTATCAAATGAATTTAAATGACAACGAGAAAATTTCCTTGGCAAATTTTTTTTTATGTAAATCCTTACTGGATGGCTCTTTCACACGATCCATTGTCCTTTGAATGTTTCAAACGTGATCTTCAGGACCTATACATGGAATTTGAGTCAATGTATCTGCCCCCATATATCTCTTATCAAATGAATTTTAATGACAACGAGAAAATTTCCTTGGCAAAATTTTTTTTATGTAAATCCTTACCGGATGGCTCTTTGACACGATCCATTGTCCTGTAAATGTTTCAAACGTGATCTTCAGGAATGGAATTTGAGTCAATGTATCTGCCCCCATATAACTCTTATCAAATGAATTTTAATGACAACGAGAAAATTTCCTTGGCAAAATTTTTTTTATGTAAATCCTTACTGGATGGCTCTTTCACACGATCCATTGTCCTGTAAATGTTTCAAACGTAATCTTCAGGTCCCATACATGGAATTTGAGTCAATGTATCTGCCCCCATATAACTCTTATCAAATGAATTTAAATGACAACGAGAAAATTTCCTTGGCGAAATTTTTGTTATGTAAATCCTTACTGGATGGCTTTTTCGCACGATCCATTGTCCTGTAAATGTTTCAAACGTAATCTTCAGGACCTATACATGGAATTTGAGTCCATGTATCTGCCCCCATATATCTCTTATCAAATGAATTTTTATGACAACGAGAAAATTTCCTTGGCAAAAATTTTTTTATGTAAATCCTTACTGGATGGCTCTTTCACACGATCCATTGTCCTGTAAATGTTTCAAACGTGATCTTCAGGAATGGAATTTGAGTCAATGTATCTGCCCCCATATAACTCTTATCAAATGAATTTTAATGACAACGAGAAAATTTCCTTGGCAAAATTTTTTTTATGTAAATCCTTACTGGATGGCTCTTTCACACGATCCATTGTCCTTTGAATGTTTCAAACGTGATCTTCAGAACCTATACATGGAATTTGAGTCAATGTATCTGCCCCCATATATCTCTTATCAAATGAATTTTAATGACAACGAGAAAATTTCCTTGGCAAAATTTTTTTTATGTAAATCCTTACCGGATGGCTCTTTGACACGATCCATTGTCCTGTAAATGTTTCAAACGTGGTTTTCAGGACCTATACATGGAATTTGAGTCAATGTATCTGCCCCCATATATCTCTTATCAAATGAATTTTTATGACAACGAGAAAATTTCCTTGGCAAAGTTTTTTGTGTAAATCCTTACTGGATGGCTCTTTCACACGATCCATTGTCCTTTAAATGTTTCAAACGTGATCTTCAGGACCCATACATGGAATTTTAATCAATGTGTCTGCCCCCATATAACTCTTATCAAATGAATTTTAATGACAACGAAAAAATTTCCTTGGCAAATTTTTTTTTATGTAAATCCTTACTGGATGGCTCTTTCACACGATCCATTGTCCTGTAAATGTTTCAAACGTGATTTTCTGCACCCATACATGGAATTTGAGTCAATGTATCTGCCCCCATATATATCTTATCAAATGAATTTTAATGACAACGAGAAAACTTCCTTGGCGAATTTTTTTTTCATGTAAATCCTTACTGGATGGCTCTTTCACACGATCCATTGTCCTGTAAATGTTTCAAACGTGATTTGCAGGACCCAAACATGGAATTTGAGTCAATGTATCTGCCCCCATATAACTCTTATCAAATGAATTTTTTGGACGAGAAAATTTCCTTGGCAAATTTTTTTTCATGTAAATCCTTACTGAATGACTCCTCCACACGATCCATTGTCCTGTAAATGTTTCAAACGAGATCTTCAGGACCCATACATGGAATTTGAGTCAATGTATCTGCCCCCATATAACTCTTATCAAATGAATTTTAATGATAACGGGAAAATTTCCATGGCAAAATTTTTTTTATGTAAATCCTTACTGGATGGCTCTTTCACACGATCCATTGTCCTGTAAATGTTTCAAACGTGATGTTCAGGACCCATACATGGAATTTTAATCAATGTATCTGACCCCATAGAACTCTTATCAAATGAATTTTAATGACAACGAGAAAATTTCCTTGGCAAAATTTTTTCTATGTAAATCCATACTGGATGGCTCTTTCACACGATCCATTGTCCTGTAAATGTTTCAATCGTGATCTTCAGGACCCATACATGGAATTTGATTCAATGTATCTGCCCCCATATAACTATTATCAAATGAATTTTAATGACAACGAGAAAATTTTCTTGGCGAAATTTTTTTCATGTAAAGCCTTACTGCATGGCTCTTTCACACGATCCATTGTCCTGTAAATGTTTCAAACGAGATCTTCAGGACCCATACATGGAGTTTGAGTCTATGTATCTGCCCCCATATAACTCTTATCAAATGAATTTTATGACAACGAGAAAATTTCCTTGGCAAAATTTTTTTTCTGTAATTCCTTACTGGATGGCTCTTGTTGTGTCTTTCGGGTTTAAAGTAGACAATCGCGTTTACATTTACGACTTTTATTTATTAAAAGAGACATCGAGCGTTATAAAAAACTGTTAAAAATGTTTCAACAAAAGTGCAACCGTACTTATGAAACTTTTATTTTATACTGCAAGAAAGTGTTGCCAGAAATCATGCGAAATTAAACGACTCCATAAAAAGCATATACAACATTTCTTCCCTCCATTCGAAAGAATCATCTACGACGAATACTTGCGAGGAGGACGACGGTCTCTTGTTGAACGGCGCACGGTGACCGGTAAAGGCTCTTGAGAAACCGGTGTGTTGTCCCGACTTGCAGATGGAGTGTAGTACTCTGCAGAAGCTTAATTTGAATTTCCGTTTCAGGAGTTGCTTGGAGTTGATGGCACATTCAAAGAGCTCCCGTCATTGTTGTAGAAATGGACACGTCTTGAAGTACTCTGTTGACCTAAATCTTCAGTGTTCAATGTATCAGTTGTCTTAAGCCCTTGAGGATCAATTCTGGAGCGAATTTGATCTATGTGTCGTTTGATGCGTTTCCCATCGTAGTCAATTTCATAATGAAGATCTCCTAGGCGAGTCGCAATCACACCAGGTAACCACTTATCCAAATGGGAAATACCTGAGAGAAAAAAGGCGGGTGGGTAATGTCAGAGACATAACTGGATGTCGTGAATACGAAAACAAATGACATGTTCCTTAACACTTCCGAATATCAAATAGTTGATCAATTGTATGAATTATGCAAGCATTCCCCTTTTCCACATTTTTCGCAAAAACAAAGAAGGCTTCACTTGATCTCGATTACTGTGAATTTCACACAGCGAAAAGTGCAAGAATCTAACCAAACTGTTCTACATTTGCACTAAACTGAGGATATTTTCTTTCGATTTGCGAACAACACATCCTAATAGTTCTTCAGAAAACTTTTAGAGCCATTAGAACGGCTGATTTTTTATAATGCTTTCCAACGATGCTTATTCATCCATCGAAATGACTGGCAGCTGTGACGTAATCACTCTTATCGGAAGCGAAACTAGCTTTGCAAACGGCACAAAATACATCTGCTCGCATTGGCGATAGAATCCAAACTGATTAGATTTTTGTTAGGAGCTTTCTTTTACGTGATTTCGTTTGTAGCATTTTCACTAATGGGCGGTCCTAACGGCTATAAAAATAGTCGCATACAGAATATTAATGTCGATTATTTTATTTCGCATTTGCAAATTTATTGAAAAAAAAAAACTATCAATATGCTGTAGGGATTCATTTCCAGCATTCAGAAGGGACAAATTGCGTAATTCTCTACGATATTAAACTCGGAACATTTTTCGCAAAAAAAAGCTTCACTTGATCTCGATTACTGTGAATTTCACACAGCGAAAAGTGCACAAATCTAACCAAATTGTTCTTGATTTGCACTAAACTGAGGATAATTACCTGCGGTTTGCGAAAAACAAATCCTAATAGTTCTTTAGGAAAATTTTAGAGCCATTAGAACGGCTGATTTTTTATAATGCTCTCCAACGTTGCTTTTTCATCCATCGAAATGACTGGCAGCTGTGACGTAATCGCTCTTGTCGAAAGCGAAACTGGCTGTGCAGACGACACAAAACACATCTGCTCGCAGTGGCGATAGAATCCAAACTGATTCAATTTTTGTTAAGAGATTTCCTTTTATTTGATTTCGTTTGTAGCTTTTCCACTAATGGGCGGTCCTAACGGCTATAAAAATAGCCGCATACAGAATTTTTATGTCGATTATTTCATTTCGGATTTGCAAAATTTTTTGAAAAAAACTATCAATATGCTGTAGGGATTAATTTCCAGCATTCAGAAGGGTCAAATTGCGGAATTCTCTACGATATTAAACTCGGAACATTTTTCTCAAAAAAAGGCTTCACTTGATCTCGATTACTGTGAATTTCACACAGCGAAAAGTGCACAAATCTAACCAAATTGTTCTTGATTTGCACTAAACTGAGGATAATTACCTGCGATTTGCGAAAAACAAATCCTAATAGTTCTTTAGAAAAATTTTAGAGCCATTAGAACGGCTGATTTTTTATAATGCTCTCCAACGTTGCTTTTTCATCCATCGAAATGACTGGCAGCTGTGACGTAATCGCTCTTGTCGAAAGCGAAACTGGCTGTGCAGACGACACAAAACACATCTGCTCGCAGTGGCGATAGAATCCAAACTGATTCAATTTTTGTTAAGAGATTTCCTTTTATTTGATTTCGTTTGTAGCTTTTCCACTAATGGGCGGTCCTAACGGCTATAAAAATAGCCGCATACAGAATTTTTATGTCGATTATTTCATTTCGGATTTGCAAAATTTTTTGAAAAAAACTATCAATATGCTGTAGGGATTAATTTCCAGCATTCAGAAGGGTCAAATTGCGGAATTCTCTACGATATTAAACTCGGAACATTTTTCTCAAAAAAAGGCTTCACTTGATCTCGATTACTGTGAATTTCACACAGCGAAAAGTGCACAAATCTAACCAAATTGTTCTTGATTTGCACTAAACTGAGGATAATTACCTGCGATTTGCGAAAAACAAATCCTAATAGTTCTTTAGAAAAATTTTAGAGCCATTAGAACGGCTGATTTTTTATAATGCTCTCCAACGTTGCTTTTTCATCCATCGAAATGACTGGCAGCTGTGACGTAATCGCTCTTGTCGAAAGCGAAACTAGCTGTGCAGACGACACAAAACACATCTGCTCGCAGTGGCGATAGAATCCAAACTGATTCAATTTTTGTTAAGAGATTTCCTTTTATGTGATTTCGTTTGTAGCTTTTTCACTAATGGGCGGTCCTAACGGCTATAAAAATAGCCGCATATAGAATTTCAATGTCGATTATTTCATTTCGGATTTGCATAATTTATTGAAAGAGACTATCAATATGCTGTAGGGATTCGTTTCTAGCATTCAGAAGGACCAAATTGAGGAACTCACTACGATATTCACCACTTTTGGAAACATTTTTCTTGAACGATTTGTTGTACAGCAGCAGCTATTTTCTTCTCTTCCTCAGAACGCGTTCTGATTGGCTGGTGTTGACATGGGTCAAATGAGATAGGTTTTTCAATAGTGTACTATTGAAATACTTCAATGCTCTTGCTATACACGTTTAAGTTGAAAAATTTCGATTCTATTGGTAGTTAGATTATATAAATCCTTCCACAGATCACTGAGCTATGAGCTTTCAAAATACGAGAAAGGCAAACGCGCCATATGAATTATCCTCTTTGATACTCGTTTATACCAAACATTTCAGAAAAGTTTAATTTTGAACTATTTGAGATTATGTCACACAACTGAAAATTTTATCATAAAATTGTGATCATATTTCCGATGGCATGTAGCAAAAATTATGTTGATTCGTTAGATACAACAAGAGATATTCACGATCAAAAACTTATCACTCTCTCAGAGGGTAAATTTTGAAAAGGCACCCCATAGTAAAGTAAGTCGTATTCACGACAAAACACTTTTTGTCCCGAGGTAAATTCGCGTACAGATGGCTCAAAATTGGTTTCTTGCTTTAACGTAACTCTTTGTTTAACATCCTCTGGTTTAAGTAAGACCAATCGTGTTCTGATATTACGTCCCATGAACAGCATAGATGGTGACTCTCCAGTGGTAGTATGAGGAGCTAGACGATATCGTTGCAAAAAGTTATTCAAGTTCGAATGTAATGTAGATGGAGTGGTTCCCATAGCCTTAAGTGCGTCTTTAGTTGTTTGCACGTAACGTTCGGCCTGCCCGTTTGTTGCTGGGTGATAAGGAGCTGATTGCTTGTGAAATATAACGCCACTTTTGCGCAAAAAATCTTTAAATTCCGCTGCTGCAAATTGCGGACCGTTGTCTGATACAACAGTAACAGGTACTCCATAACTCGAAAACAGTTCATCCATAATACGAATAGTGGCCACAGTTGTCGTTGTATTAGTAATTTTTACCTCTAGCCATTTACTATATGCATCCACTACGATGAACAGCATCGAACCTGCTACCGGACCGGCATAATCTAGATGTATCCTTTCCCAAGGTCCATTGGGATACAGCCAGTGATGTTCGCTAAACTTCGGCAGAGCATGGGAATGACGAGCGCACTCGGAGCACGATTTAGCTACCTTTTCGATATCAGCATCAATTCCCGGCCAGTACACAAACGAACGAGCAAGTCCTTTCATTTTCACTATTCCAATATGCGATACATGAAGATCATCCAGCACAGACTGTCGAAGAGCAGGGGGAATTACTACACGATGTTCAAATAATAAACAGTTTGAAGAAAGACTATATTTGCTTTCTGGTGCTCTGTAGTCAAAACGCGTCAAATCGGTACCAGCTTCTAACAACTGTACAATCCTACCAAGCCTAGAATCTTTACGTGTTTCTCGGGCGATGTGTTCGGCGCGAACTGGTAGTTGTGCGATTTGATGTAAAGCAAACATATCGAATTCGTCAACTTTACTCTCTCTTCTCTCACGAACAGATAGTTTATTTGTATCACTTGTCAATGGTATTGGAATTATTCGAGAGCAGTAATCTGCATTGATATTTTCTTTCGTAGATTTATAAACAATATCAAAATTAAAGTGTGCCAAGTAATCAGCATAATTGGCCATTCTGCTAATACAGAGCATGGGTAACGATTTTGCTGGGTGCAAAATTTGTGTCAACGGTTTATGGTCTGTTACCAGGGTAAATCGACGAGCATAGAGATAGTTGAAAAATTTTTTTACCGCCCACACGATGGCAAGAGCCTCTTTGTCGATTTGCGGGTATCGTTGCTGAGTTATAGACATAGCGCAGCTTGCATACGCTATTGGACGCTCTTGGCCGTTTGTTAGACGGTGCGACAGGACTGCCCCCAAACCATATTTACTTGCGTCGGTGGCCAATATCAAAGGAAGATCCGGATCATACGGCATTAGCACCTGTGGCGAGATAAGAGCAGATTTTATGTCCTCGTATGCTGCTGCTCTTGCTGGTGTCCATTCGAAACTTTCTTCTCCTAACATTTCTCGCAGACATCGAGATCGTGTGGAAAGATTAGGAATAAAAGCGTTATAGTATGTGGCTTTCCCTAAAAACAGGTGCATTTCGTCTGGATTCGATGGGCGAGGAGCGTCTCGTATTGCTTCAATGTGTTGGTCTGATTTGTGCAATCCATTTGCATCGATCTTATGGCCCAGGCATTCGAGAGCCGGGGTGGCGAAAACACATTTCGAACGGTTCAATCGTAAACCGTAATTTTTCAGTCTATCGAAAACTGCTGTCAGTGCAATAAGTAAATTTTCAAAACTATCTGCAAAGACTATGATATCGTGATAGAAATTAATAACATTAGGCAAACCTTTTAACACGGATTCCATACGGCGTTGCCAGATTGCTGGTATGTTTGCTGCACCATATACCGCTCTAGTTGGACGAACTAATCCATGTGTTGGTGTGTTGAGAGTAAGGACATGTCGAAACTCTGCATCGATTTGGAGGTGAGTGTAAGCGTCTGTCACATCGAGATGACAGAACAAACGGGCTCCTTGCATGCGATTAAAAATGGATTCGATCTTGGGGATCGGGTGTTCGTCAATAATCATCCGGGGATTTACAGTAGGTTTGTAATTTCCGGTGATACGTAAATTTCCATTCTTTTTCACAACGATGTGAGTGGGAGATGCCCATTCCGAATAGTCGACTCGTTCGTAAACACCTGCCCTCAACTTTTTTTCGATCTCTTGGGTGTATCGGCTTTTCAGCGCCAACGGTACATCTTGAGCTTTTGCGAATACTGGTGTTGTTCTGGACTTGAGGTGTACTGATGCCGGAGGACCTTTGAGAGTACCGGGAATATCACTGAACACATCATCGTAGTGAGACAACAACTGTAACATAGCTTTCTGTTGATGCGTCGAAATGGTAGCAGAAATAGAGTCCAGGCACTTTACGTGATCATTTTTCGTGAAAAGCTCATTTAAATTCACTTCGGGGACAAACTGAGAAATTCAATCTCTACCAAACAGCGCACAGTGATGCCTCTTCATACAAAAGTTGGCAAAAACCATAAATACGTCGATAAACGTCAGCTGGATGATTTTTTATTCATAATCTGAGGTCTCTGAATCTTTCCATCTTGAAAATGTATAAAAAAATATTCGATCCACCTAAAAGTGACATGATGCACTGTTCGCTATGGACCGGAAAATGACGACTTTTTGCCTTTCTCTATAGAAAGGTATAAGAATTGCTGGAAAAACCGACTTTCGAACGCAGCATCTGAGACCCATAGTGTTATATACCATTCGACTCAGTTCGACGAGATAGAAAAATGTATGTGTGTGTGTATGTGTGTATGTGTGTGTGCACTTTTAGAAGATATTTGAACGCGCTCAATTTTCTCAGAGATGGCTGAACCGATTTTAGCAAATTTGGACTCATTTGAAAGCTACTGTCGGGCCATTGATGAAGTTCAAGAATCAAACGGCTGTGACTTTTGGTTACGGAGATATGATTGTATAAGTGACGTAACCGACAAAACGCGTTGATTATTACCACTCTTATTTTGGGATCACCTCTAATTTCGTAAAGCGCTATTGTTCAAAAGTTTAAGCACCTCAAAAAATGTCCTCATGTAAAATTTGAGCTAAATCGGACATGCGTAATTGGTGCTGTCCGGCGGTTAAAGTTTGACAATTTTCGATCTTGAAAAACCACCATAGGGGGGAGTACATTAAATTTCCGAAATCGAAATAATGATGCCAAAAGTCTTAAAATTGCATGAAACGTCGAGATTTAGTCTTATCTAAAAAAAAATTTGTTGAAAAAATCGACTTTCTGGAACTTTGTATAGTTTTACTAAGTCACAGAAAGTCGATATTTTCAAAAAAAAATTGTTCGAGATGACACTAAATTTCGACGTTTAATGCAATTCTAAAACTTTTGGCACCAAGTTTTTTTTCGATTTCGAAAATTTCTTGTATGGTGATTTTTCAAGATCTATGAAAATTCCACTAAGTGGACTAAGAAGGGGTTATTTAGATTAGCAGCATGAAATATATTTTCATGAGACTGTTACGATAGAAGAGAAAGGCATTATCACACCACTAGGTGGATTTAGAAGGGTTTTTTTTAATAAATTAACTTGTGTATTTTTATTTATTTCGTGATTGATTAGGAGCTTTAACTAATGTTTCAAATAATGATTAAACCTGTGTGGAAAATGTATACACAGAGAAACAAAACTTTTCCTTATATCTTGAAAATATCAATTTTCTCCAGAAGGGCTTATATTAATATTTTTATTTTCTGATATGTTGTAGTTGTATGTATGTAGTTTATTGCACTATCATTGAAGATGTGAGAGTAGCAATCAAAAAAGTGTTTTTTTTTTGTTTTTGCTTTTTTTAAGTTTTTCGACTTTATGAAAGGACACAAACACAAGTACAAAATGAAATTTGGTTGAATACTAACGCTTTACTAATAATAGTGGATTTTTATTATATTACCGTATCTTATTAAATTATGTAAAATGAAAAATGACGAGAAAAAAATGACGCTGAGCAACCATGCATAAAGTGGTTTTAGTTGTTCGAATTTGGGAATTTCTATATGGACTACAAGAAAGTTCCAGAAAAAGTGCATGTGGTGGGATTAACTGGGCGCTATTTATTATGAGCTACTCGAATGCGTTTTGACAGAGCATTGTATGAAAAGCGGACGTAATATGAAGATCTTCATGGCATAGTATTTTTGCTTCATGACAATGCAAGACTCCATGCTTGGAAGTTGCAGAAAAAATTTTTATAATCGCTGCAATGAAAAGTTCTGCCCCAGCCGCCATTTTTACCTGACATTGTTCCATACGGTTGCCATTTGCTCCAATCCATGGCGCATAACTTGTCAGGTCAGTTTCAAAAACTACGACACCACCAAAAATTGGATCGATTCATTTGTCGAATCTGAGGAAAAGGATTTTTTCAAACGTGGTATCCGAGTCTTAGTGGTGGTATATGATGATGGACTATACATTGAAAAACGGTACTGCAATGATACTCTCACTAAAAATCATGAAACTTCAATAATTTATTTAAACGCCTGATATATTATAAATAGATTTATATAACGACATTTATATAGGTATTTTATGTTATGTATGTTATAAATATTCTGATTTCATTTATCATAAAGCCTTTTATTTAAATTTTATTGACACCGACTTCAGTTACAAAAGCCTGGCCCTTGTTTCTGTGATTTGTATTGTCGACCCCGCACACTATTGAAAATAACCTCTAAGGTGCAGAAATGTGCAAGATCGCATAGTGGTTTCTGAAAAGTAGAGAAAAAATGCTATAAAATCAAATACTATAGAACAGTGGCAGCCCTTTCCTACCTATATAGAACTCTAATCGCAAAACATCGTCATTGCGCCATATATTTTGTGTGGAAGGATGAAAAGAAAGTTTACAATACCCTATCTTTGACAGGATATGGAGAGATTATTTCTTATTCAAAAATTTTTATATTTTAAACTGTAATCCTTCACTTATCTGAGAATTCAAAAAAATTAATACAGTGCAGGAAAAAAATAAATTTATTTTTTGGATTTCTGCCACCTCGGCATCACTGTGCGTCGGCTTGAATTGTATGTTGTTAACGAAGATTACGACACGCTGCACAGTGATGCCAAGGTGGCAGAAATCCAAAAAATAAATTTATTTTTTTCCTGCACTGTATTAATTTTTTTGAATTCTCAGATAAGTGAAGGATTACAGTTTAAAATATAAAAATTTTTGAATAAGAAATAATCTCTCCATATCCTGTCAAAGATAGGGTATTGTAAACTTTCTTTTCATCCTTCCACACAAAATATATGGCGCAATGACGATGTTTTGCGATTAGAGTTCTATATAGGTAGGAAAGGGCTGCCACTGTTCTATAGTATTTGATTTTATAGCATTTTTTCTCTACTTTTCAGAAACCACTATGCGATCTTGCACATTTCTGCACCTTAGAGGTTATTTTCAATAGTGTGCGGGGTCGACAATACAAATCACAGAAACAAGGGCCAGGCTTTTGTAACTGAAGTCGGTGTCAATAAAATTTAAATAAAAGGCTTTATGATAAATGAAATCAGAATATTTATAACATACATAACATAAAATACCTATATAAATGTCGTTATATAAATCTATTTATAATATATCAGGCGTTTAAATAAATTATTGAAGTTTCATGATTTTTAGTGAGAGTATCATTGCTGTACCGTTTTTCAATGTATAGTCCATCATCATATACCACCACTAAGACTCGGATACCACGTTTGAAAAAATCCTTTTCCTCAGATTCGACAAATGAATCGATCCAATTTTTGGTGGTGTCGTAGTTTTTGAAACTGACCTGACAAGTTATGCGCCATGGATTGGAGCAAATGGCAACCGTATGGAACAATGTCAGGTAAAAATGGCGGCTGGGGCAGAACTTTTCATTGCAGCGATTATAAAAATTTTTTCTACAACTTTCAAAGCATGGAGTCTTGCATTGTCATGAAGCAAAAATACTATGCCATGAAGATCTTCATATTACGTCCGCTTTTCATACAATGCTCTGTCCAAACGCATTCGAGTAGCTCATAATAAATAGCGCCCAGTTGATCCCACCACATGCACTTTTTCTGGAACTTTCTTGTAGTCCATATAGAAATTCCCAAATTCGAACCACTAAAACCACTTTATGCATGGTTGCTCAGCGTCATTTTTTTCTCGTCATTTTTCATTTTACATAATTTAATAAGATACGGTAATATAATAAAAATCCACTATTATTAGTAAAGCGTTAGTATTCAACCAAATTTCATTTTGTACTTGTGTTTGTGTCCTTTCACAAAGTCGAAAAACTTAAAAAAAGCAAAAACAAAAAAAAAACACTTTTTTGATTGCTACTCTCACATCTTCAATGATAGTGCAATAAACTACATCAGTTGTATGTTACAACATATCAGAAAATAAAAATATTAATATAAGCCCTTCTGGAGAAAATTGATATTTTCAAGATATAAGGAAAAGTTTTGTTTCTCTGTGTATACATTTTCCACACAGGTTTAATTATTATTTGAAACATTAGTTAAAGCTCCTAATCAATCACGAAATAAATAAAAATACACAAGTTAATTTATTTAAAAAAACCCTTCTAAATCCACCTTATGGTGTGATAATGCCTTTCTCTTCTATCGTAACAGTCTCATGAAAATATATTTCATGCTGCTAATCTAAATAACCCCTTCTTAGTCCACTTAGTGGAATTTTCATAGATCTTGAAAAATCACCATACAAGAAATTTTCGAAATCGAAAAAAAAAATTGGTGCCAAAAGTCTTAGAATTGCATTAAACGTCGAAATTTAGTGTCATCTCGAACAATTTTTTTTTGAAAATATCGACTTTCTGTGACTTAGTAAAAATATACAAAGTTCCAGAAAGTCGATTTTTTCAACAAATTTTTTTTTAGATAAGACTAAATCTCGACGTTTCATGCAATTTTAAGACTTTTGGCATCATTATTTCGATTTCGGAAATTTAATGTACTCCCCCCTATGGTGGTTTTTCAAGATCGAAAATTGTCAAACTTTAACCGCCGGACAGCACCAATTACGCATGTCCGATTTAGCTCAAATTTTACATGAGGACATTTTTTGAGGTGCTTAAACTTTTGAACAATAGCGCTTTACGAAATTAGAGGTGATCCCAAAATAAGAGTGGTAATAATCAACGCGTTTTGTCGGTTACGTCACTTATACAATCATATCTCCGTAACCAAAAGTCACAGCCGTTTGATTCTTGAACTTCATCAATGGCCCGACAGTAGCTTTCAAATGAGTCCAAATTTGCTAAAATCGGTTCAGCCATCTCTGAGAAAATTGAGCGCGTTCAAATATCTTCTAAAAGTGCACACACACATACACACATACACACACACATACATTTTTCTATCTCGTCGAACTGAGTCGAATGGTATATAACACTATGGGTCTCAGATGCTGCGTTCGAAAGTCGGTTTTTCCAGCAATTCTTATACCTTTCTATAGAGAAAGGCAAAAAGTCGTCATTTTCCGGTCCATAGCGAACAGTGCATCATGTCACTTTTAGGTGGATCGAATATTTTTTTATACATTTTCAAGATGGAAAGATTCAGAGACCTCAGATTATGAATAAAAAATCATCCAGCTGACGTTTATCGACGTATTTATGGTTTTTTGCCAACTTTTGTATGAAGAGGCATCACTGTGCGACGTGTAGTAGAACCTATAGTAGCGTTCACAGGAAGACGTCCTAAACAAGAGATACGATGACCCGTATAACTGGTAAATTGACGGTCCGATTCCAACAACCTAAACGTTGGTTTGATGATACGGAGTTTTCGTTCACTAATAATGCTACACGGAGCACCAGTATCTACTGCCATGTCCAACCTTTTCCCGTCGATGGTGACGGCTATGACTCGTTTTCCGGAAGTGTTGACGGAATGAATTTTACTCAACGATTGAACTATGTCCGTTCCAGAGGTTGATATTTCTTCGGATTCCACCTGGGATGTGGTACGTTCCTGTGATTGCTGTCTACTGGATCGACACACTTTAGCGATGTGGCCCTTTTTTCACACTTGTAGCACTTTATGTCGCGAAATTTGCATTGATTTCTCGGGTGATTTCCACCACATCCACTGCAAGCACATTCTCCAGATGACTGTATGTTCCGCATCTTTTGTGACGGCGATGACGAAATTGCTTTTCTCATTCTCGGTCTTTCGTAACCTAATTTACTGACAGGTTCAGCAGCATGTGGCTGAGCAGTACGTACTTCTTTGGTTGTATTTCGAGTGGCTTCCAAGGTGTGTGCGATCTCGAAAGCTGCTTTGAATGTGGTGGGTTTCTTAGCTATAATTTCATCACACATTTCACGCGATCCAAGGCCATGCAGAAGTTGCTTAATTAGCATTCTGTCAAGAAAATCGTCATACTCACATTGTGCTGCACCTTGTCGAAGTCTAAGAGCAAAACTTGAGACAGGCTCGCCATTTTGTTGCACAATCCCGCAAAATTTTATACTCTATACGTACTTGTCTTTTGCCTGGTCAAATTGATTCACTAATAGTGTACGAAGTTCTTCGTAAGTGAGGTTTTCTGGATTGCGGGGACTGACCAGAAACTTAATAGCATTATTTAGTTCTGTTCCCATGTGCACTCGAGCATAGTGTGCGTATTGAGGAAAAGGAATATTACTAAGCTGCAACACCCATCCAAAGCGTTCAAAATAATCCGACACGGAAGTGTTGTCCGACGACCGATATTCGGAAACGGAAAATGATGGTGGTTTCACCTGCGCCGCTGCGGCTCTGGCTTGATCCACTTGCCCCACTGCCACAGCCTCAATAGAGGATTTTAGAGCGTTGGCTAGCATTTGTGTAAGAGTTGCCATTAGCTCTTCGTTAGCCATCTTGATTTCGCGAGATCGAAACGGACGCGTTACTTTCGACCGAGAATTTATGCCTTTTATCCCACTTCTGACACCAAATGTTGTGTCTTTCGGGTTTAAAGTAGACAATCGCGTTTACATTTACGACTTTTATTTATTAAAAGAGACATCGAGCGTTATAAAAAACTGTTAAAAATGTTTCAACAAAAGTGCAACCGTACTTATGAAACTTTTATTTTATACTGCAAGAAAGTGTTGCCAGAAATCATGCGAAATTAAACGACTCCATAAAAAGCATATACAACAGCTCTTTCACACGATCCATTGTCCTGTAAATGTTTCAAACCTGATGTTCAGGACCCATACATGGAGTTTTAATCAATGTATCTGACCCCATAGAACTCTTATCAAATGAATTTTAATGACAACGAGAAAATTCCTTTGGCAAAATTTTTTTATGTATATCCTATTGGATGGCTCTTTCACACGATCCATTGTCCTGTAAATGTTTCAAACGTGATGTTCAGGACCCATACATGGAATTTTAATCAATGTATCTGACCCCATGGAATTCTTATCAAATGAATTTTAATGAAAACGAGAAAATTCCTTTGGCAAATTTTTTTTATGTATATCCTTACTGGATGGCTCTTTCACACGATCCATTGTCCTGTAAATCTTTCAAACGTGATCTTCAGGACCCATACATTGAATTTGAGTCTATGTATCTGTCCCCATATTTCTCTTATCAAATGAAATTTAATGACAACGGAAAATTTCCTTGGCGAAATTTTTTTCATGTAAATACTTACTGGATGACTCTTTCACACGATCCATTGTCCTGTAAATGTTTCAAACAAGATCTTCAGGAACAATACATGGAATTTGAGTCAATGTATCTGCCCCCATATATCTCTTATCAAATGAATTTTAATGACAACGAGAAAATTTCCTTGCCGAAATTTTTTTCATGTAAATCCTTACTGGATGGCTCTTTCACACGATCCATTGTCCTGTAAATATTTCAAACGTGATCTTCAGGACCCATACATGGAATTTGAGTCAATGTATCTGCCCCCATATAACTCTTATCAAATGAATTTATTGGACAACAAGAAAATTTCCTTGGCAAATTTTTTTTCATGTAAATCCTTACTGGATGACTCTTCCACACGATCCATTGTCCTGTAAATGTTTCAAACGAGATCTTCAGGACCCATACATGGAATTTGAGTCAATGTATCTGCCCCCATATAACTCTTATGAAATGAATTTTAATGACAACGAGAAAATTTCCTTGGCAAAATTTTTTTTATGTAAATCCTTACTGGATGGCTCTTTCACACGATCCATTGTCCTGTAAATGTTTCAAACGTGATGTTCAGGACCCATACATGGAATTTTAATCAATGTATCTGTCCCCATATAACTATTATCAAATGAATTTTAATGACAACGAGAAAATTTTCTTGGCGAAATTTTTTTCATGTAAAGCCTTACTGCATGGCTCTTTCACACGATCCATTGTCCTGTAAATGTTTCAAACGAGATCTTCAGGACCCATACATGAAATTTGAGTCTATGTATCTGCCCCCATATAACTCTTATCAAATGAATTTTAATGACAACGAGAAAATTTCCTTGGCAAAATTTTTTTTATCTAAATCCTTCCTGGATAGCTCTTTCACACGATCCATTGTCCTGTAAATGTTTCAAACCTGATGTTCAGGACCCATACATGGAGTTTTAATCAATGTATCTGACCCCATAGAACTCTTATCAAATGAATTTGTTACGTATTGGTTTTGTACATACTACTGGTGGCTGCTTTTCTGGTCGTCAAATGGTGAGATAACTAAGTCCTCACAAGTCCCTATCTCATGCCCCCCCGAGCGTCTATGATGACATTTGGTCAATAGAACGGCGTCGACTGGGTGCTATCGCCTTCTGCGTTAGTAGCAGAATGAGAGGGTGCGAAATGGCTTGTAGGTTGAAGCCCATCCTAAAATGCAGTGTTTATCATAGTATATTACAACATATAATTCTGTTGTTTATTACATCATGTATTATTATTATTATTTTAATTATTATTATTATTATTATTATTATTATTATTATTATTATTATTATTATTATTATTAGAAGAGCGTAACTTACACTGCGACATTACCTGTTATATTGTATCATAGCATATTATTTCATATATTATCGTCTTACACTATTTTATGTTATTATATACTATGTTGTATGGTATTATACTGCATTGCATTATATCATATTATATTGTATTATATTATATTATATTTTATTATATTATATTGTATTTTATTATATTATGTGATATTGTATTGCATTATGTTGTATTATATTATATTATATTATATTATATTATATTATAGGGTTTATTATGAGTAGTACTACGTACCTCTGCGCAAAATATAAATTTGTTTTCCTTATAAGTTATCATTTTTAAAGTAACTTTTAACTAAATATCAAGGTCGTCACAAGGTGAGTTTGGTTCTCACTGGTTCCTGTTTCATGCCTACACGTGTGTCTGTGGTGACAAATGGTCGATGGAATGCGTTGATGGCAGAATGAGAGGATGAGAAATGACATATAAATTCAAGTAATATAATATCATAGCATATTGCAACATATCATTTTATTTATTCTATTATTTATTATATAATTCATTGTATTATATTGTTTTTTATTGTTATTTTCATAATTATATTTATTGTTATTATTATTAATTTGTCATCAATAATAATATCATATATTATTTTTATAGATGTAGATATTATTATTGTTATTAGAAGAGAAATATTCTACTTCCTGCAGTATTGCGAAGATAGAAGAGCATAACTGACACTCTACATAAACTGTCATTTTATACCATGTTTTGTAATATATTATATTATATTGTATGACATTGTATTATATTATATTATATTAAATTAAAATATATTATATTATATTATGTTATATTATATTATTTTGTAATCTATTATATCATTTTATGTTATATTAATTTCGTTACACTATGTTTCATTGTATTTATCAATATAAAACATTTTGCACGGGGGCGTAAAGGGGAGGGAGCATCAGGGCATCGGACGAATTGATGACTGGACGAGGGATTGTGGATAGCCAGCCCAAGTCACTTGAAGGAAACTTGTTTCCTTCTGAAGGTTTGACATGAGTCTGACGCGCCCTTCTCAAACAAACCATCAGGCGGGTTCAAGCATGTATAGCGATATGCTTCATCCATGCACTGGATATTATGGTTGGAAGAGCATCTTTTATTCCCGCGGAATACGAGTAAGTGATTCTACTTACATATCCGCCCAACCCTTTTTGTTCGCTTTTCGGTAACAGCTATAGTAAGAAGGTGAATGGATGAGTCATATCGGGGCTACTGTAAGTCTACCCGCATCCACTGGCAAGTCCTTGAACTGATGGTGGCTTCACTTCACATCACATCACATCACTACTGGTGGCTGCTTTTCTGCACCGGACCACCAGTTCAGGGTCGTTTATCTTCTTGGTCCCCGGAGAAATTTCACTTCACTATTTTTGGGCGGACTTTCTTCCCAACTTGTGGCCACTGAGTAAATCGTTTCGGCGGAAACAAGTAACAAATAAAACTAAACAAAATGGACGACACAGCTTGTATATAAAAGATAGACCTCACAAATGTAATTTTTAAACACTATATTCTAAGGAAAGAGACTCAATGAAACAGAAAGATTGTCACTTTTGTTACTTGCGCAAGTTTATTGACGAACGTCTTAGCAAAACTCTCCGTTGCGGCCGTGATGATCGTTGGTCGACTTGGTGGTTCCTGGCGACGATGAGCGGGGGGCACTAGCTTCGGAGGCGATGAATCAGCAACGGGGATATATGGAATACGTAGGCCTGCCTTTTTTCGCAACCCGGAAAGTGGTACCGTACACTATATTCACTAGCAGCAAACTTATCGATACTAATTATTGATCCCTTTGGATCCACTTTGAACTTATCGATGAAGTATGATTGTTCCATTTGGATCGACTTCCACTAACTTTTTTTTGAAACGCACTGTCACATTGATTTGTGACCCGCTGCTACTATCTTCACTCTTCCGGGCTGGTAATATACTCGAGACCCCGCAATGGTTTTCCCGCGGGTATTATAGGCTGGTTGTCCGGTTTCCATCGCATACCCACCGACACCCTCAAAGCATGCCACCCCGCATATTATGTTGCGATGATGACGATGATGACGACGATGACAGTGTGCAGACAGATGACGGTTACAATAATTTATCGTTTTGTTATGGTTGGTGTCATGAACTGTGTATTTGAATTTTAGTACTTTTATAAGTATATTTTCTATTTTGTTTCCTTTTGCCGAAATAATCATAATTTTGTAAATAAATTTGTATAAAGAAATATATGAACTTACGAATGTAAATGAATGAATAATGTATATAAACAAATAGTGTAAATAAACGATTGTAAATATATAAACAAACAATGAATAAATGTAAATAAATAAATAAAAAATAGAATAAATAAATTATAAATAGGATAAATAACTAATAAATAAATAAATGGAAATAAATAATTAAACAAAACTCTACTTGTGACACCAACCTAGGCTATTAAGCAGAACTTAAACGTGACTCAAACGTGTAAACACGGAGTATGAACGCGATTGACGATTAAATTCTACTCAGACATTTACTGACAATGAAATAAACAAAAATATACAATATTTAAAAAAAAATATACAAGCTGGACTCAGTGACCAAAGGAACAACATTGTGACCAACGAATAACAGGTCACAAATTTTAATGACAACGAGAAAATTCCTTTGGCAAAATTTTTTTATGTATATCTTATTGGATGGCTCTTTCACACGATCCATTGTCCTGTAAATGTTTCAAACGTGATGCTCAGGACCCATACATGGAATTTTAATCAATGTATCTGACCACATGGATTCTTATCAAATGAATTTTAATGACAACGAGAAAATTGCTTTGGCGAAATTTTTTTCATGTAAAGCCTTACTGCATGGCTCTTTCACACGATCCATTGTCCTGTAAATGTTTCAAACGAGATCTTTAGGACCCATACATGAAATTTGAGTCTATGTATCTGCCCCCATATAACTCTTATCAAATGAATTTTAATGACAACGAGAAAATTTCCTTGGCAAAATTTTTTTATGTAAATCCTTACTGGATAGCTCTTTCACACGATCCATTGTCCTGTAAATGTTTCAAACCTGATGTTCAGGACCCATACATGGAGTTTTAATCAATGTATCTGACCCCATAGAACTCTTATCAAATGAATTTGTTACGTATTGGTTTTGTACATACTACTGGTGGCTGCTTTTCTGCACCGGACCACCAGTTCAGGGTCGTTTATCTTCTTGGTCCCCGGAGAAATTTCACTTCACTATTTTTGGGCGGACTTTCTTCCCAACTTGTGGCCACTGAGTAAATCGTTTCGGCGGAAACAAGTAACAAATAAAACTAAACAAAATGGACGACACAGCTTGTATATAAAAGATAGACCTCACAAATGTAATTTTTAAACACTATATTCTAAGGAAAGAGACTCAATGAAACAGAAAGATTGTCACTTTTGTTACTTGCGCAAGTTTATTGACGAATGTCTTAGCAAAACTCTCCGTTGCGGCCGTGATGATCGTTGGCCGACTTGGTGGTTCCTGGCGACGATGAGCGGGGGGGCACTAGCTTCGGAGGCGATGAATCAGCAACGGGGATCCAGATCCTGCAGCAACTTGGCCTATATGGAACGTAGGCCTGCATTTTGTGCGCAACCCGGAAAGTGGTACCGTACACTATATTCACTAGCAGCAAACTTATCGATACTAATTATTGATCCCTTTGGATCCACTTTGAACTTATCGATGAAGGAATTCTGAAGCTGATTGATCCATTTGGATCGACTTCCACTAACTTTTTTTTGAAACGCACTGTCACATTGGTTTGTGACCCGCTGCTACTATCTTCACTCTTCCGGGCTGGTAATATACTCGAGACCCCGCAATGGTTTTCCCGCGGGTATTATAGGCTGGTTGTCCGGTTTCCATCGCATACCCACCGACACCCTCAAAGCATGCCACCCCGCATATTATGTTGCGATGATGACGATGATGACGACGATGACAGTGTGCAGACAGATGACGGTTACAATAATTTATCGTTTTGTTATGGTTGGTGTCATGAACTGTGTATTTGAATTTTAGTACTTTTATAAGTATATTTTCTATTTTGTTTCCTTTTGCCGAAATAATCATAATTTTGTAAATAAATTTGTATAAAGAAATATATGAACTTACGAATGTAAATGAATGAATAATGTATATAAACAAATAGTGTAAATAAACGATTGTAAATATATAAACAAACAATGAATAAATGTAAATTAATAAATAAAAAATAGAATAAATAAATTATAAATAGGATAAATAACTAATAAATAAATAAATGGAAATAAATAATTAAACAAAACTCTACTTGTGACACCAACCTAGGCTATTAAGCAGAACTTAAACGTGACTCAAACGTGTAAACACGGAGTATGAACGCGATTGACGATTAAATTCTACTCAGACATTTACTGACAATGAAATAAACAAAAATATACAATATTTAAAAAAAATATACAAGCTGGACTCAGTGACCAAAGGAACAACATTGTGACCAACGAATAACAGGTCACAAATTTTAATGACAACGAGAAAATTCCTTTGGCAAAATTTTTTTATGTATATCTTATTGGATGGCTCTTTCACACGATCCATTGTCCTGTAAATGTTTCAAACGTGATGCTCAGGACCCATACATGGAATTTTAATCAATGTATCTGACCACATGGATTCTTATCAAATGAATTTTAATGACAACGAGAAAATTGCTTTGGCAAAATTTTTTTATGTATATCCTTACTGGATGGCTCTTTCACACGATCCATTGTCCTGTAAATGTTTCAAACGTGATCTTCAGGACCCATACATGGGATTTGAGTCAATGTATCTGTCCCCATATATCTCTTATCAAATGAAATTTAATGACAACGGAAAATTTCCCTGGCGAATTTTTTTTCATGTAAATCCTTACTGGATGACTCTTTCACACGATCCATTGTCCTGTAAATGTTTCAAAGAAGATCTTCAGGAACAATACATGGAATTTGAGTCAATGTATCTGCCCCCGTATATCTCTTATCAAATGAATTTTAATGACAACGAGAAAATTTCCTTGCCGAAATTTTTTTCATGTAAATCCTTACTGGATGGCTCTTTCACACGATCCATTGTCCTGTAAATGTTTCAAACGTGATCTTCAGGACCCATACATGGAATTTGAGTCTATGTATCTGTCCCCATATATCTCTTATCAAATGAATTTTAATGACAACGGAAAATTTCCTTGGCGAAATTTTTTTCATGTAAATCCTTACTGGATGACTTTTTCACACGATCCATTGTCCTGTAAATGTTTAGAACAAGATCTTCAGGAACAATACAAGGAATTTGAGTCAATGTATCTGCCCCCATATATCTCTTATCAAATGAATTTTAATGACAACGAGAAAATTTTCTTGCCGAAATTTTTTTCATGTAAATCCTTACTGGATGACTCTTTCGCACGATCCATTGTCCTGTAAATGCTTCAAACGAGATTTTCAGGACCCATACATGGAATTTGAGTCAATGTATCTGCCCCCATATATCTCTTATCAAATGAATTTTAATGACAACGAGAAAATTTCCTTGCCGAAATTTTTTTCATGTAAATCCTTACTGGATGGCTCTTTCACACGATCCATTGTCCTGTAAATGTTTGAAACGTGATGTTCAGGACCCAAACATGGAATTTGTGTCAATGTATCTGCCCCCATATAATTCTTATCAAATGAATTTTTTGGACAACGAGAAAATGTCCTTGGTAAATTTTTTTTCATGTAAATCCTTACTGGATGACTCTTCCACACGATGGATCGTGTGAAAGAGCCATTGTCCTGTAAATGTTTCTAACGAGATCTTCAGAACCCATACATGGAATTTGAGTCAATGTATCTGCCCCCATATATCTCTTATCAAATAAATTTTAATGACAACGAGAAAATTTCCTTGGCAAAATTTTTTTTATGTAAATCCTTACTGGATGGCTCTTTCACACGATCCATTGTCCTGTAAATGTTTCAAACGTGATGTTAAGGACCCATACATGGAATTTTAATCAATGTATCTGACCCCATAGAACTCTTATCAAATGAATTTTAATGACAACGAGAAAATTTCCTTGGCAAAATTTTTTCTATGTAAATCCATACTGGATGGCTCTTTCACTAGATCCATTGTCTTGTAAATGTTTCAAACGTGATCTTCAGGACCCATACATGGAATTTGATTCAATGTATCTGCCCCCATATAACTCTTATCAAATGAATTTTAATGACAACGAGAAAATTTCCTTGGCAAAATTTTTTTTATGTAAATCCTTACTGGATGGCTCTTTCACACGATCCATTGTCCTGTAAATGTTTCAAACGTGATGTTTAGGACCCATACATGGAATTTTAATCAATGTATCTGACCCCATAGAACTCTTATCAAATGAATTTTAATGACAACGAGAAAATTTCCTTGGCAAAATTTTTTCTATGTAAATCCATACTGGATGGCTCTTTCACTAGATCCATTGTCCTGTAAATGTTTCAAACGTGATCTTCAGGACCCATACATGGAATTTGATTCAATGTATCTGCCCCCATATAACTCTTATCAAATGAATTTTAATGACAACGAGAAAATTTCCTTGGCGAAATTTTTGATGTGGAACACATCTTTATTAGGGGTGCAAATCACACACTACACGTAGAAATGTGGTCAGGTTTTAAACACTTACAGCTCAGTCAGTTTTGTATCAATTATTAATATTATTTCATCATTTGATAGGAAATATTTCTACGTATTGATTTGAATGTTCATAGCCATGTATTTTGAATTGTATATCATAGAAATGTTGATTAATAGCTAGCAGTGTCCTATTTTGTCTGCAAAAAATCTCCAGCATACCGGATTTCCCTGCCATAGTCGACGGTTTTGAAGGAGTAAGCGATGTATCAAAGAGAGAGCATCGCTCTGATTGGTCAATCGATGCAAAAGCGAAGCTGTTGGAAGCACGCGAATCTATAAATAGAAGCGAAATTAAAGCTAACGTTTCAGTCATATTCCTAGCATGCTAGAAGTAGGTTGTTGCTAGACAGCAAGACAAAAACGTGCCATGAAACGATTTGAAGCTTTAAGGGCTGATGCCAGTTGTTAGCGTAAAACCGTGTCGCTCGCTGTGCGTATTACATTTCTCTTCATGCTCTCTCGTAAATGTGTAAAATGACTCTCGATGTGGCCGGGTGGCCAAGAAAGTTTTGATATTTTCGGTTACAAGTTTGACTACATCAAATAAAATCCAATAAAGCTACCGCTTGTTTGGCAGCCTTGATGAGCCGATTTTATTTTTCTCTCATGTTTCGTTACGTTACCAGGGAACTAAAATGGCGCCGATATAGAAATCGACTTACCTCCACAAAAATAACTTTCACTTTCATCGCGACAACATACATGTTTTTATGCACTAATCGCATCTAAACTAAATTATCTAGACATTGTCAGGATAGATTTTTGATCCATGCTTTTGAAGGCGAGATTTTCAATGAACAAGTTGAAAGTTGCCGTTTTCAGCTATGCAACTCTTCCTTCAGAAAAAAGACTTTCCTGACCGCTAAAGTCAAACAATCATTCTGAAATTTCCACAGAATAATCTAAACTAAATTTCTAAGAGATTGTCTGTTGGGTTTTTTGATATTCGTTACCTTTTCTGAGAAAATCAGATTTGAAGCGTGAAAATAGCCCTTTAAAACACCCTAAAACACACTGGCCTCAGCCCATAATTGGTATGCTCTGATCTTGTGTCGCGCAAGCTCGGAATTCCATGTTATGTCGTTTCCCCATGAGAAATTGACAACTACCTCTGGATAAATTTTGAGTGCTTAACATTAATTTCTAATTTATATTAGATGAACTCGATTGATAATGAGAAATAGTTTATCGCTTTAACCGAAATCGCAGAATGGTAGAGAAACTTAACGCTAAAACACTGCTTGCATAAAAAACTTGAACACAAGCTTGGCGAAGAGAAGCTGAATTATCGAAATCGCAAGTATGTACAAAGATATAATTGCATATATTTGGGCTAATGGTGTAATTTCGTCGGTCATAAAACAAAATCAAGACAAATGATGTTCGGTTCGGTGTTGGTTCGGATTGATTGAACTTTTTGATTGTAGATCATTAGAAATTTTGGTTGCCTTGTTCCACATCAACGACTCGAACAACCCCATGGGGCTGATCCTTGTAGTTTTTTCATGTAAAGCCTTACTGGATGGCTCTTTCACACGATCCATTGTCCTGTAAATGTTTCAAACGAGATCTTCAGGACCCATACATGGAATTTGAGTCTATGTATCTGCCCCCATATAACTCTTATCAAATGAATTTTAATGACAACGAGAAAATTTCCTTGGTAAAATTTTTTTTCTGTAAATCCTGACTGGATGGCTCTTTCACACGATCCATTGTCCTGTAAATGTTTTAAACGTGATGTTCAGGACCCATACATGGAATTTTAATCAATGTATCTGACCCCATAGAACTCTTATCAAATGAATTTTAATGACAACGAGAAAATTTCTTTGTCAAAATTTTTTCTATGTAAACCCATACTGGATGGCTCTTTTACACGATCCATTGTCCTGTAAATGTTTCAAACGTGATCTTCAGGACCCATACATGGAATTGTATCTGCCTTATCAAATGAATTTTAATGACAACGAGAAAATTCCGTTGGCAAAATTTTTTTATGTATATCCTATTGGATGGCTCTTTCACACGATCCATTGTCCTGTAAATGTATCAAACGTGATCTTCAGGACCCATACATGGAATTTGAGTCTATGTATCTGTCCCCATATATCTCTTATCAAATGAATTTTAATGACAACGAGAAAATTTCCTTGGCGAAATTTTTCTCATGTAAATCCCTACTGGATGACTCTTTCACACGATCCATTGTCCTGTAAATGTTTCAAACAAGATCTTCAGGACCCATACATGGAATTTGAGTCAATGTATCTGCACCCATATATCTCTTATCAAATAAATTTTAATGACAACGAGAAAATTTCCTTGGCGAATTTTTTTCCATGTAAAGCCTTAGTGGATGACTCTTTCACACGATCCATTGTCCCGTTAATGTTTCAAACGAGATCTTCAGGACCCATACATGGAATTTGAGTCTATGTAACTGCCCCCATATAACTCTTATCAAATGAATTTTTTGGACGACGAGAAAATATCCTTGGCAAATTTTTTTTCATTTAAATCCTTACTGGATGACTCTTCCACACGATCCATTGTCCTGTAAATGTTTCTAACGAGATCTTCAGGACCCATACATGGAATTTGAGTCAATGTATCTGCCCCCATATAACTCTTATCAAATGAATTTTAATGACAACAAGAAAATTTCCTTGGCAAAATTTTTTCTATGTAATTCCATACTGGATGGCTCTTTCACACGATCCATTGTCCTGTAAATGTTTCAAACGTGATCTTCAGGACCCATACATGGAATTTGAGTCTATGTATCTGTCCCCATATATCTCTTATCAAATGAATTTTAATGACAACGAGAAAATTTCCTTGGCGAAGTTTTTCTCATGTAAATCCCTACTGGATGACTTTTTCACACGATCCATTGTCCTGTAAATGTTTCAAACAAGATCTTCAGGAACAATACATGGAATTTGAGTCAATGTATCTGCCCCCATATATCTCTTATCAAATAAATTTTAATGACAACGAGAAAATTTCCTTGGCGAATTTTTTTTCATGTAAAGCCTTACTGGATGGCTCTTTCACACGATCCATTGTCCCGTTAATGTTTCAAACGAGATCTCCAGGACCCATACATGGAATTTGAGTCTATGTATCTGCCCCCATATAACTCTTATCAAATGAATTTTTTGGACGACGAGAAAATTTCCTTGGCAAATTTTTTTTCATTTAAATCCTTACTGGATGACTCTTCCACACGATCCATTGTCCTGTAAATGTTTCTAACGAGATCTTCAGGACCCATACATGGAATTTGAGTCAATGTATCTGCCCCCATAGAACTCTTATCAAATGAATTTTAATGACAACGAGAAAATTTCTTTGGCAAAATTTTTTCTATGTAAATCCATACTGGATGGCTCTTTCACACGATCCATTGTCCTGTAAATGTTTCAAACGTGATCTTCAGGACCCATACATGGAATTTGAGTCAATGTATCTGCCCCCATATAACTCTTTTCAAATGAATTTTAATGACAACAAGAAAATTTCCTTGGCAAAATTTTTTCTATGTAATTCCATACTGGATGGCTCTTTCACACGATCCATTGTCCTGTAAATGTTTCAAACGTGATGTTCAGGACCCATACATGGAATTTTAATCAATGTATCTGACCCCATAGAACTCTTATCAAATGAATTTTAATGACAACGAGAAAATTCCTTTGGCAAAATTTTTTTATGTATATCCTACTGGATGGCTCTTCCACACGATCCATTGTGCTGTAAATGTTTCAAATGTTCAGGACCCATACATGGAATTTTAATCAATGTATCTGACCCCATGGAATTCTTATCAAATGAATTTTAATGACAACGAGAAAATTCGTTTGGCAAAATATTTTTTATGTATATCCTTACTGGATGGCTCTTTCACACGATCCATTGTCCTGTATATGTTTCAAACGTGATCTTCAGGACCCATACATGGAATTTGATTCAATGTATCTGACCCCATAGAACTCTTATCAAATAAATTTTAATGACAACGATAAAATTTCCTTGGCGAATTTTTTTTTTCATGTAAAGCCTTACTGGATGGCTCTTTCACACGATCCATTGTCCCGATAATGTTTCAAACGAGATCTTCAGGACCCATACATGGAATTTGAGTCAATGTATCTGCCCCCATATAACTCTTATCAAATGAATTTTAATGACAACGAGAAAATTTCCTTGCCAAATTTTTTTTATGTAAATCCTTACTGGATGGCTCTTTCACACGATCCATTGTCCTGTAAATGTTTCAAACGTGATGTTTAGGACCCATTCATGGAATTTTAATCAATGTATCTGACCCCATAGAACTCTTATCAAATGAATTTTAATGACAACGAGAAAATTTCCTTGGCAAAATTTTTTCTATGTAAATCCATACTGGATGGCTCTTTCACTAGATCCATTGTCCTGTAAATGTTTCAAACGTGATCTTCAGGACCCATACATGGAATTTGATTCAATGTATCTGCCCCCATATAACTCTTATCAAATGATTTTTAATGACAACGAGAAAATTTCCTTGGCGAAATTTTTTTCATGTAAAGCCTTACTGGATGGCTCTTTCACACGATCCATTGTCCTGTAAATGTTTCAAACGAGATCTTCAGGACCCATACATGGAATTTGAGTCTATGTATCTGCCCCCATATAACTCTTATCAAATGAATTTTAATGACAACGAGAAAATTTCCTTGGTAAAATTTTTTTCTGTAAATCCTTACTGGATGGCTCTTTCACACGATCCATTGTCCTGTAAATGTTTCAAACGTGATGTTCAGGACCCATACATGGAATTTTAATCAATGTATCTGACCCCATAGAACTCTTATCAAATGAATTTTAATGACAACGAGAAAATTTCTTTGGCAAAATTTTTTCTATGTAAATCCATACTGGATGGCTCTTTTACACGATCCATTGCCCTGTAAATGTTTCAAATGTGATCTTCAGGACCCATACATGGAATTTGAGTCTATGTATCTGCCCCCATATAACTCTTATCAAATGAATTTTAATGACAACGAGAAAATTTCCTTGGCAAAATTTTTTTCTGTAAATCCTTACTGGATGGCTCTTTCACACGATCCATTGTCCTGTAAATGTTTCAAACGTGATCTTCAGGACCCATACATGGAATTTGAGTCTATGTATCTGTCCCCACATATCTCTTATCAAATGAATTTTAATGACAACGAGAAAATTTCCTTGGCGAAATTTTTCTCATGTAAATCCCTACTGGATGACTCTTTCACACGATCCATTGTCCTGTAAATGTTTCAAACAAGATCTTCAGGAACAATACATGGAATTTGAGTCAATGTATCTGCCCCCATATATCTTTTATCAAATGAATTTTAATGACAACGAGAAAATTTCCTTGCCGAAATTTTTTTCATGTAAATCCATACTGGATGACTCTTTCACACGATCCATTGTCCTGTAAATGTTTCAAACGAGATCTTCAGGACCCATACATGGAATTTGAGTCATTGTATCTGCCCCCATATATCTCTTATAAAATCAATTTTAATGACAACGAGAAAATTTCCTTGGCGAATTTTTTTTCATGTAAAGCCTTACTGGATGGCTCTTTCACACGATCCATTGTCCCGTTAATGTTTCAAACGAGATCTTCAGGACCCATACATGGAATTTGAGTCTATGTATCTGCCCCCATATAACTCTTATCAAATGAATTTTTTGGACGACGAGAAAATTTCCTTGGCAAATTTTTTTTCATTTAAATCCTTACTGGATGACTCTTCCACACGATCCATTGTCCGGTAAATGTTTCTAACGAGATCTTCATGACCCATACATGGAATTTGATCAATGTATCTGCCCCCATATAATTCTTATCAAATGAATTTTAATGACAACAAGAAAATTTTCTTGGCAAAATTTTTTCTATGTAATTCCATACTGGATGGCTCTTTCACACGATCCATTGTCCTGTAAATGTTTCAAACGTGATGTTCAGGACCCATACATGGAATTTTAATCAATGTATCTGACCCCATAGAACTCTTATCAAATGAATTTTAATGACAACGAGAAAATTTCTTTGGCAAAATTTTTTCTATGTAAATCCATACTGGATGGCTCTTTCACACGATCCATTGTCCTGTAAATGTTTCAAATGTGATCTTCAGGACCCATACATGGAATTTGAGTCAATGTATCTGCCCCCATATAACTCTTATCAAATGAATTTTAATGACAACAAGAAAATTTCCTTGGCAAAATTTTTTCTATGTAATTCCATACTGGATGGCTCTTTCACACGATCCATTGTCCTGTAAATGTTTCAAATGTGATCTTCAGGACCCATACATGGAATTTTAATCAATGTATCTGCCCCCATATAACTCTTATCAAATGAATTTTTTGGACGACGAGAAAATTTCCCTGGAAAATTTTTTTTCATTTAAATCCTTACTGGATGACTCTTCCACACGATCCATTGTCCTGTAAATGTTTCTAACGAGATCTTCAGGACCCATAAATGGAATTTGATCAATGTATCTGTCCCCATATAACTCTTATCAAATGAATTTTAATGACAACAAGAAAATTTCCTTGGCAAAATTTTTTCTATGTAATTCCATACTGGATGGCTCTTTCACACGATCCATTGTGCTGTAAATGTTTCAAATGTTCATGACCCATACATGGAATTTTAATCAATGTATCTGACCCCATGGAATTCTTATCAAATGAATTTTAATGACAACGGAAAATTTCCTTGGCGAAATTTTTTTCATGTAAATCCTTACTGGATGACTCTTTCACACGATCCATTGTCCTGTAAATGTTTCAAACGAGATCTTCAGGACCCATACATGGAATTTGAGTCAATGTATCTGCCCCCATATATCTCTTATCAAATAAATTTTAATGACAACGAGAAAATTTCCTTGGCGAATTTTTTTTCATGTAAAGCCTTACTGGATGGCTCTTTCACACGATCCATTGTCCCGTTAATGTTTCAAACGAGATCTTCAGGACCCATACATGGAATTTAAGTCAATGTATCTGTCCCCATATAATTCTTATCAAATGAATTTTAATGACAACGAGAAAATTTCCTTGGCAAATTTTTTTTATGTAAATCCTTACTGGATGGCTCTTTCACACGATCCATTGTCCTGTAAATGTTTCAAACGTGATGTTCAGGACCCATACATGGAATTTTAATCAATGTATCTTACCCCATAGAACTCTTATCAAATGAATTTTAATGACAACGAGAAAATTTCCTTGGCAAAATTTTTTCTAGGTAAATACATACTGGATGACTCTTTCACACGATCCATTGTCCTATAAATGTTTCAAACGAGATCTTTAGGACCCATACATGAAATTTGAGTCTATGTATCTGCCCCCATATAACTCTTATCAAATGAATTTTAATGACAACGAGAAAATTTCCTTGGCAAATTTTTTTTTTCTGTAAATCCTTACTAGATGGCTCTTTCACACGATCCATTGTCCTGTAAATGATTCAGACGTGATCTTCAGGACCCAAACATGGAATTTGTGTCAATGTATCTGCCCCCATATAATTCTTAACAAATGAATTTTTTGGACAACGAGAAAATTTCCTTGGTAAATTTTTTTTCATGTAAATCCTTACTGGATGACTCTTCCACACGATCCATTGTCCTGTAAATGTTTCAAACGAGATCTTCAGGACCCATACATGGAATTTGAGTCAATGTATCTGCCCCCATATATCTCTTATCAAATAAATTTTAATGACAACGAGAAAATTTCCTTGGCGAATTTTTTTTCATGTAAAGCCTTACTGGATGGCTCTTTCACACGATCCATTGTCCCGTTAATGTTTCAAACGAGATCTTCAGGACCCATACTTGGAATTTGAGTCAATGTATCTGCCCCCATATAACTCTTATCAAATGAATTTTAATGACAACAAGAAAATTTCCTTGGCAAAATTATTTCTATGTAAATCCAAACTGGATGGCTCTTTCACACGATCCATTGTCCTGTAAATGTTTCAAACGTGATGTTCAGGACCAATACATGGAATTTTAATCAATGTATCTGACCCCATAGAACTCTTATCAAATGAATTTTAATGACAACGAGAAAATTTCTTTGGCAAAATTTTTTCTATGTAAATCCATACTGGATGGCTCTTTCACACGATCCATTGTCCTGTAAATGTCTCAAACGTGATCTTCAGGACCCATACATGGAATTTGAGTCAATGTATCTGCCCCCATATAACTCTTATCAAATGAATTTTAATGACAACGAGAAAATTTCCTTGGCGAAATTGTCCTGTAAATGTTTCAAACCTGATGTTCAGGACCCATACATGGAGTTTTAATCAATGTATCTGACCCCATAGAACTCTTATCAAATGAATTTTAATGACAACGAGAAAATTCCTTTGGCAAAATTTTTTTATGTATATCCTACTGGATGGCTCTTTCACACGATCCATTGTCCTGTATATGTTTCAAACGTGATCTTCAGGATCCATACATGGAATTTGAGTCTATGTATCTGTCCCCATATATCTCTTATCAAATGAATTTTAATGACAACGTAAAATTTCCTTGGCGAAATTTTTTTCATGTAAATCCTTCCTGTATGACTCTTTCACACGATCCATTGTCCTGTAAATGTTTCAAACAAGATCTTCAGGACCCATACATGGAATTTGAGTCAATGTATCTGCAACCATATAACTCTTATCAAATGAATTTTAATTACAACGAGAAAATTTTCTTGCCGAAATTTTTTTCATGTAAATCCTTACTGGATGACTCTTTCACACGATCCATTGTCCTGTAAATGTTTCAAACGAGATCTTCAGGACCCATACATGGAATTTGAGTCAATGTATCTGCCCCCACATATCTCTTATCAAATAAATTTTAATGACAACGAGAAAATTTCCTTGGCGAATTTTTTTTCATGTAAAGCCTTACTGGATGGCTCTTTCACACGATCCATTGTCCCGTTTATGTTTCAAACGAGATCTTCAGGACCCATACATGGAATTTGAGTCAATGTATCTGACCCCATATAACTCTTATCAAATGAATTTTAATGACAACGAGAAAATTTCCTTGGAAAATTTTTTTTTATGTAAATCCTTACTGGATGGCTCTTTCACACGATCCATTGTCCTGTAAATGTTTCAAACGTGATGTTCAGGACCCATACATGGAATTTTAATCAATGTATCTGACCCCATAGAACTCTTATCAAATGAATTTTAATGACAACGAAAATATTTCCTTGGCAAAATTTTTTCTTTGTAAATCCATACTGGATGGCTCTTTCACACGATCCATTGTCCTGTAAATGTTTCAAACGTGATCTTCAGGACCCATACATGGAATTTGATTCAATGTATCTGCCCCCATATAACTCTTATCAAATGAATTTTAATGACAACGAGAAAATTTCCTTGGCGAAATTTTTTTTATGTAAATCCTTACTGGATGGCTCTTTCACACGATCCATTGTCCCGTTAATGTTTCAAACGTGATCTTCAGGACCCATACATGGAATTTTGATCAATGTATCTGACCCCATAGAACTCTTATCAAATGAATTTTAATGACAACGAGAAAATTTCCTTGGCGAAATTTTTTTCATGTAAAGCCTTACTGGATGGCTCTTTCACACGATCCATTGTCCCGTTAATGTTTCAAACGTGATCTTCAGGACCCATACATGGAATTTTAATCAATGTATCTGACCCCATAGAACTCTTATCAAATGAATTTTAATGACAACGAGAAAATTTCCTTGGCAAAATTTTTTTTTTGTAAATCCTTACTGGATGGCTCTTTCACACGATCCATTGTCCCGTTAATGTTTCAAACGTGATCTTCAGGACCCATACATGGAATTTTAATCAATGTATCTGACCCCATAGAACTCTTATCAAATGAATTTTAATGACAACGAGAAAATTTCCTTGGCAAAATTTTTTCTATGTAAATCCGTACTGCATGGCTTTTTCACACGATCCATTGTCCTGTAAATGTTTCAATCGAGATCTTCAGGACCCATACATGGAATTTGAGTCTATGTATCTGCCCCCATATAACTCTTATCAAATGAATTTTAATGACAACGAGAAAATTTCCTTGGCAAAATTTTTTTTCTGTAAATCCTTACTGGATGGTTCTTTCACACGATCCATTGTCCTGTAAATGTTTCAAACGTGATGTTCAGAACCCATACATGGAATTTTAATCAATGTATCTGACCCCATAGAACTCTTATCAAATGAATTTTAATGACAACGAAAATATTTCCTTGGCAAAATTTTTTCTTTGTAAATCCATACTGGATGGCTCTTTCGCACGATCCATTGTCCTGTAAATGTTTCAAACGTGATCTTCAGGACCCATACATGGAATTTGATTCAATGTATCTGCCCCCATATAACTCTTATCAAATGAATTTTAATGACAACGAGAAAATTTCCTTGGCGAAATTTTTTTTATGTAAATCCTTACTGGATGGCTCTTTCACACGATCCATTGTCCCGTTAATGTTTCAAACGTGATCTTCAGGACCCATACATGGAATTTTGATCAATGTATCTGACCCCATAGAACTCTTATCAAATGAATTTTAATGACAACGAGAAAATTTCCTTGGCAAAATTTTTCTATGTAAATCCATACTGGATGGCTCTTTCACACGATCCATTGTCCTGTAAATGTTTCAAAAGAGATCTTCAGGACCCATACATGGAATTTGATTCAATGTATCTGCCCCCATATAACTCTTATCAAATGAATTTTAATGACAACGAGAAAATTTCCTTGGCGAAATTTTTTTCATGTAAAGCCTTACTGGATGGCTCTTTCACACGATCCATTGTCCCGTTTATGTTTCAAACGTGATCTTCAGGACCCATACATGGAATTTTGATCAATGTATCTGACCCCATAGAACTCTTATCAAATGAATTTTAATGACAACGAGAAAATTTCCTTGGCAAAATTTTTCTATGTAAATCCATACTGGATGGCTCTTTCACACGATCCATTGTCCTGTAAATGTTTCAATCGAGATCTTCAGGACCCATACATGGATTTTGAGTCTATGTATCTGCCCCCATATAACTCTTATCAAATGAATTTTAATGACAACGAGAAAATTTCCTTGGCAAAATTTTTTTTCTGTAAATCCTTACTGGATGGTTCTTTCACACGATCCATTGTCCTGTAAATGTTTCAAACGTGATCTTCAGGACCCATACATGGAATTCGATTCAATGTATCTGCCCCCATATAACTCTTATCAAATGAATTTTAATGACAACGAGAAAATTTCCTTGGCAAATTTTTTTTTATGTAAATCCTTACTGGATGGCTCTTTCACACGATCCATTGTCCTGTAAATGTTTCAAACGTGATGTTCAGGACCCATACATGGAATTTTAATCAATGTATCTGACCCCATAGAACTCTTATCAAATGAATTTTAATGACAACGAAAATATTTCCTTGGCAAAATTTTTTCTTTGTAAACCCATACTGGATGGCTCTTTCACACGATCCATTGTCCTGTAAATGTTTCAAACGTGATCTTCAGGACCCATACATGGAATTTGATTCAATGTATCTGCCCCCATATAACTCTTATCAAATGAATTTTAATGACAACGAGAAAATTTCCTTGGCGAAATTTTTTTTATGTAAATCCTTACTGGATGGCTCTTTCACACGATCCATTGTCCCGTTAATGTTTCAAACGTGATCTTCAGGACCCATACATGGAATTTTGATCAATGTATCTGACCCCATAGAACTCTTATCAAATGAATTTTTATGACAACGAGAAAATTTCCTTGGCAAAATTTTTCTATGTAAATCCATACTGGATGGCTCTTTCACACGATCCATTGTCCTGTAAATGTTTCAAACGAGATCTTCAGGACCCATACATGGAATTTGATTCAATGTATCTGCCCCCATATAACTCTTATCAAATGAATTTTAATGACAACGAGAAAATTTCCTTGGCGAAATTTTTTTCATGTAAAGCCTTACTGGATGGCTCTTTCACACGATCCATTGTCCCGTTTATGTTTCAAACGTGATCTTCAGGACCCATACATGGAATTTTGATCAATGTATCTGACCCCATAGAACTCTTATCAAATGAATTTTAATGACAACGAGAAAATTTCCTTGGCAAAATTTTTCTATGTAAATCCATACTGGATGGCTCTTTCACACGATCCATTGTCCTGTAAATGTTTCAATCGAGATCTTCAGGACCCATACATGGAATTTGAGTCTATGTATCTGCCCCCATATAACTCTTATCAAATGAATTTTAATGACAACGAGAAAATTTCCTTGGCAAAATTTTTTTTCTGTAAATCCTTACTGGATGGTTCTTTCACACGATCCATTGTCCTGTAAATGTTTCAAACGTGATCTTCAGGACCCATACATGGAATTCGATTCAATGTATCTGCCCCCATATAACTCTTATCAAATGAATTTTAATGACAACGAGAAAATTTCCTTGGTAAAATTTTTTTCTGTAAATCCTTACTGGATGACTTTTCCACACGATCCATTGTTCTGTAAATGTTTCTAACGAGATCTTCAGGACCCATACATGGAATTTGAGTCAATGTATCTGCCCCCATATATCACTAATCAAATAAATTTTAATGACAACGAGAAAATTTCCTTGGCGATTTTTTTTCATGTAAAGCCTTACTGGATGGCTCTTTCACACGATCCATTGTCCCGTTAATGTTTCAAACGAGATCTTCAGGACCCATACATGGAATTTGAGTCAATGTATTTGCCCCCATATAACTCTTATCAAATGAATTTTAATGACAACGAGAAAATTTCCTTGGCAAAATTTTTTTTATGTAAATCCTTACTGGATGGCTCTTTCACACGATCCATTGTCCCGTTAATGTTTCAAACGTGATCTTCAGGACCCATACATGGAATTTTAATCAATGTATCTGACCCCATAGAACTCTTATCAAATGAATTTTAATGACAACGAGAAAATTTCCTTGGCAAAATTTTTTCTATGTAAATCCATACTGCATGGCTCTTTCACACGATCCATTGTCCTGTAAATGTTTCAATCGAGATCTTCAGGACCCATACATGGAATTTGAGTCTATGTATCTGCCCCCATATAACTCTTATCAAATGAATTTTAATGACAACGAGAAAATTTCCTTGGCAAAATTTTTTTTCTGTAAATCCTTACTGGATGGTTCTTTCACACGATCCATTGTCCTGTGAATGTTTCAAACGTGATGTTCAGGACCCATACATGGAATTTTAATCAATGTATCTGACCCCATAGAACTCTTATCAAATGAATTTTAATGACAACGAAAATATTTCCTTGGCAAAATTTTTTCTTTGTAAATCCATACTGGATGGCTCTTTCACACGATCCATTGTCCTGTAAATGTTTCAAACGTGATCTTCAGGACCCATACATGGAATTTGATTCAATGTATCTGCCCCCATATAACTTTTATCATATGAATTTTAATGACAACGAGAAAATTTCCTTGGCGAAATTTTTTTTATGTAAATCCTTACTGGATGGCTCTTTCACACGATCCATTGTCCCGTTAATGTTTCAAACGTGATCTTCAGGACCCATACATGGAATTTTGATCAATGTATCTGACCCCATAGAACTCTTATCAAATGAATTTTAATGACAACGAGAAAATTTCCTTGGCAAAATTTTTCTATGTAAATCCATACTGGATGGCTCTTTCACACGATCCATTGTCCTGTAAATGTTTCAAACGAGATCTTCAGGACCCATACATGGAATTTGATTCAATGTATCTGCCCCCATATAACTCTTATCAAATGAATTTTAATGACAACGAGAAAATTTCCTTGGCGAAATTTTTTTCATGTAAAGCCTTACTGGATGGCTCTTTCACACGATCCATTGTCCCGTTAATGTTTCAAACGTGATCTTCAGGACCCATACATGGAATTTTGATCAATGTATCTGACCCCATAGAACTCTTATCAAATGAATTTTAATGACAACGAGAAAATTTCCTTGGCAAAATTTTTCTATGTAAATCCATACTGGATGGCTCTTTCACACGATCCATTGTCCTGTAAATGTTTCAATCGAGATCTTCAGGACCCATACATGGAATTTGAGTCTATGTATCTGCCCCCATATAACTCTTATCAAATGAATTTTAATGGCAACGAGAAAATTTCCTTGGCAAAATTTTTTTTCTGTAAATCCTTACTGGATGGTTCTTTCACACGATCCATTGTCCTGTAAATGTTTCAAACGTGATCTTCAGGACCCATACATGGAATTCGATTCAATGTATCTGCCCCCATATAACTCTTATCAAATGAATTTTAATGACAACGAGAAAATTTCCTTGGTAAAATTTTTTTCTGTAAATCCTTACTGGATGACTTTTCCACACGATCCATTGTTCTGTAAATGTTTCTAACGAGATCTTCAGGACCCATACATGGAATTTGAGTCAATGTATCTGCCCCCATATATCACTAATCAAATAAATTTTAATGACAACGAGAAAATTTCCTTGGCGATTTTTTTTCATGTAAAGCCTTACTGGATGGCTCTTTCACACGATCCCTTGTCCCGTTAATGTTTCAAACGAGATCTTCAGGACCCATACATGGAATTTGAGTCAATGTATTTGCCCCCATATAACTCTTATCAAATGAATTTTAATGACAACGAGAAAATTTCCTTGGCAAAATTTTTTTTATGTAAATCCTTACTGGATGGCTCTTTCACACGATCCATTGTCCCGTTAATGTTTCAAACGTGATCTTCAGGACCCATACATGGAATTTTAATCAATGTATCTGACCCCATATAACTCTTATCAAATGAATTTTAATGACAACGAGAAAATTTCCTTGGCAAAATTTTTTCTATGTAAATCCATACTGGATGGCTCTTTCACACGATCCATTGTCAAACAAGATCTTCAGGAACCATACATGGAATTTGAGTCAATGTATCTGCCCCCATATAACTCTTATCAAATGAATTTTAATGACAACGAGAAAATTTCCTTGGCAAAATTTTTTTTCTGTAAATCCTTACTGGATGGCTCTTTCACACGATCCATTGTCCTGTAAATGTTTCAAACGTGATCTTCAGGACCCATACATGGAATTTCAATCAATGTATCTGACCCCATAGAACTCTTATCAAATGAATTTTAATGACAACGAGAAAATTCCTTTGGCAAAATTTTTTTATGTATATCTTTACTGGAAGGCTCTTTCACACGATCCATTGTCCTGTAAATGTTTCAAACGTGATGTTCAGGACCCATACATGGAATTTGAGTCAATGTATCTGCCCCCATATTTCACTTATCAAATAAATTTTAATGACAACGAGAAAACTTCCTTGGCGAATTTTTTTCATGTAAAGCCTTACTGGATGGCTCTTTCACACGATCCATTGTCCCGTTAATGTTTCAAACGAGATCTTCAGGACCCATACATGAAATTTGAGTCAATGTATCTGCCCCCATATAATTCTTATCAAATGAATTTTAATGACAACGAGAATATTCCTTTGGCAAAATTTTTTCATGTAAATCCTTACTGGATGACTCTTTCACACGATCCATTGTCCTGTAAATGTTTCAAACAAGATCTTCAGGAACCATACATGGAATTTGAGTCAATGTATCTGCCCCCATATATCTCTTATCAAATAAATTTTAATGACAACGAGAAAATTTCCTTGCCGAAATTTTTTTCATGTAAATCCTTACTGGATGACTCTTTCACACGATCCATTGTCCTGTAAATGTTTCAAACGAGATCTTCAGGACCCATACATGGAATTTCAATCAATGTATCTGACCCCATAGAACTCTTATCAAATGAATTTTAATGACAACGAGAAAATTCCTTTGGCAAAATTTTTTTATGTATATCTTTACTGGATGGCTCTTTCACACGATCCATTGTCCTGTAAATGTTTCAAACGTGATGTTCAGGACCCATACATGGAGTTTTAATCAATGTATCTGACCCCATAGAATTCTTATCAAATGAATTTTAATGACAACGAGAAAATTTCCTTGCCGAAATTTTTTTCATGTAAATCCTTACTGGATGACTCTTTCACACGATCCATTGTCCTGTAAATGTTTCAAACGAGATCTTCAGGACCCATACATGGAATTTCAATCAATGTATCTGACCCCATAGAACTCTTATCAAATGAATTTTAATGACAACGAGAAAATTCCTTTGGCAAAATTTTTTTATGTATATCTTTACTGGATGGCTCTTTCACACGATCCATTGTCCTGTAAATGTTTCAAACGTGATGTTCAGGACCCATACATGGCATTTGAGTCAATGTATCTGCCCCCATATATCACTAATCAAATAAATTTTAATGACAACGAGAAAATTTCCTTGGCGATTTTTTTTCATGTAAAGCCTTACTGGATGGCTCTTTCACACGATCCCTTGTCCCGTTAATGTTTCAAACAAGATCTTCAGGACCCATACATGGAATTTGAGTCAATGTATTTGCCCCCATATAACTCTTATCAAATGAATTTTAATGACAACGAGAAAATTTCCTTGGCAAAATTTTTTTTATGTAAATCCTTACTGGATGGCTCTTTCACACGATCCATTGTCCCGTTAATGTTTCAAACGTGATCTTCAGGACCCATACATGGAATTTTAATCAATGTATCTGACCCCATATAACTCTTATCAAATGAATTTTAATGACAACGAGAAAATTTCCTTGGCAAAATTTTTTTTGTGTAAATCCATACTGGATGGCTCTTTCACACGATCCATTGTCAAACAAGATCTTCAGGAACCATACATGGAATTTGTGTCAATGTATCTGCCCCCATATAACTCTTATCAAATGAATTTTAATGACAACGAGAAAATTTCCTTGGCAAAATTTTTTTTCTGTAAATCCTTACTGGATGGCTCTTTCACACGATCCATTGTCCTGTAAATGTTTCAAACGTGATCTTCAGGACCCATACATGGAATTTCAATCAATGTATCTGACCCCATAGAACTCTTATCAAATGAATTTTAATGACAACGAGAAAATTCCTTTGGCAAAATTTTTTTATGTATATCTTTACTGGATGGCTCTTTCACACGATCCATTGTCCTGTAAATGTTTCAAACGTGATGTTCAGGACCCATACATGGAATTTGAGTCAATGTATCTGCCCCCATATTTCACTTATCAAATAAATTTTAATGACAACGAGAAAACTTCCTTGGCGAATTTTTTTCATGTAAAGCCTTACTGGATGGCTCTTTCACACGATCCATTGTCCCGTTAATGTTTCAAACGAGATCTTCAGGACCCATACATGAAATTTGAGTCAATGTATCTGCCCCCATATAATTCTTATCAAATGAATTTTAATGACAACGAGAATATTCCTTTGGCAAAATTTTTTCATGTAAATCCTTACTGGATGACTCTTTCACACGATCCATTGTCCTGTAAATGTTTCAAACAAGATCTTCAGGAACCATACATGGAATTTGAGTCAATGTATCTGCCCCCATATATCTCTTATCAAATAAATTTTAATGACAACGAGAAAATTTCCTTGGCGAATTTTTTTTCATGTAAAGCCTTACTGGATGGCTCTATCACAAGATCCATTGTCCTGTAAATGTTTCAAGCGAGATCTTCAGGACCCATACATGGAATTTCAATCAATGTATCTGACCCCATAGAACTCTTATCAAATGAATTTTAATGACAACGAGAAAATTTCCTTGCCGAAATTTTTTTCATGTAAATCCTTACTGGATGACTCTTTCACACGATCCATTGTCCTGTAAATGTTTCAAACGAGATCTTCAGGACCCATACATGGAATTTCAATCAATGTATCTGACCCCATAGAACTCTTATCAAATGAATTTTAATGACAACGAGAAAATTCCTTTGGCAAAATTTTTTAATGTATATCTTTACTGGATGGCTCTTTCACACGATCCATTGTCCTGTAAATGTTTCAAACAAGATCTTCAGGAACCATACATGGAATTTGAGTCAATGTATCTGCCCCCATATATCTCTTATCAAATAAATTTTAATGACAACGAGAAAATTTCCTTGCCGAAATTTTTTTCATGTAAATCCTTACTGGATGACTCTTTCACACGATCCATTGTCCTGTAAATGTTTCAAACGAGATCTTCAGGACCCATACATGGAATTTCAATCAATGTATCTGACCCCATAGAACTCTTATCAAATGAATTTTAATGACAACGAGAAAATTCCTTTGGCAAAATTTTTTTATGTATATCTTTACTGGATGGCTCTTTCACACGATCCATTGTCCTGTAAATGTTTCAAACGTGATGTTCAGGACCCATACATGGAATTTGAGTCAATGTATCTGCCCCCATATTTCACTTATCAAATAAATTTTAATGACAACGAGAAAACTTCCTTGGCGAATTTTTTTCATGTAAAGCCTTACTGGATGGCTCTTTCACACGATCCATTGTCCCGTTAATGTTTCAAACGAGATCTTCAGGACCCATACATGGAATTTGAGTCAATGTATCTGCCCCCATATAATTCTTATCAAATGAATTTTAATGACAACGAGAATATTCCTTTGGCAAAATTTTTTCATGTAAATCCTTACTGGATGACTCTTTCACACGATCCATTGTCCTGTAAATGTTTCAAACAAGATCTTCAGGAACCATACATGGAATTTGAGTCAATGTATCTGCCCCCATATATCTCTTATCAAATAAATTTTAATGACAACGAGAAAATTTCCTTGGCGAATTTTTTTTCATGTAAAGCCTTACTGGATGGCTCTATCACAAGATCCATTGTCCTGTAAATGTTTCAAACGAGATCTTCAGGACCCATACATGGAATTTGAGTCTATGTATCTGCCCCCATATGACTCTTATCAAATGAATTTTAATGACAACGAGAAAATTTCCTTGGCAAATTTTTTTATGTAAATCCTTACTGGATGGCTCTTTCACACGATCCATTGTCCAGTAAATGTTTCAAACGTGATGTTCAGGACCCATACATGGAATTTTAGTCAATGTATCTGACCCCATGGAATTCTTATCAAATGAATTTTAATGACAAGGAGAAAATTCCTTTGGCAAAATTTTATTATGTATATCCTTACTGGATGGCTCATTCACACGATCCATTGTCCCGTTAATGTTTCAAACGAGATCTTCAGGACCCATACATGGAGTTTTAATCAATGTATCTGACCCCATAGAACTCTTATCAAATGAATTTTAATGACAACAAGAAAATTCATTTGGCAAAATTTTTTTATGTATATCCTTACTGGATGGCTCTGTCACTCGATCCATTGTCCTGTAAATGTTTCAAACGTGATGTTCAGGACCCATACATGGAATTTCAATCAATGTATCTGACCCCATGGAATTCTTATCAAATGAATTTTAATGACAAGGAGAAAATTCCTTTGGCAAAATTATTTTATGTGTATCCTTACTGGATGGCTCTTTCACACGATCAATTGTCCTGTAAATGTTTCAAACGTGATCTTCAGGACCCATACATGGAATTTTAATCAATGTATCTGACCCCATGGAATTCTTATCAAATGAATTTTAATGACAAGGAGAAAATTCCTTTGGGTAAATTTTTATAGGTATATCCTTACTGGATGGCTCTTTCACACGATCCATTGTCCTGTAAATGTTTCAAAACTTATGTTCAGGACCCATACATGGACTTTTAATCAATGTGTCTGACCCCATAGAACTCTTATCAGATGAATTTTAATGACAACGAGAAAATTCCTTTGGCAAAATTATTTTCATGTAAATCCATACTGGATGACTCTTTCACACGATCCATTGTCCTGTAAATGTTTCAAACGAGATCTTCAGGACCCATACATGGGATTTGAATCTATGTATCTGTCCCCATATATCTCTTATCAAATGAATTTTAATGACAACGAGAAAATTTCCTTGGCGAAATTTTTTTCATGTAAAGCCTTACTGGATGGCTCTTTCACACGATCCATTGTCCCGTTAATGTTTCAAACGTGATCTTCAGGACCCATACATGGAATTTTGATCAATGTATCTGACCCCATGGAATTCTTATCAAATGAATTTTAATGACAAGGAGAAAATTCCTTTGGGTAAATTTTTATATGTATATCCTTACTGGATGGCTCTTTCACACGATCCATTGTCCTGTAAATGTTTCAAAACTTATGTTCAGGACCCATACATGGAATTTTAATCAATGTATCTGACCCCATAGAACTCTTATCAAATGAATTTTAATGACAACGAGAAAATTCCTTTGGCAAAATTATTTTCATGTAAATCCATACTGGATGACTCTTTCACACGATCCATTGTCCTGTAAATGTTTCAAACGAGATCTTCAGGACCCATACATGGAATTTGATTCAATGTATCTGCCCCCATATAACTCTTATCAAATGAATTTTAATGACAACGAGAAAATTTCCTTGGCGAAATTTTTTTCATGTAAAGCCTTACTGGATGGCTCTTTCACACGATCCATTGTCCCGTTAATGTTTCAAACGTGATCTTCAGGACCCATACATGGAATTTTGATCAATGTATCTGACCCCATGGAATTCTTATCAAATGAATTTTAATGACAAGGAGAAAATTCCTTTGGGTAAATTTTTATATGTATATCCTTACTGGATGGCTCTTTCACACGATCCATTGTCCTGTAAATGTTTCAAAACTTATGTTCAGGACCCATACATGGAATTTTAATCAATGTATCTGACCCCATCGAACTCTTATCAAATGAATTTTAATGACAACGAGAAAATTCCTTTGGCAAAATTTTTTTATGTATATCCCTACTGGATGGCTCTTTCACACGATCCATTGTCCTGTAAATGTTTCAAACGTGATGTTCAGGACCCATACATGGAATTTTAATCAATGTATCTGACCCCATAGAATTCTTATCAAATGAATTTTAATGACAACGAATTTTCTCGTTGTCATTAAAATTCATTTGATAAGAGTTATATGGGGGCAGATACATAGACTTAAATTCCATGTATGGGTCCTGAAGATCTCGTTTGAAACATTTACAGGACAATGGATCGTGTGAAAGTGCCATCCAGTAAGGCTTTACATGAAAAAAATTCGAAAAGGAAATTTTCTCGTTGTCATTAAAATTCATTTGATAAGAGATATATGGGGGCAGATACATTGACTCAAATTCCATGTATGGGTCCTGAAGAACTCGATTGAAACTCCTTGGCAAAATTATTTTCATGTAAATCCTTACTGGATGGCTCTTTCACTAGATCCATTGTCCTGCAAATGTTTCAAACGTGATCTTCAGGACCCATACATGGAATTTGAGTCAATGTATCTGCCCCCATATATCTCTTATCAAATGAATTTTAATGACAACGAGAAAATTTCCTTGGCAAATTTTTTTCCATGTGAAGCCTTACTGGATGGCTCTTTCACACGATCCAATGTCCTGTAAATGTTTCAAACGAGATCTTCAGGACCCATACATGGAATTTGAGTCAATGTATCTGCCCCCATATATCTCTTAGCAAATGAATTTTAATGACAACGAGAAAATTTCCTTGGCGAATTTTTTTTCATGTAAAGCCTTACTGGATGGCTCTTTCACACGATCCATTGTCCTGTAAATGTTTCAAACGAGATCTTCAGGACCCATACATGGAATTTGAGTCAATGTATCTGCCCCCATATATCTCTTAGCAAATGAATTTTAATGACAACGAGAAAATTTCCTTGGCGAATTTTTTTTCATGTAAATCCTTACTGGATGACTCTTTCACACGATCCATTGTCCTGTAAATGTTTCAAACGAGATCTTCAGGACCCATACATGGAATTTGAGTCAATGTATCTGCCCCCATATATCTCTTATCAAATGAATTTTAATGACAACGAGAAAGTTTCCTTGATGAAATTTTTTTCATGTAAATCCTTACTGTATGACTCTTTCACACGATCCATTGTCCTGTAAATGTTTCAATCGAGATCTTCAGGACCCATACATGGAATTTGAGTCAATGTATCTGCCCCCATATATCTCTTATCAAATGAATTTTAATGACAACGAGAAAATTTCCTTGGCGAATTTTTTTCATGTAAAGCCTTACTGGATGGCACTTTCACACGATCCATTGTCCTGTAAATGTTTCAAACGAGATCTTCAGGACCCATACATGGAATTTAAGTCTATGTATCTGCCCCCATATAACTCTTATCAAATGAATTTTAATGACAACGAGAAAATTTCCTTGGCAAAATTTTTTTTATGTAAATCCTTACTGGATGGCTCTTTCACACGATCCATTGTCCCGTTAATGTTTCAAACGTGATCTTCAGGACCCATACATGGAATTTTAATCAATGTATCTGACCCCATAGAACTCTTATCAAATGAATTTTAATGACAACAAGAAAATTCCTTTGGTAAAATTTTTTTATGTATATCCTTACTGGATGGCTCTTCCACACGATCCATTGTCCTGTAAATGGTTCAAACCTTATGTTCAGGACCCATACATGGAATTTTAATCAATGTATCTGACCCCATGGAATTCCTATCAAATGAATTTTAATGACAAGAAGAAAATTCCTTTGGCAAAATTTTTTCATGTAAATCCTTACTGGATGACTTTTTCACACGATCCATTGTCCTGTAAATGTTTCAAACAAGATCTTCAGGAACCGTACATGGAATTTGAGTCAATGTATCTGCCTATTTATTGATTACAGTCAAATGAATTTTAATGACAACGAGAAAATTTCCTTGCCGAAATTTTTTTCATGTAAATCCTTACTGGATGACTCTTTCACACGATCCATTGTCCAGTAAATGTTTCAAACCTTATGTTCAGGACCCATACATGGACTTTTAATCAATGTATCTGACCCCATAGAACTCTTATCAGATGAATTTTAATGACAACGAGAAAATTCCTTTGGCAAAAGTTTTTTATGTATATCCATACTGGATGGCTCTTTCACACGATCCATTGTCCTGTAAATGTTTCAAACGTGATGTTCAGGACCCATACATGAAATTTCAATCAATGTATCTGACCCCATAGAATTCTTATCAAATGAATTTTAATGACAACGAGAAAATTCCTTTGGCAAAATTATTTTCATGTAAATCCTTACTGGATGGCTCTTTCACTAGATCCATTGTCCTGTAAATGTTTCAAACGAGATCTTCAGGACCCATACATGGAATTTGAGTCAATGTATCTGCCCCCATATATCTCTTATCAAATGAATTTTAATGACAACGAGAAAATTTCCTTGGCAAATTTTTTTATGTAAATCCTTACTGGATGGCTCTTTCACTAGATCCATTGTCCTGTAAATGTTTCAAACGAGATCTTCAGGACCCATACATGGAATTTGAGTCAATGTATCTGCCCCCATATATCTCTTATCAAATGAATTTTAATGACAACGAGAAAATTTCCTTGGCAAATTTTTTTATGTAAATGCTTACTGGATGGCTCTTTCACACGATCCATTGTCCTGTAAATGTTTCAAACCTGATGTTCAGGACCCATACATGGAGTTTTATTCAATGTATCTGCCCCCATATATCTCTTATCAAATGAATTTTAATGACAACGAGAAAATTTCCTTGGCGAATTTTTTTTTCATGTAAAGCCTTCCTGGATGGCTCTTTCACACGATCCATTGTCCTGTAAATGTTTCAAACGAGATCTTCAGGACCCATACATGGAATTTGAGTCTATGTATCTGTCCCCATATATCTCTTATCAAATGAATTTTAATGACAACGAGAAAATTTCCTTGGCAAATTTTTTTATGTAAATGCTTACTGGATGGCTCTTTCACACGATCCATTGTCCTGTAAATGTTTCAAACCTGATGTTCAGGAACCATACATGGAGTTTTATTCAATGTATCTGACCCCATAGAACTCTTATTAAATGAATTTTAATGACAACAAGAAAATTCCTTTGGTAAAATTTTTTTATGTATATCCTTACTGGATGGCTCTTTCACACGATCCATTGTCCTGTAAATGTTTCAAACGTGATGTTCAGGACCCATACATGGAATTTCAATCAATGTATCTGACCCCATAGAATTCTTATCAAATGAATTTTAATGACAACGAGAAAATTCCTTTGGCAAAATTATTTTCATGTAAATCCTTACTGGATGGCTCTTTCACTAGATCCATTGTCCTGTAAATGTTTCAAACGAGATCTTCAGGACCCATACATGGAATTTGAGTCTATGTATCTGCCCCCATATAACTCTTATCAAATGAATTTTAATGACAACGAGAAAATTTCCTTGGCGAATTTTTTTTCATGTAAAGCCTTACTGGATGGCTCTTTCACTAGATCCATTGTCCTGTAAATGTTTCAAACGAGATCTTCAGGACCCATACATGGAATTTGAGTCAATGTATCTGCCCCCATATATCTCTTATCAAATGAATTTTAATGACAACGAGAAAATTTCCTTGCCGAAATTTTTTTCATGTAAATCTTTACTGGATGACTCTTTCACACGATCCATTGTCCTGTAAATGTTTCAAACGTGATCTACAGGACCCATACATGGAATTTGAGTCAATGTATCTGTCTCCATATAACTCTTATCAAATGAATTTTAATGACAACGAGAAAGTTTCCTTGATGAAATTTTTTTCATGTAAATCCTTACTGTATGACTCTTTCACACGATCCATTGTCCTGTAAATGTTTCAAACGAGATCTTCAGGACCCATACATGGAATTTGAGTCTATGTATCTGCCCCCATATATCTCTTATCAAATGAATTTTAATGACAACGAGAAAATTTCCTTGGCAAAAGTTTTTTTATGTAAATCCTTACTGGATAACTCTTTCACACGATCCATTGTCCTGTAAATGTTTCAAACCTTATGTTCAGGACCCATACATGGACTTTTAATCAATGTATCTGACCCCATAGATTTCTTATCAGATGAATTTTAATGACAACGAGAAAATTCCTTTGGCAAATTTTTTTTATGTATATCCTTACTGGATGGCTCTTTCACACGATCCATTGTCCTGTAAATGTTTCAAACGTGATGTTCAGGACCCATACATGGAATTTTATTCAATGTATCTGACCCCATATATCTCTTATCAAATTAATTTTAATGACAACGAGAAAATTTCCTTGGCAAATTTTTTTATGTAAATGCTTACTGGATGGCTCTTTCACACGATCCATTAACCTGTAAATGTTTCAAACAAGATCTTCAGGAACCATACATGGAATTTGAGTCAATGTATCTGCCCCCATATATCTCTTATCAAATGAATTTTAATGACAACGAGAAAATTTCCTTGCCGAAATTTTTTTCATGTAAATCTTTACTGGATGACTCTTTCACACGATCCATTGTCCTGTAAATGTTTCAAACGAGATCTTCAGGACCCATACATGGAATTTGAGTCAATGTATCGACCCTCATATAACTCTTATCAAATGAATTTTAATGACAACGAGGAAATTTCCTTGGCGAATTTTCTTCATGTAAATCCTTACTGGATGGCTCTTTCACACGATCCATTGTCCTGTAAATGTTTCAAACGTGATTTTCAGGACCCATACATGGAATTTGAGTCAATGTATCTGTCTCCATATAACTCTTATCAAATGAATTTTAATGACAACGAGAAAGTTTCCTTGATGAAATTTTTTTCATGTAAATCCTTACTGTATGACTCTTTCACACGATCCATTGTCCTGTAAATGTTTCAAACGAGATCTTCAGGACCCATACATGGAATTTGAGTCAATGTATCTGTCCCCATATATCTCTTAGCAAATGAATTTTAATGACAACGAGAAAATTTCCTTGGCAAATTTTTTTCATGTAAAGCCTTACTGGATGGCTCTTTCACACGATCCATTGTCCTGTAAATGTTTCAAACGTGATCTTCAGGACCCATACATGGAATTTGAGTCAATGTATCTGTCTCCATATAACTCTTATCAAATGAATTTTAATGACAACGAGAAAGTTTCCTTGATGAAATTTTTTTCATGTAAATCCTTACTGTATGACTCTTTCACACGATCCATTGTCCTGTAAATGTTTCAAACGAGATCTTCAGGACCCATACATGGAATTTGAGTCAATGTATCTGCCCCCAAATATCTCTTATCAAATGAATTTTAATGACAACGAGAAAATTTCCTTGGCGAATTTTTTTTATGTAAAGCCTTACTGGATGGCTCTTTCACACGATCCATTGTCCTGTAAATGTTTCAGACGAAATCTTCAGGACCCATACATGGAATTTAAGTCTATGTATCTGCCTCCATATAACTCTTATCAAATGAATTTTAATGACAACGAGAAAATTTCCTTTGCAAAATTTTTTTTATGTAAATCCTTACCGGATGGCTCTTTCACACGATCCATTGTCCTGTAAATGTTTCAAACCTTATGTTCAGGACCCATACATGGACTTTTAATCAATGTATCTGACCCCATAGAACTCTTATCAGATGAATTTTAATGACAACGAGAAAATTCCTTTGGCAAATTTTTTTTATGTATATCCTTACTGGATGGCTCTTTCACACGATCCATTGTCCTGTAAATGTTTCAAACGTGATGTTCAGGACCCATACATGGAATTTTATTCAATGTATCTGACCCCATATATCTCTTATCAAATTAATTTTAATGACAACGAGAAAATTTCCTTGGCAAATTTTTTTATGTAAATGCTTACTGGATGGCTCTTTCACACGATCCATTAACCTGTAAATGTTTCAAACAAGATCTTCAGGAACCATACATGGAATTTGAGTCAATGTATCTGCCCCCATATATCTCTTATCAAATGAATTTTAATGACAACGAGAAAATTTCCTTGCCGAAATTTTTTTCATGTAAATCTTTACTGGATGACTCTTTCACACGATCCATTGTCCTGTAAATGTTTCAAACGAGATCTTCAGGACCCATACATGGAATTTGAGTCAATGTATCGACCCTCATATAACTCTTATCAAATGAATTTTAATGACAACGAGGAAATTTCCTTGGCGAATTTTCTTCATGTAAATCCTTACTGGATGGCTCTTTCACACGATCCATTGTCCTGTAAATGTTTCAAACGTGATTTTCAGGACCCATACATGGAATTTGAGTCAATGTATCTGTCTCCATATAACTCTTATCAAATGAATTTTAATGACAACGAGAAAGTTTCCTTGATGAAATTTTTTTCATGTAAATCCTTACTGTATGACTCTTTCACACGATCCATTGTCCTGTAAATGTTTCAAACGAGATCTTCAGGACCCATACATGGAATTTGAGTCAATGTATCTGTCCCCATATATCTCTTAGCAAATGAATTTTAATGACAACGAGAAAATTTCCTTGGCAAATTTTTTTCATGTAAAGCCTTACTGGATGGCTCTTTCACACGATCCATTGTCCTGTAAATGTTTCAAACGTGATCTTCAGGACCCATACATGGAATTTGAGTCAATGTATCTGTCTCCATATAACTCTTATCAAATGAATTTTAATGACAACGAGAAAGTTTCCTTGATGAAATTTTTTTCATGTAAATCCTTACTGTATGACTCTTTCACACGATCCATTGTCCTGTAAATGTTTCAAACGAGATCTTCAGGACCCATACATGGAATTTGAGTCAATGTATCTGCCCCCAAATATCTCTTATCAAATGAATTTTAATGACAACGAGAAAATTTCCTTGGCGAATTTTTTTTATGTAAAGCCTTACTGGATGGCTCTTTCACACGATCCATTGTCCTGTAAATGTTTCAGACGAAATCTTCAGGACCCATACATGGAATTTAAGTCTATGTATCTGCCTCCATATAACTCTTATCAAATGAATTTTAATGACAACGAGAAAATTTCCTTTGCAAAATTTTTTTTATGTAAATCCTTACCGGATGGCTCTTTCACACGATCCATTGTCCTGTAAATGTTTCAAACCTTATGTTCAGGACCCATACATGGACTTTTAATCAATGTATCTGACCCCATAGAACTCTTATCAGATGAATTTTAATGACAACGAGAAAATTCCTTTGGCAAAATTTTTTTATGTATATCCTTACTGGATGGCTCTTTCACACGATCCATTGTCCTGTAAATGTTTCAAACGTGATGTTCAGGACCCATACATGGAATTTTAATCAATGTATCTGACCCCATAGAATTCTTATCAAATGAATTTTAATGACAACGAGAAAATTCCTTTGGCAAAATTATTTTCATGTAAATCCTTACTGGATGGCTCTTTCACTAGATCCATTGTCCTGTAAATGTTTCAAACGAGATCTTCAGGACCCATACATGGAATTTGAGTCAATGTATCTGCCCCCATATATCTCTTAGCAAATGAATTTTAATGATAACGAGAAAATTTCCTTGGCGAATTTTTTTTCATGTAAAGCCTTACTGGATGGCTCTTTCACACGATCCATTGTCCTGTAAATGTTTCAAACGAGATCTTCAGGATCCATACATGGAATTTGAGTTAATGTATCTGCCCCCATATATCTCTTAGCAAATGAATTTTAATTACAACGAGAAAATTTCCTTGGCAATTTTTTTTCATGTAAAGCCTTACTTACTTATAGGAATTTAAGTCTATGTATCTGCCTCCATATAACTCTTATCAAATGAATTTTAATGACAACGAGAAAATTTCCTTTGCAAAATTTTTTTTATGTAAATCCTTTCCGGATGGCTCTTTCACACGATCCATTGTCCTGTAAATGTTTCAAACCTTATGTTCAGGACCCATACATGGACTTTTAATCAATGTATCTGACCCCATAGAACTCTTATCAGATGAATTTTAATGACAACGAGAAAATTCCTTTCGGAAATTTTTTTTATGTATATCCTTACTGGATGGCTCTTTCACACGATCCATTGTCCTGTAAATGTTTCAAACGTGATGTTCAGGACCCATACATGGAGTTTTAATCAATGTATCTGACCCCATAGAATTCTTATCAAATGAATTTTAATGACAACGAGAAAATTCCTTTGGCAAAATTATTTTCATGTAAATCCTTACTGGATGGCTCTTTCACTAGATCCATTGTCCTGTAAATGTTTCAAACGAGATCTTCAGGACCCATACATGGAATTTGAGTCAATGTATCTGCCCCCATATATCTCTTAGCAAATGAATTTTAATGACAACGAGAAAATTTCCTTGGCGAATTTTTTTTCATGTAAAGCCTTACTGGATGGCTCTTTCACACGATCCATTGTCCTGTAAATGTTACAAACGAGATCTTCAGGACCCATACATGGAATTTGAGTCAATGTATCTGCCCCCATATATCTCTTAGCAAATGAATTTTAATGACAACGAGAAAATTTCCTTGGCGAATTTTTTTTCATGTAAATCCTTACTGAATGGCTCTTTCACACGATCCATTGTCCTGTAAATGTTTCAAACGAGATCTTCAGGACCCATACATGGTATTTGAGTCAATGTTTCTGTCTCCATATATCTCCTAGCAAATGAATTTTAATGACAACGAGAAAATTTCCTTGGCGAATTTTTTTTCATGTAAAGCCTTACTGGATGGCTCTTTCACACGATCCATTGTCCTGTAAATGTTTCAAACGAGATCTTCAGGACCCATACATGAAATTTGAGTCAATGTATCTGCCCCCATATATCTCTTAGCAAATGAATTTTAATGACAACGAGAAAATTTCCTTGGCAAATTTTTTTTCATGTAAAGCCTTACTGGATGGCTCTTTCACACGATCCATTGTCCTGTAAATGTTTCAAACGAGATCTTCAGGACCCATACATGGAATTTGAGTCAATGTATCTGCCCCCATATATCTCTTAGCAAATGAATTTTAATGACAACGAGAAAATTTCCTTGGCGAATTTTTTTTCATGTAAATCCTTACTGGATGACTCTTTCACACGATCCATTGTCCTGTAAATGTTTCAAACGAGATCTTCAGGACCCATACATGGAATTTGAGTCAATGCATCTGCCCCCATATATCTCTTATCAAATGAAATTTAATGACAACGAGAAAATTTCCTTGGCAAATTTTTTTCAGGTAAAGCGTTACTGGATGGCTCTTTCACACGATCCATTGTCCTGTAAATGTTTCAAACGAGATCTTCAGGACACATACATGGAATTTAAGTCTATGTATCTGCCCCCATATAACTCTTATCAAATGAATTTTAATGACAACGAGAAATTTTCCTTTTCAAAATTTTTTTTATGTAAATCCTTACTGGATGGCTCTTTCACACGATCCATTGTCCTGGAAATGTTTCAAACGAGATCTTCAGGACCCATACATGGAATTTGAGTCAATGTATCTGCCCCCATATATCTCTTAGCAAATGAATTTTAATGACAACGAGAAAATTTCCTTGGCGAATTTTTTTTCATGTAAATCCTTACTGGATGACTCTTTCACACGATCCATTGTCCTGTAAATGTTTCAAACGAGATCTTCAGGACCCATACATGGAATTTGAGTCAATGTATCTGCCCCCATATATCTCTTAGCAAATGAATTTTAATGACAACGAGAAAATTTCCTTGGCGAATTTTTTTTCATGTAAATCCTTACTGGATGACTCTTTCACACGATCCATTGTCCTGTAAATGTTTCAAACGAGATCTTCAGGACCCATACATGGAATTTGAGTCAATGTATCTGCCCCCATATATCTCTTATCAAATGAAATTTAATGACAACGAGAAAATTTCCTTGGCAAATTTTTTTCATGTAAAGCTTTACTGGATGGCTCTTTCACACGATCCATTGTCCTGTAAATGTTTCAAACGAGATCTTCAGGACCCATACATGGAATTTGAGTCTATGTATCTGCCCCCATATAACTCTTATCAAATGAATTTTAATGACAACGAGAAATTTTCCTTTTCAAAATTTTTTTATGTAAATCCTTACTGGATGGCTCTTTCACACGATCCATTGTCCTGGAAATGTTTCAAACGAGATCTTCAGGACCCATACATGGAATTTGAGTCAATGTATCTGCCCCCATATATCTCTTAGCAAATGAATTTTAATGACAACGAGAAAATTTCCTTGGCGAATTTTTTTTCATGTAAATCCTTACTGGATGACTCTTTCACACGATCCATTGTCCTGTAAATGTTTCAAACGAGATCTTCAGGACCCATACATGGAATTTGAGTCAATGTATCTGCCCCCATATATCTCTTATCAAATGAAATTTAATGACAACGAGAAAATTTCCTTGGCAAATTTTTTTCATGTAAAGCCTTACTGGATGGCTCTTTCACACGATCCATTGTCCTGTAAATGTTTCAAACGAGATCTTCAGGACCCATACATGGAATTTGAGTCTATGTATCTGCCCCCATATAACTCTTATCAAATAAATTTTAATGACAAGGAGAAAATTTCCTTTTCAAAATTTTTTTTATGTAAATCCTTACTGGATGGCTCTTTCACTAGATCCATTGTCCTGTAAATGTTTCAAACGAGATCTTCAGGACCCATACATGGAATTTGAGTCAATGTATCTGCCCCCATATATCTCTTAGCAAATGAATTCTAATGACAACGAGAAAATTTCCTTGGCGAATTTTTTTTCATGTAAATCCTTACTGGATGACTCTTTCACACGATCCATTGTCCTGTAAATGTTTCAAACGAGATCTTCAGGACCCATACATGGAATTTGAGTCAATGTATCTGCCCCCATATATCTCTTATCAAATGAAATTTAATGACAACGAGAAAATTTCCTTTGGCAAATTTTTTTCATGTAAAGCCTTACTGGATGGCTCTTTCACACGATCCATTGTCCTGTAAATGTTTCAAACGAGATCTTCAGGACCCATACATGGAATTTGAGTCAATGTATCTGCCCCCATATATCTCTTATCAAATGAATTTTAATGACAACGAGAAAATTTCCTTGGCGAATTTTTTTATGTAAAGCCTTACTGGATGGCTCTTTCACACGATATATTGTCCTGTAAATGTTTCAAACGAGATCTTCAGGACCCATACATGGAATTTGAGTCAATGTATCTGCCCCCATATAACTCTTATCAAATGAATTTTAATGACAACGAGAAAATTTCCTTGGCTAAATTTTTTTTATGTAAATCCTTACTGGATGGCTCTTTCACACGATCCATTGTCCTGTGAATGTTTCAATCCTTATGTTCAGGACCCATACATGGACTTTTAATCAATGTATCTGACCCCATAGAACTCTTATCAGATGAATTTTAATGACAACGAGAAAATTCCTTTGGCAAAATTTTTTTATGTATATCATTACTGGATGGCTCTTTCACACGATCCATTGTTTTGTAAATGTTTCAAACGTGATGTTCAGGACCCATACATGGAATTTTAATCAATGTATCTGACCCCATAGAATTCTTATCAAATGAATTTTAATGACACCGAGAAAATTCCTTTGGCAAAATTATTTTCATGTAAATCCTTACTGGATGGCTCTTTCACTAGATCCATTGTCCTGTAAATGTTTCAAACGAGATCTTCAGGACCCATACATGGAATTTGAGTCAATGTATCTTCCCCCATATATCTCTTATCAAATGAATTTTAATGACAACGAGAAAATTTCCTTGGCGAATTTTTTTTCATGTAAAGCCTTACTGGATGGCTCTTTCACACGATCCATTGTCCTGTAAATGCTTCAAACGAGATCTTCAGGACCCATACATGGAATTTGAGTCAATGTATCTGCCCCCATATATCTCTTAGCAAATGAATTTTAATGACAACGAGAAAATTTCCTTGGCGAATTTTTTTTCATGTAAAGCCTTACTGGATGGCTCTTTCACACGATCCATTGTCCTGTAAATGTTTCAAACGAGATCTTCAGGACCCATACATGGAATTTGAGTCAATGTATCTGTCCCCATATATCTCTTAGCAAATTAATTTTAATGACAACGAGAAAATTTCCTTGGCGAATTTTTTTCATGTAAATCCTTACTGTATGACTCTTTCACACGATCCATTGTCCTGTAAATTTTTCAAACGAGATCTTCAGGACCCATACATGGAGTTTGAGTCAATGTATCTGCCCCCATATATCTCTTAGCAAATGAATTTTAATGACAACAAGAAAATTTCCTTGGCGAATTTTTTTTCATGTAAAGCTTTACTGGATGGCTCTTTCACACGATCCATTGTCCTGTAAATGTTTCAAACGTGATCTTCAGGACCCATACATGGAATTTGAGTCTATGTATCTGCCCCCATATAACACTTATCAAATGAATTTTAATGACAACGATAAAATTTCCTTGGCAATTTTTTTTCATGTAAATCCTTACTGGATGGCTCTTTCACACGATCTATTGTCCTGAAAATGTTTCAAACGTGATCTTCAGGACCTATACATGGAATTTGAGTCTATGTATCTGTCCCCATATATCTCTTATCAAATAAATTTTAATGACAACGAGAAAATTTCCTTGGCGAATTTTTTTTCATGTAAAGCCTTACTGGATGGCTCTTTCACACGATCCATTGTCCTGTGAATGTTTCAATCCTTATGTTCAGGACCCATACATGGACTTTTAATCAATGTGTCTGACCCCATAGAACTCTTATCAGATGAATTTTAATGACAACGAGAAAATTCCTTTGGCAAAATTTTTTTATGTATATCATTACTGGATGGCTCTTTCACACGATCCATTGTTTTGTAAATGTTTCAAACGTGATGTTTAGGACCCATACATGGAATTTTAATCAATGTATCTGACCCCATAGAATTCTTATCAAATGAATTTTAATGACACCGAGAAAATTCCTTTGGCAAAATTATTTTCATGTAAATCCTTACTGGATGGCTCTTTCACTAGATCCATTGTCCTGTAAATGTTTCAAACGAGATCTTCAGGACCCATACATGGAATTTGAGTCAATGTATCTTCCCCCATATATCTCTTATCAAATGAATTTTAATGACAACGAGAAAATTTCCTTGGCGAATTTTTTATCATGTAAAGCCTTACTGGATGGCTCTTTCACACGATCCATTGTCCTGTAAATGTTTCAAACGAGATCTTCAGGACCCATACATGGAATTTGAGTCAATGTATCTGCCCCCATATATCTCTTAGCAAATGAATTTTAATGACAACGAGAAATATTCCTTGGCGAATTTTTTTTCAGGTAAAGCTTTACTGGATGGCTCTTTCACACGATCCATTGTCCTGTAAATGTCTCAAACGAGATCTTCAGGACCCATACATGGAATTTGAGTCTATGTATCTGCCCCCATATAACTCTTATCAAATGAATTTTAATGACAACGAGAAATTTACCTTTTCAAAATTTTTTTTATGTAAATCCTTACTGGATGGCTCTTTCACACGATCCATTGTCCTGGAAATGTTTCAAACGAGATCTTCAGGACCCATACATGGAATTTGAGTCAATGTATCTGTCCCCATATATCTCTTAGCAAATGAATTTTAATGACAACGAGAAAATTTCCTTGGCGAATTTTTTTTCATGTAAATCCTTACTGGACGACTCTTTCACACGATCCATTGTCCTGTAAATGTTTCAAACGAGATCTTCAGGACCCATACATGGAATTTGAGTCAATGTATCTGCCCCCATATATCTCTTAGCAAATGAATTTTAATGACAACGAGAAAATTTCCTTGGCGAATTTTTTTTCATGTAAATCCTTACTGGATGACTCTTTCACACGATCCATTGTCCTGTAAATGTTTCAAACGAGATCTTCAGGACCCATACATGGAATTTGAGTCAATGTATCTGCCCCCATATATCTCTTATCAAATGAAATTTAATGACAACGAGAAAATTTCCTTGGCAAATTTTTTTCATGTAAAGCTTTACTGGATGGATCTTTCACACGATCCATTGTCCTGTAAATGTTTCAAACGAGATCTTCAGGACCCATACATGGAATTTGAGTCTATGTATCTGCCCCCATATATCTCTTATCAAATGAATTTTAATGACAACGAGAAATTTTCCTTTTCAAATTTTTTTTATGTAAATCCTTACTGGATGGCTCTTTCACACGATCCATTGTCCTGGAAATGTTTCAAACGAGATCTTCAGGACCCATACATGGAATTTGAGTCAATGTATCTGCCCCCATATATCTCTTAGCAAATGAATTTTAATGACAACGAGAAAATTTCCTTGGCGAATTTTTTTTCATGTAAATCCTTACTGGATGACTCTTTCACACGATCCATTGTCCTGTAAATGTTTCAAACGAGATCTTCAGGACCCATACATGGAATTTGAGTCAATGTATCTGCCCCCATATATCTCTTATCAAATGAAATTTAATGACAACGAGAAAATTTCCTTGGCAAATTTTTTTCATGTAAAGCCTTACTGGATGGCTCTTTCACACGATCCATTGTCCTGTAAATGTTTCAAACGAGATCTTCAGGACCCATACATGGAATTTGAGTCTATGTATCTGCCCCCATATAACTCTTATCAAATGAATTTAAATGACAACGAGAAAATTTCCTTTTCAAAATTTTTTTTATGTAAATCCTTACTGGATGGCTCTTTCACACGATCCATTGTCCTGTAAATGTTTCAAACGAGATCTTCAGGACCCATACATGGAATTTGAGTCAATGTATCTGCCCCCATATATCTCTTAGCAAATGAATTCTAATGACAACGAGAAAATTTCCTTGGCGAATTTTTTTTCATGTAAATCCTTACTGGATGACTCTTTCACACGATCCATTGTCCTGTAAATGTTTCAAACGAGATCTTCAGGACCCATACATGGAATTTGAGTCAATGTATCTGCCCCCATATATCTCTTATCAAATGAAATTTAATGACAACGAGAAAATTTCCTTGGCAAATTTTTTTCATGTAAAGCCTTACTGGATGGCTCTTTCACACGATCCATTGTCCTGTAAATGTTTCAAACGAGATCTTCAGGACCCATACATGGAATTTGAGTCAATGTATCTGTCTCCATATATCTCTTATCAAATGAATTTTAATGACAACGAGAAAATTTCCTTGGCGAATTTTTTTATGTAAAGCCTTACTGGATGGCTCTTTCACACGATATATTGTCCTGTAAATGTTTCAAACGAGATCTTCAGGACCCATACATGGAATTTGAGTCAATGTATCTGCCCCCATATAACTCTTATCAAATGAATTTTAATGACAACGAGAAAATTTCCTTGGCAAAATTTTTTTTATGTAAATCCTTACTGGATGGCTCTTTCACACGATCCATTGTCCTGTGAATGTTTCAATCCTTATGTTCAGGACCCATACATGGACTTTTAATCAATGTATCTGACCCCATAGAACTCTTATCAGATGAATTTTAATGACAACGAGAAAATTCCTTTGGCAAAATTTTTTTATGTATATCATTACTGGATGGCTCTTTCACACGATCCTTTGTTTTGTAAATGTTTCAAACGTGATGTTCAGGACACATACATGGAATTTTAATCAATGTATCTGACCCCATAGAATTCTTATCAAATGAATTTTAATGACACCGAGAAAATTCCTTTGGCAAAATTATTTTCATGTAAATCCTTACTGGATGGCTCTTTCACACGATCCATTGTCCTGTAAATGTTTCAAACGAGATCTTCAGGACCCATACATGGAGTTTGAGTCAATGTATCTGCCCCCATATATCTCTTAGCAAATGAATTTTAATGACAACAAGAAAATTTCCTTGGCGAATTTTTTTTCATGTAAAGCCTTACTGGATGGCTCTTTCACACGATCCATTGTCCTGTAAATGTTTCAAACGTGAACTTCAGGACCCATACATGGAATTTGAGTCTATGTATCTGCCCCCATATAACACTTATCAAATGAATTTTAATGACAACGAGAAAATTTCCTTGGCGAATTTTTTTCATGTAAATCCTTACTGTATGACTCTTTCACACGATCCATTGTCCTGTAAATGTTTCAAACGAGATCTTCAGGACCCATAAATGGAGTTTGAGTCAATGTATCTGCCCCCATATATCTCTTAGCAAATGAATTTTAATGACAACAAGAAAATTTCCTTGGCGAATTTTTTTTCATGTAAAGCCTTACTGGATGGCTCTTTCACACGATCCATTGTCCTGTAAATGTTTCAAACGTGAACTTCAGGACCCATACATGGAATTTGAGTCTATGTATCTGCCCCCATATAACACTTATCAAATGAATTTTAATGACAACGAGAAAATTTCCTTGGCAAATTTTTTTCATGTAAATCCTTACTGGATGGCTCTTTCACACGATCTATTGTCCTGTAAATGTTTCAAACGTGATCTTCAGGACCAATACATGGAATTTGAGTCTATGTATCTGTCCCCATATATCTCTTATCAAATAAATTTTAATGACAACGAGAAAATTTCCTTGGCGAATTTTTTTCATCTAAAGCCTTACTGGATGGCTCTTTCACACGATCCATTGTCCTGTGAATGTTTCAATCCTTATGTTTAGGACCCATACATGGACTTTTAATCAATGTATCTGACCCCATGGAACTCTTATCAGATGAATTTTAATGACAACGAGAAAATTCCTTTGGCAAAATTTTTTTATGTATATCATTACTGGATGGCTCTTTCACACGATCCATTGTTTTGTAAATGTTTCAAACGTGATGTTCAGGACCCATACATGGAATTTTAATCAATGTATCTGACCCCATAGAATTCTTATCAAATGAATTTTAATGACACCGAGAAAATTCTTTGGCAAAATTATTTTCATGTAAATCCTTACTGGATGGCTCTTTCACTAGATCCATTGTCCTGTAAATGTTTCAAACGAGATCTTCAGGACCCATACATGGAATTTGAGTCAATGTATCTTCCCCCATATATCTCTTATCAAATGAATTTTAATGACAACGAGAAAATTTCCTTGGCGAATTTTTTTTCATGTAAAGCCTTACTGGATGGCTCTTTCACACGATCCATTGTCCTGTAAATGTTTCAAACGAGATCTTCAGGACCCATACATGGAATTTGAGTCAATGTATCTGCCCCCATATATCTCTTAGCAAATGAATTTTAATGACAACGAGAAAATTTCCTTGGCGAATTTTTTTTCATGTAAAGCCTTACTGGATGGCTCTTTCACACGATCCATTGTCCTGTAAATGTTTCAAACGAGATCTTCAGGACCCATACATGAAATTTGAGTCAATGTATCTGTCCCCATATATCTATTAGCAAATGAATTTTAATGACAACGAGAAAATTTCCTTGGCGAATTTTTTTCATGTAAATCCTTACTGTATGACTCTTTCACACGATCCATTGTCCTGTAAATGTTTCAAACGAGATCTTCAGGACCCATACATGGAGTTTGAGTCAATGTATCTGCCCCCATATATCTCTTAGCAAATGAATTTTAATGACAACAAGAAAATTTCCTTGGCGAATTTTTTTTCATGTAAAGCCTTACTGGATGGCTCTTTCACACGATCCATTGTCCTGTAAATGTTTCAAACGTGATCTTCAGGACCCATACATGGAATTTGAGTCTATGTATCTGCCCCCATATAACACTTATCAAATGAATTTTAATGACAACGAGAAAATTTCCTTGGCAAATTTTTTTCATGTAAATCCTTACTGGATGGCTCTTTCACACGATCTATTGTCCTGTAAATGTTTCAAACGTGATCTTCAGGACCTATACATGGAATTTGAGTCTATGTATCTTTCCCCATATATCTCTTATCAAATAAATTTTAATGACAACGAGAAAATTTCCTTGGCGAATTTTTTTTCATGTAAAGCCTTACTGGATGGCTCTTTCCCACGATCCATTGTCCTGTTAATGTTTCAAACGAGATCTTCAGGACCCATACATGGAATTTGAGTCAACGTATCTGCCCCCATAAATCTCTTAGCAAATAAATTTTAATGACAACGAGAAAATTTCCTTGGCGAATTTTTTTAATGTAAAGCCTTACTGGATGGCTCTTTCACACGATCCATTGTCCAGTTAATGTTTCAAACGAGATCTTCAGGACCCATACATGGAATTTGAGTCTATGCATCTGCCCCCATATAACTCTTATCAAATGAATTTTAATTACAACGAGAAAATTTCCTTGGCAAATTTTTTTCATGTAAATCCTTACTGGATGGCTCTTTCACACGATCCATTGTCCTGTAAATGTTTCAAACCTTATGTTCAGGACCCATACATGGTATTTGAGTCAATGTATCTGTCTCCATATATCTCCCAGCAAATGAATTTTAATGACAACGAGAAAATTTCCTTGGCGAATTTTTTTTCATGTAAATCCTTACTGGATGACTCTTTCACACGATCCATTGTCCTGTAAATGTTTCAAACGAGATCTTCAGGACCCATACATGGAATTTGAGTCTATGCATCTGCCCCCATATAACTCTTATCAAATGAATTTTAATTACAACGAGAAAATTTCCTTGGCAAAATTTTTTTCATGTAAATCCTTACTGGATGGCTCTTTCACACGATCTATTGTCCTGTAAATGTTTCAAACGTGATCTTCAGGACCTATACATGGAATTTGAGTCTATGTATCTTTCCCCATATATCTCTTATCAAATAAATTTTAATGACAACGAGAAAATTTCCTTGGCGAATTTTTTTTCATGTAAAGCCTTACTGGATGGCTCTTTCACACGATCCATTGTCCTGTAAATGTTTCAAACGTGATGTTCAGGACCCATACATGGAATTTTAATCAATGTATCTGACCCCATAGAATTCTTATCAAATGAATTTTAATGACAACGAGAAAATTCCTTTGGCAAAATTATTTTCATGTAAATCCTTACTGGATGGCTCTTTCACTAGATCCATTGTCCTGTAAATGTTTCAAACGAGATCTTCAGGACCCATACATGGAATTTGAGTCAATGTATCTGCCCCCATATATCTCTTATCAAATGAATTTTAATGACAACGAGAAAATTTCCTTGGCGAATTTTTTTTTCATGTAAAGCCTTCCTGGATGGCTCTTTCACACGATCCATTGTCCTGTAAATGTTTCAAACGAGATCTTCAGGACCCATACATGGAATTTGAGTCTATGTATCTGTCCCCATATATCTCTTATCAAATGAATTTTAATGACAACGAGAAAATTTCCTTGCCGAAATTTTTTTCATGTAAATCTTTACTGGATGACTCTTTCACACGATCCATTGTCCTGTAAATGTTTCAAACGAGATCTTCAGGACCCATACATGGAATTTGAGTTAATGTATCGACCCCCATATAACTCTTATCAAATGAATTTTAATGACAACGAGAAAATTTCCTTGGCGAATTTTCTTCATGTAAATCCTTACTGGATGGCTCTTTCACACGATCCATTGTCCTGTAAATGTTTCAAACGTGATTTTCAGGACCCATACATGGAATTTGAGTCAATGTATCTGTCTCCATATAACTCTTATCAAATGAATTTTAATGACAACGAGAAAGTTTCCTTGATGAAATTTTTTTCATGTAAATCCTTACTGTATGACTCTTTCACACGATCCATTGTCCTGTAAATGTTTCAAACGAGATCTTCAGGACCCATACATGGAATTTGAGTCAATGTATCTGAACCCATATATCTCTTATCAAATGAATTTTAATGACAACGAGAAAATTTCCTTGGCGAATTTTCTTCATGTAAAGCCTTACTGGATGGCTCTTTCACACGATCCATTGTCCTGTAAATGTTTCAAACGTGATGTTCAGGACCCATACATGGAATTTTAATCAATGTATCTGACCCCATAGAATTCTTATAAAATGAATTTTAATGACAACGAGAAAATTCCTTTGGCAAAATTATTTTCATGTAAATCCTTACTGGATGGCTCTTTCACTAGATCCATTGTCCTGTAAATGTTTCAAACGAGATCTTCAGGACCCATACATGGAATTTGAGTCAATGTATCTGCCCCCATATATCTCTTAGCAAATGAATTTTAATGACAACGGGAAAATTTCCTTGGCGAATTTTTTTTCATGTAAAGCCTTACTGGATGGCTCTTTCACACGATCCATTGTCCTGTAAATGTTTCAAACGAGATCTTCAGGACCCATACATGGAATTTGAGTCAATGTATCTGCCCCCATATATCTCTTAGCAAATGAATTTTAATGACAACGAGAAAATTTCCTTGGCGAATTTTTTATCATGTAAAGCCTTACTGGATGGCTCTTTCACACGATCCATTGTCCTGTAAATGTTTCAAACGAGATCTTCAGGACCCATACATGGAATTTGAGTCAATGTATCTGTCTCCATATATCTCCTAGCAAATGAATTTTAATGATAACGAGAAAATTTCCTTGGCGAATTTTTTTTCAAGTAAATCCTTACTGGATGGCTCTTTCATACGATCCATTGTCCTGTAAATGTTTCAAACGAGATCTTCAGGACCCATACATGGAATTTGAGTCAATGTATCTGCCCCCATATATCTCTTATCAAATGAATTTTAATGACAACGAGAAAATTTCCTTGGCAAATTTTTTTTCATGTAAAGCCTTACTTACTTATAGGAATTTAAGTCTATGTATCTGCCTCCATATAACTCTTATCAAATGAATTTTAATGACAACGAGAAAATTTCCTTTGCAAAATTTTTTTTATGTAAATCCTTACCGGATGGCTCTTTCACACGATCCATTGTCCTGTAAATGTTTCAAACCTTATGTTCAGGACCCATACATGGACTTTTAATCAATGTATCTGACCCCATAGAATTCTTATCAAATGAATTTAAAGACAACGAGAAAATTCCTTTGGCAAAATTATTTTCATGAAAATTCTACTGGATGGCTCTTTCACTAGATCCATTGTCCTGTAAATGTTTCAAACGAGATCTTCAGGACCCATACATGGAATTTGAGTCAATGTATCTGCCCCCATATATCTCTTATCAAATGAATTTTAATGACAACGAGAAAATTTCCTTGGCGAATTTTTTTTCATGTAAAGCCTTACTGGATGGCTCTTTCACACGATCCATTGTCCTGTAAATGTTACAAACGAGATCTTCAGGACCCATACATGGAATTTGAGTCAATGTATCTGCCCCCATATATCTCTTAGCAAATGAATTTTAATGACAACGAGAAAATTTCCTTGGCGAATTTTTTTTTCATGTAAAGCCTTACTGGATGGCTCTTTCACACGATCCATTGTCCTGTAAATGTTTCAAACGAGATCTTCAGGACCCATACATGGAATTTGAGTCAATGTATCTGCCCCCATATATCTCTTAGCAAATGAATTTTAATGACAACGAGAAAATTTCCTTGGCGAATTTTTTTTCATGTAAAGCCTTACTGGATGGCTCTTTCACACGATCCATTGTCCTGTAAATGTTTCAAACGAGATCTTCAGGACCCATACATGGTATTTGAGTCAATGTATCTGTCTCCATATATCTCCTAGCAAATGAATTTTAATGACAACGAGAAAATTTCCTTGGCGAATTTTTTTTCATGTAAAGCCTTACTGGATGGCTCTTTCACACGATCCATTGTCCTGTAAATGTTTCAAACGAGATCTTCAGGACCCATACATGAAATTTGAGTCAATGTATCTGTCCCCATATATCTATTAGCAAATGAATTTTAATGACAACGAGAAAATTTCCTTGGCGAATTTTTTTCATGTAAATCCTTACTGTATGACTCTTTCACACGATCCATTGTCCTGTAAATGTTTCAAACGTGATCTTCAGGACCCATACATGGAATTTGAGTCTATGTATCTGTCCCCATATATCTCTTATCAAATGAATTTTAATGACAACGAGAAAATTTCCTTGCCGAAATTTTTTCATGTAAATCCTTACTGTATGACTCTTTCACACGATCCATTGTCCTGTAAATGTTTCAAACGTGATCTTCAGGACCCATACATGGAATTTGAGTCAATGTATCTGCCCCCATATATCTCTTAGCAAATGAATTTTAATGACAACGAGAAAATTTCCTTGGCGAATTTTTTTTCATGTAAAGCCTTACTGGATGGCTCTTTCACACGATCCATTGTCCTGTAAATGTTTCAAACGAGATCTTCAGGACCCATACATGAAATTTGAGTCAATGTATCTGTCCCCATATATCTATTAGCAAATGAATTTTAATGACAACGAGAAAATTTCCTTGGCGAATTTTTTTCATGTAAATCCTTACTGTATGACTCTTTCACACGATCCATTGTCCTGTAAATGTTTCAAACGAGATCTTCAGGACCCATACATGGAGTTTGAGTCAATGTATCTGCCCCCATATATCTCTTAGCAAATGAATTTTAATGACAACAAGAAAATTTCCTTGGCGAATTTTTTTTCATGTAAAGCCTTACTGGATGGCTCTTTCACACGATCCATTGTCCTGTAAATGTTTCAAACGTGATCTTCAGGACCCATACATGGAATTTGAGTCTATGTATCTGCCCCCATATAACACTTATCAAATGAATTTTAATGACAACGAGAAAATTTCCTTGGCAAATTTTTTTCATGTAAATCCTTACTGGATGGCTCTTTCACACGATCCATTGTCCTGTAAATGTTTCAAACGTGATCTTCAGGACCTATACATGGAATTTGAGTCTATGTATCTTTCCCCATATATCTCTTATCAAATAAATTTTAATGACAACGAGAAAATTTCCTTGGCGAATTTTTTTTCATGTAAAGCCTTACTGGATGGCTCTTTCCCACGATCCATTGTCCTGTTAATGTTTCAAACGAGATCTTCAGGACCCATACATGGAATTTGAGTCAACGTATCTGCCCCCATAAATCTCTTAGCAAATAAATTTTAATGACAACGAGAAAATTTCCTTGGCGAATTTTTTTAATGTAAAGCCTTACTGGATGGCTCTTTCACACGATCCATTGTCCAGTTAATGTTTCAAACGAGATCTTCAGGACCCATACATGGAATTTGAGTCTATGCATCTGCCCCCATATAACTCTTATCAAATGAATTTTAATTACAACGAGAAAATTTCCTTGGCAAAATTTTTTTCATGTAAATCCTTACTGGATGGCTCTTTCACACGATCCATTGTCCTGTAAATGTTTCAAACCTTATGTTCAGGACCCATACATGGACTTTTAATCAATGTATCTGACCCCATAGAACTCTTATCAGATGAATTTTAATGACAACGAGAAAAGTCCTTTGGCAAAAGTTTTTTATGTATATCCTTACTGGATGGCTCTTTCACACGATCCATTGTCCTGTAAATGTTTCAAACGTGATGTTCAGGACCCATACATGGAATTTTAATCAATGTATCTGACCCCATAGAATTCTTATCAAATGAATTTTAATGACAACGAGAAAATTCCTTTGGCAAAATTATTTTCATGTAAATCCTTACTGGATGGCTCTTTCACTAGATCCATTGTCCTGTAAATGTTTCAAACGAGATCTTCAGGACCCATACATGGAATTTGAGTCAATGTATCTGCCCCCATATATCTCTTATCAAATGAATTTTAATGACAACGAGAAAATTTCCTTGGCGAATTTTTTTTTCATGTAAAGCCTTCCTGGATGGCTCTTTCACACGATCCATTGTCCTGTAAATGTTTCAAACGAGATCTTCAGGACCCATACATGGAATTTGAGTCTATGTATCTGTCCCCATATATCTCTTATCAAATGAATTTTAATGACAACGAAAAAATTTCCTTGCCGAAATTTTTTTCATGTAAATCTTTACTGGATGACTCTTTCACACGATCCATTGTCCTGTAAATGTTTCAAACGAGATCTTCAGGACCCATACATGGAATTTGAGTTAATGTATCGACCCCCATATAACTCTTATCAAATGAATTTTAATGACAACGAGAAAATTTCCTTGGCGAATTTTCTTCATGTAAATCCTTACTGGATGGCTCTTTTACACGATCCATTGTCCTGTAAATGTTTCAAACGTGATTTTCAGGACCCATACATGGAATTTGAGTCAATGTATCTGTCTCCATATAACTCTTATCAAATGAATTTTAATGACAACGAGAAAGTTTCCTTGATGAAATTTTTTTCATGTAAATCCTTACTGTATGACTCTTTCACACGATCCATTGTCCTGTAAATGTTTCAAACGAGATCTTCAGGACCCATACATGGAATTTGAGTCAATGTATCTGAACCCATATATCTCTTATCAAATGAATTTTAATGACAACGAGAAAATTTCCTTGGCGAATTTTCTTCATGTAAAGCCTTACTGGATGGCTCTTTCACACGATCCATTGTCCTGTAAATGTTTCAAACGTGATGTTCAGGACCCATACATGGAATTTTAATCAATGTATCTGACCCCATAGAATTCTTATAAAATGAATTTTAATGACAACGAGAAAATTCCTTTGGCAAAATTATTTTCATGTAAATCCTTACTGGATGGCTCTTTCACTAGATCCATTGTCCTGTAAATGTTTCAAACGAGATCTTCAGGACCCATACATGGAATTTGAGTCAATGTATCTGCCCCCATATATCTCTTAGCAAATGAATTTTAATGACAACGGGAAAATTTCCTTGGCGAATTTTTTTTCATGTAAAGCCTTACTGGATGGCTCTTTCACACGATCCATTGTCCTGTAAATGTTTCAAACGAGATCTTCAGGACCCATACATGGAATTTGAGTCAATGTATCTGCCCCCATATATCTCTTAGCAAATGAATTTTAATGACAACGAGAAAATTTCCTTGGCGAATTTTTTATCATGTAAAGCCTTACTGGATGGCTCTTTCACACGATCCATTGTCCTGTAAATGTTTCAAACGAGATCTTCAGGACCCATACATGGAATTTGAGTCAATGTATCTGTCTCCATATATCTCCTAGCAAATGAATTTTAATGATAACGAGAAAATTTCCTTGGCGAATTTTTTTTCAAGTAAATCCTTACTGGATGGCTCTTTCATACGATCCATTGTCCTGTAAATGTTTCAAACGAGATCTTCAGGACCCATACATGGAATTTGAGTCAATGTATCTGCCCCCATATATCTCTTATCAAATGAATTTTAATGACAACGAGAAAATTTCCTTGGCAATTTTTTTTCATGTAAAGCCTTACTTACTTATAGGAATTTAAGTCTATGTATCTGCCTCCATATAACTCTTATCAAATGAATTTTAATGACAACGAGAAAATTTCCTTTGCAAAATTTTTTTTATGTAAATCCTTACCGGATGGCTCTTTCACACGATCCATTGTCCTGTAAATGTTTCAAACCTTATGTTCAGGACCCATACATGGACTTTTAATCAATGTATCTGACCCCATAGAATTCTTATCAAATGAATTTAAAGACAACGAGAAAATTCCTTTGGCAAAATTATTTTCATGTAAATCCTTACTGGATGGCTCTTTCACTAGATCCATTGTCCTGTAAATGTTTCAAACGAGATCTTCAGGACCCATACATGGAATTTGAGTCAATGTATCTGCCCCCATATATCTCTTATCAAATGAATTTTAATGACAACGAGAAAATTTCCTTGGCGAATTTTTTTTCATGTAAAGCCTTACTGGATGGCTCTTTCACACGATCCATTGTCCTGTAAATGTTTCAAACGAGATCTTCAGGACCCATACATGGAATTTGAGTCAATGTATCTGCCCCCATATATCTCTTAGCAAATGAATTTTAATGACAACGAGAAAATTTCCTTGGCGAATTTTTTTTCATGTAAAGCCTTACTGGATGGCTCTTTCACACGATCCATTGTCCTGTAAATGTTACAAACGAGATCTTCAGGACCGAAACATGGAATTTGAGTCAATGTATCTGCCCCCATATATCTCTTAGCAAATGAATTTTAATGACAACGAGAAAATTTCCTTGGCGATTTTTTTTTCATGTAAAGCCTTACTGGATGGCTCTTTCACACGATCCATTGTCCTGTAAATGTTTCAAACGAGATCTTCAGGACCCATACATGGAATTTGAGTCAATGTATCTGCCCCCATATATCTCTTAGCAAATGAATTTTAATGACAACGAGAAAATTTCCTTGGCGAATTTTTTTTCATGTAAAGCCTTACTGGATGGCTCTTTCACACGATCCATTGTCCTGTAAATGTTTCAAACGAGATCTTCAGGACCCATACATGGTATTTGAGTCAATGTATCTGTCTCCATATATCTCCTAGCAAATGAATTTTAATGACAACGAGAAAATTTCCTTGGCGAATTTTTTTTCATGTAAAGCCTTACTGGATGGCTCTTTCACACGATCCATTGTCCTGTAAATGTTACAAACGAGATCTTCAGGACCCATACATGGAATTTGAGTCAATGTATCTGCCCCCATATATCTCTTAGCAAATGAATTTTAATGACAACGAGAAAATTTCCTTGGCGAATTTTTTTTCATGTAAAGCCTTACTGGATGGCTCTTTCACACGATCCATTGTCCTGTAAATGTTTCAAACGAGATCTTCAGGACCCATACATGGAATTTGAGTCAATGTATCTGCCCCCATATATCTCTTAGCAAATGAATTTTAATGACAACGAGAAAATTTCCTTGGCGAATTTTTTTTCATGTAAAGCCTTACTGGATGGCTCTTTCACACGATCCATTGTCCTGTAAATGTTTCAAACGAGATCTTCAGGACCCATACATGGAATTTGAGTCAATGTATCTGCCCCCATATATCTCTTAGCAAATGAATTTTAATGACAACGAGAAAATTTCCTTGGCGAATTTTTTTTCATGTAAAGCCTTACTGGATGGCTCTTTCACACGATCCATTGTCCTGTAAATGTTACAAACGAGATCTTCAGGACCCATACATGGAATTTGAGTCAATGTATCTGCCCCCATATATCTCTTAGCAAATGAATTTTAATGACAACGAGAAAATTTCCTTGGCGAATTTTTTTTTCATGTAAAGCCTTACTGGATGGCTCTTTCACACGATCCATTGTCCTGTAAATGTTACAAACGAGATCTTCAGGACCCATACATGGAATTTGAGTCAATGTATCTGCCCCCATATATCTCTTAGCAAATGAATTTTAATGACAACGAGAAAATTTCCTTGGCGAATTTTTTTTCATGTAAAGCCTTACTGGATGGCTCTTTCACACGATCCATTGTCCTGTAAATGTTTCAAACGAGATCTTCAGGACCCATACATGGTATTTGAGTCAATGTATCTGTCTCCATATATCTCCTAGCAAATGAATTTTAATGACAACGAGAAAATTTCCTTGGCGAATTTTTTTTCTTGTAAATCCTTACTGGATGACTCTTTCACACGATCCATTGTCCTGTAAATGTTTCAAACGAGATCTTCAGGACCCATACATGGAATTTGAGTCAATGTATCTGCCCCCATATATTTCTTAGCAAATGAATTTTAATGACAACGAGAAAATTTCCTTGGCAAATTTTTTTTCATGTAAAGCTTTACTGGATGGCTCTTTCACACGATCCATTGTCCTGTAAATGTTTCAAACGAGATCTTCAGGACCCATACATGGAATTTGAGTCAATGTATCTGCCCCCATATATCTCTTAGCAAATGAATTTTAATGACAACGAGAAAATTTCCTTGGCGAATTTTTTTTCATGTAAATCCTTACTGGATGACTCTTTCACACGATCCATTGTCCTGTAAATGTTTCAAACGAGATCTTCAGGACCCATACATGGAATTTGAGTCAACGTATCTGCCCCCATATATCTCTTATCAAATGAAATTTAATGACAACGAGAAAATTTCCTTGGCAAATTTTTTTCAGGTAAAGCTTTACTGGATGGCTCTTTCACACGATCCATTGTCCTGTAAATGTTTCAAACGAGATCTTCAGGACCCATACATGGAATTTGAGTCTATGTATCTGCCCCCATATAACTCTTATCAAATGAATTTTAATGACAACGAGAAATTTTCCTTTTCAAATTTTTTTTTATGTAAATCCTTACTGGATGGCTCTTTCACACGATCCATTGTCCTGGAAATGTTTCAAACGAGATCTTCAGGACCCATACATGGAATTTGAGTCAATGTATCTGCCCCCATATATCTCTTAGCAAATGAATTTTAATGAAAACGAGAAAATTTCCTTGGCGAATTTTTTTTCATGTTAATCCTTACTGGATGACTCTTTCACACGATCCATTGTCCTGTAAATGTTTCAAACGAGATCTTCAGGACCCATACATGGAATTTGAGTCAATGTATCTGCCCCCATATATCTCTTAGCAAATGAATTTTAATGACAACGAGAAAATTTCCTTGGCGAATTTTTTTTCATGTAAATCCTTGCTGGATGACTCTTTCACACGATCCATTGTCCTGTAAATGTTTCAAACGAGATCTTCAGGACCCATACATGGAATTTGAGTCAATGTATCTGCCCCCATATATCTCTTATCAAATGAAATTTAATGACAACGAGAAAATTTCCTTGGCAAATTTTTTTTCATGTAAAGCCTTACTGGATGGCTCTTTCACACGATCCATTGTCGTGTTAATGTTTCAAACGAGATCTTCAGGACCCATACATGGAATTTGAGTCAATGTATCTGCCCCCATATATCTCTTATCAAATGAATTTTAATGACAACGAGAAAATTTCCTTGGCGAATTTTTTTTCATGTAAAGCCTTACTGGATGGCTCTTTCACACGATCCATTGTCCTGTAAATGTTTCAAACGAGATCTTCAGGACCCATACATGGAATTTGAGTCAATGTATCTGCCCCCATATATCTCTTATCAAATGAATTTTAATGACAAGGAGAAACTTTCCTTGGCGAATTTTTTTATGTAAAGCCTTACTGGATGGCTCTTTCACACGATATATTGTCCTGTAAATGTTTCAAACGAGATCTTCAGGACCCATACATGGAATTTGAGTCAATGTATCTGCCCCCATATAACTCTTATCAAATGAATTTTAATGACAACGAGAAAATTTCCTTGGCAAAATTTTTTTTATGTAAATCCTTACTGGATGGCTCTTTCACACGATCCATTGTCCTGTGAATGTTTCAATCCTTATGTTCAGGACCCATACATGGACTTTTAATCAATGTATCTGACCCCATAGAACTCTTATCAGATGAATTTTAATGACAACGAGAAAATTCCTTTGGCAAAATTTTTTTATGTATATCATTACTGGATGGCTCTTTCACACGATCCATTGTTTTGTAAATGTTTCAAACGTGATGTTCAGGACCCATACATGGAATTTTAATCAATGTATCTGACCCCATAGAATTCTTATCAAATGAATTTTAATGACACCGAGAAAATTCCTTTGGCAAAATTATTTTCATGTAAATCCTTACTGGATGGCTCTTTCACTAGATCCATTGTCCTGTAAATGTTTCAAACGAGATCTTCAGGACCCATACATGGAATTTGAGTCAATGTATCTGTTCCCATATATCTCTTATCAAATGAAATTTAATGACAACGAGAAAATTTCCTTGGCAAATTTTTTTTCATGTAAAGCCTTACTGGATGGCTCTTTCACACGATCCATTGTCCTGTAAATGTTTCAAACGAGATCTTCAGGACCCATACATGGAATTTGAGTCAATGTATCTGTCCCCATATATCTCTTATCAAATGAAATTTAATGACAACGAGAAAATTTCCTTGGCAAATTTTTTTCATGTAAAGCTTTACTGGATGGATCTTTCACACGATCCATTGTCCTGTAAATGTTTCAAACGAGATCTTCAGGACCCATACATGGAATTTGAGTCTATGTATCTGCCCCCATATAACTCTTATCAAATGAATTTTAATGACAACGAGAAATTTTCCTTTTCAAATTTTTTTTTATGTAAATCCTTACTGGATGGCTCTTTCACACGATCCATTGTCCTGGAAATGTTTCAAACGAGATCTTCAGGATCCATACATGGAATTTGAGTCAATGTATCTGCCCCCATATATCTCTTAGCAAATGAATTTTAATGACAACGAGAAAATTTCCTTGGCGAATTTTTTTTCATGTAAATCCTTACTGTATGACTCTTTCACACGATCCATTGTCCTGTAAATGTTTCAAACGAGATCTTCAGGACCCATACATGGAATTTGTGTCAATGTATCTGCCCCCATATATCTCTTATCAAATGAAATTTAATGACAACGAGAAAATTTCCTTGGCAAATTTTTTTCATGTAAAGCCTTACTGGATGGCTCTTTCACACGATCCATTGTCCTGTAAATGTTTCAAACGAGATCTTCAGGACCCATACATGGAATTTGAGTCTATGTATCTGCCCCCATATAACTCTTATCAAATGAATTTTAATGACAACGAGAAAATTTCCTTTTCAAAATTTTTTTATGTAAATCCTTACTGGATGGCTCTTTCACACGATCCATTGTCCTGTAAATGTTTCAAACGAGATCTTCAGGACCAAAACATGGAATTTGAGTCAATGTATCTGCCCCCATATATCTCTTAGCAAATGAATTCTAATGACAACGAGAAAATTTCCTTGGCGAATTTTTTTTCATGTAAATCCTTACTGGATGACTCTTTCACACGATCCATTGTCCTGTAAATGTTTCAAACGAGATCTTCAGGACCCATACATGGAATTTGAGTCAATGTATCTGCCCCCATATATCTCTTATCAAATGAAATTTAATGACAACGAGAAAATTTCCTTGGCAATTTTTTTTTCGTGTAAAGCCTTACTGGATGGCTCTTTCACACGATCCATTGTCCTGTAAATGTTTCAAACGAGATCTTCAGGACCCATACATGGAATTTGAGTCAATGTATTTGCCCCCATATATCTCTTATCAAATGAATTTTAATGACAACGAGAAAACTTCCTTGGCGAATTTTTTTATGTAAAGCCTTACTGGATGGCTCTTTCACACGATATATTGTCCTGTAAATGTTTCAAACGAGATCTTCAGGACCCATACATGGAATTTGAGTCAATGTATCTGCCCCCATATAACTCTTATCAAATGAATTTTAATGACAACGAGAAAATTTCCTTGGCAAAATTTTTTTTATGTAAATCCTTACTGGATGGCTCTTTCACACGATCCATTGTCCTGTGAATGTTTCAATCCTTATGTTCAGGACCCATACATGGACTTTTAATCAATGTATCTGACCCCATAGAACTCTTATCAGATGAATTTTAATGACAACGAGAAAATTCCTTTGGCAAAATTTTTTTATGTATATCATTACTGGATGGCTCTTTCACACGATCCATTGTTTTGTAAATGTTTCAAACGTGATGTTCAGGACACATACATGCAATTTTAATCAATGTATCTGACCCCATAGAATTCTTATCAAATGAATTTTAATGACACCGAGAAAATTCCTTTGGCAAAATTATTTTCATGTAAATCCTTACTGGATGGCTCTTTCACTAGATCCATTGTCCTGTAAATGTTTCAAACGAGATCTTCAGGACCCATACATGGAATTTGAGTCAATGTATCTTCCCCCATATATCTCTTATCAAATGAATTTTAATGACAACGAGAAAATTTCCTTGGCGAATTTTTTTTCATGTAAAGCCTTACTGGATGGCTCTTTCACGCGATCCATTGTCCTGTAAATGTTTCAAACGAGATCTTCAGGACCCATACATGGAATTTGAGTCAATGTATCTGATCCCATATATCTCTTAGCAAATGAATTTTAATGACAACGAGAAAATTTCCTTGGCGAATTTTTTTTTTCATGTAAAGCCTTACTGGATGGCTCTTTCACACGATCCATTGTCCTGTAAATGTTTCAAACGAGATCTTCAGGACCCATACATGGAATTTGAGTCAATGTATCTGCCCCCATATATCTCTTAGCAAATGAATTTTAATGAAACCGAGAAAATTCCTTTGGCAAAATTATTTTCATGTAAATCCTTACTGTATGACTCTTTCACACGATCCATTGTCCTGTAAATGTTTCAAACGTGAACTTCAGGACCCATACATGGAATTTGAGTCTATGTATCTGCCCCCATATAACACTTATCAAATGAATTTTAATGACAACGAGAAAATTTCCTTGGCAAATTTTTTTCATGTAAATCCTTACTGGATGGCTCTTTCACATGATCTATTGTCCTGTAAATGTTTCAAACGTGATCTTCAGGACCTAAACATGGAATTTGAGTCTATGTATCTGTCCCCATATATCTCTTATCAAATAAATTTTAATGACAACGAGAAAATTTCCTTGGCGAATTTTTTTCATGTAAAGCCTTACTGGATGGCTCTTTCACACGATCCATTGTCCTGTGAATGTTTCAATCCTTATGTTCAGGACCCATACATGGACTTTTAATCAATGTATCTGACCCCATGGAACTCTTATCAGATGAATTTTAATGACAACGAGAAAATTCCTTTGGCAAAATTTTTTTATGTATATCATTACTGGATGGCTCTTTCACACGATCCATTGTTTTGTAAATGTTTCAAACGTGATGTTCAGGACCCATACATGGAATTTTAATCAATGTATCTGACCCCATAGAATTCTTATCAAATGAATTTTAATGACACCGAGAAAATTCTTTGGCAAAATTATTTTCATGTAAATCCTTACTGGATGGCTCTTTCACTAGATCCATTGTCCTGTAAATGTTTCAAACGAGATCTTCAGGACCCATACATGGAATTTGAGTCAATGTATCTTCCCCCATATATCTCTTATCAAATGAATTTTAATGACAACGAGAAAATTTCCTTGGCGAATTTTTTTTCATGTAAAGCCTTACTGGATGGCTCTTTCACACGATCCATTGTCCTGTAAATGTTTCAAACGAGATCTTCAGGACCCATACATGGAATTTGAGTCAATGTATCTGCCCCCATATATCTCTTAGCAAATGAATTTTAATGACAACGAGAAAATTTCCTTGGCGAATTTTTTTTCATGAAAAGCCTTACTGTATGACTCTTTCACACGATCCATTGTCCTGTAAATGTTTCAAACGAGATCTTCAGGACCCATACATGGAGTTTGAGTCAATGTATCTGCCCCCATATATCTCTTAGCAAATGAATTTTAATGACAACAAGAAAATTTCCTTGGCGAATTTTTTTTCATGTAAAGCCTTACTGGATGGCTCTTTCACATGATCCATTGTCCTGTAAATGTTTCAAACGTGATCTTCAGGACCCATACATGGAATTTGAGTCTATGTATCTGCCCCCATATAACACTTATCAAATGAATTTTAATGACAACGAGAAAACAAACGTGATCTTCAGGACCTATACATGGAATTTGAGTCTATGTATCTGTCCCCATATATCTCTTATCAAATAAATTTTAATGACAACGAGAAAATTTCCTTGGCGAATTTTTTTTCATGTAAAGCATTACTGGATGGCTCTTTCCCACGATCCATTGTCCTGTTAATGTTTCAAACGAGATCTTCAGGACCCATACATGGAATTTGAGTCAACGTATCTGCCCCCATAAATCTCTTATCAAATAAATTTTAATGACAACGAGAAAATTTCCTTGGCGAATTTTTTTAATGTAAAGCCTTACTGGATGGCTCTTTCACACGATCCATTGTCCAGTTAATGTTTCAAACGAGATCTTCAGGACCCATACATGGAATTTGAGTCTATGCATCTGCCCCCATATAACTCTTATCAAATGAATTTTAATTACAACGAGAAAATTTCCTTGGCAAAATTTTTTTTATGTAAATCCTTACTGGATGGCTCTTTCACACGATCCATTGTCCTGTAAATGTTTCAAACGAGATCTTCAGGACCCATACATGGAGTTTGAGTCAATGTATCTGCCCCCATATATCTCTTAGCAAATGAATTTTAATGACAACAAGAAAATTTCCTTGGCGAATTTTTTTTCATGTAAAGCCTTACTGGATGGCTCTTTCACACGATCCATTGTCCTGTAAATGTTTCAAACGTGATCTTCAGGACCCATACATGGAATTTGAGTCTATGTATCTGCCCCCATATAACACTTATCAAATGAATTTTAATGACAACGAGAAAATTTCCTTGACAAATTTTTTTCATGTAAATCCTTACTGGATGGCTCTTTCACACGATCTATTGTCCTGTAAATGTTTCAAACGTGATCTTCAGGACCTATACATGGAATTTGAGTCTATGTATCTGTCCCCATATATCTCTTATCAAATAAATTTTAATGACAACGAGAAAATTTCCTTGGCGAATTTTTTTTCATGTAAAGCCTTACTGGATGGCTCTTTCCCACGATCCATTGTCCTGTAAATGTTACAAACGAGATGTTCAGGACCCATACATGGAATTTTAATCAATGTATCTGCCCCCATATATCTCTTAGCAAATGAATTTTAATGACAACGAGAAAATTTCCTTGGCGAATTTTTTTAATGTAAAGCCTTACTGGATGGCTCTTTCACACGATCCATTGTCCAGTTAATGTTTCAAACGAGATCTTCAGGACCCATACATGGAATTTGAGTCTATGCATCTGCCCCCATATAACTCTTATCAAATGAATTTTAATTACAACGAGAAAATTTCCTTGGCAAAATTTTTTTTATGTAAATCCTTACTGGATGGCTCTTTCACACGATCCATTGTCCTGTAAATGTTTCAAACCTTATGTTCAGGACCCATACATGGACTTTTAATCAATGTATCTGACCCCATAGAACTCTTATCAGATGAATTTTAATGACAACGAGAAAATTCCTTTGGCAAAAGTTTTTTATGTATATCCTTACTGGATGGCTCTTTCACACGATCCATTGTCCTGTAAATGTTTCAAACGTGATGTTCAGGACCCATACATGGAATTTTAATCAATGTATCTGACCCCATAGAATTCTTATCAAATGAATTTTAATGACAACGAGAAAATTCCTTTGGCAAAATTATGTTCATGTAAATCCTTACTGGATGGCTCTTTCACTAGATCAATTGTCCTGTAAATGTTTCAAACGAGATCTTCAGGACCCATACATGGAATTTGAGTCAATGTATCTGCCCCCATATATCTCTTATCAAATGAATTTTAATGACAACGAGAAAATTTCCTTGGCGAATTTTTTTTTCATGTAAAGCCTTCCTGGATGGCTCTTTCACACGATCCATTGTCCTGTAAATGTTTCAAACGAGATCTTCAGGACCCATACATGGAATTTGAGTCTATGTATCTGTCCCCATATATCTCTTATCAAATGAATTTTAATGACAACGAGAAAATTTCCTTGCCGAAATTTTTTTCATGTAAATCTTTACTGGATGACTCTTTCACACGATCCATTGTCCTGTAAATGTTTCAAACGAGATCTTCAGGACCCATACATGGAATTTGAGTTAATGTATCGACCCCCATATAACTCTTATCAAATGAATTTTAATGACAACGAGAAAATTTCCTTGGCGAATTTTCTTCATGTAAATCCTTACTGGATGGCTCTTTCACACGATCCATTGTCCTGTAAATGTTTCAAACGTGATTTTCAGGACCCATACATGGAATTTGAGTCAATGTATCTGTCTCCATATAACTCTTATCAAATGAATTTTAATGACAACGAGAAAGTTTCCTTGATGAAATTTTTTTCATGTAAATCCTTACTGTATGACTCTTTCACATGATCCATTGTCCTGTAAATGTTTCAAACGAGATCTTCAGGACCCATACATGGAATTTGAGTCAATGTATCTGAACCCATATATCTCTTATCAAATGAATTTTAATGACAACGAGAAAATTTCCTTGGCGAATTTTCTTCATGTAAAGCCTTACTGGATGGCTCTTTCACACGATCCATTGTCCTGTAAATGTTTCAAACGTGATGTTCAGGACCCATACATGGAATTTTAATCAATGTATCTGACCCCATAGAATTCTTATAAAATGAATTTTAATGACAACGAGAAAATTCCTTTGGCAAAATTATTTTCATGTAAATCCTTACTGGATGGCTCTTTCACTAGATCCATTGTCCTGTAAATGTTTCAAACGAGATCTTCAGGACCCATACATGGAATTTGAGTCAATGTATCTGCCCCCATATATCTCTTAGCAAATGAATTTTAATGACAACGGGAAAATTTCCTTGGCGAATTTTTTTTCATGTAAAGCCTTACTGGATGGCTCTTTCACACGATCCATTGTCCTGTAAATGTTTCAAACGAGATCTTCAGGACCCATACATGGAATTTGAGTCAATGTATCTGCCCCCATATATCTCTTAGCAAATGAATTTTAATGACAACGAGAAAATTTCCTTGGCGAATTTTTTATCATGTAAAGCCTTACTGGATGGCTCTTTCACACGATCCATTGTCCTGTAAATGTTTCAAACGAGATCTTCAGGACCCATACATGGAATTTGAGTCAATGTATCTGCCCCCATATATCTCTTATCAAATGAATTTTAATGACAACGAGAAAATTTCCTTTGCAAAATTTTTTTTATGTAAATCCTTACCGGATGGCTCTTTCACACGATCCATTGTCCTGTAAATGTTTCAAACCTTATGTTCAGGACCCATACATGGACTTTTAATCAATGTATCTGACCCCATAGAATTCTTATCAAATGAATTTAAAGACAACGAGAAAATTCCTTTGGCAAAATTATTTTCATGTAAATCCTTACTGGATGGCTCTTTCACTAGATCCATTGTCCTGTAAATGTTTCAAACGAGATCTTCAGGACCCATACATGGAATTTGAGTCAATGTATCTGCCCCCATATATCTCTTAGCAAATGAATTTTAATGACAACGAGAAAATTTCCTTGGCGAATTTTTTTTCATGTAAAGCCTTACTGGATGGCTCTTTCACACGATCCATTGTCCTGTAAATGTTACAAACGAGATGTTCAGGACCCATACATGGAATTTGAGTCAATGTATCTGCCCCCATATATCTCTTAGCAAATGAATTTTAATGACAACGAGAAAATTTCCTTGGCGAATTTTTTTTCATGTAAATCCATAGGACCCATACATGGAATTTGAGTCAATGTATCTGCCCCCATATATCTCTTAGCAAATGAATTTTAATGACAACGAGAAAATTTTCTTGGCGAATTTTTTTTCATGTAAAGCCTTACTGGATGGCTCTTTCACACGATCCATTGTCCTGTAAATGTTTCAAACGAGATCTTCAGGACCCATACATGGTATTTGAGTCAATGTATCTGTCTCCATATATCTCCTAGCAAATGAATTTTAATGACAACGAGAAAATTTCCTTGGCGAATTTTTTTTCATGTAAATCCATAGGACCCATACATGGAATTTGAGTCAATGTATCTGCCCCCATATATCTCTTAGCAAATGAATTTTAATGACAACGAGAAAATTTCCTTGGCGAATTTTTTTTCGTGTAAAGCCTTACTGGATGGCTCTTTCACACGATCCATTGTCCTGTAAATGTTTCAAACGAGATCTTCAGGACCCATACATGGTATTTGAGTCAATGTATCTGTCTCCATATATCTCCCAGCAAATGAATTTTAATGACAACGAGAAAATTTCCTTGGCGAATTTTTTTTCATGTAAATCCTTACTGGATGACTCTTTCACACGATCCATTGTCCTGTAAATGTTTCAAACGAGATCTTCAGGACCCATACATGGAATTTGAGTCCATGTATCTGCCCCCATATATTTCTTAGCAAATGAATTTTAATGACAACGAGAAAATTTCCTTGGCAAATTTTTTTTCATGTAAAGCCTTACTGGATGGCTCTTTCACACGATCCATTGTCCTGTAAATGTTTCAAACGAGATCTTCAGGACCCATACATGGAATTTGAGTCAATGTATCTGCCCCCATATATCTCTTAGCAAATGAATTTTAATGACAACGAGAAAATTTCCTTGGCGAATTTTTTTTCATGTAAATCCTTACTGGATGACTCTTTCACACGATCCATTGTCCTGTAAATGTTTCAAATGAGATCTTCAGGACCCATACATGGAATTTGAGTCGACGTATCTGCCCCCATATATCTCTTATCAAATGAAATTTAATGACAACGAGAAAATTTCCTTGGCAAATTTTTTTCAGGTAAAGCTTTACTGGATGGCTCTTTCACACGATCCATTGTCCTGTAAATGTTTCAAACGAGATCTTCAGGACCCATACATGGAGTTTGAGTCTATGTATCTGCCCCCATATAACTCTTATCAAATGAATTTTAATGACAACGAGAAATTTTCCTTTTCAAAATTTTTTTTATGTAAATCCTTACTGGATGGCTCTTTCACACGATCCATTGTCCTGGAAATGTTTCAAACGAGATCTTCAGGACCCATACATGGAATTTGAGTCAATGTATCTGCCCCCATATATCTCTAAGCAAATGAATTTTAATGACAACGAGAAAATTTCCTTGGCGAATTTTTTTTCATGTTAATCCTTACTGGATGACTCTTTCACACGATCCATTGTCCTGTAAATGTTTCAAACGAGATCTTCAGGACCCATACATGGAATTTGAGTCAATGTATCTGCCCCCATATATCTCTTAGCAAATGAATTTTAATGACAACGAGAAAATTTCCTTGGCGAATTTTTTTTCATGTAAATCCTTACTGGATGACTCTTTCACACGATCCATTGTCCTGTAAATGTTTCAAACGAGATCTTCAGGACCCATACATGGAATTTGAGTCTATGTATCTGCCCCCATATAACTCTTATCAAATGAATTTTAATGACAACGAGAAATTTTCCTTTTCAAAATTTTTTTTATGTAAATCCTTACTGGATGGCTCTTTCACACGATCCATTTTCCTGTAAATGTTTCAAACGAGATCTTCAGGACCCATACATGGAATTTGAGTCAATGTATCTGCCCCCATATATCTCTTAGCAAATGAATTTTAATGACAACGAGAAAATTTCCTTGGCGAATTTTTTTTCATGTACATCCTTACTGGATGACTCTTTCACACGATCCATTGTCCTGTAAATATTTCAAACGAGATCTTCAGGACCCATACATGGAATTTGAGTCTATGTATCTGCCCCCATATAACTCTTATCAAATGAATTTTAATGACAACGAGAAATTTTCCTTTTCAAAATTTTTTTTATGTAAATCCTTACTGGATGGCTCTTTCACACGATCCATTGTCCTGTAAATGTTTCAAACGAGATCTTCAGGACCCATACATGGAATTTGAGTCAATGTATCTGCCCCCATATATCTCTTAGCAAATGAATTCTAATGACAACGAGAAAATTTCCTTGGCGAATTTTTTTTCATGTAAATCCTTACTGGATGACTCTTTCACACGATCCATTGTCCTGTAAATGTTTCAAACGAGATCTTCAGGACCCATACATGGAATTTGAGTCAATGTATCTGCCCCCATATATCTCTTATCAAATGAATTTTAATGACAACGAGAAAATTTCCTTGGCGAATTTTTTTTCATGTAAAGCCTTACTGGATGGCTCTTTCACACGATCCATTGTCCTGTAAATGTTTCAAACGAGATCTTCAGGACCCATACCTGGAATTTGAGTCAATGTATCTGCCCCCATATAACTCTTATCAAATGAATTTTAATGACAACGAGAAAATTTCCTTGGCAAATTTTTTTTTATGTAAATCCTTACTGGATGGCTCTTTCACACGATCCATTGTCCTGTGAATGTTTCAAACCTTATGTTCAGGACCCATACATGGACTTTTAATCAATGTATCTGACCCCATAGAACTCTTATCAGATGAATTTTAATGACAACGAGAAAATTCCTTTGGCAAAATTTTTTTATGTATATCATTACTGGATGGCTCTTTCACACGATCCATTGTTTTGTAAATGTTTCAAACGTGATGTTCAGGACCCATACATGGAATTTTAATCAATGTATCTGACCCCATAGAATTCTTATCAAATGAATTTTAATGACACCGAGAAAATTCCTTTGGCAAAATTATTTTCATGTAAATCCTTACTGGATGGCTCTTTCACTAGATCCATTGTCCTGTAAATGTTTCAAACGAGATCTTCAGGACCAATACATGGAATTTGAGTCAATGAATCTGTTCCCATATATCTCTTATCAAATGAATTTTAATGACAACGAGAAAATTTCCTTGGCGAATTTTTTTTCATGTAAAGCCTTACTGGATGGCTCTTTCACACGATCCATTGTCCTGTAAATGTTTCAAACGAGATCTTCAGGACCCATACATGGAATTTGAGTCAATGTATCTGCCCCCATATATCTCTTAGCAAATGAATTTTAATGACAACGAGAAAATTTCCTTGGCGAATTTTTTTTCATGTAAAGCCTTACTGGATGGCTCTTTCACACGATCCATTGTCCTGTAAATGTTTCAAACGTGATCTTCAGGACCCATACATGGAATTTGAGTCTATGTATCTGCCCCCATATAACTCTTATCAAATGAATTTTAATGACAACGAGAAAATTTCCTTGGCAAATTTTTTTCATGTAAATCCTTACTGGATGGCTCTTTCACATGATCTATTGTCCTGTAAATGTTTCAAACGTGATCTTCAGGACCTATACATGGAATTTGAGTCTATATATCTGTCCCAATATATCTCTTATCAAATAAATTTTATTGACAACGAGAAAATTTCCTTGGCGAATTTTTTTTCATGTAAAGCCTTACTGGATGGCTCTTTCCCACGATCCATTGTCCTGTTAATGTTTCAAACGAGATCTTCAGGACCCATACATGGAATTTTAGTCAACGTATCTGCCCCCATAAATCTCTTATCAAATAAATTTTAATGACAACGAGAAAATTTCCTTGGCGAATTTTTTTAATGTAAAGCCTTACTGGATGGCTCTTTCACACGATCCATTGTCCTGTTAATGTTTCAAACGAGATCTTCAGGACCCATACATGGAATTTGAGTCTATGCATCTGCCCCCATATAACTCTTATCAAATGAATTTTAATTACAACGAGAAAATTTCCTTGGCAAAATTTTTTTTATGTAAATCCTTACTGGATGGCTCTTTCACACGATCCATTGTCCTGTAAATATTTCAAACGTGATCTTCAGAACCCATACATGGAATTTGAGTCATTGTATCTGACCCCATAGAATTCTTATCAAATGAATTTTAATGACAACGAGAAAATTCCTTTGGCAAAAGTTTTTTATGTATATCCTTACTGGATGGCTCTTTCACACGATCCATTGTCCTGTAAATGTTTCAAACGTGATGTTCAGGACCCATACATGGAATTTTAATCAATGTATCTGACCCCATAGAATTCTTATCAAATGAATTTTAATGACAACGAGAAAATTCCTTTGGCAAAATTATTTTCATGTAAATCCTTACTGGATGGCTCTTTCACTAGATCCATTGTCCTGTAAATGATTCAAACGAGATCTTCAGGACCCATACATGGAATTTGAGTCAATGTATCTGCCCCCATATATCTCTTATCAAATGAATTTTAATGACAACGAGAAAATTTCCTTGGCGAATTTTTTTTCATGTAAATCCTTACTGGATGGCTCTTTCACACGATCCATTGTCCTGTAAATGTTTCAAACGAGATCTTCAGGACCCATACATGGAATTTGAGTCAATGTATCTGTCTCCATATAACTCTTATCAAATGAATTTTAATGACAACGAGAAAGTTTTCTTGATGAAATTTTTTTCATGTAAATCCTTACTGTATGACTCTTTCACACGATCCATTGTCCTGTAAATGTTTCAAACGAGATCTTCAGGACCCATATATGGAATTTGAGTCAATGTATCTGCCCCCATATAACTCTTATCAAATGAATTTTAATGACAACGAGAAAATTTCCTTGGCAACATTTTTTTATGTAAATCCTTTCTGGATGGCTCTTTCACACGATCCATTGTCCTGTAAATGTTTCAAACGTGATCTTCAGAACCCATACATGGAATTTGAGTCAATGTATCTGTCTCCATATAACTCTTATCAAATGAATTTTAATGACAACGAGAAAGTTTTCTTGATGAAATTTTTTTCATGTAAATCCTTACTGTATGACTCTTTCACACGATCCATTGTCCTGTAAATGTTTCAAACGAGATCTTCAGGACCCATATATGGAATTTGAGTCAATGTATCTGCCCCCATATAACTCTTATCAAATGAATTTTAATGACAACGAGAAAATTTCCTTGGCAACATTTTTTTATGTAAATCCTTTCTGGATGGCTCTTTCACACGATCCATTGTCCTGTAAATGTTTCAAACGTGATCTTCAGAACCCATACATGGAATTTGAGTCATTGTATCTGTCTCCATATAACTCTTATCAAATGAATTTTAATGACAACGAGAAAGTTTCCTTGATGAAATTTTTTTCAGGTAAATCCTTACTGTATGACTCTTTTACAGGAGCCATTGTCCTGTAAATGTTTCAAACGAGATCTTCAGGACCCATACATGGAATTTGAGTCAATGTATCTGCCCCCATATAACTCTTATCAAATGAATTTTAATGACAACGAGAAAATTTCCTTGGCGAAATTTTTTTCATGTAAATCCTTACTGGATGGCTCTTTCACACGATCCATTGTCCTGTAAATGTTTCAAACGTGATCTTCAGGACCCATACATGGAATTTGAGTCAATGTATCTGTCTCCATATAACTCTTATCAAATGAATTCTAATGACAACGAGAAAGTTTTCTTGATGAAATTTTTTTCATGTAAATCCTTACTGTATGACTCTTTCACACGATCCATTGTCCTGTAAATGTTTCAAACGAGATCTTCAGGACCCATATATGGAATTTGAGTCAATGTATCTGCCCCCATATAACTCTTATCAAATGAATTTTAATGACAACGAGAAAATTTCCTTGGCAACATTTTTTTATGTAAATCCTTACTGGATGGCTCTTTCACACGATCCATTCTCCTGTAAATGTTTCAAACGTGATCTTCAGAACCCATACATGGAATTTGAGTCATTGTATCTGTCTCCATATAACTCTTATCAAATGAATTTTAATGACAACGAGAAAGTTTCCTTGATGAAATTTTTTTCATGTAAATCCTTACTGTATGACTCTTTCACACGATCCATTGTCCTGTAAATGTTTCAAACGAGATCTTCAGGACCCATACATGGAATTTGAGTCAATGTATCTGCCCCCATATAACTCTTATCAAATTAATTTTAATGACAACGAGAAAATTTCCTTGGCAAAATTTTTTTATGTAAATCCTTACTGGATGACTCTTTTACACGATCCATTGTCCTGTAAATGTTTCAAACGTGATCTTCAGGACCCATACATGGAATTTTAATCAATGTATCTGACCCCATATAACTCTTATGAAAAGAATTTTAATAACAACGAGAAAATTTCCTGATGGCAAAAATTTTTGAAATGGCAAAAATTTTTTCATTTAAATCCTTACTGGATGGCTCTTTCACACGATCCATTGTCCTCTAAATGTTTCAAACATGATCTTGAGGACCCATACGTGGAATTTGAGTCTATGTAACACTTCGGCTGAAAAGTTCGTATCGTTTAATAGAAACACACATTCTTTCGACAAAATTCGTTTTTATTATTCAACATAATTGCTATCAGAGGCGATACAGCGATTATAGCGATCTTCCAACTTTTCGATACCATTTTTGTAGTACGATTTGCCCTTTGCCTCAAAATAGGCCTCATTTTCAGCGATTACCTCTTCATTGCTTCTAAATTTTTTACCAGCGAGCATTCTCTTGAGGTCTGAGAACAGGATAAGGTCACTGGGAGCAATTCGAAGCCCAATTCGTTCAATTTCAGCATGGTTTTCATCGACTTGTGAGACGGTGCATTGTCTTGATGAAACAAAACTTTTTTCTTCTTCAAATTAGGCCGTTTTTTTGAAATTTCGTCCTTCAAACGCTCTAATAACGCTATATAATAGTCACTGTTGATGGTTTTTCCCTTTTCAAGGTAGTCGATGAAAATTACACCATGCGAATCCCAAAATACAGACGCCATAACCTTACTGGGCGATTGTTGAGTCTTTCCACGCTTTGGGTTCGGTTCATCGCGTGCAGTTCACTCAGCTGACTGTCGATTGGACTCCGGAGTGAAATGATGGAGCCATGTTTCGTCAATTGTTATATATCGACGAAAAAAAACGGTTTTATTTCGATATAACAGCTCCAAACACTGCTCAGAATCATCAATTCGTTGTTGTTTTTGATCGATTGTGAGCTCACGCGGCACCCATTTTGCACAAAGCTTTCTCATATTCAAATATTCGTGAATAATATGTCCAACACATTCCTTTGATATCTTTAGGGTGTCAGCTATCTCGATCAACTTCACTTTACGGTCATTGAAAATCATTTTGTGGATTTTTTTCACGTTTTCATCGGTAACAGCCTCTTTTGGACGTCCACTGCGTTCATCGTCTTCGGTGCTCATATGACCAGTACGAAATTTTGCAAACCACTTACGAATTGTTGCTTCGCCCGGTGCAGAGTCTGGATAACACTCATCAAGCCATTTTTTGGTATCGGCGGCACTTTTTTTCATCAAAAAGTAGTGTTTCATCAACACACGAAATTCCTTTTTTTTATTTTTTTCACAATAACAAAAGTAGCTTCACTCAAAATGCAATATCTCACAAACTAATAATCAGACAGCTGTCAAATTTATAAACTAATGTTTTGAAGGTTGGTACTAACTGAAAATGGTATGAATTTAATTCTAGTGGCGCCCTCTCATAGAAATGATACGAACTTTTCAGCCGATCTGTTATCTGCCCCCATATAACTCTTATCAAATGAATTTTAATGACAACGAGAAAATTTCCTTGGCGAAATTTTTTTTATGTAAATCCTTACTGGATGGCTCTTTCACACGATCCATTGTCCTGTAAATGTTTCAAACGTGATCTTCAGGCCCAAACATGGAATTTTAATCAATGTATCTGACCCCATATATTTCTTATCAAATGAATTTTAATGACAACGAGAAAATTACCTTCGCAAAATTTTTTTAAGTAAATCCTTACTGGATGGCTCTTTCACACGATCCATTGTCCTGTAAATGTTTCAAACGTGATCTTGAGGACCCATATATGGAATTTGAGTCAATGTATTTGCCTTCATATAACTCTTATCAAATGAATTTTAATGACAACGTGAAAATTTCCTTGGCGAATTTTTTTTCATCTAAATCCTTACTGGATGGCTCTTTCACACGATCCATTGTCCTGTAAATGTTTCAAACGTGATGTTCAGGACCCATACATGGAATTTGAGTCAATGTATCTGCCCCATATATCTCTTAACAAACGAATTTTAATGACAACGAGAAAATTTCCTTGGCAAATTTTTTTATGTAAATCTTTACTGGATGGCTCTTTCACACGATCCATTGTCCTGTAAATGTTTCAAACGTGATCTTGAGGACCCATATATGGAATCTGAGTCAATGTATTTGCCTTCATATAACTCTTATCAAATGAATTTTAATGACAACGAGAAAATTTCCTTGGCGAAATTTTTTTTATGTAAATCCTTACTGGATGGCTCTTTCACACGATCCATTGTCCTGTAAATGTTTCAAATGTGATCTTCAGGATCCATACATGGAATTTGAGTCAATGTATCTGCCCCCATATATCTCTTATCAAATGAATATCAATGACAATGAGAAAATTTCCTTGGCAAATTTTTTTATGTAAATCTTTACTGGATGGCTCTTTCACACGATCCATTGTCCTGTAAATGTTTCAAACGTGATCTTCAGGACCCATACATGGAATTTTAATCAATGTATCTGACCCCATATAATTCTTATCAAATGAATTTTAATGACAACGAGAAAATTTCCTTCGCAAAAATTTTTTTAAGTAAATCCTTACTGGATGGCTCTATCACACGATCCATTGTCCTGTAAATGTTTCAAACGTGATCTTGAGGACCCATATATGGAATTTGAGTCAATGTATTTGCCTTCATATAACTCTTATCAAATGAATTTTAATGACAACGAGAAAATTTCCTTGGCGAATTTTTTTTTATGTAAATCCTTACTGGATGGCTCTTTCACACGATCCATTGTCCTGTAAATGTTTCAAATGTGATCTTCAGGATCCATACATGGAATTTGAGTCAATGTATCTGCCCTCATATAACTCTTATCAAATGAATTTTAATGACAACGAGAAAATTTCCTTGGCGAAATTTTTTTTATGTAAATCCTTACTGGATGGCTCTTTCACACGATCCATTGTCCTGTAAATGTTTAAAACGTGATCTTGAGGACCCATATATGGAATTTGAGTCAATGTATTTGCCTTCATATAACTCTTATCAAATGAATTTCAATGACAACGAGAAAATTTCCTTGGCGAAATTTTTTTTTTTGTAAATCCTTGCTGGATGGCTCTTTCACACGATCCATTGTCCTGTAATTGTTTCAAATGTGATCTTCAGGATCCATACATGGAATTTGAGTCAATGTATCTGCCCCTATATAACTCTTATCAAATGAATTTTAATGACAACGAGAAAATTACCTTGGCGAAATTTATTTTATGTAAATCCTTACTGGAGGGCTCTTTCACACGTTCCATTGTCCTGTAAATGTTTCAAATGTGATCTTCAGGATCCATACATGGAATTTGAGTCAATGTATCTGCCCTCATATAACTCTTATCAAATGAATTTTAATGACAACGGGAAAATTTCCTAGGCGAAATTTTTTTATGTAAATCCTCACTGGATGGCTCTTTCACACGATCCATTGTCCTGTAAATGTTTCAAACGTGATCTTCAGGACCCATACATGGAATTTGAGTCAATGTATCTGTCTCCATATAACTCTTACCAAATGAATTTTAATGACAACGAGAAAATTTCCTTAGCAAAATTTTTTTTATGTAAATCCTTACTGGATGACTCTTTTACACGATCCATTGTCCTGTAAATGTTTCAAACGTGATGTTCAGGACCCATACATGGAATTTGAGTCAATGTATCTGCCCCATATATCTCTTAACAAACGAATTTTAATGACAACGAGAAAATTTCCTTGGCAAATTTTTTTATGTAAATCTTTACTGGATGGCTCTTTCACACGATCCATTGTCCTGTAAATGTTTCAAACGTGATCTTGAGGACCCATATATGGAATTTGAGTCAATGTATTTGCCTTCATATAACTCTTATCAAATGAATTTTAATGACAACGTGAAAATTTCCTTGGCGAATTTTTTTTCATCTAAATCCTTACTGGATGGCTCTTTCACACGATCCATTGTCCTGTAAATGTTTCAAACGTGATGTTCAGGACCCATACATGGAATTTGAGTCAATGTATCTGCCCCATATATCTCTTAACAAACGAATTTTAATGACAACGAGAAAATTTCCTTGGCAAATTTTTTTATGTAAATCTTTACTGGATGGCTCTTTCACACGATCCATTGTCCTGTAAATGTTTCAAACGTGATCTTGAGGACCCATATATGGAATCTGAGTCAATGTATTTGCCTTCATATAACTCTTATCAAATGAATTTTAATGACAACGAGAAAATTTCCTTGGCGAAATTTTTTTTATGTAAATCCTTACTGGATGGCTCTTTCACACGATCCATTGTCCTGTAAATGTTTCAAATGTGATCTTCAGGATCCATACATGGAATTTGAGTCAATGTATCTGCCCCCATATATCTCTTATCAAATGAATATCAATGACAATGAGAAAATTTCCTTGGCAAATTTTTTTATGTAAATCTTTACTGGATGGCTCTTTCACACGATCCATTGTCCTGTAAATGTTTCAAACGTGATCTTCAGGACCCATACATGGAATTTTAATCAATGTATCTGACCCCATATAATTCTTATCAAATGAATTTTAATGACAACGAGAAAATTTCCTTCGCAAAAATTTTTTTAAGTAAATCCTTACTGGATGGCTCTATCACACGATCCATTGTCCTGTAAATGTTTCAAAAGTGATCTTGAGGACCCATATATGGAATTTGAGTCAATGTATTTGCCTTCATATAACTCTTATCAAATGAATTTTAATGACAACGAGAAAATTTCCTTGGCGAATTTTTTTTTATGTAAATCCTTACTGGATGGCTCTTTCACACGATCCATTGTCCTGTAAATGTTTCAAATGTGATCTTCAGGATCCATACATGGAATTTGAGTCAATGTATCTGCCCTCATATAACTCTTATCAAATGAATTTTAATGACAACGAGAAAATTTCCTTGGCGAAATTTTTTTTATGTAAATCCTTACTGGATGGCTCTTTCACACGATCCATTGTCCTGTAAATGTTTCAAACGTGATCTTGAGGACCCATATATGGAATTTGAGTCAATGTATTTGCCTTCATATAACTCTTATCAAATGAATTTTAATGACAACGTGAAAATTTCCTTGGCGAATTTTTTTTCATCTAAATCCTTACTGGATGGCTCTTTCACACGATCCATTGTCCTGTAAATGTTTCAAACGTGATGTTCAGGACCCATACATGGAATTTGAGTCAATGTATCTGCCCCATATATCTCTTAACAAACGAATTTTAATGACAACGAGAAAATTTCCTTGGCAAATTTTTTTATGTAAATCTTTACTGGATGGCTCTTTCACACGATCCATTGTCCTGTAAATGTTTCAAACGTGATCTTCAGGACCCATACATGGAATTTTAATCAATGTATCTGACCCCATATAATTCTTATCAAATGAATTTTAATGACAACGAGAAAATTTCCTTCGCAAAAATTTTTTTAAGTAAATCCTTACTGGATGGCTCTATCACACGATCCATTGTCCTGTAAATGTTTCAAACGTGATCTTGAGGACCCATATATGGAATTTGAGTCAATGTATTTGCCTTCATATAACTCTTATCAAATGAATTTTAATGACAACGAGAAAATTTCCTTGGCGAATTTTTTTTTATGTAAATCCTTACTGGATGGCTCTTTCACACGATCCATTGTCCTGTAAATGTTTCAAATGTGATCTTCAGGATCCATACATGGAATTTGAGTCAATGTATCTGCCCTCATATAACTCTTATCAAATGAATTTTAATGACAACGAGAAAATTTCCTTGGCGAAATTTTTTTTATGTAAATCCTTACTGGATGGCTCTTTCACACGATCCATTGTCCTGTAAATGTTTAAAACGTGATCTTGAGGACCCATATATGGAATTTGAGTCAATGTATTTGCCTTCATATAACTCTTATCAAATGAATTTCAATGACAACGAGAAAATTTCCTTGGCGAAATTTTTTTTTTTGTAAATCCTTGCTGGATGGCTCTTTCACACGATCCATTGTCCTGTAATTGTTTCAAATGTGATCTTCAGGATCTATACATGGAATTTGAGTCAATGTATCTGCCCCCATATAACTCTTATCAAATGAATTTTAATGACAACGAGAAAATTACCTTGGCGAAATTTATTTTATGTAAATCCTTACTGGAGGGCTCTTTCACACGTTCCATTGTCCTGTAAATGTTTCAAATGTGATCTTCAGGATCCATACATGGAATTTGAGTCAATGTATCTGCCCTCATATAACTCTTATCAAATGAATTTTAATGACAACGGGAAAATTTCCTAGGCGAAATTTTTTTATGTAAATCCTCACTGGATGGCTCTTTCACACGATCCATTGTCCTGTAAATGTTTCAAACGTGATCTTCAGGACCCATACATGGAATTTGAGTCAATGTATCTGTCTCCATATAACTCTTACCAAATGAATTTTAATGACAACGAGAAAATTTCCTTAGCAAAATTTTTTTTATGTAAATCCTTACTGGATGACTCTTTTACACGATCCATTGTCCTGTAAATGTTTCAAACGTGATGTTCAGGACCCATACATGGAATTTGAGTCAATGTATCTGCCCCATATATCTCTTAACAAACGAATTTTAATGACAACGAGAAAATTTCCTTGGCAAATTTTTTTATGTAAATCTTTACTGAATGGCTCTTTCACACGATCCATTGTCCTGTAAATGTTTCAAACGTGATCTTGAGGACCCATATATGGAATTTGAGTCAATGTATTTGCCTTCATATAACTCTTATCAAATGAATTTTAATGACAACGTGAAAATTTCCTTGGCGAATTTTTTTTCATCTAAATCCTTACTGGATGGCTCTTTCACACGATCCATTGTCCTGTAAATGTTTCAAACGTGATGTTCAGGACCCATACATGGAATTTGAGTCAATGTATCTGCCCCATATATCTCTTAACAAACGAATTTTAATGACAACGAGAAAATTTCCTTGGCAAATTTTTTTATGTAAATCTTTACTGGATGGCTCTTTCACACGATCCATTGTCCTGTAAATGTTTCAAACGTGATCTTGAGGACCCATATATGGAATCTGAGTCAATGTATTTGCCTTCATATAACTCTTATCAAATGAATTTTAATGACAACGAGAAAATTTCCTTGGCGAAATTTTTTTTATGTAAATCCTTACTGGATGGCTCTTTCACACGATCCATTGTCCTGTAAATGTTTCAAATGTGATCTTCAGGATCCATACATGGAATTTGAGTCAATGTATCTGCCCCCATATATCTCTTATCAAATGAATATCAATGACAATGAGAAAATTTCCTTGGCAAATTTTTTTATGTAAATCTTTACTGGATGGCTCTTTCACACGATCCATTGTCCTGTAAATGTTTCAAACGTGATCTTCAGGACCCATACATGGAATTTTAATCAATGTATCTGACCCCATATAATTCTTATCAAATGAATTTTAATGACAACGAGAAAATTTCCTTCGCAAAAATTTTTTTAAGTAAATCCTTACTGGATGGCTCTATCACACGATCCATTGTCCTGTAAATGTTTCAAACGTGATCTTGAGGACCCATATATGGAATTTGAGTCAATGTATTTGCCTTCATATAACTCTTATCAAATGAATTTTAATGACAACGAGAAAATTTCCTTGGCGAATTTTTTTTTATGTAAATCCTTACTGGATGGCTCTTTCACACGATCCATTGTCCTGTAAATGTTTCAAATGTGATCTTCAGGATCCATACATGGAATTTGAGTCAATGTATCTGCCCTCATATAACTCTTATCAAATGAATTTTAATGACAACGAGAAAATTTCCTTGGCGAAATTTTTTTTATGTAAATCCTTACTGGATGGCTCTTTCACACGATCCATTGTCCTGTAAATGTTTCAAACGTGATCTTGAGGACCCATATATGGAATTTGAGTCAATGTATTTGCCTTCATATAACTCTTATCAAATGAATTTCAATGACAACGAGAAAATTTCCTTGGCGAAATTTTTTTTTTTGTAAATCCTTGCTGGATGGCTCTTTCACACGATCCATTGTCCTGTAATTGTTTCAAATGTGATCTTCAGGATCCATACATGGAATTTGAGTCAATGTATCTGCCCCCATATAACTCTTATCAAATGAATTTTAATGACAACGAGAAAATTACCTTGGCGAAATTTATTTTATGTAAATCCTTACTGGAGGGCTCTTTCACACGTTCCATTGTCCTGTAAATGTTTCAAATGTGATCTTCAGGATCCATACATGGAATTTGAGTCAATGTATCTGCCCTCATATAACTCTTATCAAATGAATTTTAATGACAACGGGAAAATTTCCTAGGCGAAATTTTTTTATGTAAATCCTCACTGGATGGCTCTTTCACACGATCCATTGTCCTGTAAATGTTTCAAACGTGATCTTCAGGACCCATACATGGAATTTGAGTCAATGTATCTGTCTCCATATAACTCTTACCAAATGAATTTTAATGACAACGAGAAAATTTCCTTAGCAAAATTTTTTTTATGTAAATCCTTCCTGGATGACTCTTTTACACGATCCATTGTCCTGTAAATGTTTCAAACGTGATCTTCAGGACCCATACATGGAATTTGAGTCAATGTATCTGCCCCCATATAACTCTTATCAAATGAATTTTAATGACAACGAGAAAATTTCCTTGGCAAAATATTTTTATGTAAATCCTTACTGGATGGCTCTTTCACAGGATCCATTGTCCTGTAAATGTTTCAAACGTGATCTTCAGGAACCAGACATGGAATCGGAGTCAATGTATATGCCCCCATATTACTCTTATCAAATGAATTTTAATGACAACGAGAAATTTTCCTTGGCAAATTTTTTTTATGTATTTCCTTACTGGATGGCTCTTTCACACGATCCATTGTCCTGTAAATGTTTCAAACGTGATCTTCAGGACCCATACATGGAATTTGAGTCAATGTATCTGCCCCCATATATCTCTTAATAAATGAATTTTAATGACAACGAGAAAATTTTCTTGGCGAAATTTTTTCATGTTAATATTTACTGGATGGCTCTTCCACACGATCCATTGTCCTGTAAATGTTCCAAACGAGATCTTCAGGAACCACACATGGAATTTTAGTCAATGTATCTGCCCCCATATATCTCTTATCAAATGAATATCGATGACAATGAGAAAATTTCCTTGGCAAATTTTTTTTATGTAAATCTTTATTGGATGGCTCTTTCACAAGATCCATTGTCCTGTAAATGTTTCAAACGTGATCTTCAGAACCCATACATGGAATTTTAATCAATGTATCTGACCCGATATAATTCTTATCAAATGAATTTTAATGACAACGAGAAAATTTCCTTCGCAAAATTTTTTTTAAGTAAATCCTTACTGGATGGCTCTTTCACACGATCCATTGTCCTGTAAATGTTTCAAACGTGATCTTCAGGACCCATACATGGAATTTGAGTCAATGTATCTGCCCCCATATAACTCTTATCAAATGAATTTTAATGACAACGAGAAAATTTCCTTGGCAAAATATTTTTATGTAAATCCTTACTGGATGGCTCTTTCACAGGATCCATTGTCCTGTAAATGTTTCAAACGTGATCTTCAGGAACCAGACATGGAATCGGAGTCAATGTATCTGCCCCCATATTACTCTTATCAAATGAATTTTAATGACAACGAGAAATTTTCCTTGGCAAATTTTTTTTATGTATTTCCTTACTGGATGGCTCTTTCACACGATCCATTGTCCTGTAAATGTTTTAAACGAGATCTTCAGGACCCATACATGAAATTTGAGTCAATGTATCTGTCCCCATATAACTCTAATCAAATGAATTTTAATGACAACGAGAAAATTTCCTTGGCGAAATTTTTTTCATGTAAATCCTTACTGGATGGCTCTTTCACACGATCCATTGTTCTGTAAATGTTTCAAACGTGATCTTGAGGACCCATACATGGAATTCGAGTCAATGTATCTGTCCCCATATAACTCTTATCAAATGAATTTTAATGACAACGAGAAAATTTCCTTGGCAAAATTTTTTTATGTAAATCCTTACTGGATGGCTCTTTCACACGATCCATTGTTCTGTAAATGTTTCAAACGTGATCTTGAGGACCCATACATGGAATTCGAGTCAATGTATCTGTCCCCATATAACTCTTATCAAATGAATTTTAATGACAACGAGAAAATTTCCTTGGCAAAATTTTTTTATGTAAATCCTTACTGGATGGCTCTTTCACACGATCCATTGTCCTGTAAATGTTTTAAACGAGATCTTCAGGACCCATACATGGAATTTGAGTCAATGTATCTGTCCCCATATATCTCTTATCAAATGAATTTTAATGACAACGAGAAAATTTCCTTTGCAAATTTTTTTATGTACATCCTTACTGGATGGCTCTTTCACACGATCCATTGCTCTGTAAATGTTTCAAACGAGATCTTCAGGACCTATACATGGAATTTGAGTCAATGTATCTGTCCCCATATAACTCTTATCAAATGAATTTTAATGACAACGAGAAAATTTCCTTGGCAAATTTTTTTATGTACATCCTTACTGGATGGCTCTTTCACACGATCCATTGTCCTGTAAATGTTTCAAACGTGATCTTCAGGACCCATACATGGAATTTGAGTCAATGTATCTGTCCCCATATATCTCTTATCAAATGAATTTTAATGACAACGAGAAAATTTCCTTTGCGAAATTTTTTTCATGTAAATCCTTACTGGATGACTCTTTCACACGATCCATTGTCCTGAAAATATTTCAAACTTGATTTTTCGGATCCATACAATTTCCTTGGCAAATTTTTTTTATGTACATCCTTACTGGATGGCTCTTTCACACGATCCATTGTCCTGTAAATGTTTCAAACGTGATCTTCAGGACCCATACATGGAATTTGAGTCAATGTATCTGTCCCCATATATCTCTTATCAAATGAATTTTAATGACAACGAGAAAATTTCCTTTGCGAAATTTTTTTCATGTAAATCCTTACTGGATGGCTCTTTCACACGATCCATTGTCCTGTAAATGTTTCAAACGTGATCTTCAGGACCCATACATGGAATTTGAGTCAATGTATCTGTCCCCATATATCTCTTATCAAATGAATTTTAATGACAACGAGAAAATTACCTTGGCGAAATTTTTTTCATGTAAATCCTTACTGGATGGCTCTTTCACACGATCCATTGTTCTGTAAATGTTTCAAACGTGATCTTGAGGACCCATACATGGAATTCGAGTCAATGTATCTGTCCCCATATAACTCTTATCAAATGAATTTTAATGACAACGAGAAAATTTCCTTGGCAAAATTTTTTTATGTAAATCCTTACTGGATGGCTCTTTCACACGATCCATTGTCCTGTAAATGTTTCAAACGAGATCTTCAGGACCCATACATGGAATTTGAGTCAATGTATCTGCCCCCATATAACTCTTATCAAATGAATTTTAATGACAACGAGAAAATTTCCTTGGCAAAATTTTTTATGTACATCCTTACTGGATGGCTCTTTCACACGATCCATTGTCCTGTAAATGTTTCAAACGTGATCTTCAGGACCCATACATGGAATTTGAGTCAATGTATCTGTCCCCATATATCTCTTATCAAATGAATTTTAATGACAACGAGAAAATTTCCTTGGCAAATTTTTTTATGTACATCCTTACTGGATGGCTCTTTCACACGATCCATTGTCCTGTAAATGTTTCAAACGTGATCTTCAGGACCCGTACATGGAATTTGAGTCAATGTATCTGCCACCATATAACTCTTATCAAATGAATTTTAATGACAACGAGAAAATTTCCTTGGCGAAATTTTTTTCATGTACATCCTTACTGGATGGCTCTTTCACATGATCCATTGCTCTGTAAATGTTTCAAACGAGATCTTCAGGACCTATACATGGAATTTGAGTCAATGTATCTGCCCCCATATAACTCTTATCAAATGAATTTTAATGACAACGAGAAAATTTCCTTGGCAAATTTTTTTATGTACATCCTTACTGGATGGCTCTTTCACACGATCCATTGTCCTGTAAATGTTTCAAACGTGATCTTCAGGACCCATACATGGAATTTGAGTTAATGTATCTGTCCCCATATATCTCTTATCAAATGAATTTTAATGACAACGAGAAAATTTCCTTTGCGAAATTTTTTTCATGTAAATCCTTACTGGATGACTCTTTCACACGATCCATTGTCCTGAAAATATTTCAAACTTGATTTTTCGGATCCATACATCAAATTTTAGTCAATGTATCTGCCCCCATATAACTCTAATCAAATGAATTTTAATGACAACGAGAAAATTTCCTTGGCGAAATTTTTTTCATGTAAATCCTTACTGGATGGCTCTTTCACACGATCCATTGTCCTGTAAATGTTTCAAACGTGATCTTCAGGACCCATACATGGAATTTGAGTTAATGTATCTGTCCCCATATATCTCTTATCAAATGAATTTTAATGACAACGAGAAAATTTCCTTTGCGAAATTTTTTTCATGTAAATCCTTACTGGATGACTCTTTCACACGATCCATTGTCCTGAAAATATTTCAAACTTGATTTTTCGGATCCATACATCAAATTTTAGTCAATGTATCTGCCCCCATATAACTCTAATCAAATGAATTTTAATGACAACGAGAAAATTTCCTTGGCGAAATTTTTTTCATGTAAATCCTTACTGGATGACTCTTTCACACGATCCATTGTCCTGAAAATATTTCAAACTTGATCTTTCGGATCCATACATGAAATTTGAGTCAATGTATCTGTCCCCATATATCTCTTATCAAATGAATTTTAATGACAACGAGAAAATTTCCTTTGCGAAATTTTTTTCATGTAAATCCTTACTGGATGACTCTTTCACACGATCCATTGTCCTGAAAATATTTCAAACTTGATTTTTCGGATCCATACATCAAATTTTAGTCAATGTATCTGCCCCCATATAACTCTAATCAAATGAATTTTAATGACAACGAGAAAATTTCCTTGGCGAAATTTTTTTCATGTAAATCCTTACTGGATGGCTCTTTCACACGATCCATTGTTCTGTAAATGTTTCAAATGTGATCTTGAGGACCCATACATGGAATTCGAGTCAATGTATCTGTCCCCATATAACTCTTATCAAATGAATTTTAATGACAACGAGAAAATTTCCTTGGCAAAATTTTTTTATGTAAATCCTTACTGGATGGCTCTTTCACACGATCCATTGTCCTGTAAATGTTTCAAACGTGATCTTCAGGACCCATACATGGAATTTGAGTCAATGTATCTGCCACCATATAACTCTTATCAAATGAATTTTAATGACAACGAGAAAATTTCCTTGGCGAAATTTTTTTCATGTACATCCTTACTGGATGGCTCTTTCACACGATCCATTGCTCTGTAAATGTTTCAAACGAGATCTTCAGGACCTATACATGGAATTTGAGTCAATGTATCTGCCCCCATATAACTCTTATCAAATGAATTTTAATGACAACGAGAAAATTTCCTTGGCAAATTTTTTTATGTACATCCTTACTGGATGGCTCTTTCACACGATCCATTGTCCTGTAAATGTTTCAAACGTGATCTTCAGGACCCATACATGGAATTTGAGTCAATGTATCTGTCCCCATATATCTCTTATCAAATGAATTTTAATGACAACGAGAAAATTTCCTTGGCAAATTTTTTATGTACATCCTTACTGGATGGCTCTTTCACACGATCCATTGTCCTGTAAATGTTTCAAACGTGATCTTCAGGACCCATACATGGAATTTGAGTCAATGTATCTGCCACCATATAACTCTTATCAAATGAATTTTAATGACAACGAGAAAATTTTCTTGGCGATATTTTTTTCATGTACATCCTTACTGGATGGCTCTATCACACGATCCATTGCTCTGTAAATGTTTCAAACGAGATCTTCAGGACCTATACATGGAATTTGAGTCAATGTATCTGCCCCCATATAACTCTTATCAAATGAATTTTAATGACAACGAGAAAATTTCCTTGGCAAATTTTTTTATGTACATCCTTACTGGATGGCTCTTTCACACGATCCATTGTCCTGTAAATGTTTCAAACGAGATCTTCAGGACCCATACATGGAATTTGAGTCAATGTATCTGCCACCATATAACTCTTATCAAATGAATTTTAATGACAACGAGAAAATTTTCGTGGCGAAATTTTTTTCATGTACATCCTTACTGGATGGCTCTTTCACACGATCCATTGCTCTGTAAATGTTTCAAACGAGATCTTCAGGACCTATACATGGAATTTGAGTCAATGTATCTGCCCCCATATAACTCTTATCAAATGAATTTTAATGACAACGAGAAAATTTCCTTGGCAAATTTTTTTATGTACATCCTTACTGGATGGCTCTTTCACACGATCCATTGTCCTGTAAATGTTTCAAACGTGATCTTCAGGACCCATACATGGAATTTGAGTCAATGTATCTGTCCCCATATATCTCTTATCAAATGAATTTTAATGACAACGAGAAAATTTCCTTGGCAAATTTTTTTATGTACATCCTTACTGGATGGCTCTTTCACACGATCCGTTGTCCTGTAAATGTTTCAAACGTGATCTTCAGGACCCATACATGGAATTTGAGTCAATGTATCTGCCACCATATAACTCTTATCAAATGAATTTTAATGACAACGAGAAAATTTCCTTGGCGAAATTTTTTTCATGTACATCCTTACTGGATGGCTCTTTCACACGATCCATTGCTCTGTAAATGTTTCAAACGAGATCTTCAGGACCTATACATGGAATTTGAGTCAATGTATCTGCCCCCATATAACTCTTATCAAATGAATTTTAATGACAACGAGAAAATTTCCTTGGCAAATTTTTTTATGTACATCCTTACTGGATGGCTCTTTCACACGATCCATTGTCCTGTAAATGTTTCAAACGTGATCTTCAGGACCCATACATGGAATTTGAGTCAATGTATCTGTCCCCATATATCTCTTATCAAATGAATTTTAATGACAACGAGAAAATTTCCTTTGCGAAATTTTTTTCATTTAAATCCTTACTGGATGACTCTTTCACACGATCCATTGTCCTGAAAATATTTCAAACTTGATCTTTCGGATCCATACATGAAATTTGAGTCAATGTATCTGCTCCCATATAACTCTTATCAAATGAATTTTAATGACAACGAGAAAATTTCCTTGGCGAAATTTTTTTCATGTACATCCTTACTGGATGGCTCTTTCACACGATCCATTGCTCTGTAAATGTTTCAAACGAGATCTTCAGGACCTATACATGGAATTTGAGTCAATGTATCTGCCCCCATATAACTCTTATCAAATGAATTTTAATGACAACGAGAAAATTTCCTTGGCAAATTTTTTTATGTACATCCTTACTGGATGGCTCTTTCACACGATCCATTGTCCTGTAAATGTTTCAAACGTGATCTTCAGGACCCATACATGGAATTTGAGTCAATGTATCTGTCCCCATATATCTCTTATCAAATGAATTTTAATGACAACGAGAAAATTTCCTTTGCGAAATTTTTTTCATGTAAATCCTTACTGGATGACTCTTTCACACGATCCATTGTCCTGAAAATATTTCAAACTTGATTTTTCGGATCCATACATCAAATTTTAGTCAATGTATCTGCCCCCATATAACTCTAATCAAATGAATTTTAATGACAACGAGAAAATTTCCTTGGCGAATTTTTTTTCATGTAAATCCTTACTGGATGGCTCTTTCTCACGATCCATTGTTCTATAAATGTTTCAAACGTGATCGTGAGGACCCATACATGGAATTCGAGTCAATGTATCTGTCCCCATATAACTCTTATCAAATGAATTTTAATGACAACGAGAAAATTTCCGTGGCAAAATTTTTTTATGTAAATCCTTACTGGATGGCTCTTTCACACGATCCATTGTCCTGTAAATGTTTCAAACGAGATCTTCAGGACCCATACATGGAATTTGAGTCAATGTATCTGCCACCATATAACTCTTATCAAATGAATTTTAATGACAACGAGAAAATTTCCTTGGCGAAATTTTTTCATGTACATCCTTACTGGATGGCTCTTTCACACGATCCATTGCTCTGTAAATGTTTCAAACGAGATCTTCAGGACCTATACATGGAATTTGAGTCAATGTATCTGCCCCCATATAACTCTTATCAAATGAATTTTAATGACAACGAGAAAATTTCCTTGGCAAATTTTTTTATGTACACCCTTACTGGATGGCTCTTTCACACGATCCATTGTCCTGTAAATGTTTCAAACGTGATCTTCAGGACCCATACATGGAATTTGAGTCAATGTATCTGTCCCCATATATCTCTTATCAAATGAATTTTAATGACAGCGAGAAAATTTCCTTGGCAAATTTTTTTATGTACATCCTTACTGGATGGCTCTTTCACACGATCCATTGCTCTGTAAATGTTTCAAACGAGATCTTCAGGACCTATACATGGAATTTGAGTCAATGTATCTGCCCCCATATAACTCTTATCAAACGAATTTTAATGACAACGAGAAAATTTCCTTGGCAAATTTTTTTATGTACATCCTTACTGGATGGCTCTTTCACACGATCCATTGTCCTGTAAATGTTTCAAACGTGATCTTCAGGACCCATACATGGAATTTGAGTCAATGTATCTGTCCCCATATATCTCTTATCAAATGAATTTTAATGACAACGAGAAAATTTCCTTTGCGAAATTTTTTTCATGTAAATCCTTACTGGATGACTCTTTCACACGATCCATTGTCCTGAAAATATTTCAAACTTGATCTTTCGGATCCATACATGAAATTTGAGTCAATGTATCTGCTCCCATATAACTCTTATCAAATGAATTTTAATGACAACGAGAAAATTTCCTTGGCGAAATTTTTTTCATGTAAATCCTTACTGGATGACTCTCTCACACGATCCATTGTCCTGTAAATGTTTCAAACGAGATCTTCAGGACCCATACATGGAATTTGAGACAAAGTATCTGCCACCATATAACTCTTATCAAATGAATTTTAATGACAACGAGAAAATTTCCTTGGCGAAATTTTTTTAAGTACATCCTTACTGGATGGCTCTTTCACACGATCCATTGCTCTGTAAAAGTTTCAAACGAGTTATTCAGGACCTATACATGGAATTTGAGTCAATGTATCTGCCCCCATACAACACTTATCAAATGAATTTTAATGACAACGAGAAAATTTCCTTGGCGAAATTTTTTTGTAAGTACATCCTTACTGGATGGCTCTTTCACACGATCCATTGTCCTGTAAATGTTTCAAACGTGATCTTCAGGACCCATACATGAAATTTGAGTCAATGTATCTGCCCCCATATAACTCTTATCAAATGAATTTTAATGACAACGAGAAAATTTCCTTGGCAAATTTTTTTATGTACATCCTTACTGGATGGCTCTTTCACACGATCCATTGCTCTGTAAATGTTTCAAACGAGATCTTCAGGACCTATACATGGAATTTGAGTCAATGTATCTGCCCCCATATAACTCTTATCAAATGAATTTTAATGACAACGAGAAAATTTCCTTGGCAAATTTTTTTATGTACATCCTTACTGGATGGCTCTTTCACACGATCCATTGTCCTGTAAATGTTTCAAACGTGATCTTCAGGACCCATACATGGAATTTGAGTCAATGTATCTGTCCCCATATATCTCTTATCAAATGAATTTTTATGACAACGAGAAAATTTCCTTTGCGAAATTTTTTTCATGTAAATCGTTACTGGATGACTCTTTCACACGATCCATTGTCCTGAAAATATTTCAAACTTGATCTTTCGGATCCATACATGAAATTTGAGTCAATGTATCTGCTCCCATATAACTCTTATCAAATGAATTTTAATGACAACGAGAAAATTTCCTTGGCGAAATTTTTTTCATGTAAATCCTTACTGGATGACTCTCTCACACGATCCATTGTCCTGTAAATGTTTCAAACGAGATCTTCAGGACCCATACATGGAATTTGAGACAAAGTATCTGCCACCATATAACTCTTATCAAATGAATTTTAATGACAACGAGAAAATTTCCTTGGCGAAATTTTTTTATGTACATCCTTACTGGATGGCTCTTTCACACGATCCATTGTCCTGTAAATGTTTCAAACGTGATCTTCAGGACCCATACATGGAATTTGAGTCAATGTATCTGTCCCCATATATCTCTTATCAAATGAATTTTAATGACAACAAGAAAATTTCCTTTGCGAAATTTTTTTCATGTAAATCCTTACTGGATGACTCTTTCACACGATCCATTGTCCTGAAAATATTTCAAACTTGATCTTTCGGATCCATACATGAAATTTGAGTCAATGTATCTGCTCCCATATAACTCTTATCAAATGAATTTTAATGACAACGAGAAAATTTCCTTGGCAAAACTTTTTTTATGTGAATCCTTACTGGATGGCTCTTTCACACGATCCATTGTCCTGTAAATGTTTCAAACGTGATCTTCATGACTCATACATGGAATTTTAATCAACGTATCTGACCCCATATAACTCTTATCAAAAGAATTTTAATGACAACGAGAAAATTTCCTTGGCAAAATTTGTTTTATGTAAATCCTTACTGGATGGCTCTTTCACACGATCCATTGTCCTGTAAATGTTTCAAACGTGATCTTCATGACCCATACATGGAATTTTAATCAATGTATCTGACCCCATATAACTCTTATCAAATGAATTTTAATGACAACGAGAAAATTTCCTTGGCGAAATTTTTTTTATGTAAATCCTTACTGGATGTCTCTTTCACACGATCCATTGTTCTGTAAATGTTTCAAACGTGATCTTCATGACCTATACATGGAATTTGAATAAATGTATCTGCCTCCATATATCTCTTATCAAATGAATTTTATTGACAACGAGAAAATTTCCTTGGCAAAATTTTTTTTATGTAAATCCTTACTGGATGGCCCTTTCACACGATCCATTGTCCTGTAAATGTTTCAAACGTGATATTCAGGACCCATACATGGAATTTGAGTAAATGTATCTGCCCCCATATATCTCTTATCAAATGAATTTTAATGACAACGAGAAAATTTCCTTGGCAAAATTTTTTTTATGTAAATCCTTACTGGATGGCTCTTTCACACGATCCATTGTCCTGTAAATGTTTCAAACGAGATCTTCAGGACCCATACATGGAATTTGAGTAAATGTATCTGCCCCCATATATCTCTTATCAAATGAATTTTAATGACAACGAGAAAATTTCCTTGGCAAAATTTTTTTTATGTAAATCCTTACTGGATGGCTCTTTCACACGATCCATTGTCCTGTAAATGTTTCAAACGTGATCTCCATGACATATACATGGAATATTAATCAACGTATCTGACCCCATATAACTCTTATCAAAAGAATTTTAATGACAAAGAGAAAATTTCCTTGGCAAAATTTGTTTTATGTAAATCCTTACTGGATGGCTCTTTCACACGATCCATTGTCCTGTAAATGTTTCAAACGTGATCTCCATGACTCATACATGGAATATTAATCAACGTATCTGACCCCATATAACTCTTATCAAAAGAATTTTAATGACAACGAGAAAATTTCCTTGGCAAAATTTGTTTTATGTAAATCCTTACTGGATGGCTCTTTCACACGATCCATTGTCCTGTAAATGTTTCAAACGTGATCTCCATGACTCATACATGGAATATTAATCAACGTATCTAACCCCATATATCTCTTATCAAATGAATTTTAATGACAACGAGAAAATTTCCTCGGCGAAATTTTTTATGTACATCCTTAGTGGATGGCTCTTTCACACGATCCATTGTCCTGTAAATGTTTCAACGTGATCTTCAGGACCCATACATGGAATTTGAGTCAATGTATCTTCAGGACCCATACATGGAATTTGAGTCAATGTATCTGTCCCCATATATCTCTTATCAAATGAATTTTAATGACAACGAGAAAATTTCCTTTGCGAAATTTTTTTCATGTAAATCCTTACTGGATGACTCTTTCACACGATCCATTGTCCTGAAAATATTTCAAACTTGATCTTTCGGATCCATACATGAAATTTGAGTCAATGTATCTGCTCCCATATAACTCTTATCAAATGAATTTTAATGACAACGAGAAAATTTCCTTGGCGAAATTTTTTTCATGTAAATCCTTACTGGATGACTCTCTCACACGATCCATTGTCCTGTAAATGTTTCAAACGAGATCTACAGGACCCATACATGGAATTTGAGACAAAGTATCTGCCACCATACAACACTTATCAAATGAATTTTAATGACAACGAGAAAATTTCCTTGGCGAAATTTTTTTGTAAGTACATCCTTACTGGATGGCTCTTTCACACGATCCATTGTCCTGTAAATGTTTCAAACGTGATCTTCAGGACCCATACATGAAATTTGAGTCAATGTATCTGTCCCCATATATCTCTTATCAAATGAATTTTAATGACAACGAGAAAATTTCCTTGGCAAAACTTTTTTTATGTGAATCCTTACTGGATGGCTCTTTCACACGATCCATTGTCCTGTAAATGTTTCAAACGTGATCTTCATGACTCATACATGGAATTTTAATCAACGTATCTGACCCCATATAACTCTTATCAAAAGAATTTTAATGACAACGAGAAAATTTCCTTGGCAAAATTTGTTTTATGTAAATCCTTACTGGATGGCTCTTTCACACGATCCATTGTCCTGTAAATGTTTCAAACGTGATCTCCATGACTCATACATGGAATATTAATCAACGTATCTGACCCCATATATCTCTTATCAAATGAATTTTAATGACAACGAGAAAATTTCCTCGGCGAAATTTTTTATGTACATCCTTAGTGGATGGCTCTTTCACACGATCCATTGTCCTGTAAATGTTTCAACGTGATCTTCAGGACCCATACATGGAATTTGAGTCAATGTATCTTCAGGACCCATACATGGAATTTGAGTCAATGTATCTGTCCCCATATATCTCTTATCAAATGAATTTTAATGACAACGAGAAAATTTCCTTTGCGAAATTTTTTTCATGTAAATCCTTACTGGATGACTCTTTCACACGATCCATTGTCCTGAAAATATTTCAAACTTGATCTTTCGGATCCATACATGAAATTTGAGTCAATGTATCTGCTCCCATATAACTCTTATCAAATGAATTTTAATGACAACGAGAAAATTTCCTTGGCGAAATTTTTTTCATGTAAATCCTTACTGGATGACTCTCTCACACGATCCATTGTCCTGTAAATGTTTCAAACGAGATCTACAGGACCCATACATGGAATTTGAGACAAAGTATCTGCCACCATACAACACTTATCAAATGAATTTTAATGACAACGAGAAAATTTCCTTGGCGAAATTTTTTTGTAAGTACATCCTTACTGGATGGCTCTTTCACACGATCCATTGTCCTGTAAATGTTTCAAACGTGATCTTCAGGACCCATACATGAAATTTGAGTCAATGTATCTGTCCCCATATATCTCTTATCAAATGAATTTTAATGACAACGAGAAAATTTCCTTGGCAAAACTTTTTTTATGTGAATCCTTACTGGATGGCTCTTTCACACGATCCATTGTCCTGTAAATGTTTCAAACGTGATCTTCATGACCCATACATGGAATTTTAATCAATGTATCTGACCCCATATAACTCTTATCAAATGAATTTTAATGACAACGAGAAAATTTCCTTGGCGAAATTTTTTTTATGTAAATCCTTACTGGATGTCTCTTTCACACGATCCATTGTTCTGTAAATGTTTCAAACGTGATCTTCATGACCTATACATGGAATTTGAATAAATGTATCTGCCTCCATATATCTCTTATCAAATGAATTTTATTGACAACGAGAAAATTTCCTTGGCAAAATTTTTTTTATGTAAATCCTTACTGGATGGCCCTTTCACACGATCCATTGTCCTGTAAATGTTTCAAACGTGATATTCAGGACCCATACATGGAATTTGAGTAAATGTATGTCATATAACTATTATCAAATGAATTATAATGACAACGAGAAAATTTCCTTGGCGAAATTCTTTTCATGTAAATCCTTACTGGATGGCTCTTTTACACAATCCATTGTCCTGTAAATGTTTCAAACGAGATCTTCAGGACCCATACATGGAATTTGAGTAAATGTATCTGCCCCCATATAACTCATATCAAATGAATATTAATGACAACGAGAAAATTTCCTTGGCAAAATTTTTTTTATGTAAATCCTTACTGGATGGCTCTTTCACACGATCCATTGTCCTGTAAATGTTTCAAACGTGATCTCCATGACTCATACATGGAATATTAATCAACGTATCTGACCCCATATAACTCTTATAAAAAGAATTTTAATGACAAAGAGAAAATTTCCTTGGCAAAATTTGTTTTATGTAAATCCTTACTGGATGGCTCTTTCACACGATCCATTGTCCTGTAAATGTTTCAAACTTGATCTCCATGACTCATACATGGAATATTAATCAACGTATCTGACCCCATATAACTCTTATCAAAAGAATTTTAATGACAACGAGAAAATTTCCTTGGCAAAATTTTTTTTATGTAAATCCTTACTGGATGGCTCTTTCACACGATCCATTGTCCTGTAAATGTTTCAACGTGATCTTCAGGACCCATACATGGAATTTGAGTCAATGTATCTGCCCCCATATATCTCCTATCAAATGAATTTTAATGACAACGAGAAAATTTCCTTGGCAAAATTTTTTTTATGTAAATCCTTACTGGATGGCTCTTTCACACGATCCATTGTCCTGTAAATGTTTCAACGTGATCTTCAGGGCCCATACATGGAATTTGAGTCAATGTATCTGCCCCCATATATCTCCTATCAAATGAATTTTATTGCCAACGAGAAAATTTCCTTGGCGAAATTGTTTTTATGTAAATCCTTACTGGATGGCTCTTTCACACGATCCATTGTCCTGTAAATGTTTCAAACGTGATCTCCATGACTCATACATGGAATTTTAATCAACGTATCTGACCCCATATAACTCTTATCAAAAGAATTTTAATGACAAAGAGAAAATTTCTTTTTCAAAATTTGTTTTATGTAAATCCTTACTGGATGGCTCTTTCACACGATCCATTGTCCTGTAAATGTTTCAAACGTGATCTTCATGACCCATACATGGAATTTTAATCAATGTATCTGACCCCATATATCTCTTATCAAATGAATTTTAATGACAACGAGAAAATTTCCTTGGCGAAATTTTTTATGTACATCCTTACTGGATGGTTCTTTCACACGATCCATTGTCCTGTAAATGTTTCAAACGTGATCTTCAAGACCTATACATGGAATTTGAATCAATGTATGTCATATAACTATTATCAAATGAATTATAATGACAACGAGAAAATTTCCTTGGCGAAATTCTATTCATGTAAATCCTTACTGGATGGCTCTTTTACACAATCCATTGTCCTGTAAATGTTTCAAACGAGATCTTCAGGACCCATACATGGAATTTGAGTAAATGTATCTGCCCCCATATATCTCTTATCAAATGAATTTTAATGACAACGAGAAAATTTCCTTGGCAAAATTTTTTTTATGTGAATCCTTACTGGATGACTCTTTCACACGATCCATTGTCCTGTAAATGTTTCAACGTGATCTTCAGGACCCATACATGGAATTTGAGTAAATGTATCTGCCTCCATATATCTCTTATCAAATGAATTTTAATGACAACGAGAAAATTTTTTTGGCAAAATTTTTTTATGTAAATCCTTACTGGATGGCTCTTTCACACGATCCATTGTCCTGTAAATGTTTCAAACTTGATATTGAGGACCCATACATGGAATTTGAGTCAATGTATGTCATATAACTATTATCAAATGAATTATAATGACAACGAGAAAATTTCCTTGGCGAAACTCTTTTCATATAAATACTTACTGGATTGCTCTTTTACACAATCCATTGTCCTGTAAATGTTTCAAACGTGATCTTCAGGACCCATACATGGAATTTGAGTCAATGTATCTGCCCCCATATATCTCTTATCAAATGAATTTTAATGACAACGAGAAAATTTCCTTGGCAAATTTTTTTTATGTAAATCCTTACTGAATGGCTCTTTCACACGATCCATTGTCCTGTACATGTTTTAAACGTGATCCTCAGGACCCATACATGGAATTTGAGTCAATGTATCTGCCCCCATATATCTCTTATCAAATAAATTTTAATGACAACGAGAAAATTTCCCTGGCAAATTTTTTTTTATGTAAATCCTTACCGGATGGCTCTTTCACACGATCCATTGTCCTGTAAATGTTTCAACCGTGATGTTCAGGACCCATACATGGAATTTGAGTCAATGTATCTGACCCCATACAACTCTTATCAAATGAATTTCAATGACAACGAGAAAATTTCCTTGGCCAATTTTTTTTTTATGGAAATCCTTACTGGATGGCTCTTTCACACAATCCATTGTCCTGTAAATGTTTCAAACGTGATCTTGAGGACCCATACATGGAATGTGAGTCAATGTATCTGCCCCCATATAACTCTTATCAAATGAATTTTAATGACAACGAGAAAATTTCCTTGGCAAAATTTTTTTTTATGTAAATCCTTACTGGATGGCTCTTTCACACAATCCATTGTCCTGTAAATGTTTCATACGTGATCTTCAGAACCTATACATGGAATTTGAGTCAATGTATCTGCCCCCATATAACTCTTATCAAATGAATTTTAATGACAACGAGAATACTAACTTCCTTTTAATGTTTCGACCGGGCGTAACGAATGCATTATCATCATCGTTACTTGACGAACTCGATGAATCTTTTGCGGGATCCAGAGTTGATTTATTGATTGCTAAGTTCGATGGGGTCTGATTAATTTGTTCTACTACTTCTTGCTGTCCTATTTGAGAGAATAAAGAAAAGTAGTAGTTGTAAATACCACGAATGCTTGAGCATATCGTGTCGACATCATTAAGATCTTCATCGTCTTCTGCGTTTTCCGAAATACGTTTCGCTCGAGTGAAATAATGAACTAATCGCGTCTTCAAACTCTCTTTTGTTCCCTCAAAAGTTTTCTTTTTTTCCAAGAAATCCTTAATTTCCTTCACCTTCGCATCTATTTTCAAAATTTCCGTATTTGTATCTGTATTTAATTGGTTGAAATCTAAATTCTCTTAAGCGTCTAGAAAGAACCGCGCGTGTTTCTACTTCCGAAAACTCAATCCCTCGAATCGTGAGTTCATATTCGATTTCCTCTTTATCTAAATGATGCACTAGAAGGTTTTTGTATTGCATATCGAATTCAATATCCATCTCGGATGAAAGTTGTACAGTTCTGTTGAAAATTAAAAATATTCACTTCGTTTGGAGGACGAAGCTAATTCTTAATCAGCGTACTGATTTCTATCTCCCCGTGCGGGATCAGAAAAAATATGGGTTTTTGAAATTGGGCGCCAATTTGTTGCCCCTCGACTTGCTCAGTGGGTGGTTGGAGGGGTGTTATGCTCACTACTACTGACAAACAATCGGTGTTCGCCTATACTCACCACAAGCACTCTTTCGCTAACGGGAACAAAATTAACTCGAAATATCCACTGTGGTTGATGATCAAGGTGGACTATCAATAGGTAGTGCAAGTACTACTTTCGAAATTACTCAAAAGCGAAATTTAGGAAAGCTTCTTCTGGATAACACTCAAAGGCGAGGACTGAAGACTCCTTTTTAAGTCTAGAAACCGGTAAAAGTGATCGTGTAACGATATTAGTAATGGCTAACTTTTCTTACTAAATTGCCACAGATCTTCTAAACAGGATTATAATTTTATTACTACCCGAATAATGATCTTATATCTATGTGACGTCACTTTTTGATTGTTTTACTTGCGTGTTTCTTCTGGAAGAATGATTCGGGTTCACAGTGTGTACTCGACGAAACGGGTGATGATCAATGACAGCAGGCGGTGATCCACGACGAAATGTGTTGTGATCAGCGACTGGTTACATATCAAAACTGGTATTTATCTCGGCAGCCATGCCGAATAACGAAGAATGGAATTCCCAAGCTGTAACTCTGGCATGTGGCTTATCGTACGGCTTCAAGTTGATGGTCTTATAATCTTCAGCGATTAGGGTAGAACTGTCAGCATCTGAGTTAGAATCTCCAGATTCGTTTACTAGGAGCGTGCGTTATGATTGCGCCCGATTTATCCGAGTTCAGCATCTGGGAACGAGAATGGCTTCGGACAAAGTCTTCAGCCCGAAACAAAAAGGCCGCTGGGGCCTACCCAGTAGACATTAGCTAATTGATCACGTGTTTGCTGAACCCTAACCGAACCCACTTTCCAGGATTTTATTTAATTATTTTACCTTTTGCTAAATTTTATAATGTGTTTCGTTCTTTTCGTGGTTTTTAAGCTTGGTTTTGACACTGTTCAATCTAAATATAAATATACAATTTTAACACCATTTTAATTTGTACTACTATAATGTGACTAACCGTTTTAATACTTTTCACTGTAAAACAATTTTATAATTTTAATAACTGTTTGTTTTCGATTTGGTAAACTTAGACTATAAGAAAAAAATTAACATTATTAACACGTTACAACATTTTTTTTATAAATCATCACTAACATATTATAGGAGCGAGAATCGTGCGCACTTCTTACTCCTTTGAGTGTCACTAACGTAAAGAACTTTCCCAATTAGTGCTGAGCACAGCCAACCTCATACCGACTCGGAAATGGTTCATATTTTTGGTTGTTTCAGACCATAAGGGTTGACGTTTGTGACTGTCAATCATTGGTAGCCCTGCCGATAGCACCAATCACAGTGAATAGGAATTTGCGCGAAAAGGAGTTCCAACCGTTGCATTGAGCACTGTAAAATGCATATCTGCTACACTTACCGCAGTGAGTGACCCTTCCGTCTCACATGTAAACACGGACGTGGAAGGCTATCACTCACACTGGTGATCGTGTTGTCATGGTAGGAGATAGTGAATTAGCAGAAGGGAAGAGAATCTGAGCAGGTCGCGTTTAGCAATCATTTATGGCGGAGACCATTACCATTGAATGTGACCACTGGTTACACTGGATGGCTCTTTCACACGATCCATTGTCCTGTAAATGTTTCAAACGTGATCTTCAGGACCCATACAGGGAAGTTGAGTCAATGTATGTCATATAACTCTTATCAAATGAATTTTAATGACAACGAGAAAATTTCCTTGGCAAAATTTTTTTCATGTGAATCCTTACTGGATGGCTCTTTCACACGATCCATTGTCCTGTAATTATTTCAAACGTGATCTTCAGGACCCATACATGGAATTTGAGTCAATGTATCTGCCCCCATATATCTCTTATCAAATGAATTTTAATGACAACGTGAAAATTTCTTTGGCAAAATTTTTTTATGTAAATCCTTACTGGATGGCTCTTTCACACGATCCATTGTCCTGTAAATGTTTCAAACGTGATCTTCAGGACCCATGCATGGAATTTGAGTCAATGTATCTGCCCCCATATATCTCCTATCAAATGAATTTTATTGCCAACGAGAAAATTTCCTTGGCGAAATTTTTTTTATGTAAATCCTTACTGGATGGCTCTTTCACACGATCCATTGTCCTGTAAATGTTTATAACGTGATCTTCAGGACCTATACATGGAATTTGAGTCAATGTATCTGCCCTCATATAACTCTTATCAAATGAATTTTAATGACAACGAGAAAATTTCCTTGGCAATATTTATTTTATGTAAATCCTTACTGGATGGCTCTTTCACACGATCCATTGTCCTGTAAATGTTTCAAACGTGATCTTCAGGACTCATACAGGGAAGTTGAGTCAATGTATGTCATATAACTCTTATCAAATGAATTTTAATGACAACGAGAAAATTTCCTTGGCACAATTTTTTTCATGTAAATCCTTACTGGATGGCTCTTTCACACGATCCATTGTCCTGTAAATATTTCAAACGTGATCTTCAGGACCCATACATGGAATTTGAGTCAATGTATCTGCCCCCATATAACTCTTATCAAATGAATTTTAATGACAACGAGAAAACTAACTTCCTTTTAATGTTTCGACCGGGCGTAACGAATGCATTATCATCATCGTTACTTGACGAACTCGATGAATCTTTTGCGGGATCCAGAGTTGATTTATTGATTGCTAAGTTCGATGGGGTCTGATTAATTTGTTCTACTATTTCTTGCTGTCCTATTTGAGAGAATAAATAAAAGTAGTAGTTGTAAATACCACGAATGCTTGAGCATATCGTGTCGACATCATTAAGATCTTCATCGTCTTCTGCGTTTTCCGAAATACGTTTCGCTCGAGTGAAATAATGAACTAATCGCGTCTTCAAACTCTCTTTTGTTCCCTCAAGTTTTCTTTTTTTCCAAGAAATCCTTAATTTCCTTCACCTTCGCATCTATTTTCAAAATTTCCGTATTTGTATCTGTATTTAATTGGTTGAAATCTAAATTCTCTTAAGCGTCTAGAAAGAACCGCGCGTGTTTCTACTTCCGAAAACTCAATCCCTCGAATCGTGAGTTCATATTCGATTTCCTCTTTATCTAAATGATGCACTAGAAGGTTTTTGTATTGCATATCGAATTCAATATCCATCTCGGATGAAAGTTGTACAGTTCTGTTGAAAATTAAAAATATTCACTTCGTTTGGAGGACGAAGCTAATTCTTAATCAGCGTACTGATTTCTATCTCCCCGTGCGGGATCAGAAAAAATATGGGTTTTTGAAATTGGGCGCCAATTTGTTGCCCCTCGACTTGCTCAGTGGGTGGTTGGAGGGGTGTTATGCTCACTACTACTGACAAACAATCGGTGTTCGCCTATACTCACCACAAGCACTCTTTCGCTAACGGGAACAAAATTAACTCGAAATATCCACTGTGGTTGATGATCAAGGTGGACTATCAATAGGTAGTGCAAGTACTACTTTCGAAATTACTCAAAAGCGAAATTTAGGAAAGCTTCTTCTGGAGAACACTCAAAGGCGAGGACTGAAGACCCCTTTTTAAGTCTAGAAACCGGTAAAAGTGATCGTGTAACGATATTAGTAATGGCTAACTTTTCTTACTAAATTGCCACAGATTTTCTAAACAGGATCATAATTTTATTACTACCCTAATAATGATCTTATATCTATGTGACGTCACTTTTTGATTGTTTTACTTGCGTGTTTCTTCTGGAAGAATGATTCGGGTTCACAGTGTGTACTCGACGAAACGGGTGATGATCAATGACAGCAGGCGGTGATCCACAACGAAATGTGTTGTGATCAGCGACTGGTTACATATCAAAACTGGTATTTATCTCGGCAGCCATGCCGAATAACGAAGAATGGAATTCCCAAGCTGTAACTCTGGCATGTGGCTTATCGTACGGCTTCAAGTTGATGGTCTTATAATCTTCAGCGATTAGGGTAGAACTGTCAGCATCTGAGTTAGAATCTCCTGATTCGTTTACTAGGAGCGTGCGTTATGATTGCGCCCGATTTATCCGAGTTCAGCATCTGGGAACGAGAATGGCTTCGGACAAAGTCTTCAGCCCGAAACAAAAAGGCCGCTGGGGCCTACCCAGTAGACATTAGCTAATTGATCACGTGTTTGCTGAACCCTAACCGAACCCACTTTCCAGGATTTTATTTAATTATTTTACCTTTTGCTAAATTTTATAATGTGTTTCGTTCTTTCCGTGGTTTTTAAGCTTGGATTTGACACTGTTCAATCTAAATATAAATATACAATTTTAACACCATTTTAATTTGTACTACTATAATGTGACTAAACGTTTTAATACTTTTCACTATAAAACAATTTTATAATTTTAATAACTGTTTGTTTTCGATTTGGTAAACTTAGACTATAAGAAAAAAATTAACATTATTAACACGTTACAACATTTTTTTTATAAATCATCACTAACATATTATAGGAGCGAGAATCGCGCGCACTTCTTACTCCTTTGAGTGTCACTAACGGAAAGAACTTTCCCAATTAGTGCTGAGCACAGCCAACCTCATACCGACTCGGAAATGGTTCGTATTTTTGGTTGTTTTAGACCATAAGGGTTGACGTTTGTGACTGTCAATCATTGGTAGCCCTGCCGATAGCACCAATCACAGTGATTAGGAATTTGCGCGAAAAGGAGTTCCAACCGTTGCATTGAGCACTGTAAAATGCATATCTGCTACACTTACCGCAGTGAGTGACCCTTCCGTCTCACATGTAAACACGGACGTGGAAGGCTATCACTCACACTGGTGATCGTGTTGTCATGGTAGGAGATGGTGAATTAGCAGAAGGGAAGAGAATCTGAGCAGGTCGCGTTTAGCAATCATTTATGGCGGAGACCATTACCATTGAATGTGACCACTGGTTACACTGGTTGGCTCTTTCACACGATCCATTGTCCTGTAAATGTTTCAAACGTGATCTTCAGGACCCATACAGGGAAGTTGAGTCAATGTATGTCATATAACTCTTATCAAATGAATTTTAATGACAACGAGAAAATTTCCTTGGCAAAATTTTTTTCAGGTAAATCCTTACTGGATGGCTCTTTCAAACGATCCATTGTCCTGTAAATATTTCAAACCTGATCTTCAGGACCCATACATGGAATTTGAGTCAATGTATCTGCCCCCATATATCTCTTATCAAATGAATTTTAATGACAACGAGAAAATTTCTTTGGCAAAATTTTTTTATGTAAATCCTTACTGGATGGCTCTTTCACACGATCCATTGTCCTGTAAATGTTTCAAACGTGATATTCAGGACCAGGCGCGTACACAGGGGGGGGTTTAGGGGTTCAAACCCCTCCCCCCCCCCCGAAACAAAAAATTATAACCCATGGGAAACATTGTGATATAAATTGTACATGTGTTGATTTATCACCATGTTCTAAAACCCCCCCCGAAAACTTTCTCTGGCTACGCGCCTGTTCAGGACCCATACATGGAATTTGAGTCAATGTATGTCATATAACTCTTATCAAATGAATTATAATGACAACGAGAAAATTTCCTTGGCGAAATTCTTTTCATGTACATCCTTACTGGATGGCTCTTTTACACAATCCATTGTCCTATAAATGTTTCAAACGAGATCTTCAGGACCCATACATGGAATTTGACTCAATGTATCTGCCCCCATATATCTCCTATCAAATGAATTTTATTGCCAACGAGAAAATTTCCTTGGTGAAATTTTTTTTATGTAAATCCTTACTGGATGGCTCATTCACACGATCCGTTGTCCTGTAAATGTTTATAACGTGATCTTCAGGACCCATACAGGGAATTTGAGTCAATGTATCTGTCCCCATATAACTCTTATCAAATGAATTTTAATGACAACGAGAAAATTTCTTTGGCAATATTTATTTTATGTAAATCCTTACTGGATGGCTCTTTCACACGATCCATTGTCCTGTAAATGTTTCAAACGTGATCTTCAGGACCTATACATGGACTTTGAGTCAATGTATCTGCCCCCATATAACTCTTATCAAATGAATTTTAATAACAACGAGAAAATTTCCTTGGAATAATTTTTTTTATGTGAATCCTTACTGGATGGCTCTTTCACTTGATCCATTGTCCTGTAAATGTTTCAAACGTGATCTTCAGGACCTATACATAGAATTTGAGTCAATGTATGTCATATAACTCTTATCAAATGAATTTTAATGACAACGAGAAAATTTCCTTGGCAAAATTTTTGTTATGTAAATCCTTACTGGATGGCTCTTTCACACGATCCATTGTCCTGTAAATGTTTAAACGTGATCTTCAGGACCCATACATGGAATTTGAGTCAATGTATCTGCCCCCATATATCTCCTATCAAATGAATTTTATTGCCAACGAGAAAATTTCCTTGGCGAAATTTTTTTTATGTAAATCCTTACTGGATGGCTCTTTCACACGATCCATTGTCCTGTAAATGTTTATAACGTGATCTTCAGAGCCTATACATGGAATTTGAGTCAATGTATCTGCCCCCATATAACTCTTATCAAATGAATTTTAATGACAACGAGAAAATTTCCTTGGCATAATTTTTTTTATGTAAATCCTTACTGGATGGCTCTTTCACACGATCCATTGTCCTGTAAATGTTTCAAACGTGATCTTCAGGACCCATACATAGAATTTGAGTCAATGTATGTCATATAACTCTTATCAAATGAATTTTAATGACAACGAGAAAATTTCCTTGGCGAAATTTTTTTCATATAAATCCTTACTGGATGGCTCTTTCACACGATCCATTGTCCTGTAAATGTTTCAAACGTGATCTACAGGACCCATACATGGAATTTGAGTAAATGTATCTGCCCCCATATATCTCTTATCAAATGAATTTTAATGACGACGAGAAAATTTCCTTGGCAAAATTTTTTTTATGTAAATCCTTACTGGATGGCTTTTTCACACGATCCATTGTCCTGTAAATGTTTCAAACGTGATCTTCAGGACCCATACATGGAATTTGAGTCAATGTATGTCATATAACTATTATCAAATGAATTATAATGACAACGAGAAAATTTCCTTGGCGAAATTCTTTTCATGTAAATCCTTACTGGATGGCTCTTTTACACAATCCATTGTCCTGTAAATGTTTCAAACGAGATCTTCAGGACCCATACATGGAATTTGAGTAAATGTATCTGCCCCCATATATCTCCTATCAAATGAATTTTATTGCCAACGAGAAAATTTGCTTGACAAATTTTTTTATGTAAATCCTTACTGGATGGCTCTTTCACACGATCCATTGTCCTGAAAATGTTTCAAACGTGATCTTCAGGACCTATACATGGAATTTGAGTAAATGTATCTGCCCCCATATATCTCTTATCAAAAGAATTTTAATGACAACGAGAAAATTTCCTTGGCAAAATTTTTTTATGTAAATCCTTACTGGATGGCTTTTTCACACGATCCATTGTCCTGTAAATGTTTAAACGTGATCTTCAGGACCCATACATGGAATTTTGAGTCAATGTATCTGCCCCCATATATCTCCTATCAAATGAATTTTGATGACAACGAGAAAATATCCTTGGCAAAATTTTTTTTATGTAACTCCTTATTGGATGGCTCCATCACAAGAACCATTGTCCTGTAAATGTTTAAAATGTGATCTTCAGGACCTATACATGGAATTTGTGTCAATGTATCTGCCCCCATATAACTCTTATCAAATGAATTTTAATGACAACGAGAAAATTTTCTTTGGCAAAATTTTTTTTATGTAAATCCTTACTGGATGGCTATTTCACACGACCCATTGTTCTGTAAATGTTTAAACGTGATCTTCAGGACCAATACATGGAATTTGAGTGAATGTATCTGCCCCCATATATCTCCTATCAAATGAATTTTGATGACAACGAGAAAATTTCCTTGGCAAAATTTTTTTTATGTAAATCCTTATTGGATGGCTCTTTAACACGATCCATTGTCCTGTAAATGTTTAAAACGTGATCTTCAGGACCTATACATGGAATTTGAGTGAATGTATCTGCCCCCATATAACTCTTATCAAATGAATTTTAATGACGACGAGAAAATTTCCTTGGCGAAATTTTTTTTATGTAAATCCTTACTGGATGGCTCTTTCACACGATCCATTGTCCTGTAAATGTTTCAAACGTGATCTTCAGGACCCATACATGGAATTTGAGTCAATGTATGTCATATAACTATTATCAAATGAATTATAATGACAACGAGAAAATTTCCTTGGCGAAATTCTTTTCATGTAAATCCTTACTGGATGGCTCTTTTACACAATCCATTGTCCTGTAAATGTTTCAAACGAGATCTTCAGGACCCATACATGGAATTTGAGTAAATGTATCTGCCCCCATATATCTCCTATCAAATGAATTTTATTGCCAACGAGAAAATTTCCTTGGCGAAATTTTTTTTATGTAAATCCTTACTGGATGGCTCTTTCACACGATCCATTGTCCTGTAAATGTTTATAACGTGATCTTCAGGACCTATACATGGAATTTGAGTCAATGTATCTGTCCCCATATAACTCTTATCAAATGAATTTTAATGACAACGAGAAAATTTCCTTGGCAATATTTATTTTATGTAAATCCTTACTGGATGGCTCTTTCACACGATCCATTGTCCTGTAAATGTTTCAAACGTGATCTTCAGGACCCATACATGGAATTTTATTCAATGTATCTGCCCCCATATATCTCCTATCAAATGAATTTTAATGACAACGAGAAAATTTCCTTGGCATAATTTTTTTTATGTGAATCCTTACTGGATGGCTCTTTCACTTGATCCATTGTCCTGTAAATGTTTCAAACGTGATCTTCAGGACCCATACATAGAATTTGAGTCAATGTATGTCATATAACTCTTATCAAATGAATTTTAATGACAACGAGAAAATTTCCTTGGCAAAATTTTTGTTATGTAAATCCTTACTGGATGGCTCTTTCACACGATCCATTGTCCTGTAAATGTTTAAACGTGATCTTCACGACCCATACATGGAATTTGAGTCAATGTATCTGCCCCCATATATCTCTTATCAAATGAATTTTAATGACAACGAGAAAATTTCCTTGGCGAAATTCTTTTCATGTACATCCTTACTGGATGGCTCTTTTACACAATCCATTGTCCTGTAAATGTTTCAAACGAGATCTACAGGACCCATACATGGAATTTGAGTAAATGTATCTGCCCCCATATATCTCCTATCAAATGAATTTTATTGCCAACGAGAAAATTTCCTTGGCGAAATTTTTTTTATGTAAATCCTTACTGGATGGCTCTTTCACACGATCCATTGTCCTGTAAATGTTTCAAACGTGATCTTCAGGACCTATACATGGAATTTGAGTCAATGTATCTGTCCCCATATAACTCTTATCAAATGAATTTTAATGACAACGAGAAAATTTCTTTGGCAATATTTTTTTATGTAAATCCTTACTGGATGGCTCTTTCACACGATCCATTGTCCTGTAAATGTTTCAAACGTGATCTTCAGGACCTATACATGGAATTTGAGTGAATGTATCTGCCCCCATATAACTCTTATCAAATGAATTTTAATGACAACGAGAAAATTTCCTTGGCAATATTTATTTTATGTAAATCCTTACTGGATGGCTCTTTCACACGATCCATTGTCCTGTAAATGTTTCAAACGTGATCTTCAGGACCCATACATGGAATTTTATTCAATGTATCTGCCCCCATATATCTCCTATCAAATGAATTTTAATGACAACGAGAAAATTTCCTTGGCATAATTTTTTTTTTGTAAATCCTTACTGGATGGCTCTTTCACACGATCCATTGTCCTGTAAATGTTTCAAACGTGATCTTCAAGACCCATACATAGAATTTGAGTCAATGTATGTCATATAACTCTTATCAAATGAATTTTAATGACAACGAGAAAATTTCCTTGGCGAAATTTTTTTCATATTAATCCTTACTGGATGGCTCTTTCACACAATCCATTGTCCTGTAAATGTTTCAAACGTGATCTTCAGGACCCATACATGGAATTTGAGTAAATGTATCTGCCCCCATATATCTCTTATCAAATGAATTTTAATGACGACGAGAAAATTTCCTTGGCGAAATTCTTTTCATGTACATCCTTACTGGATGGCTCTTTTACACAATCCATTGTCCTGTAAATGTTTCAAACGAGATCTACAGGACCCATACATGGAATTTGAGTAAATGTATCTGCCCCCATATATCTCCTATCAAATGAATTTTATTGCCAACGAGAAAATTTACTTGGCGAAATTTTTTTTATGTAAATCCTTACTGGATGGCTCTTTCACACGATCCATTGTCCTGTAAATGTTTATAACGTGATCTTCAGGACCTATACATGGAATTTGAGTCAATGTATCTGTCCCCATATAACTCTTATCAAATGAATTTTAATGACAACGAGAAAATTTCTTTGGCAATATTTTTTTATGTAAATCCTTACTGGATGGCTCTTTCACACGATCCATTGTCCTGTAAATGTTTCAAACGTGATCTTCAGGACCTATACATGGAATTTGAGTGAATGTATCTGCCCCAAGTAGCAAACATTGTTCTAGTACTGAATTTATTAACTCTTCTCGCAACGATTATGCGATTGGAAAAGCGCACTTTTCTTGTATGATGTGCAACAAGTTTCTTGTTTCATATGTTTCACAACAGTAATATTTGCTAAATGGAAACCGGAATTGAAACTGCTTAAATGATCTTGTCGTACAGTCAGTTGAAAAACCGGATGTGGAACTTAATCCATTCAGGTTTTTGAGTTGGTTTCACAAGAAGTAATATGAGTGAATTTTACATCCCTTACAAAAACGTGTTGAATCAACTGTCTAACATATCTAACAAAAATAACCCATCTGAGGCAATTGTGAAACATACCAAATTTAACAAGTTTTAATTGCTACTTGGGGCCCCCATATAACTCTTATCAAATGAATTTTAATGACAACGAGAAAATTTCCTTGGCAAAATTTTTTTTATGTAAATCCTTACTGGATGGCTCTTTCACACAATCCATTGTCCTGTAAATGTTTCAAACGTGATCTCTTAGGACCCATACATGGAATTTGAGTCAATGTATCTGCCCCCATATATCTCCTATCAAATGAATTTTAATGACAACGAGAAAATTTCCTTGACAAAATTTTTTTTATGTAAATCCTTACTGGATGGCTCTTTCACACGATCCATTGTCCTGAAATTTTTCAAACGTGATCTTCAGGACCTATACATAGAATTTGAGTCAATGTATCTGCCCCCATATAACTCTTATCAAATGAATTTTAATGACAACAAGAAAATTTCCTTGGCATAATTTTTTTTATGTGAATCCTTACTGGATGGCTCTTTCACACGATCCATTGTCCTGTAAATGTTTCAAACGTGATCTTCAGGACCCATACATGGAATTTGAGTCAATGTATGTCATATAACTCTTATCAAATGAATTTTAATGACAACAAGAAAATTTCCTTGGCATAATTTTTTTTATGTGAATCCTTACTGGATGGCTCTTTCACACGATCCATTGTCCTGTAAATGTTTCAAACGTGATCTTCAGGACCTATACATGGAATTCGAGTCAATGTATCTGCCCCCATATAACTCTTATCAAATGAATTTTAATGACAACGAGAAAATTTCCTTGGCAAATTTTTTTATGTAAATCCTTACCCGATGACTCTTTCACACGATTCATTGTCCTGTGAATGTTTCAAACGTGATCATCAGGCTCCCATATAACTCGCATCAAATGAATTTTAATGACAACGAGAAAATTTCCTTGACGAAATTTTTTTCATGTAAATCCTTACTGGATGGCTCTTTCACACGATCCATTGTCCTGTAAATGGTTCAAACGTGATCTTCAGGACCCATATATGGAATTTAAGTCATTTTTTCTGCCCCATATAACTCTTATCAAATGAATTATAATGACAACGAGAAAATTTCCTTGGCGAAATGCTTTTCATGTAAATGCTTACTGGATGACTCTCTCACACGATCCATTGTCCTGTAAACGTTTCAAACGAGATCTTCAGGACCCATACATGGAATTTGAGTAAATGTATCTGCCCCCATATATCTCTTATCAAATGAATTTTAATGACAACGAGAAAATTTCCTTGGCAAAATTTTTTTATGTAAATCCTTACTGGATGGCTTTTTCACTCGACCCATTGTCCTGTAAATGTTTAAACGTGATCTTCAGGACCCATACATGGAATTTGAGTGAATGTATCTGCCCCCATATATCTCCTATCAAATGAATTTTGATGACAACGAGAAAATTTCCTTGGCAAAATTTTTTTAATGTAAATCCTTATTGGATGGCTCTTTCACACGATCCATTGTCCTGTAAATGTTTAAAACGTGATCTTCAGGACCTATACATGGAATTTGAGTGAAAGTATCTGCCCCCATATAACTCTTATCAAATGAATTTTAATGACAACGAGAAAATTTCCTTGGCAAAATTTTTTTTATGTAAATCCTTACTGGATGGCTCTTTCACACGATCCATTGTCCTGTAAATGTTTCAAACGTGATCTCTTAGGACCCATACATGGAATTTGAGTCAATGTATCTGCCCCCATATATCTCCTATCAAATGAATTTTAATGACAACGAGAAAATTTCCTTGACAAAATTTTTTTTATGTAAATCCTTACTGGATGGTTCTTTCACACGATCCATTGTCCTGTAAATGGTTCAAACGTGATCTTCAGGACCCATATATGGAATTTAAGTCATTTTTTCTGCCCCATATAACTCTTATCAAATGAATTATAATGACAACGAGAAAATTTCCTTGGCGAAATTCTTTTCATGTAAATCCTTACTGGATGACTCTCTCACACGATCCATTGTCCTGTAAACGTTTCAAACGAGATCTTCAGGACCCATACATGGAATTTGAGTAAATGTATCTGCCCCCATATATCTCTTATCAAATGAATTTTAATGACAACGAGAAAATTTCCTTGGCAAAATTTTTTTTATGTAAATCCTTACTGGATGGCTTTTTCACACGATCCATAGTCCTGTAAATATTTAAACGTGATCTTCAGGACCTATACATGGAATTTGAGTCAATGTAGCTGCCCCCATATAACTCTTATCAAATGAATTTTAATGACAACGAGAAAATTTCCTTGGCAAAATTTTTTTTATGTAAATCCTTACTGGATGGCTTTTTCACACGATCCATTGTCCTGTAAATGTTTAAACGTGATCTTCAGGACCCATACATGGAATTTTGAGTCAATGTATCTGCCCCCATATATCTCCTATCAAATGAATTTTGATGACAACGAGAAAATTTCCTTGGCAAAATTTTTTTTATGTAACTCCTTATTTGATGGCTCCATCACAAGAACCATTGTCCTGTAAATGTTTAAAATGTGATCTTCAGGACCTATACATGGAATTTGAGTCAATGTATCTGCCCCCATATAACTCTTATCAAATGAATTTTAATGACAACGAGAAAATTTTCTTTGGCAAAATTTTTTTTATGTAAATCCTTACTGGATGGCTCTTTCACACGATCCATTTTCCTGAAAATGTTTCAAACGTGATCTTCAGGACCTATACATGGAATTTGAGTCAATGTATCTGCCCCCATATAACTCTTATCAAATGAATTTTAATGACAACAAGAAAATTTCCTTGGCGAAATTCTTTTCATGTAAATCCTTACTGGATGACTCTCTCACACGATCCATTGTCCTGTAAACGTTTCAAACGAGATCTTCAGGACCCATACATGGAATTTGAGTAAATGTATCTGCCCCCATATATCTCTTATCAAATGAATTTTAATGACAACGAGAAAATTTCCTTGGCAAAATTTTTTTTATGTAAATCCTTACTGGATGGCTATTTCACACGATCCATTGTCCTGTAAATGGTTCAAACGTGATCTTCAGGACCTATACATGGAATTTGAGTGAATGTATCTGCCCCCATATATCTCCTATCAAATGAATTTTGATGACAACGAGAAAATTTCCTTGGCAAAATTTTTTTTATGTAAATCCTTATTGGATGGCTCTTTAACACGATCCATTGTCCTGTAAATGTTTAAAACGTGATCTTCAGGACCTATACATGGAATTTGAGTGAATGTATCTGCCCCCATATAACTCTTATCAAATGAATTTTAATGACGACGAGAAAATTTCCTTGGCAAAATTTTTTTTATGTAAATCCTTACTGGATGGCTTTTTCACACGATCCATTGTCCTGTAAATGTTTCAAACGTGATCTTCAGGACCCATACATGGAATTTGAGTCAATGTATGTCATATAACTATTATCAAATGAATTATAATGACAACGAGAAAATTTCCTTGGCGAAATTCTTTTCATGTAAATCCTTACTGGATGGCTCTTTTACACAATCCAGTGTCCTGTAAATGTTTCAAACGAGATCTTCAGGACCCATACATGGAATTTGAGTAAATGTATCTGCCCCCATATATCTCCTATCAAATGAATTTTATTGCCAACGAGAAAATTTCCTTGGCGAAATTTTTTTTATGTAAATCCTTACTGGATGGTTCTTTCACACGATCCATTGTCCTGTAAATGTTTATAACGTGATCTTCAGGACCTATACATGGAATTTGAGTCAATGTATCTGTCCCCATATAACTCTTATCAAATGAATTTTAATGACAACGAGAAAATTTCCTTGGCAATATTTATTTTATGTAAATCCTTACTGGATGGCTCTTTCACACGATCCATTGTCCTGTAAATGTTTCAAACGTGATCTTCAGGACCCATACATGGAATTTTATTCAATGTATCTGCCCCCATATATCTCCTATCAAATGAATTTCAATGACAACGAGAAAATTTCCTTGGCATAATTTTTTTTATGTGAATCCTTACTGGATGGCTCTTTCACTTGATCCAATGTCCTGTAAATGTTTCAAACGTGATCTTCAGGACCCATACATAGAATTTGAGTCAATGTATGTCATATAACTCTTATCAAATGTATTTTAATGACAACGAGAAAATTTCCTTGGCAAAATTTTTGTTATGTAAATCCTTACTGGATGGCTCTTTCACACGATCCATTGTCCTGTAAATGTTTAAACGTCATCTTCACGACCCATACATGGAATTTGAGTCAATGTATCTGCCCCCATATATCTCCTATCAAATGAATTTTATTGCCAACGAGAAAATTTCCTTGGCGGAATTTTTTTTATGTAAATCCTTACTGGATGGCTCTTTCACACGATCCATTGTCCTGTAAATGTTTATAACGTGATCTTCAGAGCCTATACATGGAATTTGAGTCAATGTATCTGCCCCCATATAACTCTTATCAAATGAATTTTAATGACAACGAGAAAATTTCCTTGGCATAATTTTTTTTTTGTAAATCCTTACTGGATGGCTCTTTCACACGATCCATTGTCCTGTAAATGTTTTAAACGTGATCTTCAGGACCCATACATAGAATTTGAGTCAATGTATGTCATATAACTCTTATCAAATGAATTTTAATGACAACGAGAAAATTTCCTTGGCGAAATTTTTTTCATATTAATCCTTACTGGATGGCTCTTTCACACAATCCATTGTCCTGTAAATGTTTCAAACGTGATCTTCAGGACCCATACATGGAATTTGAGTAAATGTATCTGCCCCCATATATCTCTTATCAAATGAATTTTAATGACGACGAGAAAATTTCCTTGGCGAAATTCTTTTCATGTACATCCTTACTGGATGGCTCTTTTACACAATCCATTGTCCTGTAAATGTTTCAAACGAGATCTTCAGGACCCATACATGGAATTTGAGTAAATGTGTCTGCCCCCATATATCTCCTATCAAATGAATTTTATTGCCAACGAGAAAATTTCCTTGGCGAAATTTTTTTTATGTAAATCCTTACTGGATGGCTCTTTCACACGATCCATTGTCCTGTAAATGTTTATAACGTGATCTTCAGGACCTATACATGGAATTTGAGTCAATGTATCTGTCCCCATATAACTCTTATCAAATGAATTTTAATGACAACGAGAAAATTTCTTTGGCAATATTTTTTTATGTAAATCCTTACTGGATGGCTCTTTCACACGATCCATTGTCCTGTAAATGTTTCAAACGTGATCTTCAGGACCTATACATGGAATTTGAGTGAATGTATCTGCCCCCATATAACTCTTATCAAATGAATTTTAATGACAACGAGAAAATTTCCTTGGCAAAATTTTTTTTATGTAAATCCTTACTGGATGGCTCTTTCACACAATCCATTGTCCTGTAAATGTTTCAAACGTGATCTCTTAGGACCCATACATGGAATTTGAGTCAATGTATCTGCCCCCATATATCTCCTATCAAATGAATTTTAATGACAACGAGAAAATTTCCTTGACAAAATTTTTTTTATGTAAATCCTTACTGGATGGCTCTTTCACACGATCCATTGTCCTGAAAATGTTTCAAACGTGATCTTCAGGACCTATACATAGAATTTGAGTCAATGTATCTGCCCCCATATAACTCTTATCAAATGAATTTTAATGACAACAAGAAAATTTCCTTGGCATAATTTTTTTTATGTGAATCCTTACTGGATGGCTCTTTCACACGATCCATTGTCCTGTAAATGTTTCAAACGTGATCTTCAGGACCCATACATGGAATTTGAGTCAATGTATGTCATATAACTCTTATCAAATGAATTTTAATGACAACAAGAAAATTTCCTTGGCATAATTTTTTTTATGTGAATCCTTACTGGATGGCTCTTTCACACGATCCATTGTCCTGTAAATGTTTCAAACGTGATCTTCAGGACCTATACATGGAATTCAAGTCAATGTATCTGCCCCCATATAACTCTTATCAAATGAATTTTAATGACAACGAGAAAATTTCCTTGGCAAATTTTTTTATGTAAATCCTTACTCGATGACTCTTTCACACGATTCATTGTCCTGTGAATGTTTCAAACGTGATCATCAGGCTCCCATATAACTCGCATCAAATGAATTTTAATGACAACGAGAAAATTTCCTTGACGAAATTTTTTTCATGTAAATCCTTACTGGATGGCTCTTTCACACGATCCATTGTCCTGTAAATGGTTCAAACGTGATCTTCAGGACCCATATATGGAATTTAAGTCATTTTTTCTGCCCCATATAACTCTTATCAAATGAATTATAATGACAACGAGAAAATTTCCTTGGCGAAATGCTTTTCATGTAAATCCTTACTGGATGACTCTCTCTCACGATCCATTGTCCTGTAAACGTTTCAAACGAGATCTTCAGGACCCATACATGGAATTTGAGTAAATGTATCTGCCCCCATATATCTCTTATCAAATGAATTTTAATGACAACGAGAAAATTTCCTTGGCAAAATTTTTTTATGTAAATCCTTACTGGATGGCTTTTTCACTCGACCCATTGTCCTGTAAATGTTTAAACGTGATCTTCAGGACCCATACATGGAATTTGAGTGAATGTATCTGCCCCCATATATCTCCTATCAAATGAATTTTGATGACAACGAGAAAATTTCCTTGGCAAAATTTTTTTAATGTAAATCCTTATTGGATGGCTCTTTCACACGATCCATTGTCCTGTAAATGTTAAAAACGTGATCTTCAGGACCTATACATGGAATTTGAGTGAAAGTATCTGCCCCCATATAACTCTTATCAAATGAATTTTAATGACAACGAGAAAATTTCCTTGGCAAAATTTTTTTTATGTAAATCCTTACTGGATGGCTCTTTCACACGATCCATTGTCCTGTAAATGTTTCAAACGTGATCTCTTAGGACCCATACATGGAATTTGAGTCAATGTATCTGCCCCCATATATCTCCTATCAAATGAATTTTAATGACAACGATAAAATTTCCTTGACAAATTTTTTTTTATGTAAATCCTTACTGGATGGTTCTTTCACACGATCCATTGTCCTGTAAATGGTTCAAACGTGATCTTCAGGACCCATATATGGAATTTAAGTCATTTTTTCTGCCCCATATAACTCTTATCAAATGAATTTTAATGACAACGAGAAAATTTCCTTGGCGAAATTCTTTTCATGTAAATCCTTACTGGATGACTCTCTCACACGATCCATTGTCCTGTAAACGTTTCAAACGAGATCTTCAGGACCCATACATGGAATTTGAGTAAATGTATCTGCCCCCATATATCTCTTATCAAATGAATTTTAATGACAACGAGAAAATTTCCTTGGCAAAATTTTTTTTATGTAAATCCTTACTGGATGGCTTTTTCACACGATCCATAGTCCTGTAAATATTTAAACGTGATCTTCAGGACCCATACATGGAATTTGAGTCAATGTATCTGCCCCCATATATCTCCTATCAAATGAATTTTGATGACAACGAGAAAATTTCCTTGGCAAAATTTTTTTTATGTAAATCCTTATTGGATGGCTCTTTCACACGATCCATTGTCCTGTAAATGTTTAAAACGTGATCTTCAGGACCTATACATGGAATTTGAGTCAATGTAGCTGCCCCCATATAACTCTTATCAAATGAATTTTAATGACAACGAGAAAATTTCCTTGGCAAAATTTTTTTTATGTAAATCCTTACTGGATGGCTCTTTCACACGATCCATTGTCCTGTAATTGGTAATTGGTCTTAGGACCCATACATGGAATTTGAGTCAATGTATCTGCCCCCATATATCTCCTATCAAATGAATTTTAATGACAACGAGAAAATTTCCTTGACAAATTTTTTTTTATTTAAATCCTTACTGGATGGCTCTTTCACACGATCCATTGCCCTGAAAATGTTTCAAACGTGATCTTCAGGACCTATACATGGAATTTGAGTCAATGTATCTGCCCCCATATAACTCTTATCAAATGAATTTTAATGACAACAAGAAAATTTCCTTGGCATAATTTTTTTTATGTGAATCCTTTCTTTCACACGATCCATTGTCCTGTAAATATTTCTAACGTGATCTTCAGGACCCATACATGGAATTTGAGTCAATGTATGTCATATAACTCTTATCAAATGAATTTTAATGACAACGAGAAAATTTCCTTGGCGAAATTTTTTTCATATAAATCCTTACTGGATGGCTCTTTCACACGATCCATTGTCCTGTAAATGTTTCAAACGTGATCTTCAAGACCCATACATGGACCTTTCCAGTCGGGAAATGCCCCGAATATTTCCTTTGCTATGAGCACGAGCAGTTCAACTTCCTGAAGCTTAGAATTGTCTCGATACTTGCCAATCACGAGCCAATACAATCGAAACACAACCTTTTCGTTTGAATGGTTTTTACTGAATGTGTGTGAGATTTTGTTGACTTCTATTTTGCTTACCCAATGATTTGATTGTTCTTGAATTAACATTTAATTTCTACACTATATCCCTAATCATTTTTATGTACCATTTTCATCGATTTTGTACCTGAGTCTCAAGTTAACCGCAATAAATCGATTTCCAGAGAATTTTTTCAACTTGGTTGGAATATTTTCAAAATGGGCATTCGACCAAAAAATTTGAGAACCACTGGTCTATATTCTTGAGTGTTCGAGTGTGTTCTTCAAATTTTCACACGAGAACTAAATGCTTTGTGTTGGTAATTTCAAGGGGAAAAGTTTTAGGGTCACATACCCATTTTCAAATTGATTTTACATTTCGTCTTTGACTCATCACTGCTTAGCAATTTATGTTGAGCTGCTACCGCGACCTGGCGGCTCAATATAAACCTAGACGTAAAGTTAATGCTATTTTTTTTGTTTTTAATATCGTTTATTTGTTTAAAATACTATTTACATTTCATAATTCATATCTAAGATTGAATTCCAATTCATTAATGTTAATTACAGAATTGGATTTGTTTACAAAATTTATATAAATTGTAAATAATTTCAAGAGTTTTGCTTTCTTTGCATGATTTATTCCGTTTAGCACAGGTATCATCAAGTGGTCGAATTCCAATCGTCTCCAAGCGTATAGTGATGAAAGATGTCGTTGAAGTAATCGCCAGGCTGGTGCAACTCTCGGGCATTCACAAAATTTGTGTCGTAATGTTTCCACTGTCGCGGTGCAATGTAAGCAATTCTCTCTGTCGACGCTTTGCATCACTTATAGCAGTTGTCTGTGCTCGGTTTTCCCATTCACGAATAGGTAAAGATCGCTTCGCTGTTGCGAAGTTAGACCTTTAGTGCAATGTATATTGTTCCAGGCCTTATGCCATTCTCGAATCCAGTTCTCTCGTTCTATTCTAGGTTCCTCAGTGTCTTCTATGTAGAAACGGTGTATGAGATCGGACTAAGGATTTTGTTGTAGTTGCTCCGGTAGGAGTGGAAAATGTGTGTGTATTAATTTCAGACAGGGACAATTGGTAGGTAGAATTATTTGGTTGGGATTGTATAGGAATACTAGCGATTTGTAGTACGGCATTGAGTCTTTTTCCTGTGCGTGACGGTTGATCAGTAATGCCTTGCATTTCAAAGCGGGTAACTGCAACTTAAGTCCACCTTGGGCTTTATCTCGTGCTAGTTGTTGTATTGGTACTCGAGCTGGTATTCCTCGCTATAGAAAATTACCCATCGTAGATGTTAATTTCGCTATGTGGATACTTGATGGGGGAACAGTAGAGGCTACGTACCATATTCTAGCAGTTATAAATGTGTTCAGTAGTGTGACTTTTTGAAAAATCGTTAAACATCTCATCGAGTGTAGCCAGATTAGACGTGTGAATTTCACCACTAAGTTGTCCCAGTTTAGTTTTATCATGTCACGAATAGAATTGGTGAATATTATGCCAAGTACCTTGATCGTTGTTGCTGTCTGTAGCCACGGCACTACTAAGGGGTCCCGGTGGATCGATCAGCTGTGCTATTCGATCCTTAAGTGACAGAGTTGCCTGAAAAATATTGTTGTTGGTATTGGCACATTTTTGTGTGTTACTCAAAACCCGATGCCTTTTCATGACGTTCTCTATTCGTGCCTTTAAGATTCGTGATAAGAGCTTATAGTCGAAGTTCAGAAGTGTGATGGGCCTATACGAAAGGGCAGTATTATTTGTTCTCTTCTTTTTTACCAGTACTATCACGCCTTCTACAAATTCGTCAGGAAAGTTTGAATTGAGCGCCTCGTTGATTACAAGATTTAGCTCTCGGTGGATAACATCAAATGTGTGTAGGTAAAACTCCTTCGGGATTCCATCGGTTCCAGGAGATTTTTTCGAAGCGCTAGTTTTAATCGCTTCTTTTATCTCGGCAGTGGTGATTTCACTCGTGCATGCTTCGTTCGATTCGTCGTTCTCGGGTATAGCTCTCTCGCAGGCGAAATATTCATCTCTTTCTTTGGTTGTCTCGTTCGCTGTATAGAGTGTCGTATAGTACTCTAGTAGATGCTGCTCGATGTGTTCAGGTCGATCGATGGTTTCGTCTTTCTCACTCCTAAGTTGCGTAATCATAGTTCTTTTTCGTCTTCTTTCCCCTAGTTGGAATGAGGACATTGATTCACATGCAATGTGTGTTTCGTTAATACGCACAAACATGTGCGTGAACTGTCTTTGGTGGTTTAACATTTCCGCTTTGATGCGATTTATGGTTGTTAGCATACTTTGGTTTGGATAATAGCTATCGTATGCTAGACGTAGTTGCGCGTAGAGTCTTTGATTTTCTCGGTGGAAGTCTTCGAAGACTAGTTTAGATTTCCAACGGAAAAAGGATTTTATTTTTAGTTTAGCGTACGCCATCCACTAATTCATCCACGATGAGAAGTTTCGACGTTGTTGGGTCCAATACTGCCAGTTGTATCGGAATTCTTCGATATTGTCAGGAGTGAGCAGATGGGGGCGGAGAGACCAGAAACCTCGTCCAGGCTCCCTACCCAAATGGGGTAAGCAAACTCGGGTGGTCAGCGCTTTGTGATTTGTGAAGGAGCATACATGTATATTCGCATTACGTAGTTTATCACACAGACCTGAGCTCACGTAGATGCGATCAAGCCTAGAAGTGAAGTTGTGGAGTAATATACGTGTGGCCTGGTATTTGTGGGTTAAATTTGATCCACACGTCGTGAAGCTGCACCTGTTGGATGGTTGCTCGGAGAGATGAGCTTGTGTTGTACCCGGTAGCATCACAAGGTCGTAGGACGCAGTTGAAGTCTCCAGCGAGAATCACATGTTCGGTGCTTTGACGAAGATAATACGCGAGAGAATTGTTGAAGAACCTTTCACGCTCAGCGCGCACAGCTGAGCCGGAGGGAGCATATACATTGCACAATGTGGTATTTGATATACGTAACGTCACGAGGCGCCCATCGAGACTTTTTTCGACGTGAGAAAACTGTATGTGTTCTTTTAGGGCTATCGCCGTTCCACGCCGTGATTGGTCTACATTACAAATTACGTTGTATCCTTGTAGATCGAATTGGTTATTCTCTACCTCTTGCAAGAAAATGATATCAAGATCCATCATTCGGACAAAGGTTTGGAGTGCATTGGTCTTGGTCGGGTTTGTAATCGTATTTATATTGATTGTAGCGATATTGTATCTGTTGTGCTCCATTAGGTTGCGCAATTTTCTTCCATAGACTCGTCACCGTCTTCTTGTCATGGCTTCTTTCCTGGAGGCCGGCGGAGCGATCGTCGGCTGCTCGTTGAAGTTGTGGATCTATCCGTGTCATCGCCGTCATTTTTCGAATTGGATGGTGCGGGTCTGCGTGTAACATCTCCTCCGGCCAGCGGTGGTTTTTGTGTTTTTTTAAGGGTAGAGTTGCTCGGGTGGCGTTCAGGAAGATTCTGGAAGGCTCTGCATTTTGTTGTGGTGGTTTTTCACTAGCCGGTAGTTTTGACTAGTGTAACTGTGTCATCGGTGTTGCTAACGGCGGTGTTTCTATAGTAGGGGTCTTACTGGGAGTATTCCTTTGTGTAGGTTTGCGTTGAATCGGTTTTTGGTTCGATAGTTTGACGGCGTTCGCGTACGAAGCGTTGCTTTGGTCAGCGTTCAGCTTTTGGACTAGCAGTTTTTTGTTCTGTATGCAAGAAATCCCACTGTGAACGGATTCAGGGTAGTGCCGTCAAGTTTGTTGTTGGCCGTAATAGCTCAGAGCTGTGATTTCACCGTCGATAGTGACATATGAAGGAATGTTTGTTTTAACAATCATTTTAGCTACTCGAACACCTGTTGGGATACCATCAAATGCATACTTTTCATCCCATAACATTTCATGGATTGAAAGAACGTCCCCATACGCTTGCAGAAATCGAATTATTTTTTCGTTCGTTACATCTTCGGAGAGATCGAAGAGTTTTACCTCCACTGCCCCATCCTCCAATGTGATCCTCAATTTATAATTCTTATCGTCTATCTCGGTCTCGTGTACATTGTCGTGTTTCTCGACAACTCTTTGTGCCAATTCGAGTTCATTGACCTTGATGAACGCGCATCCCTGACTTCGACTTGGCTGAATTCGTACTACTTGGTGTTTTTGTAACTCGAGAACGGTACTGACAAAGTGGTGAAGCTCTTCGTATAATGGTTTCCGTGGTAGGAGCGCATAGTCGATGCGAAACGTATTCTCGCGACGTTTCATTTTGATACTATCCGCGAGAAAACACTCAGAACTGGGCTGTATCACTGCACCTCGTTAATAGAAAAATTCTATATAAAGTCCGTGCACGACTTCCGATGTCTAGCAGAAACGCGTGTGCTCGACTCGGAGGTTGAGCGCTAACTACTAAATGCTATGTGTTGGTAATTTCAAGGGAAAAAGTTTTAAGGTCACATACCCATTTTCAAATTGATTTTACATTTCGTCTTTGACTCATCACTGCTTAGCAATTTATGTTGAGCTGCTAGCACGACCTGGCGGCTCAATATAAACCTAGACGTAAAGTTAATGCTATTTGCAAAACATGTTTTGCTATTACACCGAAACGTAATGTCCACACTGACATCTCGGATGAAACAGATTTCTTCAGATTAACTTTAACTTTACTAGAAATCCGTTACTGCTGTCATGATTAGAAAATCATGAAACCAATCATTTTAACTTCTCATGAAACCATGGGCAATATCTCTTCTCCCATGAAAATTAATCATGGTTCAAAAATGCGTTACTTGAGGAATGTATTTCTTTCGAAGCTCGTTACTCCAATTTTCTACCCGGATTATCACATTAAACCCTCTGCCTCAAGTGATGTGATAGATTGTTTAATAGATGGTAATGCAAAAAGGCAGACATTGAAAAGCAAGAATTACTGAAAATGTTTCCTTGAGATCATTCTTTGTAATCACATCACGTGAGAACGGATGGACGGATTTACATGATTCTTTTTGTTTGATCAGTTTTTACCCCCACCGGGTTCGTACATGAAACATTTTGTTTTGTGATTTGTTTTAAAAGGTTTTCAATATTCAAGGTAAAACTATATAGTGAATTGATGTAAATATTATTGATGAAACCTTTAAAGTGTTTCAAACTTTGATGTATACCTAGTATTGCAAATACTAGCCTATTGTATCTGGGGTGGCGAAGATCCGTGCAATTTATTCAAGCTAATGTACCTCGAAAATAAATTTTCCAAACGGGTCTAAAGTGTTTTTCATTTATCAAACAAATATGGATTTGAAACATTGAAACAACAGTTACAAGGTATTACAGGTATGATATAAAAAATGTGTGATTCACTTAGTAGCACAAATGAAGTACAAATTATAGCTGTCACGTAATATTAGATACCCTTGTCAACTCTGCAAAATTTATATATGGGGCATTCCACGCAAAATCGGTCACCCAATTTTTTTCATCTAACTTTTTTTTTCGTTAAGGAACTCGAAATATTCGACACGTATTTTTTGTTTCAATGTGGTACGTGGAGATTTTTTTAAGTTTCGCGTTCACAAAAAAGAGCCTTTTCCATAGTCTATACTGTAAAATCTAATAAAGATACAGAAAAAGAAGACTTGAAATGTGCGTCTTTTCCTTAGCTTTCAAATAAGCAATTTCATATGATAACTTTTATAGTTTATTTTATGAAAAAAGTTAAAAAAAATAAACAAATGAAAAAATTTCAAACTTGAACCTAATTTTTTTTCTTTTCTTATTTGAGAAAAGAAGCCATTAGGAGTTAACTCAATCTTGGCAAAGTTTGAGAGTGGAAAGATTAATACTTTTTATCTTCCCACTCTGAAACTTTTCCAAGATTGAGTTAAACCCCTAAGGCTTCTTTTTTCAACTAAAAAAAATAGGTCCAACTTTGAAAGTTTTTCATTTGTTTATTAATTTTTAACTTTTTTTATTAAATAAACTATAAAAGTTATTATATGGATTTGCTAATTTGAAAGCTAAGGAAAAGACGCACATTTCAAGTCTTAGACGAATTTTTATATCTTTCCAGTAGAGCCTGTTGAAAAAAGGCTCTTTTTTGTAAACGCGACATTTCAAACAATCGGGCTCGGGTTGGCGGTTTAATGCATAGGGCGCAGGTCTTACAAGTCGAGCCCCGATCTGGAAGGATTCTTAGTGTCAGTAGAATCGTAGTACTAGTCATGAAATGATTCTGTACGCTACACGCAGAGAAAAATATTGTAAAAATACACGCAGAGAAAAATATTGTAAAAATAACTAAATTTTGGTTTCACGCAACGATTTATTTTGTTGAAATAGTGACAAAAGAAAATCTGATTTGAAATTGCAAATAAATTTGCTTGAAGCTACAAAACAAAACATTTGATTTTGCTCAGTGCATTAGTTTGTTTCGAGAAATATTTTGTTAAAAATAACAAAATTTTTACTTGCGCGTTCCTGTCAATTTCTTGACAAACAATTTCATGGTAAATTTAACTTTCAAAATAAGTTTCAAATGAACTAACTTTAGATAAAGATAATATTATTAGTTCTTTGAATTTAAAAGTTTGGCAGTTGAAATGAACGATTAGATTCAAACCTAAAATAATTAGTATCTCAATAAACGCTTTTATTTTTTAAAATCATACATTTTTGTTTGTCATTATTCTTAAAAAGAGATTTCTTTCGAACTAATTTTCAAGGTAATTTTTTAAACTAATTTTATTTCGAATTTTATCCATTTTCAAATTATTAATTGCTTTCAATAGCTGTTGGGCCCAATCATTAATTCGGTGCTCCATTAATCTGGCTAAGATCAAATATTTTCTGTGAAAAACGAGATATGTAATGTAGCGCAAGTTTAGTAATATTTTGAATTATCCATACATACACTTGAACTGTTAAAAGACTCCAAACGAATGAAACACTTAAATTTTCCTTCTAAAACACGTGCAAACTTTTTCGATTATCCACGGGAAAAAATTCTCTGGTTTATGAGAAACAAAACTGATATGATTAATTCAAACAATAAACTTAGTTGTCATTACACAAATAAGACCATAGATAAAATGAACCAATTTTTTTCTTGATATAATTGTCAAACACGATTGAATCAACAAATACGTTGCCAATAACTTCAACTCAACATTTGTTGACATGTAATAAATGGCTGATTTATTTCAACGATAAAATCTGCCAAAACAAACCATGTTTTTCGTTAGCCAGGATGAGAATTTGTTTTCAAATCAAATAGATATAGTTGTTGATGTAGAAGGAAGAAATTGGTTCAAAATAATCATATTCTAGCTTGAAATCAACAGAAATCATATTTTGAAATCTACTGACTGTTTTGTTATTTTAAACTAGCTCAATTTCTCTGCGTGTATGAATCGGCTGCGAAGACTGTTGAAACAGAAAGGCCAAATTCCACAAAAGGAATGTAATGCCAAGACTTTGACTATCTTGAAATAGAAAAATACGCTTCGAGGATTTTCATGTTCTTTACTGAAAAAATAGTTAGATGAAAAAAAATTTTTGGGTGGTAAACACAATTCATAAAATAATCATCAATTCTGAAGAATTATTGTTTTGATAACGTAACATCAACCGCAATATTAAATTGCTTACTGTTTTGCATATCTACAAAAATAATACTCGACCCCCTCTTTGATATTGAAATTCCGGAATTATTTGTTTTGTTCAAAATTATTGCGTATCGTTTGTAGATCATTTACTTGTTTAGTAGATACTATTTTTGAACCTATTTTATTAGAAATAAATTCATACAATCAAAGTTTGGAAGAGCGAACTTACAAGTATATAATTTTTTTTATACAACTATTTATTGCAATATGAGTTAAAAATAAATTATTAAGATTTAAATTGGGTGTTCAGCCACAAGTGGTGACTTTTCAGCCCTATTATATATACATAATTTGGTTGATACCATGAGGACATCATTTGCTTCCGCAATTCTGAGATTTTTGTGTAGGGAAAATTCTAAACCTACTTGTATTGTGTAATGGGGAAAAGGAACTCATGTACTAACTTACTAACTAAACAGAGAGCGAATCGATTCAATTGAAGATTGCATCGATTTTTGTCGGAATTTGCGTATAATATTATGTGACATTACATCTAATCTATATATATATATATATATATATATATATATATATATATATATATATATATATATATATATATATATATATATATATATATATATATATATATATATATATATATATATATATATATATATATATATATATATATATATATTATATATATATATATATATATATATATATATTTATATATATATATATATATATATATATATATATATATATATATATATATATATATATATATATATATATATATATATATATATATATATATATATATATATATATATATATAAATAGATGTAAGTTTGTATGTTTGTAACGCGATAACTTCGGAACTACTGAACGGATTGCCACCAAACTTGGCACAGGTACTTCTTGTATTTCAGAGATGGTTTAGGGACTATATTCATATGGGAGGGAGCGTAGCAAGTGTCATAAACAAGGAGGGGTCATAGAAAAATTCATTTAACTTGACAAGAAACGATACGTTTTGAAGACCGTAGAACCATTTTGCATACCTTGGATATGACTATATGGGGGGTGGATGTAGCAAGTGCCTTTAAATAGGGGGTGTAATGTTTAAAACGACATAATTCCGAAACTACTGAACGGATTGCCACCAAACTTGGCACAGATACTTCTTGCTCTTCTGAGATGGTCATAAGCGTATTTCTTTGGGGGAGGGAGCGTAGTAAGTGTTCTTGACAAGGGGAGCTCATGAAAAAAATTGTCTAATTTGACGAGAATCGACTATAGAAACATTTTGCATATATTAGATATGATTATATGATGGAGGGGGGGGGGTGTATGCAGCAAGTGCCTTTAAAAGGGGGGGGGGGGTGAAATGTTTGTAATGGCATAACTCCGGAATTACTGAACGGATTGCTATCAAACTTGGCAGAGTACATGACTTCTTGCTCTTCAGAGATGGTCATAAGCGTAATTTTATGGGGGGGAGGGAGCATAGCAAGTGTCATAACCAAGGAGAGGTCATGAAAAAATTTATATAACTTGATGAAAACTATTTTTTGAATATTTTAGAAACATTTTGCATACCGTAAATATAATTTAATGAGGGATGGATGCAGCAAGTGCCTTGGATATTCTGTTAGTAGAGAGTGTAGTAAGTGCCTCTAAAAAAGGAGTGCAATGTTTGTAACGGCATAACTCCGGAACTATTGCACGAATTGCTACAAAATTTGATACAGTTATTTCTTGCTGTTCAGAAATAGTCATAAAGATATTTTTATAGGGGAGGAAGCGTAGCAAGTATCATTAACAGGAGGGGCCAAGAAAAAAAATTCATAAAAGAATCGATAATTTTTGAAGATCATGAAAACATTTTTCATACATTAGATATGATAGATATGGGGAGTGAATGTAGCAAGTGTAGGGGGATGTAACGGCATAACTCCGACACTACTGAACGGATTGCTATCACTCTTGGCATAGCTGCTTTTTGTTCTTCAGAGATAGTTGTAAGGGTATTTTGATGGGGGAGAGATTTTTTTTAATCTCCCATTTTTTATAAAACAAGAGAGTGGCAAAAATGTCAAGGTCGTATTTTTCTTTGAATAATTTCAAAGAATCTGGTTTCATTTTGCCGGGAAATTCAAAGAGCTAAGGGAAAACAATCTTTATCTATCTATGAACGCGAGTGTATTTAAGTTTGAGCATAACCACAGACTAACAGACAGGACACTCAAATTTAATTCTTCAATCATTTTAACGGTCATTTTGAATATTCCTTTATTTGGGACAGTTCTCACATGTGTCATGATGGCGCCACGTAACCCTATCAAAAACATCCTGTCTGTCATCTAGACTGTGTTTATTTTTTTCATTTACCAACAGAGTTGCCATTCATACAGAATTGCCTGTAATGTTTTGATTTGTATACGTCCATGTGAATTTCATGCAGGATACAGATTTGATACATATTGCCAAAACTATATACATAATTTTGCCTACTTCTCATCCTCCAACGCAATACCAAATCGAACCCGCTTTGTTACAATATTTACTTGCTTCTGGTCTGCCGCCACTTAATTTCGGGTGAAAACTACCAACACAATAAAAAATAGTCTAGATGAACAACGTTTAGTCAAATAAATCGCGAAAATGTTAAATATATTATCAACATAATCAAATAATTTATTTTGACGATTTATTTTCAAATATTTTGATGAAATCAGGCAACCCTGCAAGCAGCTGATCGGTGTTGACAAACGAGGGGAAACCAACTAGTAAAAAAAAACTTTTACATAACACAAGGGGTGTACAGATAGTAAATAGTTCGCGCAGTACAATATAGGTGGAACTAGTGGATCACGAAAAAATATTTTTATAAGAAATTACTCATACTGTCATGTCTGTTAGTCTGTGGCATAACTACGAAACAACTAAACGAATCGCCACCAAGTTTGGCACAAGTCGATATTTTTTGAAAAGTACAGATACTTTCTACACTACTCTGGGTAATCATGGGGGAGATTTGTAGTAAGTTCACTGATAAAAATAAAGTTAAATCAAAATAGATTATAAGGTTATTTTGAGGGTGAGAGAGAGTAGCAAGTGCCCCGAACATGGAAAGTGTAAGGGAAAATTGATCGGGTTTCACGACAAATTGGTACTTCTTCACGAGTACAGTATATTTCTAGCATCTAAGTGAGGTTCACTAAAATATTCACAAGAGGGATGGGGAATAAGTATTCTCAACATTGATCTGAATTGACGAAATCATACAATCAATGTGCATTTTTATGTAAATTGAGAAAACTATCGACTCAAGGTGATGGAAACAAGATTACAACAACATTTGTATTAACTGAATTATTATTCTATAGGTTTTCCTCTCCGATGAACGACCAAAATGGTTAAAATCTTGGTGAAATAAATTATACAAAAACGTTATTCTATAGTACGAATGTAGTTATGATGTTAAACAACCTTTCGTTATAAAATAATCATTATCAGTTGGAAATTTTTTAACAATTCATAATGTCATAAAATTTTTATAAAGAGGAGGTAGCAAGTGATTATATCCATAGAAGCCAAAGGTATTGTAGATCGATTGTGACGAGGAAGTACGTTACAAGCACATATAGATATGAAACTCGGAGGTTACTAAGAAGGTATTTATAGAGAGAAAGGTGTTTTAAATGTTCCTAACAAAAGGGTTCAAATATAAAACTGATCCAATTTGTCGAGAATACTCTGAAAATTATGATTATTGTGAGATCTGAGATATGACACTGATCATTCGCAATCTGAACATGAACGGAGTATTGTTCGATCGGGTTTCCGTCTAAGTTATGTTTCACTACAAGAGTATTTCACTAAGCAAGACAACTTGGAGATTTTTTTTCGGCCTTGTCTTCACGAAACATTTCTAAGCAACGCCGGGTAATTCAGCTAGTGATTCTATATTTGTGAGTCAGTGTAACTCATTTGTACTAAACCAGGGAGGACGATTCAAAATCATTTTCAGAATTTTATTCTGAATCCTTTGAAGCGTTTTCTTCCTGGTGGAACAACAACTTGACCAAATTGGTACTGCATAAAGCATGGCTGGTCTGAAAACTTGTTTATAAATTAACAATTTGTTTTTTAGACAGAGCTTAGAATTTCTGTTTATAAGAGGATATAAACATTTAATATATTTATTACACTTTGCCTGGATTCCTGCAATGTGATCCTTGAAAGTGAGTTTTTTGTCATACGTTAAACCTAAGTATTTAGCTTGATCAGACCATGTCAATTCCAAGCCATTTAATTTGAGAATGTGATTATTGTTTGGTTTAAGAAAAGAAGCCCTTGGCTTATGAGGAAAGATAATTAATTGTGTTTTTGCTGCATTTGGTTTAATTTTCCATTTTGACAGATAATCACTGAAAATATTTAAACTTCTTTGTAGGCGACTGCAGATCACTCTTAGATTTCTACCTGTGGCTAACAGACTTGTGTCGTCACATAATAGCGATTTCAGACAATCACCGGGTAGATTTGGAAGATCAGAAGTAAAAATATTATACAAGATTGGAGCTACGCTCGAACCCTGCGGAATTCTGAATGCTAACCTGAAGGGTACGATCAATTAAATAATTTTGAATCATTTTGATCAAATAAATAGGAAACTGGAAATCAGACATTTTTGCTATTAAACCTTTGTGCCAAACACTGTCGAATGCTTTTTCTATGTCTAGAAGAGCAACTCCAGTGGATAACCCAGAAGATTTATTTGTTTTTATCACGTTCGTAACTCTTACAAGTTGATGAGTAGTTGAATGTTCATGACGAAATCCAAACTGTTCTGGTAAAAAAAATTGAATTCTCATTTATATGAGACATCATTCTCAACAAGATAATTTTTTCAAAAAGTTTACTGATAGAGGAAAGTAAGCTAATTGGTCGATAACTTGATGTTTCTGCTGGGTTTTTATCAGGTTTGAGGATAAGAATTACTTTAGCGTTTTTCCATCTTTTTGGAAAGTAAGCTAATGAAAAACACTTGTTGAAAATTTTAACCAGGGGTCTCAAGGCAACATCGGGAAGATTTTTAATAAGAATATTCCAGGATGTGATCCATTGTCCTGTACATGTTTCAAACGTGATCTTCAGGACCCATACATGGAATTTGAGTCAATGTATCTGCCCCCATATAGCTCTGAACAAATGAATTTTATTGACAAGGAGAAAATTTCCTTGGCAAAATTTTTTTTATGTAAATCCTTACTGGATGGCTCTTTCACACGATCCATTGTCCTGTAAATGTTTCAAACGTGATCTTCAGAGCTCATACATGGAATTTGAGTCAATGTATGTCATATAACTCTTATCAAATGAATTTTAATGACAACGAGAAAATTTCCTTGGCAAAATTTTTTTATGTAAATCCTTACTGGATGGCTCTTTCACACGATCCATTGTCCTGTAAATGTTTCAAACGTGATCTTCAGGACCCATACATGGAATTTGAGTCAATGTATGTCGTATAACTCTTATCAAATGAATTTTAATGACAACGAGAAAATTTCCTTGGCAGATTTTTTTTTTATCTAAATCCTTACTGGATGGCTCTTTCACACGATCCATTGTCCTGTGAATGTTTCAAACGTGATCTTCAGGACCCATACATGGAATTTTAATCAATGTATCTGACCCCATATAACTCTTATCAAATGAATTTTAATGACAACGAGAAAATTTCCTTGGCGAAATTTTTTTTATGTAAATCCTTACTGGATGGCTCTTTCACACGATCCATTGTCCTGTAAATGTTTCAAACGTGATCTTCAGGACCCATACATGGAATTTGAGTCAATGTACCTGTCCCCATATAACTCTTATCAAATGAATTTTAATGACAACGAGAAAATTTCTTTGGCGAAATTTTTTTCATGTAAATCCTTACTGTATGACTCTTTCACACGAACCATTGTCCTGTAAATGTTTCAAACGAGATCTTCAGGACCCATACATGGAATTTGAGTCAATGTATCTGCCCCCATATAACTCTTATCAAATGAATTTTAATGACAACGAGAAAATTTCCTTGGCGAAATTTTTTTTATGTAAATGCTTACTGGATGGCTCTTTCACACGATCCATTGTCCTGTAAATGTTTCAAACGTGATCTTGACCCATACATGGAATTTGAGTCAATGTATCTGCCCCCATATAACTCTTATCAAATGAATTTTAATGACAACGAGAAAATTTCCTTGGCAAATTTTTTTTATGTAAATCCTTACTGTATGGCTCTTTCACACGATCCACTGTCCTGTAAATGTTTCAAACGTGATCTTCAGGACCCATACATGGAATTTTAATCAATGTATCTGACCCCATATAACTCTTATCAAATGAATTTTAATGAGAACGAGAAAATTTCCTTTGCGAAATTTTTTTTATGTAAATCCTTACTGGATGGCTCTTTCACACGATCCATTGTCCTGTAAATGTTTCAAACGTGATCTTCAGGACCCATACATGGAATTTGAGTTAAGGTATCTGCCCCCATATATTTCTTATCAAATGAATTTTAATGACAACGAGAAAATTTCCTTGGAAAAATTTTTTTCATGTAAATCCTTACTGGGTGGCTCTTTCACACAATCCATTGTCCTGTAAATGTTTCAAACGTGATCTTCCGGGTCCATACATGGAATTTGAGTCAATGTATCTGCCCCCATATAACTCTTATCAAATGAATTTTAATGACAACGAGAAAATTTCCTTGGCGAAATTTTTTTCATGTGAATCCTTACTAGATGACTCTTTCACACGATCCATTGTCCTGTAAATGTTTCAAACGAGATCTCCAGGACCCATACATGGAATTTGAGTCAATGTATGTCGTATAACTCTTATCAAATGAATTTTAATGAAAACGAGAAAATTTCCTTGGCAGATTTTTTTTATCTAAATCCTTACTGGATGGCTCTTTCACACGATCCATTGTCCTGTGAATGTTTCAAACGTGATCTTCAGGACCCATATATGGAATTATAATCAATGTGTCTGACCCCATATAACTCTTATCAAATGAATTTTAATGACAACGAGAAAATTTCCTTGGCGAAATTTTTTTTATGTAAATCCTTACTGGATGGCTCTTTCACACGATCCATTGTCCTGTAAATGTTTCAAACGTGATCTTCAGGACCCATACATGGAATTTGAGTCAATGTATCTGTCCCCATATATCTCTTATCGAATGAATTTTAATGACAACGAGAAAATTTCCTTGGCGAAATTTTTTCATGTAAATCCTTACTGTATGACTCTTTCACACGAACCATTGTCCTGTAAATGTTTCAAACGAGATCTTCAGGACCCATACATGGAATTTTAGTCAATGTATCTGCCCCCATATAACTCTTATCAAATGAATTTTAATGACAACGAGAAGATTTCCTTGGCGAAATTTTTTTTATGTAAATGCTTACTGGATGGCTCTTTCACACGATCCATTGTCCTGTAAATGTTTCAAACGTGATCTTGACCCATACATGGAATTTGAGTCAATGTATCTGCCCCCATATAACTCTTATCAAATGAATTTTAATGACAACGAGAAAATTTCCTTGGCAAATTTTTTTTATCTAAATCCTTACTGTATGGCTCTTTCACACGATCCATTGTCCTGTAAATGTTTCAAACGTGATCTTCAGGACCCATACATGGAATTTTAATCAATGTATCTGAACCCATATAACTCTTATCAAATGAATTTTAATGAGAACGAGAAAATTTCCTCTGCGAAATTTTTTCTATGTAAATCCTTACTGGATGGCTCTTTCACACGATCCATTGTCCTGTAAATGTTTGAAACGTGATCTTCAGGACCCATACATGGAATTTGAGTTAAGGTATCTGCCCCCATATATCTCTTATCAAATGAATTTTAATGACAACGAGAAAATTTCCTTGGAAAAAATTTTTTCATGTAAATCCTTACTGGGTGGCTCTTTCACACGATCCATTGTCCTGTAAAAGTTTCAAACGTGATCTTCAGGACCCATACATGGAATTTGAGTCAATGTATCTGCCCCCATATAACTCTTATCAAATGAATTTTAATGACAACGAGAAAATTTCCTTGGCGAATTTTTTTTCATGTAAATCCTTACTGGATGACTCTTTCACACGATCCATTGTCATGAAAATGTTTCAAACGTGATCTTCCGGGTCCATACATGGAATTTGAGTCAATGTATCTGCCCCCATATAACTCTCATCAAATGAATTTTAATGACAACGAGAAAATTTCCTTGGCGAAATTTTTTTCATGTGAATCCTTACTAGATGACTCTTTCACACGATCCATTGTCCTGCAAATGTTTCAAACGAGATCTTCCGGGTCCATACATGGAATTTGAGTCAATGTATCTGCCCCCATATAACTCTTATCAAATGAATTTTAATGACAACGAGAAAATTTCCTTGGCGAAATTTTTTTCATGTTAATCCTTACTAGATGACTCTTTCACACGATCCATTGTCCTGTAAATGTTTCAAACGTGATCTTCAGGATCCATACATGGAATTTGAGTCAATGTATCTGCCCCTATATAACTCTTATCAAGTGAATTTTAATGACAACGAGAAAATTTCCTTGGCAAAATTTTTTTCATGTAAATCCTTACTGGATGGCTCTGTCACACGATCCATTGTCCTGTAAATGTTTCAAACGAGATCTTCAGGACCCATACATGGAATTTGAGTTAATGTATGTCGTATAACTCTTATCAAATGAATTTTAATGACAACGAGAAAATTTCCTTGGCAGATTTTTTTTATCTAAATCCTTACTGGATTGCCATTTCACACGATCCATTGTCCTGTGAATGTTTCAAACGTGATCTTCAGGACCCATACATGGAATTTTATTCAATGTGTTTGACCCCATATAACTCTTATCAAATGAATTTTAATGACAACGAGAAAATTTCCTTGGAAAAATTTTTTTCATGTAAATCCTTACTGGGTGGCTCTTTCATACGATCCATTGTCCTGTAAAAGTTTCAAACGTGATCTTCAGGACCCATACATGGAATTTGAGTCAATGTATCTGCCCCCATATAACTCTTATCAAATGAATTTTAATGACAACGAGAAAATTCCCTTGGCGAATTTTTTTTCATGCAAATCCTTACTGGATGACTCTTTCACACGATCCATTGTCATGAAAATGTTTCGAACGTGATCTTCCGGGTCCATACATGGAATTTGAGTCAATGTATCTGCCCCCATATAACTCTTATCAAATGAATTTTAATGACAACGAGAAAATTTCCTTGGCGAAATTTTTTTCATGTAAATCCTTACTGGATGACTCTTTCACACGATCCATTGGCATGAAAATGTTTCAAACGTGATCTTCCGGGTATATACATGGAATTTGAGTCAATGTATCTGCCCCCATATAACTCTTATCAAATGAATTTTAATGACAACGAGAAAATTTCCTTGGAAAAATTTTTTTCATGTAAATCCTTACTGGGTGGCTCTTTCACACGATCCATAGTAATGTAAATGTTTCAAACGTGATCTTCAGGACCCATACATGGAATTTGAATCAATGTATCTGCCCCCATATAACTCTTATCAAATGAATTTTAATGACAACGAGAAAATTTCCTTGGCGAAATTTTTTTCATGTAAATCCTTACTGGATGACTCTTTCACACGATCCATTGGCATGAAAATGTTTCAAACGTGATCTTCCGGGTATATACATGGAATTTGAGTCAATATATCTGCCCCCATATAACTCTTATCAAAGGAATTCTAATGACAACGAGAAAATTTCCTTGGCAAATTTTTTTTATGTAAATCCTTACTGTATGGCTCTTTCACACGATCCATTGTCCTGTAAATGTTTCAAACGTGATCTTCAGGACCCATACATGGAATTTTAATCAATGTATCTGACCCCATATAACTCTTATCAAGTGAATTTCAATGACAACGAGAAAATTTCCTTGGCGAATTTTTTTTCAAGTAAATCCTTACTAGATGACTCTTTCACACGATCCATTGTCCTGAAAATGTTTCAAACGAGATCTTCAGGACCATACATGGAATTTGAGTCAATGTATCTGCCCCTATATAACTCTTATCAAGTGAATTTTAATGACAACGAGAAAATTTCCTTGGCAAATTTTTTTTATGTAAATCCTTACTGTATGGCTCTTTCACACGATCCATTGTCCTGTAAATGTTTCAAACGTGATCTTCAGGACCCAAACATGGAATTTTTATCAATGTATCTGACCCCATATAACTCTTATCAAGTGAAATTCAATGACAACGAGAAAATTTCCTTGGCGAAATTTTTTTCATGTGAATCCTTACTAGATGACTCTTTCACACGATCCATTGTCCTGTAAATGTTTCAAACGTGATCTTCAGGATCCATACATGGAATTTGAGTCAATGTATCTGCCCCTATATAACTCTTATCAAGTGAATTTTAATGACAACGAGAAAATTTCCTTGGCAAATTTTTTTTATGTAAATCCTTACTGTATGGCTCTTTCACACGATCCATTGTCCTGTAAATGTTTCAAACGTGATCTTCAGGACCCATACATGGAATTTTAATCAATGTATCTGAACCCATATAACTCTTATCAAATGAATTTTGATGGCAACGAGAAAATTTCCTTGGAAATTTTTTTTTTATGTAAATCCTTACTGGATGACTCTTTCACACGATCCATTGTAATGTAAATGTTTCAAACGTGATCTTCAGGACCCATTCGTGGAATTTGAATCAATGTATCTGCCCCCATATAACTCTTATCAAATGAATTTTAATGACAACGAGAAAATTTCCTTGGCGAAATTTTTTTCATGTAAATCCTTACTGGATGACTCTTTCACACGATCCATTGGCATGAAAATGTTTCAAACGTGATCTTCCGGGTATATATATGGAATTTGAGTCAATGTATCTGCCCCCATATAACTCTTATCAAAGGAATTTCAATGACAACGAGAAAATTTCCTTGGCGAATCTTTTTTCATGTAAATCCTTACTAGATGACTCTTTCACACGATCCATTGTCCTGAAAATGTTTCAAACGAGATCTTCATTACCCATACATGGAATTTGAGTCAATGTATCTGCCCCCATATGACTCTAATCAAGTGAATTTTAATGACAACGAGAAAATTTCCTTGGCAAAATTTTTTTTGTGTAAATCCTTACTGGATGGCTCTTTCACACGATCCATTGTCCTGTAAATGTTTCAAACGAGATCTTCAGGACCCATACATGGAATTTGAGTCAATGTATCTGCCCCCATATAACTCTTATCAAGTGAATTTTAATGACAACGAGAAAATTTCCTTGGCGAAATTTTTTTCATGTAAATCCTTACTAGATGACTCTTTCACACGATCCATTGTCCTGTAAATGTTTCAAACGTGATCTTCAGGATCCATACATGGAATTTGACTCAATGTATCTGCCCCCATATATCTCTTATCAAATGAATTTTAATGACAACGAGAAAATTTCCTTGGCGAAATTTTTTTCATGTAAATCCTTACTAGATGACTCTTTCACACGATCCATTGTCCTGTAAATGTTTCAAACGAGATCTTCAGGACCCATACATGGAATTTGAGTCAATGTATCTGCCCCCATATAACTCTTATCAAATAAATTTGAATGACAACGAGAAAATTTTCTTGGCGAAATTTTTTTCATGTAAATCCTTACTGGATGACTCGTTCACACGATCCATTGTCATGAAAATGTTTCAAACGTGATCTTCCGGGTCCATACATTTAATTTGAGTCAATGTATCTGCCCCCATATAACACTTATCAAATGAATTTTAATGACAACGAGAAAATTTCCTTGGCAAAATTTTTTTCATGTAAATCCTTACTGGATGGCTCTTTCACACGATCCATTGTCCTGTAAATGTTTCAAACGTGATCTTCAGGATCCATACATGGAATTTGACTCAATGTATCTGCCCCCATATATCTCTTATCAAATGAATTTTAATGACAACGAGAAAATTTCCTTGGCGAAATTTTTTTCATGTAAATCCTTACTAGATGACTCTTTCACACGATCCATTGTCCTGTAAATGTTTCAAACGAGATCTTCAGGACCCATACATGGAATTTGAGTCAATGTATCTGCCCCCATATAACTCTTATCAAATAAATTTGAATGACAACGAGAAAATTTTCTTGGCGAAATTTTTTTCATGTAAATCCTTACTGGATGACTCGTTCACACGATCCATTGTCATGAAAATGTTTCAAACGTGATCTTCCGGGTCCATACATTTAATTTGAGTCAATGTATCTGCCCCCATATAACACTTATCAAATGAATTTTAATGACAACGAGAAAATTTCCTTGGCAAAATTTTTTTCATGTAAATCCTTACTAGATGACTCTTTCACACGATCCATTGTCCTGTAAATGTTTCAAACGTGATCTTCAGGATCCATACATGGAATTTGACTCAATGTATCTGCCCCCATATATCTCTTATCAAATGAATTTTAATGACAACGAGAAAATTTCCTTGGCGAAATTTTTTTCATGTAAATCCTTACTAGATGACTCTTTCACACGATCCATTGTCCTGTAAATGTTTCAAACGAGATCTTCAGGACCCATACATGGAATTTGAGTCAATGTATCTGCCCCCATATAACTCTTATCAAATAAATTTGAATGACAACGAGAAAATTTTCTTGGCGAAATTTTTTTCATGTAAATCCTTACTGGATGACTCGTTCACACGATCCATTGTCATGAAAATGTTTCAAACGTGATCTTCCGGGTCCATACATTTAATTTGAGTCAATGTATCTGCCCCCATATAACACTTATCAAATGAATTTTAATGACAACGAGAAAATTTCCTTGGCAAAATTTTTTTCATGTAAATCCTTACTGGATGGCTCTTTCACACGATCCATTGTCCTGTAAATGTTTCAAACGTGATCTTCAGGATCCATACATGGAATTTGAGTCAATGTATCTGCCCCCATATATCTCTTATCAAATAAATTTTAATGACAACGAGAAAATTTCCTTGGCGAAATTTTTTTCATGTAAATCCTTACTAGATGACTCTTTCACACGATCCATTGTCCTGTAAATGTTTCAAACGTGATCTTCAGGATCCATACATGAAATTTGACTCAATGTATCTGCCCCCATATATCTCTTATCAAATGAATTTTAATGACAACGAGAAAATTTCCTTGGCGAAATTTTTTTTATGTAAATCCTTACTAGATGACTCTTTCACACGATCCATTGTCCTGTAAATGTTTCAAACGTGATCTTCAGGATCCATACATGGAATTTGAGTCAATGTATCTGCCTCCATATATCTCTTATCAAATAAATTTTAATGACAACGAGAAAATTTCCTTGGCGAAATTTTTTTCATGTAAATCCTTACTAGATGACTCTTTCACACGATCCATTGTCCTGTAAATGTTTCAAACGTGATCTTCAGGATCCATACATGGAATTTGACTCAATGTATCTGCCCCCATATATCTCTTATCAAATGAATTTTAATGACAACGAGAAAATTTCCTTGGCAAAATTTTTTTCATGTAAATCCTTACTAGATGACTCTTTCACACGATCCATTGTCCTGTAAATGTTTCAAACGTGATCTTCAGGATCCATACATGGAATTTGACTCAATGTATCTGCCCCCATATATCTCTTATCAAATGAATTTTAATGACAACGAGAAAATTTCCTTGGCGAAATTTTTTTCATGTAAATCCTTACTGGATGGCTCTTTCACACGATCCATTGTCCTGTAAATGTTTCAAACGTGATCTTCAGGATCCATACATGGAATTTGAGTCAATGTATCTGCCTCCATATATCTCTTATCAAATAAATTTTAATGACAACGAGAAAATTTCCTTGGCGAAATTTTTTTCATGTAAATCCTTACTAGATGACTCTTTTACACGATCCATTGTCCTGTAAATGTTTCAAACGTGATCTTCAGGATCCATACATGGAATTTGACTCAATGTATCTGCCCCCATATATCTCTTATCAAATGAATTTTAATGACAACGAGAAAATTTCCTTGGCAAAATTTTTTTCATGTAAATCCTTACTAGATGACTCTTTCACACGATCCATTGTCCTGTAAATGTTTCAAACGTGATCTTCAGGATCCATACATGGAATTTGACTCAATGTATCTGCCCCCATATATCTCTTATCAAATGAATTTTAATGACAACGAGAAAATTTCCTTGGCGAAATTTTTTTCATGTAAATCCTTACTAGATGACTCTTTCACACGATCCATTGTCCTGTAAATGTTTCAAACGAGATCTTCAGGACCCATACATGGAATTTGAGTCAATGTATCTGCCCCCATATAACTCTTATCAAATAAATTTGAATGACAACGAGAAAATTTTCTTGGCGAAATTTTTTTCATGTAAATCCTTACTGGATGACTCGTTCACACGATCCATTGTCATGAAAATGTTTCAAACGTGATCTTCCGGGTCCATACATTTAATTTGAGTCAATGTATCTGCCCCCATATAACACTTATCAAATGAATTTTAATGACAACGAGAAAATTTCCTTGGCAAAATTTTTTTCATGTAAATCCTTACTGGATGGCTCTTTCACACGATCCATTGTCCTGTAAATGTTTCAAACGTGATCTTCAGGATCCATACATGGAATTTGACTCAATGTATCTGCCCCCATATATCTCTTATCAAATGAATTTTAATGACAACGAGAAAATTTCCTTGGCGAAATTTTTTTCATGTAAATCCTTACTGGATGACTCGTTCACACGATCCATTGTCCTGTAAATGTTTCAAACGTGATCTTCAGGATCCATACATGGAATTTGAGTCAATGTATCTGCCTCCATATATCTCTTATCAAATAAATTTTAATGACAACGAGAAAATTCCCTTGGCAAAATTTTTTTTGTGTAAATCCTTACTGGATGGCTCTTTCACACGATCCATTGTCCTGTAAATGTTTCAAACGTGATCTTCAGGACCCATACATGGAATTTAAGTCAATGTATCTGCCTCCATATAACTCTTATCAAATGAATTTTAATGACAACGAGAAAATTTCCTTGACGAATTTTTTTTCATGTAAATCCTTACTGGATGACTCCTTCACACGATCCATTGTCATGAAAATGTTTCAAACGTGATCTTCCGGGTCCATTCATGGAATTTGAGTCAATGTATCTGCCCCAATATAACTCTTATCAAATGAATTTTAATGACAACGAGAAAATTTCCTTGGCAAATTTTTCTCCTTGTCATTAAAATTCATTTGATAAGAGATATATGGGGGCAGATACATTGACTCAAATTCCATGTATGGGTCCTGAAGATCACGTTTGAAACATGTACAGGACAATGGATCACGTCCTGGAATATTCTTATTAAAAATCTTCCCGATGTTGCCTTGAGACTCCTGGTTAAAACTTTCAACAAGTGTTTTTCATTAGCTTACTTCCCAAAAGGATGGAAAAACGCTAAAGTAATTCTTATCCTCAAACCTGATAAAAACCCAGCAGAAACATCAAGTTATCGACCAATTAGCTTACTTTCCTCTATCAGTAAACTTTTTGAAAAAATTATCTTGTTGAGAATGATGTCTCATATAAATGAGAATTCAATTTTTTTACCAGAACAGTTTGGGTTTCGTCATGAACTACTCATCAACTTGTAAGAGTTACGAACGTGATAAAAACAAATAAATCTTCTGGGTTATCCACTGGAGTTGCTCTTCTAGACATAGAAAAAGCATTCGACAGTGTTTGGCACAAAGGTTTAATAGCAAAAATGTCTGATTTCCAGTTTCCTATTTATTTGATCAAAATGATTCAAAATTATTTAATTGATCGTACCCTTTAGGTTAGCATTCAGAATTCCGCAGGGTTCGAGCGTAGCTCCAATCTTGTATAATATTTTTACTTCTGATCTTCCAAATCTACCCGGTGGTTGTCAGAAATCGCTATTATGTGACGACACAAGTCTGTTAGCCACAGGTAGAAATCTAAGAGTGATCTGCAGTCGCCTACAAAGAAGTTTAAATATTTTCAGTGATTATCTGTCAAAATGGAAAATTAAACCAAATGCAGCAAAAACACAATTAATTATCTTTCCTCATAAGCCAAGGGCTTCTTTTCTTAAACCAAACAATAATCACATTCTCAAATTAAATGGCTTGGAATTGACATGGTCTGATCAAGCTAAATACTTAGGTTTAACGTATGACAAAAAACTCACTTTCAAGGATCACATTGCAGGAATCCAGGCAAAGTGTAATAAATATATTAAATGTTTATATCCTCTTATAAACAGAAATTCTAAGCTCTGTCTAAAAAACAAATTGTTAATTTATAAACAAGTTTTCAGACCAGCCATGCTTTATGCAGTACCAATTTGGTCAAGTTGTTGTTCCACCAGGAAGAAAACGCTTCAAAGGATTCAGAATAAAATTATGAAAATGACTTTGAATCGTCCTCCCTGGTTTAGTACAAATGAGTTACACTGACTCACAAATATAGAATCACTAGCTGAATTACCCGGCGTTGCTCAGAAATGTTTCGTGAAGGCAAGGCCGAAAAAAAAATCTCCAAGTTGTCCTGCTTAGTGAAATACTCTTGTAGTGAAACATAACTTAGACGGAAACCCGATCGAACAATACTCCGTTCATGTTCAGATTGCGAATGATCAGTGTCATATCTCAGTTCTCACAATAATCATAATTTTCAGAGTATTCTTGACAAATTGGATCAGTTTTATATTTGAACCCTTTTGTTAGGAACATTTAAAACACCTTTCTCTCTATAAATACCTTCTTAGTAACCTCCGAGTTTCATATCTATATGTGCTTGTAACGTACTTCCTCGTCACAATCGATCTACAATACCTTTGGCTTCTATGGATATAATCACTTGCTACCTCCTCTTTATAAAAATTTTATGACATCATGAATTGTTAAAAATTTTCCAACTGATAATGATTATTTTAAAACGAAAGGTTGTTTAACATCATAACTACATTCGAACTATAGAATAACGTTTTTATATAATTTATTTCACCAAGATTTTAACCATTTTGGTCGTTCATCAGAGAGGAAAACCTATAGATTAATGATTCAGTTAATACAAATGTTGTTGTAATCTTGTTTCCATCACCTTGAGTCGACAGTTTTCTCAATTTACATAAAAATGCACATTGATTGTATGATTTCGTCAATTCAGATCAATGTTGAGAATACTTATTCCCCATCCCTCTTGTGAATATTTTAGTGAACCTCACTTAGATGCTAGAAATATACTGTACTCGTGAAGAAGTACCAATTTGTCGTGAAACCCGATCAATTTTCCCTTACACTTTCCATGTTCGGGGCACTTGCTACTCTCTCTCACCCTCAAAATAACCTTATAATCTATTTTGATTTAACTTCATTTTTGTCAGTGAACTTACTACAAATCTCCCCCATGATTACCCAGAGTAGTGTAGAAAGTATCTGTGCTTTTCAAAAAATATCGACATGTGCCAAACTTGGTTTGCTATTCGTTTAGTTGTTTCGTAGTTATGCCACAGACTAACAGAGATGACAGTATGAGTAATTTCTTATAAAAATATTTTTTCGTGATGCACTAGTTCCACCTATATTGTACTGCGCGAAATATTTACTATCTGTACACCCCTTGTGTTATGTAAAAGTTTTTTTTACTAGTTGGTTTCCCCTCGTTTGTCAACACCGATCAGCTGCTTGAAGGGTTGCCTTTGTGCCAAACACTGTCGAATGCTTTTTCTATGTCTAGAAGAGCAACTCCAGTGGATAACCCGGACTTCCGGTGAAACTCTCAACGGGTGAGCACGTTGCATCGTGTTAGTCCGGAGAAAATTCGAGTATTTCGCAAGAAAGAAAGGATTTTCAGCCGTACTTTGACGATTCGACGCAGCCACACAGCGAGATTTTCGCTTGTAGTCAAGTGAAAATAAAGTCCGAAACTATAAACGAAAATTAACTGGCAATATAGCCTTAGTTGCTGTGCCATCAATTCGGCGTCATCTCAAGTGAGGTGACGCCAACCAGAAAAGAAGAAGAAAAAGTGGATAACCCAGAAGATTTATTTGTTTTTATCACGTTCGTAACTCTTACAAGTTGATGAGTAGTTGAATGTTCATGACGAAATCCAAACTGTTCTGGTAAAAAAATTGAATTCTCATTTATATGACACATCATTCTCAACAAGATAATTTTTTCAAAAAATTTACTGATAGAGGAAAGTAAGCTAATTGGTCGATAACTTGATGTTTCTGCTGGGTTTTTATCAGGTTTGAGGATAAGAATTACTTAAGCGTTTTTCCATCTTTTTGGGAAGTAAGCTAATGAAAAACACTTGTTGAAAATTTTAACCAGGAGTCTCAAGGCAACATCGGGAAGATTTTTAATAAGAATATTAAAAATTCCATCATTACCAGGAGCCTTCATGTTTTCAAGTTTCCTAATAATTGATTTAATTTCATCAACATTCGTCTCAATAATGTCATCGTGTGATAACACTTGGGTTGAAATATTCTCATATTTCAGTGAGACTTCATTCTCAATAGGACTCACAACGTTCAAATTAAAATTGTGTACACTCTCGAACTGCTGAGCAAGTTTTTGAGCTTTTTCGCCATTTGTAAGAAGTATTTGATTTCCTTCCTTGAGAGCAGGAATTGGTTTCTGAGGTTTCTTAAGAACCTTAGAAAGTTTCCAGAAAGGTTTAGAATATGGTTTAATTTGTTCAACTTCTTTAGCGAAGTTTCTTTTCGCAAAAGAGTAAATTTATGTTTAATTTCTTTTTGTAAATCCTTAACTATGTTTTTCATAGCAGTACTGTTATTTTGCCTACAATTCCACTGGACATGCTTAGCATTTAAGTCCCCTATTACGAAAAATTTCGATCGATATCTTGTAAGTTTTTGCAAATCGCCTTTAAGGAACTTTAATTGTTCGCCGGTGCATTGGAATGGCAAATATGCTCCAGCGATGAAATAAATTCCATGAATGATTTCAACTTCGATTCCCAAGCTTTTAATAACTTTAGTATTGAAAGAAGGTAAAATTCGACGTTTAATTTGCCGTTGGACAAAAATGGCAACTCCACCACCCATTCCAGTAAACCTGTCAAATCGATGAACCACATAATGTGGATTACTTTTCAATTTGACATTTGGTTTAAGAAAAGTTTCTGTCACAATGGCAATATGAATTTTGTGAACTTTGAGAAAATTATAAAATTCATCTTCCCTCGATTTCAAAGATCGAGCATTCCAATTTAAAATATTCAAATAATTATTTAACATCACTGTTAAATTTTAAATTCATTATAATACAAGTATATAATAAAAACCTGTTTTAATCCACCTAGTGCTATAATGATGCCTTTCCCATATAACTCATGTTGTCATAAATAGTACTAAGGTCGTCTTCAAAAACCTTCTCTTTGAATCTTGCACAGAAACAAAACTGTGTGTTTGGACATAGACTAGCATAACATTTTCAATTTATAAATATTGTTGAGCCCAGTTGATAATTTTTTTCTATTTTTTCATGTTCACTCTAAATGACGAATTAAAATTTTAAACACATTCTACCCTTTTGTTCCGGAACCGGAAGTAGGATCATATCGAAAGACAATAGCAGTTTATCACATCGTAAATCCTATTATTTAAGTCTAAGTTTTTAAAAATATACTCAGCCGTCTCTGAGCAAATGAAGAGAATTCTGCTTTTGAATTTTTGACCACTATTTCCGGTAGGAAGAGTTGTTCATCAAAACGCGAGATAATTAAGTTCTCACATGTTTCTATCTTATGTCTCCCCGTGTGTCTATGATGGCATTTGGTTTGCAATCGAACGGCGTCGACTGGGTGCTATCGACTTCTGCGAAATGGCTTATAAGTTGAAGTCCATCCTACTTCGCAATATTTATCATAGGATGTATATCATCCTGTTTTTAAATATATTATTTATTTTATATTGCATCGTATTATATTAGTTTATATTATGCTGTATTATATTAATATGTGCAACATTATATTATTACTATTATTACTATTATTATTATTATTATTATTATTATTATTATTATTATTATTATTATTATTATTATTATTATTATTATTATTATTATTATTATTATTATTATTTATTAATTTATTTATTTATATACTAAGTAAATTTCTTAAGTCTATCTTTAAAATTAACACATGAAATGGAAAAGTCGAAAAAATCATAGACATTGTTAAAAATACAACACATCCCCCTTATGGGTTCGTTCTGTCCATAATCAGTACGTTGATGGTCAAGTCTTAAAAAGTTCCTCGATCTTAAAGTTCTAGTACGTTAATATTAACTCGAGAAAGTATATATGGAGCGTCAATTTGACCGATTAGAAATTTTCCAATGAAAGCGGCCCTAAAGATATTCCTCCTTTTGGCAAGCGTGTCCATACCAAGCAATCTGCAGCGATCTGTATAGAGTGGTAATTCTGTAGGGTTTCGCCATGGCAGAGGTCTTAGAGCATAACGAATGAACCTAGCTTGAACTGATTCAATTCGGTTAATCCAGACATCTATGTAAGGACTCCAAACTACAGATGACGTTTCAAGGACTGATCGCACAAGGGTGAAGTACAGTGATCGAAGATAATATGGATCTTTGAACTCTTTCGCTATTTTGAATATGAATCCAAGATTTCGGTTGGCTTGAGCAATAATATGACAGTAGTGGTCTCTGAAGGATAGCTGTGTATCCAGTAGTACACCAAGATCTCTGACAACTGATACTTTCTCGAGACATTCTCCGGAAACAGTGTAGCTCCAAACAACAGGCTTTTTCTTGCATGTGAGGGTAACTACAGAACATTTGGATACACTTAGCGTCAATCGGTTACGCGTACACCAATCACAGAAAACATCGAGCTGTTTTTGCAAAACAATGCAGTCCTCTTCGAATCGAATGATGAGGAAGAGTTTTAGATCATCTGCATAAATAAGCTTACATCCTGGTGGCAGGATAAAGCAAATATCATTAAAAAATAAAGAAAACAGCAAAGGTCCTAGGTTGCTACCCTGAGGTACGCCTGACAAGTTGGAGAAATTATCTGACTCGGTATTTCCAAGTTTGACAGAGAGAGTTCTACCTACGAGATACGATCTAATCCATTCAGTGAACGTTTTGGAAGCGCTCAGTTTTCGAATTTTCGCAAGTAAAATAGCGTGATCGAATGCTCCTTTGAGATCAGTATAAATCGTGTCCACCTGTGCCCCATCTTCCATACTTCGAATGCAATGCGATGTAAACTGAGCAAGGTTTGTAGCTGTAGATCTGCCTGGGAAAAATCCATGTTGATCTGTCGATATGTATGTTTTAATTTCACTGAACAGAACATTGCTCACGGGGACGGGTATAGCGTGATGGGTAAGTCGATACCCTTTCACGCAGCCCACCTGGGTTCGATTCCCAACCCTGCACATAGGGTCAGAAAATTTTTCTGGCCGGAAAGGCGAATGATCTTAAGGTTAAAACCTCTATAATCGAAACAAAATAATAAATAATAGACATTGCTCACGAGAATCTCGAATAATTTAGATCCGGCGCAGAATGATGTAATTCCACGATAGTTTTCTACATTTTGCTTATTTCCTTTTTTAAATACGGGAAACATGTATGATTTTTTCCAGCATTGCGGAAATATTCCTTGCGAGAGCGACTGATTGAATATAAGTTTTAAGGAAGAGCACAAAGCATTTGCACATCTTTTTAATATAATAGCAGGAATGCCATCTGGACCAGACGATGATGATGACTTCAACTTATTCAATGCAGTGAGTATATCAGCGTTGGTGAACTGGATGTTATTAAGGCTTAAGTACATCACAAGACCGTACTCCTTGCGTTTGTTATTCACAAAAGACCAGAAACGTTTTGGATTCTGTTTAAGGTTGGCTTGAATCTGTAGAACATATCTCGAATAAAGGAAGCGATTATACGCCTTATAATTGTTGCTGGCATGAGTGAATTCTCGTTTGGTAGTAGGATTACGTCGAATTGTATAGTGCCGAAGTGCAGCTGCTCTTAAACGTTTTAGTTGATGAAGGTGTCGATTTGACCAAGGTGGTTTTGGTCGAGGACGAGGGGCTGGTACATGTAGTCTAAACAAATAGTTGAGCACAGATGTAAATCTTTCCACCGCTACATTGACGTCTTTTGCATTGTCCAAGAGTAATTCCCAATCGATTGACTCCAATGAACTATTAAGTTTAAGAAAATCGGTTTTAAAAAAATCAAATTCTACATCTTGGACCACATCATTGAAACAGATTTTTTGGTAGCATGTTAATTCAGCCAACAGAGGAGGATGATGGCAATCTATACCAACAAGTGCTTCATCAGCTTGACGCACGTGACAGTTCGCTAACGCTTCCTCGTTAACGAACAAAAGATCCAAAGTGCGATTCAATATATTAGTCACTGTACAAATTTGAATCATGTTCAATAAAGACATCCCGTCTAACAGAGTGCTACTAGATCCCGACACGACTGAGGATGACGGATCGACAGACGCAAATCCATAGGAAGTGTCTTTCCACACAATACCAGGTTGATTGTAATCACCAAATATTAGATGAGAGGTTGAAGGGTCAAGCAAGTTTGCTACATTCATCGCGGAGTCAATATGCTGTTTTACTATGCTTGCATTAATTGCCAAATCTGGCGGAATATATACTACACCGACGCATACGTTGAAATCTTGACTACCTATGTTCACCCAAAGCTGTTCGAGAGTAATGTTACAATTTTTGTTTGCTTTAGACATTAACCTATTAGTTACAGCGACGAGTACACCACCACCTCTTGTTTTACCAAAAATTTTTGGATCGCGATCGTTCCGATAAACTGTGTATCCAGGACCAAACAACTGCAGTGAGGAGATGTCATCGTTCAGCCATGTCTCGGACAGTACAATTACGTCATATTCTGCATAATAAACAGCAACGAAGAGGTCGTCGATTTTTGTGCGCAGGCCTCTCACGTTCTGGTAATAGATTCTGAGTTGTGTAGTAGTTGAATCATCGTCGGGTATCTGCAATCCAGATTTGTTTTGAGGAGGTGCAGCTTGTAGCTTTGTAGCTTCAGAGGGACATATACCCTCCCTGGCTTTACCTGGAGAAAAAATCATGGCGGCACCAGGATCTGGGATGACAGTCGATATGCGAGTGATGGGAACAGAAGCGGAGACATATTTTTCCAAACGTTGACGGCAAACAGCAGTTGACGACTGAGTCGGAAGCATCTGTGTCAATTGGTGGCTGCAAACGGTAGTAATTTTGAGAAGGAGCAGTATCATGTGTAGCTTCGAGAGGACATACACTCTCATTAGTTTTACCTGGAGAAAAGTTCAAGGCGGTATCAGGATCTAGAGAAGAAATCATGGCGGATGAATCATCTGGGATGACGGTCGACAGGCGAGAGACGGTAACTGAATCGGAAGCATCTTTTTCACACAGTAAACAGGTGTTGACGGAGACGGAATCGGAAGCATCTATTTCAATCAATGGCTGCAAACAGTAGTTGTTTTGAGGAGGAGCAGTATCATGTGAAGCTTCGAGAGGACATATACCCTCGCTAGTTTTACCTGGAGAAAAAATCATGTCGATAACAGGAACTAGAGAGAAAGGCATGGCGGTATCGGAATCTGGAGATGACTTCATGGCGGCATCAAGTGATTGCTATTCAGCACGGTGAATATATTGGCGTCTCCGTTCAACAAGTTTCTTATACACTGGGCATTCCAAACTGTATTGTATTGTGTCCAAGTTTAATTTCTGATTTTTGTTCATCTGAGTACAGTTAGCACAGCACAGTGTTGTTGATTCGCAAACAGCCGAAGCATGTTCACCAGCACATTTAGAACATATTTAAGGATGATTGCACTCATTGCTTTTATGTCCATAGGCACAACATTTAAAACAACGCACAATCCCGAAGCATTCAAACACTCCACATCTTTCCCAACCAATGTTCACACGACCTAACTTCAGCATGGAGTCATTAGCATCAGCGTTCACCTCGATTATAAAATTGTAAGCCGTGATGTCGTTAGGCACTGATTTGAAACATGAATTTAATTTCAAATCAGTCAAGTTAACTGCTTCATTCTGTTCTATAATACATTCCTTAAGATCGCTTTCAGAGAGCTTATCAGCCACACCAACAATCTTCAGTCTAGGTTTCATCGGTTTTGGTACTGAGATCTCGTAGTTTTCGCCAAGCTTTTCTTTAACGACGGCAACTGCTGGTTCTACAGCTTCAGCACATTTTACACCAAGAATGATACTACCATTATTACCTTCGCGAACAGTTTGAATTTTATTCGAAACACGATCAATATTATCACTTAGATCGCTCTTCGTTTTCTTGGCAGTTTGATTAACTACTTTCGGGCGAACAACGATTACGCATTCATTTTTACGAGATTGTTTCAAAGGCACACGAAGACACCGTGTATTAACGAACGACGGTGAGCAAGAGCCATCACTGGGAGATTTTGGTGGAATAGCCGTATCATTATTGTCAGTTCTAGGCCGCTTTCGATATCTAAGGTTTTGACGAGGGCCTCTCGGAGTGACATCTTTCCTGTTGCGATTTTTTAACACTTCAGCAAATGATTTTTGTTCTGTATTTCCAGATAATTCCCGCAACAAGTCACTTTTTATGTTTCCTACTGCATTTTCTATTTGCTTGCCTACATCATATTCTAATATTTCACCTTTTCAATCAATTCATTCTTCAACAGCTCAACATTCTCACTCATTTTTGCTAAAATTCCATTACATTTGGCTATGATTTCATTGTGACCAGATTGATGCTTGCGACAACCATGGCAAAGATATTTCAAGCCACGATTAGTTTCCATTGCTTTCAGTCCTTGTTTATCAATATCGTCAGTACATTTTAGGTGCAGTATTACATTACACGGGCCGTAACAAAACACTTTATCGCTGTCCTCTTTTATAGCTTTCGCACAGGCGCCGCATTGTAAAGTTGTCGTCATCTCGCCCGTGGTCGCTGACCCGTAGGTCACCAACCGAACAGAACAATAGATCCACTTCTAATAAACTTTTTTAATTGTAACCTTCGGAGAAGATTCACTTAACTCAGCATATGAATATTAATCCACCAATGATTGCACAGAAACCGCTGAGCGTTGAACTTTACGTAGATATAAGAAACTCCATTCAACTTAACGCGGAACACAGAGAAAATGTGGTTTAAACGCGGAGATAAACTAATCGCATTCAACCTTACAAGTGATCTTCAGTTATATTATAATAATAATAATAATAATAATAATAATAATAATAATAATGATAATTATTATTATTATTATTATTATTATTATTATTATTATTATTATTATTATTATTATTATTACTATTTTTATTATTATTATTATTATTATTATTATTATTATTATTATTATTTAATTATTATCGATAGTGTTATTTCTATTGATATAGACATTATTAATATTATTAGAAGAGACATCTTCTATTTTCAGCAGTGCTGCGACGAAAGAAGAGTATAGATGATACTGCGACATTTACATACCTTCTTAACAGAGAACCTTAGAAAGCTTCCTTTAAGTCTTAGAATGTGGTTTAATTTGTTCAATATCTTTAGTGAAATTTTCATTTCGCAAAAGAGTAAATCTATGTTGATTTCTTTTTGTAAATCCTTTACTATGTTTTTCATAGCAGGATTACGAGAACGTTGATATTGTCGTTGACGAACATTTCATAACATTTTTGTAGGCAAAATAATACTAATGGCAAAATACTTCATAATCAACTCTCTGCTGGTTACTTCGCAGTTCTTTATCCCAGTAATCCGACTTGTTTCTCTTCCGTGAAGAACCCCTCTACAATTGATCTGGGTGTAACAGATTAAAGTCACATTTGTAGTGAACTCAGATCATCTTCCTGTAACATTCCGACTTTTCAACGAAGCTATAATTAATCCAATTAGTTCTATATTTAACTATCATAGAGCTATTTGGCTGGATTACAGATCTCACATTGAAAATCATGTGAATCATGAAACTATTTTAGAAATTTCTGCGCACATAGACACAGCAATAGATAATTTGAATTATTACATTATCGAATCTAGGAATCTACCAGTTCCCAGGGGGCCAACTAAATTAAATTCTCCTATCATCGATGACAATCTTCAACTGCTCATTCGGTCGAACAATGTTCAACTAGACATGCTTCTGTGACAATAGCATGCTTCTGTCATAATTTCGTGAAATATTATCTTTAAAAATTATAAAATTCATCTTTACTCAATTTTGAAGATCGAGCATTATAATTTAAAATGTTCAAATAATTATTTAACATAATTGTTAAATTTAAAATTCATTTTCATATTATTTGCAAACTGCCATCCAACTTTAAATGATTCAAAATGTGATGAAGTTAAATTTATTCGGACGATCATTTGAAAAGGCTGTTCTGGTAAGTAGATCAGTTTATTTTCCGTTATATCTCCTAAATCATCGTTTGAAGAAGCGAATGATATTGAAGGAATACTGGAAGATAGATGTCTACTGTTGCGCTAGTGTAACTGTCATTAGAAGAAGTTAGTTAGAAGACGAATTGGAAGCCCGAGTAAAGTCTAACATCAAAATTAGAACAAATTGGTATTTGATTATGATAGCAACATCAGATTGAAATCCTGATATGATATCGACTCATCAAATTTTCAATTAATATCACATTGTGTTATCATTTTGATGTTTAAAGGCAGTAGTTTTGTGAAACTCAAAAAATGAAAATATTAAAATCAACAACTTAGTGAATCCATTGTAATAGAGCAAATTTCAAAAGGCAACACAAAAGTACAAAGTTAAGTTTCAATGGAAGAATTATTCCTTCAATTCTTTTGTTGCCTTTTACAAAAATGCTTTGACATCCTGCCGAGATCCTGCAGTTGACCGCAACCATAACCGCGAAGAAACGATTTTTTCAACATTTTCTCAACTTTTACGCAAATAATGCAAATAATCTTTCTTTTTAACCACGAGAATATTGGTGTCAAATCACACGTCTGTGAGGCATTAGATAAGTTGACGATCATCGGTACCACGTTTGTCTGAAGCAGGTCAATCTGAATAGTGGCTTTGGCATTCCCATCTCGCTGATCGTCTGCCGTAGAAGCTTATTTCAGAATTTGATATGAGAAATATATTTGACATCATCGATTTCCTTCTAGATACGTTAAGTATCCGATCCTGTAACAAATTTTGAGTTTAGTTAAAAAAACGTGATTAATCCACCTAGCAGTGAGATGATACCTTTTTTTATCAATCCGCATGTGTTTTTTTGCATGGATATTCTTAGGTGTTTTAGTTCTCATGACATTATTTTAATTATCGTCGTTTCAAACGGCAAATTGAGATTTTAATCACTCATTACCCTGTAATTTCGAATCTGCAAATCGTATCGAATTTCAATCTTAACGTGTGACATTCGATTGAACATTCCATGAGATGTCGAAGTAAGTTCCACTTTAGAGTTTTTCGTCATTATTTATGGTACTTCCAGAGCTGGTATTCAGGAACTAGCATAACCCAAAATGATTCGAATGGCCATAAATTAATACGCCAAACAATTTACATCTTCTATATCGGTATGAATTTTAAAAATTCATCATCTGTAATTCCAGAATCGGATAAAATTCATCAATTTTGTATGGGACCTTATGTCCTTTAATTTGAATTTTTGTTTTTGAAGTTCGATTTGGCCTTTTTGAAAAAATGATTAAACTTTGAGAAACGATTCGAAACTGGATCCGGAGTTCTAAGATCGGTGTAGCCGAAATCAGATAAATTCACTTGAGGAGTGTGTAGACATCTTTGAGAAATTGTAGTGCGAATTAAAATTTGGGGGTACATTCCGAATCCAAAAAAGAATACCGCTTAAACTGAAATAAATTTATTTGGTAATCGACTATTCAAATTTGCAAACCCGATAAACCTGATTAATTTATGTGAAATGGACATTTTTATACTAATCACCCTATATCTCCTAAACCAGAAATCGGATCTGACTAATTTTTATAGGATTTTAAGACCTCTCATTTGAATCATAGATGATTCTTAGATTTCATTTGAATCTTAGATCGGTTCAGCCATCTACGAGAAAAATGAATTGCATTATTTTAATTTCGTTTCACATGTCATCCTGTGGTTCCGAAATCAGAAGTCGGATCCAAATTTGGAAGTATACTAGTTTTCATATGCATCTGAGTTTGTAGAAAACGGTTTAGCCATCTCCGAAAAAATTGAGTGAAATTATTTGTCACACACGCATTTGCTGATCTCGACGAACTGAGTCGTATGGTATATGGAAGTTATGTTCTTCCAGCTTTTATTGCTGTAAGTAGTTTAAATCAATATAATTATGGAATTACTTTCAACTCGAAAATGCTGATATCATCTGGTTTATAAATGCCATATTCGAATATAAAAATATAAAATCGGTCCAAGGCAAATTGTCATTAAAAAGGATGCTACACAGTCTTTTGGGCACTTAGAAACAATTGTATGTCACAGTATAAAAATCGTGTTTTCCGTTGCTCCCAAGCATTTCTTTGTCATACAGTGCTCAAAACTTCTACTGCTGGAATAAGGGGAAAAGTCGTTTACACAAAAATATTAATATCTCCGTAAAAAATGGGCGGATTTTAACAAACTATGGCTTGTTGGATAGCTATTACCGTGCGGAATCTAAGTCTAAAAACGTATTCTGTTTTCAAGGTCAATTATGACAGATACTGTCAAAAAACTGAAAATTTTGACATAAAACTCCGTATAACTCAAAAAGTAAACATCCTATCTCAAAACCATTCAATAGCGTTTTGGGTGACGGGGAGACCTTTCATTTGCAACTAGTTTGATCAAAATCGGTCCAGCCATCTCTGAGATCTCGACCTCATAGTTGACAACACACATACAGACACCCACACATACACACACACGGACATTTGCTCAGTTCGTTGAGCTGAATCGATTGGTATATGTCATTCGGCCCTCCGGGCCTCGGAAAAATTTTCTAAAGTTTGAGCGAATTCTATACCTATTTTTTATATATATAAAAAAAGGTAAAAAATGTTTCGATATTTGTAATCATACGACGTCGCGAAGTTCATTCCAAAGTTTTTAGACCATTATTTAAAGTGCATCCAGAAATCGGGGACCTGGATGGCGAAAATAATCTTGGATATCTTGGAACTTTAATAAACTTTTATAAAGAAACCGTCTAACTAAATCTTTATAATTTTGAGTCGCAGGACTAATTCTGCATTAAATGATTGTAAATTATAAGTCTACACAAGAACTAAAAATTTACTGAAGACATTCTTCTTCTATCTGTGGTCAGAAGCGAGATAATCGTTCACTGTCCCAATTAGTCGAAAAAACAAATGATCTGGGATATGTACCTTATTCCCGGATTCCTAATTCACGTTCCCTGTGTTGTAGGAGACTTCACTGTAAAACGTTCGGTCTTCAGAGCTTCTAAATTCGTATTTCAAAATGCGAGTTGTGTGAGATAAAGTAGATAACTCAATTTAATGTTATAATGTTGTAATGCTACAGTTTTGGATATGAGAAGGACAAAGAGAGCATTTTTATACTGTGCTCAAATAGCCACACTGCTATTCACGGTGGATGAGGGATGGAAGCGACGCAACGAGTGTGCCTTGACAGAAACTACCTGCAAACAACTTTGTGAAACAACACTGCTTGTCATATAACCGAACATTTTCCATCTCATGATAGCTAGCACTTACAGCTAGCAATCGCAAAAAGTTCGCATTCCAAATCACCTAAGTTCGAAACCGAATTCTCTCCGCGGTAGTGTGAGAAGAAGATTGCACGAAATCTTTTTTCTTGCTTGCGACTAATATGGAGATTACATAAAATCTTTTTTCTTGCTTGCGAGTAATATCGCCTAAATGTATACTATCCCCTTTTTTGCTGTTCTATTTTTAGATTATGCTCGTGACGTGTCATTTGTATCGATTTTCAGTTATGCCCTGTAAATTTAAAGTAGTTTATTTTACTTGTTCTTGTCTAAGCGAACGAGCGTTTAAATTTTTTGCCTGACAGGACATTTCAAATAATTGGACTTATGATTTCCATCACAATTAGAACATGAAAATTTATCAGTGGATTCATTCATTGGACAGACGTCTTTCAAATGCGATTTACCACGATTCAAACACCGTATATCCACATGATAGTTTCTGGTACCATGGCCATGGCAACGACGACATTGAGTTGAGTTTACAATACTCATTGTCATTAAAATTCATTTGATGAGAGTTATATGGGGGCAGATACATTGACTCAAATTCCATGTATGGGTCCTGAAGATCACGTTTGTTTCAAAGGCACACGAAGACACCGTGTATTAACGAACGACGGTGAGCAAGACCATCACTGGGAGATTTTGGTGGAATAGCCGTATCATTATTGTCAGTTCTAGGCCGCTTTCGAGATCTAAGGTTTTGACGAGGGCCTCTCGGAGTGACATCTTTCCTGTTGCGATTTTTTAACACTTCATCAAATGATTTTTGTTCTGTATTTCCAGATAATTCCCGCAACAAGTCACTTTTTATGTTTCCTACTGCATTTTCTATTTGCTTGCCTACATCATATTCTAATATTTCACCTTTTCAATCAATTCATTCTTCTACAGCTCAACATTCTCACTCATTTTTGCTAAAATGCCATTACATTTGGCTATGATTTCATTGTGACCAGATTGATGCTTGCGACAACCATGGCAAAGATATTTCAAGCCACGATTAGTTTCCATTGCTTTCAGTCCTTGTTTATCAATATCGTCAGTACATTTTAGGTGCAGTATTACATTACACGGGCCGTAACAAAACACTTTATCGCTGTCCTCTTTTATAGCTTTCGCACAGGCGCCGCATTGTAAAGTTGTCGTCATCTCGCCCGTGGTCGCTGACCCGTAGGTCACCAACCGAACAGAACAATAGATCCACTTCTAATAAACTTTTTTAATTGTAACCTTCGGAGAAGATTCACTTAACTCAGCATATGAATATTAATCCACCAATGATTGCACAGAAACCGCTGAGCGTTGAACTTTACGTAGATATAATAAACTCCATTCAACTTAACGCGGAACACAGAGAAAATTTGGTTTAAACGCGGAGATAAACTATTCGCATTCAACCTTACAAGTGATCTTCAGTTATATTATAATAATAATAATAATAATAATAATAATAATAATAATAATAATAATAATAATAATAATAATAATAATAATGATAATAATAATAATAATTATTATTATTATTATTATTTTTATTATTATTATTATTATTATTATTATTATTATTATTATTATTATTATTTAATTATTATCGATAGTGTTATTTCTATTGATATAGACATTATTAATATTATTAGAAGAGACATCTTCTATTTTCAGCAGTGCTGCGACGAAAGAAGAGTGTAGATGATACTGCGACATTTACATACCTTCTTAACAGAGAACCTTAGAAAGCTTCCTTTAAGTCTTAGAATGTGGTTTAATTTGTTCAATATCTTTAGTGAAATTTTCATTTCGCAAAAGAGTAAATCTATGTTGATTTCTTTTTGTAAATCCTTTACTATGTTTTTCATAGCAGGATTACGAGAACGTTGATATTGTCGTTGACGAACATTTCATAACATTTTTGTAGGCAAAATAATACTAATGGCAAAATACTTCATAATCAACTCTCTGCTGGTTACTTCGCAGTTCTTTATCCCAGTAATCCGACTTGTTTCTCTTCCGTGAAGAACCCCTCTACAATTGATCTGGGTGTAACAGATTAAAGTCACATTTGTAGTGAACTCAGATCATCTTCCTGTAACATTCCGACTTTTCAACGAAGCTATAATTAATCCAATTAGTTCTATATTTAACTATCATAGAGCTATTTGGCTGGATTACAGATCTCACATTGAAAATCATGTGAATCATGAAACTATTTTAGAAATTTCTGCGCACATAGACACAGCAATAGATAATTTGAATTATTACATTATCGAATCTAGGAATCTACCAGTTCCCAGGGGGCCAACTAAATTAAATTCTCCTATCATCGATGACAATCTTCAACTGCTCATTCGGTCGAACAATGTTCAACTAGACATGCTTCTGTGACAATAGCATGCTTCTGTCATAATTTCGTGAAATATTATCTTTAAAAATTATAAAATTCATCTTTACTCAATTTTGAAGATCGAGCATTATAATTTAAAATGTTCAAATAATTATTTAACATAATTGTTAAATTTAAAATTCATTTTCATATTATTTGCAAACTGCCATCCAACTTTAAATGAATCAAAATGTGATGAAGTTAAATTTATTCGGACGATCATTTGAAAAGGCTGTTCTGGTAAGTAGATCAGTTTATTTTCCGTTATATCTCCTAAATCATCGTTTGAAGAAGCGAATGACATTGAAGGAATACTGGAAGATAGATGTCTACTGTTGCGCTAGTGTAACTGTCATTAGAAGAAGTTAGTTAGAAGACGAATTGGAAGCCCGAGTAAAGTCTAACATCAAAATTAGAACAAATTGGTATTTGATTATGATAGCAACATCAGATTGAAATCCTGATATGATATCGACTCATCAAATTTTCAATTAATATCACATTGTGTTATCATTTTGCTGTTTAAAGGCAATAGTTTTGTGAAACTCAAAAATGAAAATATTAAAATCAACAACTTAGTGAATCCATTGTAATAGAGCAAATTTCAAAAGGCAACACAAAAATACAAAGTTAAGTTTCAATGGAAGAATTCTTTTCAATTCTTTTGTTGCCTTTTACAAAAATGCTTTGACATCCTGCCGAGATCCTGCAGTTGACCGCAACCATAACCGCGAAGAAACGATTTTTTCAACATTTTCTCAACTTTTACGCAAATAATGCAAATAATCTTTCTTTTTAACCACGAGAATATTGGTGTCAAATCACACGTCTGTGAGGCATTAGATAAGTTGGCGATCATCGGTACCACGTTTGTCTGAAGCAGGTCAATCTGAATAGTGGCTTTGGCATTCCCATCTCGCTGATCGTCTGCCGTAGAAGCTTATTTCAGAATTTGATATGAGAAATATATTTGACATCATCGATTTCCTTCTAGATACGTTAAGTATCCGATCCTGTAACAAATTTTGAGTTTAGTTAAAAAAACGTGATTAATCCACCTAGCAGTGAGATGATACCTTTTTTTATCAATCCGCATGTGTTTTTTTGCATGGATATTCTTAGGTGTTTTAGTTCTCATGACATTATTTTAATTATCGTCGTTTCAAACGGCAAATTGAGATTTTAATCACTCATTACCCTGTAATTTCGAATCTGCAAATCGTATCGAATTTCAATCTTAACGTGTGACATTCGATTGAACATTCCATGAGATGTCGAAGTAAGTTCCACTTTAGAGTTTTTCGTCATTATTTATGGTACTTCCAGAGCTGGTATTCAGGAACTAGCATAACCCAAAATGATTCGAATGGCCATAAATTAATACGCCAAACAATTTACATCTTCTATATCGGTATGAATTTTAAAAATTCATCATCTGTAATTCCAGAATCGGATAAAATTCATCAATTTTGTATGGGACCTTATGTCCTTTAATTTGAATTTTTGTTTTTGAAGTTCGATTTGGCCTTTTTGAAAAAATGATTAAACTTTGAGAAACGATTCGAAACTGGATCCGGAGTTCTAAGATCGGTATAGCCGAAATCAGATAAATTCACTTGAGGAGTGTGTAGACATCTTTGAGAAATTGTAGTGCGAATTAAAATTTGGGGGTACATTCCGAATCCAAAAAAGAATACCGCTTAAACTGAAATAAATTTATTTGGTAATCGACTATTCAAATTTGCAAACCCGATAAACCTGATTAATTTATGTGAAATGGACATTTTTATACTAATCACCCTATATCTCCTAAACCAGAAATCGGATCTGACTAATTTTTATAGGATTTTAAGACCTCTCATTTGAATCATAGATGATTCTTAGATTTCATTTGAATCTTAGATCGGTTCAGCCATCTACAAGAAAAATGAATTGCATTATTTTAATTTCGTTTCACATGTCATCCTGTGGTTCCGAAATCAGAAGTCGGATCCAAATTTGGAAGTATACTAGTTTTCATATGCATCTGAGTTTGTAGAAAACGGTTTAGCCATCTCCGAAAAAATTGAGTGAAATTATTTGTCACACACGCATTTGCTGATCTCGACGAACTGAGTCGTATGGTATATGGAAGTTATGTTCTTCCAGCTTTTATTGCTGTAAGTAGTTTAAATCAATATAATTATGGAATTACTTTCAACTCGAAAATGCTGATATCATCTGGTTTATAAATGCCATATTCGAATATAAAAATATAAAATCGGTCCAAGGCAAATTGTCATTAAAAAGGATGCTACACAGTCTTTTGGGCACTTAGAAACAATTGTATGTCACAGTATAAAAATCGTGTTTTCCGTTGCTCCCAAGCATTTCTTTGTCATACAGTGCTCAAAACTTCTACTGCTGGAATAAGGGGAAAAGTCGTTTACACAAAAATATTAATATCTCCGTTAAAAATGGGCGGATTTTAACAAACTATGGCTTGTTGGATAGCTATTACCGTGCGGAATCTAAGTCTAAAAACGTATTCTGTTTTCAAGGTCAATTATGACAGATACTGTCAAAAAACTGAAAATTTTGACATAAAACTCCGTATAACTCAAAAAGTAAACATCCTATCTCAAAACCATTCAATAGCGTTTTGGGTGACGGGGAGACCTTTCATTTGCAACTAGTTTGATCAAAATCGGTCCAGCCATCTCTGAGATCTCGATCTCATAGTTGACAACACACATACAGACACCCACACATACACACACACGGACATTTGCTCAGTTCGTTGAGCTGAATCGATTGGTATATGTCATTCGGCCCTCCGGGCCTCGGAAAAATTTTCTAAAGTTTGAGCGAATTCTATACCTATTTTTTATATATATAAAAAAAGGTAAAAAATGTTTCGATATTTGTAATCATACGACGTCGCGAAGTTCATTCCAAAGTTTTTAGACCATTATTTAAAGTGCATCCAGAAATCGGGGACCTGGATGGCGAAAATAATCTTGGATATCTTGGAACTTTAATAAACTTTTATAAAGAAACCGTCTAACTAAATCTTTATAATTTTGAGTCGCAGGACTAATTCTGCATTAAATGATTGTAAATTATAAGTCTAAAAGAAATAAAAGTAAATTACAAGAACTAAAAATTTACTGAAGACATTCTTCTTCTATCTGTGGTCAGAAGCGAGATAATCGTTCACTGTCCCAATTAGTCGAAAAAACAAATGATCTGGGATATGTACCTTATTCCCGGATTCCTAATTCACGTTCCCTGTGTTGTAGGAGACTTCACTGTAAAACGTTCGGTCTTCAGAGCTTCTAAATTCGTATTTCAAAATGCGAGTTGTGTGAGATCAAGTAGATAACTCAATTTAATGTTATAATGTTGGAATGCTACAGTTTTGGATATGAGAAGGACAAAGAGAGCATTTTTATACTGTGCTCAAATAGCCACACTGCTATTCACGGTGAATGAGGAATGGAAGCGACGCAACGAGTGTGCCTTGACAGAAACTACCTGCATACAACTTTGTGAAACAACACTGCTTGTCATATAACCGAACATTTTCCATCTCATGATAGCTAGCACTTACAGCTAGCAATCGCAAAAAGTTCGCATTCCAAATCACCTAAGTTCGAAACCGAATTCTCTCCGCGGTAGTGTGAGAAGAAGATTGCATGAAATCTTTTTTCTTGCTTGCGACTAATATGGAGATTACATAAAATCTTTTTTCTTGCTTGCGAGTAATATCGCCTAAATGTATACTATCCCCTTTTTGGCTGTTCTATTTTTAGATTATGCTCGTGACGTGTCATTTGTATCGATTTTCAGTTATGCCCTGTAAATTTAAGGTAGTTTATTTTACTTGTTCTTGTCTAAGCGAACGAGCGTTTAAATTTTTTGCCTGACAGGACATTTCAAATAATTGGACTTATGATTTCCATCACAATTAGAACATGAAAATTTATCAGTGGATTCATTCATTGGACAGACGTCTTTCAAATGCGATTTACCACGATTCAAACACCGTATATCCACATGATAGTTTCTGGTACCATGGCCATAGCAACGACGACATTGAGTTGAGTTTACAATACTCATTGTCATTAAAATTCATTTGATGAGAGTTATATGGGGGCAGATACATTGACTCAAATTCCATGTATGGGTCCTGAAGATCACGTTTGAAACATTTACAGGACAATGGATCGTGTGAAAGAGCCATCCAGTAAGGATTTACATAAAAAATCTTGCCAAGGAAATTTTCTCGTTGTCATTAAAATTCATTTAATAAGAGTTATATGGGGGCAGATACATTGACTCAAATTCCATGTATGGGTCCTGAGGATCTCGTTTGAAACATTTACAGGACAAGGGATCGTGTGGAAGAGTCATCCAGTAAGGATTTACATGATAAAAATTTTGCCAAGGAAATTTTCTCGTTGTCAAAAAATTCATTTGATAAGAGTTATATGAGGGCAGATACAATGACTCAAGTTCCATGTATGGGTCCTGAAGATCACGTTTGAAACATTTACAGGACAATGGATCATGTGTAAGAGCCATCCAGTAAGGATTTACTCAAAAAAAATTCGTCAAGGAAGATTTCTCGTTGTCATTAAAATTCATTTGATAAGAGATATATGGGGGCAGATACATTGACTCAAATTCCATGTATGGGTCCTGAAGATCACGTTTGAAACATTTACAGGACAATGGATCGTGTGAAAGAGCCATCCAGTAAGGATTTACATGAAAAAAATTTCGCCCGTCCAGTAAGGATTTACATAAAAAAAGTTTTGCAAGGAAATTTTCTCGTTATCATTAAAATTCATTTGATAAGAATTATATGGGGGCAGGTACATTGGCTCAAATTCCATGTATGGGTCCTGAAGATCACGTTTGAAACATTTACAGGACAATGGATCGTGTGAAAGAGCCATCCAGTAAGGATTTACATGAAAAAAATTTCGCCAAGGAAATTTTCTCGTTGTTATTAAAATTCATTTAATAAGAGTTATAAATTCCATGTATGGGTCCTGAAGATCACGTTTGAAACATTTACAGGACAATGGATCGTGTGAAAGAATCATCCAGTAAGGATTTACATGAAAAAAATTTCGCCAAGGAAATTTTCTCGTTGTCATTAAAATTCATTTGATAAGAGTTATATGGGAGCAGATACATTGACTCAAATTCCATGTATGGGTCCTGCATATCACTTCTGAAACATTTTCAGGACAATGGATCGTGTGAAAGAGTCATCCAGTAAGGATTTACATAAAAAAAATTTCGCCAAGGGAATTTTCTCGTTGTCATTAAAATTCATTTGATAAGAGTTATATGGGGGCAGATACATTGACTCAAATTCCATGTATGGGTCCTGCATATCACTTTTGAAACATTTTCAGGACAATGGATCGTGTGAAAGAGTCATCCAGTAAGGATTTACATAAAAAAAATTTCGCCAAGGAAATTTTCTCGTTGTCATTAAAATTCATTTGATAAGAGTTATATGGGGGCAGATACATTGACTCAAATTCCATGTATGGGTCCTGCATATCACTTTTGAAACATTGTCAGGACAATGGATCGTGTGAAAGAGCCATCCAGTAAGGATTTACATGAGAAAAATTTCGCCTAGGAAATTTTCTCGTTGTTATTAAAATTCATTTGATAAGAGTTATAAATTCCATGTATGGGTCTTGAAGATCACGTTTGAAACATTTACAGGACAATGGATCGTGTGAAAGAGTCATCCAGTAAGGATTTACATGAAAAAAATTTCGCCAAGGAAATTTTCTCGTTGTCATTAAAATTCATTTAATAAGAGTTATATGGGGCAGATACAATGACTCAAATTACATGTATGGGTCCTGCATATCACGTTTGAAACATTTTCAGGACAATGGATCGTGTGAAAGAGCCATCCAGTAAGGATTTACATAAAAAAAATTTTGCAAAGGAAATTTTCTCGTTGTCATTAAAATTCATTTGATAAGAATTATATGGGGGCAGATACATTGACTAAATCTCTATGTATGGGTCCTGAAGATCTTGTCTGAAACATTTACAGGACAATGGATCATGTGAAAGAGCCATCCAGTAAGGACTTACATAAAAAAAATTTCGCCAAGGAAATTTTCTCGTTGTCATTAAAATTCATTTGATAAAAGTTATATGGGGGCAGATACATTGACTAAATCTCTATGTATGGGTCCTGAAGATCACGTTTGAAACGTTTACAGGACAATGGATCGTGTGAAAGAGCCATCCAGAAAGGATTTACATGAAAAAAATTTCGCCAAGGAAATTTTCTCGTTGTCATTAAAATTCATTTGATAAGATTCAAATTCCATGTATGGGTCCTGAAGATCACGTTTGAAACATTTACAGGACAATGGATCGTGTGAAAGAGCTATCAAGTAATTAATTACATAAAAAAATTTTGCCAAGGAAATTTTCTCGTTGTCATTAAAATTCATTTGATAAGAGTTATATGGGGGAAGATACATTGACTCAAATTCCATGTATTTATACTGAAGATCACGTTTGAAACATTTACAGGACAATGGATTGTATGAAAGAGCCGTCCAGTAAGGATTAACATAAAAAAAGTTTTGCCAAGGAAATTTTCTCGTTAACATTAAAATTCATTTGATAAGAATTATATGGGGGCAGGTACATTGGCTCAAATTCCATGTATGGGTAGTGAAGATCACGTTTGAAACATTTACAGGACAATGGATCGTCTGAAAGAGCCATCCAGTAAGGATTTACAAGAAAAAAATTTCGCCAAGGAAATTTTCTCGTTGATATTAAAATTCATTTGATAAGAGTTATAAATTCCATGTATGGGTCCTGAAGATCACGTTTGAAACATTTACAGGACAATGGATCGTGTGAAAGAATCATCCAGTAAGGATTTACATGAAAAAAATTTCGCCAAGGAAATTTTCTCGTTGTCATTAAAATTCATTTGATAAGAGTTATATGGGGGCAGATACATTGACTTAAATTCCATGTATGGGTCCTGCTTATCACTTTTGAAACATTTTCAGGACAATGGATCGTGTGAAAGAGTCATCCAGTAAGGATTTACATAAAAAAAATTTCGCCAAGGAAATTTTCTCGTTGTCATTGAATTTCATTTGATAAGAGTTATATGGGGGCAGATACATTGACTCAAATTCCATCTATGGGTCCTGCATATCACTTTTGAAACATTTTCAGGACAATGGATCGTGTGAAAGAGTCATCCAGTAAGGATTTACATAAAAAAAATTTCGCCAAGGAAATTTTCTCGTTGTCATTAAAATTCATTTGATAAGAGTTATATGGGGGCAGATACATTGACTCAAATTCCATGTATGGGTCCTGAAGATCACGTTTGAAACATTTACAGGACAATGGATTGTATAAAAGAGCCATCCAGTAAGGATTTACATAAAAAAAATTTGCCAAGGAAATTTTCTCGTTGTCATTAAAATTCATTTGATAAGAATTATATGGGGGCAGGTACTTTGGCTCAAATTCCATGTATGGGTCCTGAAGATCACGTTTGAAACGTTTACAGGACAATGGATCGTGTGAAAGAGCCATCCAGTAAGGATTTACATGAAAAAAATTTCGCCAAGGAAATTTTCTCGTTGTCATTAAAATTCATTTGATAAGATTCAAATTCCATGTATGGGTCCTGAAGATCACGTTTGAAACATTTACAGGACAATGGATCGTATGAAAGAGCCATCAAGTAATTATTTACATAAAAAAATTTTGCCAAGGAAATTTTCTCGTTGTCATTAAAATTCATTTGATAAGAGTTATATGGGGGAAGATACATTGACTCAAATTCCATGTTTGGATCCTGAAGATCACGTTTGAAACATTTACAGGACAATGGATTGTATGAAAGAGCCATCCAGTAAGGATTTACATAAAAAAAGTTTTGCCAAGGAAATTTTCTCGTTGTCATTAAAATTCATTTGATAAGAATTATATGGGGGCAGGTACATTGGCTCAAATTCCATGTATTTGTCCTGAAGATCACGTTTGAAACATTTACAGGACAATGGATTGTATGAAAGAGCCATCCAGTAAGGATTTACTTAAAAAAAATTTTGCCAAAGAAATTTTCTCGTTGTCAATAAAATTCATTTGATAAGAATTATATGGGGGCAGGTACATTGGCTCAAATTCCATGTATGGGTCCTGAAGATCACGTTTGAAACGTTTACAGGACAATGGATCGTGTGAAAGAGCCATCAAGTAAGGATTTACATGAAAAAAATTTCGCCAAGGAAATTTTCTCGTTGTCATTAGAAATCATTTGATAAGTTTCAAATTCCATGTATGGGTCCTGAAGATCACGTTTGAAACATTTACAGGACAATGGATCGTATGAAAGAGCCATCAAGTAATTATTTACATAAAAAAATTTTGCCAAGGTTATTTTCTCGTTGTCATTAAAATTCATTTGATAAGAGTTATATGGGGGAAGATACATTGACTCAAATTCCATGTATGGATCCTGAAGATCACGTTTGAAACATTTACAGGACAATGGATTGTATGAAAGAGCCATCCAGTAAGGATTTACATAAAAAAAGTTTTGCCAAGGAAATTTTCTCGTTGTCATTAAAATTCATTTGATAAGAGTTATATGGGGGCAGATACATTGACTCAAATTCCATGTATATGTCCTGAAGATCACGTTTGAAACATTTACAGGACAATGGATTGTATGAAAGAGCCATCCAGTAAGGATTTACATATAAAAAAAATTGCCAAAGAAATTTTCTCGTTGTCATTAAAATTCATTCGATAAGAATTATATGGGGGCAGGTGCATTGGCTCAAATTCCATGTATGGGTCCTGAAGATCACGTTTGAAACGTTTACAGGAAAATGGATCGTGTGAAAGAGCCATCCAGTAAGGATTTACATGAAAAAAATTTCGCCAAGGAAATTTTCTCGTTGTCATTAAAATTCATTTGATAAGAGTTATATGGGGGCAGATACATTGACTCAAATTCCATGTATGGGTCCTGAAGATCACGTTTGAAACATTTACAGGACAATGGATTGTATGAAAGAGCCATCCAGTAAGGATTTACATAAAAAAAATTTCGCCAAAGAAATTTTCTCGTTGTCATTAAAATTCATTTGATAAGAATTATATGGGGGCAGGTACATTGGCTCAAATTCCATGTATGGGTATTGAAGATCACGTTTGAAACGTTTACAGGACAATGGATCGTGTGAAAGAGCCATCCAGTAAGGATTTACATGAAAAAAATTTCGCCAAGGAAATTTTCTCGTTGTCATTAAAATTCATTTGATAAGATTCAAATTCCATGTATGGGTCCTGAAGATCACGTTTGAAACATTTACAGGACAATGGATCGTGTGAAAAAGCCATCAAGTAATTATTTACATAAAAAAATTTTGCAAGGAAATTTTCTCGTTGTCATTAAAATTCATTTGATAAGAGTTATATGGGGGAAGATACATTGACTCAAGTTCCATGTATGGATCCTGAAGATCACGTTTGAAACATTCACAGGACAATGGATTGTATGAAAGAGCCATCCAGTAAGGATTTACATAAAAAAAGTTTTGCCAAGGAAATTTTCTCGTTGTCATTAAAATTCATTTGATAAGAATTATATGGGGGCAGGTACATTGGCTCAAATTCCATGTATGGGTCCTGAAGATCACGTTTGAAACATTTACAGGACAATGGATCGTGTGAAAGAGCCATCCAGTAAGGATTTACTTGAAAAAAATTTCGCCAAGGAAATTTTCTCGTTGTCATTAAAATTCATTTGATAAGAGTTATAAATTCCATGCATGGGTCCTGAAGATCACGTTTGAAACATTTACAGGACAATGGATCGTGTGAAAGAATCATCCAGTAAGGATTTACATGAAAAAAATTTCGCCAAGGAAATTTTCTCGTTGTCATTAAAATTCATTTGATAAGAGTTATAAATTCCATGTATGGGTCCTGAAGATCACGTTTGAAACATTTACAGGACAATGGATCGTGTGAAAGAATCATCCAGTAAGGATTTACATGAAAAAAATTTCGCCAAGGAAATTTTCTCGTTGTCATTAAAATTCATTTGATAAGAGTTATATGGGGGCAGATACATTGACTCAAATTCCATGTATGGGTCCTGCATATCACTTTTGAAACATTTTCAGGACAATGGATCGTGTGAAAGAGTCATCCAGTAAGGATTTACATAAAAAAAATTTCGCCAAGGAAATTTTCTCGTTGTCATTAAAATTCATTTGATAAGAGTTATATGGGGGCAGATACATTGACTCAAATTCCATGTATGGGTCCTGCATATCACTTTTGAAACATTTTCAGGACAATGGATCGTGTGAAAGAGTCATCCAGCAAGGATTTACATAAAAAAAAATTCGCCAAGGAAATTTTTTCGTTATCATTAAAATTCATTTGATAAGAGATATATGGGGGCAGATACATTGAATAAAATTCCATGTATGGGTCCTGAAGATCACGTTTGAAACATTTACAGGACAATGGATCCTGTGAAAGAGCCATCAAGTAATTATTTACATAAAAAAATTTCGCCAAGGAAATTTTCTCGTTGTCATTAAAATTCGATTGATAAGAGTTATGCGGGGGCAGATACATTGACTCAAATTCCATGTATGGGTCCTGAAGATCACGTTTGAAACATTTACAGGACAAAGATCGTGTGAAAGAGCCATCCAGTAAGGATTTAAATAAAAAAATTTTGCTAAGGAAATTTTCTCGTTGTCATTAAAATTCATTTGATAAGAGTTATATGGGGGCAGATACATTGACTCAAATTCCATGTATGGGTCCTGCATATCACTTTTGAAACATTTACAGGACAAAGATCGTGTGAAAGAGCCATCCAGTAAGGATTTACATGAAAAAAAATTCGCCAAGGAAATTTTCTCGTTGTCATTAAAATTCATTTGATAAGAGTTATATGAGGGCAGATACATTGACTCAAATTTCATGTATGGGTCCTGCATATCACTTTTGAAACATTTTCAGGACAATGGATCGTGAGAAAGAGTCATCCAGTAAGGATTTACATAAAAAAAATTTCGCCAAGGAAATTTTCTCGTTGTCATTAAAATTTATTTGATAAGAGTTATATGGGGGCAGATACATTGACTAAAATTCTATGTATGGGTCCTGAAGATCACGTTTGAAACATTTACAGGACAATAGTTCGTGTGAAAGAGTCATCCAGTAAGGATTTACATGAAAAAATTTCGCCAAGAAAATTTTCTCGTTGTCATTAAAATTCATTTGATAAGATTCAAATTCCATGTATGGTTCCTGAAGATCACGTTTGAAACATTTACAGGACAATGGATCGTGTGAAAGAGTCATCCAGTAAGGATATACATGAAAAAAATTTCGCCAAGGAAATTTTCTCGTTGTCATTAAAATTCATTTGATAAGAGTAATATTGGGGCAGATACATCGACTCAAATTCTATGTATGGGTCCTGAAGATCACGTTTGAAACATTTACAGGACAATAGTTCGTGTGAAAGAGTCATCCAGTAAGGATTTACATGAAAAAAATTTCGCCAAGGAAATTTTCTCGTTGTCATTAAAATTCATTTGATAAGATTCAAATTCCATGTATGGGTCCCGAAGATCACGTTTGAAACATTTACAGGACAATGGATCGTGTGGAAGAGTCATCCAGTAAGGATTTACATGAAAAAAATTGGTCAAGGAAATTTTCTCGTTGTCATTAAAATTCATTTGATAAGAGTTATAAATTCCATGCATGGGTCCTGAAGATCACGTTTGAAACATTTACAGGACAATGGATCGTGTGAAAGAATCATCCAGTAAGGATTTACATGAAAAAAATTTCGCCAAGGAAATTTTCTCGTTGTCATTAAAATTCATTTGATAAGAGTTATAAATTCCATGTATGGGTCCTGAAGATCACGTTTGAAACATTTACAGGACAATGGATCGTGTGAAAGAATCATCCAGTAAGGATTTACATGAAAAAAATTTCGCCAAGGAAATTTTCTCGTTGTCATTAAAATTCATTTGATAAGAGTTATATGGGGGCAGATACATTGACTCAAATTCCATGTATGGGTCCTGCATATCACTTTTGAAACATTTTCAGGACAATGGATCGTGTGAAAGAGTCATCCAGTAAGGATTTACATAAAAAAAATTTCGCCAAGGAAATTTTCTCGTTGTCATTAAAATTCATTTGATAAGAGTTATATGGGGGCAGATACATTGACTCAAATTCCATGTATGGGTCCTGCATATCACTTTTGAAACATTTTCAGGACAATGGATCGTGTGAAAGAGTCATCCAGCAAGGATTTACATAAAAAAAAATTCGCCAAGGAAATTTTTTCGTTATCATTAAAATTCATTTGATAAGAGATATATGGGGGCAGATACATTGAATAAAATTCCATGTATGGGTCCTGAAGATCACGTTTGAAACATTTACAGGACAATGGATCCTGTGAAAGAGCCATCAAGTAATTATTTACATAAAAAAATTTCGCCAAGGAAATTTTCTCGTTGTCATTAAAATTCGATTGATAAGAGTTATGCGGGGGCAGATACATTGACTCAAATTCCATGTATGGGTCCTGAAGATCACGTTTGAAACATTTACAGGACAAAGATCGTGTGAAAGAGCCATCCAGTAAGGATTTAAATAAAAAAATTTTGCTAAGGAAATTTTCTCGTTGTCATTAAAATTCATTTGATAAGAGTTATATGGGGGCAGATACATTGACTCAAATTCCATGTATGGGTCCTGCATATCACTTTTGAAACATTTACAGGACAAAGATCGTGTGAAAGAGCCATCCAGTAAGGATTTACATGAAAAAAAATTCGCCAAGGAAATTTTCTCGTTGTCATTAAAATTCATTTGATAAGAGTTATATGAGGGCAGATACATTGACTCAAATTTCATGTATGGGTCCTGCATATCACTTTTGAAACATTTTCAGGACAATGGATCGTGAGAAAGAGTCATCCAGTAAGGATTTACATAAAAAAAATTTCGCCAAGGAAATTTTCTCGTTGTCATTAAAATTTATTTGATAAGAGTTATATGGGGGCAGATACATTGACTAAAATTCTATGTATGGGTCCTGAAGATCACGTTTGAAACATTTACAGGACAATAGTTCGTGTGAAAGAGTCATCCAGTAAGGATTTACATGAAAAAATTTCGCCAAGAAAATTTTCTCGTTGTCATTAAAATTCATTTGATAAGATTCAAATTCCATGTATGGTTCCTGAAGATCACGTTTGAAACATTTACAGGACAATGGATCGTGTGAAAGAGTCATCCAGTAAGGATATACATGAAAAAAATTTCGCCAAGGAAATTTTCTCGTTGTCATTAAAATTCATTTGATAAGAGTAATATTGGGGCAGATACATCGACTCAAATTCTATGTATGGGTCCTGAAGATCACGTTTGAAACATTTACAGGACAATAGTTCGTGTGAAAGAGTCATCCAGTAAGGATTTACATGAAAAAAATTTCGCCAAGGAAATTTTCTCGTTGTCATTAAAATTCATTTGATAAGATTCAAATTCCATGTATGGGTCCCGAAGATCACGTTTGAAACATTTACAGGACAATGGATCGTGTGGAAGAGTCATCCAGTAAGGATTTACATGAAAAAAATTGGTCAAGGAAATTTTCTCGTTGTCATTAAAATTCATTTGATAAGAGTTATATGGGGGCAGATACATTGACTCAAATTTAATGTATGGGTCCTGAAGATCACGTTTGAAACATTTACAGGACAAAGATCGTGTGAAAGAGCCATCCAGTAAGGTTTTACATGAAAAAAAATTCGCCAAGGAAGTTTTCTCGTTGTCATTAAAATTCATTTAATAAGAGATAAATGGGGGCAGATACATTGACTCAAATTCCATGTATGGGTCCTGCATATCACTTTTGAAACATTTACAGGACAAAGATCGTGTGAAAGAGCCATCCAGTAAGGATTTACATGAAAAAAAAAAATTCGCCAAGGAAATTTTCTCGTTGTCATTAAAATTCATTTGATAAGAGTTATATGGGGGCAGATACATTGACTCAAATTTCATGTATGGTTCCTGCATATCACTTTTGAAACATTTTCAGGACAATGGATCGTGAGAAAGAGTCATCCAGTAAGGATTTACATAAAAAAAATTTCGCCAAGGAAATTTTCTCGTTGTCATTAAAATTTATTTGATAAGAGTTATATGGGGGCAGATACATTGACTAAAATTCTATGTATGGGTCCTGAAGATCACGTTTGAAACATTTACAGGACAATAGTTCGTGTGAAAGAGTCATCCAGTAAGGATTTACATGAAAAAATTTCGCCAAGAAAATTTTCTCGTTGTCATTAAAATTCATTTGATAAGATTCAAATTCCATGTATGGTTCCTGAAGATCACGTTTGAAACATTTACAGGACAATGGATCGTGTGAAAGAGTCATCCAGTAAGGATATACATGAAAAAAATTTCGCCAAGGAAATTTTCTCGTTGTCATTAAAATTCATTTGATAAGAGTAATATTGGGGCAGATACATCGACTCAAATTCTATGTATGGGTCCTGAAGATCACGTTTGAAACATTTACAGGACAATAGTTCGTGTGAAAGAGTCATCCAGTAAGGATTTACATGAAAAAAATTTCGCCAAGGAAATTTTCTCGTTGTCATTAAAATTTATTTGATAAGATTCAAATTCCATGTATGGGTCCTGAAGATCACGTTTGAAACATTTACAGGACAATGGATCGTGTGGAAGAGTCATTCAGTAAGGATTTACATGAAAAAAATTGGTCAAGGAAATTTTCTCGTTGTCATTAAAATTCATTTGATAAGAGTTATATGGGGGCAGATACATTGACTCAAATTTAATGTATGGGTCCTGAAGATCACGTTTGAAACATTTACAGGACAAAGATCGTGTGAAAGAGCCATCCAGTAAGGTTTTACATGAAAAAAAAATCGCCAAGGAAGTTTTCTCGTTGTCATTAAAATTCATTTAATAAGAGATAAATGGGGGCAGATACATTGACTCAAATTCCATGTATGGGTCCTGCATATCACTTTTGAAACATTTACAGGACAATGGATCGTGTGAAAGAGTCATCCAGTAAGGATTTACATAAAAAAAATTTCGCCAAGGAAATTTTCTCGTTGTCATTAAAATTCATTTGATAAGAGATATATGGGGGCAGATACATTGACTCAAATTCCATGTATGGGTCCTGAAGATCAGGTTTGAAACATTTACAGGACAATGGATCGTGTGGAAGAGTCATCCAGTAAGGATTTAAATAAAAAAAATTTGCTAAGGAAATTTTCTTGTTGTCATTAAAATTCACTTGATAAGAGTTAAATGGGGTCAGATACATTGAATAAAATTCCATGTATGGGTCCTGAAGATCACGTTTGAAACATTTACAGGACAATGGATCGTGTGAAAGAGCCATCAAGTAATTATTTACATAAAAAAATTTCGCCAAGGAAATTTTCTCGTTGTCATTAAAATTCATTTGATAAGAGTTATACGGGGGCAGATACATTGACTCAAATTCCATGTATGGGTCCTGAAGATCACGTTTGAAACATTTACAGGACAAAGATCGTGTGAAAGAGCCATCCAGTAAGGTTTTACATGAAAAAAATTCGCCAAGGAAGTTTTCTCGTTGTCATTAAAATTCATTTGATAAGAGATAAATGGGGGCAGATACATTGACTCAAATTCCATGTATGGGTCCTGCATATCACTTTTGAAACATTTTCAGGACAATGGATCGTGTGAAAGAGTCATCCAGTAAGGATTTACATAAAAAAAATTTCGCCAAGGAAATTTTCTCGTTGTCATTAAAATTTATTTGATAAGAGTTATATGGGGGCAGATACATTGACTAAAATTCTATGTATGGGTCCTGAAGATCACGTTTGAAACATTTACAGGACAATGGATCGTGTGGAAGAGTCATCCAGTAAGGATTTACATGAAAAAAATTGGTCAAGGAAATTTTCTCGTTGTCATTAAAATTCATTTGATAAGAGTTATTTGGGGGCAGATACATTGACTCAAATTCCATGTATGGGTCCTGCATATCACTTTTGAAACATTTTCAGGACAATGGATCGTGTGAAAGAGTCATCCAGTAAGGATTTACATAAAAAAAATTTCGCCAAGGAAATTTTCTCGTTGTCATTAAAATTTATTTGATAAGAGTTATATGGGGGCAGATACATTGACTAAAATTCTATGTATGGGTCCTGAAGATCACGTTTGAAACATTTACAGGACAATGGATCGTGTGAAAGAGTCATCCAGTAAGCATTTACATGAAAAAAATTTCGCCAAGGAAATTTTCTCGTTGTCATTAAAATTCATTTGATAAGATTCAAATTCCATGTATGGTTCCTGAAGATCACGTTTGAAACATTTACAGGACAATGGATCGTGTGAAAAAGTCATCCAGTAAGGATTTACATGAAAAAAATTTCGCCAAGAAAATTTTCTCGTTGTCATTAAAATTCATTTGATAAGATTCAAATTCCATGTATGGTTCCTGAAGATCACGATTGAAACATTTACAGGACAATGGATCGTGTGAAAGAGTCATCCAGTAAGGATTTACATGAAAAAAATTTCGCCAAGGAAATTTTCTCGTTGTCATTAAAATTCATTTGATAAGAGTAATATTGGGGCAGATACATAGACTAAAAGTCTATGTATGGGTCCTGAAGATCACATTTGAAACATTTACAGGACAATAGTTCGTGTCAAAGAGTCATCAAGTAAAAATTTACATGAAAAAAATTTCGCCAAGGAAATTTTCTCGTTGTCATTAAAATTCATTTGATAAGATTCAAATTCCATGTATGGGTCCTGAAGATCACGTTTGAAACATTTACAGGACAATGGATCGTGTGGAAGAGTCATCCAGTAAGGATTTACATGAAAAAAATTGGTCAAGGAAATTTTCTCGTTGTCATTAAAATTCATTTGATAAGAGTTATATGGGGGCAGATACATTGACTCAAATTTAATGTATGGGTCCTGAAGATCACGTTTGAAACATTTACAGGACAAAGATCGTGTGAAAGAGCCATCCAGTAAGGAATTACATGAAAAAAAATTCGCCACGGAAGTTTTCTCGTTGTCATTAAAATTCATTTGATAAGAGATAAATGGGGGCAGATACATTGACACAAATTCCATGTATGGGTCCTGCATATCACTTTTGAAACATTTTCAGGACAATGTCATCCAGTAAGGATTTACATGAAAAAAATTTTACCAAGGAAATTTTCTCGTTGTCATTAAAATTCATTTGATAAGAGTAATATTGGGGCAGATACATAGACTAAAAGTCTATGTATGGGTCCTGAAGATCACATTTGAAACATTTACAGGACAATAGTTCGTGTCAAAGAGTCATCAAGTAAGGATTTACATGAAAAAAATTTCGCCAAGGAAATTTTCTCGTTGTCATTAAAATTCATTTGAAAAGATTCAAATTCCATGTATGGGTCCTGAAGATCACGTTTGAAACATTTACAGGACAATGGATCGTGTGGAAGAGTCATCCAGTAAGGATTTACATGAAAAAAATTGGTCAAGGAAATTTTCTCGTTGTCATTAAAATTCATTTGATAAGAGTTATATGGGGGCAGATACATTGACTCAAATTCCATGTATGGGCCCTGAAGATCACGTTTGAAACATTTTCAGGACAATGGATCGTGTGAAAGAGTCATCCAGTAAGGATTTACATGAAAAAAATTTTGCCAAGGAAATTTTCTCGTTGTCACTAAAATTCATTTGATAGGAGTTATATGGGGGCAGATACATTAACTAAAATTCTATATATGGGTCCTGAAGATCACGTTTGAAACATTTACAGGACCATAGTTCGTGTGAAAGAGTCATCCAGTAAGGATTCACATGAAAAAAATTTCGCCAAGGAAATTTTCTCGTTGTCATTAAAATTCATTTGATAAGATTAAAATTCCATGTGTGGGTCCTGAAGATCAAGTTTGAAACATTTACAGGACAATGGATCGTGTGAAAAAGTCATCCAGTAAGGATTTACATGAAAAAAATTTTGCCAAGGAAATTTTCTCGTTGTCCTTAAAATTCATTTGATAAGAGTTATATGGGGGCAGATACATTGACTCAAATTCCATGTATGGGTCCTGCATATCACTTTTGAAACATTTATAGGACAAAGATCGTGTGAAAGAGCCATCCAGTAAGGATTTACATGAAAAAAATTTTGCCAAGGAAATTTTCTCGTTGTCATTAAAATTCATTTGATAAGAGTTATATGGGGCAGATACATTAACTAAAATTCTATGTATGGGTCCTGAAGATCTCGTTTGAAACATTTACAGGACCATAGTTCGTGTGAAAGAGTCATCCAGTAAGGATTTACATGAAAAAAATTTCGCCAAGGAAATTTTCTCGTTGTCATTAAAATTCATTTGATAAGATTCAAATTCCATGTATGGGTCCTGAAGATCACGTTTGAAACATTTACAGGACAATGGATCGTGTGAAAAAGTCATCCAGTAAGGATTTACATGAAAAAAATTTTGCCAAGGTAATTTTCTCGTTGTCATTAAAATTCATTTGATATGAGATAAATGCGGACAGATACATTGACTCAAATTCCAAGTATGGGTCCTGAAGATCACGTTTGAAACATTTACAGGTCAATGGATCGTGTGAAAAAGTCATCCAGTAAGGATTTACATGAAAAAAAATTCGCCAAGGAAATTGTTGTCATTAAAATTCATTTGATAAGAGTTATATGGGGGCAGATACATTGATTAAAATTCTATGTATGGGTCCTGAAGATCACGTTTGAAACATTTACAGGACAATAGTTCGTGTGAAAGAGTCATCCAGTAAGGATTTACATGAAAAAAATTTCGCCAAGGAAATTTTCTCGTTGTCATTAAAATTCATTTGATAAGATCAAAATTTCATGTATGGTTCCTCCTGAAGATCACGTTTGAAACATTTACAGGATAATGGATTGTATGAAAGAGCCATCCAGTACGGATTTACATAAAAAAAATTTTGCCAAGGAAATTTTCTCGTTGTCATTAAAATTCATTTGATAAGAGTTGAATGTGGGCAGATATATTGACTCAAATTCCATGTATGGGTCCTGCAGATCACGTTTGATTTATTTTCAGGAATATGGATCGTGTGAAAGAGTCATCCAGTAAGGATTTACATGAAAAAAAATTCGCCAAGGAAATTTTCTCGTTGTCATTAAAGTTCATTTGATAAGAATTATATGGGGGCAGATACATTGACTCAAATTCCATGTATGGGTCCTGAAGATCACGTTTGAAACATTTACAGGACAATGGATCGTGTGAAAATGTCATCCAGTAAGAATTTACATGAAAAAAATTTCGCCAAGGAAATTTTCTCGTTGTCATTAAAATTCATTTGATAAGAGTTATATGGGAGCAGATACATTGACTCAAATTCCATGTATGGGTCCTGCATATCACTTTTGAATCATTTTCAGGACAATGGATCGTGTGAAAGAGTCATCCAGTAAGGATTTACATAAAAAAAATTTCGCCAAGGAAATTTTCTCGTTGTCATTAAAATTCATTTGATAAGAGTTATATGGGGGCAGATACATTGACTAAAATTCTATGTATGGGTCCTGAAGATCACGTTTGAAACATTTACAGGACAATAGTTCGTGTGAAAGAGTCATCCAGTAAGGATTTACATGAAAAATTTTCGCCAAGAAAATTTTCTCGTTGTCATTAAAATTCATTTGATAAGATTCAAATTTCATGTATGGTTCCTGAAGATCACGTTTGAAACATTTACAGGATAATGGATTGTATGAAAGAGTCATCCAGTACGGATTTACATAAAAAAAATTTTGCCAAGGAAATTTTCTCGTTGTCATTAAAATTCTTTTGATAAGAGTTAAATGTGGGCAGATATATTGACTCAAATTCCATGTATGGGTCCTGCAGATCACGTTTGATTTATTTTCAGGACTACGGATCGTGTGAAAGAGTCATCCAGTAAGGATTTACATGAAAAAAAAATTCGCCAAGGAAATTTTCTCGTTGTCATTAAAGTTCATTTGATAAGAGTTATATGGGGGCAGATACATTGACTCAAATTCCATGTATGGGTCCTGAAGATCACGTTTGAAACATTTACAGGACAATGGATCGTGTGAAAAAGTCATCCAGTAAGTATTTACATGAAAAAAATTTTGCCAAGGAAATTTTCTCGTTGTCATTAAAATTCATTTGATAAGAGTTATATGGGAGCAGATACATTGACTCAAATTCCATGTATGGGTCCTGAATATCACTTTTGAATCATTTTCAGGACAATGGATCGTGTGAAAGAGTCATCCAGTAAGGATTTACATAAAAAAAATTTCGCCAAGGAAATTTTCTCGTTGTCATTAAAATTCATTTGATAAGATCAAAATTTCATGTATGGTTCCTGAAGATCACGTTTGAAACATTTACAGGATAACGGATTGTATGAAAGAGCCATCCAGTACGGATTTACATAAAAAAAATTTTGCCAAGGAAATTTTCTCGTTGTCATTAAAATTCATTTGATAAGAGTTGAATGTGGGCAGATATATAGACTCAAATTCCATGTATGGGTCCTGCAGATCACGTTTGATTTATTTTCAGGAATATGGATCGTGTGAAAGAGTCATCCAGTAAGGATTTACATGAAAAAAAATTCGCCAAGGAAATTTTCTCGTTGTCATTAAAGTTCATTTGATAAGAGTTATATGGGGGCAGATACATTGACTCAAATTCCATGTATGGGTCCTGAAGATCACGTTTGAAACATTTACAGGACAATGGATCGTGTGAAAATGTCATCCAGTAAGAATTTACATGAAAAAAATTTCGCCAAGGAAATTTTCTCGTTGTCATTAAAATTCATTTGATAAGAGTTATATGGGAGCAGATACATTGACTCAAATTCCATGTATGGGTCCTGCATATCACTTTTGAATCATTTTCAGGACAATGGATCGTGTGAAAGAGTCATCCAGTAAGGATTTACATAAAAAAAATTTCGCCAAGGAAATTTTCTCGTTGTCATTAAAATTCATTTGATAAGAGTTATATGGGGGCAGATACATTGACTAAAATTCTATGTATGGGTCCTGAAGATCACGTTTGAAACATTTACAGGACAATAGTTCGTGTGAAAGAGTCATCCAGTAAGGATTTACATGAAAAATTTTCGCCAAGAAAATTTTCTCGTTGTCATTAAAATTCATTTGATAAGATTCAAATTTCATGTATGGTTCCTGAAGATCACGTTTGAAACATTTACAGGATAATGGATTGTATGAAAGAGTCATCCAGTACGGATTTACATAAAAAAAATTTTGCCAAGGAAATTTTCTCGTTGTCATTAAAATTCTTTTGATAAGAGTTAAATGTGGGCAGATATATTGACTCAAATTCCATGTATGGGTCCTGCAGATCACGTTTGATTTATTTTCAGGACTACGGATCGTGTGAAAGAGTCATCCAGTAAGGATTTACACGAAAAAAAAATTCGCCAAGGAAATTTTCTCGTTGTCATTAAAGTTCATTTGATAAGAGTTATATGGGGGCAGATACATTGACTCAAATTCCATGTATGGGTCCTGAAGATCACGTTTGAAACATTTACAGGACAATGGATCGTGTGAAAAAGTCATCCAGTAAGTATTTACATGAAAAAAATTTTGCCAAGGAAATTTTCTCGTTGTCATTAAAATTCATTTGATAAGAGTTATATGGGAGCAGATACATTGACTCAAATTCCATGTATGGGTCCTGAATATCACTTTTGAATCATTTTCAGGACAATGGATCGTGTGAAAAAGTCATCCAGTAAGGATTTACATGAAAAAAATTTCGCCAAGGAAATTTTCTTGTTGTCATTAAAATTCATTTGATAAGAGTTATATGGGAGCAGATATATTGACTCAAATTCCATGTATGGGTCCTGCAGATCACGTTTGATTTATTTTCAGGACTATGGATCGTGTGAAAGAGTCATCCAGTAAGGATTTACATGAAAAAAAATTCGCCAAGGAAATTTTCTCGTTGTCATTAAAGTTCATTTGATATGAGTTATATGGGGACAGATACATTGACTCAAATTCCATGTATGGGTCCTGAAGATCACGTTTGAAACATTTACAGGACAATGGATCGTGTGAAAAAGTCATCCAGTAAGGATTTACATGAAAAAAATTTCGCCAAGGAAATTTTCTCGTTGTCATTAAAATTCATTTGATAAGAGTTATATGGGGGCAGATACATTGACTAAAATTCTATGTATGGGTCCTGAAGATCACGTTTGAAACATTTACAGGACAATAGTTCGTGTGAAAGAGTCATCCAGTAAGGATTTACATGAAAAAATTTCGCCAAGGAAATTTTCTCGTTGTCATTAAAATTCATTTGATAAGAGTTATATGGGAGCAGATACATTGACTCAAATTCCATGTATTTTTCCTGCATATCACTTTTGAATCATTTTCAGGACAATGGATCGTGTGAAAGAGTCATCCAGTAAGGATTTACATAAAAAAAATTTCGCCAAGGAAGTTTTCTCGTTGTCATTAAAATTCATTTGATAAGAGATAAATGGGGGCAGATACATTGACTAAAATTCCATGTATGGGTCCTGAAGATCACGTTTGAAACATTTACAGGAAAAAGATCGGGTGAAAGAGCCATCCAGTAAGGATTTACATGAAAAAAAATTCGCCAAGGAAGTTTTCTTGTTGTCATTAAAATTCATTTGATAAGAGATAAATGGGGGCAGATACATTGACTAAAATTCCAAGTATGGGTCCTGAAGATCACGTTTGAAACATTTACAGGACAATGGATCGTGTGAAAAAGTCATCCAGTAAGGATTTACATGAAAAAAATTTCGCCAAGGAAATTTTCTCGTTGTCATTAAAATTCATTTGATAAGAGTTATATGGGGGCAGATACATTGACTAAAATTCTATGTATGGGTCCTGAAGATCACGTTTGAAACATTTACAGGACAATAGTTCGTGTGAAAGAGTCATCCAGTAAGGATTTACATGAAAAAATTTCGCCAAGGAAATTTTCTCGTTGTCATTAAAATTCATTTGATAAGAGTTATATGGGAGCAGATACATTGACTCAAATTCCATGTATGGGTCCTGCATATCACTTTTGAATCATTTTCAGGACAATGGATCGTGTGAAAGAGTCATCCAGTAAGGATTTACATAAAAAAAATTTCGCCAAGGAAATTTTCTCGTTGTCATTAAAATTCATTTGATAAGAGTTATATGGGGGCAGATACATTGACTCAAATTCCATGTATGGGTCCTGAAGATCACGTTTGATTTATTTTCAGGACTATGGATCGTGTGAAAGAGTCATCCAGTAAGGATTTACATGAAAAAAAATTCGCCAAGGAAATTTTCTCGTTGTCATTAAAGTTCATTTGATAAGAGTTATATGGGGGCAGATACATTGACTCAAATTCCATGTATGGGTCCTGAAGATCACGTTTGAAACATTTACAGGACAATGGATCGTGTGAAAATGTCATCCAGTAAGAATTTACATGAAAAAAATTTCGCCAAGGAAATTTTCTCGTTGTCATTAAAATTCATTTGATAAGAGTTATATGGGAGCAGATACATTGACTCAAATTCCATGTATGGGTCCTGCATATCACTTTTGAATCATTTTCAGGACAATGGATCGTGTGAAAGAGTCATCCAGTAAGGATTTACATAAAAAAAATTTCGCCAAGGAAATTTTCTCGTTGTCATTAAAATTCATTTGATAAGAGTTATATGGGGGCAGATACATTGACTAAAATTCTATGTATGGGTCCTGAAGATCACGTTTGAAACATTTACAGGACAATAGTTCGTGTGAAAGAGTCATCCAGTAAGGATTTACATGAAAAATTTTCCCCAAGAAAATTTTCTCGTTGTCATTAAAATTCATTTGATAAGATTCAAATTTCATGTATGGTTCCTGAAGATCACGTTTGAAACATTTACAGGATAATGGATTGTATGAAAGAGTCATCCAGTACGGATTTACATAAAAAAAATTTTGCCAAGGAAATTTTCTCGTTGTCATTAAAATTCTTTTGATAAGAGTTAAATGTGGGCAGATATATTGACTCAAATTCCATGTATGGGTCCTGCAGATCACGTTTGATTTATTTTCAGGACTATGGATCGTGTGAAAGAGTCATCCAGTAAGGATTTACATGAAGAAAAATTCGCCAAGGAAATTTTCTCGTTGTCATTAAAGTTCATTTGATAAGAGTTATATGGGGGCAGATACATTGACTCAAATTCCATGTATGGGTCCTGCAGATCACGTTTGATTTATTTTCAGGACTATGGATCGTGTGAAAGAGTCATCCAGTAAGGATTTACATGAAAAAAATTTCGCCAAGGAAATTTTCTCGTTGTCATTAAAATTCATTTGATAAGAGTTATATGGGGGCAGATACATTGACTAAAATTCTATGTATGGGTCCTGAAGATCACGTTTGAAACATTTACTGGATAATGGATTGTATGAAAGAGCCATCCAGTACGGATTTACATAAAAAAAATTTTGCCAAGGAAATTTTCTCGTTGTCATTAAAATTCTTTTGATAAGAGTTAAATGTGGGCAGATATATTGACTCAAATTCCATGTATGCGTCCTGCAGATCACGTTTGATTTATTTTCAGGACAATGGATCGTGTGAAAAAGTCATCCAGTAAGGATTTACATGAAAAAAATTTCGCCAAGGAAATTTTCTCGTTGTCATTAAAATTCATTTGATAAGAGTTATATGGGAGCAGATACATTGACTCAAATTCCATGTATGGGTCCTGCATATCACTTTTGAATCATTTTCAGGACAATGGATCGTGTGAAAGAGTCATCCAGTAAGGATTTACATAAAAAAAATTTTGCCAAGGAAATTTTCTCGTTGTCATTAAAATTCTTTTGATAAGAGTTAAATGTGGGCAGATATATTGACTCAAATTCCATGTATGGGTCCTGCAGATCACGTTTGATTTATTTTCAGGACTATGGATCGTGTGAAAGAGTCATCCAGTAAGGATTTACATGAAAAAAAATTCGCCAAGGAAATTTTCTCGTTGTCATTAAAGTTCATTTGATATGAGTTATATGGGGACAGATACATTGACTCAAATTCCATGTATGGGTCCTGAAGATCACGTTTGAAACATTTACAGGACAATGGATCGTGTGAAAAAGTCATCCAGTAAGGATTTACATAAAAAAAATTTCGCCAAGGAAATTTTCTCGTTGTCATTAAAATTCATTTGATAAGAGTTATATGGGGGCAGATACATTGACTCAAATTCCATGTATGGGTTCTGAAGATCACGTTTGATTTATTTTCAGGACTATGGATCGTGTGAAAGAGTCATCCAGTAAGGATTTACATGAAAAAAAATTCGCCAAGGAAATTTTCTCGTTGTCATTAAAGTTCATTTGATAAGAGTTATATGGGGGCAGATACATTGACTCAAATTCCATGTATGGGTCCTGAAGATCACGTTTGAAACATTTACAGGACAATGGATCGTGTGAAAATGTCATCCAGTAAGAATTTACATGAAAAAAATTTCGCCAAGGAAATTTTCTCGTTGTCATTAAAATTCATTTGATAAGAGTTATATGGGAGCAGATACATTGACTCAAATTCCATGTATGGGTCCTGCATATCACTTTTGAATCATTTTCAGGACAATGGATCGTGTGAAAGAGTCATCCAGTAAGGATTTACATAAAAAAAATTTCGCCAAGGAAATTTTCTCGTTGTCATTAAAATTCATTTGATAAGAGTTATATGGGGGCAGATACATTGACTAAAATTCTATGTATGGGTCCTGAAGATCACGTTTGAAACATTTACAGGACAATAGTTCGTGTGAAAGAGTCATCCAGTAAGGATTTACATGAAAAATTTTCCCCAAGAAAATTTTCTCGTTGTCATTAAAATTCATTTGATAAGATTCAAATTTCATGTATGGTTCCTGAAGATCACGTTTGAAACATTTACAGGATAATGGATTGTATGAAAGAGTCATCCAGTACGGATTTACATAAAAAAAATTTTGCCAATGAAATTTTCTCGTTGTCATTAAAATTCTTTTGATAAGAGTTAAATGTGGGCAGATATATTGACTCAAATTCCATGTATGGGTCCTGCAGATCACGTTTGATTTATTTTCAGGACTATGGATCGTGTGAAAGAGTCATCCAGTAAGGATTTACATGAAAAAAAATTCGCCAAGGAAATTTTCTCGTTGTCATTAAAGTTCATTTGATAAGAGTTATATGGGGGCAGATACATTGACTAAAATTCTATGTATGGGTCCTGAAGATCACGTTTGAAACATTTACTGGATAATGGATTGTATGAAAGAGCCATCCAGTACGGATTTACATAAAAAAAATTTTGCCAAGGAAATTTTCTCGTTGTCATTAAAATTCTTTTGATAAGAGTTAAATGTGGGCAGATATATTGACTCAAATTCCATGTATGGGTCCTGCAGATCACGTTTGATTTATTTTCAGGACTATGGATCGTGTGAAAAAGTCATCCAGTAAGGATTTACATGAAAAAAATTTCGCCAAGGAAATTTTCTCGTTGTCATTAAAATTCATTTGATAAGAGTTATATGGGTGCAGATACATTGACTCAAATTCCATGTATGGGTCCTGCATATCACTTTTGAATCATTTTCAGGACAATGGATCGTGTGAAAGAGTCATCCAGTAAGGATTTACATAAAAAAAATTTTGCCAAGGAAATTTTCTCGTTGTCATTAAAATTCTTTTGATAAGAGTTAAATGTGGGCAGATATATTGACTCAAATTCCATGTATGGGTCCTGCAGATCACGTTTGATTTATTTTCAGGACTATGGATCGTGTGAAAGAGTCATCCAGTAAGGATTTACATGAAAAAAAATTCGCCAAGGAAATTATCTCGTTGTCATTAAAGTTCATTTGATATGAGTTATATGGGGACAGATACATTGACTCAAATTCCATGTATGGGTCCTGAAGATCACGTTTGAAACATTTACAGGACAATGGATCGTGTGAAAAAGTCATCCAGTAAGGATTTACATGAAAAAAATTTCGCCAAGGAAATTTTCTCGTTGTCATTAAAATTCATTTGATAAGAGTTATATGGGGGCAGATACATTGACTAAAATTCTATGTATGGGTCCAGAAGATCACGTTTGAAACATTTACAGGACAATAGTTCGTGTGAAAGAGTTATCCAGTAAGGATTTACATGAAAAAATTTCGCCAAGGAAATTTTCTCGTTGTCATTAAAATTCATTTGATAAGAGTTATATGGGAGCAGATACATTGACTCAAATTCCATGTATTTTTCCTGCATATCACTTTTGAATCATTTTCAGGACAATGGATCGTGTGAAAGAGTCATCCAGTAAGGATTTACATAAAAAAAATTTCGCCAAGGAAGTTTTCTCGTTGTCATTAAAATTCATTTGATAAGAGATAAATGGGGGCAGATACATTGACTAAAATTCCATGTATGGGTCCTGAAGATCACGTTTGAAACATTTACAGGAAAAAGATCGGGTGGAAGAGCCATCCAGTAAGGATTTACATGAAAAAAAATTTGCCAAGGAAGTTTTCTTGTTGTCATTAAAATTCATTTGATAAGAGATAAATTGGGGCAGATACATTGACTAAAATTCCAAGTATGGGTCCTGAAGATCACGTTTGAAACATTTACAGGACAATGGATCGTGTGAAAAAGTCATCCAGTAAGGATTTACATGAAAAAAATTTCGCCAAGGAAATTTTCTCGTTGTCATTAAAATTCATTTGATAAGAGTTATATGGGGGCAGATACATTGACTAAAATTCTATGTATGGGTCCTGAAGATCACGTTTGAAACATTTACAGGACAATAGTTCGTGTGAAAGAGTCATCCAGTAAGGATTTACATGAAAAAATTTCGCCAAGGAAATTTTCTCGTTGTCATTAAAATTCATTTGATAAGAGTTATATGGGAGCAGATACATTGACTCAAATTCCATGTATGGGTCCTGCATATCACTTTTGAATCATTTTCAGGACAATGGATCGTGTGAAAGAGTCATCCAGTAAGGATTTACATAAAAAAAATTTCGCCAAGGAAATTTTCTCGTTGTCATTAAAATTCATTTGATAAGAGTTATATGGGGGCAGATACATTGACTCAAATTCCATGTATGGGTCCTGCATATCACTTTTGAATCATTTTCAGGACAATGGATCGTGTGAAAGAGTCATCCAGTAAGGATTTACATAAAAAAAATTTCGCCAAGGAAATTTTCTCGTTGTCATTAAAATTCATTTGATAAGAGTTATATGGGGGCAGATACATTGACTAAAATTCTATGTATGGGTCCTGAAGATCACGTTTGAAACATTTACAGGACAATAGTTCGTGTGAAAGAGTCATCCAGTAAGGATTTACATGAAAAAATTTCGCCAAGGAAATTTTCTCGTTGTCATTAAAATTCATTTGATAAGAGTTATATGGGAGCAGATACATTGACTCAAATTCCATGTATTTTTCCTGCATATCACTTTTGAATCATTTTCAGGACAATGGATCGTGTGAAAGAGTCATCCAGTAAGGATTTACATAAAAAAAATTTCGCCAAGGAAGTTTTCTCGTTGTCATTAAAATTCATTTGATAAGAGATAAATGGGGGCAGATACATTGACTAAAATTCCATGTATGGGTCCTGAAGATCACGTTTGAAACATTTACAGGAAAAAGATCGGGTGAAAGAGCCATCCAGTAAGGATTTACATGAAAAAAAATTCGCCAAGGAAGTTTTCTTGTTGTCATTAAAATTCATTTGATAAGAGATAAATGGGGGCAGATACATTGACTAAAATTCCAAGTATGGGTCCTGAAGATCACGTTTGAAACATTTACAGGACAATGGATCGTGTGAAAAAGTCATCCAGTAAGGATTTACATGAAAAAAATTTCGCCAAGGAAATTTTCTCGTTGTCATTAAAATTCATTTGATAAGAGTTATATGGGGGCAGATACATTGACTAAAATTCTATGTATGGGTCCTGAAGATCACGTTTGAAACATTTACAGGACAATAGTTCGTGTGAAAGAGTCATCCAGTAAGGATTTACATGAAAAAATTTCGCCAAGGAAATTTTCTCGTTGTCATTAAAATTCATTTGATAAGAGTTATATGGGAGCAGATACATTGACTCAAATTCCATGTATGGGTCCTGCATATCACTTTTGAATCATTTTCAGGACAATGGATCGTGTGAAAGAGTCATCCAGTAAGGATTTACATAAAAAAAATTTCGCCAAGGAAATTTTCTCGTTGTCATTAAAATTCATTTGATAAGAGTTATATGGGAGCAGATACATTGACTCAAATTCCATGTATGGGTCCTGCATATCACTTTTGAATCATTTTCAGGACAATGGATCGTGTGAAAGAGTCATCCAGTAAGGATTTACATAAAAAAAATTTCGCCAAGGAAATTTTCTCGTTGTCATTAAAATTCATTTGATAAGAGTTATATGGGGGCAGATACATTGACTCAAATTCCATGTATGGGTCCTGAAGATCACGTTTGAAACATTTACAGGACAATGGATCGTGTGAAAAAGTCATTGAGTAAGGATTTACATGAAAAAAATTTCGCCAAGGAAATTTTCTCGTTGTCATTAAAATTCATTTGATAAGAGTTATATGGGAGCAGATACATTGATTTACATGAAAAAAATTTCGCCAAGGAAATTTTCTCGTTGTCATTAAAATTCATTTGATAAGATTCAAATTTCATGTATGGTTCCTGAAGATCACGTTTGAAACATTTACAGGATAATGGATTGTATGAAAGAGCCATCCAGTACGGATTTACATAAAAAAAATTTTGCCAAGGAAATTTTCTCGTTGTCATTAAAATTCTTTTGATAAGAGTTAAATGTGGGCAGATATATTGACTCAAATTCCATGTATGGGTCCTGCAGATTACGTTTGATTTATTTTCAGGACTATGGATCGTGTGAAAGAGTCATCCAGTAAGGATTTACATGAAAAAAAATTCGCCAAGGAAATTTTCTCGTTGTCATTAAAGTTCATTTGATAAGAGTTATATGGGGGCAGATACATTGACTCAAATTCCACGTATGGGTCCTGAAGATCACGTTTGAAACATTTACAGGACAATGGATCGTGTGAAAAAGTCATCCAGTAAGGATTTACATGAAAAAAATTTCGCCAAGGAAATTTTCTCGTTGTCATTAAAATTCATTTGATAAGAGTTATATGGGAGCAGATACATTGACTCAAATTCCATGTATGGGTCCTGCATATCACTTTTGAATCATTTTCAGGACAATGGATCGTGTGAAAGAGTCATCCAGTAAGGATTTACATAAAAAAAATTTCGCCAAGGAAGTTTTCTCGTTGTCATTAAAATTCATTTGATAAGAGATAAATGGGGGCAGATACATTGACTAAAATTCTATGTATGGGTCCTGAAGATCACGTTTGAAACATTTACAGGACAATAGTACGTGTGAAAGGGTCATCCAGTAAGGATTTACATGAAAAAATTTCGCCAAGGAAATTTTCTCGTTGTCATTAAAATTCATTTGATAAGATTCAAATTCCATGTATGGTTCCTGAAGATCACGTTTGAAACATTTACAGGATAATGGATTGTTTGAAAGAGCCATCCAGTACGGATTTACATAAAAAAAAATTTGCCAAGGAAATTTTCTCGTTGTCATTAAAATTCTTTTGATAAGAGTTAAATGTGGGCAGATATATTGACTCGAATTCCATGTATGGGTCCTGCAGATCACGTTTGATATATTTTCAGGACTATGGATCGTGTGAAAGAGTCATCCAGTAAAAATTTCCATGAAAAAAAATTCGCCAAGGAAATTTTCTCGTTGTCATTAAAGTTCATTTGATAAGAGTTATATGGGGGCAGATACATTGACTCAAATTCCATGTATGTGTCGTGAAGATCACGTTTGAAACATTTACAGGATAATGGATTGTATGAAAGAGCCATCCAGTACGGATTTACATAAAAAAAATTTTGCCAAGGAAATTTTCTCGTTGTCATTAAAATTCTTTTGATAAGAGTTAAATGTGGGCAGATATATTGACTCAAATTCCATGTATGGGTCCTGCAGATCACGTTTGATTTATTTTCAGGACTATGGATCGTGTGAAAGATTCATCCAGTAAGGATTTACATGAAAAAAAATTCGCCAAGGAAATTTTCTCGTTGTCATTAAAGTTCATTTGATAAGAGTTATATGGGGGCAGATACATTGACCCAAATTCCATGTATGGGTTCTGAAGATCACGTTTGAAACATTTACAGGACAATGGATCGTGTGAAAAAGTCATCCAGTAAGGATTTACATGAACAAAATTTCGCCAAGGAAATTTTCTCGTTGTCATTAAAATTCATTTGATAAGAGTTATATGGGAGCAGATACATTGACTCAAATTCCATGTATGGGTCCGGCATATCACTTTTGAATCATTTTCAGGACAATGGATCGTGTGAAAGAGTCATCCAGTAAGGATTTACATAAAAAAAATTTCGCCAAGGAAATTTTCTCGTTGTCATTAAAATTCATTTGATAAGAGTTATATGGGGGCAGATACATTGACTAAAATTCTATGTATGGGTCCTGAAGATCACGTTTGAAACATTTACAGGACAATAGTTCGTGTGAAAGAGTCATCCAGTAAGGATTTACATGAAAAAATTTCACCAAGGAAATTTTCTCGTTGTCATTAAAATTCATTTGATAAGATTCAAATTTCATGTATGGTTCCTGAAGATCACGTTTGAAACATTTACAGGATAATGGATTGTATGAAAGAGCCATCCAGTACGGATTTACATAAAAAAAATTTTGCCAAGGAAATTTTCTCGTTGTCATTAAAATTCTTTTGATAAGAGTTAAATGTGGGCAGATATATTGACTCAAATTCCATGTATGGGTCCTGCAGATCACGTTTGATTTATTTTCAGGACTATGGATCGTGTGAAAGAGTCATCCAGTAAGGATTTACATGAAAAAAAAATCGCCAAGGAAATTTTCTCGTTGTCATTAAAGTTCATTTGATAAGAGTTATATGGGGGCAGATACATTGACTCAAATTCCATGTATGGGTCCTGAAGATCACGTTTGAAACATTTACAGGACAATGGATCGTGTGAAAGAGTCATCCAGTAAGGATTTACATGAAAAAATTTCGCCAAGGAAATTTTCTCGTTGTCATTAAAATTCTTTTGATAAGAGTTAAATGTGGGCAGATATATTGACTCAAATTCCATGTATGGGTCCTGAAGATCACGTTTGATTTATTTTCAGGACTATGGATCGTGTGAAAGATTCATCCAGTAAGGATTTACATGAAAAAAAATTCGCCAAGGAAATTTTCTCGTTGTCATTAAAAATCAATTGATAAGAGTTATATGGGGGCAGATACATTGACTCAAATTCCATGTATGGGTTCTGAAGATCACGTTTGAAACATTTACAGGACAATGGATCGTGTGAAAAAGTCATCCAGTAAGGATTTACATGAAAAAAATTTCGCCAAGGAAATTTTCTCGTTGTCATTAAAATTCATTTGATAAGAGTTATATGGGAGCAGATACATTGACTCAAGTTCCATGTATGGGTCCTGCATATCACTTTTGAATCATTTTCAGGACAATGGATCGTGTGAAAGAGTCATCCAGTAAGGATTTACATAAAAAAAATTTCGCCAAGGAAATTTTCTCGTTGTCATTAAAATTCATTTGATAAGAGTTATATGGGGGCAGATACATTGACTAAAATTCTATGTATGGGTCCTGAAGATCACGTTTGAAACATTTACAGGACAATAGTTCGTGTGAAAGAGTCATCCAGTAAGGATTTACATGAAAAAAATTCACCAAGGAAATTTTCTCGTTGTCATTAAAATTCATTTGATAAGATTCAAATTTCATGTATGGTTCCTGAAGATCACGTTTGAAACATTTACAGGATAATGGAATGTATGAAAGAGCCATCCAGTACGGATTTACATAAAAAAAGTTTTGCCAAGGAAATTTTCTCGTTGTCATTAAAATTCTTCTGATAAGAGTTAAATGTGGGCAGATATATTGACTCAAATTCCATGTATGGGTCCTGCAGATCACGTTTGATTTATTTTCAGGACTATGGATCGTGTGAAAGAGTCATCCAGTAAGGATTTACATGAAAAAAAATTCGCCAAGGAAATTTTCTCGTTGTCATTAAAGTTCATTTGATAAGAGTTATATGGGGGCAGATACATTGACTCAAATTCCATGTATGGGTCCTGAAGATCACGTTTGAAACATTTACAGGACAATGGATCGTGTGAAAAAGTCATCCAGTAAGGATTTACATGAAAAAAATTTCGCCAAGGAAATTTTCTCGTTGTCATTAAAATTCATTTGATAAGAGTTATATGGGAGCAGATACATTGACTCAAATTCCATGTATGGGTCCTGCATATCACTTTTGAATCATTTTCAGGACAATGGATCGTGTGAAAGAGTCATCCAGTAAGGATTTACATGAAAAAAATTTCGCCAAGGAAATTTTCTCGTTGTCATTAAAATTCATTTGATAAGAGTTATATGGGAGCAGATACATTGACTCAAATTCCATGTATGGGTCCTGCATATCACTTTTGAATCATTTTCAGGACAATGGATCGTGTGAAAGAGTCATCCAGTAAGGATTTACATAAAAAAAATTTCGCCAAGGAAGTTTTCTCGTTGTCATTAAAATTCATTTGATAAGAGATAAATGGGGGCAGATACATTGACTAAAATTCCATGTATGGGTCCTGAAGATCACGTTTGAAACATTTACAGGACAAAGATCGGGTGAAAGAGCCATCCAGTAAGGATTTACATGACAAAAAATTCGCCAAGGAAGTTTTCTTGTTGTCATTAAAATTCATTTGATAAGAGATAAATGGGGGCAGATACATTGACTCAAATTCCAAGTATGGGTCCTGAAGATCACGTTTGAAACATTTACAGGACAATGGATCGTGTGAAAAAGTCATCCAGTAAGGATTTACATGAAAAAAATTTCGCCAAGGAAATTTTCTCGTTGTCATTAAAATTCATTTGATAAGAGTTATATGGGGGCAGATACATTGACTCAAATTCCATGTATGGGTCCTGCATATCACTTTTGAATCATTTTCAGGACAATGGATCGTGTGAAAGAGTCATCCAGTAAGGATTTACATAAAAAAAATTTCGCCAAGGAAATTTTCTCGTTGTCATTAAAATTCATTTGATAAGAGTTATATGGGGGCAGATACATTGACTAAAATTCTATGTATGGGTCCTGAAGATCACGTTTGAAACATTCACAGGACAATAGTTCGTGTGAAAGAGTCATCCAGTAAGGATTTACATGAAAAAATTTCGCCAAGGAAATTTTCTCGTTGTCATTAAAATTCATTTGATAAGATTCAAATTTCATGTATGGTTCCTGAAGATCACGTTTGAAACATTTACAGGATAATGGGTTGTATGAAAGAGCCATCAGTACGGATTTACATAAAAAAAATTTTGCCAAGGAAATTTTCTCGTTGTCATTAAAATTCTTTTGATAAGAGTTAAATGTGGGCAGATATATTGACTCGAATTCCATGTATGGGTCCTGCAGATCACGTTTGATTTATTTTCAGGACTATGGATCGTGTGAAAGAGTCATCCAGTAAGGATTTACATGAAAAAAAATTCGCCAAGGAAATTTTCTCGTTGTCATTAAAGTTCATTTGATAAGAGTTATATGGGGGCAGATACATTGACTCAAATTCCATGTATGGGTCCTGAAGATCACGTTTGAAACATTTACAGGACAGTGGATCGTGTGAAAAAGTCATCCAGTAAGGATTTACATGAAAAAAATTTCGCCAAGGAAATTTTCTCGTTGTCATTAAAATTCATTTGATAAGAGTTGTATGGGAGCAGATACATTGACTCAAATTCCATGTATGGGTCCTGCATATCACTTTTGAATCATTTTCAGGACAATGGATCGTGTGAAAGAGTCATCCAGTAAGGATTTACATAAAAAAAATTTCGCCAAGGAAGTTTTATCGTTGTCATTAAAATTCATTTGATAAGAGATAAATGGGGGCAGATACATTGACTAAAATTCTATGTATGGGTCCTGAAGATCACGTTTAAAACATTTACAGGACAATAGTACGTGTGAAAGAGTCATCCAGTAAGGATTTACATGAAAAAAATTTCGCCAAGGAAATTTTCTCGTTGTCATTAAAATTCATTTGATAAGATTCAAATTCCATGTATGGTTCCTGAAGATCACGTTTGAAACATTTACAGGATAATGGATTGTTTGAAAGAGCCATCCAGTACGGATTTACATAAAAAAAATTTTGCCAAGGAAATTTTCTCGTTGTCATTAAAATTCTTTTGATAAGAGTTAAATGTGGGCAGATATATTGACTCAAATTCCATGTGTGGGTCCTGCAGATCACGTTTGATTTATTTTCAGGACTATGGATCGTGTGAAAGAGTCATCCAGTAAGGATTTACATGAAAAAAAATTCGCCAAGGAAATTTTCTCGTTGTCATTAAAGTTCATTTGATAAGAGTTATATGGGGGCAGATACATTGACTCAAATTCCATGTATGGGTCCTGAAGATCACGTTTGAAACATTTACAGGACAGTGGATCGTGTGAAAAAGTCATCCAGTAAGGATTTACATGAAAAAAATTTCGCCAAGGAAATTTTCTCGTTGTCATTAAAATTCATTTGATAAGAGTTGTATGGGAGCAGATACATTGACTCAAATTCCATGTATGGGTCCTGCATATCACTTTTGAATCATTTTCAGGACAATGGATCGTGTGAAAGAGTCATCCAGTAAGGATTTACATAAAAAAAATTTCGCCAAGGAAGTTTTCTCGTTGTCATTAAAATTCATTTGATAAGAGATAAATGGGGGCAGATACATTGACTAAAATTCTATGTATGGGTCCTGAAGATCACGTTTAAAACATTTACAGGACAATAGTACGTGTGAAAGAGTCATCCAGTAAGGATTTACATGAAAAAAATTTCGCCAAGGAAATTTTCTCGTTGTCATTAAAATTCATTTGATAAGATTCAAATTCCATGTATGGTTCCTGAAGATCAGGTTTGAAACATTTACAGGATAATGGATTGTTTGAAAGAGCCATCCAGTACGGATTTACATAAAAAAAATTTTGCCAAGGAAATTTTCTCGTTGTCATTAAAATTCTTTTGATAAGAGGTATATGGGGGCAGATACATTGACTCAAATTCCATGTATGGGTCCTGAAGATCACGTTTGAAATATTTACAGGACAATGGATCGTGTGAAAGAGTCATCCAGTAAAAATTTACATGAAAACAAATTCGCCAAGGAAATTTTCTCGTTGTCATTAAAGTTCATTTGATAAGAGTTATATGGGGGCAGATACATTGACTCAAATTCCATGTATGGGTCCTGAAGATCACGTTTGAAACATTTACAGGACAATGGATCGTGTGAAAGAGTCATCCAGTAAGGATTTACATAAAACAAATTTTGCCAAGGAAATTTTCTCGTTGTCATTAAAATTCATTTGATAAGAGGTATATGGGGGCAGATACATTGACTCAAATTCCATGTATGGGTCCTGAAGATCACGTTTGAAATATTTACAGGACAATGGATCGTGTGAAAGAGCCATCCAGTACGGATTTACATAAAAAAAATTTTGCCAAGGAAATTTTCTCGTTGTCATTAAAATACATTTGATAAGAGTTATATGGGGGCAGATACATTGACTCAAATTCCATGTATGGGTCCTGAAGATCACGTTTGAAACATTTACAGGACAATGGATTGTGTGACAAAGCCATCCAGTAAGGATTTACATAAAGCAAATTTTGCCAAAAAAAATTTCTGGTTGTCTTAAAAATTCATTCGAGAAGAGTTATATGGAGTCGAATACATTGATTAAAATTCCATGTATGGATTCTGAAGATCACGTTTAAAACATTTACAGGACAATGGATCGTGTGAAAGAGTCATCCAGTAAGGATTTAAATAAAAAAAATGTCGCCAAGGAAATTTTCTCGTTGTCATTAAAATTCATTTGATAAGAGATATATGGGGGCAGATACATTGACTTAAATTCCATGTATGGGTCCTGAAGATCAGGTTTGACACATTCACAGGACAATGGATTGTATGAAAGAGTCATCCAGTAAGGATTTACATAAAACAAATTTTGCCAAGGAAATTTTCTCGTTGTCATTAAAATTCATTTGATAAGAGTTATATGGGGGCTGATACAATGACACAAATCCCATGTATGGGTCCTGAAGATCTCGTTTGAAACATTTACAGGACAATGGATTGTGTGAAAGAGCCATCCAGTAAGCATTCACATAAAAAAATTTGACCAAGAAAATTTTCTTGTTGTCCTAAAATTTCATTTGATCCTAAAAATTCATATGGGGTTAGATACATTGATTAAAATTCCATGTATGGGTCCTGAAGATCACGTTTGAAACATTTAGAGGACAGTGGATTGTATGAAAGAGCCATCCAGTAAGAATTTACATAAAAAAATTTGGCCAAGGAAATTTTCTCGTTGTCATTAAAATTCATTTGATAAGAGTTATATGAGGGCAGATATATCGACTCAAATTCCATGCATGGGTCCTGCAGATCACATATGAATTATTTTCAGGACTATGGATCGTGTGAAAGAGTCATCCAGTAAGGATTTACATGAAAAAAATTTCGCCAAGGAAATTTTTTCGTTGTCATTAAAATTCATTTTAAAAGAGTTATATGGGGGCTGATACAATGACACAAATTCCATGTATGGGTCCTGAAGATCTCGTTTGAAACATTTACAGGACAATGGGTCGTGTGAAAGAGCCATCCAATAATTATTTACATAAAAAAAATTTTGCCAAGGAAATTTTCTCGTTGTCATTAAAATTCATTTGGTAATAGTTATATGGGAGCAGATACATTGACTCGAATTTCATGTATGGGTCCTGAAGATCACGTTTGAAACATTTACAGGACAATGGATAGTGTGAAAGAGCCATCCAGTAAGGATTCACATAAAAAATTTCGCCAAGGATATTTTCTCGTTGTCATTAAAATTCATTTGATAAGAATTATATGGGGGCAGATACATTGACTCAAATTCCATTTGTGGGTCCTCAAGATCACGTTTGAAACATTATATGGATAATGGATCGTGTGAAAGAGCCATCCAGTAAGGATTTAAATAAAAAAAAATTTGCCAAGGAAATTTTTTCGTTGTCATTAAAATTCATTTGATAAGAGTTATATGGGGCAGATACATTGATTAAAATTCCATGTATGGGTCCTGAAGATCACGTTTGAAACATTTAGAGGACAATGGATTGTGTGAAAGAGCCATCCAGTAAGCATTATTCACATAAAAAAAATTTTACCAAGAAAATTTTCTGGTTGTCCTAAAAATTCATTTGATCCTAAAAATTCATATGGGGTCAGATACATTGATTAAAATTCCATGTATGGGTCCTGAAGATCACGTTTGAAACATTTAGAGGACAATTGTATGAAAGAGCCATCCAATAAGAATTTACTTAAAAAAATTTTGCCAAGGAAATTTTCTCGTTGTCATTAGAATTCATTTGATAAGAGTTATATGGGGTCAGATACATTGACTAAAATTCTATGTATGGGTTCTGAAAATCACGTTTGAAACATTTACAGGATAATGGATCGTGTGAAAGAGCCATCTAGTAATTATTCACATAAAAAAAATTTTGCCAAGGAAATTTTCTCGTTGTCATTTAAATTCATTTGATAAGAGTTATATGGGGTCAGATATATTGATTAAAATTCCATGTATGGGTCCTGAAGATCACGTTTGAAACATTTAGAGGACAATGGATTGTGTGAAAGAGCCATCCAGTAAGCATTATTCACATAAAAAAAATTTTACCAAGAAAATTTTCTGGTTGTCCTAAAAATTCATTTGATCCTCAAAATTCATATAGGGTCAAATACATTGATTAAAATTCCATGTATGGGTCCTGAAGATCACGTTTGAAACATTTAGAGGTCAATGGATTGTATGAAAGAGCCATCCAGTAAGAATTTACATAAAAAAATTTTGCCAAGGAAATTTTCTCGTTGTCATTAAAATTCATTTGATAAGAGTTATATGGGGGCAGATACAATGACACAAATTCCATGTATGGGTCCTGAAGATCACGTTTGAAACATTTACAGGACAATGGATTGTGTGAAAGAGCCATCCAATAAGCATTCACATAAAAAAAATTTGACCAAGAAAATTTTCTGGTTGTCCTAAAAATTCATTTGATCCTAAAAATTCATATGGGGTCACATACATTGATTAAAATTCCATGTATGGGTCCTGAAGATCACGTTTGAAACATTTAGAGGACAATGGATTGTATGAAAGAGCCATCCAGTAAGAATTTACATAAAAAAATTTTGCCAAGGAAATTTTCTCGTTGTCATTAAAATTCATTTGTCAGTTCGGGTTTACATCTCATCCAAGTCAGTCGACAAACAAAACTGCTTACGTTGGGGACAAAAGCAACCAAGTACAGTATTGTGTAATGAACAATAGACCTCGAAAATGAGTGAACCAAACGAACAGAAGCTACCGTCGGTACGAAAGAATACAATTATTGTTGACTTCAGACAGTGCAAAATTCGACCTTCGATACGAGAACTTGAAGTTTTGCTTAAGGAGCAAATGAATCTTGACATTAAACGTGTGCATTTACTCCAATGCAATAAGACCAATAATGTTGTTTATATCCAGTTCTATAAAGAGTTGGATGCAATTCAATTCGCTAAAGACAATAATAATGTGCACTATGTGGAGCATGAAAATATCAAGTACAACATTCCAGTATATATGGAAGATAGTGCTATAGAAGTGCGTGTGCATGATCTTCCCTCAAGCGTCAACGGTTCTTATATTCGCAAAACTATGTCCCAATACGGAGAGATTCTCTCTATCGAAGATGAAAAGTGGAGGAGTTTTTTCCCCGGTATTCTAAATGGCGTACGTTTGTTACGCATGCGCTTGAGGAGGCCTATACCTTCTTATGTGACATTCGGTCAGGATACAAGAATACCGTGCAAATCACTTGTTACCTATGACAATCAGATGGCCACATGTCAATATTGCCAAAAAGCTGTTCACTACGGTAAGCCATGTGATAAACCGGACAAGGAGACAACTATACCAAAGGACAACGGTGCTTTCTTCACATCGACCCCAAGCAACCCCAGTACACCTGTGACAGTCACCAACAACAGTGAAGCATCCTCTTCAACGAAACCATCCAACGTATCCTCTATAGAACAAAGTACACTAGCTGCAGTTAACAGCTTACCATCCAAGCAACCAGCAACTGCAAACAATGTACAACAAAGCATCTACAGCAACCAGCAACGAAATCAACAACAATACCAACGATGCGACAATGGATGACGAGACGAACCACGAACGAAGTGCCACTCTATCCTCGCAGGAGGAAAATGGAAGCTCCTCTCCCCCTAGAAAAAGGTGACAACGAGATCCAATACAAAAAAAATCATTTATTTGAAAACTCAGCTAAATCGGCCACGTAAAGCTTGTACGCAAATAGGCCTGAATAAAATATCTTTAAAATAAAAAAAAATTCATTTGATAAGAGTTATATGAGGGCAGATATATCGACTCAAATTCCATGCATGGGTCCTGCAGATCACGTTTGAATTATTTTCAGGACTATGGATCGTGTGAAAGAGTCATCCAGTAAGGATTTACATGAAAAAAATTTCGCCAAGGAAATTTTCTCGTTGTCATTAAAATTCATTTGATAAGAGTTATATGGGGGCTGATACAATGACACAAATTCCATGTATGGGTCCTGAAGATCTCGTTTGAAACATTTACAGGACAATGGGTCGTGTGAAAGAGCCATCCAGTAATTATTTACATAAAAAATATTTTGCCAAGGAAATTTTCTCGATGTCATTAAAATTCATTTGGTAAGAGTTATATGGGGGCAGATAAATTGACTCAAATTTCATGTATGGGTCCTGAAGATCACGTTTGAAACATTTACAGGACAATGGATCGTGTGAAAGAGCCATCCAGTAAGGATTTGCATCAAAAATTTTGCCAAGGAAATTTTCTCATTGTCTTAAAAATTCATTTGATAAGAGTTATATGGGGGCAGACACATTGACTCAAATTCCATGTATGGGTCCTGAAGATCACGTTTGAAACATTTACAGAACAAAGATCGTGTGAAAGAGCCATCCAGTAAGGATTTACATGAAAAAAAATTCGCCAAGGAAGTTTTCTCGTTGTCATTAAAAATCATTTGATAAGAGATAAATGGGGGCAGATACATTGACTCAAATTCCATGTATGGGTCCTGAAGATCACGTTTGAAACATTTACAGGACAATGGATCGTGTGAAAGAGCCATCCAGTAAGGATTTACATGAAAAAAATTTCGCCAAGGAAATTTTCTCGTTGTCATTAAAATTCATTTGATAAGATATATATGAGGGCAGATATATTGACTCGAATTCCATGTATGGGTCCTGCAGATCACGTTTGAATTATTTTCAGGACTATGGATCGTGTGAAAGAGCCATCCAGTAAGGATTTACATGAAAAAAATTTCGCCAAGGAAATTTTCTCGTTGTCATTAAAGTTCATTTGATTAGAGTTGTATAGGGGCAGATACATTGACTCAAATTCCAGGTATGGGTCCTGAAAATGACGTTTGAAACATTTACAGGGCAATGGATCGTGTGAAAGAGCCATCCAGTAAGGATTTACATAAAAAAAATTTTGCCAAGGAAATTTTCTCGTTGTCATTAAAATTCATTTGATAAGAGTTATATGGGGGTAGATACATTGATTAAAATTCTATGTATGGGTCCTGAAGATCACGTTTGAAACAATTACAGGACAATGCATTGTATGAAAGAGCCATCCAGTAAGGATTTACATGAAAAAAATTTCGCCAAGGAAATTTTCTCGTTGTCATTAAAATTCATTTGATAAGATATATATGAAGGCAGATATATTGACTCAAATTCCATGTATGGGTCCTGCAGATCACGTTTGAATTATTTTCAGGACTATGGATCGTGTGAAAGAGCCATCAAGTAAGGATTTACATGAAAAAAAATTCGCCAAGGAAGTTTTCTCGTTGTCATTAAAATTCATTTGATAAGAGATAAAAAGGGGCAGATACATTGATTCAATTTCCAGGTATGGGTCCTGCATATCACTTTTGAAACATTTTCAGGACAATGGATCGTGTGAAAGAGTCATCCAGTAAGGATTTACATGAAAAAAATTTCGCCAAGGAAATTTTCTCGTTGTCATTAAAATTCATTTGATAAGAATTATATGGGGGCAGATACATTGACTCAAATTCCATGTATGGGTCCTGAAGATCACGTTTGAAACATTCACAGGACATTGGATCGTGTGAAAGAGCCATCCAGTAAGGATTTACATGAAAAAAATTTCGCCAAGGAAATTTTCTCGTTGTCATTAAAATTCATTTGATAAGAGTTATATGGGGGCAGATACATTGACTCAAATTCCATGTATGGGTCCTGAAGATCACGTTTGAAACATTTACAGGACAAAGGATCGTGTGAAAGAGCCATCCAGTAAGGATTTACATGAAAAAAATTTCGCCAAGGAAATTTTCTCGTTGTCATTAAAATTCATTTGATAAGAGTTATATGGGGGCAGATACATTGACTCAAATTCCATGTATGGGTCCTGAAGATCACGTTTGAAACATTTACAGGACAATGGATTGTGTGAAAGAGCCATCCAGTAAGTATCTGCATAAAAAAAATTTTGCCAAGGAAATTTTCTCGTTGTCATTAAAATTCATTTGATAAGAATTATATGGGGGCAGATACATTGACTCAAATTCCATGTATGGGTTCTGAAGATCACGTTTGAAACATTTACAGGACAATGGATCGTGCTAACGAGTCATCCAGTAAGGATTTACATAAAACAAAAAATTCGCCAAGGAAGTTTTCTCGTTGTCATTAAAATTCATTTGATAAGAGATATATGCCCCCATATATCTCTTATCAAATGAATTTTAATGACATCTGCCCCCAGATACATTGACTCAAATTCCATGTATGGGTCCTGAAGATCACGTTTGAAACATTTACAGGACAATGGATCGTGTTAACGAGTCGTCCATTTTGCCAAGGAAATTTTCTCGTTGTCATTAAAATTCATTTGATAAGAGTTATATGGGGGTAGATACATTGATTAAAATTCTATGTATGAGTCCTGAAGATCACGTTTGAAACAATTACAGGACAATGCATTGTATGAAAGAGCCATCCAGTAAGGATTTACATGAAAAAAAAAATCGCCAAGGAAGTTTTCTCGTTGTCATTAAAATTGATTTGATAAGAGATAAATGGGGGCAGATACATTGATTCAATTTCCAGCTATGGGTCCTGCATATCACTTTTGAAACATTTTCAGGACAATGGATCGTGTGAAAGAGTCATCCAGTAAGGATTTACACGAAAAAAATTTCGCCAAGGAAATTTTCTCGTTGTCATTAAAATTCATTTGATAAGAGTTATATGGGGGCAGATATATTGACTCAAATTCCATGTATGGGTCCTGAAGATCACGTTTGAAACATTTACAGGACAATGGATTGTGTGAAAGAGCAATCCAGTAAGATTTACATAAAAAAAATTTTGCCAAGGAAATTTTCTCGTTGTCATTAAAATTCATTTGATAAGAATTATATGGGGGCAGATACATTGACTCAAATTCTATGTATGGGTCCTGAAGATCACGTTTGAAACATTTACAGGACAAAGGATCGTGTGAAAGAGCCATCCAGTAAGGATTTACATGAAAAAAATTTCGCCAAGGAAATTTTCTCGTTGTCATTAAAAGTCATTTGATAAGAGTTATATGGGGGCAGATACATTGACTCAAATTCCATGTATGGGTCCTGCAGATCACGTTTGAATTATTTTCAGGACTATGGATCGTGTGGAAGAGCCATCCAGTAAGGATTTACATGAAAAAAAATTCGCCAAGAAAGTTTTCTCGTTGTCATTAAAATTCATTTGATAAGAGTTATATGGGGGCAGATACATTGATTCAATTTCCAGCTATGGGTCCTGCATATCACTTTTGAAACATTTTCAGGACAATGGATCGTGTGAAAGAGTCATCCAGTAAGGATTTACATGAAAAAAATTTCGCCAAGGAAATTTTCTCGTTGTCATTAAAATTCATTTGATAAGAATTATATGGGGGCAGATACATTGACTCAAATTCCATATATGGGTCCTGAAGATCACGTTTGAAACATTCACAGGACATTGGATCGTGTGAAAGAGCCATCCAGTAAGGATTTACATAAAAAAAATTTTGCCAAGGAAATTTTCTCGTTGTCATTAAAATTCATTTGATAAGAATTATATGGGGGCAGATACATTGACTCAAATTCCATGTATGGGTCCTTAAGATCACGTTTGAAACATTTACAGGACAAAGGATCGTGTGAAAGAGCCATCCAGTAAGGATTCACATGAAAAAAATTTCGCCAAGGAAATTTTCTCGTTGTCATTAAAATTCATTTGATAAGAGTTATATGGGGGCAGATACATTGACTCAAATTCCATGTATGGGTCCTGAAGATCACGTTTGAAACATTTACAGGACAATGGATTGTGTGAAAGAGCCATCCAGTAAGGATCTGCATAAAAAAAATTTTGCCAAGGAAATTTTCTCGTTGTCATTAAAATTCATTTGATAAGAATTATATGGGGGCAGATACATTGACTCAAATTCCATGTATGGGTTCTGAAGATCACGTTTGAAACATTTACAGGACAATGGATCGTGCTAACGAGTCATCCAGTAAGGATTTACATAAAACAAAAAATTCGCCAAGGAAGTTTTCTCGTTGTCATTAAAATTCATTTGATAAGAGATATATGCCTCCATATATCTCTTATCAAATGAATTTTAATGACATCTGCCCCCAGATACATTGACTCAAATTCCATGTATGGGTCCTGAAGATCACGTTTGAAACATTTACAGGACAATGGATCGTGTTAACGAGTCATCCATTTTGCCAAGGAAATTTTCTCGTTGTCATTAAAATTCATTTGATAAGAGTTATATGGGGGTAGATACATTGATTAAAATTCTATGTATGAGTCCTGAAGATCACGTTTGAAACAATTACAGGACAATGCATTGTATGAAAGAGCCATCCAGTAAGGATTTACATGAAAAAAAATTCGCCAAGGAAGTTTTCTCGTTGTCATTAAAATTCATTTGATAAGAGATAAATGGGGGCAGATACATTGATTCAATTTCCAGGTATGGGTCCTGCATATCACTTTTGAAACATTTTCAGGACAATGGATCGTGTGAAAGAGTCATCCAGTAAGGATTTACATGAAACAAATTTCACCAAGGAAATTTTCTCGTTGTCATTAAAATTCATTTGATAAGAGTTATATGGGGGCAGATATATTGACTCAAATTCCATGTATGGGTCCTGAAGATCACGTTTGAAACATTTACAGGACAATGGATTGTGTGAAAGAGCAATCCAGTAAGATTTACATAAAAAAAATTTTGCCAAGGAAATTTTCTCGTTGTCATTAAAATTCATTTGATAAGAATTATATGGGGGCAGATACATTGACTCAAATTCCATGTATGGGTTCTGAAGATCACGTTTGAAACATTTACAGGACAATGGATCGTGCTAACGAGTCATCCAGTAAGGATTTACATAAAACAAAAAATTCGCCAAGGAAGTTTTCTCGTTGTCATTAAAATTCATTTGATAAGAGATATATGCCTCCATATATCTCTTATCAAATGAATTTTAATGACATCTGCCCCCAGATACATTGACTCAAATTCCATGTATGGGTCCTGAAGATCACGTTTGAAACATTTACAGGACAATGGATCGTGTTAACGAGTCATCCATTTTGCCAAGGAAATTTTCTCGTTGTCATTAAAATTCATTTGATAAGAGTTATATGGGGGTAGATACATTGATTAAAATTCTATGTATGAGTCCTGAAGATCACGTTTGAAACAATTACAGGACAATGCATTGTATGAAAGAGCCATCCAGTAAGGATTTACATGAAAAAAAATTCGCCAAGGAAGTTTTCTCGTTGTCATTAAAATTCATTTGATAAGAGATAAATGGGGGCAGATACATTGATTCAATTTCCAGGTATGGGTCCTGCATATCACTTTTGAAACATTTTCAGGACAATGGATCGTGTGAAAGAGTCATCCAGTAAGGATTTACATGAAAAAAATTTCACCAAGGAAATTTTCTCGTTGTCATTAAAATTCATTTGATAAGAGTTATATGGGGGCAGATATATTGACTCAAATTCCATGTATGGGTCCTGAAGATCACCTTTGAAACATTTACAGGACAAAGGATCGTGTGAAAGAGCCATCCAGTAAGGATTTACATGAAAAAAATTTCGCCAAGGAAATTTTCTCGTTGTCATTAAAAGTCATTTGATAAGGGTTATATGGGGCAGATACATTGACTCAAATTCCATGTATGGGTCCTGCAGATCACGTTTGAATTATTTTCAGGACTATGGATCGTGTGAAAGAGTCATCCAGTAAGGATTTACATGAAAAAAAATTCGCCAAGGAAATTTTCTCGTTGTCATTAAAATTCATTTGATAAGAGTTATATGGGGGCAGATAAATTGACTCAAATTTCATGTATGAGTCCTGAAGATCACGTTTGAAACATTTACAGGACAATGGATTGTGTGAAAGAGCCATCCAATAAGGATTTACATAAAAAAAAAATTGCCAAGGAAATTTTCTCGTTGTCATTAAAATTCATTTGATAGGAATTATATGGGGGCAGATACATTGACTCAAATTCCATGTATGGGTCCTGAAGATCACGTTTGAAAAATTTACAGGACAACGGATCGTGTGAAAGAGCCATCCAGTAAGGATTTACATGAAAAAAATTTCGTCAAGGAAATTTTCTCGTTGTCATTAAAATTCATTTGATAGGAATTATATGGGGGCAGATACATTGACTCAAATTCCATGTATGGGTCCTGAAGATCACGTTTGAAACATTTACAGGACAACGGATCGTGTGAAAGAGCCATCCAGTAAGGATTTACATGAAAAAAATTTCGTCAAGGAAATTTTCTCGTTGTCATTAAATTTCATTTGATAAGAGTTATATGGGGGCAGATACATTGACTCAAATTCCATGTATGGGTCCTGAAGATCTCGTTTGAAACATTTACAGGACAATGGGTCGTGTGAAAGAGCCATCCAGTAATTATTTACATAAAAAAAATTTTGCCAAGGAAATTTTCTCGTTGTCATTAAAATTCATTTGGTAAGAGTTATATGGGGGCAGATAAATTGACTCAAATTTCATGTATGAGTCCTGAAGATCACGTTTGAAACATTTACAGGACAATGGATTGTGTGAAAGAGCCATCCAATAAGGATTTACATAAAAAAAAATTGCCAAGGAAATTTTCTCGTTGTCATTAAAATTCATTTGATAGGAATTATATGGGGGCAGATACATTGACTCAAATTCCATGTATGGGTCCTGAAGATCACGTTTGAAACATTTACAGGACAACGGATCGTGTGAAAGAGCCATCCAGTAAGGATTTACATGAAAAAAATTTCGTCAAGGAAATTTTCTCGTTGTCATTAAATTTCATTTGATAAGAGTTATATGGGGGCAGATACATTGACTCAAATTTCATGTATGTGTCCTGAAGATCACGTTTGAAACATTTACAGGACAATGGATTGTGTGAAAGAGCCATCCAGTAAGGATTTACATAAAAAAAATTTTGCCAAGGAAATTTTCTCGTTGTCATTAAAATTCATTTGATTAGAATTATATGGGGGCAGATACATTGACTCAAATTCCATGTATGGGTCCTGAAGATCACGTTTGAAACATTTACAGGACAATGGATCGTGCTAACGAGTCATCCAGTAAGGATTCACATAAAACAAAAAATTCGCCAAGGAAGTTTTCTCGTTGTCATTAAAATTCATTTGATAAGAGATATATGCCCCCATATATCTCTTATCAAATGAATTTTAATGACATCTGCCCCCAGATACATTGACTCAAATTCCATGTATGGGTCCTGAAGATCACGTTTGAAACATTTACAGGACAATGGATCGTGTTAACGAGTCATCCATTTTGCCAAGGAAATTTTCTCGTTGTCATTAAAATTCATTTGATAAGAGTTATATGGGGGTAGATACATTGATTAAAATTCTATGTATGAGTCCTGAAGATCACGTTTGAAACAATTACAGGACAATGCATTGTATGAAAGAGCCATCCAGTAAGCATTCACATAAAAAAAAATTGCCAAGAAAATTTTCTGGTTGTCATTAAAATTGTAACTCTACCTTACTTTGCTTTGTGTAAGTAATTACCGGGTCGTTATGCTTAACAACGATTCACGAAAACCTACCCGCCATCCTGACACTCAGGAGAGAGTGAAATTAGCAACTTCCACTCACTCACCTATTCATGAACTTTCTCTTTCACCGGGTTGGAAATGCACCACAAATCCTCACGGTACAGGGTGGCTCAAAGGCGGAAGAAATCAATCTTTAAAGGGCGGACTCACAATTCAGCGAGGATTGGTAGCACCGTTATGGCTCGGTTAACGTATTAACAATAAAATGATGAATGTAAGATAAACAATTCTATATTCTGGTGAAAGGTTCCTCCTATCCCTACGCTAAGCTGAATTTCACATAATTTTAACATGGTTTACTTATAGCTAGACAGAATCTTTGTGACGTCACAGGTATACCTGGGTGTGTTTTTACTTGCATGCTACATCCACTCCGTGTGAATGTGGAATCTGGAACCAGCTCAGATCTGACAACAGCTTGTACCGCGGCCAAGGACGGTTCACTGGCACGGTCAAACGAAACAGGACTTCCTCGTCAAATTCCGCCGCGGTTCACTTGCCCCATTTACAGCCAACTAAAAGTGTTCGACGAAGCTCTGTACCGGGCGTCAGGCTTCTTAAATTCGCGATGGCGAATTCGGTTCTGTCCGTGTGTAACACCAGCAGCTCGTGTATATCAAATTCCTCCACTATCAACGGATTTTATTTTTAGAAAGCAAAAGAAAAAGGCCCTGTCATGGACCTTTACCATGTATTAGCATAGGTGCCGTCACAAATTGAAACCATTTTAATATATAATTTGGAAAACATAAAATTTACCTTCTTCTTCTTATTTTATCGAAAAATACATACAGCGTTCAGCACTTTTTCATACATTTTCATTCTCGTAATGCTATAAATTCAATATCTATTATATTTAATCGCAACAATGATTTACGTTACCACTAACCGTACTAATAGTCTTAAGAATCCAATATTCAGTTTTAAGAAAACTTTTGTGTTTAATTTAGCTATAGGAAAAACTATTAAAATACTAAATTGATTATCTTACAATCACCTTACAAAGCACATGTATCACCTTTTTAATGAACTTAGTTTACGCGCGCACTACTAACCGAGTTGCAAGTCACGGACAGAAAGAAAGATTATCCTAATGCCGAGCCTTAATAAGGCAATAATTATTCGTGAGCGGAACTGTCCGGCCGAATATTGCCGAATCAACGATTAAATGACATGTTCCTAATTTGCGTTTCATCCCTGCCGGATCGTGTTCCAGAACACAAACGGTGTAGAGACATTTCGATCTATTATAGGATACCTTTTGATGAATTGGTTCATTACTGTGATCAGAGAGAGATGACTCTCTCCTGAAATATCCCACGAGACAGGCCATCGTGAACCCCTGTCAAACCAATACATGTATGCTATAGGCCCAAAATATGGGTAACTAAGAACAAACTACTATAAATGTATAGCAGATATTTAGCTTGTGGTAGAGGCACAAGTAGCAGATGGAACCAACGGTTACATTACCCCTCCACCCCTCTCAGAAATACATTGTCTATCACTTTCTGGACAGTTGCCAGTGGTGGTAAAGTGCTATTTACGTCCAACAAATACACATACCATCTTTACTTCATGAAGTTGCTGTACATCTTCTGAGGCTGTCTAATAAAAAGCCTGAAGTTCAGCATTTTAACCCCCGTGGGTAAACATTTCCCTACACACTCTCATTTCTCACGTAATTGGAGAACGAAGCTTCTCAGCAATTTCGGTGGATTTCCATCTTAGTATCATCTCGCCAAATCGAGGATTATACAGTAAGTAATCAAGTCAACTCTCCGCAGCATTTTTATATTTGAGCGCTCTAACAACAAAATTTTGGTTTTCTATAATCAGTTGTTTTCATTTGTACATTCCAGGATTATTTTGTTGTGTAAATGCTTCGAAAAGGTAAGTCAATTGTTTACCGTCTGACGAACCATCCACTCAAAATTGCTCTTCGTTGGTGTAAGCGAGGATATTTGCTTAAACATTTTCCGAAAATTAATTTTCGATTTGTATTTTGGACCAACTCTGCAGCTGTCAGAGAGGAAGGTATATTAATCATTTCAATGTTAGCTGCTAATCTATTTTAGCTCTGTTTTTTTTCAGGTATGTGGTTTAAGATCAGCGGCCGAGAAAACGCCTATGGCTTTGCCGGAGTCATTTATAAGCTCATACGAGCTGGTGCCCACTCTAGCTATGACCTGACAAGGCTCATAGCATGGACCTAATTTGGCATTGTAACTATTTGGGGCGGACGATTGGTGGAAATTTCTCTTCCATACCTTTTGTCCTACCGAGTATACCGGTGCGGTCTTTCGATGACGTAGGTTATATATTTTCTTATTTTTTTCATATTGTTTTTTCAAACTTGTGTGAACTAACTCCTGAATAAAGTGGTCAATATGTTGTTTCTTTTTTATTCTTTCTTCGTCAGATATCTCTTCCCTATCTCTGTCTACCCGATGCTCCTTTCCCGAAGAGATTATTTCGTGCCCAAAGAGGATTTTATACGGAGTAAACCCCGTAGCACCATGAGGAGTGTTATTCAACACATATTCTATCTCTGACACTCGTGTGTCCCACAGTGTTTGGTCTTTACGGACATAAGTTCTCATACAGGCGTTAATGGTTCTATTGAGACGTTCGACAGGATTGGACTGGCTGTGATGTCGGGAATTGGTCCAATGTTGAATGTGATATTTCGTCAGAAGGCTTTCAAATTCCTTCGATCTAAATGTCGAAGCATTATCTGTAATAATGTTCTCGGGGCTCGAGTAACGTCGAAACCACCCTTCTTCGAGGATTTTGCAAACTTGCGGGGTAGATATTCTCCGCACGGGTACCAGCAGTGCAAATTTAGAAAAAATATCCATTATTACAAATAGATGCGAGTTTCCCTGCTTACTTCTAGGAAGTGATTGAATAAAGTCTAAAGCTATAATTTGGAAGGGTTTGGTGGTGAGGCGTTGCTGGCCCATTTCAGGAAACTGAGACCGATTACTAGGTTTACTTTCTTGACAAATCGTGCACTTTCGAACATAAGACCTTACGTCTTTCGACATTTGAGGCCAATAATATTTTTTTCTGATTTTCGCGAGTGTTTTTTCTGCACCCAAATGTAAAGACTCATCGTGTTCTTCTATTAATATTCTTTCCTGTAGTTCACGAGGTACGCAAGTTTTCCATTCGAAATGGTAGTCAACGTCACCTTCTGTACTGGCGACAAATTTCTTCAGAATTCCACTTTCGATCTGAAAGTCTTTCGTCTTCTCGTTATCCTGTTGGACTCGTTTAAACATTTTGTGATACCACTCCGATTTATCCGAAGTAGAGCTGAGTACCTCGATAGATCTAGAAAGAGCATCCGGGATAACATTATCAACCCCCCTTCGGTGTTTGATTTCTATATCGTGTCGCTGAAGCTCGATGCTCCAACGGCATAGTCTTGATGATGTTCGCCAACTGCTTCGCAATATGTAAGTTAGTGCTGAAGCATCCGTATATACGATGAACTTTGTTCCTTCAACGTAACAGCGAAACTTTTCAAGAGACTTCAACACGGCCAGTGCCTCCTTTTCAGTGGCGCAATATCTTTGCTGAGGTGTACTGAGTTTCTGTGAAAAGTAGGCTATCGGTTTATCTACCCCTTCGTATGGTTGAGTCAGGACCCCTGCAATCGCCGAATCGCTAGCGTCACAGTGTATGGAAAAGGGTAAACTAAAGTCCGGACTGGTTAAGATAGGGGCCGTGATCAAAAGTTCCTTTATCTTGACAAATGCTTTCTCGGATAAGTCCTTCCAGTGCACTGTCTTGGGTTTGTCCTTCAGCAGGTCGGTTAAAGGCTGTACGATTGCACTATAGTTAGCAATAAACCTTCTATAATAATTGCACATTCCTAAAAACCTTCTCAACGCCCTCAGCGATTTTGGCTTTTCGAAATTTACTATCGCTTCGACCCGGTCGGGGTTAGGCCTTAGACCTTGTCTGCTAAGAATATACCCCAAGTAGGGTACTTCTGACACACAGAATTGAGATTTAGATAAGTTAATGGAGAGATTTGCTGATCTGAGTCGGGTAGCCACTTCCCTAAGCATGTCAAGGTGCTCTTCAAACGTGTTGCTCACGACGATTATGTCGTCCAGGTAGACAAACACGTTTGGTTCCAGTTCACTTCCTCCCAACACCCGGTCCATGAGTCGCGACAAGGTTGCGGGACTATTTACCAAGCCGAAGGGCATTCGCGTGAATTGAAACAACCCCCGTCCCAACACCGAGAATGCCGTAAACTTTTTTGATTTTGGATGTAGAGGGATCTGCAGAAAGGCCTTCGATAAGTCTATCGTAGAGATGTATCTACTTGGGCCAAGCCGACTAAGTATACGGTCCGCATGTGGTAGAGGGTAAGAGTCCCTGACAGTGCGTTCGTTCAACTTCCGTGCATCCAGACAGAGGCGAACCGATCCATCTAATTTATCAACGGGCACCAACCGTAAAGCCCAGTCACTATAGGAGCGTTCTATTATTCCGCTTTCGAGCATAGAATCTAACTCGACGTTTATTTGGTTTTGCCTCGCTGGAGATATAGGAAAAGGATTGATCCGAACAGGAAGTTGCTTTTTGGCTTCCTCGGTCAGCTCGATTCGATGGTTAATTAATGTAGTTGTTTCAAGTTGACCTTCGACAGAGGCTTTAAACGCAGTTTTGACCTGTTCTAGCTCTTGCTGCTGAGCTTCGGACAATCCAATATCTTCGGAAATTTCATCTACGACCTCAACTGATACTTGGGGAATGTATGGAACTATCCCAAAGGCTTTCCAAAAATCTGAACCAAGTATCAAACGGCGTCTTAATGATGGTATTATCAACATATCTATAAGTTTAGTTGTACCGTTGAATGTTATGGGTAGGCTCACATATCCCGATACTATTAACTTTTCCCCACTAGCGGTGACTACATCCACCTCGGTATTATACACTTTCAGCTTGCATATTTGAATTAACTGTTGGGCTCCTCTACCTAGAATAGACCGATTCGCACCACTGTCCAACAAACCTATTAAAGGTATGTCATATGCACTAACTTCAATATGTGGCCTATCGTCGTTGGAAACATGAATAAAATGTTCATCGACCTCGACATCAGATGTTTGAATATATTCGTTATGAACTACTTTATGATATCCCACCAGGGGGAGACTCGAGCATATATCGGTAAAGTGGTAGGGGTTTTGGACATTTTTCTGACTCGTTTGCCCTAACAAGCGGTCATCTTCTCGTTTTTTGAACAATAGGGGCATGCTTTTGTGTCCACATTGTGGAAACCACACTTAAAGCAGAATTTGTGCCGGGGACGTTTACAATCCTTTAGATCATGTCCCGGTAATCGGCAATTGAAACATATGCCTTCTTTCGGGGGAGCATAGTTTTTTTAACATCACACTCAAACCATCAGAGTCACGGATGGTTTTTGGTTCGCGTTCGTCCGCGGGTTTCGGTGATTCGTGCTTTGTTGGCTTTATAAACTTTTCGTCTTCCGAGGCATTACTTCTTTGTGACCGATAGAAATTTCGCGTTTTATGAGAACCGTTCGTGAAGTCTTGTGCTCTCCTCGATTTAGTGTTCGCGTTCATCTCGTAGACCTGCGCGCGATTTCGCGTACTCGTTTCCTCACCATGGGGGTTGTATCTAAACCAAAACGTGGCATCTAATTGTCTTCCAAATTTCTTCAAATCCGCGAGATTATTAATATTTGACGCGACGGCATGACCTTTGTAATCCGATCTCATATTACGAAAAACGATTTCGAATTTTTTTGCTTCTGACAGCGGTTTTGTAAGAGAATTAAATATCTTTTGCATCTCGAAGTGGTAATCTTGAAATTTTTCTTTTTGACCTTGTTTGCGAGAAACCGCGCGAATTTCGCTAACATGGTCGTGATCCGGACTCAGGAATTCTTTTTTTATTTCACGAACAAGCTCCCTCCATGAACTAAAATCTTCGTTTTCGACACTCGCCATAAACCACGATTTCGCTGTTCCACCGAAAAGATGTATCGCGGATCTAAATAATTCTTTGTGTGTTACCCGTTCTGATTTCGCAAGGAATTCTACTTCGCGTATAAATTTCATAAGTCCTTGTCCATTGTCCTTTCCATCGTATCGCACATTCCAATCTGAAACGGGACGGTATTTCCTTGTGGATTGCCCGCGCGTTTCTGATTTGTACTTGCGACGTGATGGCAAGGGCGATGAGCTGGAGGACTCCGACTCTAAAGTATCTACTGATTCAGTACTGTCTGATCGCGGTAGTCGTTTCTTGGAGCTTTTATCCAAACGGAAACGTCTTCCTATTCTCTCGGTTTCTTTTGGTTTTTTTTTCTTCAAACATAACCGGTGGATACCCATAAGGGTAAGGTATTCCGAAAGGGTACATCGTGTACTTATTGAACGGTAATACATTATCCGGTACCGATTTCAATTTACGACCCTTTTTTGAAGAATGTTTATTATTATTGCTAGGCCCAGCTCCATCCTGACCGCTGAGCTCCGTTTCCCTACTTTGCTCGTTTTGCGAGTCGGGGCTATTGGAGGACGAATCATTGTTTTGTTCTTGTTGCATTTTTAGGTTCGATATAGATTGAGTAATTTGCGCAACTATCTCGGCTTGAACCGCCGGATTTGGTGAAAACAGTGAGAAAAATGTGCTCATTACACTTCGTATAGAACTTTTCAACTTGTCTAAATCTATTAAATCTTCATCCTTCTCAGCGAAATCTTGTGCACGAGAGCATCTCGCAAAATAGTGCGCAAGTCTCGTTTTAAGCGAGTCTCGGATTCCTTCAAACCGGACTCTGTTTTCTAGGTAGTCTCTGATATTTTTCACTCCCGCATCGATTTTTCCTATCTCCGCGTCTACTGAATCATTACGCCTACCGAAATCCATATCCTCAATATTTTTTTCTTTTTCCTCTCGCAGGCGATCGCGTAATCGTCTGCGCAAGGCTGACTCGCTAACCGTGTGATCGAATTGAACTGCTCTAATGGCCAGTTCATATTCAATTTCATCTCGTTCGAGATGGTGAACCAAAAGCCCTTGGTACAGCAATTGCAGCTCTACATCCATTTTGTAAGCGGGTATGTTACTACAGATGTCCACCTATCACCAAAAGCAAATCTATCAAATCCCAGCCAGGTCAACGTCTGTGCCCTCTACAGACTCACTCTGCTATCCAACCGTACTAACCCTTCACAGTTTCAGTTCCTTCAAACTGAACTCCAGGATGATTTTCAAGTGGCTGTGGGATTCTAAGGCTCGGATTACTTTTGAAGACGGATCGAAAACTATAATAACACACGACACACTATTGGTAAATCGTTTAGAGAACGATTCCAACAAAAAAAATTGACCAATTTTTTTCTCGTCCTCCTTCCGCCGGGGAGAGAAAGCAATGCAAACCGTCGTCTTTAAATTTTATGTTGGGCGCCAATTTGTAACTCTACCTTACTTTGCTTTGTGTAAGTAATTACCGGGTCGTTATGCTTAACAACGATTCACGAAAACCTACCCGCCATCCTGACACTCAGGAGAGAGTGAAATTAGCAACTTCCACTCACTCACCTATTCATGAACTTTCTCTTTCACCGGGTTGGAAATGCACCACAAATCCTCACGGTACAGGGTGGCTCAAAGGCGGAAGAAATCAATCTTTAAAGGGTGGACTCACAATTCAGCGAGGATTGGTAGCACCGTTATGGCTCGGTTAACGTATTAACAATAAAATGATGAATGTAAGATAAACAATTCTATATTCTGGTGAAAGGTTCCTCCTATCCCTACGCTAAGCTGAATTTCACATAATTTTAACATGGTTTACTTATAGCTAGACAGAATCTTTGTGACGTCACAGGTATACCTGGGTGTGTTTTTACTTGCATGCTACATCCACTCCGTGTGAATGTGGAATCTGGAACCAGCTCAGATCTGACAACAGCTTGTACCGCGGCCAAGGACGGTTCACTGGCACGGTCAAACGAAACAGGACTTCCTCGTCAAATTCCGCCGCGGTTCACTTGCCCCATTTACAGCCAACTAAAAGTGTTCGACGAAGCTCTGTACCGGGCGTCAGGCTTCTTAAATTCGCGATGGCGAATTCGGTTCTGTCCGTGTGTAACACCAGCAGCTCGTGTATATCAAATTCCTCCACTATCAACGGATTTTATTTTTAGAAAGCAAAAGAAAAAGGCCCTGTCATGGACCTTTACCATGTATTAGCATAGGTGCCGTCACAAATTGAAACCATTTTAATATATAATTTGGAAAACATAAAATTTACCTTCTTCTTCTTATTTTATCGAAAAATACATACAGCGTTCAGCACTTTTTCATACATTTTCATTCTCGTAATGCTATAAATTCAATATCTATTATATTTAATCGCAACAATGATTTACGTTACCACTAACCGTACTAATAGTCTTAAGAATCCAATATTCAGTTTTAAGAAAACTTTTGTGTTTAATTTAGCTATAGGAAAAACTATTAAAATACTAAATTGATTATCTTACAATCACCTTACAAAGCACATGTATCACCTTTTTAATGAACTTAGTTTACGCGCGCACTACTAACCGAGTTGCAAGTCACGGACAGAAAGAAAGATTATCCTAATGCCGAGCCTTAATAAGGCAATAATTATTCGTGAGCGGAACTGTCCGGCCGAATATTGCCGAATCAACGATTAAATGACATGTTCCTAATTTGCGTTTCATCCCTGCCGGATCGTGTTCCAGAACACAAACGGTGTAGAGACATTTCGATCTATTATAGGATACCTTTTGATGAATTGGTTCATTACTGTGATCAGAGAGAGATGACTCTCTCCTGAAATATCCCACGAGACAGGCCATCGTGAACCCCTGTCAAACCAATACATGTATGCTATAGGCCCAAAATATGGGTAACTAAGAACAAACTACTATAAATGTATAGCAGATATTTAGCTTGTGGTAGAGGCACAAGTAGCAGATGGAACCAACGGTTACAAATTCATTTGATAAAAGTTATATGGGGTCAGATACATTGACTCAAATTCCATGTATGGGTCCTGAAAATCACGTTCGAAACATTTACAGGACAATGGATCGTGTTAACGAGTCATCCATTTTGCCAAGGGAATTTTCTCGTTGTAATTAAAATTCATTTGATAAGAGTTATATGGGTGCAGATACATTGACTCAAATTCCATGTATGGGTCCTGCAGATCACGTTTGAAACATTTTCAGGACAATGGATCGTGTGAAATAGTCATCCAGTAAGGATTTACATGAAAAAAATTTCGCCAAGAAAATTTTCTCGTTGTCATTAAAATTCATTTGATAAGAGTTATATAGGGGCAGATACATTGACTCAAGTTCCATGTATGGGTTCTGAAGATCACGTTTGAAACATTTACAGGACAATGGATCGTGCTAACGAGTCATCCAGTAAGGATTTACATAAAACAAAAAATTCGCCAAGGAAGTTTTCTCGTTGTCATTAAAATTCATTTGATAAGAGATATATGCCCCCATATATCTCTTATCAAATGAATTTTAATGACATCTGCCCCCAGATACATTGACTCAAATTCCATGTATGGGTCCTGAAGATCACGTTTGAAACATATACAGAACAATGGATCGTGTTAACGAGTCATCCATTTTGCCAAGGAAATTTTCTCGTTGTCATTAAAATTCATTTGATAAGAGTTATATGGGGGTAGATACATTGATTAAAATTCTATGTATGAGTCCTGAAGATCACGTTTGAAACAATTACAGGACAATGCATTGTATGAAAGAGCCATCCAGTAAGGATTTACATGAAAAAAAAAATCGCCAAGGAAGTTTTCTCGTTGTCATTAAAATTGATTTGATAAGAGATAAATGGGGGCAGATACATTGATTCAATTTCCAGGTATGGGTCCTGCATATCACTTTTGAAACATTTTCAGGACAATGGATCGTGTGAAAGAGTCATCCAGTAAGGATTTACACAAAAAAAATTTCGCCAAGGAAATTTTCTCGTTGTCATTAAAATTCATTTGATAGGAATTATATGGGGGCAGATACATTGACTCAAATTCCATGTATGGGTCCTGAAGATCACGTTTGATACATTTACAGGACAACGGATCGTGTGAAAGAGCCATCCAGTAAGGATTTACATGAAAAAAATTTCGTCAAGGAAATTTTCTCGTTGTCATTAAAATTCATTTGATAAGAGTTATATGGGGGCAGATACATTGACTCAAATTCCATGTATGGGCCCTGAAGATCACGTTTGAAACATTTAAAGGTTAATGGATTGTTTGAAAGAGCCATCCAGTAAGGATTTACATAAAAAAAATTTTTCCAAGGAAATTTTCTCGTTGTCATTAAAATTCATTTGATTAGAATTATATGGGGGCAGATACATTGACTCAAATTCCATGTATGGGTCCTGAAGATCACGTTTGAAACATTTACAGGATAATGGATCGTGCTAACGAGTCATCCAGTAAGGATTTACATAAAACAAAAAATTCGCCAAGGAAGTTTTCTCGTTGTCATTAAAATTCATTTGATAAGAGATATATGCCCCCATATATCTCTTATCAAATGAATTTTAATGACATCTGCCCCCAGATACATTGACTCAAATTCCATGTATGGGTCCTGAAGATCACGTTTGAAACATTTACAGGACAATGGATCGTGTTAACGAGTCATCCATTTTGCCAAGGAAATTTTCTCGTTGTCATTAAAATTCATTTGATAAGAGTTATATGGGGGTAGATACATTGATTAAAATTCTATGTATGAGTCCTGAAGATCACGTTTGAAACAATTACAGGACAATGCATTGTATGAAAGAGCCATCCAGTAAGCATTCACATAAAAAAAAATTGCCAAGAAAATTTTCTGGTTGTCATTAAAATTCATTTGATAAAAGTTATATGGGGTCAGATACATTGACTCAAATTCCATGTATGGGTCCTGAAGATCACGTTCGAAACATTTACAGGACAATGGATCGTGTTAACGAGTCATCCATTTTGCCAAGGGAATTTTCTCGTTGTAATTAAAATTCATTTGATAAGAGTTATATGGGGGCAGATACATTGACTCAAATTCCATGTATGGGTTCTGAAGATCACGTTTGAAACATTTACAGGACAATGGATTGTGTGAAAGAGCCATCCAGTAAGCATTCACATAAAAAAAAATTGCCAAGAAAATTTTCTGGTTGTCATTAAAATTCATTTGATAAAAGTTATATGGGGTCAGATACATTGACTCAAATTCCATGTATGGGTCCTGAAGATCTCGTTTGAATATTTACAGGACAATGGATCGTGTGGAAGAGTCATCCAGTAAGGATTTACATGAAAAAATTTTGCCAAGGAAATTTTCACGGTTTCAAAAAATTCATTTGATAAGAGTTATATGGGTGCAGATACATTGACTCAAATTCCATGTATGGGTCCTGCAGATCACGTTTGAAACATTTTCAGGACAATGGATCGTGTGAAAGAGTCATCCAGTAAGGATTTACATGAAAAAAATTTCGCCAAGAAAATTTTCTCGTTGTCATTAAAATTCATTTGATAAGAGTTATATAGGGGCAGATACATTGACTCAAATTCCATGTATGGGTTCTGAAGATCACGTTTGAAACATTTACAGGACAATGGATCGTGCTAACGAGTCATCCAGTAAGGATTTACATAAAACAAAAAATTCGCCAAGGAAGTTTTCTCGTTGTCATTAAAATTCATTTGATAAGAGATATATGCCCCCATATATCTCTTATCAAATGAATTTTAATGACATCTGCCCCCAGATACATTGATTAAAATTCTATGTATGAGTCCTGAAGATCACGTTTGAAACAATTACAGGACAATGCATTGTATGAAAGAGCCATCCAGTAAGGATTTACATGAAAAAAAAAATCGCCAAGGAAGTTTTCTCGTTGTCATTAAAATTGATTTGATAAGAGATAAATGGGGGCAGATACATTGATTCAATTTCCAGGTATGGGTCCTGCATATCACTTTTGAAACATTTTCAGGACAATGGATCGTGTGAAAGAGTCATCCAGTAAGGATTTACACGAAAAAAATTTCGCCAAGGAAATTTTCTCGTTGTCATTAAAATTCATTTGATAAGAGTTATATGGGGCAGATATATTGACTCAAATTCCATGTATGAGTCTTGAAGATCACGTTTGAAACATTTAAAGGACAATGGATTGTGTGAAAGAGCAATCCAGTAAGATTTACATAAAAAAAATTTTGCCAAGGAAATTTTCTCGTTGTCATTAAAATTCATTTGATAAGAGTTATATGGGGGCAGATACATTGACTCAAATTATATGTATGGGTCCTGAAGATCACGTTTGAAACATTTACAGGACAAAGGATCGTGTGAAAGAGCCATCCAGTAAGGATTTACATGAAAAAAAATTCGCCAAGGAAGTTTTCTCGTTGTCATTAAAAGTCATTTGATAAGAGTTATATGGGGGCAGATACATTGACTCAAATTCCATGTATGGGTCCTGCAGATCACGTTTGAATTATTTTCAGGACTATGGATCGTGTGAAAGAGCCATCCAGTAAGGATGTACATGAAAAAAATTCGCCAAGTAAGTTTTCTCGTTGTCATTAAAATTCATTTGATAAGAGTTATATGGGGGCAGATACATTGATTCAATTTCCAGGTATGGGTCCTGCATATCACTTTTGAAACATTTTCAGGACAATGGATCGTGTGAAAGAGTCATCCAGTAAGGATTTACATGAAAAAAATTTCGCCAAGGAAATTTTCTCGTTGTCATTAAAATTCATTTGATAAGAATTATATGGGGGCAGATACATTGACTCAAATTCCATGTATGGGTCCTGAAGATCACGTTTGAAACATTCACAGGACATTGGATCGTGTGAAAGAGCCATCCAGTAAGGATTTACATAAAAAAAATTTTGCCAAGGAAATTTTCTCGTTGTCATTAAAATTCATTTGATAAGAATTATATGGGGGCAGATACATTGACTCAAATTCCATGTATGGGTCCTTAAGATCACGTTTGAAATATTTACAGGACAAAGGATCGTGTGAAAGAGCCATCCAGTAAGGATTTACATGAAAAAAATTTCGCCAAGGAAATTTTCTCGTTGTCATTAAAATTCATTTGATAAGAGTTATATGGGGGCAGATACATTGACTCAAATTCCATGTATGGGTCCTGAAGATCACGTTTGAAACATTTACAGGACAATGGATTGTGTGAAAGAGCCATCCAGTAAGGATTCGCATAAAAAAAATTTTGCCAAGGAAATTTTCTCGTTGTCATTAAAATTCATTTGATAAGAATTATATGGGGGCAGATACATTGACTCAAATTCCATGTATGGGTTCTGAAGATCACGTTTGAAACATTTACAGGACAATGGATCGTGCTAACGAGTCATCCAGTAAGGATTTACATAAAACAAAAAATTCGCCAAGGAAGTTTTCTCGTTGTCATTAAAATTCATTTGATAAGAGATATATGCCCCCATATATCTCTTATCAAATGAATTTTAATGACATCTGCCCCCAGATACATTGACTCAAATTCCATGTATGGGTCCTGAAGATCACGTTTGAAACATTTACAGGACAATGGATCGTGTTAACGAGTCATCCATTTTGCCAAGGAAATTTTCTCGTTGTCATTAAAATTCATTTGATAAGAGTTATATGGGGGTAGATACATTGATCAAAATTCTATGTATGAGGCCTGAAGATCACGCTTGAAACAATTACAGGACAATGCATTGTATGAAAGAGTAAGTAAGGATTTACATGAAAAAAAATTCGCCAAGGAAGTTTTCTCGTTGTCATTAAAATTCATTTGATAAGAGATAAATGGGGGCAGATACATTGACTCAAATTCCATGTATGGGTCCTGAAGATCACGTTTGAAACATTTACAGGACAAAGGATCGTGTGAAAGAGCCATCCAGTAACGATTTACATGAAAAAAATTTCGCCAAGGAAATTTTCTCGTTGTCATTAAAAGTCATTTGATAAGAGTTATATGGGGCAGATTCATTGACTCAAATTCCATGTATGGGTCCTGCAGATCACGTTTGAATTATTTTCAGGACTATGGATCGTGTGAAAGAGTCATCCAGTAAGGATTTACATGAAAAAAAAATCGCCAAGGAAATTTTCTCGTTGTCATTAAAATTCATTTGATAAGAGTTATATGGGGGCTGATACAATGACTCAAATTCCATGTATGGGTCCTGAAGATCTCGTTTGAAACATTTACAGGACAATGGGTCGTGTGAAAGAGCCATCCAGTAATTATTTACATAAAAAAAATTTTGCCAAGGAAATTTTCTCGTTGTCATTAAAATTCATTTGGTAAGAGTTATATGGGGGCAGATAAATTGACTTAAATTTCATGTATGGGTCCTGAAGATCACGTTTGAAACATTTACAGGACAATGGATTGTGTGAAAGAGCCATCCAGTAAGGATTTACATAAAAAAAAATTTGCCAAGGAAATTTTCTCGTTGTCATTAAAATTCATTTGATAGGAATTATATGGGGGCAGATACATTGACTCAAATTCCATGTATGGGTCCTGAAGATCACGTTTGAAACATTTACAGGACAACGGATCGTGTGAAAGAGCCATCCAGTAAGGATTTACATGAAAAAAATTTCGTCAAGGAAATTTTCTCGTTGTCATTAAAATTCATTTGATAAGAGTTATATGGGGGCAGATACATTGACTCAAATTCCATGTATGGGTCCTGAAGATCACGTTTGAAACATTTACAGGACAATGGATTGTGTGAAAGAGCCATCCAGTAAGGATTTACATAAAAAAATTTTGCCAAGGAAATTTTCTCGTTGTCATTAAAATTCATTTGATTAGAATTATATGGGGGCAGATACATTGACTCAAATTCCATGTATGGGTCCTGAAGATCACGTTTGAAACATTTACAGGACAATGGATCGTGCTAACGAGTCATCCAGTAAGGATTTACATAAAACAAAAAATTCGCCAAGGAAGTTTTCTCGTTGTCATTAAAATTCATTTGATAAGAGATATATGCCCCCATATATCTCTTATCAAATGAATTTTAATGACATCTGCCCCCAGATACATTGACTCAAATTCCATGTATGGGTCCTGAAGATCACGTTTGAAACATTTACAGGACAATGGATCGTGTTAACGAGTCATCCATTTTGACAAGGAAATTTTCTCGTTGTCATTAAAATTCATTTGATAAGAGTTATATGGGGGTAGATACATTGATTAAAATTCTATGTATGAGTCCTGAAGATCACGTTTGAAACAATTACAGGACAATGCATTGTATGAAAGAGCCATCCAGTAAGCATTCACATAAAAAAAAATTGCCAAGAAAATTTTCTGGTTGTCATTAAAATTCATTTGATAAAAGTTATATGGGGTCAGATACATTGACTCAAATTCCATGTATGGGTCCTGAAGATCACGTTTGAAACATTTACAGGACAATGGATCGTGTTAACGAGTCATCCATTTTGCCAAGGGAATTTTCTCGTTGTAATTAAAATTCATTTGATAAGAGTTATATGGGGGCAGATACATTGACTCAAATTCCATGTATGGGTCCTGAAGATCACGTTTGAAACATTTACAGGACAATGGATTGTGTGAAAGAGCCATCCAGTAAGCATTCACATAAAAAAAATTGCCAAGAAAATTTTCTGGTTGTCATTAAAATTCATTTGATAAAAGTTATATGGGGTCAGATACATTGACTCAAATTCCATGTATGGGTCCTGAAGATCTCGTTTGAATATTTACAGGACAATGGATCGTGTGGAAGAGTCATCCAGTAAGGATTTACATGAAAAAATTTTGCCAAGGAAATTTTCACGGTTTCAAAAAAATTTATTTGATAAGAGTTATATGGGTGCAGATACATTGACTCAAATTCCATGTATGGGTCCTGCAGATCACGTTTGAAACATTTTCAGGACAATGGATCGTGTGAAAGAGTCATCCAGTAAAGATTTACATGAAAAAAATTTCGCCAAGAAAATTTTCTCGTTGTCATTAAAATTCATTTGATAAGAGTTATATAGGGGCAGATACATTGACTCAAATTCCATGTATGGGTCCTGAAGATCACGTTTGAAACATTTACAGGACAATGGATTGTGTGAAAGAGCCATCCAGTAAGCATTCACATAAAAAAAAATTGCCAAGAAAATTTTCTGGTTGTCATTAAAATTCATTTGATAAAAGTTATATGGGGTCAGATACATTGACTCAAATTCCATGTATGGGTCCTGAAGATCTCGTTTGAATATTTACAGGACAATGGATCGTGTGGAAGAGTCATCCAGTAAGGATTTACATGAAAAAATTTTGCCAAGGAAATTTTCACGGTTTCAAAAAAATTTATTTGATAAGAGTTATATGGGTGCAGATACATTGACTCAAATTCCATGTATGGGTCCTGCAGATCACGTTTGAAACATTTTCAGGACAATGGATCGTGTGAAAGAGTCATCCAGTAAGGATTTACATGAAAAAAATTTCGCCAAGAAAATTTTCTCGTTGTCATTAAAATTCATTTGATAAGAGTTATATAGGGGCAGATACATTGACTCAAATTCCATGTATGGGTCCTGAAGATCACGTTTGAAACATTTACAGGACAATGGATTGTGTGAAAGAGCCATCCAGTAAGCATTCACATAAAAAAAAATTGCCAAGAAAATTTTCTGGTTGTCATTAAAATTCATTTGATAAAAGTTATATGGGGTCAGATACATTGACTCAAATTCCATGTATGGGTCCTGAAGATCACGTTTGAAACATTTACAGGACAATGGATCGTGTTAACGAGTCATCCATTTTGCCAAGGGAATTTTCTCGTTGTAATTAAAATTCATTTGATAAGAGTTATATGGGGGCAGATACATTGACTCAAAATCCATGTATGGGTCCTGAAGATCACGTTTGAAACATTTACAGGACAATGGATTGTGTGAAAGAGCCATCCAGTAAGCATTCACATAAAAAAAATTGCCAAGAAAATTTTCTGGTTGTCATTAAAATTCATTTGATAAAAGTTATATGGGGTCAGATACATTGACTCAAATTCCATGTATGGGTCCTGAAGATCTCGTTTGAATATTTACAGGACAATGGATCGTGTGGAAGAGTCATCCAGTAAGGATTTACATGAAAAAATTTTGCCAAGGAAATTTTCACGGTTTCAAAAAAATTTATTTGATAAGAGTTATATGGGTGCAGATACATTGACTCAAATTCCATGTATGGGTCCTGCAGATCACGTTTGAAACATTTTCAGGACAATGGATCGTGTGAAAGAGTCATCCAGTAAGGATTTACATGAAAAAAATTTCGCCAAGAAAATTTTCTCGTTGTCATTAAAATTCATTTGATAAGAGTTATATAGGGGCAGATACATTGACTCAAATTCCATGTATGGGTCCTGAAGATCACGTTTGAAACATTTACAGGACAATGGATTGTGTGAAAGAGCCATCCAGTAAGCATTCACATAAAAAAAAATTGCCAAGAAAATTTTCTGGTTGTCATTAAAATTCATTTGATAAAAGTTATATGGGGTCAGATACATTGACTCAAATTCCATGTATGGGTCCTGAAGATCACGTTTGAAACATTTACAGGACAATGGATCGTGTTAACGAGTCATCCATTTTGCCAAGGGAATTTTCTCGTTGTAATTAAAATTCATTTGATAAGAGTTATATGGGGGCAGATGCATTGACTCAAATTCCATGTATGGGTCCTGAAGATCACGTTTGAAACATTTACAGGACAATGGATTGTGTGAAAGAGCCATCCAGTAAGCATTCACATAAAAAAAATTGCCAAGAAAATTTTCTGGTTGTCATTAAAATTCATTTGATAAGAGTTATATAGGGGCAGATACATTGACTCAAATTCCATGTATGGGTCCTGAAGATCACGTTTGAAACATTTACAGGACAATGGATTGTGTGAAAGAGCCATCCAGTAAGCATTCACATAAAAAAAAATTGCCAAGAAAATTTTCTGGTTGTCATTAAAATTCATTTGATAAAAGTTATATGGGGTCAGATACATTGACTCAAATTCCATGTATGGGTCCTGAAGATCTCGTTTGAATATTTACAGGACAATGGATCGTGTGGAAGAGTCATCCAGTAAGGATTTACATGAAAAAATTTTGCCAAGGAAATTTTCACGGTTTCAAAAAAATTTATTTGATAAGAGTTATATGGGTGCAGATACATTGACTCAAATTCCATGTATGGGTCCTGCAGATCACGTTTGAAACATTTTCAGGACAATGGATCGTGTGAAAGAGTCATCCAGTAAGGATTTACATGAAAAAAATTTCGCCAAGAAAATTTTCTCGTTGTCATTAAAATTCATTTGATAAGAGTTATATAGGGGCAGATACATTGACCTAAATTCCATGTATGGGTCCTGAAGATCACGTTTGAAACATTTACAGGACAATGGATTGTGTGAAAGAGCCATCCAGTAAGCATTCACATAAAAAAAAATTGCCAAGAAAATTTTCTGGTTGTCATTAAAATTCATTTGATAAAAGTTATATGGGGTCAGATACATTGACTCAAATTCCATGTATGGGTCCTGAAGATCTCGTTTGAATATTTACAGGACAATGGATCGTGTGAAAGAGTCATCCAGTAAGGATTTACATGAAAAAAAATTCGCCAAGGAAGTTTTCTCGTTGTCATTAAAATTCATTTGATAAGAGATAAATGGGGGCAGATACATTGACTCAAATTCCATGTATGGGTCCTGAAGATCACGTTTGAAACATTTACAGGACAAAGGATCGTGTGAAAGAGCCATCCAGTAACGATTTACATGAAAAAAATTTCGCCAAGGAAATTTTCTCGTTGTCATTAAAAGTCATTTGATAGGAGTTATATGGGGGCAGATACATTGACTCAAATTCCATGTATGGGTCCTGCAGATCACGTTTGAATTATTTTCAGGACTATGGATCGTGTGAAAGAGTCATCCAGTAAGGATTTACATGAAAAAAAAATCGCCAAGGAAATTTTCTCGTTGTCATTAAAAATCATTTGATAAGAGTTATATGGGGGCTGATACAATGACTCAAATTCCATGTATGGGTCCTGAAGATCTCGTTTGAAACATTTACAGGACAATGGGTCGTGTGAAAGAGCCATCCAGTAATTATTTACATAAAAAAAATTTTGCCAAGGAAATTTTCTCGTTGTCATTAAAATTCATTTGGTAAGAGTTATATGGGGGCAGATAAATTGACTCAAATTTCATGTATGGGTCCTGAAGATCACGTTTGAAACATTTACAGGACAATGGATTGTGTGAAAGAGCCATCCAGTAAGGATTTACATAAAAAAAAATTTGCCAAGGAAATTTTCTCGTTGTCATTAAAATTCATTTGATAGGAATTATATGGGGGCAGATACATTGACTCAAATTCCATGTATGGGTCCTGAAGATCACGTTTGAAACATTTACAGGACAACGGATCGTGTGAAAGAGCCATCCAGTAAGGATTTACATGAAAAAAATTTCGTCAAGGAAATTTTCTCGTTGTCATTAAAATTCATTTGATAAGAGTTATATGGGGGCAGATACATTGACTCAAATTCCATGTATGGGTCCTGAAGATCACGTTTGAAACATTTACAGGACAATGGATTGTGTGAAAGAGCCATCCAGTAAGGATTTACATAAAAAAATTTTGCCAAGGAAATTTTCTCGTTGTCGTTAAAATTCATTTGATTAGAATTATATGGGGGCAGATACATTGACTCAAATTCCATGTATGGGTCCTGAAGATCACGTTTGAAACATTTACAGGACAATGGATCGTGCTAACGAGTCATCCAGTAAGGATTAACATAAAACAAAAAATTCGCCAAGGAAGTTTTCTCGTTGTCATTAAAATTCATTTGATAAGAGATATATGCCCCCATATATCTCTTATCAAATGAATTTTAATGACATCTGCCCCCAGATACATTGACTCAAATTCCATGTATGGGTCCTGAAGATCACGTTTGAAACATTTACAGGACAATGGATCGTGTTAACGAGTCATCCATTTTGACAAGGAAATTTTCTCGTTGTCATTAAAATTCATTTGATAAGAGTTATATGGGGGTAGATACATTGATTAAAATTCTATGTATGAGTCCTGAAGATCACGTTTGAAACAATTACAGGACAATGCATTGTATGAAAGAGCCATCCAGTAAGCATTCACATAAAAAAAAATTGCCAAGAAAATTTTCTGGTTGTCATTAAAATTCATTTGATAAAAGTTATATGGGGTCAGATACATTGACTCAAATTCCATGTATGGGTCCTGAAGATCACGTTTGAAACATTTACAGGACAATGGATCGTGTTAACGAGTCATCCATTTTGCCAAGGGAATTTTCTCGTTGTAATTAAAATTCATTTGATAAGAGTTATATGGGGGCAGATACATTGACTCAAATTCCATGTATGGGTCCTGAAGATCACGTTTGAAACATTTACAGGACAATGGATTGTGTGAAAGAGCCATCCAGTAAGCATTCACATAAAAAAAATTGCCAAGAAAATTTTCTGGTTGTCATTAAAATTCATTTGATAAAAGTTATATGGGGTCAGATACATTGACTCAAATTCCATGTATGGGTCCTGAAGATCTCGTTTGAATATTTACAGGACAATGGATCGTGTGGAAGAGTCATCCAGTAAGGATTTACATGAAAAAATTTTGCCAAGGAAATTTTCACGGTTTCAAAAAAATTTATTTGATAAGAGTTATATGGGTGCAGATACATTGACTCAAATTCCATGTATGGGTCCTGCAGATCACGTTTGAAACATTTTCAGGACAATGGATCGTGTGAAAGAGTCATCCAGTAAGGATTTACATGAAAAAAATTTCGCCAAGAAAATTTTCTCGTTGTCATTAAAATTCATTTGATAAGAGTTATATAGGGGCAGATACATTGACTCAAATTCCATGTATGGGTCCTGAAGATCACGTTTGAAACATTTACAGGACAATGGATTGTGTGAAAGAGCCATCCAGTAAGCATTCACATAAAAAAAAATTGCCAAGAAAATTTTCTGGTTGTCATTAAAATTCATTTGATAAAAGTTATATGGGGTCAGATACATTGACTCAAATTCCATGTATGGGTCCTGAAGATCTCGTTTGAATATTTACAGGACAATGGATCGTGTGGAAGAGTCATCCAGTAAGGATTTACATGAAAAAATTTTGCCAAGGAAATTTTCAAGGTTTCAAAAAAATTCATTTGATAAGAGTTGTATGGGTGCAGATACATTGACTCAAATTCCATGTATGGGTCCTGCAGATCACGTTTGAAACATTTTCAGGACAATGGATCGTGTGAAAGAGTCATCCAGTAAGGATTTACATGAAAAAAATTTCGCCAAGAAAATTTTCTCGTTGTCATTAAAATTCATTTGATAAGAGTTATATAGGGGCAGATACATTGACTCAAATTCCATGTATGGGTCCTGCAGATCACGTTTGAAACATTTTCAGGACAAAGGTTTGTGTAAAAGAGCCATCCAGTAAGGATTTACATGAAAAAAATTTCGCCAAGAAAATTTTCTCGTTGTCATTAAAATTCATTTGATAAGAGTTATATAGGGGCAGATACATTGACTCAAATTCCATGTATGGGTCCTGCAGATCACGTTTGAAACATTTTCAGGACAAAGGTTTGTGTAAAAGAGCCATCCAGTAAGGATTTACATGAAAAAAATTTCGTCAAGGAAATTTTCTCGTTGTCATTAAAATTCATTTGATAAGAGTTATATGGGGGCAGATACATTGACTCAAATTCCATGTATGGGTCCTGAAGATCACGTTTGAAACATGTACAGGACAATGGATAGTGTTAAAGAGTCATCCAGTAAGGATTTACATAAAAAAATTCGCCAAGGAAGTTTTCTCGTTGTCATTAAAATTCATTTGATAAGAGATATATGGGGGCAGATACATTGACTCAAATTCCATGTATGGGTCCTGAAGATCACGTTTGAAACATTTACAGCACAATGGATTGTGTGAAAGAGCCATCCAGTAAGGGTTTACATAAAAAAAATTTTTCCAAGGAAATTTTCTCGTTGTCATTAAAATTCATTTGATAAGAGTTATATGGGGGCAGATACATTGACTCAAATTCCATGTATGGGTCCTGAAGATCACGTTTGAAACATTTACAGGACAATGGATAGTGTTAAAGAGTCATCCAGTAAGGATTTACATAAAAAAAATTCGCCAAGGAAGTTTTCTCGTTGTCATTAAAATTCATTTGATAAGAGATATATGGGGGCAGATACATTGACTCAAATTCCATGTATGGGTCCTGAAGATCTCGTTTGAAACATTTACAGGACAATGGATCGTGTGAAAGAGCCATCCAGTAATCCATTTTATCGTTGTCATTAAAATTCATTTGATAAGAATTATATGGGGGCAGATACATTGACTCAAATTCCATGTTTGAGTCTTGAAGATCACGTTTGAAACATTTACAGGACAATGGATCGTGTGAAAGAGCCATCCAGTAAGGATTTACATAAAAAAAAATTGGCCAAGGAAGTTTTCTCGTTGTCATTAAAATTCATTTGATAAGAGTTATATGGGGGCAGATACATTGACTCAAATTCCATGTTTGGGTCTTGAAGATCCCGTTTGAAACATTTACAGGACAATGGATCGTGTGAAAGAGCCATCCAGGAAGGATTTACATAAAAAAAATTTGCCAAGGAAATTTTTCCGTTGTCATTAAAATTCATTTGATAAGAGTTATATGGGGGCAGATACATTGACTCAAATTCCAAGTATGGGACCTGTAGATCACGTTTGAAACATTTACAGGACAATGGATTGTGTGAAAGAGCCATCCAGTAAGCATTCACATAAAAAAAATTTGCCAAGAAAATTTTCTGGTTGGCATTAAAATTCATTTGATAAAAGTTATATGGGGTCAGATACATTGACTCAAATTCCATGTATGGGTCCTGAAGATCTCGTTTGAATATTTACAGGACAATGGATCGTGTGAAAGAGCCATCCAGAAAGGATTTACATAAAAAAAAATTTCCCAAAGAAATTTTTCCGTTGTCATTAAAATTCATTTGATAAGAGTTATATGGAGGCAGATACATTGACTCAAATTCCATGTATGGGTCCTGAAGATCACGTTTGAAACATTTTCAGGACAATGGATCGTGTGAAAGAGTCATCCAGTAAGGATGTACATGAAAAAAATTTCGCCAAGGAAATTTTCTCGTCATTAAAACTCATTTAATAAGAGTTATATGGGGGCAGATAAATTGACTCCATGTATGGGTCCTGAAGATCACGTTTAAAACATTTACAGGACAATGGATCGTGTGAAAGAACCATCCAGTAAGGATTTACATGAAAAAAATTTCGCCAAGGAAATTTTCTCGTTGTCATTAAAATTCATTTGATACGAGTTATATGGGGGCAGATACATTGACTCAAATTCCATGTATGGGTCCTGAAGATCACGTTTGAAACATTTACAGGACAATGGATTGTGTGAAAGAGCCATCCAGTAAGGATTTACATAGAAAAATTTTTGCCAAGGAAATTTTCTCGTTGTCATTAAAATTCATTTAATAAGAATTATATGGGGGCAGATACATTGACTCAAATTCCATGTTTGGGTCTTGAAGATCACGTTTGAAACATTTACAGGACAATGGATCGTGTGAAAGAGCCATCCAGTAAGGATTTACATAAAAAAATTGGCCAAGGAAGTTTTCTTGTTGTCATTAAAATTCATTTGATAAGAGATATTTGGGGGCAGATACATTGACTCAAATTCCATGTTTGGGTTCTGAAGATCACTTTTGAAACATTTACAGGACAATGGATCGTGTGGAAGAGTCATCCAGTAAGGATTTACATGAAAAAAATTTTGCCAAGGAAATTTTCTCGTTGTCATTAAAATTCATTTGATAAGAGTTATATGGGTGCAGATACATTGACTTAAATTCCATGTATGGGTCCTGAAGATCACGTTTGAAACATTTACAGGACAATGGATCGTGTGGAAGAGCCATCCAGTAAGAATTTACATGGAAAAAATTTTTCCAAGGAAATTTTCTCGTTGTCATTAAAATTCATTTGATAAGAGTTATATGGGGGCAGATACATTGACTCAAATTCCATGTATGAGTCCTGAAGATCACGTTTGGAACATTTACAGGACAATTGATAGTGTGAAAGAGCCATCCAGTAAGGATTTACATGAAAAAAACTTCGGCAAGGAAATTTTCTCGTTGTCATAAAAATTCATTTGATAAGAGATATATAGGGGCAGATACATTGACTCAAATTCCATGTATGGGACCCGAAGATCACGTTTCAAACATTTACAGGACAATGGATTGTGTGAAAGAGCCATCCAGAAAGCATTTACATAAAAAAAATTTAGCCAAGTAAATTTTCTCGTTGTCATTAAAATTCATTTGATAAGAGTTATATGGGGTCAGATACATTGATTAAAATTCCATGTATGGGTCCTGAAGATCACGTTTGAAACATTTACAGGACAATGGATCGTGTGGAAGAGCCATCCAGTAAGAATTTACATGGAAAAAATTTTTCCAAGGAAATTTTCTCGTTGTCATTAAAATTCATTTGATAAGAGTTATATGGGGGCAGATACATTGACTCAAATTCCATGTATGAGTCCTGAAGATCACGTTTGGAACATTTACAGGACAATGGATCGTGTGAAAGAGTCATCCAGTAAGGATTTACATGAAAAAAATTTCGCCAAGGGAATTTTCTCGTTGTCATTAAAATTCAATGAGGACCCAAATTCCATGTATGAGTTCTGCAGATCACGTTTGGAACATTTTCAGGACAATGGATCGTGTGAAAGAGTCATCCAGTAAGGATTTACATAAAAAAATTCGCCGAGAAAGTTTTCTCGTTGTCATTAAAATTCATTTGATAAGAGATATATGGGGGCAGATACATTGACTCAAATTCCATGTATGGGTCCTGAAGATCACGTTTGAAATATTTACAGGACAATGGATTGTGTGAAAGAGCCATCCAGTAAGGATTTACATAGAAAAATTTTTGCCAAGGAAATTTTCTCGTTGTCATTAAAATTCATTTATTAAGAATTATATGGGGGCAGATACATTGACTCAAATTCCATGTTTGGGTCTTGAAGATCACGTTTGAAACATTTACAGGACAATGGATTGTGTGAAAGAGCCATCCAGTAAGGATTTACATGGAAAAAATTTTGCCAAGGAAATTTTCTCGTTGTCATTAAAATTCATTTAATAAGAATTATATGGGGGCAGATACATTGACTCAAATTCCATGTTTGGGTCTTGAAGATCACGTTTGAAACATTTACAGGACAATGGATTGTGTGAAAGAGCCATCCAGTAAGAATTTACATGGAAAAAATTTTTCCAAGGAAATTTTCTCGTTGTCATTAAAATTCATTTGATAAGAGTTATATGGGGGCAGATACATTGACTCAAATTCCATGTATGAGTCCTGAAGATCACGTTTGGAACATTTACAGGACAATGGATCGTGTGAAAGAGTCATCCAGTAAGGATTTACATGAAAAAAATTTCGCCAAGGGAATTTTCTCGTTGTCATTAAAATTCAATGAGGACCCAAATTCCATGTATGAGTTCTGCAGATCACGTTTGGAACATTTTCAGGACAATGGATCGTGTGAAAGAGTCATCCAGTAAGGATTTACATAAAAAAAATTCGCCGAGGAAGTTTTCTCGTTGTCATTCAAATTCATTTGATAAGAGATATATGGGGGCAGATACATTGACTCAAATTCCATGTATGGGTCCTGAAGATCACGTTTGAAATATTTACAGGACAATGGATTGTGTAAAAGAGCCATCCAGTAAGGATTTACATAGAAAAATTTTTGCCAAGGAAATTTTCTCGTTGTCATTAAAATTCATTTAATAAGAATTATATGGGGGCAGATACATTGACTCAAATTCCATGTTTGGGTCTTGAAGATCACGTTTGAAACATTTACAGGACAATGGATTGTGTGAAAGAGCCATCCAGTAAGGATTTACATGAAAAAAACTTCGCCAAGGAAATGTTCTCGTTGTCATTAAAATTCATTTGATAAGAGATATATAGAGGCAGATACATTAACTCAAATTCCATGTATGGGTCCTGAAGATCACGTTTCAAACATTGACAGTACAATGGATTGTGTGAAAGAGCCATCCAGAAAGCATTTACATAAAGAAAATTTCGCCAAGTAAATTTTCTCGTTGTCATTAAAATTCATTTAATAAGAATTATATGGGGGCAGATACATTGACTCAAATTCCATGTATGAGTCCAGAAGATCACGTTTGAAACATTTACAGGACAATGGATCGTGTGAAAGAGCCATCCAGTAAGGATTTACATAAAAAAAAATTCGCCAAGGAAGTTTTCTCGTTGTAATTAAAATTCATTTGATAATAGATATATGGGGGCAGATACATTGACTCAAATTCCATGTATGGGTCCTGAAGATCACGTTTGAAACATTTACAGGCCAATGGATCGTGTGAAAGAGTCATCCAGTAAGGATTTACATGAAAAAAATTTCGCCAAGGGAATTTTCTCGTTGTCATTAAAATTCATTTGATAAGAGTTATATGGGGGCAGATACATTGACTCAAATTCCATGTATGAGTCCTGCAGATCACGTTTGGAACATTTTCAGGACAATGGATCGTGTGAAAGAGTCATCCAGTAAGGATTTACATGAAAAAAATTTCGCCAAGGAAATTTTCTCGTTGTCATTAAAATTCATTTGATAAGAGTTATATGGGGGCAGATATATTGACTCAAACTCCATGTTTGGGTCCTGAAGATCTCGTTTGAAACATTTACAGGACAATGGATTGTGTGAAAGAGTCATCCAGTAAGGATTTACATAAAAAAAATTTTGCCAAGGAAATTTTCTCCTTGTCATTAAAATTCATTTGATAAGAATTATATAGGGGCAGATACATTGACTCAAATTCCATGTATGGGTCCTGAAGATCACGTTTGAAACATTTACAGGACAATGGATTGTGTGAAAGAGTCATCCAGTAAGGATTTACATGAAAAATCGAGGAAATTTTCTCGTTGTCATTAAAATTCATTTGATAAGAGTTATATGGGGGCAGATATATTGACTAAATTCCATGTATGAGTCCTGCAGATCACGTTTGGAACATTTTCAGGACAATGGATCGTGTGAAAGAGCCATCCAGTAAGGATTTACATGAAAAAAATTTTGTCAAGGAAATTTTCTCGTTGTCATTAAAATTCATTTGATAAGAGTTATATGGGGGCAGATATATTGACTCAAACTCCATGTTTGGGTCCTGAAGATCTCGTTTGAAACATTTACAGGACAATGGATTGTGTGAAAGAGCCATCCAGTAAGGATTTACATAAAAAAAATTTTGCCAAGGAAATTTTCTCGTTGTCATTAAAATTCATTTGATAAGAATTATATAGGGGCAGATACATTGACTCAAATTCCATGTATGGGTCCTGAAGATCACGTTTGAAACATTTACAGGACAATGGATTGTGTGAAAGAGTCATCCAGTAAGGATTTACATGAAAAATCGAGGAAATTTTCTCGTTGTCATTAAAATTCATTTGATAAGAGTTATATGGGGGCAGATATATTGACTCAAACTCCATGTTTGGGTCCTGAAGATCTCGTTTGAAACATTTACAGGACAATGGATTGTGTGAAAGAGCCATCCAGTAAGGATTTACATAAAAAAAATTTTGCCAAGGAAATTTTCTCGTTGTCATTAAAATTCATTTGATAAGAATTATATAGGGGCAGATACATTGACTCAAATTCCATGTATGGGTCCTGAAGATCACGTTTGAAACATTTACAGGACAATGGATTGTGTGAAAGAGTCATCCAGTGAGGATTTACATGAAAAATCGAGGAAATTTTCTCGTTGTCATTAAAATTCATTTGATAAGAGTTATATGGGGGCAGATATATTGACTAAATTCCATGTATGAGTCCTGCAGATCACGTTTGGAACATTTTCAGGACAATGGATCGTGTGAAAGAGCCATCCAGTAAGGATTTACATGAAAAAAATTTTGTCAAGGAAATTTTCTCGTTGTCATTAAAATTCATTTGATAAGAGTTATATGGGGGCAGATACATTGACTCAAATATCATGTATGGGTCCTGAAGATCACGTATGAAACATTTACAGGACAATGGATTGTGTGAAAGAGTCATCCAGTAAGGATTTACATGAAAAATATTTTGTCAAGGAAATTTTCTCGTTGTCATTAAAATTCATTTGATAAGAGTTATATGGGGGCAGATATATTGACTCAAACTCCATGTTTGGGTCCTGAAGATCTCGTTTGAAACATTTACAGGACAATGGATTGTGTGAAAGAGCCATCCAGTAAGGATTTACATAAAAAAAATTTTGCCAAGGAAATTTTCTCGTTGTCATTAAAATTCATTTGATAAGAATTATATAGGGGCAGATACATTGACTCAAATTCCATGTATGGGTCCTGAAGATCACGTTTGAAACATTTACAGGACAATGGATTGTGTGAAAGAGTCATCCAGTAAGGATTTACATGAAAAATCGAGGAAATTTTCTCGTTGTCATTAAAATTCATTTGATAAGAGTTATATGGGGGCAGATATATTGACTAAATTCCATGTATGAGTCCTGCAGATCACGTTTGGAACATTTTCAGGACAATGGATCGTGTGAAAGAGCCATCCAGTAAGGATTTACATGAAAAAAATTTCGCCAAGGAAATTTTCTCGTTGTCATTAAAATTCATTTGATAAGAGTTATATGGCGGCAGATACATTGACTCAAACTCCATGTATGGGCTTTGAAGATCACGACTGAAACATTTACAGGACAACGGATCGTGTGGAAGAGTCATCCAGTAAGGATTTACATGAAAAAAATTTTGCCAAGGAAATTTTCTCGTTGTCATTAAAATTCATTTGATAAGAGATATATAGGGGCAGATACATTGACTCAAATTCCATGTATGGGTCCTGAAGATCACGTTTCAAACATTTACAGGACAATGGGTTGTGTGAAAGAGCCATCCAGAAAGCATTTACATAAAAAAAAATTAGCCAAGTAAATTTTCTCGTTGTCATTAAAATTCATTTGATAAGAGTTATATGGGGTCAGATACATTGATTAAAATTCCATGTATGGGTCCTAAAGATCACGTTTGAAACATTTGCTGGACAATGGATCGTGTGAAAGAGCCATCCAGTAAGGATTTACATGAAAAAAATTTCGCCAAGGAAATTTTCTCGTTGTCATTAAAATTCATTTGATAAGAGTTATATGGGGGCAGATACATTGACTCAAACTCCATGCATGGGCTTTTAAGATCACGACTGAAACATTTACAGGACAATGGATCGTGTGGAAGAGTCATCCAGTAAGGATTTACATGAAAAAAATTTTGCCAAGGAAATTTTCTCGTTGTCATTAAAATTCATTTGATAAGAGTTATATGGGTGCAGATACATTGACTCAAATTCCATGTATGGGTCCTGAAGATCTCGTTTGAAACATTTACGGGACAATTGATAGTGTGAAAGAGAAATCCAGTAAGGATTTACATGAAAAAAACTTCGGCAAGGAAATTTTCTCGTTGTCATTAAAATTCATTTGATAAGAGATATATAGGGGCAGATACATTGACTCAAATTCCATGTATGGGTCCTGAAGATCACGATTGAAACATTTACAGGACAATGGATTGTGTGAAAGAGTCATCCAGTAAGGATTTACATGAAAAATATTTTGTCGAGAAAATTTTCTCGTTGTCATTAAAATTCATTTGATAAAAGTTATATGCGGGCAGATATATTGACTAAATTCCATGTATGGGTCCTGCAGATCACGTTTGAAACATTTTCAGGACAATGGATCGTGTGAAAGAGCCATCCAGTAAGGATTTACATGAAAAAAATTTCGCCAAGGAAATTTCCTCGTTGTCATTAAAATTCATTTAATAAGAGTTATATGGGGGCAAATAAATTGACTCAAATTCCATGTATGGGTCCTGAAGATCACGTTTGAAACATTTACAGGACAATGGATCGTGTGAAAGAGCCATCCAGTAAGGATTTACATGAAAAAAATTTCGCCATTGAAATTTTCTCGTTGTCATTAAAATTCATTTGATAAGAGTTATATGGGGTCAGATACATTGATTAAAATTCCATGTATGGGTCCTAAAGATCACGTTTGAAACATTTGCAGGACAATGGATCGTGTGAAAGAGCCATCCAGTAAGGATTTACATGAAAAAAATTTCGCCAAGGAAATTTTCTCGTTGTCATTAAAATTCATTTGATAAGAGTTATATGGGGGCAGATACATTGACTCAAACTCCATGTATGGGCTTTTAAGATCACGACTGAAACATTTACAGGACAATGGATCGTGTGGAAGAGTCATCCAGTAAGGATTTACATGAAAAAAATTTTGCCAAGTAAATTTTCTCGTTGTCATTAAAATTCATTTGATAAGAGTTATATGGGTGCAGATACATTGACTTAAATTCCATGTATGGGTCCTGAAGATCTCGTTTGAAACATTTACGGGACAATTGATAGTGTGAAAGAGCCATCCAGTAAGGATTTACATGAAAAAAACTTCGGCAAGGAAATTTTCTCGTTGTCATTAAAATTCATTTGATAAGAGATATATAGGGGCAGATACATTGACTCAAATTCCATGTATGGGTCCTGAAGATCACGTTTCAAACATTTACAGGACAATGGATTGAGTGAAAGAGCCATCCAGAAAGCATTTACATAAAAAAAATTTAGCCAAGTAAATTATCTCGTTGTCATTAAAATACATTTGATAAGAGTTATATGGGGGCAGATACATTGACTCAAATTCCATGTATGAGTCCTGAAGATCACGTTTGAAACATTTACAGGACAATGGATCGTGTGAAAGAGTCATCCAGTAAGGATTTACATGAAAAAAATTTCGCCAAGGGAATTTTCTCGTTGTCATTAAAATTCATTTGATAAGAGTTATATGGGGGCAGATACATTGACTCAAATTCCATGTATGAGTCCTGCAGATCACGTTTGGAACATTTTCAGGAAAATGGATCGTGTGAAAGAGTCATCCAGTAAGGATTTACATGAAAAAAATTTCGCCAAGGAAATATTCTCGTTGTCATTAAAATTCATTTTATAAGAGTTATATGGGGGCAGATACATTGACTCAAATTCCATGTATGGGTCCTGAAGATCACGTTTGAAACATTTACAGGACAATGGATCGTGTGGAAGAGCCATCCAGTAAGAATTTACATGGAAAAAAATTTTCCAAGGGAATTCTCTCGTTGTCATTAAAATTCATTTGATAAGAGTTATATGGGGGCAGATACATTGACTCAAATTCCATGTATGAGTCCTGAAGATCACGTTTGAAACATTTACAGGACAATGGATCGTGTGAAAGAGTCATCCAGTAAGGATTTACATGAAAAAAATTTCGCCAAGGGAATTTTCTCGTTGTCATTAAAATTCATTTGATAAGAGTTATATGGGGGCAGATACATTGACTCAAATTCCATGTATGAGTCCTGCAGATCACGTTTGGAACATTTTCAGGACAATGGATCGTGTGAAAGAGTCATCCAGTAAGGATTTACATAAAAAAAAATTCGCCAAGGAAGTTTTCTCGTTGTCATTAAAATTCATTTGATAAGAGATATATGGGGGCAGATACATTGACTCAAATTCCATGTATGGGTCCTGAAGATCACGTTTGAAACATTTACAGGCCAATGGATCGTGTGAAAGAGTCATCCAGTAAGGATTTACATGAAAAAAATTTCGCCAAGGGAATTTTCTCGTTGTCATCAAAATTCATTTGATAAGAGTTATATGGGGGCAGATACATTGACTCAAATTCCATGTATGAGTCCTGCAGATCACGTTTGGAACATTTTCAGGACAATGGATCGTGTGAAAGAGTCATCCAGTAAGGATTTACATGAAAAAAATTTCGCCAAGGAAATTTTCTCGTTGTCATTAAAATTCATTTGATAAGAGTTATATGGGGGCAGATACATTGACTCAAATTCCATGTATGGGTCCTGAAGATCACGTTTGAAACATTTACAGGACAATGGATTGTGTGAAAAAGCCATCCAGTAAGGATTTACATAGAAAAATTTTTGCCAAGGAAATTTTCTCGTTGTCATTAAAATTCATTTAATAAGAATTATATGGGGGCAGATACATTGACTCCAATTTCATGTTTGGGTCTTGAAGATCACGTTTGAAACATTTACAGGACAATGGATCGTGTGAAAGAGTCATCCAGTAAGGATGTACATGAAAAAATTTTCGCCAAGGAAATTTTCTCGTTGTCATTAAAATTCATTTGATAAGAGTTATATGGGTGCAGATACATTGACTTAAATTCCATGTATGGGTCCTGAAGATCTCGTTTGAAACATTTACGGGACAATTGATAGTGTGAAAGAGCCATCCAGTAAGGATTTACATGAAAAAAACTTCGCCAAGGAAATGTTCTCGTTGTCATTAAAATTCATTTGATAAGAGATATATAGAGGCAGATACATTGACTCAAATTCCATGTATGGGTCCTGAAGATCACGTTTCAAACATTTACAGGACAATGGATTGTGTGAAAGAGCCATCCAGAAAGCATTTACATAAAAAAAATTTAGCCAAGTAAATTTTCTCGTTGTCATTAAAATTCATTTGATAAGAGTTATATGGGGTCAGATACATTGATTAAAATTCCATGTATGGGTCCTGAAGATCACGTTTGAAACATTTACAGGTGAATGGATCGTGTGGAAGAGTCATCCAGTAAGGTTTTACATGAAAAAAATTTCGCCAAGGAAATTTTCTCGTTGTCATTAAAATTCATTTGATAAGAGTTATATGGGGGCAGATACATTGACTCAAATTCCATGTATGGATCCTGAAGATCACGTTTGAAACATTTACAGGACAATGGATTGTGTGAAAGAGTCATCCAGTGAGGATTTACATGAAAAATATTTTGTCAAGGAAATTTTCTCGTTGTCATTAAAATTCATTTGATAAGAGTTATATGGGGGCAGATATATTGACTCAAACTCCATGTTTGGGTCCTGAAGATCTCGTTTGAAACATTTACAGGACAATGGATTGTGTGAAAGAGCCATCCAGTAAGGATTTACATAAAAAAAATTTTGCCAAGGAAATTTTCTCGTTGCCATTAAAATTCATTTGATAAGAATTGTATGGGGGCAGATACATTGACTCAAATTCCATGTATGGGTCCTGAAGATCACGTTTGCAACATTTACAGGACAATGGATTGTGTGAAAGAGTCATCCAGTAAGGATTTACATGAAAAATATTTTGTCGAGAAAATTTTCTCGTTGTCATTAAAATTCATTTGATAAGAGTTTTATGGGGGCAGATATATTGACTAAATTCCATGTATGGGTCCTGCAGATCACGTTTGAAACATTTTCAGGACAATGGATCGTGTGAAAGAGTCATCCAGTAAGGATTTACATGAAAAAAATTTCGCCAAGGAAATTTCCTCGTTGTCATTAAAATTCATTTAATAAGAGTTATATGGGGGCAGATAAATTGACTCAAATTCCATGTTTGGGTCCTGAAGATCACGTTTGCAACATTTACAGGACAATGGATTGTGTGAAAGAGCCATCCAGTAAGGATTTACATGGAAAAAATTTTGCCAAGGAAATTTTCTCGTTGTCATTAAAATTCATTTGATAAGAATTGTATGGGGGCAGATACATTGACTCAAATTCCATGTATGGGTCCTGAAGATCACGTTTGCAACATTTACAGGACAATGGATTGTGTGAAAGAGTCATCCAGTAAGGATTTACATGAAAAATATTTTGTCGAGAAAATTTTCTCGTTGTCATTAAAATTCATTTGATAAGAGTTATATGGGGGCAGATATATTGACTAAATTCCATGTATGGGTCCTGCAGATCACGTTTGAAACATTTTCAGGACAATGGATCGTGTGAAAGAGTCATCCAGTAAGGATTTACATGAAAAAAATTTCGCCAAGGAAATTTCCTCGTTGTCATTAAAATTCATTTGATAAGAGTTATATGGGGGCAGATACATTGACTCAAACTCCATGTTTGGGTCCTGAAGATCTCGTTTGAAACATTTACAGGAAAATGGATTGTGTGAAAGAGCCATCCAGTAAGGATTTACATAAAAAAAATTTTGCCAAGGAAATTTTCTCGTTGTCATTAAAATTCATTTCATAAGAATTGTATGGGGGCAGATACATTGACTCAAATTCCATGTATGGGTCCTGAAGATCACGTTTGCAACATTTACAGGACAATGGATTGTGTGAAAGAGTCATCCAGTAAGGATTTACATGAAAAATATTTTGTCGAGAAAATTTTCTCGCTGTCATTAAAATTCATTTGATAAGAGTTATATGGGGGCAGATATATTGACTAATTTCCATGTATGGGTCCTGCAGATCACGTTTGAAACATTTTCAGGACAATGGATCGTGTGAAAGAGTCATCCAGTAAGGATTTACATGAAAAAAATTTCGCCAAGGAAATTTCCTCGTTGTCATTAAAATTCATTTAATAAGAGTTATATGGGGGCAAATAAATTGACTCAAATTCCATGTATGGGTCCTGAAGATCACGTTTGAAACATTTACAGGACAATGGATCGTGTGAAAGAGCCATGCAGTAAGGATTTACATGAAAAAAATTTCGCCATTGAAATTTTCTCGTTGTAATTAAAATTCATTTGATAAGAGTTATATGGGGGCAGATATATTGACTCAAACTCCATGTTTGGGTCCTGTAGATCTCGTTTGAAACATTTACAGGACAATGGATTGTGTGAAAGAGCCATCCAGTAAGGATTTACATAAAAAAAATTTTGCCAAGGAAATTTTCTCGTTGTCATTAAAATTCATTTGATAAGAATTATATGGGGGCAGATACATTGACTCAAATTCCATGTATGGGTCCTGAAGATCACGTTTGAAACATTTACAGGACAATGGATTGTGTGAAAGAGTCATCCAGTAAGGATTTACATGAAAAATATTTTGTCGAGGAAATTTTCTCGTTGTCATTAAAATTCATTTGATAAGAGTTATATGGGGGCAGATATATTGACTAAATTCCATGTATGGGTCCTGCAGATCACGTTTGGAACATTTTCAGGACAATGGATCATGTGAAAGAGTCATCCAGTAAGGATTTACATGAAAAAAATTTCGCCAAGGAAATTTTCTCGTTGTCATTAAAATTCATTTAATAAGAGTTATATGGGGGCAGATAAATTGACTTAAATTCCATGTATGGGTCCTGAAGATCACGTTTGAAACATTTACAGGACAATGGATCGTGTGAAAGAGCCATCCAGTAAGGATTTATATGAAAAAAATTTCGCAATTGAAATTTTCTCGTTGTCATTAAAATTCATTTGATAAGAGTTATATGGGGGCAGATATATTGACTAAATTCCATGTATGGGTTCTGCAGATCACGTTTGGAACATTTTCAGGACAATGGATCGTGTGAAGGAGTCATCCATTAAGGATGTACATGAAAAAAATTTCGCCAAGGAAATTTCCTCGTTGTCATTAAAATTCATTTAATAAGAGTTATATGGGGGCAGATAAATTGACTCAAATTCCATGTATGGGTCCTGAAGATCACGTTTGAAACATTTACAGGACAATGGATCGTGTGAAAGAGATAAGAGTTATATGGGGGCAGATATTTTGACTCAAATTCCATGTATGGGTCCTGCCGATCAAGTTTGAAACAAGTTCAGGACAATGGATCGTGTGAAAGAGTCATCCAGTAAAGATTTACATAAAATAAATTTCGCCAAGGAAGATTTCTCGTTGTCATTAAAATTCATTTGATAAGAGTTATATAGGGGCAGATATATTGACTCAAATTCCATGTATGGGTCTTGAAGATCACGTTTGAAACATTTGCAGGACAATGGATCGTGTGAAAGAGCCATCCAGTAAGGATTTACATAAAATAAATTTCGCCAAGGAAATTTTCTCGTTGTCATTAAAATTTATTTGATAAGAGTTATATGGGGGCAGATACATTGACTCAAACTCCATGTATGGGCTTTGAAGATCACGACTGAAACATTTACAGGAGAATGGATCGTGTGGAAGAGTCATCCAGTAAGGATTTACATGAAAAAAATTTTGCCAAGGAAATTTTCTCGTTGTCATTAAAATTCATTTGATAAGAGTTATATGGGTGCAGAGACTTTGACTTAAATTCCATGTATGGGTCCTGAAGATCTCGTTTGAAACATTTACGGGACAATTGATCGTGTGAAAGAGCCATCCAGTAAGGATTAACATGAAAAAAACTTCGCCAAGGAAATTTTCTCGTTGTCATTAAAATTCATTCGATAAGAGATATATAGGGGCAGATACATTGACTCAAATTCCATGTATGGGTCCTGAAGATCACGTTTCAAACATTTACAGGACAATGGAATGTGTGAAAGAGCCATCCAGAAAGCATTTACATAAAAAAAATTTAGCCAAGTTAATTTTCTCGTTGTCATTAAAATTCATTTGATAAGAGTTATATGGGGTCAGATACATTGATTAAAATTCCATGTATGGGTCCTGAAGATCACGTTTGAAACATTTACAGGACAATGGATCTTGTGGAAGAGCCATCCAGTAAAGATTTACATGGAAAAAATTTTGCCAAGGAAATTTTCTCGTTGTCATTAAAATTCATTTGATAAGAGTTATAAGGGGGCAGATACATTGACTCAAATTCCATGTATGAGTCCTGAAGATCACGTTTGAAACATTTACAGGCCAATGGATCGTGTGAAAGAGTCATCCAGTAAGGATTTACATGAAAAAAATTTCGCCAAGGGAATTTTCTCGTTGTCATTAAAATTCATTTGATAAGAGTTATATGGGGGCAAATACATTGACTCAAATTCCATGTATGAGTCCTGCAGATCACGTTTGGAACATTTTCAGGACAATGGATCGGGTGAAAGAGTCATCCAGTAAGGATTTAAATGAAAAAAATTTTGCCATTGAAATTTTCTCGTTGTCTTTAAAATTCATTTGATAAGAGATATATTGGGGCAGATACATTGACTCAAATTCCATGTATGGGTCCTGGAGATCTCGTTTGAAACATTTACAGGCCAATGGATCGTGTGAAAGAGTCATCCAGTAAGGATTTACATGAAAAAAATTTCGCCAAGGGAATTTTCTCGTTGTCATTAAAATTCATTTGATAAGAGTTATATGGGGGCAGATACATTGACTCAAATTCCATGTATGGGTCCTGAAGATCACGTTTGAAACATTTACAGGACAATGGATTGTGTGAAAGAGTCATCCAGTAAGGATTTACATGAAAAATATTTTGTCAAGGAAATTTTCTCGTTGTCATTAAAATTCATTTGATAAGAGTTATATGGGGGCAGATATATTGACTAAATTCCATGTATGGGTCCTGCAGATCACGTTTGGAACATTTACAGGACAATGGATCGTGTGAAAGAGCCATCCAGTAAGGATGTACATGAAAAAAATTTCGCCAAGGAAATTTTCTCGTTGTCATTAAAATTCATTTAATAAGAGTTATATGGGGGCAGATATATTGACTAAATTCCATGTATGGGTCCTGCAGATCACGTTTGGAACATTTTCAGGACAATGGATCGTGTGAAAGAGCCATCAAGTAAGGCTGTACATGAAAAAAAATTCGCCATTGAAATTTTCTCGTTGTCATTAAAATTCATTTGATAAGAGTTATATGGGGGCAGATAAATTGACTCAAATTCCATGTATGAGTCCTGCAGATCACGTTTGGAACATTTTCAGGACAATGGATCGTGTGAAAGAGTCATCCAGTAAGAATTTACATGAAAAAAATTTCGCCAAGGAAATTTTCTCGTTGTCATTAAAATTCATTTGATAAGAGTTATATGGGGGCAGATATATTGATTAAATTCCATGTATGGGTCCTGCAGATCACGTTTGGAACATTTTCAGGACAATGGATCGTGTGAAAGAGCCATCCAGTAAGGACGTACATGAAAAAAATTTCGCCATTGAAATTTTCCCGTTGTCATTAAAATTCATTTGATAAGAGATATATGGGGGCAGATACATTGACACAAATTCCATGTATGGGTCCTGAAGATCACGTTTGAAACATTTACAGGCCAATGGATCGTGTGAAAGAGTCATCCAGTAAGGATTTACATGAAAAACATTTCGCCAAGGGAATTTTCTCGTTGTCATTAAAATTCATTTGATAAGAGTTATATGGGGGCAGATACATTGACTCAAATTCCATGTATGAGTCCTGCAGATCACGTTTGGAACATTTTCAGGACAATGGATCGTGTGAAAGAGTCATCCAGTAAGGATTTACATGAAAAAAATTTCGCCAAGGAAATTTTCTCGTTGTCATTAAAATTCATTTGATAAGAGTTATATGGGGGCAGATACATTGACTCAAATTCCATGTATGGGTCCTGAAGATCACGTTTGAAACATTTACAGGACAATGGATTGTGTGATAGAGTCATCCAGTAAGGATTTACATAAAAAAAATTTTGCCAAGGAAATTTTCTCGTTGTCATTAAAATTCATTTGATAAGAATTATATGGGGGCAGATACATTGACTCAAATTCCATGTATGGTTCCTGAAGATCACGTTTGAAACATTTACAGGACAATGGATTGTGTGAAAGAGTCATCCAGTAAGGATTTACATAAAAAAATTTTGTCGAGGAAATTTTCTCGTTGTCATTAAAATTCATTTGATAAGAGTTATATGGTGGCAGATACATTGACTTAAATTCCATGTATGGGTCCTGAAGATCTCGTTTGAATCATTTACGGGACAATGGATCGTGTGAAAGAGATATCCAGTAAGGATTTACATGAAAAAAATTTTGCCAAGGAAATTTCTCGTTGTCAAAAAAATTCATTTGATAAGAGATAAATGGGGGCAGATACATTGACTCAAATTCCATGTATGGGTCCTGAAGATCACGTTTCAAACATTCACAGGACAATGGATCGTGTGAAAGAGCCATCCAGAAAGCATTTACATAAAAAAATTTAGCCAAGGAAATTTTTTCGTTGTCATTAAAATTCATTTGATAAGAGATATATGGGGTCAGATACATTGATTAAAATTCCATGTATGGTCCAGAAGATCACGTTTGAAACATTTACAGGACAATGGATCGTGTGAAAGAGCCATCCAGTAAGGATGTACATGAAAAAAATTTCGCCAAGGAAATTTTCTCGTTGTCATTAAAATTCATTTAATAAGGGATATATGGGGGCAGATATATTGACTCAAATTCCATGTATGGGTCCTGAAGATCTCGTTTGAAACATTTACAGGCCAATGGATCGTGTGAAAGAGTCATCCAGTAAGGATTTACATGAAAAAAATTTCGCCAAGGGATTTTTGTCGTTGTCATTAAAATTCATTTGATAAGAGTTATATGGGGGCAGAAACATTGACTCAAATTCCATGTATGGGTCCTGCAGATCACGTTTGGAACATTTTCAGGACAATGGATCGTGTGAAAGAGTCATCCAGTAAGGATTTACATGAAAAAAATTGCGCCAAGGAAATTTTCTCGTTGTCATTAAAATTCATTTGATAAGAGTTATATGGGGGCAGATACATTGACTCAAATTCCATGTATGGGTCCTGAAGATCACGTTTGAAACATTTACAGGACAATGGATTGTGTGAAAGAGTCATCCAGTAAGGATTTACATGAAAAATATTTTGTCAAGGAAATTTTCTCGTTGTCATTAAAATTCATTTGATAAGAGTTATATGGGGGCAGATATATTGACTAAATTCCATGTATGGGTCCTGCAGATCACGTTTGGAACATTTACAGGACAATGGATCGTGTGAAAGAGCCATCCAGTAAGGATGTACATGAAAAAAATTTCGCCAAGGAAATTTTCTCGTTGTCATTAAAATTCATTTAATAAGAGTTATATGGGGGCAGATATATTGACTAAATTCCATGTATGGGTCCTGCAGATCACGTTTGGAACATTTTCGGGACAATGGATCGTGTGAAAGAGCCATCAAGTAAGGCTGTACATGAAAAAAATTTCGCCATTGAAATTTTCTCGTTGTCATTAAAATTCATTTGATAAGAATTATATGGGGGCAGATACATTGACTCAAATTCCATGTATGAGTCCTGCAGATCACGTTTGGAACATTTTCAGGACAATGGATCGTGTGAAAGAGTCATCCAGTAAGAATTTACATGAAAAAAATTTCGCCAAGGAAATTTTCTCGTTGTCATTAAAATTCATTTGATAAGAGTTATATGGGGGCAGATATATTGACTAAATTCCATGTATGGGTCCTGCAGATCACGTTTGGAACATTTTCAGGACAATGGATCGTGTGAAAGAGCCATCCAGTAAGGACGTACATGAAAAAAATTTCGCCATTGAAATTTTCTCGTTGTCATTAAAATTCATTTGATAAGAGATATATGGGGGCAGATACTTTGACTCAAATTCCATGTATGGGTCCTGAAGATCACGTTTGAAACATTTAAAGGCCAATGGATCGTGTGAAAGAGTCATCCAGTAAGGATTTACATGAAAAACATTTCGCCAAGGGAATTTTCTCGTTGTCATTAAAATTCATTTGATAAGAGTTATATGGGGGCAGATACATTGACTCAAATTCCATGTATGAGTCCTGCAGATCACGTTTGGAACATTTTCAGGACAATGGATCGTGTGAAACAGTCATCCAGTAAGGATTTACATGAAAAAAATTTCGCCAAGGAAATTTTCTCGTTGTCATTAAAATTCATTTGATAAGAGTTATATGGGGGCAGATACATTGACTCAAATTCCATGTATGGGTCCTGAAGATCACGTTTGAAACATTTACAGGACAATGGATTGTGTGATAGAGTCATCCAGTAAGGATTTACATAAAAAAAATTTTGCCAAGGAAATTTTCTCGTTGTCATTAAAATTCATTTGATAAGAATTATATGGGGGCAGATACATTGACTCAAATTCCATGTATGGTTCCTGAAGATCACGTTTGAAACATTTACAGGACAATGGATTGTGTGAAAGAGTCATCCAGTAAGGATTCACATAAGAAAAATTTTGCCAAGAAAATTTTCTCGTTGTCATTAAAATTCATTTGATAAGAATTATATGGGGGCAGATACATTGACTTAAATTCCATGTATGGGTCCTGAAGATCTCGTTTGAAACATTTACGGGACAATGGATCGTGTGAAAGAGATATCCAGTAAGGATTTACATGAAAAAAATTTTGCCAAGGAAATTTCTCGTTGTCAAAAAAATTCATTTGATAAGAGTTAATGGGTGCAGATACATTGACTTAAACTCCATGTATGGGTCCTGAAGATCTCGTTTGAAACATTTACGGGACAATGGATCGTGTGAAAGAGCCATCCAGTAAGGATTTACATGAAAAAAACTTCGCCAAGGAAATTTTCTCGTTGTCATTAAAATTCATTTGATAAGAGATAAATGGGGGCAGATACATTGACTCAAATTCCATGTAAGGGTCCTGAAGATCACGTTTCAAACATTCACAGGACAATGGATCGTGTGAAAGAGCCATCCAGAAAGCATTTACATAAAAAAATTTAGCCAAGGAAATTTTTTCGTTGTCATTAAAATTCATTTGATAAGAGATATATGGGGTCAGATACATTGATTGAAATTCCATGTATGGTCCAGAAGATCACGTTTGAAACATTTACAGGACAATGGATCGTGTGAAAGAGCCATCCAGTAAGGATGTACATGAAAAAAATTTCGCCAAGGAAATTTTCTCGTTGTCATTAAAATTCATTTAATAAGAGATATATGGGGGCAGATATATTGACTCAAATTCCATGTATGGGTCCTGAAGATCTCGTTTGAAACATTTACAGGCCAATGGATCGTGTGAAAGAGTCATCCAGTAAGGATTTACATGAAAAAAATTTCGCCAAGGGATTTTTCTCGTTGTCATTAAAATTCATTTGATAAGAGTTATATGGGGGCAGAAACATTGACTCAAATTCCATGTATGGGTCCTGCAGATCACGTTTGGAACATTTTCAGGACAATGGATCGTGTGAAAGAGTCATCCAGTAAGGATTTACATGAAAAAAATTGCGCCAAGGAAATTTTCTCGTTGTCATTAAAATTCATTTGATAAGAGTTATATGGGGGCAGATACATTGACTCAAATTCCATGTATGGGTCCTGAAGATCACGTTTGAAACATTTACAGGACAATGGATTGTGTGAAAGAGTCATCCAGTAAGGATTTACATGAAAAATATTTTGTCAAGGAAATTTTCTCGTTGTCATTAAAATTCATTTGATAAGAGTTATATGGGGGCAGATATATTGACTAAATTCCATGTATGGGTCCTGCAGATCACGTTTGGAACATTTACAGGACAATGGATCGTGTGAAAGAGCCATCCAGTAAGGATGTACATGAAAAAAATTTCGCCAAGGAAATTTTCTCGTTGTCATTAAAATTCATTTAATAAGAGTTATATGGGGGCAGATATATTGACTATATTCCATGTATGGGTCCTGCAGATCACGTTTGGAACATTTTCGGGACAATGGATCGTGTGAAAGAGCCATCAAGTAAGGCTGTACATGAAAAAAATTTCGCCATTGAAATTTTCTCGTTGTCATTAAAATTCATTTGATAAGAGTTATATGGGGGCAGATAAATTGACTCAAATTCCATGTATGAGTCCTGCAGATCACGTTTGGAACATTTTCAGGACAATGGATCGTGTGAAAGAGTCATCCAGTAAGAATTTACATGAAAAAAATTTCGCCAAGGAAATTTTCTCGTTGTCATTAAAATTCATTTGATAAGAGTTATATGGGGGCAGATATATTGACTAAATTCCATGTATGGGTCCTGCAGATCACGTTTGGAACATTTTCAGGACAATGGATCGTGTGAAAGAGCCATCCAGTAAGGACGTACATGAAAAAAATTTCGCCATTGAAATTTTCTCGTTGTCATTAAAATTCATTTGATAAGAGATATATGGGGGCAGATACATTGACTCAAATTCCATGTATGGGTCCTGAAGATCACGTTTGAAACATTTACAGGACAATGGATTGTGTGATAGAGTCATCCAGTAAGGATTTACATAAAAAAAATTTTGCCAAGGAAATTTTCTCGTTGTCATTAAAATTCATTTGATAAGAATTATATGGGGGCAGATACATTGACTCAAATTCCATGTATGGTTCCTGAAGATCACGTTTGAAACATTTACAGGACAATGGATTGTGTGAAAGAGTCATCCAGTAAGGATTCACATAAGAAAAATTTTGCCAAGAAAATTTTCTCGTTGTCATTAAAATTCATTTGATAAGAATTATATGGGGGCAGATACATTGACTTAAATTCCATGTATGGGTCCTGAAGATCTCGTTTGAAACATTTACGGGACAATGGATCGTGTGAAAGAGATATCCAGTAAGGATTTACATGAAAAAAATTTTGCCAAGGAAATTTCTCGTTGTCAAAAAAATTCATTTGATAAGAGTTAATGGGTGCAGATACATTGACTTAAACTCCATGTATGGGTCCTGAAGATCTCGTTTGAAACATTTACGGGACAATGGATCGTTTGAAAGAGCCATCCAGTAAGGATTTACATGAAAAAAACTTCGCCAAGGAAATTTTCTCGTTGTCATTAAAATTCATTTGATAAGAGATAAATGGGGGCAGATACATTGACTCAAATTCCATGTATGGGTCCTGAAGATCACGTTTCAAACATTCACAGGACAATGGATCGTGTGAAAGAGCCATCCAGAAAGCATTTACATAAAAAATTTAGCCAAGGAAATTTTTTCGTTGTCATTAAAATTCATTTGATAAGAGATATATGGGGTCAGATACATTGATTAAAATTTATGTATGGTCCAGAAGATCACGTTTGAAACATTTACAGAACAATGGATCGTGTGGAAGAGCCATCCAGTAAGGATTTACATGGAAAAAATTTTGCCAAGGAAATTTTCTCGTTGTCATTAAAATTCATTTGATAAGAGTTATATGGGGGCAGATACATTGACTCAAATTCCATGTATGGGTCCTGAAGATCACGTTTGAAACATTTACAGGACAATGAATTGTGTGAAAGAGCCATCCAGTAAGGATTTACATAAAAAAAATTTTGCCAAGGAAATTTTCTCGTTGTCATTAAAATTCATTTGTTAAGAGTTATATGGGGGCAGATACATTGACTTAAATTCCATGTATGGGCCCTAAAGATCGCAATTGAAACATTTACAGGACAATGGATCGTGTGAAAGAGCCATCCAGTAAGGATTTAAATGAAAAAAACTTCGCCAAGGAAATTTTCTCGTTGTCATTAAAATTCATTTGATAAGAGATATATGGGGGCAGATACATTGACTCAAATTCCATGTATGGGTCCTGAAGATCACGTTTCAAACATTCACAGGACAATGGATCGTGTGAAAGAGCCATCCAGAAAGCATTAACATAAAATAAATTAACCAAGGAAATTTTCTCGTTGTCATTAAAATTCATTTGATAAGAGTTATATGGGGGCAGATACATTGACTTGAATTCCATGTATGGGCCCTGAAGATCACGATTGAAACATTTTCAGGACAATGGATCGTGTGAAAGAGTCATCCAGTAAGGATTTACATGAAAAAAGTTTTGCCAAGGAAATTTTCTCGTTGTCAAAAAAATTCATTTGATAAGAGTTATATGGGGGCAGATACATTGACTCAAATTCCATGTATGGGTCCTGAAGATCACGTTTGAAACATTTACAGGACAATGGATCGTGTGAAAGAGTCATCCAGTAAGGATTTACATGAAAAAAGTTTTGCCAAGGAAATTTTCTCGTTGTCAAAAAAATTCATTTGATAAGAGTTATATGGGGGCAGATACATTGACTCAAATTCCATGAATGGGTCCTGAAGATCACGTTTGAAACATTTACAGGACAATGGATTGTGTGAAAGAGTCATCCAGTAAGGATTTACATGAAAAATATTTGGTCAAGTAAATTTCCTCGTTGTCATTAAAATTCATTTGATAAGAGTTATATGGGGGCAGATATATTGACTAAATTCCATGTATGGGTCCTGCAGATCACGTTTGGAACATTTACAGGACAATGGATCGTGTGGAAGAGCCATCCAGTAAGGATTTACATGAAGAAAATTTCGCCATTGAAATTTTCTCGTTGTCATTAATATTCATTTGATAAGAGTTATATGGGGGCAGATACATTGACTCAAATTCCATGTATGGGTCCTGAAGATCACGTTTGAAACATTTACAGGACAATGGATTGTGTGAAAGAGTCATCCAGTAAGGATTTACATGAAAAATATTTTGTCAAGGAAAATTTTTCGTTGTCATTAAAATTCATTTGATAAGAGATATATGGGGTCAGATACATTGATTAAAATTCCATGTATGGTCCAGAAGATCACGTTTGAAACATTTACAGGACAATGGATCGTGTGGAAGAGCCATCCAGTAAGGATTTACATGGAAAAAATTTTGCCAAGGAAATTTTCTCGTTGTCATTAAAATTCATTTGATAAGAGTTATATGGGGGCAGATACATTGACTCAAATTCCATGTATGGGTCCTGAAGATCACGTTTGAAACATTTACAGGACAATGAATTGTGTGAAAGAGCCATCCAGTAAGGATTTACATAAAAAAAAATTTGCCAAGGAAATTTTCTCGTTGTCATTAAAATTCATTTGTTAAGAGTTATATGGGGGCAGATACATTGACTTAAATTCCATGTATGGGCCCTAAAGATCGCAATTGAAACATTTACAGGACAATGGATCGTGTGAAAGAGCCATCCAGTAAGGATTTACATGAAAAAAACTTCGCCAAGGAAATTTTCTCGTTGTCATTAAAATTCATTTGATAAGAGATATATGGGGGCAGATACATTGACTCAAATTCCATGTATGGGTCCTGAAGATCACGTTTCAAACATTCACAGGACAATGGATCGTGTGAAAGAGCCATCCAGAAAGCATTAACATAAAATAAATTAGCCAAGGAAATTTTCTCGTTGTCATTAAAATTCATTTGATAAGAGATATATGGGGGCAGATACATTGACTCAAATTCCATGAATGGGTCCTGAAGATCACGTTTGAAACATTTACAGGACAATGGATTGTGTGAAAGAGTCATCCAGTAAGGATTTACATGAAAAATATTTGGTCAAGTAAATTTCCTCGTTGTCTTTAAAATTCATTTGATAAGTGTTATATGGGGGCAGATATATTGACTAAATTCCATGTATGGGTCCTGCAGATCACGTTTGGAACATTTACAGGACAATGGATCGTGTGGAAGAGCCATCCAGTAAGGATTTACATGAAGAAAATTTCGCCATTGAAATTTTCTCGTTGTCATTAATATTCATTTGATAAGAGTTATATGGGGGCAGATACATTGACTCAAATTCCATGTATGGGTCCTGAAGATCACGTTTGAAACATTTACAGGACAATGGATTGTGTGAAAGAGTCATCCAGTAAGGATTTACATGAAAAATATTTTGTCAAGGAAAATTTCTCGTTGTCATTAAAATTCATTTGATAAGAGTTATATGGGGGCAGATACATTGACTCAAATTCCATGTATGGGTCCTGAAGATCACGTTTGAAACATTTACAGGACAATGGATCGTGTGAAAGAGCCATCCAGTAAGGATTTACATAAAAAAAATTTTGCCCAGGAAATTTTCTCGTTGTCATTAAAATTCATTTGATAAGAGTTATATGGTGGCAGATACATTGACTTAAATTCCATGTATGGGTCCTGAAGATCTCGTTTGAAACAATTACGGGACATTGGATCGTGTGAAAGAGATATCCAGTAAGGATTTACATGAAAAAAATTTTGCCAAGGAAATTTCTCGTTGTCAAAAAAAATCATTTGATAAGAGTTATATGGGTGCAGATACATTGACTTAAATTCCATGTATGGGTCCTGAAGATCTCGTTTGAAACAATTACGGGACATTGGATCGTGTGAAAGAGATATCCAGTAAGGATTTACATGAAAAAAATTTTGCCAAGGAAATTTCTCGTTGTCAAAAAAATTCATTTGATAAGAGTTATATGGGTGCAGATACATTGACTTAAATTCCATGTATGGGTCCTGAAGATCTCGTTTGAAACATTTACGGGACAATGGATCGTGTGAAAGAGCCATCCAGTAAGGATTTACATGAAAAAACTTCGCCAAGGAAATTTTCTCGTTGTCATTAAAATTCATTTGATAAGATATAAATGGGGGCAGATACATTGACTCAAATTCCATGTATGGGTCCTGAAGATCACGTTTCAAACATTCACAGGACAATGGATCGTGTGAAAGAGCCATCCAGAAAGCATTTACATAAAAAATTTAGCCAAGGAAATTTTCTCGTTGTCATTAAAATTCATTTGATAAGATTTATATGGGGTCAGATACATTGATTAAAATTCCATGTATGGGTCCAGAAGATCACGTTTGAAACATTTACAGGACAATGGATCGTGTGAAAGAGTCTTCCAATGAGGATTTACATGAAAAAAATTTTGCCAAGGAAATTTTCTCGTTGTCAAAAAAATTCATTTGATAAGAGTTATATGGGGGCAGATACATTGACTCAAATTCCATGTATGGGTCCTGAAGATCACGTTTGAAACATTTACAGGACAATGAATTGTATGAAAGAGCCATCCAGAAAGCATTTACATAAAAAAATTTAGCCAAGGAAATTTTCTCGTTGTCATTAAAATTCATTTGATAAGAGATATATGGGGGCAGATACATTGACTCAAATTCCATGTATGGGTCCTGAAGATCACGTTTGAAACATTTACAGGCCAATGGATCGTGTGAAAGAGCCATCCAGAAAGCATTTACATAAAAAAATTTAGCCAAGGAAATTTTCTCGTTGTCATTAAAATTCATTTGATAAGAGTTATATGGGGTCAGATACATTGATTAAAATTCCATGTATGGGTCCAGAAGATCACGTTTGAAACATTTACAGGACAATGGATCGTGTGGAAGAGCCATCCAGTAAGGATTTACATGGAAAAAATTTTGCCAAGGAAATTTTCTCGTTGTCATTAAAATTCATTTGATAAGAGTTATATGGGGGCAGATACATTGACTCAAATTCCATGTATGGGTCCTGAAGATCACGTTTGAAACATTTACAGGCCAATGGATCGTGTGAAAGAGCCATCCAGTAAGGAATTACATAAAAAAAAATTTTGCCAAGGAAGTTTTCTCGTTGTCATTAAAATTCATTTGATAAGAGATATATGGGGGCAGATACATTGACTTAAATTCCATGTATGGGTCCTGAAGATCTCGTTTGAAACATTTACAGGACAATGGATCGTGTGAAAGAGCCATCCAGTAAGGATTTACATGAAAAAACTTCGCCAAGGAAATTTTCTCGTTGTCATTAAAATTCATTTGATAAGAGATAAATGGGGGCAGATACATTGACTCAAATTCCATGTATGGGTCCTGAAGATCACGTTTCAAACATTCACAGGACAATGGATCGTGTGAAAGAGCCATCCAGAAAGCATTTACATAAAAAAATTTAGCCAAGGAAATTTTCTCGTTGTCATTAAAATTCATTTGATAAGATTTATATGGGGTCAGATACATTGATTAAAATTCCATGTATGGGTCCAGAAGATCACGTTTGAAACATTTACAGGACAATGGATCGTGTGAAAGAGTCTTCCAGTGAGGATTTACATGAAAAAAATTTTGCCAAGGAAATTTTCTCGTTGTCAAAAAAATTCATTTGATAAGAGTTATATGGGGGCAGATACATTGACTCAAATTCCATGTATGGGTCCTGAAGATCACGTTTGAAACATTTACAGGACAATGGATCGTGTGGAAGAGCCATCCAGTAAGGATTTACATGGAAAAAATTTTGCCAAGGAAATTTTCTCGTTGTCATTAAAATTCATTTGATAAGAGTTATATGGGGGTAGATACATTGACTCAAATTCCATGTATGGGTCCTGAAGATCACGTTTGAAACATTTACAGGACAATGGATTGTGTGAAAGAGCCATCCAGTAAGGATTTACATGGAAAATATTTTGCCAAGGAAATTTTCTCGTTGTCATTAAAATTCATTTGATAAGAGTTATATGGGGGCAGATACATTGACTCAAATTCCATGTATGGGTCCTGAAGATCTCGTTTGAAACATTTACGGGAAAATGGATCGTGTGAAAGAGCCATCCAGTAAGGATTTACATGAAAAAAACTTCGCCAAGGAAATTTTCTCGTTGTCATTAAAATTCATTTGATAAGAGATAAATGGGGGCAGATACATTGACTCAAATTCCATGTATGGGTCCTGAAGATCACGTTTCAAACATTCACAGGACAATGGATCGTGTGAAAGAGCCATCCAGAAAGCATTTACATAAAAAAATTTAGCCAAGGAAATTTTCTCGTTGTCACTAAAATTCATTTGATAAGAGTTATATGGGGTCAGATACATTGATTAAAAGTCCATGTATGGGTCCAGAAGATCACGTTTGAAAGATTTACAAGACAATGGATCGTGTGGAAGAGCCATCCAGTAAGGATTTACATGGAAAAAATTTTGCCAAGGAAATTTTCTCGTTGTCATTAAAATTCATTTGATAAGAGTTATATGGGGGCAGATACATTGACTCAAATTCCATGTATGGGTCCTGAAGATCACGTTTGAAACATTTACAGGACAATGAATTGTGTGAAAGAGCCATTCAGTAAGGATTTACATAAAAAAAATTTTGCCAAGGAAATTTTCTCGTTGTCATTAAAATTCATTTGTTAAGAGTTATATAGGGGCAGATACATTGACTCAAATTCCATGTATGGGTCCTGAAGATCTCGTTTGAAACATTTACAGGACAATGGATCGTGTGAAAGAGTCATCCAGTAAGGATTTACATGAAAAAAACTTCGCCAAGGAAATTTTCTCGTTGTCATTAAAATTCATTTGATAAGAGTTATATGGGGGCAGATACATTGACTCAAATTCCATGTATGGGTCCTGAAGATCACGTTTGAAACATTTACAGGACAATGGATTGTGTGAAAGAGCCATCCAGTAAGGATTTACATAAAAAAAATTTTGCCAAGAAAATTTTCTCGTTGTCATTAAAATTCATTTGATAAGAGTTATATGGGGCAGATACATAGACTCAAATTCCATGTATGGGTCCTGAAGATCACGTTTGAAACATTTACAGGACAATGGATTGTGTGAAAGAGCCATCCAGTAAGGATTTACATAAAAAAAATTTTGCCAAGGAAATTTTCTCGTTGGCATTAAAATTCATTTGATAAGAGTTATATGGGGGCAGATACATTGACTTAAATTCCATGTATGGGTCCTGAAGATCTCGTTTGAAACATTTACAGGACAATGGATCGTGTGAAAGAGCATTCCAGAAAGCATTTACATAAAAAAAAATAGCCAAGGAAATTTTCTCGTTGTCATTAAAATTCATTTGATAAGAGTTATATGGGGTCAGATACATTGATTAAAATTCCATGTATGGGTCCTGAAAATCACGTTTGAAACATTTACAGGACAATGGATCGTGTGGAAGAGCCATCCAGTAAGGATTTACATGGAAAAAAATTTGCCAAGGAAATTTTCTCGTTGTCATTAAAATTCATTTGATAAGAGTTATATGGGGGCAGATACATTGACTCCAATTCCATGTATGGGTCCTGAAGATCACGTTCGAAACATTTTCAGGACAATGGATCGTGTGAAAGAGTCATCCAGTAAGGATTTACATGAAAAAAATTTCGCCAAGGAAATTTTCTCGTTGTCATTAAAATTCATTTGATAAGAGTTATATGGAGGCAGATACATTGACTCAAATTCCATGTATGGGTCCTGAAGATCACGTTTGAAACATTTACAGGACAATGGATCGTAAGAACGAGCCATCCAGTAAGGATTTACATGAAAAAAATTTTGCCAAGGAAATTTCTCGTTGTTGTCATAAAAATTCATTTGATAAAAGTTATATGGTGGCAGATACATTGACTTAAATTCCATGTATGGGTCCTGAAAATCTCGTTCGAAACATTTTCAGGACAATGGATCGTGTGAAAGAGCCATCCAGAAAGCATTTACATAAAAAAATTTAGCCAAGGAAATTTTCTCGTTGTCATTAAAATTCATTTGATAAGAGTTATATGGGGTCAGATACATTGATTAAAATTTCATGTATGGGTCCATAAGATCACGTTTGAAAGATTTACAGGACAATGGATCGTGTGGAAGAGCCATCCAGTAAGGATTTACATGGAAAAAATTTTGCCAAGGAAATTTTCTCGTTGTCAAAAAAATTCATTTGATAAGAGTTATATGGGGGCAGATACATTGACTCAAATTCCATGTATGGGTCCTGAAGATCACGTTTGAAACATTTACAGGACAATGAATTGTATGAAAGAGCCATCCAGAAAGCATTTACATAAAAAAATTTAGCCAAGGAAATTTTCTCGTTGTCATTAAAATTCATTTGATAAGAGATATTTGGGGGCAGATACATTGACTCAAATTCCATGTATGGGTCCTGAAGATCACATTTCAAACATTCACAGGACAACGGATCGTGTGAAAGAGCCATCCAGAAAGCATTTATATGAAAAAAATTAGCCAAGGAAATTTTCTCGTTGTCATTAAAATTCATTTGATAAGAGTTATATGGGGGCAGATACATTGACTTAAATTCCATGTATGGGCCCTGAAGATCACGATTGAAACATTTTCAGGACAATGGATCGTGTGAAAGAGTCATCCAGTAAGGATTTACATGAAATAAATTTTGCCAAGGAAATTTTCTCGTTGTCAAAAAAATTCATTTGATAAGAGTTATATAGGGTCAGATACCTTGACTCAAATTCCATGTCTGGGTCCTGAAGATCTCGTTTGAAACATTTACGGGACAATGGATCGTGTGGAAGAGCCATCCAGTAAGGATTTACATGGAAAAAATTTTGCCAAGGAAATTTTCTCGTTGTCATTAAAATTCATTTGATAAGAGTTATATGGGGGTAGATACATTGACTCAAATTCCATGTATGGGTCCTGAAGATCACGTTTGAAACATTTACAGGACAATGGATTGTGTGAAAGAGCCATCCAGTAAGGATTTACATAAAAAAAATTTTGCCAAGGAAATTTTCTCGTTGTCATTAAAATTCATTTGATAAGAGTTATATGGGGGCAGATACATTGACTTAAATTCCATGTATGGGCCCTGAAGATCTCGTTTGAAACATTTACAGGACAATGGATCGTGTGGAAGAGCCATCCAGTAAGGATTTACATAAACAAAATTTTGCCAAGGAAATTTTCTCGTTGTCATTAAAATTCATTTGATAAGAGTTATATGGGGGCAGATACATTGACTTAAATTCCATCTATGGGTCCTGAAGATCTCGTTTGAAACATTTACGGGACAATGGATCGTGTGAAAGAGCCATCCAGAAAGGATTTACATGGAAAAAACTTCGCCAAGGAAATTTTCTCGTTGTCATTAAAATTCATTTGATAAGAGATATATGGGGGCAGATAAATTGACTCAAATTCCATGTATGGGTCTTGAAGATCACGTTTCAAACATTTACAGGACAATGGATCGTGTGAAAGAGCCATCCAGAAAGCATTTACATAAAAAAAATTAGCCAAGGAAATTTTCTCGTTGTCATTAAAATTCATTTGATAAGAGATATATGAGGGCAGATACATTGACTCAAATTCCATGTATGGGTCCTGAAGATCTCGTTTGAAACATTTACGGGACAATGGATCGTGTGGAAGAGCCATCCAGTAAGGATTTACATGGAAAAAATTTTGCCAAGGAAATTTTCTCGTTGTCATTAAAATTCATTTGATAAGAGTTATATGGGGGCAGATACATTGACTCAAGTTCCATGTATGGGTCCTGAAGATCACGTTTGAAACATTTACAGGACAATGGATTGTGTGAAAGAGCCATCCAGTAAGGATTTACATAAAAAAAATTTTGCCAAGGAAATTTTCTCGTTGTCATTAAAATTCATTTGATAAGAGTTATATGGGGCAGATACATTGACTCAAATTCCATGTATGGGTCCTGAAGATCACGTTTGAAACATTTACAGGACAATGGATTGTGTGAAAGAGCCATCCAGTAAGGATTTACATAAAAAAAATTTTGCCAAGGAAATTTTCTCGTTGTCATGAAAATTCATTTGATAAGAGTTATATGGGGGCAGATACATTGACTTAAATTCCATGTATGGGTCCTGAAGATCTCGTTTGAAACATTTACAGGACAATGGATCGTGTGAAAGAGCCATCCAGAAAGCATTTACATAAAAAAAATTAGCCAAGGAAATTTTCTCGTTGTCATTAAAATTCATTTGATAAGAGTTATATGGGGTCAGATACATTGATTAAAATTCCATATATGGGTCCTGAAGATCACGTTTGAAACATTTACAGGACAATGGATCGTGTGGAAGAGCCATCCAGTAAGGATTTACATGGAAAAAATTTTGCTAAGGAAATTTTCTCGTTGTCATTAAAATTCATTTGATAAGAGTTATATGGGGGCAGATACATTGACTCCAATTCCATGTATGGGTCCTGAAGATCACTTTCGAAACATTTTCAGGACAATGGATCGTGTGAAAGAGTCATCCAGTAAGGATTTACATGAAAAAAATTTCGCCAAGGAAATTTTCTCGTTGTCATTAAAATTCATTTGTTAAGAGTTATATGGAGGCAGATACATTGACTCAAATTCCATGTATGGGTCCTGAAGATCACGTTTGAAACATTTAAAGGACAATGGATCGTAAGAACGAGCCATCCAGTAAGGATTTACATGAAAAAAATTTTGCCAAGGAAATTTCTCGTTGTCAAAAAAATTCATTTGATAAGAGTTATATGGTGGCAGATACATTGGCTTAAATTCCATGTATGAGTCCTGAAGATCTCGTTTGAAACATTTACGGGACAATGGATCGTGTGAAAGAGCCATCCAGTAAGGATTTACATTAAAAAAAAATTTGCCAAGGAAATATCTCGTTGCCAAAAAAATTCATTTGATAAGAGTTATATGGGTGCAGATACATTGACTTAAATTCCATGTATGGGTCCTGAAGATCTCGTTTGAAACATTTACGGGACAATGGATCGTGTGAAAGAGCCATCCAGTAAGGATTTACATGAAAAAAACTTCGCCAAGGAAATTTTCTCGTTGTCATTAAAATTCATTTGATAAGAGTTATATGGGGGCAGATACATTGACTTAAATTCCATGTATGGGTCCTGAAGATCACGTTTGAAACATTTACAGGACAATGAATCGTGTGAAAGAGCCATCCAGTAAGGATTTACATGAAAAAAATTTTGCCAAGGAAATTTTCTCGTTGTCATTAAAATTCATTTGATAAGAGTTATATGGGGGCAGATACATTGACTTAAATTCCATGTATGGGTCCTGAAGATCTCGTTTGAAACATTTACGGGACAATGGATCGTGTGAAAGAGCCATCCAGTAAGGATTTACTGAAAAAAACTTCGCCAAGGAAATTTTCTCGTTGTCATTAAAATTCATTTGATAAGAGATATATGGGGGCAGATAGATTGACTCAAATTACATGTATGGGTCCTGAAGATCACGTTTGAAACATTTACAGGACAATAGATCGTGTGAAAGAGCCATCCAGAAAGCATTTACATAAAAAAAAATAGCCAAGGAAATTTTCTCGTTTTCAATAAAATTCATTTGATAAGAGTTATATGGGGTCAGATACATTGATTAAAATTCCATGTATGGGTCCTGAAAATCACGTTTGAAGCATTTACAGGACAATGGATCGTGTGGAAGAGCCATCCAGTAAGGATTTATATGAAAAAAATTTTGCCAAGGAAATTTTCTCGTTGTCATTAAAATTCATTTGATAAGAGTTATATGGGGGCAGATACATTGACTCAAATTCCATGTATGGGTCCTGAAGATCTCGTTTGAAACATTTACGGGACAATGGATCGTGTGGAAGAGCCATCCAGTAAGGATTTACATGGAAAAAATTTTGCGAAGGAAATTTTCTCGTTGTCATTAAAATTCATTTGATAAGAGTTATATGGGGGCAGATACATTGACTCAAATTCCATGTATGGGTCCTGAAGATCACGTTTGAAACATTTACAGGACAATGGATTGTGTGAAAGAGCCATCCAGTAAGGATTTACATAAAAAAAATTTGCCAAGGAAATTTTCTCGTTGTCATTAAAATTCATTTGATAAGAGTTATATGGGGGCAGATACATTGACTTAAATTCCATGTATGGGTCCTGAAGATCTCGTTTGAAACATTTACAGGACAATGGATCGTGTGGAAGAGCCATCCAGTAAGGATTTACATGGAAAAAATTTTGCCAAGGGAATATTCTCGTTGTCATTAAAATTCATTTGATAAGAGTTATATGGGGGCAGATACATTGACTCAAATTCCATGTATGGGTCCTGAAGATCACGTTTGAAACATTTACAGGACAATGGATTGTGTGAAAGAGCCATCCAGTAAGGATTTACATGAAAAATATTTTGTCAAGGAAATTTTCTCGTTGTCATTAAAATTCATTTGATAAGAGTTATATGGGGGCAGATACATTGACTTAAATTCCATGTATGGGCCCTGAAGATCACGATTGAAACATTTTCAGAGCAATGGATCGTGTGAAAGAGTCATCCAGTAAGGATTTACATGAAAAAAAATTTGCCAAGGAAATTTTCTCGTTGTCAAAAAAATTCATTTGATAAGAGTTATATGGGGGCAGATACATTGACTCAAATTCCACGTATGGGTCCTGAAGATCACGTTTGAAACATTTACAGGACAATGGATTGTGTGAATGAGCCATCCAGTAAGGATTTACATGGAAAAAATTTTGCCAAGGAAATTTTCTCGTTGTCATTAAAATTCATTTGATAAGAGTTATATGGGGGCAGATACATTGACTCAAATTCCATGTATGGGTCCTGAAGATCTCGTTTGAAACATTTACGGGACAATGGATCGTGTGAAAGAGCCATCCAGTAAGGATTTACATGAAAAAAACTTCGCCAAGGAAATTTTCTCGTTGTCATTAAAATTCATTTGATAAGAGTTATATGGGGGCAGATACATTGACTTGAATTCCATGTATGGGTCCTGAAGATCACGTTTGAAACATTTACAGGACAATGGATCGTGTGAAAGAGCCATCCAGTAAGGATTTACATGAAAAAAATTTTGCCAAGGAAATTTTCTCGTTGTCATTAAAATTCATTTGATAAGAGTTATATGGGGGCAGATACATTGACTTAAATTCCATGTATGGGTCCTGAAGATCTCGTTTGAAACATTTACGGGACAATGGATCGTGTGAAAGAGCCATCCAGTAAGGATTTACTGAAAAAAACTTCGCCAAGGAAATTTTCTCGTTGTCATTAAAATTCATTTGATAAGAGATATATGGGGGCAGATAGATTGACTCAAATTACATGTATGGGTCCTGAAGATCACGTTTGAAACATTTACAGGACAATAGATCGTGTGAAAGAGCCATCCAGAAAGCATTTACATAAAAAAAAATAGCCAAGGAAATTTTCTCGTTTTCAATAAAATTCATTTGATAAGAGTTATATGGGGTCAGATACATTGATTAAAATTCCATGTATGGGTCCTGAAAATCACGTTTGAAGCATTTACAGGACAATGGATCGTGTGGAAGAGCCATCCAGTAAGGATTTATATGAAAAAAATTTTGCCAAGGAAATTTTCTCGTTGTCATTAAAATTCATTTGATAAGAGTTATATGGGGGCAGATACATTGACTCAAATTCCATGTATGGGTCCTGAAGATCTCGTTTGAAACATTTACGGGACAATGGATCGTGTGGAAGAGCCATCCAGTAAGGATTTACATGGAAAAAATTTTGCCAAGGAAATTTTCTCGTTGTCATTAAAATTCATTTGATAAGAGTTATATGGGGGCAGATACATTGACTTAAATTCCATGTATGGGTCCTGAAGATCTCGTTTGAAACATTTACAGGACAATGGATCGTGTGGAAGAGCCATCCAGTAAGGATTTACATGGAAAAAATTTTGCCAAGGGAATATTCTCGTTGTCATTAAAATTCATTTGATAAGAGTTATATGGGGGCAGATACATTGACTCAAATTCCATGTATGGGTCCTGAAGATCACGTTTGAAACATTTACAGGACAATGGATTGTGTGAAAGAGCCATCCAGTAAGGATTTACATGAAAAATATTTTGTCAAGGAAATTTTCTCGTTGTCATTAAAATTCATTTGATAAGAGTTATATGGGGGCAGATACATTGACTTAAATTCCATGTATGGGCCCTGAAGATCACGATTGAAACATTTTCAGGGCAATGGATCGTGTGAAAGAGTCATCCAGTAAGGATTTACATGAAAAAAAATTTGCCAAGGAAATTTTCTCGTTGTCAAAAAAATTCATTTGATAAGAGTTATATGGGGGCAGATACATTGACTCAAATTCCACGTATGGGTCCTGAAGATCACGTTTGAAACATTTACAGGACAATGGATTGTGTGAATGAGCCATCCAGTAAGGATTTACATGGAAAAAATTTTGCCAAGGAAATTTTCTCGTTGTCATTAAAATTCATTTGATAAGAGTTATATGGGGGCAGATACATTGACTCAAATTCCATGTATGGGTCCTGAAGATCTCGTTTGAAATATTTACAGGACAATGGATCGTGTGGAAGAGCCATCCAGTAAGGATTTACATGGAAAAAATTTTGCCAAGGAAATTTTCTCGTTGTCATTAAATTCATTTGATAAGAGTTATATGGGGGCAGATACATTGACTCAAATTCCATGTATGGGTCCTGAAGATCACGTTTGAAACATTTACAGGACAATGGATTGTGTGAAAGAGCCATCCAGTAAGGATTTACATAAAAAAAATTTTGCCAAGGAAATTTTCTCGTTGTCATTAAAATTCATTTGATAAGAGTTATATGGGGGCAGATACATTGACTTAAATTCCATGTATGGGTCCTGAAGATCTCGTTTGAAACATTTACAGGACAATGGATCGTGTGGAATAGCCATCCAGTAAGGATTTACATGGAAAAAATTTTGCCAAGGAAATATTCTCGTTGTCATTAAAATTCATTTGATAAGAGTTATATGGGGGCAGATACATTGACTCAAATTCCATGTATGGGTCCTGAAGATCACGTTTGAAACATTTACAGGACAATGGATTGTGTGAAAGAGCCATCCAGTAAGGATTTACATGAAAAATATTTTGTCAAGGAAATTTTCTCGTTGTCATTAAAATTCATTTGATAAGAGTTATATGGGGTCAGATACATTGATTAAAATTCCATGTATGGGTCCAGAAGATCACGTTTGAAACATTTACAGGACAATGGATCGTGTGGAAGAGCCATCCAGTAAGGATTTACATGGAAAAAATTTTGCCAAGGAAATTTTCTCGTTGTCATTAAAATTCATTTGATAAGAGATATATGGGGGCAGATAGATTGACTCAAATTCCATGTATGGGTCCTGAAGATCACGTTTCAAACATTTACAGGACAATGGATCGTGTGAAAGAGCCATCCAGAAAGCATTTACATAAAAAAAATTAGCCAAGGAAATATTCTCGTTGTCATTAAAATTCATTTGATAAGAGATATATGGGGGCAGATACATTGACTCAAATTCCATGTATGGGTCCTGAAGATCACGTTTGAAACAATTACAGGACAATGGATTGTGTGAAAGAGCCATCCAGTAAGGATTTACATAAAAAAAATTTTGCCAAGGAAATTTTCTCGTTGTCATTAAAATTCATTTGATAACAGTTATATGGGGGCAGATACATTGACTCAAATTCCATGTATGGGTCCTGAAGATCACGTTTGAAACATTTACAGGACAATGGATTGTGTGAAAGAGCCATCCAGTATGGATTTACATAAAAAAAATTTTGCCAAGGAAATTTTCTCGTTGTCATTAAAATTCATTTGATAAGAGTTATATGGGGGCAGATATATTGACTCAAATTCCATGTATGGGTCCTGCAGATCACGTTTGAAACATTTTCAGGACAATGGATCGTGTGAAAGAGTCATCCAGTAAGGATTTACGTGAAAAAAATTTCGCCAAGGAAATTTTCTCGTTGTCATAAAAATTCATTTGATAAGAGTTATATGGGGGCAGATACATTGACTCAAATTCCATGTATGGGTCCTGAAATTCACGTTTAAAACATTTTCAGGACAATCGATTGTGTGAAAGGGTCATCCAGTAAGGATTTACGTGATAAAAACTTCGTCAAGGAAATTTTCTCGTTGTCATTAAAATTCATTTGATAAGAGTTATATGGGGTCAGATGCATTGACTCAAATTCCATGTATGGGTTCTGAAGATCACGTTTGAAACAATTACAGAACAATGGATTGTGTGAAAGAGCAATCCAGTAAGCATTCACATAAAAAAAAATTTTGCCAAGAAAATTTTCTGGTCGTCATTAAAATTCATTTGATACGAGTTATATGGGGTCAGATACATTGATTGAAATTCCATGTATGGGTCCTGAAGATCTCGTTTGAAACATTTACAGGACAATGGATCGTGTGAAAGAGCCATCCAGTAAGCATTCACATAAGAAAAATTTTGCCAAGAAAATTTTCTCGTTGTCATTAAAATTCATTTGATAAGAATTATATGGGGGCAGATACATTGACTCAAATTCCATGTATGGGTCCTGAAGATCACGATTGAAACATTTACAGGACAATGGATCGTGTGAAAGAGTCATCCAGTAAGGATTTACGTGATAAAAATTTCGCCAAGGAAATTTTCTCGTTGTCATTAAAATTCATTTGATAAGAATTATATGGGGGCAGATACATTGACTCAAACTCCATGTATGGGCCCTGAAGATCACGATTGAAACATTTACAGGACAATGGATTGTGTGAAAGAGCCATCCAGTAAGCATTCACATAAGAAAAATTTTGCCAAGAAAATTTTCTCCTTGTCATTAAAATTCATTTGATAAGAATTATACGGGGGCAGATACATTGACTCAAATTCCATGTATTAGTCCTGAAGATCACGATTGAAACATTTACAGGACAATGGATCGTGTGAAAGAGCCACCCAGAAAGCATTTACATAAAAAAAAATTTGCCAAGGATATTTTCTCGTTGTCATTAAAATTCATTTGATAAGAGTTATATGGGGTCAGATACATTGATTAAAATTCCATGTATGGGTCCTGAAGATCACGTTTGAAACATTTACAGGACAATGGATCGTGTGGAAAAGCCATCCAGTAAGGATTTACATGGAAAAAATTTTGCCAAGGAAATTTTCTCGTTGTCATTAAAATTCATTTGATAAGAGTTATATGGGGGCAGATATATTGACTAAATTCCATGTATGGGTCCTGCAGATCACGTTTGGAACATTTTCAGGACAATGGATCGTGTGAAAAAGCCATCCAGTAAGGATTTACATGAAAAAAATTTCGCCATTGAAATTTTCTCGTTGTCATTAAAATTCATTTGATAAGAGTTATATGGGGGCAGATACATTGACTCAAATTCCATGTATGGGTCCTGCAGATCACGTTTGAAACATTTACAGGACAATGGATCGTGTGAAAGAGTCATCCCAAAAGGATTTACATGAAAAATATTTTGTCAAGGAAATTTTCTCGTTGTCATTAAAATTCATTTGATAAGAGTTATATGGGGGCAGATATATTGACTAAATTCCATGTATGGGTCCTGCAGATCACGTTTGGAACATTTTCAGGACAATGGATCGTGTGAAAGAGCCATCCAGTAAGGATTTACATGAAAAAAATTTCGCCATTGAAATTTTCTCGTTGTCATTAAAATTCATTTGATAAGAGTTATATGGGGGCAGATACATTGACTCAAATTCCATGTATGGGTACTGAAGATCACGTTTGAAACATTTACAGGACAATGGATTGTGTGAAAGAGTCATCCAGTAAGGATTTACATGAAAAATATTTTGTCAAGGAAATTTTCTCGTTGTCATTAAAATTCATTTGATAAGAGTTATATGGGGGCAGATAAATTGGCAGATACATTGACTTAAATTCCATGTATGGGTCCTGAAGATCTCGTTTGAAACATTTACGGGACAATGGATCGTGTGAAAGAGCCATCCAGTAAGGATTTACATGAAAAAAATTTTGCCAAGGAAATTTCTCGTTGTCAAAAAAATTCATTTGATAAGAGTTATATGGGTGCAGATACATTGACTTAAATTCCATGTATGGGTCCTGAAGATCTCGTTTGAAACATTTTCGGGACAATGGATCGTGTGAAAGAGCCATCCAGTAAGGATTTACATGAAAAAAACTTCGCCAAGGAAATTTTCTCGTTGTCATTAAAATTCATTTGATAAGAGTTTTATGGGGTCAGATACATTGACTCAAATTCCATGTATTGGTCCTGAAGATAACGTTTCAAACATTCACAGGACAATGGATCGTGTGAAAGAGCCATCCAGAAAGCATTTACATAAAAAAATTTAGCCAAGGAAATTTTCTCGTTGTCATTAAAATTCATTTGATAAGAGTTTTATGGGGTCAGATACATTGATTAAAATTCCATGTATGGATCCAGAAGATCACGTTTGAAACATTTACAGGACAATGGATTGTGTGAAAGAGCCATCCAGTAAGGATTTACATGGAAAATATTTTGCCAAGGAAATTTTCTCGTTGTCATTGAAATTCATTTGATAAGAGTTATATGGGGGCAGATACATTGACTCAAATTCCATGTATGGGTCCTGAAGATCACATTTCAAACATTCACAGGACAATGGATCGTGTGAAAGAGCCATCCAGAAAGCATTTACATAAAAAAATTTAGCCAAGGAAATTTTCTCGTTGTCATTAAAATTCATTTGATAAGAGTTATATGGGGTCAGATACATTGATTAAAATTCCATGTATGGGTCCTGAAGATCACGTTTGAAACATTTACGGGACAATGGATCGTGTGAAAGAGCCATCCAGTAAGGATTTACATGAAAAATATTTTGTCAAGGAAATTTTCTCGTTGTCAAAAAAATTCATTTGATAAGAGTTATATGGGGGCAGATATATTGACTAAACTCCATGTATGGGTCCTGCAGATCACGTTTGAAACATTTTCAGGACAATGGATCGTGTGAAAGAGTCATCCAGTAAGGATTTACATAAAAAAAATTTTGCCAGGGAAATTTTCTCGTTGTCATTAAAATTCATTTGATAAGAGTTATATGGGGGCAGATACATTGACTCAAATTTCATGTATGGGTCCTGAAGATCACGATTGAAACATTTACAGGACAATGGATTGTGTGAAAGAGCCATCCAGTAAGGATTTACATAGAAAAAATTTTGCCAAGGAAATTTTCTCGTTGTCATTAAAATTCATTTGATAAGAGTTATATGGGGGCAGATGCATTGACTTAAATTCCATGTATGGGTCCTGAAGATCTCGTTTGAAACATTTACGGGACAATGGATCGTGTGAAAGAGCCATCCAGTAAGGATTTACATGAAAAAAACTTCGCCAAGGAAATTTTCTCGTTGTCATTAAAATTCATTTGATACGAGTTATATGGGGTCAGATACATTGATTGAAATTCCATGTATGGGTCCTGAAGATCACGTTTGAAACATTTACAGGACAATGGATCGTGTGAAATCCAGTAAGGATTTACATAAAAAAAATTTTCTCGTTGTCATTAAAATTCATTTGATAAGAGTTATATGGGGGCAGATACATTGACTCAAACTCCATGTATGGGCCCTGAAGATTACGATTGAAACATTTTCAGGACAATGGATTGTGTGAAAGAGCCATCCAGTAAGCATTCACATAAGAAAAATTTTGCCAAGGAAATTTTCTCGTTGTCATTAAAATTCATTTGATAAGAGTTATATGGAGGCAGATACATTGACTCAAATTCCATGTATGGGTCCTGAAGATCACGTTTGAAACATTTACGGGACAATGGATCGTGTGAAAGAGCCATCCAGTAAGGATTTACATGAAAAAACCTTCGCCAAGGAAATTTTCTCGTTGTCATTAAAATTCATTTGATAAGAGTTATATGGGGGCAGATGCATTGACTTAAAATCCATGTATGGGTCCTGAAGATCTCGTTTGAAACATTTACGGGACAATGGATCGTGTGAAAGAGCCATCCAGTAAGGATTTACATGAAAAAAACTTCGCCAAAGAAATTTTCTCGTTGTCATTAAAATTCATTTGATACGAGTTATATGGGGTCAGATACATTGATTAAAATTCCATGTATGGGTCCTGAAGATCACGTTTGAAACATTTACAGAACAATGGATTGTGTGAAAGAGCCATCCAGTAAGCATTCACATAAAAAAAATTTTGCCAAGAAAATTTTCTGGTTGTCATTAAAATTCATTTGATACGAGTTATATGGGGTCAGATACATTGATTGAAATTCCATGTATGGGTCCTGAAGATCACGTTTGAAACATTTACAGGACAATGGATCGTGTGAAATCCAGTAAGGATTTACATAAAAAAAATTTTCTCGTTGTCATTAAAATTCATTTGATAAGAGTTATATGGGGGCAGATACATTGACTCAAACTCCATGTATGGGCCCTGAAGATTACGATTGAAACATTTTCAGTACAATGGATTGTGTGGAAGAGTCATCCAGTAAGGATTTACATGAAAAAAATTTTGCCAAGGAAATTTTCTCGTTGTCATTAAAATTCATTTGATAAGAGATATATGGGGGCAGATTCATTTACTCAAATTCCATGTATGGGTCCTGAAGATCTCGTTTGAAACATTTACGGAACAATGGATCGTGTGAAAGAGCCATCCAGTAAGGATTTACATGAAAAAAACTTCGCCAAGGAAATTTTCTCGTTGTCATTAAAATTCATTTGATAAGAGTTATATGGGGACATATACATTGATTAAAATTCCATGTATGGGTCCTGAACATCACGTTTGAAACATTTACAGGACAATGGATCGTGTGGAAGAGCCATCCAGTAAGGATTTACATAAAAAAAAAATTTGCCAAGGAAATTTTCTCGTTGTCATTAAAATTCATTTGATAAGAGTTGTTCGCGAAGAAATCGTTCGCTCTGGAAATTAATTATAATCAGTAACCATAGTATCAACATAAACAGCGATCCGTCCTATAAAAACAGCCTACATAGCATGTAAAAACTTTAGTATTAAATTAGACCTCGAAGCGTTAACATAATAAATAGCAAGATTCAGCAAGAGTTTTTCTGTTTTCGTTGCTATGACAATGGCACTTGGTTGTTGATCGAGAAAATTATTATCGTCATTTACCGTTGGAAAAGTTCACCTCCTTGGCCCCGAAAACGCGCCAATATATGGTCCTTAGAGCCGGATGTCCACCTATCAGATGCAAGTCATCAAGAACCAGTAATCAGAGAAAAGAAGGAAAATGCCACCGAAGGTACACCATACTCCCAAGGCAGAGCCCATCATCAGCACTGAGAAGGTAGATTCCAAAGCATGTTTAATGCATCAACGTACCAAGATCCAGAATAGAGTAAGCACGATAAGCCGAACGCTGGAGGAAGCAAATAACGATCCCAGTAAAATAAGTGCATCACTGCTAAAAGTATTCGCGAAGAAACGAGTTTATTACGATTCACCAAGCAATTGTTGAGGTTACCCCTTCCGATGAAATTGAAGATGAAGATGAAGCCCTGGACATTTTCGACGCTCTTCATACGCTCTTCTTTAATTGATCACCTCGTCGAAAACCTTTCTCCTTCTGCTGTTCGAGATATAAGTTCTTCCGCAACCATTCAACAGCAATCACTTAGAGCTCCAGTTCCCACTTTCGATGGGAAGGTGGAAAATTGGCCGAAATTCCGAACAATGTTTGAAGATATTATCGGGCGTAGTTGTAATTCCGATGCAGTAAAGTTACATCACCTTGATAAGGCGCTAATAGATGATGCTTCTGGATTAATTACGGCAAAAATGATAGTTGACAATAATTTTCAACAAACATGGAAGCAGCTGAGCGACCAATTTGAAAACCCAAGAGTAATCGTCGATACTCATCTTGAAGGACTGCTCGAGATGAAACCGATGACCAAACGCAACCATAAGGATTTACTCGAGCTACTAAAAACATTTAACCGACATGTTGGTGGTCTCGAGTACCAAGGACTAGTAGTTGATGAACTTTCTGGTCTTATTCTCACGAAGATCCTTACCACGCGATTAGATGAACAAACTCTTCAACTGTGGGAGAGAACCCAGCAACATGCCAAATTGCCCAAATATGAAGAAACCGCACTGTTTTTACGAAACGAATGCCAAGTTTTGGAAAGGTTCCAAAATCGGCACCAGATTACAACAAGAGAAGCCGTACCAAAACAGCAATCCAGTTCAAGAACACTCAATCAAAAATCACATGCTGTAACTACTGTCACTGGTGTAAGTTCCTGTCAGGTATGTGGCGGCAACCATCGTCATTTTGAGTGCCCGGAGTTCAACAAACTGTCAACAACTCAACGAATTGAGAAAGTGAAGGAGCTGAACATTTGTTTCAATTGCCTTCGGCTCGGTCACAGGTCATTGGACTGCTCATCAAAAAAATCCTGCTATCGCTGCCATAAGAGACATCACACTTTACTACATGAAGAGAGTGTTTTTAAAGAAGCCCCACCATCAAGCCAGACTCCAGTTCCAATGTACAAAACCGGCAAGGACAGTTTGAAATATCCGCAAACTGTTGTAGCTTGCAGTAATTCTAATTCCAAAACCGTGATGCTTATGACTGCTGTTGTGCTAATCAAGCATCAGTGTAAACGGACAATACCATGTCGAGTTCTATTGGATTGTGGTTCGCAAGTAAATTTCATTTGCAAGACCTTGGCAGATCGTTTGAAGTTTGAAAAACAGGCTGTGTATGTTCCTATTGCTGGAATTGGAGAAGCCAAAGCTTGTGCCAAGGAAAAACTAGTGGTGAAGGTGGAATCCAGATTATCCGATTTCACAACATGCATCGAATGCTTAGTGGTTCCCAAAATTACCGGACCTATTCCATCTGCAAAAATCGATATTTCTTCGTGGCCAATCGACGTTAATCTACCTATGGCAGATCCAAAATTTAACATCCCTTCTGATATCGACATGTTAATCGGTGCTTCACAGTTTTTGCGGTTGCTGAAAACAGGTCGAATGCAGTTAAAGAATAATTTGCCAGAACTTCAAGAAACACACTTCGGATGGGTAGTTGCAGGTGATTTCGACGGTGCAATTACTTCTCAGCAGTGCTTAGTATCCACAACCGACTCCATTTCCGATATTCTTCGCCAATTTTGGGAGCTGGAGGAAATTGCAGAGTCTGCTACTTTGAGTTTCGAGCAAGATGAGTGCGAAAAAATATTCCAATCCAGTCATGCTCGAGACGTGACCGGTCGTTATATGGTTAGTTTACCGTTTCGAGATTCTGTACAGGAGTTGGGAAACAATCGTAGCTTGGCTATGTGAAGATTCCTTGCGTTGGAAAGAAGATTTCGAAAAAATCCTGTCTTAAAGCAGGAATATTGCAAGTTTATCGAGGAATACGAGCAGCTAGGTCATTGCCAAGAAGTGGTTGAATCTGATGATGATATCAGTTGTAGCGGTTATTATCTGTCGCATCATGCTATTTTCCGCCTATCAAGTTCAACTACCAAAATTCGGGTTGTCTTTGACGCTTCTGCCAAATCATCGCGAGCTGAGAAGTCATTGAACGATTTTCTACAAGTCGGAGCAACACTTCAGAGTGACATTTTCAGCATTCTACTACGGTTTCGAAAACATCAAGTGGTGTTTACTGCCGACATTACAAAAATGTACCGGCAAATACGCGTTATACCTGAGCATACAAGGTTTCAACGAATATTTTGGCGTTCAAACCCAGACGACCCTCTTCGTATTTTGGAACTTACAACAGTTACCTATGGGACATCTGCAGCTCCTTATTTGGCTACCCGTTGTTTAATGCAGCTTTGCGAAGATGATGGCGATTCATTCCCACTCGCTGAACGAATTATCCGTCTAGATTGTTACGTAGATGACGTCATTTCAGGTGCGAATACTGTAAGAGAGGCGATTGAATGTCAATCTCAAATACAGCAACTACTTGAGCGAGGTGGTTTTCCTGTTCACAAATGGTGTTCCAATGCCATAGAAGTTCTCAACCAAATTCCCGAATCCGATCGTAAGAAATTAGTGCATCTTGATAACAGTTCAATTAACGTAATGAAAACATTGGGTTTGATGTGGAGCCCACAACAGGACGAATTTGTGTTCAACGTCAATATTACCAACAGAGAAGAAAACCCACATACGAAGCGCTCGGTACTATCCGAGATTAGCAGGCTGTTCGACCCGCTTGGTCTCATATCTCCAGTTACCATTATTGCCAAAATAATTATGCAGAGGATTTGGAAAGCTGGACTCGCTTGGGATGATCCATTAAAAGAAGAGTTACTTGCGTCATGGCTGCAATTTCGTAAATCGTTATTCCATGTTAACAGTATAAAGATTCCCCGATGTACTATAACTAGTGGTGTCAAAAATATCGAATTTCATGGTTTCTCAGATGCATCTGCTGCTGCATATGGTGCAGTCATCTATACTCGTTGCATCCTGTCTGATGGTACAATTCGACTGAATATGCTGTGCAGTAAATCCAAGGTATCTCCGATTGCAGAAATGACTATTCCACGTAAAGAATTGCTTGGTGCTCGATTACTGTCTCGTCTATTGGTGAAAGTCCTGGATTCCTTCCAATTAAAAATATCAGATGTGATTATGTGGAGTGACAGTCAGGTAGTTCTAGCATGGCTTAAAAACCTTTACCATCACTTGAATTGTTCGTTCGAAACCGTGTAATGGAAATTGTAAAAAACACTCAAGGTTGCACATGGAATTACATCAGATCTAAACAAAATCCTGCCGATATTATATCCAGAGGTCAACTGCCACTCGCTTTGAGTACAAATGAGCTTTGGTGGAACGCGCCGAAGTTTCTAAGCAAAGCCGATTACAATTTGGAGATTCCTGATGATATTCCAGATGAAGATCTTCCAGAATTAAGAAAGGTTCACCTTATTGTGGCCCCTGTTGTCAACGAAGAAAGGTTACCTGTGTTCTCCAAGTTCAGTTCATTCATGAAAATGCAGATTCATCAGTAATTGTAAATTGAAATCATCGAATGAACGAAGTTTGTATCACTATCTTACAATCCAAGAACTTCGCTCAGCACTACATTTGATTGTCAAGGTGATTCAACACGAAACTCTTGGTGACGAGATTCATCGTATGATGTCCAGAAGGCCGTACAAAAACATTTCTTCTCTTGATCCGATCTACGACGATGGCATTTTGCGTGTTGGAGGAAGGCTTCAGAACTCTCGTTTGCCTTTCGATATGAAGCACCTAATCATACTTCCAAAACATCCAATTACTGATCAACTCATCCGTACATACCATGAAGAAAATATGCATATAGGTCCTACTACTCTGTTAACAACTTTAAATTTACGTTTCTGGCTGCTAAAGGGAAGATCATCTGTCAGAAAAATAACCAGGAGCTGTATCACATGTTTCCGTTCCAACCCTAGAAGTTCCAGTCAATTGATGGGAAATCTGCCGTCTTGTCGAGTTACACCCACAGCACCGTTTCTGAAAACAGGTATTGATTACGCCGGACCAGTATTTGTCAAAGAAGGTCGACATAAACCAAAAATAGTGAAAGCCTACATAGCAGTATTTATTTGTATGGCAACCAAAGCAGCCCACTTGGAATTGGTTTCAGATACATCAACCGCCGCATTTCTTGCAGCATTGAAGCGTTTCGTCAGCCGAAGAGGTTTTTGTCAAGAAATTTACTCCGACGACGGTTCCAATTTCAAGGGAGCTAAGTCTGAATTACACGAGCTATACCTCCAATTTCAAACCAGTAGTGCTATCAATGAGATTTCATCATTCTGCCAGCCCAAAGAGATTTCTTGGAAATTCATTCCACCGGAAGCACCGAACTTTGGGGGCTTGTGGGAAAGTGCCGTAAAAACCGCAAAATATCATCTCAAGAGAACATTGAAGGCTGCTCATCTGACATTTGAAGAATATGCTACAGTTCTTAGCCAAATTGAGGCTATAATGAATTCTAGACCGTTATGCGCAACATCCGATCCAGAAATAGATATATTAACTCCGGGCCATTTTTTAATTGGTCGTTCCCTCATAGCTACCACAGAGCCTTGTTACAATGAAATACCAATCAATTGTCAGTCAAGATGGCAATACCTTCAACATCTCCGTGAGCAGTTCTGGAAGCAATGGAGTCGGGATTATTTGCTAAGTTTGTAGCCAAGAGGAAAAAATCTTCAAAGACAGCCAAACATTCAACCCGGTATGATCGTTTTACTTGAGCAAAGGGTTATGCCACCCCAATGCACTATGGTTTGAAACGGGAAATTAGCGTGACAAAAATATTTTCACTATTAAATATTAGTTTTTTGTAGTTGGTGTCTTCACAAAAGTTGTTTGTTATCAAATGGCGCTCCTTTTGATATAAAATATTACTAGGGTGGTCCTTATTTAGATTGAAATATGAAATCTAACTTTCTTAATTGAGCTCAAAAATGATTTTATTGTACATTAAAGTTGTAGGAAATTTTATTTTGAGCAACTTTGCTGAAAAAAGCACCTCTCTAGCTTTTCATTTGACCGAGTTACATCAATTGTCCCGGGTAAGAGTAGGGTGGCTCCCGAAAAATCGATTTTTTTGTTCTAACTTTTTTGTGAAACGTTCTATGGAAAAGTTGTCTTCAGAAGAGTTGTTGAAATAAATATTGCGCATAATTTTGCTGAGTAAAGCTTTTTCATATGAGCTACCAGTAAAAAGTTATGATTGTTTTTTCATCAAAAACTAGTCAACCTTCAAATATCAAAATTCATTAGATGCCAGATCGATAAAAATGTATCCTATGCGGCTACTGAAAGTTCATAATATAAGTAAACATTTAAGAGAAAATTGGGAGGGTGTTTTTCTTTTAACTCATTTAAATTAGTCTTAAAAATACCTTGAAAAAACTCAAAAACATTACATAACTCTTAAACGCCTTAACGTATCAACATACTTCCTTCAGCAAAATAATAGTATCAAGTTAGCCCTACAAGTGTTCCATACATTGTCCATTCGAGAAATGAGACACAAAAACTACAGCCGAAAATAGATTTTTTGCTGAACAATTTTAATTAATTTATTACCAAAATAACTGATTCAGTTGAGCTTAAGCAACAGAGACACTGTGTAATATGGTTATTCCGAAGTAGAGGCCATGATAAATATATCAACAGAAATTTTCATTATCTTGACAACCAAAGCTCAAACAAGGTGGTGCAAGTTAGTGAAACGCAAATATTTTTATCCAAATCGTACCAAGACGCCTTTTTTCTCATCCACTTGTGTACCGAATAGCCTGTGACAACCGGAAAACGACGCACAATGAGTTTTGGTTAGAATAAATAACATACAATCTACTAATTTTAACAAACTAATGATTTACTTGGGTTTCAGGAAGTGCTTTGTCTTACAAAAAGCTAACGGATTTAATGATTGCTGGTAGAAGTAATAATGACATTTTACAGTATATCATTCAAGAATCGCGTATGAAAACCCCCACCTGGCGTGTTAGCAAACTGAACAAGACCGTGAAGGGAAGGGATACAAATATAAAAACTGTGTTTAGAAAACATTTGGGCCTACGTATCGGTGAGCCATTGCCATCAGGAGGTAATTCCAATGACGGAAACACGGCCCGGAAATTTTTCAAGAAGTGGAAAGAAACAGCAGATATAACAGGCCTTGATGAAACACTGTTGGAAGGATTTCACGTTGTTCTCAGTGTAATCAATAGCCGATAAGATAAACGTCGACGAATTCCAAAGTTACACTGAGAAAATAGGAGCGTTGTATGTATCGTTGTATGGCTGGTATCCACTATCACCAACTGCTCATAAATTGTTGATACATGGAGCCACGATAATTACACACGCAATTTTACCTATTGGTATGCTTAGTGAAGAAGCTCAGGAGACTCGAAATAAAAGTATCCGGAACTTCAGAGGTGCTAACCATGCTAAAAAATTCAGCAGAATCGCGAACATTGAAGATGTTTTTAAAAGGCTGCTGTTATATTCAGATCCTATCTTGGCATCTTGGCACTTACCCGAACAAGCAAAATGTTTAGTTTTAGATAATAATTAGTATAATTCATTGCTTAATTTATTCAATACATACCAAACCGTAATCAACTGTTGTCTTATGTTTTATTTTGAATGTTAGCGATACGATCATTACGATAACGGAATCGAAATCAATTGAATCAGTTATTTTGGTAATAAATTAATTAAAATTGTTCAGCAAAAAATCTATTTTTGGATGTAGTTTTTGTGTGTCTCATTTCTCGAATGGACAATGTATGGAACACTTGTAGGGCTGACTTGATTCTATTATTTTGCTGAAGGAAGTATGTTGATACGTTAAGGCGTTTAAGAGTTATGCAATGTTTTTGAGTTTTTTCAAGGTATTTTTAAGACTAATTTAAATGAGTTAAAAGAAAAACACCCTCCCAATTTTCTCTTAAATGTTTACTTATATTATGAACTTTCAGAAGCCACATAGGATACATTTTTATCGATCTGGCATCTAATGAATTTTGATATTTGAAGGTTGACTAGTTTTTGATGAAAAAACAATCATAACTTTTTACTGGTAGCTCATATGAAAAAGCTTTACTCAGCAAAATTATGCGCAATATTTATTTCAATAACTCTTCTGAAGACAACTTTTCCATAGAACGTTTCACAAAAAAGTTAGAACAAAAAAATCAATTTTTCGGGAGCCACCCTACTCTTACCCGGGACAATTGATGTAACTCGGTCAAATGAAAAGCTAGATAGGTGCTTTTTTCAGCAAAGTTGCTCAAAATAAAATTTCCTACAACTTTATTGTACAATAAAATCATTTTTGAGCTCAATTAAGAAAGTTAGATTTCATATTTCAATCTAAATAAGGACCACCCTAGTAATATTTTATATCAAAAGGAGCGCCATTTGATAACAAACAACTTTTGTGAAGACACCAACTACAAAAAACTAATATTTAATAGTGAAATATTTTTGTCACGCTAATTTCCCGTTTCAAACCACTGTGCAATGTTGGAAAATGGGAAAAATCGTGCAAGTCTATCCAGGTGCAGATAATATGGTGCGAACAGTGGATGTATGTATCGCTGGTTTTATTTACAGACGAGCAGTATCAAAATTATCAGTTCTACCGATTGAAGACAACAAAGATACTTCCTTAGTTCAGTGAATTCTTCACAGCCGTGGGGAGTATGTTCGCGAAGAAATCGTTCGCTCTGGAAATTAATTATAATCAGTAACCATAGTATCAACATAAACAGCGATCCGTCCTATAAAAACAGCCTACATAGCATGTAAAAACTTTAGAATTAAATTAGACCTCGAAGCGTTAACATAATAAATAGCAAGATTCAGCAAGAGTTTTTCTGTTTTCGTTGCTATGACAATGGCACTTGGTTGTTGATCGACAAAATTATTATCGTCATTTACCGTTGGAAAAGTTCACCTCCTTGGCCCCGAAAACGCGCCAATAAGAGTTATATGGGGGCAGATACATTGACTCAAATTCCATGTATGAGTCCTGCAGATCACGTTTGAAACAATTTCAGGACAATGGATCGTGTGAATAAGTCATCCAGTAAGGATTTACATAAAAAAAAATTTGCCAAGGAAATTTTCTCGTTGTCATTAAAATTCATTTGATAAGAGTTATATGGGTTTGACTCAAATTCCATGTATGGGTCCTGAAGATCACGTTTGAAACATTTACAGGACAATGGATCGTGTGAAAGAGACATCCAGTAAGGATTTACATAAAAAAAAAATTTGCCAAGGAAATTTTCTCGTTGTCATTAAAATTCATTTGATAAGAGTTATATGGGGGCAGATACATTGACTCAAATTCCATGTCTGGGTCCTGAAGATCACGTTTGAAACATTTACAGGACAATGGATTGTGTGAAAGAGCCATCCAGTAAGGATTTACATAAAAAAAATTTTGCCAAGGAAATTTTCTCGTTGTCATTAAAATTCATTTGATAAGAATTATATGGGGGCAGATACATTGACTCAAATTCCATGTATAGGTCCTGAAGATCACGTTTGAAACGTTTACAGGACAATGGATCGTGTGAAAGAGCCATCCAGTAAGGATTTACATGAAAAAAATTTCGCCATTGAAATTTTCTCGTTGTCATTAAAATTCATTTGATAAGAGTTATATGGGGGCAGATACATTGACTCAAATTCCATGTATGGGTCCTGAAGATCACGTTTGAAACATTTACAGGACGATGGATTGTATGAAAGAGCCATCCAGTAAGCATTCACATAAAAAAAATTTTGCCAAGAAAATTTTCTGGTTGTCATTAAAATTCATTTGATAAGACTTATATGGGGTCAGATACATTGACTCAAATTCCATGTATGGGTCCTGAAGATCTCGTTTGAAACATTTACAGGACAATGGATCGTGTGGAAGAGTCATCCAGTAAGGATTTACATGAAAAAAATTTTGCCGAGGAAATTTTCTCGTTGTCAAAAAAATTCATTTGATAAGAGTTATATGGGTGCAGATACATTGACTCAAATTCCATGTATGGGTCCTGAACATCTCGTTTGAAACATTTACACGACAATGGATCGTGTGGAAGAGTCATCCAGTAAAGATTTACATGAAAAAAATTTAGCCATGGAAATTTTCTCGTTGTCATTAAAATTCATTTGATAAGAGTTATATGGGGGCAGATATATTGACTTAAATTCCATGTATGGGTCCTGCAGATCACGTTTGAAACATTTACAGGACAATGGATCGTGTGAAAGAGCCATCCAGTAAGGATTTACATGAAAAAAATTTCGCCAAGGAAATTTTCTCGTTGTCATTAAAATTCATTTGGTAAGAGATATATGGGGGCAGATACATTGACTTAAATTCCATGTATGGGTCCTGAAGATCACGTTTGAAACATTTACAGGACAATGGATCGCGTGAAAGATCCATCCAGTAAGGATTTACATGAAAAAAATTTCGCCAAGGAAATTTTCTCGTTTTCATTAAAATTCATTTGATAAGAGTTATTTGGGTGCAGAGACATTTGTGTGGGTTCCCGCACATTGTTCAATACCGGGTAACGAAGAAGCCGATAAACTCGCTAAAAAGGGTGCCATAGAAGGAGAAATATTTGAGAGACCCATTACGTACAACGAATACCTTAATATTCCTCGGGAAAAAGCTTTAGCTGCATGGCAAGTAAGATGGACAAAGAGTGATAAAGGTAGATTATTACACTCTATAATCCCAAGAGTTTCACTTAAGCCATGGTTTAAGCAATATAGCTTGACAAGGGACTTCATTAGAGTCATGTCCCGTTTAATGGCAAATCACTATACCTGCAATGCTCATCATTCTCGTATAGGATTAGCCGAGAGTGCCCTTTGCCATTGTGGTGCAAATTATCAACATATTGACCATATTGTCTGGACATGTACAAAACTCGATACAGAACAACAGAAAGCCAGAGAAAAATTGAACAATCTCCTTCAAACCCTGAAAAGACCTCCTAATATGCCAATCCGAGACGCACTCGCAACTTTTGACACTCAAATTCTTTTTCCCATTTACTGTTTCCTCAAATCATCCCACATAGTCATCTAGAAACATTAATATGATGTGAATTTTCAGAATCTGTTAAGTATACAACCGGTAACACGAAAATGAGTCTGTCTGCTCTGAGGTTCAAATCGAACGGTGGAGAAAATCATAGACGAGTCAGCATCCACAGCACAGGATAATCAAAAAGGCGAAGACACCACATTCGACGAAATACACTCCGTCACGATAACACGGCTCATTAACGCTAGCCGGCTGCTGAGCCCAAACAATAGAATTATATTTAGGAATAAAAAAATATGGGTGCAGATACATTGACTCAAATTCCATGTATGGGTCCTGAAGATCACGTATGAAACATTTCCAGGACAATGGATTATGTGAAAGAGCCATCCAGTAAGCATTCACATAAAAAAAATTTTGCCAAGAAAATTTTCTGGTTGTCATTAAAATTCATTTGATAAGACTTATATGGGGTCAGATACATTGACTCAAATTCCATGTATGGGTCCTGAAGATCTCGTTTGAAACATTTACAGGACAATGGATCGTGTGGAAGAGTCATCCAGTAAGGATTTACATGAAAAAAATTTTGCCGAGGAAATTTTCTCGTTGTCAAAAAAATTCATTTGATAAGAGTTATATGGGTGCAGATACATTGACTCAAATTCCATGTATGGGTCCTGAACATCTCGTTTGAAACATTTACAGGACAATGGATCGTGTGGAAGAGTCATCCAGTAATGATTTACATGAAAAAAATTTGCCATGGAAATTTTCTCGTTGTCATTAAAATTCATTTGATAAGAGTTATATGGGGGCAGATATATTGACTCAAATTCCATGTATGGGTCCTGCAGATCACGTTTGAAACATTTTCAGGACAATGGATCGTGTGAAAGAGTCATCCTGTAAGGATGTACATGAAAAAAATTTCGCCAAGGAAATTTTCTCGTTGTCATAAAAATTCATTTGATAAGAGTTATATGGGGGCAGATACATTGACTCAAATTCCATGTGTGGGTCCTGAAGATCACTTTTGAAACATTTACAGGACAATGGATTGTGTGAAAGAGCCATCCAGTAAGCATTCACATAAAAAAAATTTGGCCAAGAAAATTTTCTGGTTGTCATTAAAATTCATTTGATAAGAGTTATATGGAGTCAGATACATTGATTAAAATTCCATGTATGGGTCCTGAAGATCACGTTTGAAATATTTACAGGACAAAGGATCGTGTGAAAGAGCCATCCAGTAAGGATTTACATAAAAAATATTTTGCCAAGGAAAATTTCTCGTTGTCATTAAAATTCATTTGACAAGAGCTATATGGGGGCAGATACATTGACTCAAATTCCATGTGTGGGTCCTGAAGATCACTTTTGAAACATTTACAGGACAATGGATTGTGTGAAAAAGCCATCCAGTAAGCATTCACATAAAAAAAATTTGGCCAAGAAAATTTTCTGGTTGTCATTAAAATTCATTTGATAAGAGTTATATGGGGGCAGATACATTGACTCGAACTCCATGTATGGGCCCTGAAGATCACGTTTGAAACATTTACAGGACAATGGATCGTGTGAAAGAGCCATCCAGTAAGGATTTACATGAAAAAAATTTCGCCAAGGAAATTTTCTCGTTGTCATTAAAATTCATTTGATAGGAGATATATGGAGGCAGATACATTGACTCAAATTCCATGTATGGGTCCTGCAGATCACGTTTGAAACATTTTCAGGACAATGGATTGTGTGAAAGAGTCATCCCGTAAGGATTTACATAAAAAAAATTTTGCTTAGGAAATTTTCTCGTTTTCATTAAAATTCATTTGAAAAGAGTTATATGGGGGCAGATACATTGACTCAAATTCCATGTATGGGTCCTGCAGATCACGTTTGAAACATTTTCAGGACAATGGATCGTGTGAAAGAGTCATCCAGTAAAAATGTACATGAAAAAAATTTCGCCAAGGAAATTTTCTCGTTGTCATAAAAATTCATTTGATAAGAGTAATATTGGGGCAGATACATTGACTAAAATTCCATGTATGGGTCCTGAAGATCACGTTTGAAATATTTACAGGACAATGGATCGTGTGAAAGAGCCATCCAGTAAGGATTTACATGAAAAAAATTTCGCCAAGGAAATTATCTCGATGTCATTAAAATTCATTTAATAAGAGTTATATGGGGGCAGATACATTGACTCAAATTCCATGTATGGGTCCTGAAGATCACGTTTGAAACATTTACAGGACAATGGATCGTGTGAAAGAGCCATCCAGTAAGGATTTACTTAAAAAAAATTGCCAAGGAAATATTCTCGTTGTCATTAAAATTCATTTGATAAGAGATATATGGGGGCAGATATATTGACTTAAATTCCATGTATGGGTCCTGAAGATCACGTTTGAAACATTTACAGGACAATGGATCGTGTGAAAGAGCCATCCAGTAAGGATTTACATAAAAAATATTTTGCCAAGGAAAATTTCTCGTTGTCATTAAAATTCATTTGATAAGAGCTATATGGGGGCAGGTACATTGACTCAAATTCCATGTATGGGTCCTGAATATCACGTTTGAAACATTCACAGGACAATGGATTGTGTGAAAGAGCCATCCAGTAAGCATTCACATAAAAAAAATTTGGCCAAGAAAATTTTCTGGTTGTCATTAAAATTCATTTGATAAGAGTTTTATGGGGGCAGATACATTGACTCGAAATTCATGTATGGGCCCTGAAGATCACGTTTGAAACATTTACAGGACAATGGATCGTGTGAAAGAGCCATCCAGTAAGGATTTACATGAAAAAAATTTCGCCAAGGAAATTTTCTCGTTGTCATTAAAATTCATTTGATAAGAGATATATGGGGGCAGATACATTGACTCAAATTCCATGTATGGGTCCTGAAGATCACGTTTGAAATATTTACAGGACAATGGATCGTGTGAAAGAGCCATCCAGTAAGGATTTACATGAAAAAAATTTCGCCAAGGAAATTATCTCGATGTCATTAAAATTCATTTAATAAGAGTTATATGGGGGCAGATACATTGACTCAAATTCCATGTATGGGTCCTGAAGATCACGTTTGAAACATTTACAGGACAATGGATCGTGTGAAAGAGCCATCCAGTAAGGATTAACTTAAAAAAAAATTTGCCAAGGAAATATTCTCGTTGTCATTAAAATTCATTTGATAAGAGATATATGGGGGCAGATATATTGACTTAAATTCCATGTATGGGTCCTGAAGATCACGTTTGAAACATTTACAGGACAATGGATCGTGTGAAAGAGCCATCCAGTAAGGATTTACATAAAAAATATTTTGCCAAGGAAAATTTCTCGTTGTCATTAAAATTCATTTGATAAGAGCTATATGGGGGCAGGTACATTGACTCAAATTCCATGTATGGGTCCTGAATATCACGTTTGAAACATTCACAGGACAATGGATTGTGTGAAAGAGCCATCCAGTAAGGATTTACATGAAAAAAATTTCGCCAAGGAAATTTTCTCGTTGTCATTAAAATTCATTTGATAAGAGATATATGGGGGCAGATACATTGACTCAAATTCCATGTATGGGTCCTGCAGATCACGTTTGAAACATTTTCAGGACAATGGATTGAGTGAAAGAGTCATCCCGTAAGGATTTACATAAAAAAAATTTTGCTAAGGAAATTTTCTCGTTTTCATTAAAATTCATTTGATAAGAGTTATATGGGGGCAGATACATTGACTCAAATTCCATGTATGGGCCCTGAAGATCACGTTTGAAACATTTACAGGACAATGGATCGTGTGAAAGAGCCATCCAGTAAGGATTTACATGAAAAAAATTTCGCCAAGGAAATTTTCTCGTTGTCATTAAAATTCATTTGATAAGAGATATATGGGGGCAGATACATTGACTCAAATTCCATGTATGGGTCCTGCAGATCACGTTTGAAACATTTTCAGGACAATGGATTGTGTGAAAGAGTCATCCCGTAAGGATTTACATAAAAAAAAATTTGCTAAGGAAATTTTCTCGTTTTCATAAAAATTCATTTGATAAGAGTTATATGGGGGCAGATACATTGACTCAAATTCCATGTATGGGTCCTGCAGATTACGTTTGAAACATTTTCAGGACAATGGATCGTGTGAAAGAGTCATCCAGTAAAAATGTACATGAAAAAAATTTCGCCAAGGAAATTTTCTCGTTGTCATAAAAATTCATTTGATAAGAGTTATATGGGGGCAGATACATTGACTAAAATTCCATGTATGGGTCCTGAAGATCACGTTTGAAACATTTACAGGACAATGGATCGTGTGAAAGAGCCATCCAGTAAGGATTTACATGAAAAAAATTTCGCCAAGGAAATTTTCTCGTTGTCATTAAAATTCATTTGATAAGAGATATATGGGGGCAGATACATTGACTTAAATTCCATGTATGGGTCCTGAAGATCACGTTTGAAATATTTACAGGACAATGGATCGTGTGAAAGAGCCATCCAGTAAGGATTTACATGAAAAAAATTTCGCCAAGGAAATTATCTCGATGTCATTAAAATTCATTTAATAAGAGTTATATGGGGGCAGATACATTGACTCAAGTTCCATGTATGGGTCCTGAAGATCACGTTTGAAACATTTACAGGACAATGGATCGTGTGAAAGAGCCATCCAGTAAGGATTTACTTAAAAAAAAATTTGCCAAGGAAATATTCTCATTGTCATTAAAATTCATTTGATAAGAGATATATGGGGGCAGATATATTGACTTAAATTCCATGTATGGGTCCTGAAGATCACGTTTGAAACATTTACAGGACAATGGATCGTGTGAAAGAGCCATCCAGTAAGGATTTACATAAAAAATATTTTGCCAAGGAAAATTTCTCGTTGTCATTAAAATTCATTCGATAAGAGCTATATGGGGGCAGGTACATTGACTCAAATTCCATGTATGGGTCCTGAATATCACGTTTGAAACATTCACAGGACAATGGATTGTGTGAAAGAGCCATCCAGTAAGCATTCACATAAAAAAAATTTTGCCAAGAAAATTTTCTGGTTGTCATTAAAATTCATTTGATAAGAGTAATATGGGGTCAGATACATTGACTCAAATTCCATGTATGGGTCCTGAAGATATCGTTTGAAATATTTACAGGACAATGGATCGTGTGGAAGACTCATCCAGTAAGGATTTACATGAAAAAAAATTTGCCATGGAAATTTTCTCGTTGTCAAAAAAATTCATTTGATAAGAGTTATATGGGTGCAGATACATTGACTCAAATTCCATGTATGGGTCCTGAAGATCTCGTTTGAAACATTTACAGGACAATGAATCGTGTGGAAGAGTCATCCAGTAAGGATTTACATGAAAAAAATTTTGCCAAGGAAATTTTCTCGTTGTCATTAAAATTCATTTGATAAGAGTTATATGGGGGCAGATATATTGGCTCAAATTCCATGTATGGGTCCTGCAGATCACGTTTGAAACATTTTCAGAACAATGGATCGTGTGAAGGAGTCATCCAGTAAGGATGTACATGAAAAAAATTTCGCCAAGGAAATTTTCTCGTTGTCATTAAAATTCATTTAATAAGAGTTATATGGGGGCAGATACATTGACTCAAATCCCATGTATGGGTCCTGAAGATCACGTTTGAAACATTTACAGGACAAAGGATCGTGTGAAAGAGCCATCCAGTAAGGATGCACATGAAAAAATTTCGCCAAGTAAATTTTCTCGTTGTCATTAAAATTCATTTGATAAGAGTTATATGGGGGCAGATACATTGACTCAAAATCCATGTATGGGTCCTGAAGATCACGTTTGAAACATTTTCAGGACAATGGATCGTGTGAAAGAGTCATCCAGTAAGGATGTACATGAAAAAAATTTCGCCAAGGAAATTTTCTCGTTGTCATAAAAATTCATTTGATAAGAGTTATATGGGGGCAGATACATTGACTCAAATTCCATGTGTGGGTCCTGAAGATCACTTTTGAAACATTAACAGGACAATGGACAATGTGTGAAAGAGCCATCCAGTAAGCATTCACATAAAAAAAATTTGGCCAAGAATATTTTCTGGTTGTCATTGAAATTCATTTGATAAGAGTTATATGGAGTCAGATACATTGATTAAAATTCCATGTATGGGTCCTGAAGATCACGTTTGAAATATTTACAGGACAAAGGATCGTGTGAAAGAGCCATCCAGTAAGGATTTACATAAAAAATATTTTGCCAAGGAAAATTTCTCGTTGTCATTAAAATTCATTTGATAAGAGCTATATGGGGGCAGATACATTGACTCAAATTCCATGTGTGGGTCCTGGAGATCACTTTTGAAACATTTACAGGACAATGGATTGTGTGAAAAAGCCATCCAGTAAGCATTCACATAAAAAAAATTTGGCCAAGAAAATTTTCTGGTTGTCATTAAAATTCATTTGATAAGAGTTATATGGGGGCAGATACATTGACTCAAACTCCATGTATGGGCCCTGAAGATCACGTTTGAAACATTTACAGGACAATGGATCGTGTGAAAGAGCCATCCAGTAAGGATTTACATGAAAAAAATTTCGCCAAGGAAATTTTCTCGTTGTCATTAAAATTCATTTGATAAGAGATATATGGGGGCAGATACATTGACTCAAATTCCATGTATGGGTCCTGCAGATCACGTTTGAAACATTTTCAGGACAATGGATTGTGTGAAAGAGTCATCCAGTAAGGATTTACATAAAAAAAATTTTGCCAAGGAAATTTTCTCGTTTTCATTAAAATTCATTTGATAAGAATTATATGGGGGCAGATACATTGACTCAAATTCCATGTATGGGTCCTGCAGATCACGTTTGAAACATTTTCAGGACAATGGATCGTGTGAAAGGGTCATCCAGTAAAAATGTACATGAAAAAAATTTCGCCAAGGAAATTTTCTCGTTGTCATAAAAATTCATTTGATAAGAGTTATATAAGGGCAGATACATTGACTCAAATTCCATGTATGGGTCCTGAAGATCACGTTTGAAACATTTACAGGACAATGGATCGTGTGAAAGAGCCATCCAGTAAGGATTTACATGAAAAAAATTTCGCCAAGGAAATTTTCTCGTTGTCATTAAAATTCATTTGATAAGAGATATATGGGGGCAGATACATTGACTTAAATTCCATGTATGGGTCCTGAAGATCACGTTTGAACTATTTACAGGACAATGGATCGTGTGAAAGAGCCATTCAGTAAGGATTTACATGAAAAAAATTTCGCCAAGGAAATTATCTCGATGTCATTAAAATTCATTTAATAAGAGTTATATGGGGGCAGATACATTGACTCAAATTCCATGTATGGGTCCTGAAGATCACGTTTGAAACATTTTCAGGACAATGAATCGTGTGGAAGAGCCATCCAGTAAGGATTTACATGAAAAAAATTTCGCCAAGGAAATTTTCTCGTTGTCATTAATATTCATTTACTAAGACTTATATGGGGGCAGATACATTGACTCAAATTCCATGTATGGGTCCTGCATATCACGTTTGAAACATTTACAGGACAATAGATCGTGTGAATGAGTCATCCAGTAAGGATTTACATAAAAAAATTTTGCCAAGGAAATTTTCTCGTTGTCAAAAAAATTCATTTGATAAGAGTTATATGGGTGCAGAAACATTAAAACAAGTTCCATGTATGGGTCCTGAAGATCTCGTTTGAAACATTTACAGGACAATGGATTGTGTGAAAGAGCCATCCAGTAAGGATTTACATAAAAAAAAATTTGCCAAGGAAATTTTCTCGTTGTCATTAAAATTCAGTTGATTAGAGTTATATGGGGGCAGATACATAGACTCAAACTCCATGTATGGGTCCTGAAGATCTCGTTTGAAACATTTACAGGACAATGGATTGTGTGAAAGAGCCATCCAGTAAGGATTTACATAAAAAAAAATTTGCCAAGGAAATTTTCCCGTTGTCATTAAAATTCAGTTGATAAGAGTTATATGGGGGCAGATACATTGACTCAAATTCCATGTATGGGTCCTGGAGATCACGTTTGAAACATTTACAGGACAATGGATTGTGTGAAAGAGCATTCCAGTAAGGATTTACATAAAAAAAATTTTGCCAAGGAAATTTTCTCGTTGTCATTAAAATTCATTTGATAAGAATTATATGGGGGCAGATACATTGACTCAAATTCCATGTATGGGTCCTGAAGATCACGTTTGAAACATTTACAGGACAATGGATCGTGTGAAAGAGCCATCCAGTAAGGATTTACATGAAAAAAATTTTGCCAAGGAAATTTTCTCGTTGTCATTAAAATTCATTTGATAAGAGATATATGGGGGCAGATACATTGACGCATATTCCATGTATGGGTCCTGAAGATCACGTTTGAAACATTTACAGGACAATGGATCGTGTGAAAGAGCCATCCAGTAAGGATTTACATGAAAAAAATTTTGCCAAGGAAATTTTCTCGTTGTCAAAAAAATTCATTTGATAAGAGTTATATGGGTGCAGATACATTGACTTAAATTCCATGTATGGTTCCTGAAGATCACGTTTGAAACATTTACAGGAAATTTTCTCGTTGTCATTAAAATTCATTTGATAAGAGATATATGGGGGCAGATATATTGACTCAAATTCCATGTGGGTCCTGAAGATCACGTTTGAAACATTTACAGGAGAATGGATGGTGTGAAAGAGTCATCCAGTAAGGATTTACAAGAAAAAAATTTCGCCAAGGAAATTTTCTCGTTGTCATTAAAATTCATTTGATGAGAGACATATGGGGACAGATACATTGACTCAAATCCCATGTATGGGTCCTGAAGATCACGTTTGAAACATTTACAGGACAATGGATCGTGTGAAAGAGCCATTCAGTAAGGATTTACATGAAAAAAATATTGCCAAGGAAATTTTTTCATTGTCATTAAAATTCATTTGATAAGAGATATATGGGGGCAGATACATTGACTCAAATTCCATGTATGGGTCCTGAAGATCACGTTTGAAACATTTACAGGACAATGGATCGTGTGAAAGAGTCATCCAGTAAGGATTTACATGAAAAAAATTTCGCCAAGGAAATTTTCTCCTTGTCATTAAAATTCATTTGATAAGAGATATATGGGGACAGATACATTGACTCAAATTCCATGTTTACGTCCTGAAGATCTCGTTTGAAACGTTTACAGGACAATGGATCGTGTAAAAGTGCCATTCAGTAAGGATTCACATGATAAAAATATTGCCAAGGAAATTTTCTCGTTGTCATTAAAATTCATTTGATAAGAGATATATGGGGGCAGATACATTGACTCAAATTCCATGTATGGGTCCTGAATGTCGTGATTTCTGACCGGTGCTACAACAAAATTGCGCTGTTCCATGACTGCTGCTTGCTGCTGGTTTGACTGGGTACGCCTACACGTTTTGTTGTCAGTTGTTGGACTGAGTCCGTGGACGATTGGGCTGCTCCCTTTATTCTTGCGAGCAGCTAGTGAGAGAAGGTGAGAGAGACTGCTGCTGGTCTTCCTGGACACGTCTACACGCTTCGCCATCTGAATATCGAATGAGCCAGTGAACGCTGGGACTGCTTCCTTTATACTAGCGTGTCGCCAGAGAGAGGAAGAGAGAGAGACTGCTGCTTGCTGCTGGTCTGATCAGATGCGTCTACACGCTTCGCCGTCTGAATATCGAATGAGCCCGAGAACGCTGGGGCTGCTTCCTTTATACTAGCGTGCTGACAGAGAGAGGAAGAGAGAGACTGCTACTTGTTGCTGGTCTGACGAGGCGCGTCTGTACCCTTCACCGTCTGATTTTAGAAACAGTCCAGTGCAGTATATTAGTTATAGGTGGCAATTGAACGTACGAAGCTTTGAGTGCTGGATAATTTCTTTCAGTTAATTTATTAATACTTTTCTTGAAGTTACGCAATATTTTATTATTCTGTAACACCACATCCCTACAATACCCTTTTCTCCTACTCCTCATTCAAAAATTGAATATAGTATCATATCCTTAAATCTATTTGGTTTTTGAATCGCTCTCTGTGGTCTCGTGGTTTCGTGTGTATCACTTAGATTCTCGTCCAGTATTATGGGGTATGTTTCCTTATTTTCTGATAGATTCATCTCTAGCTGTTTCGGCACTCTTTTAATATCCTGAACATTACGTGAGTATTGAACACCTCGATCACTTTGAACGACCACCTTAGCACCATCTCTAGCAATGACAGTAAACTTATCTGCTGAAAAAGTCGGATCTGATTTTCGTTTTTTCTGCTGTGCGATCAGCACTCTGTCGCCAATAGTGATATCAGAGAATTTTGCACCTCTTTGTGAATCGGCATATATCTTGCTTTTTAGTTTTGAAACTGCATCTCTTTCCTTGATATCCGTCCGATCCAATGGTTCTGTAGCATTTGAGTTCCAAAGGCTCGGGAACGTGCCTCTGAACTTCCATCCTACTAACATTTCGAATGGTGTTATACCCAGCCGGGACAGTGGCCTCACCTTATTATGCATATGCACGTATTTGTCAAGTGCCGTTCTCCAGTTTTCGTTATCCAGTCTAGCCGCTGCCAGAGCGTCTTTAATTCCCTTGTTCTGTCTTTCAACTGCTCCATTTGACTGCGCGCTCAACGGAATAGATTTGTAAATCTTGACACCTCTGTCTTCCCATGATTTAACGAATGTGTCGCTTTGGAAAGGTGGGCCGTTGTCAGATTGGATTGCCAAAGGATAACCCCAAACCTCGAAAATTCGCATTAGGGCTTGATTTGTGGCACAGGCATCCATACTTCTCATCTCGATAACATGTAGGTACCGGGAGTAAGTATCAACGACGACTAGAAACTCTCCATATCCGAAATCTTGGTCAGTGAAAAAATCTATTTGTAATATCTCCCATGGTCCCCCTGGTAGTGTTCTGCTTATCAAAGGTAATGGTGGGTTTTTTCGGGATAGTCTCAAACATGTTTCGCAGAGCTTCACGTAGTTATCTATGTCTTTGCCTAGACCTGGCCACCAAAAATGATTTCTCAGAATACGTTTCATTGATGCAGCACCCATATGACCTTGGTGAGCAATTTGGAGAGCTCGTCCACGTAATTTACTTGGTAAGACCACCCGATCCATCTTGAATATTAATGCTCCTAAAGTTTGGAGATACTTTACTTGGCATTCGTAATGGCGATGCTCAGTTTTCCAAACACCTGTTTTGAGTGATTGTCTGACGTCCTGTTGCTCCTCATCGCTCTCGGCATATGTCTCTATTTCGTGCCATGAGAAATCTAGTGCTCCTGCATCCAGTAAATACAAAAGGTGGCGATCATCTGACTCGTCAAATGACTCTGATGACTCTGGGTTCTGGATTAATCTGGACAGTGCGTCTGCCAAATTTTGATTTCCGGGCACTCGTTCCACTTTGAAGTTGTATGGTTGTAATCTAAGAGCCCATGCCTCTGCGCGCGAAACTGCTCTTTTCCCAATGCGATGCATACCACCGAATATAAATTCGTTTGATTCCGCATCTGATCTTATAGTGAATGGGATACTCATGAGGTAAGCAGAAAACTTTTCTACGCCCCACACCCTTGAGAGCGCTTCTTTTTGGGTCTGGGGATATTTCATCTCGGTAACTGAAAGTGCCTTAAAAGCGCACGCAATCACTCTAGGTTTCGAATTTAGATCAAACTGAACAAGAACTGCTCCCAGTCCAAAAGGAGAAGCGTCCACGAACAACTCTGTTACATCTTCTCTGTTATAGTAACCCAATGTTTGTATTACTCTCCAGGCATTTTGCGTTAGATATTGAAATTCTCTATCGTGTTCTTGTGACCAATAGAAGCGATCTGCTTTTGCAAGTTCTCTAAGGTATCGTGTTCTATCGGCTCGTTGTGGTATAAATTTCTCTATGAAATTGATCAAGCCTAAAAAACTTTTGACTTCGGCCTGAGTTTCTGGTTTCCGGAAATTCTTGATAGCTTGAATTTTTGCGTTTTCTATACTCCATCCTTCTTCCGACAACTTGAAGCCCAGAAATATTACTGATTGTTGACGGAATGCACATTTATCCATGTTGATGTTGACGTTGTGGTTTTGGAATCGCTTTAAAACTTCATTCAGGTTATCGTCATGCTCTTCTTCCGTTTTCCCCATAACAAGAACATCGTCCAAGTAGTTAACTACGCCTTTACAACCCGATAGAATAGTTGATTGCATAATTTCCTGAAAAATATCAGGGGCATTGCAAAGTCCGAAAGGCAATCGGCAGCATCTATACATGGCTTCACCGGAAAAAAAATTGGTGAGGTGGCGACAGCTCTCGTCTAAAACAACATGGAAGAAGGCGCTTTTCAGGTCAATGGTGGAAAACCATTTTGCACCATGCAGATCTCTCAATATTTCTTCAAATGTCGGCATACTGAACGGAGTTCGATGGATGTATTTATTAGGGCCTCTGAGGTCAACAACAAGTCTTATATCGTCTCGTCCTTTAGGTACTACCAAGAGTGATGAACAGAATGAACGGTCCATATCTTCAGTTACAAGTTCTATTATACCAGATGATAGCAATTCATTTAGCTTACGTTTTGTTAGATCCTTGTAAGCAACAGGGATGTGAGTAAATACGTTCCTGGCCGGAGGCATATCCTTGTCGTAGTACAAAACAACTGGTGGTACATTAAATTTGGGAAATTCATCTGTAGTTGACTTTCGAACGGTATTTACTGCTGCAAGTTCGCATGACCAATTAGTGCTTGTGTAAAAATTTCCGACTGGAATTTTCAAACCGACAACGAGAACACTGTACCTTGTTGCCGTATTAAACCCTAATAGGGCTCTGTTCTCATTTACAACGTAGAATTTTTCAATGCATACAGGACGGTCATTAGCTATGTACAGTTCAGCCGAAAACGTAGCTATTATCTTAATATTAGTTTTCGTAGCGTAAGCTCTAAGTGACTTATCTGATGTATAACTCAAGTCAATTAGTTTCTTTCGTGACTTCTCCTTTTGAAGGAGTTTGTTGAAAATAGGTTCAGTTACTGTATTAACCTGTGCTCCGGAATCTATGAAGAATATAATACGCATTCCCGCCACATGTGCGACAACGAAAGCGTCCTCTTCATTTTGCGTCGCAAAAGCATCATTATTGATTTCCACTGAATCACTTGTTGATGCAGTCTGTGCCTGAAAAATTTTTTTTTTCTATTAGAAACTTATTTTATTTGAAACATATATTTGAGGAACTTCATCTTAGGTTAATTTCATTTTAGTTTTTCTTTTATTTTCATTTCTTTTAATCATTCATATCAATTGATTTAACCAAAAAAATCTTTTCATTACGTTAATTATTTATTTATTTAAGAAAATCGCATTTCCAACATATAAAATTAATCGATTTCACTTACATCTACTGGAATAGTATCGTTTTCTTCTTTTTCTTTTATAGCTGCGATTTTACGAGGAGGAGACCCATCATCTGATTCGTTTTGACGTTTCCCTGTGGTTTGACGATTCCGGTCGACGCAGCATCGAGAGAGGTGTCCTCTTCTATTGCAGTTGTGGCAAACTTTGTCGATGCATGGACATTGAGCTGGTCCATGGTAAATGCTTGCACAGCGCCAGCAAGAATTTCTTGGCGTTTCAAACCTACCACGATTAAATGTTCGTCTACCACGATTTCCATTGTTGACTCTACCCATAATATTTCGATTAAATTGCCCGTGTCCTTGTATATTGCTAGTGATTGCTGCAATCGAAACCGCCTCTTGCGGTTGGCGCAATTTTTTAAATTCTATTTCGTTGGACAATTCTGTTTCATAATCACGCACCATATCTATAAGGTCATTTAATGAACCTTGTTTGACCCAATTACGATGTGCCAAGGTACGCACTCGTTTATCGGTTGAACTTTTGATTAGTGTACGTGCTACTGCTTCCATCTCATCATCCTCTTTATCGTAACCGCACAGCTTTGCAGACGCCGCCACACGCCGAACAAATTGTATGTTTGTTTCTCCAGACTGTTGTATCGTGTTGAGAAGTTTGCTTCGTTGTGAAAGCATATAGGCTCTCGATCCGAAGTAACAATCAAGCCGAGCAAGTGCATTGCCAAACGGATGACTGCTTTCGTCAGGCATTTCCGCCGAAGAACTGGTTCCATGCAAAAGCTCCAACAGCTTAGGTCCCGCTTTGATTCTAAAAACATCAATTTTGGTTCTTTCATCAGTGGCTTGAATAAGATTCAGCGAAGCAACCAGAATATTCTTCCAATATTCGTAGCCTTTCTTATCGATGTCCACTTCTCCTTCTGATGGCACACATTCTGGAATGCTCATTGTGCTGAGTGACATGTTGTTCACACTTGCTAGTAGTGTTTCGTTGACTGTTCCGGTTAAATCCTCATGTGGGGCACTTGAACAAGTAGCTTGATCCTTATTATGTACTGTCGTTTTGGATATATTGAGTAGAAGAGCGTCTTTCTCGTTTCGAATTTTAGTTAACTCTTCTTTAACAGCTGATAGTTCCTCCATGAGCATCTTTTTTGTTACCTCTTTGTTTCGTTTCCTGTCGAAAATAAATAAAAACTCGGTTACTTTTCATGTTGTTGAAACTAGGTTTCTACATGAGTTGACTACTTTGAGTTTTCTTGTGCTCTTATTAATGCAAACATGGATTTCTGTCTACACACCAGAACCCTGATTTTTTTTTTTTTAATATATGATGATATTGATCAACCTAAGCCTACTCATCAAAGGTTGCATCATAAAAACTTTACCTCCGCCTACTCATCGGAGGTATTTCACTTTAGACTCTCCGTCTTCTCATCGGAGGCCTCACCGTACAAAAAAGCGGTAATTACCTTTTGGGTTTTTCGTTCGTAGTACCAACTGCGCCATTGTCGTGATTTCTGACCGGTGCTACAACAAAATTGCGCTGTTCCATGACTGCTGCTTGCTGCTGGTTTGACTGGGTACGCCTACACGTTTTGTTGTCAGTTGTTGGACTGAGTCCGTGGACGATTGGGCTGCTCCCTTTATTCTTGCGAGCAGCTAGTGAGAGAAGGTGAGAGAGACTGCTGCTGGTCTTCCTGGACACGTCTACACGCTTCGCCATCTGAATATCGAATGAGCCAGTGAACGCTGGGACTGCTTCCTTTATACTAGCGTGTCGCCAGAGAGAGGAAGAGAGAGAGACTGCTGCTTGCTGCTGGTCTGATCAGATGCGTCTACACGCTTCGCCGTCTGAATATCGAATGAGCCCGAGAACGCTGGGGCTGCTTCCTTTATACTAGCGTGCTGACAGAGAGAGGAAGAGAGAGACTGCTACTTGTTGCTGGTCTGACGAGGCGCGTCTGTACCCTTCACCGTCTGATTTTAGAAACAGTCCAGTGCAGTATATTAGTTATAGGTTGCAATTGAACGTACGAAGCTTTGAGTGCTGGATAATTTCTTTCAGTTAATTTATTAATACTTTTCTTGAAGTTACGCAATATTTTATTATTCTGTAACACCACATCCCTACACTGAAGATCACGTTTGAAACATTTACAGGACAATGGATCGTGTGAAAGAGTCATCCAGTAAGGATTTACATGAAAAAAATTTCGCCAAGGAAATTTTCTCGTTGTCATTAAAATTCATTTTATATAAGTTATATGGGGGCAGATACATTGATTCAAATTCCATGTATGGGTCCTGAAGATCTCGTTTGAAACATTTACAGGACAATGGATCGTGTGAAAGAGTCATCCAGTAAGGATTTACATGAAAAAAATTTCGCCAAGGAAATTTTCTCGTTGTCATTAAAATTCATTTGATAAGAGTTATATGGGGGCAGATACATTGACTCAAATTCCATCTATGGGTCCTAAAGATCTCGTTTGAAACATTTACAGGACAATGGATCGTGTGAAAGAGTCATCCTGTAAGGATTTACATGAAAAAAATTTCGCCAAGGAAATTTTCTCGTTGTCATTAAAATTCATTTGATAAGAGATATATGGGGACAGATAAATTGACTCAAATTCCATGTATGGATCCTGAAGATCACGTTTGAAACATTTACAGGACAATGGATCGTGTGAACGAGTCATCCAGTAAGGATTTACATGAAAAAAATTTCGCCAAGGAAATTTTCTCGTTGTCATTAAAATTCATTTGATAAGAGTTATATGGGGGCAGATACATTGACTCAAATTCCATCTATGGGTCTTGAAGATCTCGTTTGAAACATTTAAAGGACAATGGATCGTGTGAAAGAGTCATCCAGTAAGGATTTACATGAAAGAAATTCCGCCAAGGAAATTTTCTCGTTGTCATTAAAATTCATTTGATAAGAGATATATGGGGACAGATACATTGACTCAAATTCCATGTATGAGTCCTGAAGATCACGTGTGAAACATTTACAGGACAATGGATCGTGTAAAGAGTCATCCAGTAAGGATTTACATGAAAAAAATTTCGCCAAGCAAATTTTCTCGTTGTCATTAAAATTCATTTGATATAAGTTATATGGGGCAGATACATTGACTCAAATTCCATGTATGGGTCCTGAAGATCACGTTTGAAACATTTACAGGACAATGGATCGTGTGAAAGAGCCATCCAGTAAGGATTTACATGAAAAAAATTTCGCCAAGGAAATTTTCTCGTTGTCATTAAAATTCATTTGATAAGAGTTATATGGGGGCAGATACATTGACTCAAATTCCATCTATGGGTCCTAAAGATCTCGTTTGAAACATTTACAGGACAATGGATCGTGTGAAAGAGTCATCCTGTAAGGATTTACATGAAAAAAATTTCGCCAAGGAAATTTTCTCGTTGTCATTAAAATTCATTTGATAAGAGATATATGGGGACAGATACATTGACTCAAATTCCATGTATCGGTCCTGGAGATCACGTTTGAAACATTTACAGGACAATGGATCGTGTGAAAGAGTCATCCAGTAAGGATTTACATGAAAAAAATTTCGCCAAGGAAATTTTCTCGTTGTCATTAAAATTCATTTTATATAAGTTATATGGGGGCAGATACATTGATTCAAATTCCATGTATGGGTCCTGAAGATCTCGTTTGAAACATTTACAGGACAATGGATCGTGTGAAAGAGTCATCCAGTAAGGATTTACATGAAAAAAATTTTGCCAAGGAAATTTTCTCGTTGTCATTAAAATTCATTTGATAAGAGTTATATGGGGGCAGATACATTGACTCAAATTCCATCTATGGGTCCTAAAGATCTCGTTTGAAACATTTACAGGACAATGGATCGTGTGAAAGAGTCATCCTGTAAGGATTTACATGAAAAAAATTTCGCCAAGGAAATTTTCTCGTTGTCATTAAAATTCATTTGATAAGAGATATATGGGGACAGATACATTGACTCAAATTCCATGTATGGATCCTGAAGATCACGTTTGAAACATTTACAGGACAATGGATCGTGTGAAAGAGTCATCCAGTAAGGATTTACATGAAAAAAATTTCGCCAAGGAAATTTTCTCGTTGTCATTAAAATTCATTTGATAAGAGTTATATGGGGGCAGATACATTGACTCAAATTCCATCTATGGGTCTTGAAGATCTCGTTTGAAACATTTAAAGGACAATGGATCGTGTGAAAGAGTCATCCAGTAAGGATTTACATGAAAGAAATTCCGCCAAGGAAATTTTCTCGTTGTCATAAAAATTCATTTGATAAGAGATATATGGGGACAGATACATTGACTCAAATTCCATGTATGAGTCCTGAAGATCACGTGTGAAATATTTACAGGACAATGGATCGTGTAAAGAGTCATCCAGTAAGGATTTACATGAAAAAAATTTCGCCAAGCAAATTTTCTCGTTGTCATTAAAATTCATTTGATATAAGTTATATGGGGCAGATACATTGACTCAAATTCCATGTATGGGTCCTGAAGATCACGTTTGAAACATTTACAGGACAATGGATCGTGTGAAAGAGCCATCCAGTAAGGATTTACATGAAAAAAATTTCGCCAAGGAAATTTTCTCGTTGTCATTAAAATTCATTTGATAAGAGATATATGGGGGCAGATACATTGACTCAAATTCCATCTATGGGTCCTGAAGATCTCGTTTGAAACATTTACAGGACAATGGATCGTGTGAAAGAGTCATCCAGTAAGGATTTGCATGAAAAAAACTTCGCCAAGGAAATTTTCTCGTTGTCATTAAATTTCATTTGATAAGAGATATATGGGGGCAGATACATTGACTCAAATTCCATGTTGGTCCTGCAGATCACGTTTGAAACATTTACAGGACAATGGATCGTGTGAAAGAGTTATCCAGTAAGGATTTACATGAAAAAAATTTCGCCAAGGAAATTTTCTCGTTGTCATTAAAATTCATTTGATAAGAGATATATGAGGGCAGATACATTGACTCAAATTCCATCTATGGGTCCTGAAGATCTCGTTTGAAACATTTACAGGACCATGGATCGTGTGAAAGAGTCATCCAGTAAGGATTTACATGAAAAAAATTTCGCCAAGGAAATTTTCTCGTTGTCATTAAAATTCATTTGATAAGAGACATATGGGGACAGATACATTGACTCAAATTCCATGTTTGGGTCCTGAAGATCTCGTTTGAAACATTCACAGGACAATGGATCGTGTGAAAGAGTCATCCTGTAAGGATTTACCTGAAAAAAATTTCGCCAGGGAAATTTTCTCGTTGTCATTAAAATTCATTTGATAAGAGATATATGGGGACAGATACATTGACTCAAATTCCATGTATGGGTCCTGGAGATCACGTTTGAAACATTTACAGGACAATGGATCGTGTGAAAGAGTCATCCAGTAAGGATTTACATGAAAAAAATTTCGCCAAGGAAATTTTCTCGTTGTCATTAAAATTCATTTTATATAAGTTATATGGGGGCAGATACATTGATTCAAATTCCATATATGGGTCCTGAAGATCTCGTTTGAAACATTTACAGGACAATGGATCGTGTGAAAGAGTCATCCAGTAAGGATTTACATGAAAAAAATTTCGCCAAGGAAATTTTCTCGTTGTCATTAAAATTCATTTGATAAGAGTTATATGGGGGCAGATACATTGACTCAAATTCCATCTATGGGTCCTGAAGATCTCGTTTGAAACATTTACAGGACAATGGATCGTGTGAAAGAGTCATCCTGTAAGGATTTACATGAAAAAAATTTCGCCAAGGAAATTTTCTCGTTGTCATTAAAATTCATTTGATAAGAGTTATATGGGGGCAGATACATTGACTCAAATTCCATCTATGGGTCTTGAAGATCTCGTTTGAAACATTTAAAGGACAATGGATCGTGTGAAAGAGTCATCCAGTAAGGATTTACATGAAAGAAATTCCGCCAAGGAAATTTTCTCGTTGTCATTAAAAATCATTTGATAAGAGATATATGGGGACAGATACATTGACTCAAATTCCATGTATGAGTCCTGAAGATCACGTGTGAAACATTTACAGGACAATGGATCGTGTAAAGAGTCATCCAGTAAGGATTTACATGAAAAAAATTTCGCCAAGCAAATTTTCTCGTTGTCATTAAAATTCATTTGATAAGAGATATATGAGGGCAGATACATTGACTCAAATTCCATCTATGGGTCCTGGAGATCTCGTTTGAAACATTTACAGGACAATGGATCGTGTGAAAGAGTCATCCAGCAAGGATTTACATGAAAAATATTTCGCCAAGGAAATTTTCTCGTTGTCATTAAAATTCATTTTATATAAGTTATATGGGGGCAGATACATTGATTCAAATTCCATGTATGGGTCCTGAAGATCTCGTTTGAAACATTTACAGGACAATGGATCGTGTGAAAGAGTCATCCAGTAAGGATTTACCTGAAAAAAATTTCGCCAAGGAAATTTTCTCGTTGTCATTAAAATTCATTTGATAAGAGTTATATGGGGGCAGATACATTGACTCAAATTCCATCTATGGGTCCTGAAGATCTCGTTTGAAACATTTACAGGACAATGGATCGTGTGAAAGAGTCATCCTGTAAGGATTTACATGAAAAAAATTTCGCCAAGGAAATTTTCTCGTTGTCATTAAAATTCATTTGATAAGAGATATATGAGGGCAGATACATTGACTCAAATTCCATCTATGGGTCCTGGAGATCTCGTTTGAAACATTTACAGGACAATGGATCGTGTGAAAGAGTCATCCAGCAAGGATTTACATGAAAAATATTTCGCCAAGGAAATTTTCTCGTTGTCATTAAAATTCATTTGATAAGAGATATATGGGGGCAGATACATTGACTCAAATTCCATCTATGGGTCCTGAATATCACGTTTGAAACATTTACAGGACAATGGATCGTGTGAAAGAGTTATCCAGTAAGGATTTACATGAAAAAAATTTCGCCAAGGAAATTTTCTCGTTGTCATTAAAATTCATTTGATAAGAGTTATATGGGGACAAATACATTGACTCAAATCTCATGTATGGGTCCTGAAGATCACGTTTGAAACATTTACAGGACAATGGATCGTGTGAAAGAGCCATCCAGTAAGGATTTACATGAAAAAAATTTCGCCAAGGAAATTTTCTTGTTGTCATTAAAATTCATTTGATAAGAGTTATATGGGGGTAGATGCATTGACTCAAATTCCATGTATGGGTCCTGAAAATCTCGTTTGAAACATTTACAGGACAATGGATCATGTGAAAGAGCCATTCAGTAAGGATTTACATAAAAAAAAATTTGCCAAGGAAATTTTCTCGTTGTCATTAAAATTCATTTGATAAGAGTTATATGGGGGCAGATACATTGACTCAAATTCCATGTATGGGTCCTGAAGATCACGTTTGAAACATTTAAAGGACAATGGATCGTGTGAAAGAGTCATCCAGTAAGGATTTACATGAAAAAAATTTCGCCAAGGAAATTTTCTCGTTGTCATTAAAATTCATTTGATAAGAGTTATATGGGGGCAGATACATTGACTCAAATTCCATGTATGGGTCCTGAAGATCACGTTTGAAACATTTACAGGACAATGGATCGTGTGAAAGAGCCATTCAGTAAGGATTTACATAAAAAAAAATTTTGCCAAGGAAATTTTCTCGTTGTCATTAAAATTCATTTGATAAGAGTTATATGGGGGCAGATACATTGACTCAAATTCCATGTATGGGTCCTGAAGATCACGTTTGAAACATTTACAGGACAATGGATCGTGTAAAAGAGCCATCTAGTATGGATATACATAAAAAAAATTTCGCCAAGGAAATTTTCTCGTTGTCATTAAAATTCATTTGATAAGAGTTATATGGGGGCAGATACATTGACTCAAGTTCCATGTATGGGTCCTGAAGATCACGTTTGAAACATTTACAGGACAATGGATCGTGTGAAAAAGCCAGCCAGTAAGGATTTACATAAAAAAAATTTTGCCAAGGAAATTTTCTCGTTGTCATTAAAATTCATTTGATAAGAGATATATGGGGGCAGATACATTGACTCAAATTCCATGTATGGGTCCTGAAGATCACGTTTGAAACATTTACAGGACAATGGATCGTGTGAAAGAACCATCTAGTATGGATTTACATAATAAAATTTTTGCCTAGGAAATTTTCTCGTTGTCATTAAAATTCATTTGATAAGAGTTATATGGGGTGAGATACATTGACTCAAATTCCAAGTATGGGTCCTGAAGATCACGTTTGAAACATTTACAGGACAATGGATCGTGTGAAAGAGCCATTCAGTAAGGATTTACAGGGTGATTTTTTAAGAGTTTGAGAACTTTTTTAAACAATAAAACGCATAAAATTTGCAAAATCTCATCGGTTCTTTATTTTAAACGTTAGATTGGTACATGACATTTACTTTTTGAAGATAATTTCATTTAAATGTTGACCGCGGCTGCGTCTTAGGTGGTCCATTCGGAAAGTCCGCTTTTTTATCGACAAATTTTGTTCAGCGATGAGGCTCATTTCTGGTTGAATGGCTACGTAAATAAGCAAAATTGCCGCATTTGGAGTGAAGAGCAACCAGAAGCCGTTCAAGAACTGCCCATGCATCCCGAAAAATGCACTGTTTGGTGTGGTTTGTACGCTGGTGGAATCATTGGACCGTATTTTTTCAAAGATGCTGTTGGACGCAACGTTACAGTGAATGGCGATCGCTATCGTTCGATGCTAACAAACTTTTTGTTGCCAAAAATGGAAAAACTGAACTTGGTTGACATGTGGTTTCAACAAGATGGCGCTACATGCCACACAGCTCGCGATTCTATGGCCATTTTGAGGGAAAACTTCGGAGAACAATTCATCTCAAGAAATGGACCGGTAAGTTGGCCACCAAGATCATGCGATTTGACGCCTTTAGACTATTTTTTGTGGGGCTACGTCAAGTCTAAAGTCTACAGAAATAAGCCAGTAACTATTCCAGCTATGGAAGACAACATTTCCGAAGAAATTCGGGCTATTCCGGCCGAAATGCTCGAAAAAGTTGCCCAAAATTGGACTTTCCGAATGGACCACCTAAGACGCAGCCGCGGTCAACATTTAAATGAAATTATCTTCAAAAAGTAAATGTCATGTACCAATCTAACGTTTAAAATAAAGAACCGATGAGATTTTGCAAATTTTATGCGTTTTATTGTTTAAAAAAGTTCTCAAGCTCTTAAAAAATCACCCTATACATAAAAAAAAATTTGCCAAGGAAATTTTCTCGTTGTCATTAAAATTCATTTGATAAGAGTTATATGGGGGCAGATACATTGACTCAAATTCCATGTATTGGTCCTGAAGATCTCGTTTGAAACATTTACAGGACAATGGATCGTGTGAAAGAGCCATCCAGTAAGGATTTAAATGAAAAAAATTTCGCCAAGGAAATTTTCTCGTAGTCATTGAAATTCATTTGATAAGAGTTATATGGGGGCAGATACATTGACTCAAATTTCATGTATGGGTCCTGAAGATCACGTTTGAAACATTTACAGGACAATGGATCGTGTGAAAGAGCCATCTAGTATGGATTTACATAATAAAATTTTTGCCTAGGAAATTTTCTCGTTGTCATTAAAATTCATTTGATAAGAGTTATATGGGGGCAGATACATTGACTCAAATTCCATGTATGGGTCCTGAAGATCACGTTTGAAACATTTACAGGACAATGGATCGTGTGAAAAAGCCAGCCAGTAAGGATTTACATAAAAAAAATTTTGCCAAGGAAATTTTCTCGTTGTCATTAAAATTCATTTGATAAGAGATATATGGGGGCAGATACATTGACTCAAATTCAATGTATGGGTCCTGGAGATCACGTTTGAAACATTTACAGGACAATGGATCGTGTGAAAGAACCACCTAGTATGGATTTACATAATAAAATTTTTGCCTAGGAAATTTTCTCGTTGTCATTAAAATTCATTTGATAAGAGTTATATGGGGGCAGATACATTGACTCAAATTCCAAGTATGGGTCCTGAAGATCACGTTTGAAACATTTACAGGACAATGGATCGTGTGAAAGAGCCATTCAGTAAGGATTTACATAAAAAAAATTTTGCCAAGGAAATTTTCTCGTTGTCATTAAAATTCATTTGATAAGAGTTATATGGGGGCAGATACATTGACTACAATTCCATGTATTGGTCCTGAAGATCTCGTTTGAAACATTTACAGGACAATGGATCGTGTGAAAGAGTCATCCAGTAAGGATTTAAATGAAAAAAATTTCGCTAAGGAAATTTTCTCGTAGTCATTGAAATTAATTTGATAAGAGTTATATGGGGGCAGATACATTGACTCAAATTTCATGTATGGGTCCTGAAGATCACGTTTGAAACATTTACAGGACAATAGATCGTGTGAAAAAGCCATTAAGTAAGGATTTACATGAAAAAAAATTTGCCAAGGAAATTTTCTCGTTGTCATTAAACTTCATTTGAAAAGAGATATATGGGGGCAGATACATTGACTCAAATTCCATGTATGGGTCCTGAAGATCACGTTTGAAATATTTACAGGACAATGGATCGAATGAAAGAGCCATCTAGTATGGATTTACATAATAAAATTTTTGCCTAGGAAATTTTCTCGTTGTCATTAAAATTCATTTGCTAAGAGTTATATGGGGGCAGATACATTGACTCAAATTCCATGTAAGGGTCCTGAAGATCACGTTTGAAACATTTACAGCACAATGGATCGTGTGAAAGAGCCATTCAGTAAGGATTAACATAAAAAAAAATTTGCCAAGGAAATTTTCTCGTTGTCATTAAAATTCATTTGATAAGAGTTATATGGGGGCAGATACATTGACTCAAATTCCATGTATTGGTCCTGAAGATCTCGTTTGAAACATTTACAGGACAATGGATCGTGTGAAAGAGTCATCCAGTAAGGATTCATATGAAAAAAAATTTCGCCA